>NW_026622661.1:2400000-3717690 GCF_028826775.1 Penicillium argentinense | reverse complement strand
AAACCTAAACCCTAAACCCTAAACCCTAATCAACCCTCCAACGCGGATTTTTGCTTTTTCGCGGCCCGGCCCGGAATTGCCCTTGATTTACCTGAACCACATTAACTTACCTTAACCACTCTAACTACCTTAACCACTCTAACTACCTTAACCACTCTAACTACCTTAACCACTCTAACTACCTTAACCACTCTAACTACCTTAACCACTCTAACCACCTTAACCACCGTAACCGCCATGGCCAACTCAATCCTCATCCACTGGTCCTGACCCAACTCAATCTGCCTCCTCTGCAAATCTCTGTAACCCCACTGCTTTCGCCTTTTCCGCTCTCGCCCCCGCCCTCTACCCCGATTCACCTGCACCCATTCGCCGCCTTGGCCCGTCCTGCATCCCCATCACCTCCCCTTTTTCCTCGCCCTTACCACCCCTTGCAAACCCCACTTTCCTGACTCCTTTTCCGTCTTGCTGGGGGGGGGGCTTTACCCCGACTTTCCTTACCCCTCTTCGGGTTTGTCCCGGGGGGGGGTTAACCCTACTTGCTTTTCCTTTTCCGCCCTGGGGGGCTTGGGCTTGCCCGCACACCTCCATCCACCCCCAACATGTAAATCCCTGAACACAATCCATCTTGAACCGCCAACATCGATCCCTGAACACAATCCCATCTCAACTCATCATCCATACCTCAACACCCTCCAATCACAATCCATCATCCATCCCTCACCACAATCCAACCTCGATATCCCTCATCACCTGCCTCCATTCGCAATATCCATCAACAAAATCAATCTCCAACATACAAATCCCTCAACCCCTCGCCTTCATCCCCCAAAATCCTGAACACCCCCTGCATCCAACTCCCTCACCTCAATTCCTCCCTCAATCTCCTATCCGTCATCCTGCCGTAACCCTTACAATCTTCTCCAACACCCATCTCCTGGAACACAAATCTCCCCCTCCATATTGCCAAACCCGGACCACTCTACCTTCATATCTCTCCTGTCTCTCCAACCCTATCCATTTCCCCCCAATTTTCCATCCCTACTATCCATCCCCGTCTGCCCATACTCGATATCGTCGCCGATCCTCCATTTCCGCTCTCAAAAAAATTCCCACCTGACCGTTTGTCCTTCCGAATCCCCACCCGATATACGTATCCCGTCTTCCAAAATCTACTATCCACCGCACCCGGTCTGATTTTTTTTTTTTTTTTTTTTTTTTTCAATATGATTTGCCTCATACTCGCGCCCTGCTCCTGCTTCCATTATTTCTTTCCTATACATTCATCGCTTCTACCATTCCTCTACCTGATTGAATCCTCCTATTGATCTGCTGTTGCCGTGGAACCCCTGCTCGTCGTTGCTGGCCAACTTGCCCCTCCCTCTGGTGCTGCCCTGCCCTGCCCATTTCCCATCACAACCCGCCATATTACACTGCCTGCCCTTCCCATTTGTACTAC
Source organism: Penicillium argentinense (assembly GCF_028826775.1). Lineage (NCBI taxonomy): Eukaryota > Fungi > Ascomycota > Eurotiomycetes > Eurotiales > Aspergillaceae > Penicillium > Penicillium argentinense. Next base: position 3,716,231 of record NW_026622661.1, on the reverse strand, counting down.
GCTATTTCCTGATCTTCCCCGGATGTATTATCCTCATTTCCATCATCCCTCTCTATCCTTCCTCGACCTCTGCACCCGCTTACCTCCCACCGCCTCTCCACCTCTTGCTTCCTACTTCATCCGCCTATGCCCCTGTGCCTCTCAACTCTACTGCTTTTGGTCGGATCGGGCCAACCACCTTTCGCCTTTCTAACACCACTCTCGCTGGCTCCCGCCTTTATCGCCCGAATATCCCGTTCCATCTCCAACCGTACTCCCTCTGCGCCTCTACCTTGTTCCGCCTTGGGCGCTTTCCGACACCCTGCCATTGAAAACCCAATATGTAAAACCCTGAACGCAACCCGGGAATCAAACCGCAACATGAATAACCCTGAACACGAACCGCCATGACACCCCATCCCGCCCAACATACATAACCCTGAACACCCACCGCCATGACACCCCATCACGCCCCAACATTCATAACCCTGAACACCTCACTTCCATACGCAATACCCCTGAACACGGCCGGTATGAAACCCTCGCCAACGACGGATCCGGGATATTCCATCCGTTCCTCCCCTGTCTTCCAAAACATCATTCCCATCATCAATAACCCTGAACACAAATCTCCCTCTCCATACGGATAAACCCTGAACACCACGCTTGCATACGTGCATCATATACTCCCCCAATCAAATCATCATATATTCTGCACTTCCGCTACCCATGGCCATCAATCCCGAATCGACTCCGTACCGCTCAAAATTTTGGACCTGTCATGGCTGGTCGCGGAACCGCAACGAAAATATATATCCGGTCGGCTAAATATATTTTGGCGTACCGGTATCCTTTTTGTTTACCACACTGTTTTCTTCACAATACGGCTTCCGTAACACTGATCTGGTGGATTGGATAATTATTCATGTCTTTATATCCCCCTGATCCAATATCGACACATTGCTGCTATATCTACACATTACTGCTGTATAACCTGCTGCCCCTGGGCTGCCGTGACGTGCCGCGCCGCTGTCTTTTGCATGCATCTCTCCGACCTCCCGCGGATCCGGAATACCAATCTTCGTGCACTGGAATATATATATGAAAATCATCATTCATATATTCCTGCTGGTAAAAACCAAACGCCCACGCCGATGCGATCAACATGACTCACGCCTCGAATCACTGCACTTCTCCCGTCCATCATATGTCCGCTGGGATGCTTCCGCGTGTGGTGGTGGGAATGGATGTGGGCTCGGCCCTGGGGTCGTGGGTGGTGCTGTCCTTGCTGCTGCTGCTGCTGCTGCCGTCGCTGCTGCTGCCGTCGCTGCTGCTGCCGTCCTCGCTGCGGCTGCTGGTGCATATGCCACCTGGGACACAATCCTCCCACTATCACTGCTGCTGTCCGTGCCACGGGGGGACATGCCCGTGAAAACCATCCGTGGCCTGGGGCGCAATGTCCGCGGGAACGGCGTCATCGCGGTCAACTATCTCAATATCCTCATCCGTCGTATACGCCTCCGCCATCACAATCCCATCCATCGCAACCGCCTCATCCACCGCCACATCCTCTGCCACCGGGAACGACGACCCCATCCGCGACTCGTGGTCCTCCCAATCGGGCTGGCATCCATGTCCATCACACACCGACTCGCCCGCCGTGTCACCGCACCGCCTCCGCGCATATCCATCAACCGTCCTGTCCAAATATCCATCCAATCCCGCCGTCGCCAACCGCCATGTCCCATCTGCATATACTCCTCCACCCGCCCCTGGTCCGTGCTCTGGCTTTGGAATGTATTGCTGGTGGCTATTGCCTTCATTCACTGGACGTGGGTCGATATATATTGCTGTCCGTCACCGGCTGATCTATATATAATCCGTCGCGCTGATCGTGTCCCAATGACAATCTATCCGACATATTCGTTCCCCTAAATTGTAATCAAATCTTTGCTGCGGTGAAATCGTATAAAACGCCTATCTGGGCTGCATTCCGCCGCCCATGCCATTCGGCTGGAAATGGCCATGTGATTCAATATCGAACAAAACCTTAAACCCCATCAATACCCCTGAATATGTTCAATTACCCTTAACACCATCAACACTCACTACCCTGAACACTCACTTCCCTGAACACTCACTTCCCTGAACACAATAATCAAAACCCTCAATGCCCATTATATCCCTCAACACCATCAACCAATAACCCTGAACACAAATCTCCCTCTCCATACTGATAAACCCTGAACACCACGCTTTCATACATCCATCATATACTCTCTCAATCAAATCATCATATATTCTGCACTTCAACTACCCATTGCTATCAATCGCGACTCGATTCCTTGCCGTTTAAAATTTTTGACATGTCATGACGTGTGCCGGAACCCCAACGAAAATATATATCTGATCCGGTAAATATATATTTCAACATATCGGGTTCATTTTTTGCCACACTGTTTTCTTCACAATACGGCGTCCGTGACACTGATCTGGTCGATTGGATAATAATTCGTGCCTGGACATCCCCCGGATCCAATATCTACCCATTTCTGCTATATAACCGGCTGCCCCTGGGCTGCCGTGATGTGCCGCGCCGCTGTCTTTTGCATGCATCTCTCCGACCTCCCGCGGAACCGGAATACCAATCTTCTTGGACTGGAATATATATATGAAAATCATCCTGCATCTATTCCTGCTGGTAAAAAACAACCCTTGTGAAACGCCTACGTGATGCCATCAACATGACCCACGCCTCGAATCACTGGCCTTCTCCACCCCTCATCCCATCGTCAAACCCCGCCTGCCCAACTCGCCGCTGCCATTCATCCGCATACCTCGTAAACCGCTTCTGGAATTCCTACGCCCCGCCGTGCGTCCCCACCCTGCAATCCAATCATGCATCACCATCCTGCCTCCACCACTTCATCAATCCCTAAACCCGCCTGACCGCCCCGGACGCCCACGGGTCCGCCAAATCGCCTTCATGCGCTGTCAATCGGCATCACTCCCATCACACAACATCTCGGATATGCCCAAATCCTCCTTGCCATCATCGCACCGCCTCCGCTCATATCCATCAATCACCCCGTCCAAATATCCATCCAATCCCCGCCGTCGCCAACCGGGATCACCCATCTGCATATACTCCTCCACTCACACCTGGTTCGTGCTCTGGCTTTCCAATGTATATATTGCTGGTGGCTATTGCTCTAATGAACGTCCCCGGGATCGACATATATTGCCATCTGTCACCTGCCGAATAATATATAATCTATCGCGCTGATTGTGTCACAATGACAATCTATCCGAAATATTCTTTCCCATAAATTGTAATCAAATCTTTACTGCTGTGAAATCGTGTAAAACGCCTATCTGGGCTTCATTCCGCCGCCCCTGGGATTCGGCTGGTAATGGCGACCCCATCAAACACCCTGAACATGTTCAATTACCCTTAACACCATCAATCACCCTCAACACTGTCACTATCCCTCAACACTGTCAACAACCCTCGACGCCGATAACCCTGAACACATTGATAAAAAATCCCTCAACACCACCAATGTCCCTCAACACCACCAATGTCCCTCAACACCACCAATGTCCCTCAACATCATCAATATCCCTCAACATCATCAATATCCCTCAACATCATCAATATCCCTCAACATCATCAATATCCCTCAACATCATCAATATCCCTCAACATCATCAATATCCCTCAACATCATCAATATCCCTCAACATCATCAATATCCCTCAACACCGACAACACTGAAAACGTTGATCAAAACCCGCAACACCGACAACCCAACCGTATCTCCGCCATATTCTTACCATCGCCCTTTGACCATCCTCTATACTCCCGGAAAACCCACTCCCACCCTACCGCCCATCCACCCTACTCCCCCCCCTTCTCCGCATCACCAATGCCCCTTCCTCCTCGCCAATTCACATCCTCTCACCATCTTTCCCCTCCATCTTTTTTACCCGTCCTTGTGCCCCCGGCCTATACGTCCCCCCGTTGCGGAATGTCCAATGCCCCTTCCTCCTCGCCAATTCACATCCTCTCGCCATCTTTCCCCTCCATCCTTTTTACCCGTCCGTGTGTCCCTACCCTATACGTCCCCCGCTGCGGAATGTCCCCAATATCCCTTTGAATATCAATCATCTCACCTCTTGCCCTATCCGCCGGACCCTCCCGGATATCATCACTGAATCCCTCCTATCGTGATGCCTCGATTGCCGCCTGCGATCATCCTTCCGAAATACCATCTTCACACCTTCGGATATTGACACTATGTGCTCATTCAAAACAATCACTTCTTCCTTCCTAATCATGGCAAATACGGTCACCCGACTGCGACACCTGCAACCGACAATATTAATTCCCTTAACATCCCTCAATATACACCATAATCGATCCGTTAATACCTCTTTTATCCGCCCTGGGAATTGCTACACTGCTTAATTACACCTCTGACAATCATAACTCGTGCCTCTCGACATGTATGTGCTAATAAACTGTAATATTAAAAACCCTGAACACACTGCTCACAAATCCTGCACACGTCTGTTAAAACCCCTGAACATCTCTGTTATACTCGGATGCCTGGGAACTATAAATGGGTCTCTGCTCTGGCTGTCTAATATATATATTGCTGGTGGCTATTGCCCTGATTTACGGGACCGCATTCGATATATATTGCTGTCCGTCACCTGCGGAATTATATATATTCAATCGTGTTGATCGTGTCCGAATGATAATGTACCGGAAATATTCTTTCGGCTAAATTGTAATCCAATCTTTACTGCTGTGGGATTGTATACAACGCCTATCTGGGCTGTATTCCGCCGCCCATGGATTCGGCTGGAAATGGCGACCCATCAAACACCCTCAACACCCGATAACCCTCGACGCCGATAACCCTGAACATATGGATTAAAACCCTCAACACACGGCTCACATATCCTGAACACGTCTCCAAAACCCCGAAATATCTCCGTTATGCTCTGATATCTGGAAACTGCAAATGTGTCCGTGCTCGGGCCTTCGAATATATATATTGCGGGTGGCTGTTGCCTTCATTCACTGGACCGGGGTTGATATATATTGCTGTCCGTCACCTGCCGAATCATAACCATGAACACGTCTACTACAATCCCTGAATATCTCCGTTATGCTCTGATATCTGGAAACTATAAATGTGTCCGTGCTCGGGCCTTCGAATATGTATACTGCTCGTCGCTCAATTTGCACTCTCGAACGGCGCCGGAATCGATATATATTGCGGTCTGTCACCTGCGGAATTATATATAATCGATCGTGTTGATCGTGTCCGAATGATAATGTATCCGAAATATTCTTTCCCGTAATTGTAATCCAATCTTTACTGCTGTGGAATGGTATAAAACGGCTATCGGGGCTGCTTTCCGCCGTGCATGGCATTCGCCTGGAAATCGCCATGATTCAATATCGAACAAACCCTACTGATAAATCTGAAAAAATCATATGGCATTCGAATTCGAAAATCGACTTCCGTGGCCTGCTGAATATCGATCAATGGCTTCCAACCGTGGTACCGCTGTCAACATCAACCCGAATCCACATCTACCGGCATCGTCGCGCCCTTGATATGCCCGCCGCAACCAAATGAACTCCTGCGTGATCTGCGCCCGTTTCCGTGCTGTATTCGGCGCCATCGGTCCCAAAAATCCTATCAACACCCCGTCGTCCTGCTCCACGTTCTGAACTCCCTGCGGCTAACCGCTGGAACCACCGCTGGAACCACCGCGGCGATATCTCCGCATTGCATATGGCCCTTTCACCATCATCACCACTGTCGGGATCAATGCCGTCCGAAACCCTTGACACCGATCCTGTACCGCCGGACTATGCTCCGTCGTGTGATCCGCCTGCGGGCATATGTATTGCGGCATCCCACGATGGAACCAACCTTCCACCTCCTGCTCATATATGCCTCGTCCTGAAATCGCTGGGATGCCGTGCCATGGTGTCGATCTGATAAACGGGCACGTTTAATGTCCTGCGGCCGGAATCGATGCCATGGGCAATCGGGATCCTATCTGGTTTGGCGGCCGTGATACTGGCGGTGGATGCGTGGTGCCGGCATGTGGTGACTCGGGCTCATGCTCGTATGATCGCTTCCTGCCCACGATGATGGATCTGGATGGCCTCTTCGATGCCGCCGCACAATGGGCTGCGTACTTTGTGCTAATGGCGAACTCAAACTGACACTGCTGTGGCCACTGCTGCTGCTGCTGGGCCGACGGGCCATAATGGAAACCTCATAACTCTGCACACCTCGGGTGGTCGTGCCATGACGGGCATCCTCTGGGCATTCTCAACGCCGGCGGCAATGGGGCTGGTATATACCGTAATGCCCCCGGGGGAATGATCAATATGAATGGCCCCGGTCATCACGGGCTCCTGGTCCTGCCATTCGGGCGCACATCCATCACATAATGACTCGGGTGGATACCGCCACAACGCTGCCGGGGGGATCCATCAATGTGCCCGTCTACATATGTATCCAACACCACACGCCGGCAATCGTGGACCGCACTCCATATACTCCACAACACCGACATGCTCCGCCACACTATGACCCTGCATCCAACGGCCGTTGCTCCCGTCCAACCCTTTGACCGTCGGCCTGGATGATCATGGCCTCGCTGGGTTGCCCATCGCATCCCGCGCCGCCACTCTCCTGTGCGTCATCGAACATCGTGCGTGGCTGACCGAATGAATGACACTCCGGATGGCGGGAATATCAATTCCCATGCCCAATGCGTGGTGGCGGTGATGGCGGCGCCGGGCGTGTCCCGCAATGCTTGCAATACACCATCGCGGTCGATTGTCATCTGGTGATACGCGGCACACCCTAATGACTCGGCCATCCGGGTGATATGGGCCACGGCGGTGCCATATATGATCACCCGGCCGGGCCGCGCGCGACGGATCCGATCCTGGATGAATGCAATCACCTCGGGCATATCCACCCACTGCGGCTGCTGTTGAATTGGGCCGGGGGGCACGGTATGCACCCGATATGCCACATGGGGGCGATGGGGACGTCCTCGATGCCATGTCACGTCCCCGTCGGTCCACCCCATCCGCCGGCAACACTCGGGCTCCGCACTGGGGGCAATGTCGCGGTTAAACATATCATCTGCGTCTGCGCGGATCGTAACGGGCCGAATTTCTTCACTACTGGGCGGAATTCGTGGTCCTGGCTCAACACAACATGGCACTCGTCGATCACCATCCGATCCAACCGCTTCCACGTCCGCTGCCGGTCCATGAATCTCCGGACTTCATGACTTGGCACACTCTCGGGCGTGACTAATATAATGGACGCTCCATCGGGGGGCCACTGGCGATCCCACGCCGCACACGAAATCCCCACCTCCTGGCACCGGCGCTGCATGTCCCATCATAATGCAATCGATGGCAAACCCACAATGGTCATCCCGCCACGACGCACCCACACGGGCCACATGAATAATACACTGTTGCCACCCCCGGTGGGCATCACCGCGACAATCGGGCTCTCTCCGTGCTGGATGGACCGGAACTGGCTGCTCCCGCGTCCATACCGCCGGCCGACGGCAATGGCGATCTCCCGATATGCCTGGATGTTGATCGCGGTGCCATGTAACCCCGTGCGGGTTTGTGCCTTCAATATCTCCCGAATCGGGGAACTCCACTCCTTCTGTTTTTCGGGGTCGGGGACCAAATGTAATCGGCGCGTCGCTCGGTGGTGGCGGGCTGCCCACGGAACCCTCGCTGAAATGACTGCATGGCCTGGATAAACGGCAACACCAACCACAAATACCATATCACCAACTCCCCCAACTCCCGCGGTAAATATCGGCAAATCACCTGGTGTCATTGTTGATATGGAACCCTTTGATATCGGCTGACAAACATCACCATCCCATCATCAATGAACCCATTCCGGCGCTCTCGCTCGCTGTCGAATACTCAACAACTCGGGGGCACGGCTGGGTTGCCCGGCACATACGTGGATGCCCACGCTCAACATCTCCCGGATTGACGAACACACGGAAATACTGATGGATCTCCCCCATATGAAACTCAATGCCTTCGGGCGTGATGAACTGCCGGCGTAATGGCCCACGGCACACCCGCTGGATCAACCACTCCGATCCATTGACCGGCCACTGCGTGGGGGTCCTGGATGAAATTCCACCCTGGCTGGCGTCGTCGTATAAATGATCCCATGGAATAACGGGCGCCCGGCGGGCAAAACATCAACTGCCCAACCAATATCGGGCACGTCTTCCCCACCAACCCATGCACGAATCCACGGAAATCGCCCATGGTGAATGGATCTGCTTCTACCATAACTCATCCCCGGATTTCCATTCAATCTGGCCTTCCACGGGCGTGTCGGTGACCCGGCCGTATGTACGCAAATCGATCAACCACTGGATGGGCCCGCTGGTGTCGCGGCCTCGCATGACGCCGCACAATATTCTACAACCGCTGCTGGGACTGCGAAACTGATACTGGGCGATTGCCAATCATGGACTGGAATATATATATGAAAATCATCATGCATATATTCCTGCTGGTAAAACAACCCTTGTGAAACGCCCACATGATGCCATCAACATGACCCACGTCTAATCACTGCACCTCTCCCGTCCATCATATGCCCGCCGTAACCAAATAAACTCCTCCGTCAATTGCGACCGTTTCTGCGCCGTCCCCGGCGCGCGCTGTCCGAAATACTGAATCAACCCTTCATCATTCCGCTCCGGATCCACCACCCCGCGCGACGCCAATCGCTGGAACCATCGCTGCGTGACCTCCGCATCTCGCTGCGGCCCCTTGCCCATCATGGCCACCATCGGAATCAACACGGTGCGGTATCCTCGACACCGTTTTTGGACCTCCTCGCTATGGTCCGCGTGATGATCACCCAATGGACATATGTGCTGCGGCATGCCACACGGGAAATGTGCGGTATAATTGGCATACTGGACCTTCCCGCGGACCATCTTCATCCAATCCTTATTCGCCTGGGTTTCCCTGCTGGCTCCCCCGGCCCCGGTAAACCCACAACGCCACATCTCATGCGCATCATCATATCCCCTCTGCGTGCATGTCCAACACCGATGCACCCACTTGTCGACCTCACTGACCAAAAACGCTTCGTCGTCGAATCGGGGCCCGGCCGGACCGTGATGCCGCTGCGCGATGTGGGCGCGCTCAATGTCCTGCTGCCGGAATTGGTGTCGGATGTCCGTCGGGATGGTTCGGGGTGTGGTGGCGGGAATGGATGTGGGCTCGACCCTGGGGGTCGTGGGTGGTGCTGTCCTTGCTGCTGCTGCTGCTGTCCTCGCTGCTGCTGGTGCCGTCCTCGCTGCTGCTGGTGCCGTCCTCGCTGCGGCTGGTGATATAAACGGCACCTGGGACACAATACTCCCAGTATCACTGCTGCATGCCACTTGGGACGCAATCCTCTCACTCTCACTGCTGCATGCCACTTGGGACGCAATCCTCGCACTCTCACTGCTGCATGCCACTTGGGACACAATCCTCCCAGCATCGCTGCTGCATGCCACCTGGGACACTATCCTCCCACTATCACTGCTGCATGCCACCTCGGACATGCGCGTGGAAACGATCGGTGGCCCGGACACAACGGGGGGCGCAATGTCATCCGGCATGCCTTCATCTCCGTCAACCATCTCAATATCCTCATCCATCGCATCCGCCTCCCCCGGGGACGACGACCCCATCCGCGACTCGTGGTCCTCCCAATCGGGCTGGCATCCATGTCCATCACACACCGACTCCGGCACCGTGTCCCCGCATCGCTGGCGCTGGTATCCGCCAATCTCCCCATCCAAATATGCATCCAATATCACCCGCCGACACCCAATCGCGCCGCGGTCCATATATTCGACCACCTGCGTGTGCTCGGCCTCGGGGGCATCGTTCATCCAATACGGACGGATCTCCCGGCCCATCGTCCGGCCCTCGGCTTGCACGATGATGGCCTCGCTGGGCTGCCCATCCCGACCCGCCCGGCCACTCTCCTGCGCATAATCCAACATGTTCCGCGGCTGGCCCACGTGGATCACACTGCGGATGTCCGGAATGTCGATGCCCATGCCCAACGCACTGGTGGCGACGATCACGGCCCCGGGCTGGCGGCGGAACGTGTCCAACATCCCGTCTTTGTCGACCGCGTTGCGGTAAAATGCCGGGCACCCCAACTGCTCGGCCACCCGCGTGACATGCGACTGGACGGTGCCATACACGATCACCCGCCCGGGGTATGCCCGCCGCATGCGGTCCTGGATGAACCGGATCACCCGGGGCATCTCCACCCACTGGAACTGCTCGTCATATGCGTCGTCGACGGGGATGGTGTGCACGCGATACGCGATGTTGTGCCGGCTGGTGGGACTGCGGTGCAGACTGACCTGGTCCCGCTGCCACCCCATGCGATCCCACAACGTCTGCTCCTCGCGGGGGGCAATGTCGCCGTCAACAACACCATCTGGGTGGTCGCGGCCCGCAACGCGCCCATTTGCTGCAACAATGGCCGGAAATCCGGGTTGCGACTCAATACCACATGGCACTCGTCGATCACGATGCGGTCCAACCGCTGGGACACCCGCTGCCGGTTGACGAACTTCACAAATGCCTCGTTGGGGGTGGCCTCGGGCGTGACCAACACAATGGATGCCCCGTCCGGCGGACGCTGGGGATCCCACGCGGCACATGCAATGCCCAAATCCCGACATCGCGCCATCATATCACTCCGTAATGCCGTCAATGGCACGACGACGATGGTCAATCCGGCCCGGCCACTCACCCACGCGGGCAACATGAACAACGCACTTTTGCCGCCCCCGGTGGGCATCACGGCCACGATGCAACTGTCGCCGTGCTTGATCGCCTGCAACACGGGGCCCTGCGGTCCGCGCAACGCCATCGCGGTGCTGCCCATCATGTTCTGGAACGCCTCGGCCATGTTGGTCTGATGCAAATCATATCGGCGCTGGATGCGGGCCTCGGCCGCGGCGTCTTCCCACGGGTTGGGCTTCCGCGTGATCCCCGGGGCTCGGCGGCGCTGCGGCTCCACGGCGGACGGGAATTCCAAAAAATGGTGCCAATCGTGGCTCACGGCCCGGAACAACTCGCGGTGCCGCGCCGTGCTGTTGGGGTTCTCCATCAACATGCGGCCGTAGTTCATCCCGGCGATGCTGGCGGAATGCGCGGCCTGGATGTCGGCGATGAATGCCCGCATGCCCTCGTCGTCCATCTTGCTGTCGTCGTCGATGTCGTCGGCTTCCTCCTCGGCGTTGTTCTTGAACTGGCTGCTCGGGCGCAAATACCGCCGGCTGATGGCGATGGCGATGTCGCGGTACGCCTGTAACCCTAATCGCTGCCCGCGTAATCCATGGGCGGTCTCCCGTTGCAACACCGCGCGAAACCGGTCCCCGCTCCATTCGGTGTGCCGATCGGGGTCGGGGGACCATATATACTCGGCCCGACGGCCCACGGTGGCGGGCTCCCCCCGGACATGCCGCTGGTATGACTGCATCTGCTCGACGAACGGCAACACCAACCACAAATACCACACCACCAACTCGCCGATCTCCCGCGGCACATATCGGAAAATAACCTTGGTGTCGTTGTTCACGTGGAAACCCTTGTGGTATCGGCTGACGAATGTGACCATGCCATCCTCGATGAACACGTTGCGGCGCTCGCGCTCGCTGTTGCGGTGGCGGATGCTCATCAACTCGGGGCCCCGGCTGGGCTGGCCGGCACAAACGTGCACGGCGACACTCAATTGCTCCCGGAACTGGGCCACCACCCGGAAAAATCGATCGATGGCCGGCATCCGGAACCCGCTCCCGTCGGTCTGGATGAACCGCCGCCGCAACTTGGGCTCCTGGCTCACCCGCTTCAGCAACCACGTCCGCCCGGCGACGGGCCACTGGGTGCGTAAATCCTGCAAAAAGCTCCATCCGGGCGCACTCTGCGTGGCATCATCATACAACGCGTCCCACGGGATGGCGGGCGGCGGCTGATCCAGATCATGACAAAACAGCAACTCGGACACGACCCGCTGTCGCATCTGGTGGACCAACCCATGGACGAATCCGCGGAAATCGCCCATGGTGAAATGGAACTGCTTGTACAACAACTCATCGCCCGACTTCCACCCCACGTGGCCCTCGGTGGGCGTGTTCATGTGGATCGTCCTGCCGTACGTGCGCAAATCCATCCACCACTGGACGGGACCGTTGGTGCCACGGACCATGAACAAATCCACCAAATACTTGACCCATTTGGCGAACGTGCGCGTGGGGTGCCGGCGCTGCTCCTGGGTGAATCGCCCGATCATGTCGTCGCGGGTCGGGGGTGGGGAACTCCGCATGGCCATGGGGGTGGACGGGGCGCTCGTGTATCCCTCGTCCTCGTATGCATATGCGTCGTCAAACTCGATCATGTCGCCCTCGACCCACTGGTGGTCCTGCCGCCCGGCCAATCGACGGCGGATCTCCTCCGAATTCGGGTCCAACCGCAACGCTTTGTGTAAAATGAAAAACCGCGTGATCTTGATCAAACTGGATATCTGCGGTGGGAAACTCTGGGGGGTGGCCCAACCGACCTCACTGTAACCGATGACGGCCGTGGCACAAACCATGGCACACCCGTATTCATCGTTCCGGATCTCCTGGCGTAACAAATCGATGCAAAAATTCAGCAATGCATTCTCGATGGGGCGGATCTCAAACGGCTCGGGCTCGTCCTCCTCGTCGCCGGGGTCGGGGCTACCGGCACGGGCTTGCGCATAATGCCACACGGTATCCCACGACTGCTGCTGGCGCTCGGTGAATGAATATGGGGGGACTCCCAATCGTGTTCGACCTGTGCTGGTTAATATGGTCGGTCCGGAATGGACATGGGTTGTGGTGGGAATTGGGTTGTCGACGGTGCGGGTCGGGCCGGGCTGGTCACCCCGGTGGAATATCCACAACGCGGCAATATATCTCTCCGCCGGTGGACGGGAGCATTGGCATACCCACACGATGCTCTGGGCACACCCTCACTGAACACAACGTACCTGGGTCCGCGCAAAAAACATCAAAATGTGCTGCCACGGCGCCACATGCTTTGCAATGGCGGCGGCATCCAAATATGCCAACAATGGCTTGTGCGGGCTCTCGTCCTTGGTGGTGCGGACGACTTCGATCCGCAATAAATGACCACACGCCTTGGCAATCTCCTGGCTCACATGCGCTAATCGTTCAATGGCCTGCCAAATCACGAATGCGGCGCGCTCCGGTCCCTCGATATTTTCCTTGGGGCGCCGGGTGCTCTCGACCAATGGCTGGCGGGGGACCCCTTGTAAATACCGGACCCATCCCGTCCGATTCAACCATGGCGTGGCTTCGTCTAAATCGCCGGCCTGGATGATGGTGTCCTGGGCCTGTTGATCTTCCTGCTGATACTCCGACACGGTGTGCAATAGCTGGCGGATGGCATCGGCGTCGGGAACGGGATTCACGGGCACTGCGGGGTCTGGCTGTCCCACGCAAATATAATGGGACCCGGGCCCTTGCTTAAACAACCGTTGGCATGAAACGGTCCAGCAGTGGGCTTCAATGCGGCCCTGGATGGCTCGAATCTGGGTGGGCGTGGGGCGACCACGGCCCTCATACACACGATAGTCATGGGCCTTGCCCAATGTTTCTTCATCACATCGATCTGACGACATGTGTATTGGTCGCAGAACCGACATATGAGTCCATCCTGATAAACGGGTAACTCGGGGATGGGCTCGTCCATCTGATGGGGCCAACGGTCGACCTGGGGCTGCTCGTCGATGTGATCCCACTGCTGAATGACGCTGTGAATGTGCTGGGCCCACCCCATGGGAATGCGATGAGCGGTACTGATTAAATGGGCCTTGACCTGTCCTGGTCGTACTGCACATTGGCATTTCTGGCAAATCAACACCTGGAACGCGGGGTTGACACAAAAAATGTCGCGGGCATGGTATTCGCGGCCCATGGTGGATCTGCAAACATCTATACTGGTGGATGTTGTAGATGCGGGGGAATGGTGCAACCGCGACCTCCTGGGATCGGGCTCAAAATCAAATGGGACGATGCGGCGGGATATCGGAATCGACCCCTGAAATTTGCAATCGCAAAAGCCAATTTGGTCGCTAACCTGAATGGGGTGGTGGCCGGCGATGGTCGTGGTGACTGGTCGCGACCGGCGGGTGGCGGTTACCCCATCAAAACATCGCCCACATTTTCACGATCGCAAAACCACCCTCAACATGCTCCGATCGCGCTCAACTTCAATTATGTTATGAACATACCTCCAACATAAAACATACTGATTTTTGGGATCCCTGCGACCCTATTTATATGCGCGATCGGGGCTTTGAACGTTCTGCGCGACCCAGTGCCACTCGAATTTTTCCCCTCCTAAAAACCCTAATTTTAGCTCGACTCGGGCCCATTCGAGCAACCCTGATGGCCGAGGCTGCTCTCCAATGGCCTCCAGCTGGTCTACCCCCTGTGCGTTGCGTTGCGTTGCGTTGCGGTTCGGGCGGTTGAAAAGCGTGGATTGGATTGTATAGATTGAAGTCGGTTTGGATATGGCGCTAAATCAACTTTATCTCCGGGGTGCGGGAACTAGGCCTGACCGGGTTAGCGTGGTTCCCGGTCACCAACCTTCGACAGAATTGGGGCTATGAGGATGTCTGTCAGCTTTATCTTCAGATCTATCACATTAAGGATACATTTGTTCCAATGGCCTTGGTGTGTTAGTCATCATGCAAAAGAGTTTCGTTTTGAGTATTTAACGCGAAACGGGCTTAATTTGAGGACAAACATGGGGTTCCGTGATTAAGTAATCCAGTTCAACGAACTCGCCCAAGCCCAACTTCAACGCATTATACTACATGAACCACACAAGGAATCAAAATTGTGATAAAACGATCAAAGTATACGGTATTAATTGTACTAGAATCCCAAGAATTAGCCTCGAAGGATGTGGTGGTGATGCAAGGTCAGGTCGGCTTCTACCGCATGGTTTCCTAGCTCTAACTAGCCATCTACCTCGCAGTTCTATATTAGTAGCTTTCATCATCACTATAGTCAATAGTGATATACTCTTTTCGGCGTTTCTGTGCAGATAGCACCTTTTCTTTATCGCTGAGCTGACCATAACGCCTTTTCTGACCTCTTGGAGCGTCGAAACCCAGCAGTTTATGCCATTCAGAACTGATTGCCCGAAACCGGATCCGCTTCGCCTCAATAACTCCGGGCGCCTCCTTCAAGCCACGTGCATAAGTAGTTCCGGCCATCCAGGACCCATGCGCGGCCTGTTCATCCACAATCGGGTCATCTGGCCCATAGTCGCGCTTGAATCCACCACATTTCAGGTGGACGCGAGAAATACCGATCGCTGCATGGCGCCAGTTAAGCACATGCAGCTTGGTCTGCAGATGGGCCTCCCCTTGTGATCTCAACACCGCTCCAAGACGTTTCGCATCCCAATGCCCCCTCCCCTTCGGCCAGAAATACGGCGACCGCATCCGGGTATTGCTTTGGCAGGCAAACATAGCGGCTTGCTCTGCGAATGGTTGGATCAGCCAAAGATAGTACACCACAAGCTCGCTCACCACTCGTGGCAGGTATCGGTGGATGATCTTCATGGAGTTGGTGACGCTCTTGGATTTATGGTAGCTAGTGACAATGCAGACCAGTCCATGTTCCACGAAGACGTTGCGATGTCTCCCTTCCGGGGTGTTGCAATACCGAATCGAGATCAGTTCAGTGGCACGCGCGGGTTGGCCGGAAGTCATGTGGACCAGCAGTAGCAGCCGTTGTAAGAACTCATCGACCCAGTTAAGATATTCCAGGAGGAGAGCTTTATTCCACTTCACAGCCGGACGAACTTCAGTCCTGGTGGCTGGGCCGACCTCAACAAAGTCCTTGCGAAGGGCCTCGGTGGCCATAATGCGGTCCAGCATCCATCTGTCACCACGCGTGGAGAGAAGCTGGCGGTTTTTCCTATGCTTCAGGAAGTTCCACCCACGCTGGTTGTTGACTGGATCATCAGTGAGCTGGTGCAGGGGCAGCTCTGGGATCGTACCAGCGCGTGCTTCACCTTCATTAAGCAGGAAGAGTCTCTCAAGCTCATATTGGGCAAGCTCCACTTGCGTGCGGATAAAGGCGGCCAGGGAATCCATAGTAAGCTGGAGATCCCGGTAGTGGAGTGACTGCTGATCACCACTCCAGATGAGAAATCCAAGGCTGGTGGATGTATTCTGCACTTTCTTGCCATAGGTGCGGAGACGGGCGATCCAGCTGAATGGATATCGGACGCCATACATCAGGAAACGTTCTTGCATCTCTTCAAGCGCATCGCCAGGGTGCTTGACCTCGTTCCGATCGGCCAGATCGACTGCCTGCTGGGTGACGAGCATCTGGGAGATCTTCACCAAGGCGGACAGGTATGTGGTATAGCTGCCAGGCTCGAAGTAAGTCTGGTTCTTGCTATCAACACCTAGCGCTGCCATGAAGGCAACCACAGGGCTCTCAAAGAAATCGCCACGGATCTCATGGTCTAGGAGCGCGAGAGACAGGTCCAGGCAGGCTTGGTCAAGATCCTTCATGGCCTGGCTGGTGGGTGTCTGAGTCTGGTCGCGGGGCGGGAGACCTGGATCGACGTTGGCGTCCTGCATAGAACCGGGGTCCCTCGCATGAAACAGCCGCTGGAGGGAGCCTTGGATGTCGTCAATGGCGCTGAGCTGGGAGGTGGTGAACTGGTGGCGAAGCTGGAGCTGCTGGTCGGGCTGACTCGTGCGATACGCAAAACTCAGGAGACGGACCCAGGTCCGGCAGTAGCCATGATACGTCTTGGGCCGGAGCTTGATCTGGATGGGGCGCTGCCAGATACCGGGTTTCTGGACAAAGCTGTTGATGCGCACTTGGTCAAACTCGTTGATACGATGAGAGACGATCGACTCAAATGCCCGATCGATGAGTCTTTTCACGCTCAGGCCAATCGCGACCAAGGTTGGCTCGGTCATGGGGTCCGGGTGGGAGGCAAGTTGGGCGATGTCCCGGAACGCATGCCCTCGAACATACTCAGGCCATCGGGTGAGCTCCAGCCACGGGGACGTGTCGGTGGCATTCTCGTCCGTTGGCGCCATCTGGTCTTCTGCATCCGCGATCCCATCAGATCGGAGGAGCGCCAAGTCCACCTGGGATCGGATATATGCAGCTTCATCGAGTTCCGGGGCCGGGGCCTTGGGGTCCGCCAGCTCCGCCGGATTGGGCGTGACAGCGAAGTAGACACTATGCGGCCCATATGGATGCAATCGCTGGCAGTACACCGGCTCCAGGGCCCGGAGTCGGAGTATATCGTCATCTGGGTCGACTGGTGGCCTCCCCCGGGGGTAGACAGCATCGCGATGCTTATCTCCACGATGTTTGCCCATAGTGCTTCGGGTGCGGCACGCGTATCGACAGCCGTCGGCGGGACAGCGGTAGCCACGATGGACCGTTAATCCAGGAATTGGCCGGGAGTCAGGGGGTGGTGGGGTGAATGGCTCCGTGTCAGGGTTCCATGGGTTCGCCTTCATGGCTTCAGCATGAATAGCTGCCCGTTGGTCGCCAGTGCGGGCCATAGGGTGTTGTCGGTGCTTTGCGCCTAGGTGGGCAATCATGGTTTTGACATCCACCACATATTGACAGGTCTTGCAGATCCATAACCGATATGTGGCATTATATGTGAAGAATACCCCGATGGCGTCCATGGTGAGAGCGCTAGTGGAGAAGGCAGCGGTGAGTGAGGTCGATATAGAAAAACACAAGGTGTAGATTCAAAGAACTTGATCTAGGGAGGCAGGGAATAGGGGTTGAACGGCACTGGGGCCGATGTGATAGGTCATCCCGGAGAGTACCTCGGGATCTGACACGCGGGTGCGGGACTGCCGGAGGTCTGGCTGACCGATCTAGATATTCCAGCGCAATGCAACAAATAGCGACATCGAGAGATCAATAGTTGGGGAATCAAATCAGATATGGCCTCGGAATTATCAGGAACACGTCGATCTGGGCAGATCACATATGAGCCCAATGCACCCGGCAAACTGGGCTTGACAGTGTAAAGATATATATTGTAGTGGGGAGACCCCCTCCCCCTACTACATGGGTGCCATCCAGACTATGTGACATAGCCGGCAGTATACGGTGGCCGGATAGCCAGTTCTCGAATACACCTTCTTACACCTCCCCGACCTGACCCCTACATACGCGTGTGTTTTGTGGTGGTCTTTCTGCTGAATCGACCCGCACGTCCCAGCGCGTGCTGCCATCGAGCGTTCCCCTCTTCAATACATATACTGTAAAGACGGGGATACACATCTATACTCTAAATGTGATAATTCGGTGTGGTGAAGCTTAGGTCTGGTACGATCGTGCGACCGGAGTGTGGATGATTCTCCAACTGCATCATATAGCAATCCTTGGCCGAATGAATCGTGAATAGTCTATGGCTGTGCCCGGCAGGGTCGCTGCGGTCGGCGGTTGCGGATTTCGCGAATTTGATGGGGGCTATGATGCTCTTAAAATATGGGATATCAATCAATCCTCTGGCAATTAACCTCTGACATCTCGACGAAAAACTAGTCCTGTGAACTAAACCTGATGGGGGTGATTTTCGGAGTACGGCGGATGGACCACGGTCGGCGGGTGATGCGCGCTCCTGCAAAAACATCGGGCGTTTTCGAACCCCAGAAACCAAGCTTATATCAATATGGATTGGCCTCAAATTTGATCTGACTATCAAACCGAATTGCTTTTACAACATATTCAAATTTGGGGTATCTTTGTCAGCAAAAATGTCAACACAATGGGCCCCGAAACCCATTTTACGACGGCAACCCTAAAACCCTAGAAACCCTACGGCACATTGAATTTACGCCCATGGGGTGGGGTCCCGCTGCGGTCGGCGGTCGCGGACTGCGCGAATCTGATGGGGCGCGGGCCCTCCGGGCACGCACCGAGGGCGCCGGGAGCACGCACGGGGGACCAATCAGAGGGCGAAGAAGTCGAGCGGGCCCCGGGTGGAACACCCTCTAGAGTATAGGGGACAGTAGAAGGTCCATTGACCTCCATCTTCCCAGACGAGCTTGTGATAGGGTTCCGGAGGGAGCTTGGACGCAACTGATAGTCGTGGCCAGATTGAGGCCCCATGGTCATAGTGACAACGGCGGGGAGAATCGCCCCGAGATCTACTAGTTTGGAGGGAACCATCTTGAGGAATGCTTCGATATTGCCTGGGATGGGCGGCAGTTCGATATCCAAGGGCATTGCCTGGGCGAATGATATCCAGCCATGTTGAGGTAAATGTCCATATTGCGTAGTGGGAATGATTGGGCACCTAGATACGCATGCCGGGAGCGAATTCCGTATCAGTTCTTCATTCCAGCTCGACCACCAGCGATACCGTTGGTGCTTGTCCCGGCTGAACAAGGTCTGTTGGTCTGGGTACGGCAGCATCCAATGCGTGCTGAGAAAGCGATGTTTCAGGCATGCTTGCCAGGAAGTGGCTATTTCCTCACCATAAATTTCTTGGATTTTGATCACACAGCGGCGGTACAGTGTACGATATGGTTTATGAGCCCAGTGCAGGCGGCTATACTCGTCAGGATGCAGCCCCCATAGCCAAGCAAATAAATGATCAACACGCCTAATGCCACAACGACTGCCAGTCAGGATGGCAGGAGGCCAGTGTGTGTCTTTTAATACCCGTTGTAGGGAGGGCTTGCTGAGCGCTACCTGCCCAGTCTCTGCAATGCTCTGAAATTCAGGGCGTATGCCCGCCTGCAAGACAGTCAGAATATCTTTCCGAAAGGCGCGCAGACAGAAGTCAATGAGGAGGGAGAGCAGCGCAGTAGACGCGGTATGGTCTCGCTGATACTGAATTATATACAGAAAATAATCCTCGAGTAGAAGAAAATCATTCTGGTATTTGCGGACGCGCTCGTAATTGACTCGAAACTGGGCCATGACCGCTGGTGTGTGGAGGTCCATGTGGAGACGATGGGCTGGGCGGAAACCCATAGTATCCCAGTGGATCTTGTTAAGGAACCAGCCATAGCCGTGGCGTTGAATAGTGGTTCCCAGTCCAATGCCCTCCCGATACTGAATCTGGCCATTGGACCCCGGAACTTCTTTCACGTCTTGCCAACACGCCCGGCTTTGCTCTAACCGGTTCCCGCCTCCGCCAAATGCCCGTCGGAGACAGCGGAGGAACAGGATCATTACCTGGGTGCGATCCCAGGACACCATAGAATGGCGCTGCAGACTATTTGTTAACTCGAATCCCGCACATAGCCGATTTATGTTCCACCGGACCCATTTAAGGATAGTCGCAGTGGAATGGATATAGAATGGTTGACTTGATGGATTTTGAACCACCCGTTGAGTCGCGCGGCGTCGCTGAAACTCCTGATTAATTTGGATCAGGAGGTCTTCGCGCACCCGATGCTCTTCCCGGGTCCCAAAAGATTTTCCAATAGATGCATCGATTGCAGTGGCACACCGGGACTTGCTGTGGATGTACGCGCGATGGAGGGTGTTTCGGTCATGAAAACCTTTCCCGATATGCTGCCAAGTTTGATATGACTCGTGGTCCAGGGCTGGAGCCTCTAACAGTGGATTACTGAAGGGGTACTGATTTCCAGCCGCAAAGATCTCTTTGACCGAGTTGTAGAACTGGCTGTAAAGGAGCCCGGTCTTACGGAGGTGAGATCTAGTCCGGGTTTGGATCGTCAAGGACCCTGTATCTCGGAGAAACGAGAAAGGATAAAATATTGTCTTCCCCGGGTTCTGGACTAGCGGGGAGCGGAGAAGCTTGTCTAGACAGCATTGTTTCCAGAGCAGAGTTTGCCCCCGGATGGGCTGGCCAGAATCGGGGGTAATAGGACATGTTTCCTTCCCAATATCAAAGAAGACCTCGTGAATATAACTCTGGTTGGCAGTGCTGCTCCATAACTGTTGAAACCGATGTTGCATATCGGACCAGGTCGCGGACTGTGTACGGAGCTTTAGGTTCTTAGCACTCAGGAAAAGACGAACCCCCTGGAATTCGTCTAGCCCCTTTGCTCGAATAATTTGATGAACAGCCTGCCAGATATGATCTAGGTGCTCGGGGGGCAGAAAGTAGCTGAGTAGCTGTTGACGGGACTGTGTCTGGATCGATCGGCCCTCCGCCCACGCCGCCCATGAGTTTGAGTTGCTATGACTGAAACTGGAAGGGAAATGCTGTAGCCGGGCATCGGAGTAGTATTGATGGACCGCTGGGAGGAGGATATCGTCTATCCAGACCCGAAACTGATCATCTGGCAGTCGGCTAGACTTCTGCTGGGGCTGATGGAGTCTAGGGAACAGGGCGTAGATCGATGCATCCTCGAATCCCGACACCCGGGCAAACGTGTAGTGCTTAACGCGATGTAGCGGTACTGAGACGCAATGTAGGTGACCGTGGCCATCTGTGAACTGAACCGGGAGTGGATCTAAGTGAAGATCCGACTGGAGGTCCGAGACCGGCCGCTGAACAGGATACCAGTAGAGGCCTTGGGAACAGACAGCTGGACTGGTTACATGAGCTAAGACACTGTCAATATCGAAGTGGACGGCTGCTGGCCCTAACTTCTGTTCTCCCCGGGCCAAGCAGATAGCAGGCACGCTGCTGGGTTGTCCCGCATCGGTTCCGCAGAAGACTTTTTCACGCTGTTCTGGTGGCCAGTCCTCGATCAATTGGTCACCAGACCTGGCCAGTCTGGTAGTGCTGAGCACGTCGGGACAGGGCCAGCTGAAGACCTCGTTCAGACCGTGGCTCGGTGATCCGACTGGGTTCCGCTCGTGCTTATATCGCGTATGGCAATCAATGCAGCACTCGGGAGACCGGAGGAGCTGTTCCGCGAGTAGCGCTCCGGTACTTTTCGTTTCTTGGTCTGGAGTGGGACTCTCTAGCTCGGTATCCGAATCGACGATGATGTCAGGATCTGGCACGTCCACATCAGGCCACACGTCATTCGTGTCGCTCAGAATACGTGTATGATCACAGCCGGACTGGTTAGGGGATCGGATCGGAGATTCTTCGTTATCCTCGCTGATCAGTGCCGCGGGCGATGATTCGCTAGTCCGTGAGGGATCGAGCGGATGATGATCTGGATTTGCGTTCACAGGTATGCTATCTGGCAAAATACAGGTCGAGTCGGCGGACAGAGATCGAGGGAGAGCGGCACTTCCAGGTTCAATGACTGCAGTTGGTGTGGGGCTCAGAGGAAGCGAGAGCGGCTGAATGTCTCCAGGCAGCGTGGGTTCCTCTCGGGGAAGGGCAAAAGAGGGAGTGGTAGGAAGAACAAGCCCAGCAACAGGCTCGGCGGTTACGTGAGCGAGATTGGCACAGTACGGACCGATTTGAGACGCATAGTTGGCAGCCTCGGCAGCCCTGGCGGACTGTCGCCGTCGCTGATGCCGTCGTTGAATCGTGCGAGCCTCGCGCCTCTGCTCCACGGATGGGTGTTTTCGTGGTCGGCCACGCTTTCGAATATTAGGACCTGTGGCTAGTAATGTCATGTTAAACTTGGCTCCTCAGCGGTCGATCGCACGTGGGGATGAGAAGCGCTGGATTCACCCCTGCAAGGCATGGTCAACAGGGCGGATGGAAATAGGGGCTGCAATGAATAAGTTCGCGGCACTAATTGAGGACACAAGATTCGATAGGTCAGAAAATGCATCTCTGATCAAAGAGTAAGAAAGTTACACTAATGACCAAAAGAGGTTTAACTTGGCACTATTCCAAAATCGGTTTAGCTGTCGCCGAAAATCGATCACTGTCGCCGAAATTATGAACTTCAAAAAGTCCCCAACTTCCCTACCTTCTTTTGGCTCAACCAGAGATGTTGGAGGAGTTTCAAGTGTGGATTCTGATTAAGCAGATCTTCTTTAACCTCTATCTACGAGACCAAATCCCTGCGACCCTGGGGTGGCTCTGGTCCTGGCCATGAATTACCCGTTAGATTAATATGTAAAAAGAGAAATGGCTTTAGAGTCTGGCGGATGCGGGCTTTCTAATCATGCTAAAATAATCTCCATCCGGGCGTTGTGGTGTTGTGGTGTTGTGGTCACCTGCCACAATTTGCCTGTTGGAAGAGCATAAGAACAACAAATAATGGTATATCGTAAGTAGCTCCCCACTTTCGACGACAACATACAAAAACAAACAGAGTTGGATCGAAAACAAACGGAGTTGAATCGGTTGCTAGCGGTAAGATAACTGCCGTTCAGTTCCACACCTTCCACTTTTCATACCCCAATTTCATTCACTCTTGAAGCTAACGGGATATATTGTCGATATATGCTGTCAACGGCGGCTTTTCGATGACATGAAAGAGCCAATAGCCCTAGCTGGAGTAGGCGGCTATGGCAGAGGTGAAGGCTTGGGCAATCTGAGTCTGGATTGACGTAGCCGAGGGAACTAGATCGCTTGGTGTGGCCTCTATTAAAGCGCTGGTGAAGTCGATGAAGGACTCGTTGAGATTCTGGAGGTCGTTGAAAACTAGAGCTTGGCCCCCGGAAAATCTGCCCAAGCAGCTGTTTGATCCGTAATAGCAGACAATGTACCCAAAAATGTAGAGAGTACGTTGTAGGCGGCCTGAAGAACAGAGGTCGCATCTGACTCACTAAAGGAGCCAGTGTTCTGGGTATCGATAGTCGCATTATTTACGGTAGCAACGAGAGATTGGGAATCGTTGTCAATCGCAAGTGCTCCTGCTAAACCACTAGCGGGGAAACCCTTGACGTCGTTGTCAAGGGTTTGGACTTGCGGGCCGATTTTTTGCGTTATATCGTTCTCAACCGTAGCAGCATCGCGGGGAAGGATAGGCGTGGCAGCAGCAGTTAATGCCAAAACGAAAATTTTAGCAATAAATACCATGTTGTTTGTTTTGGTGAGAGTAACTAGAGTATGATAATATGGTTGTGAAAGCCTAGGAGCGAGCTCCTTGCGCTCTATATATATAGTGCGATAGGCCGAATAAAGGTAACACCAGGATATAAGGCAGACAATCGTAACACATACAGCGCAGCTTGGCTCATTCTGCATATGCGAAATTGCCCAATATGCCACGCATTATGTGTCACCATTTTCACTAGTTAGCTGCACCTTTTCTCAAATAAGGACGGAGAATGTAAAAAGGCATTCTCCACCAGATTCCGCGAGATACTGACCTAAGCTCAGAACTGGCACAGGGCCCTACCGCATTGGTCAAGCCTCTACGGGTGGATACGGGAGTATACGCTAGCGAAGCTAAATTCCAGTAGTCTTAGACGATCCTACGTAAGGGTACTGGAATCTAGCTTCGCAAGGACAATAGCTGGGTTATTCTGTCGACGTGCTGTACCCGTGCACTTGAGTCGGACAATCCCCCCAGGGGAGATAATTTAACGAGAGCGCTTCTGTGCCTAGTGAACAGCAACACGAATCTCGGCAATATACAAGTAGGGTCTCGGGTGCTCTTAACCTAGCTACGTCGTCTAAAAGATAATGAATCTCGTGAGCCCTGAGTGAAGTGTAAAGCGGATCCCTTGGTTCCTTCCTCGGTTTCTCGATTTTCGCCCTATTGCATTCTTGAGGCTTTTTCGGCCAGATCGATATATGGGACGATCTGCGATCGTCCCACCCTTCCGCAGGTATTATCTACCCCTCCCGAGTTAAATTCGCTACACTCAGACCGCTATTTACGGTAGGACAAATGAATTAAGAGAGAAGATTCCTATTCCGGATATTGAATCTTGAACAATTCTTCGTCTACATCTCAGCTACATGCTTGATTCGATGTACTGTATGTGAATACGGATGCCTTGAGAAACATAGCGCGTCCGCTGTACTGTTACTGAGATTTCTGATATGAAGCTATTTTCACATTCTCAGAAGGGCTTAGAGGAATGGAGTTTCGGCGGTGTACCTGTATGGCAGCAGGTTGGTGGCTCACCTGAAGGGTAACTATATGACAACCTCGGACCCCGCGCTGCTGATCACGTTTGTTGGTTTCTTCTTCTAGTTGATTTCAAAGCATATCATGCCAATAAGAAGATCTCTGTTGGGGGTCTCTTTCTGACCCCCAAGAATCAGTCTTGCCTTCGAATACAAATTGGTTCCATCCTCTTACCTGATTGACAGGCTTCCTACGCTGTGAGTAGATTTCCTATTACATGTGCACAGTACTACAGAATAATTCACGTGACCTAGCGATGAGTTTTTGAGATCTGCAGCATGTCTAGATTGGAAAAGCGCAGTACGAAATATCTCGTATATATAGTATTGCTTTCGCCACTCTCGTGAATTTCTCAACCACCCATCTGGGCACTTTCATCACTAGCTGAAACATTCTATTTTGATTTTCATTCCAGTAGCTATGCTGCTACGTGTCCTCTACTCGCGATTGGCTTCTCGCCCCCGCGGCTATTCTGACTGGTCCATTTGAACAGTCTTGTCGGACCCATTTGGCGAATAGGCCAGCCCCGAAAATCCACAAATAGGCAAGCGGGGTTATTATGTTCTTCTCCGTCTCGTTGCGACTAGGGGCTCCTTGGAGACACCACTGTAGGGGAGTAGGGAGAAGGTGGGAGTGGCGGGGGAGCTTGGTGGGCGTGATTAATTTTGGATCTGTTACAATACATAGCTAGACAGCTAACTCATGTTCACACGGTTTGCGTTATTACCATGCCCTGAAATGAACGTAGTGAGAGGAAGGGTTTACCTTCGTGCCCAGGGATTACCCTTGAAGAAAAAAACATTTTTTTTTTTTATCTTTGATGTTGCTGTTAGCCAAATCCTGCTTCTTCATCTTCATTGTTTGCATTTTTCAACCCTTTCTCTCATTTGCTGTCAGTTCTCTCCATGCTCTCTTCTGATTGCTGTTTGCAATATTGCTCTCTTAGGTTTGGTGCTGGCGCTTTTTGCACTCATTCACTGGGCCCTTCCTCTTCTACTCTGCCCTTATCTAATGCTTCTGCTTCCATGTGCCGCCTTATTCGCCATTCCCTCTCGTTTATTGCCTGCATCCTTTTGCTACGCACTTTTATGAAGTCGTCTTCTGATTGGTTACGCTTCTGTATGACTTCGTGTTCGACTACACCGCCGCTACTTTTCTGCGTTCTGGTGCGGATGCCCCTCCAGCCATTTCCCTCTAAAGTTTGAGTGTAAATCGTCCTACGCCCCGCGCCTGTCTTCTTGTGCTTTGTGCTGCTATCTTCTCTGCCCGCCGCTTGTGTCTCCGGCTACGATTTACTATATGCACTTAATAATAGTCCTTGCTCCTTCCTGAATTTCTATATCAGGATGTCGTTCGACTACTACCTAAATACTTTTCCCTCACGTCGCCAAAGTTCCGCAGCAATTCCTGAAAAATGACTTTGGGATCACTTGCCACACCCACGGACTACGATCACCTCGTACAGGCGTGTATAGGTGCACGAATTAAGATTCCATTTTTGCACGAGCTCTCACCGGACTGGCGGCCAAAAGTGAACCGTCAGTACAATGATATCGTTGAGTAAACTGTTGAAAACTGGCGTAAAATGTAAAATCCCCGCTCTTTTTGTTTACTTGATCCCGGAAGGATTAACAATCTTGAAGTTGGTTACCTGACGCTTTGCAATACAAACGGAATGTGGAAACAAACTGCACGTTTCTTGCAAGCGCCGTAGCCCCTGAAGCGACAGAGTCAAAAATGCGAGTTTTTGCATTGTATGCTACCTGGGTAAGCACAGCTCTTTCCTATCCATGTACCAACATGAATTAGACTAAACAATGATCTCTATATAGCTCTTTGCCTGGGATGATGGAACAAATCCACCGATTCCAGCTAATTTTGAACCTTTTGCTCACTTAATAGCGGTTGATTTCGGTGATTTTGATGAAGGATACCAGCAACGAGAGCTACTGCGCATCGAAACCTCGAACAGCATTCGCAAAAGCCTTCTTGACGAGTATACAGTTGAGGATCCGGCCCATATTGCTCCCAATTTTGCACTGGCGCAGTCATTCTACATGATAGGTGTGCAAGTCCGAGAAAGCACGAAACTCAGTAAGTTAACTTCAATTTTAGAAAGGGAGAACCGCAACCTTATAAAACCCAAAGTGCACATTAAAAAGCTTTATTGCGACACTCTATGTGACTACGTTGCTGCAGTAGTGAAGTTGCAGAACTGTTTTGAAAAGGGTGTTATATTTGGTATAGATGAATATATGGCCCTCCGGATGGATGCTTCTGCTATTTACCCCACAATAGCTCTTAGCCTGTGCGACTCCCAACCTTCAAACATAAATCACTAATACTGACTCTGAGTTTTAGATTGTCACAAGATATGGATGTTCCAGAGTGGCTGCTTGACCACACCCTGGCGAAGGAAATGATGAGGCACATCAATATCATGGTATCGCTGTAAGCAACACTCTATACTCCATCTTGGACACTATCCAGTATCTCGCTAAGCCTTATAATAGCGACAACGACATTGTTTCTGCAAGACATGAAGTGGTAAGAAATATTCTATGTTTACTTATCGGAATCTTACAGCTCACAAGATCAGAGATGCAAACATACAGATAACATTATTCCTTTACTCGTTCACCATCAAGGAATGACACCCCAACAGGCGGTGAACCATTGTTGCCACTTGATCCGCAGCAGCTACATTGCATTTCAGGAACTTGAACCCAGACTTCTTAAAATCGGAGCCGAACATGATATCATAGACAAAGTTCACGCATTTCTGAGGTGCTGCAAGAATGAACGTATCGGACTTATCAATTGGCTGTGAGATCTCTCGCCCAAGGAGCAAATAATCAATACGTTTCTAACACAAAATAGGTATACCATCAAGCGGTATTTCGATTTCCGGCCGTCGAATGGAAATACTCATATTGAGGTAACTCTCGGCGACTAAAAAAACAGAACTTTATTCGTTGCTTGTCAAAGTACCGAGTGCGAAAGGTCTTGGAAGGGTCTCGGGATATAACATGGGTCCTCATATTGTTGAACTTCCCAAACTTCAAACTTTATAATTTAAAGCATTCAACATGTAGCGTAGTTTCAGATTGAATTGTTACTTTTTTGTGGGCTATTCAAGCTACCATAAAGCACCCACATACGTATGAGCCACGAGGTATGTAACTGTCGAGACATGCAGTGGTTACTTACCACTAGCAAGCGATTGGCTACCGGGAACCCGCGTTTCTATGTGTCTTGTATTGTAATTGGTTAAACTGCCAATATCGGAGTTCTAACCACCGGGTAGCGGCACATTCATAGGGTATTTCAACCTGCCCTTGGCCGCACGGGCCCTGAAACGAACGAAGTGAGAGGAGGGCTTTACCTTCGTGCGCAAGGAGTAAGTACCCTTGCTGTCAAAAACTTAATCTTTGATGTTGCTGTTAGCCAAATCATGGCTTCTAATTCGCCAGTTCTGTCCACACCTTCTTCTGAACGCTGTGTTGTAAATTTCAATTTTAGGCTTAGTGCTGGCGTTTTCCACTTTATTCGCTGGCTCTTTTCTCTTCAACCCTAATGCTGATGCTCCTTACCCCGCTGCCTATTCGCTATTCCTCGACCGCATGCTTTTGCCACGCACTTTTTTAAAGTCATCTTCTAATTGGCTTGCCATCTGTATGTCTTTCATGTTCGGTTACATATATCGCACTAATAGTAAGGCAAAAGGGAGCCGGGTTAGGCCGTAATGCGTCAAAATGTCTTTCTCCGAAGGTGGACCAAGATCAGCACTCCGCAGAACAATCTAGTTATCTTGGCCTTTTCGTCCGGGTTTATACTCTGCCAGCTCCGATTATATTTTTGCTTGCATTTGGGGACCAGAGGCCGACCGCCAGTAGGCTCTATAGCGAAGTTAGGAAAACAGGTGTGTGACGGGGAGGAAGGGGGTTTGTTTCCAAATACGTGTCTGGGGGGCTCATTAACTGCAAGTGTGTAAAAAGTAAATAGATGTCCCTTCCACGATGTGCCTTCCACGAGGTGCATATGAGATGTCTCTCGCATGCCCGGTATTTGATTGTTTACAGCGCATGAAGATCAACTCATACTTGCGTCTCCCCCTCTTCCTGCGGCCCAGGTATCTAATTTTAGAGGCTGAAGATTAAGCTTCACTGTGGTTCGCGCCCTCCCCCCCACCCCTTCCCTCCTTTTATTTTAACTGTTGTCGTCTCCAATAGTATATATTAGGCTTACCCTAATGCACACTCCGCCTTTGTAAGTACATATGTTGTGTAACCAGAATAAACAAGGTAGTGGAGCGGGGCTCCGTCACCGAAATGGAATTCAATAGTAGTTTGATATAAGTAGGGCTATAGGGATCCCATTTCTCGGTCCAAAGTCGTTATACCATGGCAACCATCTAATCATCCTTAGAGTTAGATCTTGACCGAAGTGCCTTGCGCCTTTCGTGGCAGAATATTATCTCCATGACAATCCAAATACTCTTTCCTGGCCTATAGAGCGTCTGTTGTGAAGGGCTGAAGCCGAATTGATTCAATACTGACTAGGCCAACATGCTGTTTACAAAAAGCTTGGTGAAGAGAAGGAATGGAACAAGCGGAACAGCGATAGAAGGTAAGGCGGTGGCAGAACGGAAGTGCGGGGAAAAGACTATATGGCAGGGCCATATAGTAAGACGCGGGTCCAACCCGTTACATCTGTATGCACAGAACTTCCATCACGAGGCTACCTTATCTAAGCCTTCTTTGGCTGATGAAGTCCGTGGCCGGAAAGTGAAGCTCGAATTAACTTTGCTCCGACTAGAGACCTCCCCCAACTGTCTTTACCCCATGGCAAGTTGCCCTGGTAAGTCTCCCATCTGACCCTAATTTTTGGTTCAACCTATCTGTGGCCCTCGAGGATATCTATACATTGAGGCTGGAAAAAAATATCAGACATTGGTAAGCGACGTGACCTGGCCGCTGAGGAGATTCCCGATAGTGCCGAATAGGCTCAACACTATTTCACTTTTGAAATGGCGAAAAATGCTCGATAGTGAAGTTTAATAGAATACTCTAGTTCTAGAATACACCCCCCCACACCTCCCCGACCTGACCCCTACATTTGGGATTCTCGCTATTTCCTGATTGCTATGTGTGTGTTTTTGTGGTGGTTTTTCTCCTGAATCGACCCGCACGTCTCAGCGCGTGCTGCCATCGAGCGTTCCCCTCTTCAATATCTAGCTCCTCCTACTCCGAGAGTGACTTCTGGGAGTCGACACTGGAGTCACGTATATTTCTCTTAAGAGATTAATAATTAGTGAATCCGATCAGGTGTGGCCTTAGAATTGTCAGGAATTAAGGTATGGCCTCATGCACCTGGCAAACTTGGGTTGATATAGGTACCTGTGTGTAAAAATATATGCCTCAAAAACGGGGATACACATCTATATTCTAAATGTGATAATTCGGTGTGGTGAAGCTTAGGTCTGGTACGATCGTGCGACCGGAGTGTGGATTATTCTCCAACTGTATCATATAGCAATTCTTGTCCAAATGAATCGTGAATAGTCTATGACTGTGCCTGGCAGAGTCGCTGCGGTCGGCGGTCGCGGATTTCGCGAATTTGACGGGGTGTGGGTCTTCCGAGCACGCATGGTGGGTGCCGGGAGCACGCACTGTGGGCCAATCAGACGGCGGAGGAGTCGGAGGGAGTCCCTCCTTTAAGGCATTATGGATTAAGCTTGATGGTGCCAATGCCCTCAGCTTCAACTGGATCTCCCGCTGTGTCTAGTTTGTCATGGTGGATTCGGAAACTGCTAAAACAATCCCGGTCCCAACAGATATGGCTAGTAGCAGCAGAGTCGAGTATCCACCGGGAATTCGGCGCGTGGGTATAGAGAGTCGTCACTCTCGCCCTCACAATATTGATCCTTGGTCTCTTGTAAGAAGTCGGCGGGCCCTGCCGTTCTTCTGCCTGGCCTTGATGTGATTCATTTTGTGGTGAACCAGAAACACTCCTTTCTGTTTTGACACCGTTGTCCCGCTTAGGGCGCAAATGCGGGTTCTTTTTCCAGCATTTCGAGACTTCATGGCCTCGTTTCTTGCAGTAATTGCATTTCTTGACAGACGCCTTCACTGTGTTAACTGACGGTGCTACGCGCGGAGGAGTTGGAGAGTTCTTTGCTGAAACTGTCTGTTCAGCATTTGCAAGGCGATTCCCAATCATGGCGGGATTGTCCGGATCCTTGTCATTTTGGATGGCATCAACTATCAGCGCATATTCCGGTCCGATCTGAGTTAAGAGGATTGCAACGTGTGCGTGATCCCCAATTGACCCTGGCATGATCGCATTTAAGCGATGTACTAGCAATCGGACTCGATCAACGAATTCACGTATACTAGTGCAGCTAGATCCAGTCGTTTCTTTGAGCTGGGCGAAAAGTTCACAGAATGTAGCTAGCTCCATTCGTCTATATCGTTCTTCAAGGTTCGTTCCAGAGATCTCGAGATGTTTCTAGCCCTGCAACATGAACACTGATTTCGACGGAAAGATATCGAAAGATTGTGTGATAGGCTTCAGCCTCACGTTTGGACCATTCCTGATGTCGCTCAAAAGCCTGGACTTCAGCTTCTAGACGAGCTTCGATAGCCTTCTGTCTTGGGGCTCCAATAAGTCGTTCATCAACCAGTGGAACAATGTCGGCCGTAATCGGTTTTGCGTATTTAAAAAGGCAGTTAGGGCGTTGGAGATCTCCGGACACGACATCCCAGACTTGTCTTGCCTTTAAGTAGGAGGTCATAAGATGCTTCCAAGTTGCATAATTATCACTGCCTGTTAAAGGCTCAATAGCCGCGATATTTCGGTCGGGAGACTCGGTTAGATGTGCAGGCATCGTGGCTATGCCTGAAGTGCGGGGTAAATATAGCTTCAACAAGTTATAGTATGCAGTGGTTCTCAGAGTAAGTGGAGACGACACCCGAGAAGTTAGCACCCGGGCTCATAACCTGTTGTAATTCAAAGGAAGATTGCTTGTTTTTCTGGACAGAAAACTTGAGGGTTTATATACACATACGACCTCCAGATTGAATTCCAATCAAAGCTGGTAATTCCGTGAGGTTAGGAATTGATTCCGTTACGATACGACATATCACAACAAGTTGGAAAACACCCCTAGATCCCACACACCGGTCCTCGGCAGTCACAACACCGGAGCCGCAGCCCAGCGCAAGAATGCGTACACCACGCAAGGGATGTTATCCATCAGTTGCTAGCAGTGGGTCACCGCTAGTTTATTCTGACAGGAGGATATATCCCGACACGTGTAGATCATTGTCGGTGAAGGATTTGGATTGTAGTCCATGCCTGATGACGTCACTATTTCCACACTATGAGGAATCCTTCTCACTGCGTGCAAGAGGGAGGTTTAATGGTTAGACGACCATAGTTGAGTTTGGAGATCATCGAATCAACTTTTCATGGAAAAAGATCTGTGCATCACATGAAGCGGTGACGGTGAGTTGTTGGGTAAGATTATGCAGCAGGTAGTGGAATCCAGAGGGCTGTCCACAAGATCGATGGCTTTAGGGAAGGGTTTCCCTAGGCAAGAGGAAATTGTGGGTATTTATAGGGTGTGACTGACCCAGGGCGATGCGAAGAGTATTCATATGATCATTCGCGGAAACCTAGTTGGGTGAAAGAATTGTTCAATTGTTGATAAGCGGCACATGCTATCGGCCGAATATCGCTCTTTATATTTAGCCATTAGACATTGTAAGCTCTATATCGCCCATCTTGCGACGAGCATTACCGAGTGTAGCTCTAAAGCATCACTTTCCTATACGGACGATATTGAATGAACTGTGGAATCGGACGTTTTAGTAGACCTATTCACCAGTTCAGGGTTAGAAAATACCATGATCGAAAAGGCGTATAAAGATGATTTCAGAGTTATCATAGTCGGAGGTCCAGCTGCAGGCTTGACGCTTGCCAATTCTTTTTTTCGCAGGAATACCAACTTCCTGGTGCTTGAAGCTCGAGCTGAAATTGCGCCGCCCTCTGGTGCTGTTCTTGAGGCATCATGGCTGACGTCTTGCAGCACCAGAGACATATTCATCTGTGTACTGTTGAAAATGACAGCTTCTGCACTTTTTTACTATTTTCCTTGTAGATCACACAAGAATATATTGGTTAGCTCTGCTCCTACCTACTGCAAACGATTGGACCGAGAATTATAAACATTCACTCAGTAACTTCCAAATGTAACGCACGCAGATATCAATAGAAAGTTGTATAAAGCTGTGTACCATCTATACGAAATGCGGTCACTTCCGATTGTCCTGAACAAAGCCATACGGAAGATGAGTCCCAAGGTCAAGGCAGCCACAATGGTGGATACGATCACTGTTGATTTATTGTATCGGTAATGTAAGACGCAACGAAAGACGTAGATATACTAGAGTGAGATGTTAATAAATGGCGATACTATAACTCCTAGACAAAGAAGCTCACCGCAAAGACGGAGAGAGCGGCGGATGTATAAATGCGGGCTTAAAATTAGATGTCAGAATAAATCTGGACAATTCAA
This sequence comes from Penicillium argentinense, assembly GCF_028826775.1. NCBI lineage: Eukaryota > Fungi > Ascomycota > Eurotiomycetes > Eurotiales > Aspergillaceae > Penicillium > Penicillium argentinense. Next base: position 3,682,553 of record NW_026622661.1, on the reverse strand, counting down.
TGAACGAGATCGTACCTGCGGCATCGCCTAGCAGCATTGGCGTGGTCCAACGACCACAAGCCCTATCACCTGGAACATCGCGGAAGTCCTGGATTGACACAGTGAAAAATACCCATATGGAAATTATTTTCACCCAGTTCCACCCGACTTCGACACCAGAACCTCCGATCTCCCAGCAGGCCATCAACTGCGCAACTGTTCCTAATGCCATAGAGAGGTCCTTTGCGGGTCCAAATCTAGCTGTGTGGAGAGGATATGATATGAAAACTGTGAAGACCCATCCTAATGTCCATTGATGAATGCCGAGGAAGTAGCTGTACATAAGCCACACTCCAGTTGAGATATAGTATCGAGTCTTCGTTACAGTGGCCGTTGTTACCTTAGACGCGATTGGTCGATTAGGCTTGTTGATCTCATCTTCCAAGCCCCCTCCTTCTGCATTATTTGCAACGTCGATGGTATAGGCATATAAAAAGCCGTAAGTCAAGGCTTCTGTTAGTATAATTAGCCCCCAATCATGAATGTTGATACGGGTTATGCTTTCATACGGGCAATTGAACCAAACATTTCATCAAACTCTGCTCCTCTGTGGAGCAGTGATGCCGTTGTGAATATAGGGAAGGGCAGGAAAGCTGCATCAATGTTGCTTCTCATATAATAGTACGATAAGCATACCTCATGCTTCACGTAGTGATATAGCGCCTTCGCCGCAAAACTTGCGTATTGTTTGATCTTCAAGTACAATTTGTAAATTATCATTACGAGAAGGAGGATGAAAATGTAACTTGTAGGAAAGACAGCATAAAGAATGGATTAATGGACCTGAGAACTGTCTCATTTATACCTAGATTTTTTTCAATGTGCGTAAAATGTGTGTTGGTATTCATTTGGGAATTGCCCTGTATACATGCACTATGACCTCATGATTAGTGCTAGTTGGCAATGCCTTGCTTGGACACACACCGCTATTACAGATAGAGTTTAGTAGAATGAATAACATACAGGAGAATAACATACAGGAATTCGCTTTAATTTGTTGGCCTATGAAAAACCTCGGACATAGTAGTATTCATTTTTATGTTCGTGGAAGAGCCCAAAACGCATTGAGGTTTTGATATAGGTTCATATGCAGGGATGATGTTATAGGTTGCAGATATCGGTCACCATGGTTGGCAGGTAGGGAGTTCTTATCCTAAAGCAGACCGACATATGTATCTATCCCAGCAAGTCACGGTTATTAATTCTATGTTCGTTGCGGGTTAAAAAATGCGAACAATTTGATCTGCGCTAAGAAAAACCATAAGGAAAAGATCAAACTGCGATGTATGTGGGAAAATAAGGGGTATTTTTCCTTAATATTGACGAAAAATCTTTTATCCCGCTACCAAAAACTACAATATTTATTGTTGCGTCAGATTGATAACTGATTGTTGAATAATAATGTTCAAATACTATTGCCTTTACAATGGTGCTTTGGGACTTGCCACTCCTCCCTGGTTCACGTTACAGTACGTACGTAACATCAACTGGCCGCACCATCCCATTGTGGCTGCATATACATGGTGCATCCCCACATCTGCATGATGCGTTGTACAGGATGTGTTCATGAACGAAGTAGGCATTCGCTTTAACGTAAGTGGGTAGGCGTGCAATTCTTTATAATTAACTGGAAATTATAAGTAGTCTGATTAAAGAATCCCAAAGTGACTGCTACCCAGTCCTGATACGTATTCTGGACCTTTTCATGTGCTTTTAATTTAAGAGCACCAAAATGGCACTATCCAATACCAATATCCTTCTAAGTGTTACTGGCTTCTTTTTTCTTGGTTGCATGTACCTCTTTTGCCAACGTGCACGGAGACTGAAGCTTCCACCTGGCCCGAGACTTCTTCTACCGACCATGGTTCCGAGTCGAGATATCTGGCGAACTTTCCAATAATGGCACGAAAGGTATGGCCCAGTCATTAGCTTAAGGGTAGGATCCCAGACTGCCATTATACTTGGTGATCGCGAAGCAGCAAAGGCCCTTTTGGCTAGACGAGGCAACATCTACAGTTCACGCCCCAACTCGGTACTCATCAAAAAGTATCTATTTAAAGACCGCCTGCCTGCAATGATGCCATATGGTCCAGAGTGGCGACTTAATCGGCGAATCCAAACGTCTCTTCTGAGCACCCGGGCTTGTGAGGCTTATTGCATACTCCAAGACATCGGAAGCAAGCAGCTTTCATACGAAATGCTAACAGCCGACAATTTTACGACACCCTGCCATCGCTTTACCTCTACTGTTGCGTTTGCTCTGGCCTATGGTGGAGGGTTGCGCACACACTATAACCAAGCCAAAGAGCTGAAAGATATAGACGAACTTACTAGCCTTGGCTTCCAGGCAGTATCTATCGGCAGCTTCTTGGTTGACATTTTTCCGATTCTTGATCGAGTCCCAATATTCTTTTCGAGTTGGAAAAAAAGCGCTGAGCAGATCCATGAAAATATGCGGCAAAAGTTTACTAAATTGTATGATGTTGCTCTCCAAGATCAAACTTGGAATTGGGCCCGACAGGCTCTCAAAAAAAGCGAAACTCAGGATTTGTCTCATGAACAACGTGCATTCTCTATTGGTGAACTCTATCTCGGGGTCACCCATTCGAATCATATAGTCTTGGAGGTCTTCGTCATGGCCAGTATCCTCCACCAAAGTGCCGTGCAGCAAGCCCAACAAGAACTTGATTCGGTCATTGGGTCCCAGAGGTTACCGTTGTTTGAGGATGCGACAAAGCTTCCTTACGTTAACGCCTTCATTACCGAAATACTTAGGTGGTGCCCGGTCCTTCCACTCGGCTTTCCCCACCGCGTCTCCACGGACGATGAATACATGGGTTACAAGATTCCTTCCAATTCCATTATCTTTACCAATCAATGGCAAATGAACATGGATGAGAAATTCTTCGACAATCCAGACTGCTTCGAACCTGAGAGGTGGATACAGAATCCTGATCTTCCTCTCTCTGCTTTTGGCTTTGGGAGAAGAAGTTGTCCAGGGGAATGTTTTGCGCGGTATACTTTATTTATCGCCATATCAAGACTCCTATGGGCGTTTAATATCACTGGGTCAAATAAGGATGACTTGGCACATGAAAAGGCAGCAAAGGAGTCAGGCCGTTTGGGTGTTCTTTATCGGCCTTCCTCTTTCGGAGCACGTTTTCAAATACGAAGCTCTGAACATGAAAGGGTTATCAAACTAGATCGTGCTGTCGCTGATGAGGAAAGGATGCGGGCTTTGGAAGCTATTGGAAAGACTTTATTCAGTGAATAAGGCTGATATTATCCTGGTTAAGTTGTTCTGATCTGGTAAACGATCGTCAGTTGGGCGGATACATAAATTGGGCTTGTCTGTTTCACATTATTCCAATAGTGTTCACACTTACATCGAATCAAGCACTGTCAACTGGAAAATACAGTCAAAATCTCTACATGGCTTTGAAAGATAGCTCCAACGGAGGTTACCTAGGACTCTCTGATACTGGCTCGGTTTGTATGGCCAAGAGGGTTACAGGAATGCTTCACTTATTGTCGGGATATATTCTCCTGTCAGAACAAACTGGCTGTGACCCACTGCTAGCGACCGATGGATAACATCCCTTGCTTGGTGTACGCATTCTTGCGCTGGGCTGTGGCCTCGATGTTGTGACCGCCGAAGGCCGGCGTGTGGGATCTAGGGGTGTTTTTCCAACTAGACTGAACATCTATCTACATCTATCAACAGGAGTCAATTGACTTTTGCTTTGGAGCATACAGACTGTCCACTTAACTGTGTACACAGTACCTAGCTGGTGATACCAACACTTATCATTCCGAAAGAAAATAGCGAAAGCATAACTAAAGCTGGAGAAATTTCCGTTCCAGTAAAACGAGCTTGCGGTCTCTTGACCAAAAACGCTCAAAATTAAGTTTTACGTGATTTAAGGCGGACAGATTATATTGTGGGATATATTGATCTAGGTAAAAGGAAGTGGCGGCAGTGGCCAGTCAAAAAAGGCTAGCATCAAAATATATCCCATTGAAGCTGTTACCATTGAAGCCGTAGGGTTGTACAAAGCGAGAGAGATATTAGTCACAAATGTCATATCCCTCCTTCCTGGTACTCCTGCAGTGGCAGTGGCTTGAGAAATTGTCGTTGGGTTAATTGTTATATATCAGGAATGGGGTCTATACCTATGGAAATACACTGGATTTACTGGCCAATGAAAGGAAACGGAATAAAAAGGGGAAAATACCAAAAGATGCAAAAGAGTGTTGATTCTTGTTCTCTGAAACTGCTGGGGGTTGAGGGGGTTAAAATACCCTCGAGAATACCTGTGACTCAGTGGTTACTGCCAGCGTGCTGCATCCGAGGATCTTCCTCCGGCGTGGATCAACTATAGTCCGGGAGCCACGTGACCACCATCAGGGGGTCATATACTCCATTCTAGCTTAGATGACCAATAACAACACACATCTCCTTAACAGTTACATATCCGAGGTTTCGAAAGGTGGTGAAAAGTACGCGAAATCCCAATACCGAATACCATATCTTCGGAAACCTCAAGAGGTACCGTTTAAGTCAATACAGTGCCGATCACCATTTTCCTGACACATACTCTGTCGTTGAAACAACTACAGATTGTCAGTCGTTTCGCTCTCGCTCTCATTCACAATCAAAACAATCATCTCGTTCACAATCTTCAAGTCAAGCTCAACGATTGAAACAATTGGAACAGGAAGTTGCAGTACTCAGAGAACAAAATGAGATACAAGAACTTAAGAAAGAACGTGCTGAACTCATGGCTGCATTTGGCAAACAATAGATTTGGGTTATTCAAGAATTATTTTATGCATCTCAATTATTGATTATTATCTATGGAAAACCCCACCCATTCACCTAACCATTTATTCAAGCATTTTTTAGCTAAGAGGTTCGAAACCCTCACTACAACTAGCAGAATTACTCTTATCATTAACAGCCTTTCCCTCAGCTAAGTTGCATTATTGGCTGACTCCTCAGATGGGGCCGCACTAGAGAACCTAGAGGTTACACTGTCAGATGGCTGATTTAATGATAGTGAAAGGTTAGGGGTCGATCTAGTAGTGATAGATGTTATAGTTCCAAACCCAGCAAAAGGCACAGGGTTAGGGGACTGATTTTGTCCTCGCTAGAGATCGTTAGCATCAAAGGAAGGAACTCTAGTGAAGTAAGCGCGACATATTCACCGGCGCAACCAGAATATGCAAAGATTAGGCCTACGCTCGTCTAGACATACTCGAAAGCTATATACAATATACGCTGTATATAGAGACACTGAGGTTATAGATGGGTCGTTCAACTAGCGCGTGCTGAAGCAGTGGTGGCAGCCAATAAAATATGCGTAAAAGTGGGGAGCGTGTGTCCAAATTTCGACACACGCTCAGGTGGCTAAGCGGAGCGTGTGTCCGGAAATGGTGAAAGGTTGTTCCGGATGGGTGGGTCAGGTCACGTTACTTTCCGGACCACGATCAGCTGGAACCCGAAACGGGGGTTGAGACCCCAGTCAGTAAATGCGACGGCACGTGACTAGTCTGGGTTTTCGTCCGAGTTTCTATTAGCTGAAAACTATCCGCCCTATCCTGCCTCCATTTTTGAGGGCGATTAAAAGATAGAGGAATTCTGGAAGCAGACCATTGTTTTGATTCTAATGGTACCAAATTCAATGTACAACAAGCGGCGTGACGCTTGTAGTTTGTGCCTGGATTTTAAAACCACGTGACCTTCGTCCGGGTTTTCGTTCGAGTTTCTATTGGCTGAGAGTATTCACGTTTCCCACCATCAATTTTCAATAATATGTAAAAATAAAAACTGCTTTGGAATCTGGAGCATGTGAGATTTCTATTCATACTGAAATTATTTCCATCCGGACGTTGTGGTGGTATGGTCACCTGCCATAATTTGCCCATTGGATAGAGTATAGAACTTCCCAAAATATGGATGCGCCCCGACAACGGGAAGGGAGCCCTCCCTCCTTTAAGGCATTATGGATTAGGGAAATTGAGATGTTTCCGCTGAATGGACGATATTCATTTTCAGAGCTACCATACAGGTTCCCATAAGTATAATTTAGTTCCGGATTACCATGAAAATCGAACGAATTTGGTACCAAAAAGGCATGTAAAATCAGGTGGATGCGGGGTGTGCTATGAATGGAAGTCAACCGCACTCTGCAAGATATTAAGCATAAAGCTCATTTATAGCTTCCCTTTATGGACCTTTGGAGAACTCGGTCTTGTCTCAACCGATAATTCGTTCCACCAAGGGTATGTCTGAGGCGCATCCTTTGCTAATACATCGGTGAATTCAGGCTGACGTTTCTCAAAGAAGGATTCTTTGAATTCAAGGTGGTCCCTAGGTAAGTCAGCATCATCATGAAAAGTAAGACTACGTTTTGCGTAAAGTTTACCTTCCACCAAACATACTGTATAGCAGAGGGCTATCGATCAGATGTGCGCCTTCCGCAGAGCCAGGGTTCCGCCAAATGAGCTGCCGATTTAAATAGATTGCCATAGTACTAACATTGGATAAAATATCCTGCGCAAGTTCAAGGGCTCGGGGAAGAACGTCCTTAGATTCGGGCAGAAGCTCTGCGAAGATGCCGTGAAGGACAGGTGAATGTGCGGGATATCGTTTTCCAGTTGCTAGCAAATACGTAGCATTGCTATATCCAACCATACGCGGGAGGAAAAAGGAGCTAGCCGATTCCATCGTAAGGCCAATCCTTGAAAAGGGGAATCCGAATTCTGAATTGCGCGGCGCAATACTGTATATGGTTATTATTTAAGACCAAATGGATTGAGACAGACACTGACCGAATGGCCGCCGCTAGAGTTGATGTCATGCCAATGCCAACAGACAGGCCATTATATGCCACTATAATGGGCTTGCTGCAATTGAACATGGAAAGCGCGAGTGTGCCTCCTGGATCGCGCATCTCAGTAGGGCGCACTTGGTTTTTCTTCTGGCTGTGGTCTCCATTTAGGTCGATTCCGGCGCTGAATGCCCTGCCTGCACCTGTCAAGATGACGACCTTGATCCGATCATCTACATGGTTGAGAAGGGGGAGGAACCTATGCGACTCGGGATGTTGAGGGGCTGACCGCCACCACCGCTCTCATACGCAGCGTCAAGTGGATGTTAGAGGCACAGTCGACATTTGCATGTGTTTTCTGCGGCTTGCCAATCTAACATCGGTCTTGTAAAAAATAGTAGGTATGATGCAAAGGACGTTGCTGCAAACGTAGGAAGGCTTATGGCTCAAACTCAGAGGGACCGTGGGGATGTGGCAGGAACTATGACCTATTCGATCATCGTCGACTCGACTGCAGCCTACATATTCATATTTCCACTGTGTTTCGCTAATGATTGATTGATCTCGGCTGGGTGAGTCTAGCAAGCCGCTGAAGTGCCCAGAATCCCGTTTGGCTGATCCAATCTCAGAAGCTGCCGAGCCAGCAGAGCATTACTCAAGCGCCGGAGACTGTCAAGAGCTTCTGGCTGTTCCTTTGGCAACGATAGGGTTTTCATAAGCCCTGGAAGAGTTTAATGAGAGGAACTACCCTGTCCTAGGGGATCTAGGTTGACCCTGAGACTGGCTTGCGCTCTCTTTATCTCAAGAATAGAAACAATGCACCTGACCCGATAACACGTAAAGAGAGACACAATATGGAAAATTAACAGAATCCAATGGCAATGCCTAATGTTGGTATCACCAGCTAGGTACTGTGTACACAGTTAAGTGGACAGTGTGTATGCTCCAAAGCAAAAAGTCAATTGATTCTTGTTGATAGATGTAGATGTTCAGTCTAGTTGGAAAAACACCCCTAGATCCCACACGCCGGCCTTCGGTGGTCACAACACCGAGGCCACAGCCCAGCGCAAGAATGCGTACACCAAGCAAGGGATGTTATCCATCGGTCGCTAGCAGTGGGTCACAGCCAGTTTGTTCTGACAGGAGAATATATCCCGACACCTAAAAACACCTGTCAAGGCTTAAGGTTGGGATGACAGTGGAAGATGGGATAGCGCGGATCAAAAGTTATCAAATGTGTGATTCATTCTTGCTATGCTCGCCAATTTCGCCTGGCATCTTCTGAACCTTGGCAGCAGTAGCCGATAGAGAGCAGTCCGGTAGAAACAGTGATATGGTACTGAACATCATCGCTACTCTCATCTCAGCCTCACATCGCCCTACTCATCATCCGTCAGCCCCACCATCATCACGGAGTCTTACCAGAGCCGGCCCTCTTTCTCGGCGTCATACACGTGGCCTGCGAACCCCACACCGGCAATCTCATGATTGTCATTGCCCCGTGTGGTTTTTCCGCACTCAGCAAGATATTCTCCGCCCTTCTTCTCCCATTCTTGGCCGATTGCTGCCCACACAGTCGTTGCAGCCCCCTGCTCTGGTGACTTCATCACTTTATACATCTCTTCATTGCTCTTAAACGACTCCACCATTGCGGGGTCCATATACTGCATCAGAGCCGTTGCAATCATGCCGGGATGAACGCTAGTAGCGTGGAGTCCTCGCGACGCGTAGCGCCGCTCGATCTCGTTAGCCATGTAGATATTGGCGGTCTTTGATTGTCCGTATGAAACCCGGTCATTGTATTCAGTCTTCTCAAAATTGTAGTCGCCGAATTCATTGATCGAGGCTACATGATGGGCGAAAGAAGAGACATTGACGACTCGAGACGAGAATTCGGGGCTGGCGCTGGCGAGAAGAACTGGATTCAGGAGCTCAAAGAGTAGGAAATGGGCGAGGTGATTGACTCCAAATTGCATTTCAAAGCCATCCTTCGTGTACTCCACTTGGGCAGGGCCATGATGCCGGCGTTGTTGACTAGGATGTTGACTTGACCGTTCGACTTCTGGAGAATGGCTTTCGCGGCAGCACGCACGCTGCTCAAGGAAGTGTTGTCCATTTCAACAAGTTCGACGCGCTCTGGCTCGAGGATTCCGTCCAGAGCAGACTTGGCTTTGTTCAGGTCTCGTGCCGTCAACAACAACATTGCCCCAGTCAAAGCCAGGGCGCGAGCTGTCTCGATTCCTATTCCAGATGAAGTGCCTGTAACCACAATCACCTTCCCAGATAGCTTGCCCTCTACTGCTTCATCCTTGATAATCTGACGAGTGGTCGGACGACTATCGCTAGGGCCAGCAGGATTCGAATGAGCTTCTGCGTACCGGACATTGTGGGTGATGAGAACTTTGGCAGGTTGGATCCGGGAAATGGCTTGAATGGAAGCGATGGGCTCCGATGAGATATGCATTCAGATTTTGGGGGCACTGATGGACTATTTATTCTTTTCCGCCGTTTAGACTTTTTGCCTGTGTTTACAGATATTTGCTTTGCTCGGGTTTAACGTGTAAACTCCCGGACGCCGTAGACGAGAATCGCTTAGAACGTGTTTGTATTTCAAAGCACCAGACTTCTGAAGGGTATTCCGGAGAGACCTAGTTTTCTTCACCATTCCATGCTTCAGAACCCCGGCCTCGTATGATGACCTTTTGCCGAATTCGGTCCCGCCTTCCAGGTTCTTTGTGGATGCCACCTGCATAGGCTCGATGACACTTTCTCCTCTTTCGGCCTAGGTCCCGGGACTAGTCAAGCCTTTAATTAATAATAATTAGGACAGATCTTTAACTATACAGTATGGAAAATGGGTCTCATGAACTACACTGAAAAGATGCGAAGACCTATATCCTGATCCGCAAGACTTCGTTAGATTGGATCATATTACTGTACGGTCTACACTCTGACGTCTTAATTGTTGCACTACGGCTAATATACTATAATGTTGCTTTCGTTTCTTTTTCTTTCCACTTCTTTTAGATTGTCAAGTTGACATACTATCATACGAAAGCTAACAGTATTGAGTAATGTGTGAGAGTTTCTAAGTGTGGAGTATTCTAAATTCTTCTCTAGCTGTCTACAGTTACTTCGCAAATGCAGTAACGAACGTATTCCACACCAATATATCCAGGCTCTTCCTCGCTTCCTTCACAGCTGCACTCCCAAGTACTTTCTCTCTCATCTACAATCTCAAAGTCAGCCAACTGTTCTCAACCACCAACAAAGGCTAGAAGATATTTCAAGCTCACCTCACTACTCTCCCACCCCAACACACCAACCCACCTCTTCTCCTCTAGATTGAGACTCGTCCCTTGAATACTATCACCACTCCCACTTACACCACCCGCCTCTGCAGCTGCACTAACAAACTTCTCCCACGCGCCCCTCGCCTCCACTACTTTCTCATCCCCCTCCCCGATCTTCACCTGCCACACCTCCGTCAACGCATTCCCAAACACGACACTCGGCCCGAGATCCGTGTTATAGAGCTGTGGGACTGGCGGTGCAACAGAGTGAGGCTTCACGATGGATTTGAAGTTCTGGAAATTTTCTGATGCGACGAAGGTGTTGAAATGTGAGGCGTCTTCCCACTCTGTCGAAGAATCAGCATCAGACTATGTTCGAATTTGCGCGAGCGCTGAGAGGAGGGAAAGGAAGGGATAGTAGTAGGACGGGGATGGAACATGATGACATCAAGAGAATGGAAAGGAGGAAAGGGAAAGAAACGGGGAAGGAAGAGTAAATGACGAACCAAGCCCAACACAAAGTCTGAAGTCCCCCGACACATCATTGCCATTCTCGAGGAGAATCTTCCCGAAGTATTTAGACTTAGGAGGAGTGGCATGTGTATCAAGGATTGTGATGAGAATGGGTGCGATCTCGGTGGTGAATGTTGCTTCCGTTCCGGGATCTGTCTTCAATGTTGGGACGACCAACTCGGTGAAGGGCATTTTTGCTGTTGTGTTTAATTGAAAAATTGAAGGATGAGAAATTGCATGTGAGATTGAAGAGCTTGGAATTGAACTTCTTATATACAATCTTCCCTCACCCATTTCTATCTCCCGCCTTATACTAATCATTCAAAAACCCAACGGCCGAAACTCACAATTCGTCCCAAAACAAGTCATAAGATACGTCATCACTCAACAACATCTTGGGCCGAAGCCGAAATCCGCTCGCATTTATAATCAGGTAAACTCTCATCGTTGAAAGTTTTCGTGCCTTACAGGGTAATTCTAGTAAAATTCCCGCAGCAAAAAAGCGATCCACCCCTTAGAGCGGGATTGCTCTATCTAGTTGATGAGAAATCTGAGTAATCCACAAACCTTACCCAGACCTTTTCTCCGTGAGAGTGGCGGTGGTGTGTGTCTGGTAAGTTTCTGAGGGGGCAGTATCAGAGAGCAAACTTGTAAAACAGCCCCGCGGGCCCCACCGTCTCGTAATAATTCTCGATGGCTCCTTAGAATCGCTTATAAATGTGATCCTTTTGATGAGTGATCAAAACCGTGCTGCGTGCTGGTCTAGTAACAAGCTGGCATAGTAATAAGGAACCGGGAATAAAACAGATCGACGCTAGTTTTTCGGCCTATCTGCCCTGATGAGTGATCATTGATTTATCAGCCAAATACCGCGTATAGTGGTGGTTTCGCCACGAAACGTCAGAAGCAGATGGATTAGTCAGATGAGCTCCACGAGCTTATAAAAATGCTAGTTGACCCCCTCTATTTCAAAACTGATGATATCATGACCTCATCATAAAGTCGATAAAGGCCAAGCAACACCAACACAAATTAAAACGCACATCTGCGTTTCGAGCATCATGCGCGTCGGAGTCTTCCCCGCTTCCGGGGGGCTTGGTACCAGCACATATACCAATCTTCTATCTCAAGTTCCCAACAATCAAGTCACTCTTATCAACCGATATCCCGAGAAAGTGCCCAAGAAATATGTCGAAAACGGTGTCACTGTTCGCCAGGCTTCTTATGAATCCAGCGCTGAAGAGCTTGAAGCTGCCTTTGCTGGGGTCGATGTCCTCTTCTTGATATCCTTCCCCAGCTCCGTCCACCTATACAGGACCAAAGTTCAAACGAAAGCCCTCGATGCGGCGCAAAAAGCTGGAGTCAAGCATATCTTCTATTCTTCTTTGGCCTTCGCATCAATCAATGCAGAATCTGCGAAGGCAGAAGTCATGGCAGCGCATCTCGACAGCGAAGCGCACCTGAAAGAACTTGCTCGTACCAACTCAGGACTCTCATGGACGAGTATTCGCGAGGGACTTTACAGCGAGTCATTTCCGGTTTATGCTGGGTTCCAAGACTTCAAGAACCCACCGTCTACGATCAGAATTCCGCAAGAAGGAAATGGGTTTGGTGTTAGCTGGGCCAGGCAAGATGAACTAGGTGAAGCGTCTGCACGCCTGATCGCTTCATATGCGAAATCCCCATCGGCATTCAAATACACCAACAAGATTGTCACCTTGTCTGGCCCAAAGTCCTGGACATGGGCCGAGACCGTCGAGGTACTCTCGCGAGCAACAGGCAAGGACATCAACATCCAAGAAGTCAGCCTCGAGGAGTACAAAAATCTGCCACAGATCAAGGCATACTTCGGTACTGAGCAAATAAACACGTTGGACACTGCTTGGGAAGCCATTCGGGCTGGAGAGGCAGCTGGCGTGACCACATCGTTGGGAGAGATTCTGGGAAGGGATCCCGAGCCCTTTGAGAAGACTATCGAGGAGTTTGCCAAGAGGCAACGGTTTGAAGAGTAATGTCGTATTATTATGCGCGAACTAGGACACTGTCTGGCAACTTAGTGGAATACTTAACGTAAACAATGAGCTATCTATTTTGATGGGTTTTATGACGTGGCCAAAAGATGTTTTCTTGATTTGGATCAAAGTTTGTGTAGTCTTATTGTGAAATGAGGCATCTTGTTAGTTCTGCTCACGCTACCTCAGCCTGAGACCAAGAATTTGCAGGAAAGATTTTTGACAGCTTCCACAAATCATGTAGGTAAGAGACTAGAGTGCAGTCGGAACCGATTGATAATCGAATCCACTACTAATTACCGTACGAAAGTTCGGCCGCTTTCTTTCTTGTTGCTACCTAGACCATATGGGAAGTTAATAAACTAGTTAAATAACTAAATAATTAATTAACTAGAGAACAAACGTCCCACGGAAGGAGATGCGGAATAGAACGAGAAGGTTCTTGTTTGATCTAGATTAGTGTCTTGACGTTGGTAAGCATTTTATATTTAAAAGTTACGCGAACGTCACTACCGCGAACCGAATGGCCTATTCGGCGACTTCTTGATTATCACACTGCCGAGGCCCAAGTCGTCTCTATGTTGTCGTAATCCATGCAATGTACTGCAAAGCCGAGATTTCAATTTCGATGACCGTATCTGGGCCAGAATAGTCACTCTCGGGTTCCCGACCCGAGGTCACCAACGCCCTGATCAGTAATCCCTCGCCACCTCCAGAGATCACCAATTGCTAGGTGACAATTTCCGTTGAATACACGCAGAATGTACATAAAAACCCTCAGAACATTCTTGTTCAAATTCATATTTGTCGAATTTCCTTCGTCTATTCAATCAAATTTATTCCAACTCCAAACCTCTACAATATGGGTCTCGACTACAAAGTATTCACCAGCAGACGTTCCGGCGTGAATCGGTCCACCCCCGCCGGCCACGATCATCTCAAGTGGGTGCCGACCACTTCGACATTGATATTCGGCCAAAAGGATGCGGTGCTGGTCGATACGCAGTTAACCATGGCTGCTGCCAAAGAATTGGTAGACTGGGTTATAGCAACCGGGAAAAACCTCACGACGATCTATGTCTCCCATGCCCATGGCGATCATTTTTATGGCACCGATGCCGTCCTCGGAAAATTCCCAGAGGCAAAAGTCGTGGCTTCTCCGGAGACTGTCTCTCGTATGGCTGAAGCCATCGCTCCCGAAGGGATGGACGCCTTTTGGAGAAATCTTTTCCCTGGTCAGATCCCTGAAAAGCTCGTGATGGCCACCCCCTGGAGCAAGACCACTTTATGTTGGAAAACGAGCGGTTAGAAGTGGTCAGACTGGGCCATACAGACACAGATGATACAACGGCGCTCTGGGTACCTGCAATCGGCTTGGTTGTTGCGGGCGACGCAGTCTACAACAACACCCACCCATTCCTTGGGGAGTCGAAATCCCTAGAGGCCAGATCAAGATGGGTAGCAGCGCTCGATAAGATTGCGAGCCTGAAACCGAGAATCGTCGTTGGCGGTCACAGTGACCCGTCCAAGGGATTCTCCCCTGATGCTGTTCAAGCGACCAAGGATTATTTGAATGACTTCGCGCGACTGGACGAACAAACATCCACTCCTGAGGAATTATATTCCCAAATGATGGACTTGCATCCCACTCGGTTGAATGTTGGCTCGCTATGGGGAGGGGCAACGCTTGTGAAACAATGATTCTGTGCATGGTCTCCTTGTTGACTGAGTAACCAACGGGTTGAATTAGTGCACCATGATTCGGTATTAGCTGAGGATAACCAAGAGCGCATTTTTTGATATTGTATTATGAGAGGATATCTTTTCAAGAAGTTTTTACCAATAATGCACTTTGATGTTACCGACCGACAGGTATATACGTACACATGCTGCTCAGTGGTAGAGGTCGATCGTACAGTCTTCCAATCTCATCAAGATCTAGAATCGTGATCTAGATGCGAGTTTTTGGCATCTCAAGCAGTCCAAAGTAAACCGAACCCTCAATCTTTAACACTTGTGTTTTGGCATGTTTCTTTAAAAAATGTCTCGACTGATAAATGCGTTAAGAGAGTCAAAAAGGACGGTACTCTGTTATTAATGGTGTGGGTTCTAGATGTATCTCGGGACGACAAAATATTATACGCAAAAGGAAAATCGTTCACTTCAGTCCCATTTTCTTCTGTGCAAGAAACCTCTATGAAATCTCCGAATTGGTTGCGGCTGTCACGTCTCAAGAAGAACCAAGCCATTTCTCTAAGAACTCAATCTGTCCTTTAATATTCTGTTCAAACCAATGCCCGCTATAAATATCAAAATGGCCTGCGCCATCAAGATACAAAAGCTGCTTTGGCTCTCTTGCCTTTTCGTAAGTGGCCATCTGAGATGTGGTGGTGACAAGGATATCATTCCCGGGAATGACCATAAGCAGAGGAGTCGGAGAAATACGATGCACCATACTCTGTCCTTCAAATGCAAGCATATAGAGCTGGGTCTGAATTGTAACAGAATTCTCCCAACGACCACCACAATCGTACGAGCCGCGCACCTGCTCGTAAGCATGAACTCCTGGAAACATGGCAGTAGTGGTCCCTGACTGCGCTGCTTCCAGATCTTCCGCAATAAGCGGAACCCTTTCTGCTTCTGATCCTGCAGTGATACGAGCACGCTCTTTCAGAATGCCCGGGATGCGGTCTTTGAAGGCCAAGGATCGCGTCTCTCCAGAAACTGCAGGGCACTGTACGATAGCAGCTTTGATGCGTTTGTCCACAGCAGCTGCGTATAGAACATTTCCTCCGGAGAAACTCGTACCCCAATATACTACGCGAGTTTCATCCACACTAGGGAATGATGTTGCGAAATTGAACGCATCGTAGTAGTCGGCTTGTTGAAGGGTCGGGTTTGACTCTTGCCGCGGAAGTCCATCACTGTCGCCCCAGTTCCGATTATCGTAGAGGAGCACATTGTAGCCGGCTTGCTGGAACCTATCCGCAAAGTTCGGAAGCCAATAGTGGCGGACACCACCCAGCTATTTGTGGCAAACGAATGAAAATTAGCCAATTTCACAGGAAAATCCAATATTTCAATATGTCACGGAGTACGCACCCCGTGGGTCATGATCACACAGGCCGATTTCTCAACTTGGGGATAGAACCATCCCCGGAGCGTAATGCCATCGCAAGCTTTGAACTCAATGGTTTGGCGAGCGAGGGCCATTGTTACAAAATTTTGATGTTCTAGGTGTAAGTCGGAATTGAAGATTGCCGAGTGGGCTATTTGAGAACGACAAATAAATTAGCAGAGGAGGTATTATAATATTGTCCTTCTGTTCTTTTGCGAGCCTCGGTTTTACAATTGACGAGTAATCCAAAAGTCATCGAACCTCGCTGGAGCGTTTGATTACATGGATTTAGCCGAGGTTGTTCAGATCATCAGCCACGACACAAGTCAAGCTTTTTATGATACCGAAACGGCGATCGCGGTTGCCTCCTTCATTTTGATTGGTTTACATGTGTCCAATCATATTCTAGATTTGACGACTGACCTGTACAAAATCAAGTTTGACTATGTTGAATGTAGAGAAGACAGGGAGTGTTGGTATCACCAGCTAGGTACTGTGTACACAGTTAAGTGGACAGTGTGTATGCTCCAAAGCAAAGGTCAATTGTGTTGATAGATGTAGATGTTTGTAGATCTAGTTGGTAACACCTCTAGATCCCACACGCCGGCCCTCGGCGGTCACAACACCGAGGCCACAGCCCAGCGCAAGAATGCGTACACCAAGCAAGGGATGTTATCCATCGGTCGCTAGCAGTGGGTCACAGCCAGTTTGTTCTGACAGGAGAATATATCCCGACAGGGAGGTAACGTTTTGAATAACGACAGGGTACCCACAGGTGTTCAGGTGACATATACACTACAGTGAATATTCACAGACGACTGTTTAGTTACTTAAGTTAGTTGGTTAGTTAACTTACTTATCGACAGGTTGGCTGAGTCGTCGGCGGAAAACGGCTCAGCGATGGCTCAGCCGACCCTCCGATGCTGAAATCTACCCTATTGTTTAACGTCGTATGGCGGAACTTGAAATATACACTTTGCAAATAAATAAAATATCACCGACCTTTTCATCCCATAACAACTATGGTCTAGATAGCCGGCGGCTACTCCGCGGCTGGCATCGCCATTGGAGTGATAGTCTCTATCCTGGTGGGGTTGAGATGCTGTACGGTCCAAGTATACACGAGGATGTATACGATGCTTAACCTAGCCGAATACACTGGGACATACGACAAAACTAAAAATATAACAGTATGTTGACTTGATAGCATGACCGATAGTTATTGTTTTGGAATCTCATCTCACTTAGAAGCACCTATGGTTTGTGATTGGATTGTCAACCTTTTGGTATACACCCCGCGATCGACGGTTACTCGACGTCTACTCGTCCTTCCCCGAAAGCGGGAAATAGCTACTGTGCTGGAGTGGCCAGTTAGTGGCCGCAGCCACAATGAAGCCCAGCAACTGCGCCATCTCGCTGGAGAAAATAGTCTCAAGTTGACAGCGGCTGGAGGGGCCGGTTTGAGACCACCGCTGAGGCTCAGAGAAGGTCTGGCGGGAGGGAGAATACGAAAGGGCCTGAGAACTACAATTGACTAGCAGGCCCACGGAAATTCAGGATCAATAATGTTTAGTCGATATCAACCGTGGAAGCGGGGTAGCCCTTTATCAGACATCCAGAACTCACGGTCTCTCTCATGAGGAGCTATTTCTTCTGTAGGGCAGGGGCACATTCATGGCAGCTAGAAAGGAGTGAGGCACTGAAATCGGGGCGAATACGGTTCCGGGTGTGCAGGGAGGAGAACTCTTAATATGTCAAGCGTCAGGGAAGGATTTATGCGAAATTTTGTAGGAATCAGAACAAGCTGGGCCGAGCAGATACTTGGGCAACAGCTTTTGATAGTATAAGATAAGAATGGCCCTTTAGGTCGCTTATCTCTTTTTATCTCTCAACACTTGATTTAGTACTACCTATCAAATAAAAGTCAAAATTCTTCGCCATTCCAAATATGAAAGTGCGTCTTGGTAATCTTCTTCCCATCCCTATACGCGTCCAAGATTTCGTTCACCTCTTCCGCATCCCAGCCATCGACTCTCTTATAAGCAGCAGGCTTGATCTGCCCCTCCCGCAACAATCGCGGTACGTGTTCCCAGAATGATTTGCACAATTCGGCGTGTAGATGCGGCGCACTGAGAATATGCCAGACCTCGTAGCCCGCGCTCTTCTTTTCGACTTGAGACTCGTCTATAGGGCCAATAGGCAATAAACGAGCTATCTTGCCCTTTCGGGTGGACGAGAGTGCGTTAATGCCGACTACTTGAGTGGCGGGAGGGTTGACAGTGTCGTAGGCGTAGAGAAGGTCATCACCTACGATCTCGCGTATGCGCGAAACGGTTTCGCTCGGGGTTCTGTGCCGGTCGATTACGTGCGTCGCACCATATGATTTGAGCTCTGTCTCGTCTCCGCCGACAACCACGATACGCCCAAATCCTGCCAGGACAGCGAGTTGAATGCCAAATTTACCACAGTTGCTGCCACCACCTAGCACTAAGATTGTATCCCCCTCTGGAGCTGCAACTGCAGCCGTTGATGTCCAAGGGGCGGGAAGTCCGAAGAACGATGGACTGAAGAACGCAATGACAGTCGCTAGGAGGTTCGTCGGCAGTGAAGCAACATCATCCACGGTGAAGCCATCGGGGACCTTCGCAATAAAGTCTGTGTCGAGGACTGCATACTCTTGGAACCCATTTTGGGTGTAATCTGGCAAGAGACCGGCCTGTCCAAATACCTTTTCCCCGACAGAGAAGCCTGTCACGTCAGAGCCAACTTGCACTATTTGTCCGACCACGTCGTTTCCGGGGACGGCAGGCAGGTTCTCGGCAATGAATAAACCGGTATCGCGAGCTTTCTGATCGTGAGGGTTCGGACCAGCAACCATAACCCGAATTTGCACTTGCTTTGCTCCCGGCTGAGGAACCGGCCAGTCAGTAGTTAGGGTGAGAGGCTTTCCCACCTCTGTAACAATGAGAGCCTTCTGTGTCGGAGGGACCATGGTCGTGTAGGACTTATTTGTCACTAAACCCTGGACCGGGAGTAACGCGCTTATATGTATGGCAGTAGGCTGGCGTTTGCTTTGGGCAACAGGCCACGCCGAGGTAATGGCATCAGACTAACCGACACGATGAGTAAATATCGCCGACGGGTTGACATCATTGATATCTAATTGATTAGATCAACCGCGGCACCCAAAATTATTTTAGGTCCCGTTGAACTTTTTTTTGGGTCCCGCTGGGCACAAGCACGAGAACGGAGTAGTAAACAAGGAGATGCATGATGAGTCAACAGCGATATCGAGGGTAGTGGATCCCAAGCCTTTTTCGGCCCCCAATGGCATAGCAAGACATTCGTCAGCCAGCATTCGCTCGCAACTTGAATCCGATTAGTCATCCGAGGTTTGATGAGCCTCGGCCATCGTCGTAACCAGCCCCTTCGAAGGTCCGAATAAAATGTTAATTTATGAAACAGGCCGGTTAGCCCCTATTTATTGGATAGAATGGAGGAGGCCATCTTGCCTGCGGCAAAACTACGAGTTCAATATCTGGTGTTTAATAATCGCGTCGCATGACCCTTGCACCAAGGTGTTTTTGCTGCCTCACGACTATTAGAAAACCGTCCCCCGCCACTTTGGTCTTCTCTATAATCGATTTTCCTCTAATCATCAAGAAGAAGAAGAGTAGAGTCCTTTGTTTGTTATGCCTAACCTCACCTCCCTTGTCACCGGCGCGGAACTGATCGCCACAGGGCCCCGAACGCCAGCCCAAGCCTTCTACCATCAATATGCCTTCGCGGTCACTGTTAAAAATTTGAGCGACAGAGATATCCCCCAATTCTATGCCAATAATGCTGTCTTTCACAACCAGAACGGTGTGGATTACAGCGGTGGTCAAATCTGGCCTTGGATCGAGCAACTTTTTGCTCAGTTCGAGAAGCTCTCACACGACTTAGTGAAAGTTTGGGAGATTCAGAACGACGACGGGACAGTTGACCTAGTGTCTCATGTCGTCCGCCACATCTGGGCTGCCGGCAACGAAGGCCATAATCCCACCGTAAGCGTCCCTCTATCGATGGTGTGCAAAATCAGTTCCAACAACGCACGAGGGACGGTGGACGGCCTACAATTTGAAGAGGTCTGGCTCTATTGGGATACCTACAAGCTCCTGCCATACTTCTCGGAGGACTCG
The DNA here is from genome assembly GCF_028826775.1 of Penicillium argentinense. Classification (NCBI taxonomy): domain Eukaryota; kingdom Fungi; phylum Ascomycota; class Eurotiomycetes; order Eurotiales; family Aspergillaceae; genus Penicillium; species Penicillium argentinense. Next base: position 3,662,564 of record NW_026622661.1, on the reverse strand, counting down.
ATATTGTTTAGCGCGAAGAACATTTTCGATGATAAATGAATGGTTGTCCCGAGGAAGCCACAAGTGCAGAGGGGTTGATGAGCATATTTGAATGTGTTGCGATGCTGTTGAAGATGGGATAACCCCCCGTGGTTGTCAGCCCTACGCTGCTAGATAGATGTCTTCTTCTACCACCTACCATGTATGTATGGTGTCTACTATAATATGTTCTTCCTCATATTTCTCCCGCCATTTAGGGATAAGCCTCGCATTGATATAACTCAATCCAGCTATGCGAAGAGGCCATATTAGCTTCATTATACTCTCGTTATCTATTATAGATAGTTCTACGGCCCATACAGGACTAAGTAAATGCTTCCATTATAGCCCGCCTAATGCACCTTTGACAAGCCTACTTGTCCTAGCGGCGGCGAGAGATATATAAATCGTGCTACAACTAGCTTCCTTCCCGGGAAAATACATTAGTCAAGACGTATTTTACAACGAAGCCTCGTTTCTGTACAAGCTCAACCACCAGTTCCAGACAGACTCGCCGGCCCCGCTATCCCTGCTACTTCCACACCGCCCCCGCCACCATCCTAGGTTGGCCCGGGTTATTGGGCCCTATCTGACGCTACGGTCTAAGACTGCAGCGACAGGTGACCTGGTACAGCCAAACTATACTCTCCTTGTACCTCTTGACTACGTGAATTCACCAATGAACCAATATTATTCCGTAGACTGATTATATTGGTGCGATTTGGTCAGAATCGTAGAAGTATGCATTGTTTGTTACCCCGAAGCGTAGGTTTCGGCTCCGACCGTCTCCTGCAATGCTGAAGCAGCTGTTCGATAAATCCCTTCAAAAAAAGGTAGTGTCATTCTGAAAGCAAAATATGTAAATAGCATAAACAGCAATTTTGCCCCGACAGGCCTTGAGAGGCTCTAAGTTCGTTACCAGGAAGTGGTACGCCCAACAAGCACACCCAAGGAGATATATGCATAGCTCTACTAGCCACCAGCTCAAGAGGTGAGTTAGATTGTAAACCACAACCGACTAGACCAAATACGCATTCATATTTTGGTCTAGGTAAATAAAACAACTCAGTGATGGGCCAGTCTGTTGATATTTCTACGAAGATCCGTACCAAATGCAAGTGTAGGCCTTTTAGTTGTACTGGATTTCCTCAGCAAGGGTAAAAAAACCTTCCTTCCTTCCGCGTTGTAATCCTATATGCTATACAGAGATCATCATTTAGTCAAAGATCGATGCCTTTAACGAGTTCGGCTGAATATACTCTGACGCGTTGCGGAAACTAGTGAAGCCCCAGCGGATCTGCGCAGCCATAGCAATCTCAGTGTCCAAGTCCTTTGCGAAAGCCCAAGCCAAACCACTGTCACGCTGGAAAGCGCGCCCGACCAAGATGACATTAACACTATCCTCATTGAGGATCTTCTCAGCAAGAACACCACTGTTGATTGTACCAACTGCAGAGACAAACATCTTCTCTCCAACAGCCTTCTTTACAGCTGCCGCGAACGGCACCTGGAAGCCAACACCGGATGTCACTTTCTGAGCGACGTGGACACCACCGGTGCTGATGTCAATCAGATCAATCGCACCCTGCACAGCGAGAGCCCGAGCAAACGCCACGGTATCCTCCAGCTTCCAGCCCTTTTCCTCCGGCAGGCTGTTTTCCAGCCAGTCGGTGGCAGAGACACGCAGGAAAACGGGGATATTTGGTCCAACGGTGTCCCGGGTTAGCTGAGCGATCTCCAGAGGCAGACGGATCCGGTTCTCAAAGCTACCCCCATACTCGTCGGTGCGCTTGTTGGATGAAGGGCTGAGGAAGGAAGAGAGCAGGTACCCATGGGCATTGTGGATCTCAATGAAGTCGACGCCAGCAGCCAAAGCTCGCTTAGTAGCAGCCGCCCAGGCATCCTTGACCTCCTGAATATCCTCCTTGGTCATCTCCTTAGGAACAATATCACCCTCAGCGAAGGGAATAGCGCTCGGGGCCTTGACATTCTCCGTCCAACCACCCACCGCATTGGTCGCGGTAACACCGCCCAGCCACGGGGGAACAGTCGAGGCTTTACGACCGGCATGGGCCAGCTGAATACCGATTTTCTGGCCCTGGCTGTGGGCAAACTCAACAACCTGCTTCAGGGGCGCGATCTGGGAGTCCTTCCACAGACCCACACAAGCGGGTGTAATACGACCCTCCGGAACGACCCCGGTGGCTTCGATGATGATCATTCCCGGACCGCGCTGGGCAATACCACCATAATGAGCCATGTGCCAAGCAGTCATATGGCCATCTTCTGCACTATATTGGCACATGGGGGCCACCTGGAGATTGCATGGTCAGTACAAGTTTCGAGAAGAGCCACATGAAACAACGGAGAGCACGTACGCCTAGGCGATTTTGGAATGTCTGGCCTCGGATGGTCAGGGGCTGGAAGAGCTTAGGAATGGGCTTGCCGCTTCCCTGGGGGTTGCGGGCAGTTCCTGCTGGTGGACTTTGAGCCGGAGTGAAGTAGGAGATGCCCTCAGCGGCGTTGATGGGGACATTGGGCCAAGCCATGGTGAATAGCATGCGTGAGAGGGAAAGGAAAGAGAGCTTTTCTATGTAGTCATGAACCCAGGCCTCTGTAAAATGCCGATCAAATGTGCTTCACCTCTACTATATACTACACTGCAAAAGCGATTTATAAGCCTAGGAAAGCTTGGTCCTGTCTGCATTTCCCCCTCAACTGGCCCCGCAAACCAGTCAAGCACCAAAATGATGCTCATGTTGAGTAATCACAACGCCCAACTTAGATCCGAGCTTCCTCACATCTTTCTGGTCCGTTGGAACCTCAAATCCTCCCATTACAGACTTTGTTTTTCTCCCTCTCAAGGAATAAACACCACGACGTTAGGGTCCGATTGGATCGTCCATTGGGGGAGAGGGGTATGATTACCTAGGCACCGCAGGTAACAATGAGGATGCAAAAGTGAAACAGTCGTACGCCGCAGCATTTCCGAGGGAACGGATGTACTAACCGCGGCTATTAGGGCACAGAGTATGCGATTACTAACCATTCCAAAATCGAGATGCGCCCTCGGTCTGTTAACCACAAAGTCGAACCATGAGGTATTATTCTACTACCAAGCACAAGATTATTCATCGAGTATCCATTTTCTCTTTGAGTTTGTATGGTAATTCATGCGGACCATAATCTCATCGCCATCAGATGATTTCCGTAGCGGAAAGGTACGTTATCGGGCAGCAGCAGCATTACATACATTCCTAGCCGTCGTAGGTGTGAGATCGCCCTATAAATGTGCCCTAGTCCCGCGCGTAAATCACTTCATTGTAAGCAACACAACGGCTCATTGACTCTATTACCATAACGAAATCTGTACTACTTTATCGTATTGGTTATCTCTTTTTTTCGCAAGGAAACCACCAACATGACGTCCCTTCAAACTGTTCCGACCAGCTTTGCCCCTGTCAACGGCACCATGATCGCTTATCGGCGGTACGGCAAGCCAAGTTCCCTGCCGTTAGTTTACGTCAATCATCTCGGTGGCACCATGGATGTGCTTGATCCTCTTTTGTTCAATAACATTGCCAAGAACCGTGAGGTGGTACTCTTTGATAGTCTTGGTATTGGCCATAGCGAAGGTACCGTACCAGATTCGATTGAGGAGATGGCTTCGGTCGTTGTGGGCTTTCTCGCTGCAATCGGCGTGTCCAAAGCCGATTTTATTGGCTTCTCTATGGGTGGTGGTGTTGTTCAATATCTGGGATTTGAGTATCCCCACCTTGTCAATAAGTTGATTCTGGCTGGCACCCAATCCGCCATCGGAGAAGGTGTAGCTCTACCTCCACGAGAAGTTCTTGCGAGCGCGGGTGCAAAGGGTGATCAGGCACCTACAGAAGATGATATGATAAAATTATTTTTCCATTCTTCTGAGACCAGCTTGGGCTTTGGCCGTGAATGGTATAAGAGAATCCATGAGCGGCAACTCAAAGACGAAGAGAGAAAAGGATTTCTTGTTGGACCCCGGGTTCAATCACAGCTGGCGGCAATTTTCAAATTCACCTGTGATACTGGTAATTTCGATCGATTAGCAGATATCAGGGCCCCTGTCCTCGTCACGAACGGCCATGCAGACATTATGACACCCACGGCAAACAGCTTCATTTTGCAGCAGAAGATCACTAGGGCCCAGCTGCACATTTTCCATGACTCGGGACATGGGCATCTCTTCCAGGTGCCGGAGCTCTATGCACAGCATCTTGAATTGTTCTTGAACAACTGAGTGAGCGCTGGAAGGCACAATTGTGGGCTCAGGATCAGACTTTGTATCGTATGATAATCACAAAACGGAAGCAGCCTTTGCGCAAGTCGAATGGTTGCGAAGTGTCTGACTTCGATGGCCTTCCTTTTTTCACTGATAAAACTCTCATACTCACATATTAAACTAATTCGTTTCGTCAATACTCTTTTGTATTACGTTTTAGTACAACTCTAGGGATGAGAAGGGTATTGTTGGTATCACCAGCTAGGTACTGTGTACACAGTTAAGTGAAGAGTGTGTACGCTCATAAAGCCAAAGTCAATAGACTCATGTAGATAGATGTAAATTCTCAGTCTAGTTGGAAAAACACCCCTGGTTCCCACACGCCCGCCCTCAGCGGTCTCAACACTTGGGCCACAGCCCAACGCAAGAATGTGTACACCAAGCAAGGGATATTATCCATCAGTCGCCAGCAGTAAGTCACTGCTAGTTTGTTCTGAAAGAAGGATCTGTCCCAACAGATATACAAGGTGGCATGAAGTCGGTAGGACATAATGGCCGTTCGGTGCAGTCGAGGACGATTGATAATCAAGTCCACTACCAATTGCCGTACGAAGTTCGGCCGTATTATTTCTAGCTGCTACCTCGGCAATTATGGGGTGCAGACGGCTAACTATTAGGAACTGGTTATGTCAGTGCAATAAAAGAGGACAGTATAACCATAATGATTGTATTAAAGAAGGACAAACGAGGTAAATTCAAGTTTAGCTGATAGCTAGGCTGCGATATGAGGAAGCGGCTGCCCAGGAACGAAGCTGCAACGTCGGAAATAATTCCAGAACGGGCTATAAGAAGAACCAAGTTGATTGAATGTATATTTATCCTCTTGTGTCCCCTCTGAAATGAAAACAATTCAAACTTCCTTTGATTTACAAGTTCAGCTAGATGTGGAGATTGTTGAGGATTGTAGGATGCAGTATTGACGGTGAATTGAAAAGCTTAAGCAGAAGCAAGTTATGTGTGAACCTTGTTGTATTAAGGTGGTGTAAAGAGGAGAAAGAGTCAATCATAACAGACGTCCAGTTTATGGCAACCAGTGGCCTACGGATATGCCCTCCAACTCTAGCGCAACATGGAGCTATTTCTTATACCATTCGATTGGCTTTCTAAAAGGTGATCTTTTGAAAATTCGCACGAATCCAGCCCAGGATGGGAAGCTGACGAATGCACGGGCTGATAAGTGATGATTCCATATTAAAGCCATGAATAAGCGATGGAAGACTCGGTCTTTCTCATGAAACTTCCCATTTCATCTTCGGTTTGCCCGATCGGACATAGTAATCATATCGGAGAAAGTCCCAAAATGGACGGAACTCACAGCGAGGTGCGTAGCGATGAGCTGATCAGCCGAGGCCAGGAGTGGGTCGTCTCGCAAACACTCTTTTTTTCTAGAATCCTCAGTAATGGACCTATCCGAACTAGAGGCTGATTCTGTTAGATCATGACTAATCAAAGTAGCTACCACGGTTGGCGATGGAATGAGCTTCCCCTGCGAAGATGAGCGATCAAATCGGTATTTGGCCGAGGTCAGAGGACTGATTAGAAATACTCACACTTTTGGCAGATTAAAGGTTTCCTTATAAGTTCTATAGTGCGACTCAGTTAATTATGCTTGTTCACCTTGGGTCAATGGGTTGTCTGTTCATCATCTGTCTGCTTTCCTTGATATTTTCACTTACTTTCCACAAGCCGGCGGGAGACGCGAGTTTTTTTATGCGAAATGGATATGCAGCAAGCTTTGATCCTCAAAGAGGTCCAAAGGCCACTGGTACTAGACAGGCGAGTTATTCCTGAACCAAATGGGAATCAAGTTCTTGTGAGGATCATTTCAGCCGGAAGTATGATCCGTTAATGCATTTATTTGTAGGAAGAAAAGCTAACAGCTTATAGTTAATCCTCATGACCAAAAGGTATCGTGAAGAAAACTTGCTGAATAATTGACTGTTTGTTGAATTCTAACTCCCGTAGGGTCGAGATCGTGGTTTACTTGTGGAGAAGTACTTGCCTCATGCGATCCTAGCGAACGACATCAGCGGTATTGTCGAGAAGATAGGACCAGACGTCCAAAGGTTCTCCGTTGGAGATCGCATCGTTGGGCAGTCTAATATCCTGTCGGGTGGTCCTGACCAAGCTGGCTTGCAGCAATTCTGCATCCTTGATGCAAACTTTGCTGCTCCCATACCACTGCATATTAGCTTTGACGAGGCAGCGACATTCCCCGTTAATGCCATTGCGAGTTTTATCGCCCTATTCAGTTCGTCGGGATTGGATTTAGCACCAAAGTTCCTGGGCCACGATTTGGACTACGCGAATGAAGCTATTGCCATCATTGGAGGCGGTTCCAGTAGTGGGAAATTTGCCATTCAGTTCTCTCATCTCGCAGGCTTTGGGAAGATTATTGCAACAGCCAAGGTCCGCAGCGATGGGGGCCAATCCCTCCATGACTTTGGTGCTACTCATATCATAGATCGGGAGGCAGCGGATGCGGAAGATCAGATCCGTGCGCTGGTTGGCGATGACTTGCTGTACGCCTTTGACACGGTTAACGGTGCTTACTCGGGTGGTGTCAGCCACCAGCTGGCGCTCTCGCTTCTGTCGACAACGAAGAAAGGGTCTTTAGCAACACTGGTGCGTGGAGAGGCTGACCCTGCAATTGCATCTACAAAGACCGCTGGCTTCAAGAAACACCAAGTTCTCGGAGTTAGTGACCTGCACCAAGAGCTGGCTGCCAAGTTCTGGAAGGAGCTGCCTGGCTGGATCGAAAATGGCAAGCTGAAGCCATTAGACTTTGAAGTTATTGACGGACTTGACGCAACGAAAGTCAACAACCTGCTGGACGACTACCGTGACGGTAGAGCGGTAAAGAAGACTCATGTGCATCCCTAGGGACTCCATTCTCGAATGATATGCAGTCACATAAATTAACGCCAAACTGTCACATATAGAAAGCACCATTCCAAGTATCGGCAGGTCCCATGTGGCAAGCATTGAGAACAAATAGTATTTTATAGTGACAGATAAATGGTCCGAATTAGCTGTCAGCATTGACTAGCCGGAGTCTGGTAGGTATACAGCAAGTTTGATACGCGCACATCCCGTGGGTACAGCCTTATTTCTGTGAATATGAACACATCAATCACATCGAAGAGTCCAAGAAGTTTCTACCCAATGCGAGGCGGAATGTATGGTCGACATCTTCTCGGCGAAACGCGGGGCAGCGACCGAGGCAAATGCCGGACTGAATGAGATCTGTTCTTGTCAGAGGTAATAGCAACCAATTTCGGTTCACCAAATGCATACAGTCAATGAATAGTCCTACATCCAGGACCCAAGAACCGCTTCGACCGGTATAGTTTCGAAGATCCATATCCTGTGCCGGTTTTTGACGTTAGTCATTCATACGTTGATGACAAACGGAAAAGTACCTGTATGTCTGATCCCCATCCCCCTGCCTGAATTTCCATAAGATCCTCATTGTAAGGATGCATATATCCCAGGGCTGGTTCGTCTATGCCCATACCATGTTGAGCATTGGCACGTGTTACGTTGGAATCCATTGAGAATGCACATGCGGGGACACTGCAAAATGCAATATCTGCACTTAAGGAGATACCTTTCTCCTTAAGATAACCCTCAACGTCATGCGAATCAAGCCACTCGCCATTGAGGCCGAGATCGGCCAGAAGGTCATGGTCGCTCTGGAAGGATTGTGGCTCTGTTCTTTGATGTACAAAAGCACTAACAAGTTGACTAATCGGTAAGGCATTCGGAGGAAGGAAAGGCTTTCCCGTGTGATCCCTTCGAGGATAGTGAGTCCCAGCGCCCCCTAACAAGAAGAAAGGCATATCCCATAACTCTGGAGCTTCGTCTAAGCCACCTTCCAGAATTCCTTTCATCTGTTGGACCATAGAATCTCGAGTGGACAGAGTCAATGGGAGCCTGAACACCCGGCTCACATTGTCTGGATCGGAGGTTGGATCTGCCAACAAGTTATACCCGTTTTTCAGACAGGCTCGATGCAACCGGCGTTCAAAAGATGTCTCCCGGAAGGGCGCAGTGGAAGAGGATAGGAGATGCGAGTGGCGTAGAATATTAAGGAAAGTACCATCTTCTCTAGCGCACGGCACTGGTTCTGAACGGTCGACAATAGGTAGGGTAGATGTTGGTAAGGATGAATAACTTTGGACTGGTGTTTTGCCCCTTGGGTTGTTTTCTTGATGGTCGGCACTGTTAGACGAGGCGATCAGACTAGCTAAATGGATGCCCCTATTGACTGGTCTTGATATGGTCAACTCAAAATCGTCTTCTGGCTGCCGTGAGTGCGTCTCCTGTTGCCTCCCTTGGGTCATAGTCGATGCGATTTCATTCATTTGCATTGTAATGCTGCCCTCGTTACTCGAACAAGCAGCAGCAGAAACTGCACGAAGCTGCGTGCGTAATTCTTGCAGCTTTCCTTCAAGAGCCGGTTCACAAGATAATACACCGGATCTTTCTATTTGATAGTTGTATGCTTGGAACGTCCGATGTAAGTTCTGAATCTGTGTCTGCAAATAATCAAGTCGTTGCTGCAAAGACAAGGTTATTTTGTCCTTGCGATAGCGATAGGCTCGCTGTGCCAGTCGTAATTGTAGCCTCCGGTGCTATAATCTCTCAGAATCCCCTCTGCCAAGAGTATACATGCTGATCCGTAGTAAACCCACCTCGGAAACGGGTACCTTAGTAGTACGCTTCGGTGTTCGTTCCGTAGACGAAACATTTGCACTGCTCATGGTATTTCTCCTGGAACGCTGCATTTTCACTCGGTGCGGATGCTGGTATCTCTGTAATAATCGTGGCGAATCTTCGTACCTTTATCTTCCTACCTTTCGTGAGATTTAAGTTGACTAAGTTGATGGCGTGCGCGATTTGTAATCGTAACTGACTAAGTTAGTTGCCTCCCGCACTAAGCCCGTTTCGGCCGTGGGTACAGTGTGACGAAGGGTTGATTTTTAAGTTCACCGCTTCTACATATCGCCCCCACTATAATGTACGGCACGTTATGATTTGGGGATATCAGGTGCTAAACCTGAAGGGAAGTGGAGCATCCCAACACTAACATCTGACTCTCGCGTCCGTATTTATAATCGCAGTTTACTAGATTCCTGATCCACACGAGATCTAACAAGTCTTCGGGGATAGAACGTTCCGCGACGAACACTGAGAGGCCAAGACGGGAGAAAAGAGAGAAAAGGAAAAGTGCTGTAACGGTGGTACCCGACGGCATACCCTTCGATTTCGATCCTTCGGATCGTTTTAACTAAAACGTGTGTCCCTACATCGTTTCCTGGCGTCAACAGTTATTCAGATGTACAGGGAGGAGACACCCTCTGCCTTGCAGCATAGTCTGGATTTCCGCCTTTCTTGTTCGCAGAGTTGAACGTAGAGAAGACGGGGAGGGAAGTTTTGAATAAAAAAGTCAACCTGTTTTTTAACATTATATTTAACATTATATGGCGGAACTCAAAAATGCACTCTGCGAATAGAATGTAACTCTATATTATGCGTATTCTGGGTATTCCTTTTTCCAACGGAGAATCGGCCCAACATCAACCTGATCGGCAATCAAAAAGAGAGCCTCGGGTATGATTAGTAAACTCATTGGTAATGTTCAAAGTGAAGCGGAAAGAATCCCATAGCGGACATATATACGTATGTTCCCATTGCTCCAATCGCAACTCGCAACTCCCCTGACATCCATTCGCTCTTCTTGTATCATGGCAGGAGAATTAATTTTCATCACTGGCGCCACGGGATTTGTCGGTAGTGCCACGGCTCTCGCTGCTCTCAAGGCAGGTTACCGACTACGAGTATGCGTCCGAAAGGTGTCAGACAGGCTCCAAGCCCTGCTATCGGAGCATAGCGAGCAAGTTGAATATGTTACCATACCAGATCTGACAGATGAAACAGCTTTCCAAGGAAAGTTGAATGGAGTCGACTACGTTCTGCACCTGGCCTCCGCTGTCCCTCGAGGCACAGACAAGAAGGACTATTTCATCCCGGCTGTGAAAGGAACAACTGTCTTGCTGAAGGAAGCTGCCGGCGTCGCGAGTATCAAGAAAGTCGTCGTAACATCGTCCAGAGCTGCTCTGATTCCGCTCAGTGGAGTGCCCGCAGGCGGTATCGTGAAAGGTAAGTCACTTTGGTTTGGTAATTCTCGACATCAGCTAATCTTACATTTTCCTTCTTTTTACAGAGGACAATGATTGGGACTTGAGCGTGGACGAGAATGCAAGCTTCGAGGTTCCCACCGACCCTGCTGCCACGGCTTTCAGACTATACCACGCATCAAAGCTGCTGTCCAACAACGCAGCTTGGAGCTTCTGGCAAAACGAAAAACCCCACTATTCATTGGTGTCACTTCATCCAGCCTTCGTGCTGGGGCACAACCTAGTCCAGTCATCTCCAGACGAAATTGGATCCAACAGTGTTCTTTGGAAGCCTATCATGACGGGCACTTTCGGCCGTTCGGTTGCTGGAGTGCATATCCAGGACGTTGCCGAAGCACACATCAAAGCCCTGAATCCGGATATTCCGGATGGTTCAAAGTACCTGCTGGCCGGTAAACCAATAACTTGGAAGGATGTCGCTCAAATCGTGCACAGGGACTATCCTAATGTCGGTACAAAGATTAGTATGGAGGTTGAGGGGGAACAATGCCCTACGACAACACCAAAGCAGAGCAAGAACTTGGGATGAAATGGCGCTCTTGGGAGCAAATGATTCATGAAGTGATGGACCAACAGCTTGGCTTGGTCAAGGAATCAACCATGTAGATCTCAAGACGGGTTTCAGGAGTGTTGTGATTCAGAGGACTTGAATGGGGGATATAAGGAGGCTGGTCCATCGGACTCTTGTCGGCATTGGTAGACATAAACCAGTGGAAAATTCGATTCCTTCTCAAGTGAACAATACGACTGGGTAGAAAGCGCGTGATGTTCATCATATTGCACCGATATTGTTGGTACGGAGAATGTTGATATCGTCATGAGTCCAAAATAAGTGACTATGGCGTACACGCCCGGGAGGCAGATCACATGGCAACAATTGTTGGAGCTAGACCTCGCCAAACGTGGGTTTGGGTTGGGGTTTCAATTTCTTTACCCGCCCACGGGTAACCCATCGCGGGTTTTGACCTTGTTGAAATATCATGGTTACTGGGATAATCATGGGGGCTGGGATCACGTGCATGCCTATATATCTGTTCACCAGTCTACCTGTATCTTAAACAATCAACTCCCCTAAACAACATGAACACTGAAGCATCACTTATAAATCAACAGGGTTCACCAAGGTCAAAACCCGCGATGGGTTACCCGTGGGCGGGTAAAGACATTGAAAACCCAACCCAAACCCACGTTTGGCGAGGTCTAGTCATGGATAATTCTACCACTCCGGGCGGATTTCGCAGATGTGCGCTGATGCGGGAGTTAAATTGGTCTACTTGCCTCCATACTCCCCAGACCTGAATCCAATTGAAGAGTTCTTTGCTGAGCTGAAAAGATTCATAAAACCTAACTGGAGCTTCTTCGCAGAAGAACCCCTCTCGGGGTTTCAGCTCTTTTCTCGAATGGTGTATTGATCAGGTTGGGGCAAGAGAAAAAAAGTGCCAGAGGCCATTTTCGGCACTCAGGTCTGAGTATTGAAGATTTACAACTAGAATATGAGGACCTGTGAAATTGACGCCGAAAATGACCGCTCTGGAGGCCAAAAACGGCCGTCTTTCCACCCGTAACTTTGGCCGCCACGCCCGCGCTTGACCGCCCAGCGCTGTTAGTCATCCTCCTGTCGTGATGTTGGCGCTCAACTTCAACAGATCTTCCCCCCGTTTCCACTCGCGACCAAAACGACTCCGAAAATGGCTCCCCTCTGCAGCGAAAGCCAGGTGCCCTCACTTCTCACCGGCCCTGGTCGGGCGCCTATAAGATGCTCCGTCCTCCCTCTCTTTCGTGTCCTTACACCCTCCCAATCTCTCGTCCCCATCCTCCGTGGCCCAGATCGACCTTGACGTTACTATTTCCCATATCTCCCTCAGCACAGATTCCAAATCCTGGTTTGGTTCCAGAATCATTATCGATAGGCTCAATTGTTCTAGAACATAAGAGCTCATTAATTAAACATCAATGGCAAGAGATAAGTTCAGTGCTAACTGAACTAGCGTAAACGGACTAAGCCCGAAGCCTTGGTTAAACAACTCGAAAGTTTCCAAATGTGCCATCAGGTCTTGTTGACGCCGACAAGGACATAAGCGTCGTTAACCGAGAGTCAGAAAACATATCTCCGCAAGACTGCCTTGTCAGGAATCCAATCCATAGCAAACCACTCTTTGTAATTCAACCTGCCCCGAAGCTGATGATCCACAACAAATGGACAGTTCAAGTCCAACATTCTGTCCGACGCCAAGTCCGAAGTCGAGAACATGAAAACTCCTTCACAAGACAGGCGCATAGCAGAGACAACTGCAATCCTAACGGGTCCTCTATCCTTCCACGTTCTTGTCTCTCTGTCGTAAAATCGAGGTCGTTCGACTTTGCGTCTGTGGGCTTCCCGACGTGCGCTTGCTTCGTCTTCGTACAGCGAAATAAAAGATGTTGCTTCCCTCTGCGACCAGTCCAGATGCTTGCATGGTGCTTCGACAGTTATGCGAGTGCAGTATCTCATCCAATAGACGTTGACATCGCCAGACTGACTACCGCAACCATCACGATATGGAATTTGGGACGACTCGTCGTAAACGTGATAGAGTTTCAGGTCCTGGTCCGTGGAAGGATCAAATTGATGTGGCAAAAAATCGAACATTGAACGAGTCAATAGGAATATGTAGCCTACACTCAAAACGTCTGGGAGCAACTCTTTCTTGGCAAAAGCGTTTTCTTGAAATATCTCGCCGATCAGAGGTCCCAGGACCTCGAGAATGAGTTCATCATAGTTGTAACTCCACGCGCTATCGTTTGATACCTATTTTGTAGGTGAGATGGCAGCGATGGTTGCGACTGGTGCGAATGCACAGAAAATGCCCCCTGACAAGAGAGGAACAAAACTCGCCGCACCCGGCGCCCGACCCATATCGATGGACGACATCGCAGAGGAGCCAGCCGGGTGCTAGATCACATGGAAAACCATGGCTCGATGGACCGATATGTCGCTGGGTTTATTCGGGCTGTCCGCCAGTACGCACTCAACGCCCAACGGGGCGACGGCCAGCGGATGGTTCGGACCACGAATACATCACCAACCTCCGCACACTCAACCAGGTCCGATCACGACTCGAAGATGTTGTCCTAACCTTCGGCGATGCGATGGAATGGCCCCTGCCACCCTCCGAAATCTTCTTTTCCTCATCCTTTATATCTGTTTCCGGGGTCGATTTCACCGCCGGTGGTCATGACCAAGAAGAGAAGGGCCAGGAAACCATGAAGAAGTTGCGCAACCAGATCACCCAGTTACTGGAGAGCGACGGGGGTGGACGGACTGGGCTGGATGCTGCCACTCATCGCATCGAGACTCTACGAGCATTGGCGACGGTATGGAAGGGGTCCGCTGAGGAGAAGGCGCGACATCGGTTCGTGGATACGCTGGAGAGGCTTTTGGAGGAGCGTCGGCGTATATTAGACCATCAACAGAAAATTGCCGATCAGAACCAGCGTGGACCCAAGTCGCGGTCTGAACAGAAACGTGATAGCGACAGTGGGGGACCTGGTGGAGGGTTGTTCCGCAATCTTCAACGGTTGCGGGAGGAAATCTATCTGGAGTAGATCAGCAGGGAAGGAAAGGAAAGAGAGAGAGAGAAATATCCAATCCATACAGATTTGAATTCTAGAGATGTGCTTGATATGATAGATACTAGTAGCAGAGATATAACTCTGGCCATGGCCATCCCCAGTGGGTTTCCTCGTGCACCGCAAACGGGCGCACCGATCAGCACCTGTTGTCATCATCCCCCCGAAATGCGTACTTTCCTTCTTCAACATCCTGAAACAACCCGCCTTGACGCTCTACGATATGTCCTCCTCGCCCCCAATTCGATTCTGAGCCCTGGAACGCTGAGAATGGCTCGCTTAACCCGTCGCCTCGGTTTGGGGAGCCCAAGTCGTCGGCTTCGACCTTGCTGAGGCAGCTCTATTACTATCGCCTGCGGACACAAAGGGCCAAAAACATCGCCCTCTCTGCCATCGCATTTCTTATCTGTCTATGGCTGCTTTCATCGTCGTCAAAGGTAATTCAATTCCCCCTCCCATTTCCCATCCCTGATCCTAGCCGCAAAAGACGACCATATCTCCCATCGCTTGCTTGGTCGACCTTCGTCATTGCGGCGAACCCCACGAAACGCCAATGTCAACGCCAACGCCAATGTCAACGCCAACGCTAACGCAACGCCTTGTCTAGCAATCCGATCCCAATTTCTGGACCAAGTTCCCATCCCATCACCCATTCCCCGGGCGCCCAGAAGATGCGCAGGTCGCTCTTCCTCCTAGATCAGGCATCACAATCAACAGCACCCTCCCTCATGATCTCGAAAAGACCAACCCGTCCCTGCACCTCCTGGTGCCCGCCACCAAGGGCTCCCGTGGCACGGGTCGAACGCTGACCTCGTCAATGACCCTGGGATACCCGCCCCGATAATCATCGAAACGGACACGCAAAGCACGGTGCGACCGAGTTCGGGCGCATGGTGGATCGCATTACGCGCGTGCGCAATTATCTCCGCGATAGCAACGCGGTTAAGGACCGGGACTTTGTACTCGTTGTGGATGTCCTGGATACATTCTTCCAGTTGCCCCCACAGGTCCTCGTCAAGCGCTTCCAGGAGATTCTCCGCACTAGCAATCGAAAGTTGCAGAAGAAGTATGGGTTTGCGGTAGTTCCACCGTCGAAAACGGATGCCTCCTCGGACCTGGTACAGAAGTATCCCCAGCGGGTCCTATTTGGCGCCAGCAATATCTGCTATGCTGATTTGGAGGAGGATCCTGGCTGTATATCCGTGCCTGAGTCCTCATTACCCCCAGATGTTTATGGTTGGAAGACAGATATCTATCCAGAAGGACACAAAAACTGGCCCCGCTATTTAAACCCACGCGCAGTCATCGGCCAAGCCGCCGATTTGAAACTGATCTACCACGAGGTCCTGCGTGTGATTGAGCAGCGCCACAAGAAAAACGGTGACTACCAGGCTCTGACGCAGATGTATGGTCGACAAGAAGTGGTGCGGGAACTGGAGCGTCGCCGCACGACCAATGGCGCCAAGGAGTGGCTTTGCAATCTGATTGGGATATCCGATGCATCCAACCTTACAGGCATAACCGTCCGACTGGAAACGGGCCATCGCTACGAGTACGGCATCGCAGTGGATTACAAGTCCGAACTATTCTTCAACCAACACATGCCCCGAGCCGACGTTGAATGGCACAAATTCAGCAACATCACCAAGTCATCCAGGCTCCAGGCCCAGTTCGGCGTACCCCGAGAATCTCGCATGCTCCTCCCACCGGACGTCGCCGCTCTCCCGAACCGATTCAATCAAAGCCGCCTTGTGAAGCAACAAACTACCATCCCGGAGTGGAACTCCACTCTCGACAAATTGCCCACCATGCATGACCATACATGGAGTACGCTCCCATTCATTACAAACCCGCATTCGGCCTCCGTCCCGGTCCTGGCACATATGAACGGCGACTCGAAACTGCGAAACGCATGGTGGGAGAAGATGTGGTTCTTCTCCTGGGGCCGGGCCCTACTCCAAAAATACCTGCGTGCCTCGCAAGGGTTTGAAGCCGTACAGTCCGCGCTTCTGGGCGGATAGGGCTTGTGGGATGTCCGCGGTGGACGAGGCGGGCTCTGGACCGACGATGCGAATTGGGTCAGACTTTCTGAACTCTGCGAGGGACAGGAACGGGATCTTTTCGAAGATGATCTTGGCCCTTGGTCGAAGGAGAATGGGGATCCGGATGCGCCTGTTTATAATCAGTTTGGAAAACTGATCCGTGGCAAAGGACATGTGAATGAGGAGGATCAGTTTGATTTTGACTTCTGGGGAAGTTAGCCACATACACGGTCCCCCTCTCTCGTTTATTTTTTGTCCTAGATGAACGGGATCTCGCAGTGGGACTCTGTTTTCATTATTCACCTTTACCTTGTGCATGTTCCTCGTCCTGGGACAATGTTCTGCGTGATACCACATTTCGTTTTGGCTTTGGTTTAGAGCATGGCTGCTACGCTACGTGGCTGTGTTTGGCGTTTGGAATGTTTCATTGGAATTGTATTATAGAGTTGCTAGTTTGATGTTTAAATTCGTGCACATACATTTAGCAGAGAATAGATACTACCCTGCCCGTATTACCTTATCTCGATCGGACCAAGATTGGTAAATTGTTGTCATTAAGTACCTAACAAACAATATGATCAATGCTCAGAAATTGATCATCGACTCGATCTGACACTGGCACGATTGTAAACCCGAGATCCTCCACACATATTGAATTCAACTCCCATTCGTACTCCCATTCGTGACACCGTGATACAGAAAACCCATGAAACGCCTTCTCTCATAATACATCACCGTAACTAGAGTGAACGTCAACTCCACATCGAACTTAGAAGGTGATGACACCTCGTCCGGTGACGATGCCCTGGTACCCTTTCTGAACGTTCTCAAATCGCGTCAATCCACACGATTCACTTTCAAGATGCGAGAACAAGGCAGCCAAAGTGATAAACTGCTTGTCACAGCTTCCCCGCTTGTTGGGACAGTGGTAAACCTTCTGCTTATGAACAGGCGAATTGAGATGTGACTTCAGTGACGACGCAGTGTTGAACTCCCGGTGGCAGTAGTAACACTCCCACCTATTGCCGTTGTAAGCATTCGGATTGACTTCCCACTTGTCACGCTCTTCATCTTCTTTCCAGCCGATTAGTTTGTTGGTGATCATGCCGTTGCGATCATTCTCTCGGACAATCTTGAAGATGGTTTCGCGGTTTAGGCTCGGAGCTCGGGGGCACGCGCCCGACTCGAGGTGAGTACATGCACCACTTGCAGTGCCGAATGCAGACCTGCAAAAGGGACAAAGGACTGTCGTGCCGCGGTGAATCTTGGAATTCAGATGCTGGAGAGAAACGTGGTCAGTTTTGCGCTTGATGGGGATGAAGTGAAGCGAAGTGCCTCATCGAGTCGTGGGTAATCAAGTAATGTAATGTAGTCCAGACAATGTACAACATACCATGCGCAGGCAATTGGCATTCGTGAAGTATCGATCACAATCAGGACAGTATCGCTCGAAATGCTTCTGGGCCCGCATGTGCTGGTCTCGAGCGGCGTCCGAATCGAACTCTCTTGTACATGTTTCGCATTCGTATCGAGGCCAGTGGTTGAGGGCGTTCATGTGCTGGTCCGCAGCTCTCTGTGAGCGGAATTGACGATCACAGGTCTCGCATTCGGCCCAATGGGCATAATTGTCCATGTGGTCATCGCAGTCTTCTTGGTCGTAGAACCGATCGTAACAACTTGCGCATTCAAACATCATGGAAGGTGGTGGATTTGTTTATCAGATATGGTAAAGCGAGAGGAGATGCCTCGGTGATAAAGAGGGAGATAAATGGATGGAAGAGGATGAGAGAGGAAGAAAAAGACTGAAGGGGGGGAGGTGTTGTGAGGGGAAGCTGGCGAAGTGGAGTGAGCGAAGTAAAGGAAGTGATCGGGGACAGTAAGGAAAGTCCCAGTCTACATCCAATTACATGGGTGGGATATTCCCTACAAACGAGCGTAATGCAAACGCCAAGTAGATCGAGATACAGTGGCGCCCCAAAAGTCTGTGACCACCCCCTTAGGGATTCACCGCTATTTTCTGCCATATTTCTGCCGTACCAAAAACTCCAGATACCCGTGCCTTAGTCAGTGCCCCCACTCGCTCCAGGTCGTCGCCAAGTGGGTGCACCACGCCACGCCGATAACCACGCCACCCCAATAAAAATTTCACCACATTGAAGCATTTCATCACCTTATTCACCAACCATGTCCTCCGACCGAGTCAAAATTGAGCAGCAGATAGCGAAGGCAGTAGAGTACACTGCCTCGCTTAAATCGAAGCCAAATTTGTCTAAAATTGCGCGCGAATATGGCGTTCCGTATCAGCGTTTTAGGGCGCGTCTTCAAGGTCGGCAGGCCTTACACGCTCCTAAACCCTACCAAGAGACCCTAGATCCCTGGCAAATTCAGGGCCTTGTTCACTGGTGGAAATTCTTTGATTCAGTAGGGTACAGACCCTCCCACCAAGAGATTATTGCTGCTGCAAATCATATTCTCGCGCCTGAGTCAGTAGGCAAAATGTGGGTTTATCGCTTTGAGGAGAGGCATCTTAAACCACTTGGAACGCGTATTGCGCGTCACCGACCTGTGAATAAGAAGCGTCTTGAGGCAGAGGATGTTGGAATGCTTGAAATCTGGTATGGCAAGCTTCGTGAGTATCTGCATTGCGATGGCAATAATATGATACTCACGCATAACATTTACAACTTTGATGAGACTGGATTTATGCTTGGAGTAGGCAAGACGACTCGAGGGCCCTCACAGTATAGTGATAAGCGCTTTGCCTCACTTGAGAAGGGTACACTTGTCTCTGTCATTGAGTGTGCCTGTGCCGATGGAACGATGGTAGAGCCGCCTTATATCATATTTCCAGGTGCACGTCATATGGAGTCGTGGTATGAAGGCAATGTGCCTAATTACCCTGTCAATGTTAGCGAAACTGGTTATTCGAACGGCGAGATTGCACTTGACTGGATCAAATTATTCGATAAGCAGACATATGCAAAGGCAGCAGGCAAGCAGAGGCTGCTATTATTTGACGGTCATCCATCACATATTACTGTCGAGTTTCTCCAATATTGCCAGGATAACAACATTATTGCCTGGAATTTTATGTCAAATTTGACACAATTATGCCAACCACTCGACCAGAAGCCCTTTGTTGTCTATAAGCAGGCATATAAGGCACAGACATCGCACCTACAGGCAGAGGGGAGATTCGATGATACTATACACAAAGGCGCGTTTCTACATCAACTACCAGATCTCCGCAAGCGCGTCTTCCAGCGCTCTACAATTCGTCATGCCTTCCGTGATACAGGTCTGGTTCCATATAATCCAGATCTAATATTAGGTAAGGTTAACCTAGGCCTTACCTCTAATATTACTGTTACTGTTGATGAAGGCTGGCTTGCCAATACACCTTCACCACCTCCACAGAGCAGTTCACCACTCCCCTCAAGTCCTATCAAGACCCCTCGCTCTGCTCGCCGTGTTGTTAAGAAGATTCTAAATAAAGATATCTCTAATAACCCACAAGTCGTGCGAGGTTTAGACCTACTATGTGATGGTCTATTAGCAAATGTGGAGCGGAACCGTCATCTTGAGCAGAGCTTCCAGAACCATTTCAGCGCTCCAAAACAGCGTACAAAACGGCAGGTCCAAGGCAAAGGCCTCAGTTCTATCACAGGTCGTCTATATCCTCATGATGCACAAAATTCAATTATAGAGCGCAAGGCACGTGAGCAGAAGGCAGCAGAGGCTCGCGCAGCAAAGGATGCACGACCAAACTTAGGTGAAAAAACGCCGATTTCTCCTACAGAACCCCCTCGAATCGAGCCCAAATTGCCCTCACCGAGAACTATCAGACGTCGCGAGTTCAATGAGAGGATGAAAAAATATAGAGGCAAAGCGAAGGTCTACGGAGCGCCGTCGCCGTCGAGGGGGGGGTGAAATTTTATTGGGGTGGCGTGGTTATCGGCGTGGCGTGGTGCACCCACTTGGCGACGACCTGGAGCGAGTGGGGGCACTGACTAAGGCACGGGTAATATTCAAATCTATAACGCGACTGGGCGTGCTAGCCTATTTTAGGAAGGCGGAGATCGGAGCGGTCAATAGGGGTGGTCACAGACTTTTGGGGCGCCACTGTATGATGAGTTGTCGCAGCTAGCTGATACAGTATGGCATTGTATGCAAGAATGGGGCTAATCTACCAAGGGGAACCAATCCAAAAAGATAGGATGAATTAATTGAAAGAAGAAAAGAGCGGATGCTGCAAAGACACGTTATGGTGGGGAATTGATACATCCACTCCAAAAAAATTGATAACTACTGCCACTCCATTAGGTCAGCACCCGCAATCAACCAATCAAATTCCTTAAGCTCACCAAGTCACTCTATACAAGTCGCGATCGAAGGTTTCTGTGACAATTTCGGCCCTATTTCGCTATTATCCTGGCCTAATTTAATGTTATCTTAAGGGGTAAGGCATCTTCTAATTATATGCGTCTTTCCTGCGTACTTTATGCACTTTTAGGGGTGATTATCTAGTCTCCGGTACTAACTACAACTCTAGTGCCCTTTCTGTCTAAATCTTAGCTTTAGCTATAGAATTTAGGAGCTTAGAGGAGGTAGAAATACTATTATAGACCACTAATTGGCATATATCTAGGATAAATAACACTTCACCGTTATTTTAGCTCGTTATTGTCTATTAAAGTAGAGATGGTCACTATTATTTAGCCCTTGGTGAGGTATTATGCTCGAGAGTTCTAGCCAATAGAATTGCTATGGGCGCTTAGGTAATACGGGTGCTGACCTAATGGAGTGGCAGTAACGTAATTCACAAGCGAGTCGATCACACAAGCGAGTCGATCAGCCAACTACAGTCATAATTTTGATTTGCATATATTACCACCACAACGCAATTAAATTAATAGCTACTGCTTCGGACATCTATTTATCTTATGCCCTATCACTCCACATCCACTGCATCTTGGTGGAGCCCGAGTTCGTTGCGTACTGGCCTGATTTGCGATCTCCACGGAGGTTGTAGCTTCGGCTTCAGCTGGCTGTTGGCTGGCCTGTATCAACGCACGCGCCTCTGTAGCACCTAATGCTGTATCATGAGCTATTTGACGAGTGGATCTTGATCGCTTTTGCTTTTTCTTTGTATTTGCAGCACGTAAGGCCCGGTTTTCTTCGGCTAAAAGTACTGCGCTATGCATAGCCATATGGCAGCCCTTAATCAGTTGATCAATGGCCGCTTTGGTGGGCGTAGGAGGGCTTTGAGATCGATATTTAAGTAGTGCCTTAACCGAAGATGCCTGCCGATGTAGCTGCTTAGAGTTGTGTGGTGTTATAGGCATAAAATCGGCTGAACTGTTGCTTCCACGACTTCGGGGTGGTGTTGGAGTTTTTAGCCGAATATTGATCTTCGAAAGGACTTGAGTACGATCAAATGGCACTAATCCTGTTGCTTTGAAGCCACTTTGTATAGTGGTATCTTTAAATGCTCGTAGACGGGCCTCAGGATATGCCGAAAGGAAGTCAAGCTTGTCGATATGGTTGATGCCATTCCGAGTTAGGCTTTCGACAAGCTCACCATATGCACGCTTTAGGGGGGCAAAGCAAGCCACGTCAAGTGGCTGGAGTAAATGCGAAGAATGCGCTGGCATGCAAATTGGTATAATATCGTGTTCCGTGCAGATTTGATCGAATTGAGCCGTTAAATGACTGCCGTGTCCATCAAGGACTAGTAGTCGATATTTGCCTTTCGAGCGGCCTTTAGTGTATGGAATAAAGTGATTCTTAAGCCAGTTAAGGCCAATATCGTCAGTAGTCCATCCATTTGCGCTTTTGTCGATTTTCCAGCCATCCGGAAGGTCATCAAACCACGATTCGATGAAGACTTTGCCCTTAAAGATGATATACGGTGGAAGGTGCCAACCAGCGGCGTTGATTGATTCCACAGCAGTCACCCACTCACGATTCCCAGGTTGTAGCATCGATCGTTTCCCATAATATTCGGCACGAGTGATCACTTTAGCGGTCGCAGTTAGGCCCATTGCGAAGCCAGTCTCATCAAAATTGAAGATATCCTCGTTGGCGATGCCGTACTTGGCTATAACTCGCTGTACAGAGTCGAACCACTCGCCAATGACAGCTGGGTCTTCGCATTGTGCCCTTTGGTAGTCGTATCGACGACTAAAGCGACTCGCGATCGTGTCTGCATGACGTTTGACGAAGTTTGGGACCCAATTAATGCCAACGGTCGGAGGAGGTGTAGGTCCACGGCTTGCGAGTAGTAAGTTGGCCATATCTTTAGCCAGGCTTGGCCGGGGAGGATTTCCACGTAGATCCATAGATAGTATCCATTCAATAAGCGATTCTTCTTCGAACTGGGTCAATTTATGACCATTTGCGCGTGATTCTTGTCGGTATTGCTGACCGCGAAGCCGGCTATATAACGTGCCAAAGGGCACATCAAAACGGCGCGTAGCTTCACGAATAGAAGAGACTTCATGGTTTTTGATGGCTTTAAGAGCTAAGAGGATCCTACCTTCCTGCTCGACACGTTTTTGGGCATTTTGAGAGCGAATTGGTGGCATAGTGGGTGGTTGAAGGTAGTGGAAGATTAAATGGGGGACGCGACCGCGTTGGCTGATCGACTCGCTTGTGTGATCGACTCGCTTGTGGATTACGTTATCAATTTTTTTGGAGTGGATGTATCAATTCCCACGTTAGGGTGTCCTTGCTTACATGAGTAGGGTGAGGGGGGTCGAAACTCCCGATTCTCGGAGTGTCGAGAATCCCCTAGTACAAATGAAGATATTACGACACAAACGGAACTAAACTATTTCGGGTGCTACCCCACTATCCTCGACATGAGTCCATTTGTCCATTAGTCTGTTTACGGGATGGTGTCAAGTTAAAGAGGGTGGTGGCTTTATCACCTTTCCTTTTCTGGACAGGATAATCAGCGCCTCCCCCCCCCGGGGAAATTGTTACGGACACTACAGGATTTACTAGTTAGGTGATCCGCTGGCTTACATGGGGGAATTGATAGGGACAGCACAGCTTTTGTTCGGGACAGGGAATTGTTAGGGACACCGCAAAATTGTTGTTAACGTGATCCACGGTCGCCCGAGCGACCCCATCAAAAATCCACTTCAATAATAATCCATCTTTTTCAACCACAACAATGCCCCCCAACGCTCTGATAAAAAAGAAAGTTGACAGAGCAGGAGGGTCGCCTTTTATTAGCTATAAAAGCTATAAAAGATGGCAAATATCCCTCTGCTGCAGCTGCTGCACGATCATTTGGGATACCTGTCTCAACTTTGAAGGCCCGGATCAATGGGCGCCAATCTGCTACTGAAAAGAGGCCATCTGGCCATATTTTCTCTCAAATCGAAGAGCAATCGATAGAAAACTGGCTACTCGATATGGACTCAAGAGGTGCAGCTCTTACTTTGCCTATGTTGCGAGATATGGCCAATCTTCTACTTAGTGCACGGAAAAAAGGCCCCTGTACCACTGGTATTAATTGGCCTTCTCATTTTGTCAAACGACACCCAAATCTCTCTACTCGACTTTCACGCAAATACGACTATCAGAGAGCTCTTTCAGAAGACCCTCGAATTATTAAACCATGGTTTGATTTGCTTCAAAGGACGATGGAAAAGTGGGGTATCGCTTCAGACGATATCTTCAACTTTGATGAGTCTGGTTTTGCCATGGGTGTTGGCGCAACACAAAAGATTATCACTTCAGCGGAATACCATGGAAAAAGAGCACTTTTGCAAGCCGGAAATCGTGAGTGGGTGACTTCGATTAAGTGTATAAGAGCTTCTGGAAGTGTTCTCCCTCCACTCTTCATTTTCAAAGGAAACCGATTTCCAGAGCATTTACGACCCTACCTCCTTTTAAATCAAAAAGCAGCTCATCTAACTATGAGCCCAAATGGTTGGACTACCAATACAATTGGTTTATGGTGGCTAAAACATCATTTTATCCCAAATATTGGGACAAGAGTGGGAAAATATTGCTTACTGGTCCTTGACGGTCATGGGAGTCATTTAACACCTGAATTTGACCAAATATGTGAAGAACACCAAATCATCGCTATCTGTATGCCGCCGCATGCTTCTCATCTTTTACAGCCTTTGGATGTGGGTTGTTTCTCGGTTTTAAAGAGACTTTATGGAGGAGCGGTTTCAACTTTGGTGCGGAACGGAGTTAACACCGTTGACAAGGAAGATTTCCTAGAACTAATCGCAGATGCGAGAATGGGTTCTTTTAAGTCTTCCACTATACAGAATAGCTTTTTGGCTACTGGATTAGCACCATTTGATGCTAATAAAGTCTTGGAAAAGCTAAATGTGCACCTGGACTCTCTTCCTCCTCTGGAGATCCTCTCCCAGCGACCACTCTCTTCTGGCAGTGATAGTGATCCAAATACTCTTTGGACCCTCTCAAGATTCACAAAATCGCAATCTCGGATCAAAAAAGGTCTAGAGTCTTCTTCTTCTTTTCTTTCTTCACCAACAAAAAAGGAGATTGAGAAGACCTACAGGATGACTATAAAAGTAGTCCACCGCCACATTTTTCTCCAGCATCGCTGTACCCAATTAGAAGCTACCAACAAGAAACAGGCCAAAAAACGAGAGACCAAACATAAGTTTACTACCCAGAAAGGCATCTTTGGTGGTCTAGAGGGTGGTGAAGATGATGTGGTGGTTGAGGATGAAGATAGAAGCAAAGATATATCTTTACCAGAGGTGCCTGCAAAACTGGTTACTGAGCCTACTTTGCCTTCTACCCCCTTGGTTCGGCGGCAGGTGACATGTTCTAGCTGTGGGATAAAAGGTCATACATATCCTAAATGCCCTACACGTGTTCAATAGCTAAACTTATGTTATTATTGTGGTTTTAATAGTGGTCAAAAATTGAAGGTTTTCTCAATTTTGGTGGGGTCGCTCGCGTGACCGTGGATCATGTTATTCTTATGAGTGAGTTGTCATATTTACCCCGCTTTCTTCACTGTGTTTGTTCCGTATGTTTCTATTTCGGTCTATTTATACGAGAATTATCCCATAATTAGTTAGACAGACAGATTCATCCTGAGACGGACAGACAGACAGTTTTCTCTCAATATCGTTTGTTCTCGCCGTCTTATTTTTTATCCCATTTGGGGTCCAGCACATGACTAAGCGAAGTCATAGGACCCCGAATGACGACAGGATATATAATAGACACAAAGCTATGATAACGATTCAGATAGTGGGAAGATTAGTCAAAGCAAGCAACTACAGTTTAAACAATCAAGGAAATGACTAAGTCATACGATGACAATGATGATAGCCTTCCAGGAATACTAATATATAAGAGCACACAAGAACGATTGGGACGGATTCAGAAGAAATCAAGGTTACCTGATAGATTTCAGATTGATTTGAGATAGTCTACGTAGATGAAAATGGTGAAACTATGAAATTCAAACTATCTATAATTAATAATTACATTGTCAGTACTTGAAAAATATAAAGGAATCCGCACAAATAATGCATGCTCAAAAAAGTCACGAGGCTGGGCATGTTTGGCTTGTTTCATATCCACTGGATATCCTCAAATATCCAGAGGATATTGGGTGCTATACCATATTCGCAATTTGCGGACAGGATATGTGGATATCCATGGATATTGAGGATGTTGCCGCAGTCTACTTGTCCCTCACAAGACAATGGGTTGGTGATGAAGTGAAGCCGCACTAAGACTGCTACAGAACGGAGTGAGCTGGACGGAGGTTGTAGGCCCGACTCCTGCAAGTACTATGCTTAGTTTCGGCCCTGTCGAGTTATTACCTGACGAGTGACCCTCCTTTTTCTTCCCGCATGAGCTTCCTCGTGGCAGCAGTAGTAACTAGCACTTACGGCGTAATGTTAGTGCCAGTAGAAAGGTGGCCGAAAATAGTGTCAGAGGAAATCTGATATATAAGAGTGACCTAAGTAGACAGTGTTTAGAAGAACAGGGAGAAAAGTAAAGTAGAAAATAAGGAGCGACAAGAAAATAGAACCTGCCCTCATCTGAAAGCCAAATGAATGAGAACAAAGCAAGCAGGAATTGGTCCAAGACCGTTTTTCGATCAATTTTCGCCATCAATTGGACACAGTCTCGCGTAGTGACTGACTTACCACGGGGACGGCGTAGGTGTGACATAAGTACCTGGGACAGAGGAACGGGCACACTGGCTTGGCATCGGAGGCGGAGAAGCCACGCCCCAAGTAGGAGGCACGTCACCAGCACGTCTCGCAACAGCAGTGAGGAATGCAGCGTATGACCAGGTAAGGTGCTGGACTGAGACGGGCGCACCGGTGTTTCGGTCAAACTGTTCATTCAACCCTCCATCAGCTGGGGTATACTCCTGCACGATGGAGACAAAGCCATCGGCGTAGGTCCTGACAGCACCAGTAATTTCTGAGTACTTGGTAGACCCTTTGGTGTACGTGCCGGTAGTCACGTTAGCCACCAAATCGTGGAAAAATGGCAGAGAGACACCAGTCACACTGACGCGGCCTTGTTTGTCCCACTGGTAGAGAGCGTCGTAGAGTTGTTCGGCGGCGGCCAGAGTGGCCAGGTACCAGGGGTTGCCCCCGAAATAAACATCCTCGGCATATCGGCCCACGGCTGCGGCTTGTCCGGCGGTCCGACCCTTGTTCACGCCGTAGATGCCACGGAAAGAGTCGACGAGAAGCTTGTGGTTAGACAAGGCGCGGGCAGAGCAAGGCTGGAAGGTGGTATCGTCACAGGTTGCTGCAGCGGAGTCAAAGGTGTATAGAGTGGCCAGGACAGAGTTAACATCTAGGCCGGTACGGCCATTGGTGGGAATATTGGAGATCACTGCTGTGCCATTCCAGTAATCTTGGAGATGACAGAGGATCTGAGGAGCGAGAGCACAAGCTTCACATTGATAGCCAAGAGCGGTAGCAAAGACACGTCCCTGGATCAAGGATTTATACTGTGCAGCGGTGGTAAAGAAAGAGGAAGCGTCAACCTCTTCCCACAGATCGAAACCAGTCTGGTTCCAGTACTGACCGACATAAGAAAGATCATTCTGGACAATAGGCCAGATATTATCCTGGACCTTCGATTGCTTGCCTTGGCTAATCAGGTAATTTCCATAGTCGATCAGGGCTAGGGCGCGCAGAGCTGGGCCATCGCGCTGGGGGCGACCCCAGGACCCAGTGAAGGCCGTGATGTTGACATTAAACTTGGGTTCACCCAAGCCAGAGCCATCCGATAGAGTTCCAGAGGGGTTGGGTACACGCTGGAGCTTAGCCTGCGCGGTGATATATTGTTGAATAAGTGGCTCCAGAGACGAATCGCCTCCGAGGAAGTCATGGATCAGGTCCAGAAGAGTCAATGCTGCGTCACGGGTCCAGGTGTAGAAGTCTAGGATCAACTGTTAGTCTCTTCCAACATATATATACTATTTTCTGGTCGGCATACAGTTCGTGGGATCACCGTTGGTAGGCGAGGCAACAACGATCCCCGGATAGGCTCCTGGAACAAGCTTGCCATCGGCGCCAATATTGTTGAGGATCCCCTGGTGAGCGACAGGCTTCTCGTTCTGAATAAACGTCTCGAGTTCGGACCGTTTCTGGTGCAGGTGAAATGCTGGGGAGGCCACCACGGCGGGAACCACCGTGCTGAGGGTAAGGAGAGCTTTGAACATCATGGTAATGAATATTTGTTTGTCACAGCGCTGAATCTTCCAGTCGCTTTAAGGCCATGGCACCTTTATATGTTCGAGATCAACCGTCCTCCGCGGCTCCGATACCTGTCGTAATTTACCTGCTGCCAGTCCGTTGGAAATTATGATGCAATGGAACCACGAAAAGCATCTCAGAAGAATCGCAGAGTACGTTGGACCATCCACGGGCCATTCAGCTCAATGTTAACTGGATGCATCCCCAGAATTTACGAGTCCACTATAGAACTGGATCCCGGTTGGCGAGCGATTCACCGGAATCTTGGCAGTCCCTGCACTTGGCTGGCGGGTGGTGGGTGCCAAGCCTAGTTAAGATTTGTAATCTCCGATAACTGACCGTTCCTAACCCAACCAGCGTCCTGGTGGTGAATGTTGACTGGTCGAGGACAGCATTGTGGTCGTTCGTAGGGACTCTTTTACTGTTCTTGGCCAGTTCGTTGTCCGCGGATGGAGATTACACGACAAAATCAAGACTGGGGGCGGCTAATGTCTTGTCGCTGAAGACTTTTGACTAGTTCGTCTTGGCTTTTAGATGCCGAGATTGTTGCCTCCTTAGGAGGCCGAATGAGCGTGATGCCAATTAACCCTTTCTACATCTTATTGACAGAAATATCGCGTCATAACCTACACATATTCATATGTTGAACACTGTCATTCGCTCTCGCTCAAGCTCAACCGAAGAATCTCCGAACTTCTTGCGATCAGATTCCCCCTGATTACCCAGAGGTCTGGCGTGGGGCCCCAGATTGCCTCAAGCCCATGGCATCATTCCACCACCAAGGTCCTTCAATTTGATTGTGCCGGTTGAGTGGAAACATGCACCAAGGATGACGTTGTGACAAAGGGTATTTGCCTCCGTATCCCCCTGGTTTTGCTTCACGACTAGGCATCTGCGGTTGTAGGACTGCAGTTGGACAATGTCGAGCTACGAAGACTTCGAACATAAACACAATTTTATATTACTCATTCAAGATGATATGCTCGATATGTACCATCGCTACTTGTGGCGATCCCTATTATTTATCATGACGATTGTTGCAAAGGTTCTGGACGGACCGCCCCGGAATTTACTAGATGGACGAGCCAATCAACAGTGCATTACCTGGCAACTGATCAACACCTTCTAATTAACTTTGAGCCACTCTGGTCGTTCTCTAGCTCTAGAACACTTCTCTTGTTTGACCTGAGGCGCAGGGGCCACTGGTGATCGTCGCCCCGCCGTACACGGGAAATCAGCGGAAATTGTTAGTGTTGGGTGATCATGCGACCAACAGTGGACTCGCTCCACTCCTATAGATAGCTTCCTTTTCCTCCTCCTCTCCCCACTACAGTAATCAACCCACTAATTGACTCCTTCCTTTTCTCTCGTAGATGAATTCTCTCGGTCACATTAACTTCCGAGATGATTCTCGCTGCTGTTTCTCGGGGGAAATCATTCTGCACTACCATCATTGCATCCGGCTCTCTGGTCCCACAGTGGACTATAATGTGAGGGAGCCCGGCAGAGCTCATAACTCTTGACCATAATTGCTTTTCTCCACCGAACAACCACGGTCATCATGGTTGTCTTCATGGCCCTTCTGGCCGGTCCAGGATGGGCAGCCCGGTAATGCACTCCTATCAATATTCGTCAGATCGTTATTACTTTTAGAGGATGGAGCTATATGTCCGAAACAAGAAGGCGAGTTTCCCATTTTCCTATCTTTCGATCACTGCCAATGAAGTCAAATTGCAATGCTCATTACCAAACAATGGTATAGTTCATTGCATGTACATGTGGAGTGTGCCACCTCTTGAAAATGAACTTAGAGCCTCGTCAATGCTAATAGCAGAGACTGCGTCTCATTGCCTGATTTCCCAAGCCATGTAGGTACACTTGTAACTAGTTATGAGGTCCCAACCTGTAACAGGCAATCCCAAATATCAACCATTTGTGCGAATCCGTTCTAGGAACAGTTGAGACGTGAGAAGGAGCTTGTGATGTAACTGCCTCGAGGCCCAGTCTTCGCTTTCGTCATTCACCCTCCCGGAGTAGTGGAGCCATATTTTAGCTCCCTCATTGAACACCTTTTCGCTGCGATTCCATGAAGTTCGACTCGCTCCTTTTACCACCATCATCACCGGACGTCCTTTGGTTTTGTTCTACATTGTTTACTGGACAGCCAGCTCTTGGTGGTTATGTCCGTCCAACATTTTCAAGCCCCTTTTTGGAACGCCAGCCCAATTTTGGTCAGCGAGGGTCCCAAAGGCTGTCGGGGCGATCCATCCGAGCAAGACTGAAATACCCAGACCTTTCGAGACGCTCCCGGAACTGTCGGAACTTGCGGGCCGATGCGTTCTTGCTGAATAGAATATCTAGCTCTAAGTATGTGAGCCCCTTTGGCTCTGGGAGACGGAAATAGGCCCAGACAAAACAACAGACGGTAGTGCCAGCAAATAAGAAGCAACTTTTACCCCCCAGTGCCAAGCGGTTGGGTTTAGCATGCGTGTTGTAACAGTATTGACAATGACGCTGCTCAAACTGTAGGCGACGCGAGCAAGGACAACAGTTTTGTTCCGCAGGAGAGAGGAGGGAATTTCAGCCACGAGGACGTAGCAGACAGGGCCGATTGTGGTGTCATAAATAAACGTGAGCACGATGATTAAGGAGCCGAGAACCCAAGAGGTGGTCTGGCGTTCCTTTAACGTACTCATTCCACCTGCAATCATCAAAACAATGAATAAGAGGATCAGACCGCATAGGTAGATAGTGCGTCTGCCAATTATGCGCAGCCAAATCCAGGAGAGAAACCCTCCAACTATTCCCGAACCAAACACTCCAATTCCAACAGTGATGGCATGGGAAGTAGACAAACCTGCCTGTTCATAGAAATACACTGCATAACCAGTCAAGGCTGCACCGCAGAGTGATTGCGTGATCCAGACCATACAGGCAACTTCAGTGCGTCGGAGGTCAGTACCTCTGAAGCAACTAAGATACGAGGCTCCGCCACCGCTGAGGTATTTTTCTACCTCATTAGTGTGGCGTAACATAGCCAGTGTCTTATGGACGTCGATACTGTTGCCGGGACCGGCTGAAGTAAGCCGAAGAAGGGCCTTTTCCGCTTGCGCATTCTTTTCGTGACGTACAAGCCACCCTACAACAAACTTAATATAGACCCCTGCTCGGATAATGAGAGTTTTGCTCACAAGGGCTTTCAGGGGCAAAGAGGATCCCAATCAAAATCGGGACTAAAAACGTCCACTGCAGAGCCAATGGAATTCGGTATGACCATTGTGATGGGCTGCTGATGAATATACGCATCATACCAGCCCCCACAAGCTGCCCGAGAAGCCAGCAGTTGTTAATGTTCGACGTTAGGTATGCTCGTAAGGCGACTGGCATGACTTCGGCCGCGTACGTCATGCTCAACGTTTGGAGAGCCCTGCTCAGAGTTAGTAAGAAAATGAGCAGCAACTGCACGTGAAGAAACCGATTCCACTGACCCCCAGGGCAATCCGCACAGGACGTAGCCTGATACGAGCATCTGGATATTTCGTGCGAAGAAAATCAGGAGCAAAAATAACGATAAGATGACCAGACACCCAACCATAACGCGTTGATAGCCATATCTATCTGTTAGAACACCATTAAACAATAAACCCAAAATCTGACCCGCATAAGCTGCATTAATGAGGCCAGCCTGCCACGCTGCAGAAATCTCATAACCTTGTCGACCGGTTGGCGTACCATAGGTCTCCCGGAAAGCAGGAAAACCAAGAAAGCCATTGATCAAAATAGTTCCATAAGCCTCCAAGACAATCGCCATTGATAGTAGCACTGACCACGCAATGGCTTTGGGGTAGAGATGACAACCTTGCCGAAAAGTCATTCTGTGCTCAATTGTGGTGGCGGCGTGTGCCTCCTCGGAAAGAGGTGCTAGGCTGGGAATTGAGGTGGAGATGGTATGAAAAAAGTCATCATGGGTTGGAGAGGGCCTAGGTTGTGACTCGATAAGGTCGACTGGCGTGCTATTCAGACTTAGAGGTCCCACGCGGTAGCTTTCCATTGTTGTGAGATTCTCCTGTGCCATATGAAACGAACTGGAGAGAGTCTGAAGCGTCATGCCAAGAGGCAAGTCAAGCCGCGATCGTCATTGGGGCTGTGGCTGTGCTTAAACTGCCTGTTTCACAAGATGCTGCGCTGGTGGTGGTAGGGAATACTAGACAAATTTTTTTGGTGCGTCGTATTTCTGAAAGAGCGTGTCGATGAGAAGCCAAGGCAGAACAGGACGCTCTCATATCTAAATGATAATGGCAAACGAAATCCTGGCCTGAAGCCAGCAAAGTGAAACGAGACGAGTGAAGAAACGTTAACGCAAATCCGTGGGTATCGCATGAAGTTTACGCCACGCACTAATTGCTCGAGTTTGATTGGTCAAAGTAGCCAATCCTCTCACAAAATATTTTAACGGAAGGTTTTCCGGAACCAAGTATTTGAAAGAGTTACTCTTCCTCCACGCGGCACAACCAATCGACAATCCCTAGAAACCACCCCACCTAACCCAAAGACCTTTGGATCCTTTCCCTCGGCCTGGCACCTACTGGGGTGCCCCAAGATCGTTAGGCGGCTGGGCCATCGCTCCCCCTATTGATTCCGGGCCCCCCGTCTCGGCCCCCCCGCGTCCGCTTTTCCCCTTGTTCAGCCCGTTTGATTTGTGAGAAATGTATTCTACTGTGTAATACGCTGGTTCGTAACTAACTAGTTAGTAGAAGCTAGGATCGTTCAAACTAGTGTGAGCCGTCTGTCGTCGTCGTACTCAGGTTCAAAACCGCGAAACCGCAAAAATAATCCAAGTTGCGCGCGCAGACAGCATTTTCTAGGCTTGTCCCGTGAAAGTTCTTCGTTTTTGGAATTCACTATCATCTCTTAGCGAAAAGCTATCGTGGGTGATGGTTTTGGTTGCGTGTGGTGCATGTACTGCTCAGCGTCGTATTCGATTGGACGATCATTTCCAACTGTGACGTCATGTTGCTTCAGATTGCGAAATAGACTTGCTCTGTCTGTCCTTCGTGGGGTCTAGTCCGGGCAACGAGAAAGTTCGAAAATCTGGTTATAGGAATTCGTAACTAGATTTTGAGCACCTTTTAGTATGATCATATTCAAGGATCCTCCCCCAGAGAGGTTTGTTGGGAGTTGCCCCGTCTTTGTGCCATGGGCTGCAACACAGGATACACAGAATGCTGCTCTACGCATCTGTTTTCCTTTGTCCTTTTTCAATTTTACATTCGATCCGACCAAACAGTGGCTCGGTTTGTGAGTCTCTTTTGATCGTCATGTGGGCTAACGACCACTTTTCAGCTGTCGGTGGGCATGACAGCACTCCCGCATAGCAGCATATATATAGAGCGAGCTACATCGGGCAAATGAATTATTCATCATCATCATTTTATGGTACTACTCCATCTATAAGCCAAATTACGACACCAACAGAACCTATAAATTTTAGGTAAAAAAGAAACATACTTCACACCACCCTGTAGAGCAAGAAATAAGGATTCCAAACAATACTAACTAGAGTTTTATTGGATGTCAAAATGTTGTGTAAAATCCCTTCAAAGTTGTTGGAAATCTGTAGACAGATACCCACGCTGGTCCCAAAGGGTAGGGGTTTCGTGACCAACGCTAAATCTAAATAATCAGAGGCTTTATACTCCCTTCAATACTTAAGGTCGTGGACTCACCCATCACCTCTCCCTCCTTCTATCCTAATATTAATTTTCTAATGTTTCTTTAGTCGTATATTCTTCGGTCGTATGTTCTTTTATCGCGTAATTTCTAGTCGCATACTTTTTCAGTCTGATATTTATTAGTCGCATAATGTTTAGCCGCATTTTTCTTATGGCACTCTGATTATATTTACTTTAGTTGTATATTCGCTGATACCTCGCTATATTTTGTTTTTCCTTACAAGATATTATAGATTAATTTTATTAAGGGTCAACACTATCAAAATAGAAGAGAACTTGTCGGCATTCGGGGTCTATGATTTCGCTTAGTCATGTGCTGGACCCCAAATGGGATAAAAGATAAGATGGTGAGAACAGATAGATTGAGAGAAAACTGTCTCTTTCGGGAAGAATCTGTCTGTCTAGCTAATCATGGGATATTTCTCGTACAAATAGACCGAAATGGAAACAAACAGGATAAACATTTCATCGACGACTAACGTAATCGGTAAGCGAGTGAGACATGTAAGTGAGTGAGACAGAAAACCAGCTACTACTATTTCAAACCAATTTATTAAACCACCAACGCCATTGATTTCAAATTTCTATCTATTAGACCTATCCGGGCATGTCTCTCTTCTATGTCCTGGGAGCCTGCATATCCCACATCCCCGCTGGCCCCGTGTACGTGGCTGCGAAGCTGACGATTCTGGTTCCGCGGGGGTAGTATTAGGAGCTTCATGAGCCTGGTTCATCGACTCCCTGGCTTCTTGGCCCGTAAAACCCTCCGTATGAGCTACGCGCTTAGTCGTTCTATTGCGTTTTTGCTTTTGTGTCTCGTTTTCAGCCCGTAAATCGCGGACTTCCTTTAGAAGGATTGCATTAGAATGCAATGATTGCTGATAGCCCTTGAAGAGCTGATCAATAGCTTTATTTGTAGGCGTCGGAGGGCTTTGCGAACGTTTCTTAAGCAGTGCCTTGATTGAAGAGCCCTGTCGATTCAATTGTTTGAGATTTGCTGACGTTTTAGGGCTCCACGCGCTCGATTGGCTTCCTGGTCGACTGCCTAGGGGGTAGGTGTCCGAAGTTGAACATCAAGCTTTGAAATGACCTGATTGGGATCATATGGTACTAAACCAGCTGCGGCGAATGCATTTTGAATAGTCTCTGGTTCAAAGGCTTCTTTGCGAGCTTGTGGGAATGCCGCGAGGAAATCAAGCTTGTCGATATGATTGACCCCCAACCGTGCTTTGCGTTCAATCAAACTCCCATATGCGCGTTTTAGAGGGGCAAAACAGCCTATATCCAAAGGCTGTAGTAGATGAGATGAATGCGGAGGCATGCAGATCGGAATAATATCGTTTTGCTCGCACAGTCGATCAAAATGGGGGGTTAAATGACTGCCATGGCCATCGAGAACTAGTACTCGATATTTACCCCTAGTACGACTAGTAGTCGCAGGGATAAATAGCTTTTCTAGCCATCGAAGCCCAATTTCGTCTGTAGTCCAGCCATTCTCACTGATTTCGATTCTCCAATCGTCAGGTAGGTCATCAAACCATGCATATTGTTGGTACTTTGACGATTTGAAGATAATGCATGGTGGGAGTACAAAGCCCGTTGAATTCACACATTCAACCGATGTGACCCATTCGCGATTCCCTGGCTGTAGAACTGACCTCCGACCGTAGTAATCAGCTCTTGTGATCACTTTCGCAGTAGCTATAAGCCCCATTGCAAAGCCAGTTTCATCAAAATTATAGATATCCTCAGGTTGGATACCATTCTCGTCAATTGTGCGTCGTACAAGCTCAAACCATGGCTGAATAATACGAGGATCTTCGCATTTTGCCCTCTGGTGATTATACCGTCGAGAATATCGCGATTTGAGCTCTTCGTGGCGAGTGGTATAGTTGTAAACCCATTTAGTTCCAACAGTCTGACCACCACGCTCTGCTAACAGAATATTGGCCATATCCCTCACCATACTAGGTCGGGGAGCTGATCCACGCGTATCCACAGAAAGAATCCACTGTAGAAGCGATTGCTCTTCGTTAGGAGTCAATTTATAATTGTTGGCGCGGGTATCGGAGCGAAAGGTTTGGCCATTGTATCGACGATGAAGAGTTGCGTGAGGTACTTGGAATCGGCGCGCAGCCTCGCGAATTGTAGGAATTTCTTTATTCTGATAGGCTTGTATGGCGAGCTGGATCCTACCCTCCTGCTCGATAGAGTTTCGTGAATTTTGACTGCGAATTGGGGGCATGGTGGGTATTTGAAATGATCATGTTGACGCGTTGGGTCGCGATCGCGTTTCTGTCTCACTCGCTTACATGTCTCACTCGCTTACCGATTACGTTACTTCCGCTGGCGAGTGGGCCGGTCGGCCGAAGAGAACCTGGCCAAACTACAGTCCGAAGATATTCATGGTATCGAAGCATGGGTGCAGCGAACTGGGTCTTGCTTCGCTGCCGAGAAAACCGAGCTCATTCACCTCACCAGGAAGAGAGGAGACCACCTACAGGGCCAGATAGTCGTGAATGGGACGGTTGTCTCGCCTTCACCTACAGCCAAGCTGCTGGGAGTGGTCTTTGATCAAGAGCTTCGGTGGAAGGAACATGTGCAACAGGCCATTAAACGTGCGACCAAAGTCACTATCGCGCTGTGTGGGCTGCGACATCTGCGCCCAGAACAGATGCGACAGCTTTATCAAGCATGCGTCACACTAATCGTAGATTATGCGTCGACCGTATGGTACGACCCGTTGAGAGACAAGACTCACCTGCGACACCTGAACACGGTGCAGAGAACCTCGCTTATCCGCATCCTGTCGGCGTTCCGAACAGTGGCCACAATGGCCCTGGAAGTCGAAACGCACGTTCTCCCCACCCATCTTCGTCTTCGCCATCGAGCCCAGCGCACCATCGCCAATCTTCACACGCTGCCTCGGGAACGCCCGATCTGGAACGCACTCACACGAGCCCAGAAACGAAGAAACAACATCGGATCGCACGCTCACTTTCTACTAGCGGCAGCGCGGAAGACCATGAATGTCGAGAGACTACGCGGACTGGAAACAATTGACCCATGACCGCTACCACCGTGGCGTCCGGATCCTTTTACAGACATTGAGCTTGGCTCAGACCGAGAAGCAGCAGCGGAACAGGCCGAAGCCATCCGCTGCCATCCGCTCAATATCAGACATCGTCGTCTACTCAGACGCTTCCGGTCGCGACGGCTACCTAGGGGCAGCCGTGGTAGCACTGAACGACAACTTAGAAGTAGTCGAATCCCAACAGATCCAGATGGGGCTGATGGACCGCTGGTCGGTTCACGTGGCGGAGCTTTTTGGCATCTTCCACGCGATCAGCATGGTATTTAAGATAGCGCACCAGCGAACGAGAACGGAAGACCGAGACACGACCGGAACAATTCTCTGCGACAGCAGGTCAGCGTTGCAAGCGATCCAGAGTGCGAGAAAGAAATCAGGACAACGAATTGTTCACGCGATCTACCAGGCCGCCACCGAGGTCCAAACCGCAGGGATTGCGCTGCGCCTCCAGTGGGTGCCAGGGCACTGCGACAACCCCAGCAATGATGCCGCGGACCAGATAGCAAAGGCAGCCGCCAAACCGAGCAAAACCCACCCATTCCGACCGCTGCTCACGAGGGAAAGGGCGTTCGTTCGTAGCACCATCATCGCTCGGTGGGAGCAAGAGTGGAGGTCAGCCAGCCAAGGCAGCCATCTACGGAAGATCGACAACACTCTACCGTCGGCATACACCAGAAAGTTGTACGGAAATCTCAGGACGCAGGTCAGGTCGACAGTAACAGGTGGGTCGGGCCACACCCGGCCGGAAAACCAATTTCCAGGTGTTGAGAATAGATTAGCAATCCATCATGATTGGCCAGATTAAATACACACTTCTTGGCATTACCAGCCGTTTCCAACAAGGCATAATACACTTTTAAAATATTCTTAATATATTAATATCATTGCGTACGGAGGGCTCATGCAAAGATTCAGGAGAACCCTAGATAGTAGGGGGAACTGAATCTCCTCGCTATTAAGCTGTTATTGAATGTTTCGCTCAGGTTATGCCACAATATTAAATTTTTTTTCAGAACAACTGCCATATTGAGTATGAAACACTCGCGAATATCTGGGATGGGATATGTACTCGCTAGAAATTCATTACAGATGCCAAGAAATTAGGTGTGGCCTGGACTTATCGACCTTATCAGGTGTGGCCTGACCCACCCGCAGGTGTTTGGCCACGGCAGGCCGTGACTTTAAACCCTTCCATCGTCGAAACACTCGTCACTCCCTACTGAAGCAACATTTTACCCATTAAATCCAAAATGGCATAAAACTTAAATTCCTAACAACACAAGACGATTGTATACATAATAAGTACTGTAGCAACAAACAGTAACAGTAACAGTCGAATCGAAACAGTTGGCCTTATTTCCACTGAACAACCGTTAATCTCCAACACGCTGGTCACCCGCGATATTTTGCTGCTCGGGCGCACGATTCACGCCGGCGCCGGTACCGGCGCCAGGTTTCTGGAGCGGTGCAGCGGTTTGCATATCGTCTGGTCCTCTCGCACCCATGTTCTCATTGTAGCTGCTACCACCCGCTGCATTGCCGCCAAAACTAGGCTGAGCAGCACGATTATCAAATTCTTGACCGGCACTATTCTTGGGCATCCGTTCACTTCCCATCGTCCTCGGTGGACAGGGGCTGACATGGCTGGTAGTTTTGTGGGACTTGTGCTCCTGCGTGGAAGTGCTGTAATTGTCCTCATCTCTCTCACCAGCCACCTGGTTGGCGTCGGAGCCGTACTGGCCAGGCTGATTGTGGGATCGATGTTCCTGAGTGGATTTGCTGAAATCGTCCTCACTGGAGGTATGGTTGTCGACACCTTGGTTATAAGGTTGCTGTCGATTTGGCATGTTGCTCGAGTTAATGCCTTGGTCACCTGCAGTGCTCCTCTGGGGAGCGGAGGCGACGGCGCCTTGCTTGGCACGGTTATCTATATATATATTTTCGCTTAGTATATGGAACCTGAGGAGCTGCTTCATGGTGAGGAATGAAGTGCTTATCGGGACATGAAGGACAAGTATGAGATGAGAAACACGAATCATACGTTATGACAGAGCTTCAACATACCTAGGTCACTGTCAACCTGGGGATCCGACTCATTAGCCAAGTTTTTTCTATAAGGATCAGCGTTGATGTCGTTGGAGCTGAAACTCGAAGTATTCCCAGGCATCGCGTTTGAGTTACGCGTGTCGGGACTGGGACCGCCGGCATAATCTCCCGTTGCTTTATTGGCCGGATAATTGTCATTCTGGCCATCTATATATTTCTTGAGCATACCCAATACACAAACAATATGAATACTTAGTAACTTACGTTTAGTCATGGGAGGGGCGTTCTGACTCCTATTGTAGTCAGATGTGAAGGGATTAGATGCATCGTGATTGCGATTATCAGAAGTACGGCTGCGTGTTGCAGGCCCATCACGATCAGTCATGGCATCTTTGACTTTGTGCATGAAGTTGGACATGATAGATATTGGTCGATACTATTGCGATATATGTAAGATAACAATTTTGGATGGAAGAACTGTATACTGATTGCAGTAGGGAATTGTTGGTAACAGACTAATAAAAATTTGTCCCATTGGATCTAACAAGCCGTCTTATATGCACAAGACCTCTGATCGCTTAATGAAAAACGTACCCGGTCTCTTCTCCAAGTGGAAATCATGATGGCACTAGGGTATCATGTGAAGACAAGAAACCTGGAAATATAGATAAATACCTGCTAATCCAATTCTTTTCCATCTAATATGACGTTGTTAAACAGGTTTCGAGGATAGAAGATTTAGTGTATGGCTGCAACGAAATCCCGACTGTAAAAGCCAAATTTACCATGGCACTGAGGTTCCTACTAGATACCGACAAACAGGAAGGCAGCGATGCCGAGAATCTAAGGATCAGCCTACGACCATGATTCCTCAATTTGGATTTCCATGGTTCACGGGTCGCCCATAATCCTAAATTCAGGTTTTTGATAAACACCATATAGCAACCAGTGGCAATGGCTCTGGTCAATTTGCCCTCTTTCCATTCAGCCAATGAGAGAAAGTTGAGTTGATCAGACTGCGGCTGGTCCGTAGCACAAACCGGGGTAGCGCAGTACAAGGTGCGGGTATGCGACCGAAATTACCAGGCGTGGGAGCATAATTCGAATATCCGTCTCAGTAGTCGATCATCTGGGCTTGATAGGCATCGCCCTCAAAACCTCAGAAGAGCTATTGACCATTGTGATTAGCTTCCGATCAAGGTGACCTGCACAGTGCTGTAAGGCGTTAGCCTAATTCCTGGTATCCAATAAGATTTGCACCCGCAGCATGATAATAAGCAATGGTGGAGATTCCGAAACCAAACCTTAATGTTAAGACTTGCCTATCACCTTAATCCGGATTGGACCCTCAGGAAGCACCAAACGCAGCAGTAAAGCAACTGCGAGGTACAGAAGGTAGAAGTTGACACTTCGCCGGTTCAGATGTTGCTTTGTTTGCGTTGTTTGTCGTTTGCGTGGAACCTTCCGGGCGTTCCAGGCTTCTAATTATAAGTCGGTACCGCTTTAGACCCAATCACGTGGTCGAATCATAGATACCTTGTCTTCTGCATTGGTTATGTTCGTTCTCACACAAATTTGTAACTACATAGTGGCCTTGAATAATCTGATCTAGCATAAATTTTGATGGGCTCGGAGGGCTATTTGACCGTTGCTTTAGTAGTTTCTGACAAACTGAGGGGGTGGTCAAATACCACTAGGACACTTCGGGAAAGGCTTATTCATAGTTCGCCCAATTTGCCTTAATGTGGTGTACACAACATGCCACAGTTCAACAAGGGAGACCCCTGAGATCGCTCAACCGATCTCAACAACCTTCAATGGATCATCTTATTCTATTTGGACATCTTCAGTACTAGCCAGTACATCAATTCCTCATCCTGACAGTTTCTTAAGCATTGAAGCTTGCTTTTGTAGTTGAACGGCGGTCTTTGGCGTTTTTGGGGTGAATTGGCTATATCTGCTCCTTGGCCGGCTTCCTGGTGGTGTTGGCGTTCGGATCGAGATATTTAGCTTTGAAAGCACACGCTCTGGGTTAATTGGAGTAAGACTAGTAGCAGCAAAGCTATTTCGAATAGTCTGCGGTTGAAACGCCTCAATACGCGCTTGGGAGTAATCTGCGAGAAAATGATGCTTATCGATGTGGTTATATCCAACGCGCGCTAGATGGCTCACAAAGCGACCGTACGCGCGTTTAAGCACAGCAAAACATCAAGGGTTTTAGTAGATGCGAGGAATGCGAAGGCATACAAAGCGGTATAATATCGTTTTGTGCGCAGATTCGATCGAATTGAGGCGTAAGATGGCTACCGTGGCCGTCAAGAATTAATAGCCGATATCTACCTCGGACACGCGAATTCCTTGATGGAATAAATAGCTTTTGTAGCCAGCGAAGGCCAATCTCATCGGTGATCCAGCCGTTCTCCGAAACCTCGATTCGCCAATCTCCTGGGAGGTTATCAAACCAGCCCTCGATATAGACTTCGCCTTTAAATATCACGCATGGCGGTAGCGAATAGCCATCTGCGCAGATTGCTTCGATAGCAGTGACCCATTCGCGATTTCCTGGCTGTAGGATAGATCGCCGACCGTAGTATTCTGCTCGTGTAACCACCTTCTGCGCTGAAATAAGACCCATCGCGAATAATGTCTCATCAAAGTTGTAGATATCCTCTAGCTGAATACCCTTCTCATCGGTAACGCGTTGTACGGTAGAAAACCACTCTCGTAGCGATTTCGAGTCTTCTTTTAGAGCGCGCTGGTAGTCGTATTTCCTTGAGAAGCGTGTGCGAAGCTCATCGCGTCGTTGAATAAAGGTTGATGGCCAATTCTTGCCTACAGTAGCCAGAGGGTTATTACCGCGCGTAGCTAGTAGGATATTAGCCATACCTCACACAGTAGATGGCCTAGGCGCTGCTCCACGCGAATCCATAGAGATAATCCACTCAGTAAGCAAATAATCTTCATATTGGGTCAATTTATGACCGGATGGGTGTTTCTCAGCGCGTGAGGTTTGACCGTGGGCGCGCGTATGTAGTGTTGAGAGCGGTATTTTGTATAACTTCACTGCTGCGCGAAGAGATTTGATACGACCATCTTTTAAATCCTGGAGGGCTAATAGTATCTTGCCTACCTGATTAGCCAATTTTTGCCAAGATTCAGAGCGTTTTGGTGGCATGGTTTGTGGTCGAAGCGGAGGATGCAGAGATAGAGACGCGTTTTTGAGTGGGTGTCCAGGTCGGCCGGGAATTACGGTAATTCACTGAGTCGGCCACCTGACCGATTACTAAAGATTCGAAAGTAGATAAAACCACCAAAACACTATTAATTCAAAAACTATTGACTAGGGCACCGGGTAATTGAGTGGCCAGTATTATTACAGCTGCTACATCTCCGGGGTGCACGTTTGGCTGGTGGAGATGGCAAAATAGGTGATTTCTACGAACAGAGAGAGGGGTCAAATACCACTAGGACACTTCGGGAAAGGCTTATTCATCGTTCGCCCAATTTGCCTTAATGTGGTTACACAACATGCCACAGTTCAACAAGGGAGACCCCTGAGACCGCTCAACCGATCTTAACAACCTTCAATCTATCATCTTATTCTATGGGATATCTTCACCGTTTATCTCCTAACAGAGATAAACGGATACTGTTGCTGTTGCCGTAATTATGAAGGATATCATTGATTCGAAGAGTTCAAAGGCTGCACGGGCTGGCAAGTTATATATGTCGGCCCTTAAATTAGTAGTCTTCTTCCACTACTTCTCACTCGAGTGCGCAATATAATATTCTGTTCTCACTTCAGAACTGCCAAGACGCTATCTGTGAGTGGACACGCACAAACGCTTCGACTGCTAGGGAAAGAGAAATTATTGGGATAGCCATCTCTCTTTCGTTCTGGTGGCAACTGAAGGAAGTGATCAAAGCCCTCAAGCCCTAATACATATTGCCCAAGAAAAATCCGAAGCTCGGGATTCGTCGATCATGGAGGTAAAGCGTTGTCGACGGCAGAGGTGTGGATCGATCACGAAACAAGCTGGACACAACCTAGTTTTGGCATTATACCATATCAGGCCCAGCCCACAGTTTGCTGTTATCTCTGCCAAGTGAGTCCCATGAAAGTGGAGTTGATGTCCAATGTTCGATGGGGCAAGTCCCTGAAGATCATGACCGAGACACAGTCCGACGCCATCCCCTGGATCCTCGATGCAGGAAACTCCTGCTGCCATATTACAAGATATTCTCAATTATATTGGACGGCACTGCGACACTGCGACAGAAGTTGCAATAAGTTTGTCTACAGCGGACTATCGCAGGACTAAAAATTCCAGAGTCACTAAAGGCGTCCTGGTCTTCTGGACTCAGGTCCACTCCTAAAGGGTCCGAAAACAGTCTCTAGTTAGCGCCCCACTTTGCGTGAGAGGTGGGGGCCGCTAACTAGGCACTGCTACACCACGTCATAGCAACCCGAAGGACCACTCTTCTTCAATGCACGACAGAATCCAGAAGCATGAGTGGTGGACATGACTTTGCTTTCTTTGCTCTTTGATAGTACGAGGACGAATCACAGACTAGAACAGCCCACGGGGGTGGGATTTGCACTGCTCTTGCAGTTTCTG
This sequence comes from Penicillium argentinense, assembly GCF_028826775.1. Classification (NCBI taxonomy): domain Eukaryota; kingdom Fungi; phylum Ascomycota; class Eurotiomycetes; order Eurotiales; family Aspergillaceae; genus Penicillium; species Penicillium argentinense. The sequence continues at coordinate 3,619,139 of NW_026622661.1, read as the reverse complement.
TACACCGATCTCCTGGCGACACTGGCGATCACAGGGCGATCATGGACCGAATACGGGCCGATAGCTTCTCATTGACTTGACCCATCTGCGGTGGATCCGGCCGGTGCTTCGATCCTTGTTCGGTTTCATGCATCAATGACCTTTCATGCATCAATGACCTGAATCTGCTACAGACCAGCAGTACGCCTGGCAATCGCCCGCGGGGTCCCCAATTGTGCTTCATTTGTCTCGAGCGCACTATCTGAGAGCGAATCCGCTATCTGGAAGTAATCACAACTGATCGACAGGGGTGTGTTCTTGGGTCTTGGGTGACGGTGCCAAGGATATTCGAGGGTTGATATTCGTATCAATCGGCGGTCGTGGGGCCTTGGCGAGCTTGGTCAAGTGAGAACCGTCATCCTCGGCCGATCCAGGGCGATGGGAAGAGGGCAAGGATTTCAAGTAGCTTCTTCGAGATTCCAGGTATCGGTCGGCCAGTAATTTGAAATTGATGTCGTAAGGGCATCCAATACGAGCACGTCTCTCTGAAACACCACTTTCCGTGGGGCGGGACAAGATGAAGAGCTAATGCCACGAAGTGCGCGGCAAATTGCTAACCTACACCAGCAGCTACTTCTCGTATGCAGTCAACCCTGCACAGCACAGCCCAGGCTTGTAGCATTGCTGTGATATGGCGAACGCGCGGTGGAAGTTCTTGGCAATGATCGTTCCCGTCCCGTCCCGTCGCCTGCATAATGTGGCACATCGTACAGCCATGTTGATCTCTGCGGGTAAACCCTGCCCTGGCGACCCTCTGTCATTGGTCTCCGTTGCATCATCCTGAGAGCGTGCTAGGCCAGCCCAGCACTGGATGCAAATTCCTGGAAGAAGGTGTTACAATTCGGCATTGGAGGAGTGCCGGGCCTTGATATATTCTTATAACTGAATTGTACGTACCCAATTGCTTTCTCACATATCTCTTCATCTTCTCGCCTCGGTCTATCCTATCTTCGATCTATTTTCCTACCTTCGAACTATTTTCCATCGCGATGCCGATGTTTCAAGGGTCTTCTCTTCTCCCTAGCAAATCCCTAGCGATGGAAGCGACGGACCTTGGCACACATAGAGGCTTTTCCTCTCTCAATTTCGATGATATCGAAAGGCAGGCTCCTAAGGGTCCCCCATTCACTAAAAGACCTGAATCCTCCAACATCAAATGCCACGCCTTTAGCCGAGATCTACCCCTCAGACATACCCTTCGCGATTACTTCCTCTCCGAAATTGACACCACATGGAGTGACCTCCCTCTGATAGGCTGTGGATATGTGAGCGGCTTGATCGACGCGCTATCATACAATGCGTGGGGAAATTTCTCGAACATGCACACGGGTAGGGACCCAAATATGCATTTCCTGAAGAGCGAGCCCTAACCACGGTCGAGTACGCTACAGGTAATACTATTTTCATCGCTTTAGGAGTGTCCGGGAAGCCCGACTCCCAACCTATGCTGTGGGCCAAGGCTCTCGTTGCCGTTGTAGTGTTCCTACTCGGCAACGTTTTTTTCGTCTACGGCTCGCGATACCTAGGTCCTCTCCGACGCTTCACCTTGATTGTGTCTTTTGCCATTCAGACATCCCTCCTCGTCGGAGCCGCCCTTCTTGTCCAAGAACGGGTTGTTAGTCCCCGTCTGGACCATCGGACTCCGATTGACTGGCTTCAGGTTCTCGCAATCTCGTTGATTGCGTTCCAAGCTGCAGGTCAAATTGTTGCCTCGCGATTCTTGGCCTTCTCAGAGATCCCCACCGTTGTTCTAACCGTTCTGGTCTGCGACTTATTTATTGACACCGAGCTATATCGGCGTCCCTGGAGCTCGAATCCGAAACGAAACCGAAGATTAGGTGCCTTACTCTCGCACTTTCTAGGAGCCATGACTGCGGGTGGAATGGCGAAGGAGACCGGGCTCGCAAGTGGCTTGTGGCTTGCCATAGCTCTGAAGGCTTGTATTACCATAGGGTGGTTCTTGTGGAGGAGGAAAGGCTGGGACGGATCGCACATGTTAGGCAGTGCCCAGTAATGTAAAGCCGGTTTCCTCCCTCGACTCACCTCAGCTCTCGCTCCTCTTGCGAGGAATTCAGACGTTATTCACCTTCCACTTCATCCCCTGGTAGTAGCATAGTTAAAACTTTAAATAGGAATTGTGTGCAAAGATTGCCACTCGCATCCCATTATTGATAACGGTCAAATATTCTCCCTACACTGACGAACCTAAGGGATCGTAAAATGTATAATTAAACTGTTTTCCTCATCCATATACTCCACGATGGCCAGAGACACTCCATGGGGCCGCAAGAGTTCATAAGGCGACTTCACCGTCAACTCGTTCGAGATCGGAACTTTGGGCTGTAACAACTGCACATCTGCGGTCGGCGGGCTATCTCCTGAAAGCTACTCTTATACCATACGAATAAACTGTAGTCATAACGGCTACTAGGCGGACAAACAGCATCTCATACAAGCAGAAGCGGACAATTATCGTCCCTGTCTGTCTAGGGATATTTACGCCAAGAGTTTCATATTGGTACCAAAGCGAACTAATGGAGCAGATGGTCATCCTCAGCTAGGCAGAAAGAAGGTTTCGGCACGTCATCAACGATGCAAACTCGAGCCTTTTCTACCAGGAGCACTAGAAAAATCTGGCTGTGCTTCGGTCACGTGGGATGGTCCACGTTGACAGTGAGTGGCGCAATATGAATGTTGTGGGACAACCTAGCTAGCCGTTTGTTTCTCATGGACTTCGAAGACGTGAAGTGGTTCAAATGCCCCCGTGCCCTTCAACTAACGCCTAGAAATGTACTGCTTCGTCATTGCATTAAGGCGGGAAAACCCAGGAAAATACTCTTGTCCGGCTCAACGGCTGTCCACACATGACGGCCGCAGATTGAGTTGAATCCCTCTTCACACCTTCCACTAACGAGGAGCAAGTATGCTCTGGATTTTGGGACCGCCAAACAGGTTGCCTATTGTTCCATATCGCAAGAAGTCTGCTGAGGGAGGATCTTCGGTCAAAATCTCCTCGATGATAATGGAGTTCAGTAGTCAGGACCCCAATCGCCTCAGTACAGGATTCCCCCGCGGCGTCTTCAGATAATATCTTTCCTCCGAAGTTACCTGCGATCCGCTGGAGAATTCCACTTGCCCTCAAAAAAATTGTCGGTACTAAAGATGAAAACCTGCTGCCGAAACGACAAGAACCCGAGCAGACCCAGAGTGTGGTCGTCGAAACGGTTATGCAAGTGGTGGACACCAACTCTCATACCCTCTGGCAATCCGCTATGTTGAATGTCCCGCTGACAATTTCGGACCCTGCGTTCGAAACTGCATTTGCATCGGAAAACCCCTTGTTAGCAACCTCTTCCACAGCTCTGCCTTAGCTCAGCCCACCGCTCTCCCAACGAATTAAACGGCCGAAATTGTACCTCCCACGACAAGACAGACCACAGCTATTTCGTCGCCAAAGGTTTCGTGAGCTATTATCTCTACACCATATACCTTAGTACCTCTCGCGACGTCCTCGAATTCAACAACTTTGCCTACTACATCCACTTACATTGGGAGCATTTACTCTACATGGACTGGAGCTTCTCCATGACATCTTCTTCCAGCAGTTCTAGCACGTCATCGACTTCATCGACTTGGTACGGAGACGGAGGCTCTGGCCAGACTGGCACCAGTTCTAGCAGCTGATCGGCGTCTACCAGTAGCACTACAGAGTTTGCATCAGGATCAGATGCAACTGATTGCGAGACAACTTCAAAAATTGTCGGCGGTGTTGCGGGTGTTACTCTGCTTTTATTGCTGATTCTGTTCCTGTTCCTCTGAAGAAGACTCCAGCAAAAATGTACCAAGGCTTTGCCGCCATCCGACTCTGGTGCACGGGAAGTGTCCGAAAGACGGATGATCAAGGATACTCTCTTTGGTGCCTCGTACCTTGCACCTGCTTTCGTGAAGCGCTGGTACCAGTCAACGATGACCGCCAAAACAGAGAGCACCATATCTTCAAGTCCAAATGAACGATGCTTTCAAAAGATACCCGGACGCAAGATCCTTCATAACCTTACCCACGGGGGCGACGGGTTTGCAGGAAAACCAACCGGTGGTGATTCCCCAACCATCTCCGAATCACTCCTTGGCTTGCTGCCTCCATCCTCGGAGGCCCTGCTTTCTTCGCCTTTTCACGCACCACCAACAGTAACACCGTTCAGCATAGCCCTTGACACCAACGTCACACGCGAAGCTGAAGAGAACACAACACCGACGCGTCCGCGACAAGCCCATATCCCGATCTCAAACTCAGTTACGTTTGGCTCTCTCCGACAACCGCAACTCCATTGCATCCGGTTCCCTAGCACAGAGCGCTGTGCCGTGGCTCCTCGAAAGCATGCGCCGGGACGCAGTCTTCCAAGCTACGATGGAACTCGCGACAGTCGTGGTAGCCGTTTCACGGAGAGTTTGAAACCGACCACTGTACAATATATCGGAGCATGCGTTACGATAAAACCGATGTGATTATGGGACGGAGATTTCTTCGAATGCCTTGTCGATTCTCTTCAAAGCCATGAAACGGATTATGGATCACAGCACTGTGGATTATTCTTCTATTTCTTCACTGTTCTTTTCAGCCACCTCCCAACCTGTTTCCTTTCCTACAGAGGCACAGTCTGCAACTCTGTGGGATGGATGTGTCTTTCCTTCGAAAGGTGCTCTCATTTTTCACTTTTGTCATTTTCCTCTCGTCCTTGTCTGGTAGAAACCCCTTATTTCTCCCTTCATTTTGTCGAAGTTATGTTCATCTTTCCATTTCTGGCTCGGAAAGGCAATTATCAATATTGTAATAAGCCACTCTTGGGCTTCGACTCTTAAAATTTCTGATAATTATTAATCGAAGCCTAAATTCAACCAAAAAAAGTTGAGTGACGACCTAGTACAATAACAGCCTAGAAGGGGGCAGTGAAGATAAATGAAGCTGTAACTTAAAATGGTACATTGAGGTTGTACCATAGGTAAAATCAGCTCGTCGGTATGCTGCCTATATCCAGCCACGCATCTCATGTCGACCTCAGTTTCCTCGTACTACAGGGTTTAGATGTATATAATGTGAGTTCGTCCATATTGAGTAGCACCGCCACAGTTGCCACAGATGTGGCTCAGTCATAGCGTGGATGCCGATCGCCAACTCGTCACTCCGGCTTTACTCGATCGAGAAAACTATTGGGTGACTTTGTTACGGACGCCAATCTGTATTCTTGCACAGATCGCTTTATGATTCCATTTCACACGTTATTCATGCTCCATGACGCGGAACGCTTTCACACCTCTAGCGCTGACGTCAGTACTCGTGCCCTCTGCCCAGAATTAAAAATGAGGAAGATGACGCACCCAGCATATTCGCGCCTCCTTCCGGAGAAGCACACACGGAGTTCGAATTGCTCACTTTTCGTTCGATGGTGGACTCAACCTGCTATAAAGAAGGTTCGAGCCAGAATCTGTGAGTTGGACTGCATTGGATCATGGATGGTAGAGTGATTGACTGCGCCTCAATCAATTACTCCACTCTGGCACACTGGCACGCGGCGGCAAGCCCAAACCCATCATATCCACTTTTTATTGGATCACCTCATCTTGGCGGGCCCCAGAAACTACAGGATTCTGTGTCATGATGTGCGGCGTCTCGCAGAGACCAAACTCAAGCAAGCTGGAGACCGTTCCGGCGCCTAAAGCTCGTCATCCATGTGTCGAGTGCTTAGATAGCTGGTCACACCTACTTCTCCCTGCTCATGATTTCATCTCCAGCTGGAAATGAGCTTGCACTCGCCTCCGTTGCCATCCACTCTCTTAACTGTACCGTACTTCGTGGTACAGCGATCCGAGGCTATTCGCCGTGAACGAGGCTGTGTTTGCGTCTTAACATAAGTCTTTAACGTAAGTCGGTTAGGAACACCCTAGGTCGCAAACAACCATATTGATCAGACTACCTCCACTCCTCTCTGCTGAATCTAGGCTATGGATAAAACAATTTTCTCACCTTGGCGTTTTCTTGTTTCTTTAGCGAGTTGAAAGACACCGTCTATGACCGTAAGACACATCAGGACTGGGCGGCTCTGGGCATATTGACACAGCCCCCTTCGAGAGGGAATACAACTTGACCTGTTAATACCATTCCTTGAAACGGGCTTTCGCGCGAGAGCATACCCTCGTTGCACCATTTTCATACCTATCAGCCCATCAACCCAACGGTGCGAACACCTCATGGCTTCATCATCAAACCACGAGTCGTCTCAGCAGGGCTCATTCTTGAGCCCTGTCATAGTAACGAATCCTTCGGACAGAGAGGTAATTTACCCCATGCACACATTTCGCGGCAAACTTGTATTAATGCCTTTCTTATAGCGTTCATTATCTATTTCATCTGCTGCTGCATCTTCCTCATGCTCTGGTCCGACAGATCAACCTCACTCTCCAATATCCCCCGCATCTCCTGTACCTCCTGTATCTCCCACCTCTGCACTTTCGCCAGACATGGCATGGAATCCAGATCATCCGGACCCAGCACGCCTGATGGTCCACAACTCATCGCATCGGCCTTCATCGTCGATTGACGGTGACACATTACGTCCGCGATCGGAGTCATTTGCATCTACTGCACCCACGATGAGCCCGAGCCGATCAAGGGCTAATTCGGAAGTTGGTCCTTCACATACTAGCAAAGCAGTCTACGACGATGTCCCTTTGTCTGAAGCACTGGCACCAGATCTCCGAAACGAGGCTGACTTCCTCATCGAGAATAATCGCTTCTCCTTCTCACCCGGTCAGCTGAATAAGATGCAGAACCCCAAGTCCCTTGCTGCCTTTCATGCTCTCGGCGGTTTACAAGGATTGGAGCGGGGACTTCGAACAGATCTCAGCGCGGGTCTGTCTGTTGATGAAGGACGGTTGGAAGGCACAGTTGATTTCCAACAAGTCATGCCACCATTATATAATAAACGCCCGTCAATGAGCAAGCCGCCTCTTGAAGAATCCCCTTCGAAGTCGGTGCCAGTATCTGCTGGAGAAGGCTCACCATTCGAAGACCGCATTCGTGTTTTTAGTCAGAACCGACTGCCAGCTCGGAAGTCTACTGGCTTCTTGAAGCTATTCTGGATTGCATACAACGATAAAATTATAATACTTCTGACTATCGCCGCGATAATCTCATTGTCCTTGGGGATCTATGAAAGTATAGATGGAGGAAAAGGTGTAGAATGGGTGGAAGGTGTGGCTATCGTTGTGGCAATTCTCATTGTCACTATTGTTACTGCCGCCAATGACTGGCAAAAAGAAAGGCAATTTGCTAAGCTTAATAGAAAGGTATGTAATGAAAAATTATGTAAACTCTTTTTTCGACTTCGCTAACGCTTCACAGAAAGACGACCGCGAGGTGAAGGTAATCCGGTCCGGTAAGTCCATGAAGCTATCAATTCAAGAGATCATGGTTGGCGACGTGCTCCATCTGGAGCCCGGCGACTCCATTCCGGCCGACGGCATTCTGGTCTCAGGACACGGTGTGAAATGCGACGAGTCATCGGCTACCGGTGAATCGGATCAGATGAAGAAGACCGACGGCCACGAAGTCTGGCAGCAAATCGTCGAGGGCTCTGTAACGAAGAAAAGTGACCCTTTCATGATCTCTGGAAGCAATGTCCTCGAAGGTATCGGCACATATGTAGTCACCAGCGTTGGACGTTACTCTACTTATGGTCGGATCATGCTGTCGCTTCAGACAACCAATGATCCTACGCCGCTTCAAGTTAAACTGGGTCGTCTCGCAAACTGGATTGGATATCTAGGCTCGGGGTAAGTTTTCAAGCCAACGCAGAAATACACAAGAGTTATAAATAACGATTACTCTAGCGCTGCTATCATCTTATTCCTTGTTCTTTTGTTCCGATTTGTGGCCGACCTCCCGAATCATCCGAATGTCAGCTCTGCAGAGAAGGGCAAGGAGTTCGTTGACATCTTGATTGTTGCTGTCACCGTTATTGTCGTGGCTATTCCAGGTAAGTAAAACCTCTCTATATTCTTTGGTATCATTATACTAAATGATTTTGCTCAGAGGGTCTACCTTTGGCAGTAACCCTTGCCCTTGCCTTTGCTACTACTCGCATGGTGAAGGAGAACAACCTCGTCCGTGTCCTGCGTGCCTGTGAAACAATGGGGAATGCCACCGTTATTTGCTCCGATAAGACAGGTACCCTGACGCAGAACAAAATGACAGTCGTTGCCGGTACCTGGGGAACTAGCCAGAGCTTCAAATCGCCAACAGAGATTGAGACTGACGACTCTGCGAAATCCACGGCGGAATTCTTCAAGGGATTTTCGGCGCCTGCGCGAGATCTAATCATCAAAAGCGTTGCTTTAAATTCGACCGCCTTCGAGGAGGAGCGGGAAGGACGGAAGCAGTTCGTTGGCAGCAAGACTGAAGTTGCTCTTCTTCAAATGGCGAAGGACTATCTCGGTATGGACCTCGCTTTTGATCGTGGATCCGCCGAGATCACCCAGCTCATCCCTTTCGACTCTGCGCGCAAGTGTATGGGTGTTGTGTACCGTAATCCCGGAGCTGGATACCGACTCCTTGTTAAGGGTGCACCAGAACTCATGGTCGACGCCTGCAATACGCAGATCACAGACCTTGACGTCGGAGAGAAGGGTTTGCAAACACAGCCATTGTCCGAGGAGGAGAGACGGAGTATTCTGGAGACCATCGACCAGTACGCTAAGGGATCTCTTCGCACAATCGGTATCTTGTACAAGGACTTTACCTCTTGGCCACCAAAGGAGGCCAAAAGACATGAAGACGATGCTTCTGCGGCAGAATTTGACGATGTCTTCCAGGGCATGACTTGGGTTGGAGTCGTGGGAATTCAAGACCCCCTTCGTTCCGAAGTCCCCCCAGCAATCCGCAAGTGCCATTCTGCTGGAGTCCAGGTGAAGATGGTTACTGGAGACAATGTTGCAACTGCTACCGCAATTGCCTCTTCTTGCGGCATCAAGACTGAAGATGGGCTGGTCATGGAAGGTCCTAAGTTCCGACAGCTCTCAGATGAGGAGATGGATCGTGTGATTCCCCGTTTACAGATCCTAGCGCGCTCTTCCCCAGAAGACAAGCGTATCTTGGTCGAGCGTCTTAAAGTTCTTGGAGAGACAGTCGCTGTCACTGGCGATGGCACTAATGACGGCCCTGCTCTTCGCACTGCGGATGTTGGCTTCTCTATGGGAATTGCTGGTACCGAGGTCGCGAAGGAGGCCAGCTCGATAATCTTGCTGGATGATAATTTCCGATCTATCGTCACTGCTATTTCTTGGGGACGAGCTGTCAATGACGCTGTTGCCAAGTTCTTGCAGTTTCAGATTACTGTCAATATCACGGCTGTGATCTTGACATTCGTCTCTTCTGTCTACAGCAGCTCGAACAGCAGTGTTCTTACCGCTGTGCAACTTCTCTGGGTGAATTTGATTATGGATACATTCGCGGCCCTAGCTTTGTGAGTTTCCCATATTCGAATTCTGTCTCTATTTTCACTAACCTCATGCAGAGCAACCGATGCTCCAACTGAGAAAATTCTCGACCGTAAACCCGCCCCCAAGAGTGCCTCGCTGTTCACGTTGACAATGTGGAAAATGATTCTCGGCCAATCAGTCTACAAGCTCGCTGTCATCTTTATGCTCTACTTTGCTGGCGACAATTTACTCGACTCTCACCTGGACAGTGTCGACATAGAGCATCGCTCTAAGCAGCTCTCCACAGTTGTCTTTAATACATTTGTCTGGATGCAAATCTTCAATGAACTCAACAACCGTCGCCTCGACAACAAGTTCAACGTTTTCGAAGGTGTGCTCCGCAACTACTGGTTCTTGGGCATCAATGCAGTCATGGTTGGCGGCCAGATTATGATTATCTTCATTGGCGGCGAGGCCTTCAGTGTGACCCGGTTGTCAGGTATCCTCTGGGCAGTTTGCATTATCTGCTCGCTGGGCTGTTTGCCTTGGGCAATTGTTTTGCGCATAATACCCGACCGACATTTCGGCATTGTGTTCAATGCCGTCGTCGATGCAATGACATTTATCCTGCGACCAATCGCGAAGGGATTTAATGGTGTTGCTCGTGGATTGAGGATTCTTTTCCGACCAGTGACGCGCTTTACTCGTCGCAAGTTCTCTCGCGGTGCGAAGGAAACCGATAATACCGATCCCTCGCTGGAGTTGTCGAATACTCGTGCTATCAATGAGATTCATGTTATATATGAGGAATCTCCTCCTCCGGCCAAGCCGGCTCGACAGGAAAGCCCTGAACGTCTGCGGACGCCATCAGCGACTGCTGTGCCTCCGATTACGGTTACGGCATCGCCTTGATGCTTTTGTTTTCTTTTTCTCCGCTCTTGCTTTGTTCGAATAACGTCATAGAGCGGCTTACTTGGGTTGCCTTTGTAACATCATCTAGAGCATCGATCTACTTATGTACGGAAGAAACATTCCTCGAATATGAAGTTTTGATTAAACCTTTTTTTATTGTCCTGAGTGTTGTATACTGGCTTCATCCGGGCGGGACTGGGTGGACTGGGTCAAGAAAAGCGGAAAGCAGTTTGTTGAAACTTGACTGTTGTTACGGGCCGCTCGAAAGAAACAGATTCATTTGGTGCCTACAGACGAGAATCTTGAAGATGAAGAAGGAAGGAGAAAGAAAGAAAGTCCGCCAGAAAAAGAGGGTTTAAGTACCCAGCGAACGTGCACCAGCAAACGCGTAGTGCAAACGACCCAAAATTATGCCTCAGGCACCCTTCCATGAGATGAGGCTATTCCCAGGTTCATCCGTCACAACTGTCACTAATCGAAGTCAGTTTTCTTATTCTCTTTGTCGATGTAATGTAGGAAATGCAAACTCATAATAATTGGGGTATCTCGCATAAGCTGAGAGAGGTATGCCGATCGGGAATCATGGAAGCAAATACCAGAAGGTTCACCTTTACAAATTAGCATCAAGATCAATCAATCGAGAAACGCCAGGTGTTGGGAGTACAGGTGACCCGTGCATGATCAAACAGGATTATAGGGAAGTCTATGACATATATTTTATAAAGATTTTAGCTGTCTTTTTAGGTATTTAGCTAACAGCTAACTTATTGTTACACACTCTTAACTAGACGTGGTGAACCTGAGTGTTGTTCCGGGTGATACTTGCCTAGTATGCTGAACCATCAAGTGGTCCACAAACGTACCGTTGCGATGCCACACCCTACTGCGGGTCCGGGTCTTTAGGATGCTTACAAAGGTGCACCAGTCGAGTACGCCAAGTAGGTCAGTCCGAAGAGCTCCCCTACTCGAAGTATGTTTGGCTTTATATCGAACAGGGAAGATTGAATCAACAGTAGATCGAAGTAACGATGTGCAATTGATCGCGAAGAACTAAGTACATGGAGTGTCGTTACATCTAGTCCTCCCCATTCCTGGATAGGATCGGGTCCTATTCTGCAGTGTGCTCCGGTCCTATTTCCGGATAGGATATCCTCTAGGCCTCGCCAAAACCCGCCCACGAAAACCCGACCCACGGGTTGGGTTGAGTCTTAGTCAGCAAACCCGTTGGTTCTATTCGGGCACCATGTAAAACAAGTGTCAAAAAATAACGTGACCGCCCCACTCAATTTTGACACTCGCCCAGCTTTGTAGTGGAGCAAGGGCCAAAATTCTGACCCTCGCTTGCTAAAGTTTAGTGCCAACTAGCGTTATTTATTATTATTTACCCCTATTCCTCACCCTTTACCTTTTGTTTTCACCGTCTCTGTATGCATTATGGACGACCTTCCACTTCCACGAGCCCTTCCAGTTCGGCCACCAACTTTTCCGGAGTATCCGCCATGGGACTTGGCACGTATACAGGACCTACGTCGAAAAAATGCTGCAAGAAATGATCTCACATCACTAGTATATGATCTTCCTAAGGTATTCCCTTTTTTTTCACATATTTTTTTACGTATGAATTGCATATGTTAACAAGATTTTTTTCATTAGCTGCAAGATAATGCTGAGGCTGGGTCAGTATATGAAGACTGTGAAGAAACATTTGAGGATTTAGATGTTTCAGAGCAGGATTCTATATCTGATGAACCAGTGGATAACGCTGAATCACAGCCTACCATTGAGTTCAATATGGGACTACAAAACTCTGATCTCACACAAAATGGTGCTACTATTAGTGCTAGTAGTAGGAGTAAAGTACAGGCATTTGATCAAGAAAACCATTTCTTGATCCCGGAATACCCAGCTGTATCCCAACGTGGTATCCTACATCTGATTCATCTCTCAAAAAGCCCTTTGGGAACAAATCTGATGAAAGATAATGCGCTTGAGGCATTTGCTACTCTTTCATCAAATGTAAGTGTCACATATGGTAAACATGTGTGAAGTATATTAATAATAATTTTGTAGATACAATTCTCGCTTGAAAATACTGGACGCCCAAACTCTATTTTTCTGAGACTTCTTTCTACAAAGCCTAAAGATCCAGACTCTCGAGTATGGCATCGCCAATATCGATGCCATGGAATTCATCACTGCGAGTCAACTCATCCTGATATAATCACTCCATGTGAACAATATGATCGGGTTGATCCTCATATCTTTTGGGAACTTCGTCAAAAGGCAGCAGTCCCAGTTTATGGTTCTGTTCGACAGGAGATTGAACAACGGACTCGAGAGTATGTGGATATGTGATACATATGTATGACATATCAGTACTATACTAATTTGTTTATCAGATACTATTTTGGCTTTATGCGGAACTGGAATTCTCCAGGACGATGCAAGCATACCACAGGAGTCTTAACCTGCGAGGATCAGTATCCTTGTATCTGGGCTAATCATGGGATCTGGCGAATTGGATGCCCATCCTTAAATGAGGCTGAAGATTGGCATTATGTACAAACCATAAGCCATGGCGATAACATTCATCCTGAATTTCTCAAGGTTTTAGTTGAAACCTCTGGTATTCAATCAAGCTATCGGGATAATAACTGCCATTTTGTGGCTAACCGAGGACGGACTAATCAACGCTGTGGTAAGTCTGATAAACATATGTTTTACATATGTAATTGATATGTTAACCGTCTTATTATTATAGACTTCATCCATCAAACAGGGATTGGACATCTCGTCAAGAGAGATTGTAATGTGAAATTTGATTTTTACATCCCATATTCATGGCATCGCTTTCCATTTGTGTTATTGGTTGGTCGTGGTAACCATACACATTTCCCACCACCACCAGATAAGCTTCCTCGCACTGTGGCACAACAAGTCCATGGGGCTATTTTAGAGCATGATATCTTAGGATTAACTGCTCGCTCTTTGATGATTTCGCCTCAATTCAAGGCATTACTCAGGAAATATGACCAATCGACCTTACAAGGGCTCCATTCTAGTTTACATGTGGAAGATCGGGTTACAGCCCTTATTCGGAAACAAAGACTATTATCTTATCCTCTTGGCACGGATATTGCAGGGGTCTGGCGGGAATATCTCTTTGATCAGGCTAAACAGCCGGATGAACAATGGATTCGTGACGTCTATTTCTTTGATGAAGATCGTCAACATTTTCTCATCATATGCTGCACATACGAACAGGCTAAGCTCTTCCAGACAGTGCGTTATATTGAGATGGATCTTGCATTCAAGATGGTCTCTGGCAAAACCAATGTTTTCACTATTGCTTCATGGAATCGAGAGGCTAATCGGATCAACACTTACGCTTATGTTTTCATGAATTTGGAGACACGCCATGCATATAAGTCCCTTTTTGAGAGGCTATTCCAAGTCCTCAGTGACGTTGGTCGTAAGCCAGTGTGTTGGGCGTATCAACTTGGTGCTAACGATTCGGCGGAGGGGATTCGCACTGTCACTTTGGATATGTGTAAGAAACAGGCACCTGGTACGTGCGATCTTTTTAACATATGCTAAACATATGCTAAACATACTAGGACTTGGTGATTATCTTGCGTCGTTGGATCCACGTTGGACATGGCAAGAGCATTTACAACGAGTGCTAATTTTCTGTGAAACCCATGTTAAACGAGCATTCAAAAAGAAATTCGGGGCCCATGATGCTACTCCATTTATCGATTTGATACTCCGAGCGGATGACCTATCCACAGTTCTTGGGTACATGGATCAATGTGCTGAAGTATGGCCTGAAACGGCTAATTGGTTTAAGAATAAGCGAACGCCATGGATATTAGCAGGCCTCACACGTGAGGCCTCTAGAATTCCAATCTATTGGTGGATGGCGGCGCCACATCATACTGGGATCTGTGAAAGCAGCCACTTTGTGGATAATGAAGCTATTGGACGAAAGCAGTCACTCTTGGCAGCGATTTTGAAGTATCTAGCAGCTCTCCATATGGTTAACATATCACTAACTTATTACATTTAGGACAAAGCGGCATGTTAACAATATGGTTGAAAAGACAAAGCTTGCTGCTGAAGAAGGTCGCCACTCAACATGGAAGCCCGCAGATGCTGTTTCACGTATCTCGAAAGCAGGTCATCGAAAGAGTAAGTTCTGGTTTTTTAGTATATGGTTGATATATGTTTAACTTATGTAATAACTTCTTTCCAGACATACGAAACCGTGCTTCAGCAGAACGTCGGAAAAGAAAGTCGCATATGCCCTACAAGCCTAGCAATCCGTATGATTCAATTGAAATATCTACATCGCTTATGGGGCCGCCTCCGCGTCCTGGTTCAGATATCAATTCAGATTCAATTTCAATATCTGATACACAAACTATTCAATCATCTCGCTCTCGCTCATGCTCAACTCGCTCACTATCAATCCAGCCACAGTTGACTGAGTTAGCTGAGCTACAAAAAGAAGAGGAACGGCTCCAGCAAGAGATCGAATTGATAGAACGACGTGAACGGATTCAGAAGCTAAGGCAACGGCTAGATTCATTGCGTTAAATAGTTCTCTGTACATAGGAATAGCATATGTTTTGCATATCTAAAACATTCATTTCATTGAGTATGTGTACGGTGATTGCATATTGTTCTGAGATGTAAAACATTGAAGTCGTCAATCATTATCATGACGAAAAACGGATCACTTACCCTCTCAAAATGTGCATAATATATATCCTAATTCGGAGGACTAACAGCGTAAAGGCCCAGCTAAGGAGAAGCAGGTGCAAAAGCACTATCATCAGCACTATCACCACCTCCGGTACCTTCTCTGTCGCTATCACTATCTCCATTACCGTCGCCATCTCTATTTCCATCTTCATTACCGTTATCATCGGAGATATACTCCTCCTCGCTAGAGTCGTCAGGGGTAGTACTCATGCCGTCGGCCACATGCAGCTGAGTGGGGGTCATAAATGGAACGGGGTTCGGAGGAGGGTTTTGTCCGCGCTGCATATGATTGGCATATGGTTGGCGTATTAACAAAATAATGTTAACTTACGCGTCTGCTACGTCCGCCACTAGTAGGTGTGACGGGTTGCTGCTCGCGATTGTAATTAGAACCGTATCCCTGGCGCCAGTAGCGGTCATGTCGGCTAGAACAATCAGATATGTTAGCTATATGCTTAAGTTCTGCATACAAAATTCTTACGCAATATTAGTCAGGTTATCAGCGTAGTGGCCAATCGGGCCGGCCGCTGGGCCGCGGCCTGGTTCGTTCATGAAAACATCCTGACTCCACTGCCCACTGCGAACATAGTTGACAAGAGTATTCTGACCCTCGACACGCTCTTCACGTGATATAGGTTTGCGGTCAGGATTAACAACTACAGTGTTCATTGGTTAGCATAACTCTCACATATGTGAAGAAAAAAATGCCTACAGCAGCCGGTATGCACCTGACGCATATGCCGACGAAAGTCGGGCTGCGACTCAAATGTTTGGCCGCACTGGTGCACGGGTGGGTTCTCCACCACTGGGCAAACTAGAGTGTTTATTTTAGATAGCCGAAGACGTGGGTTTGGAGGCATATCAGTCGGGTTAGCCAGATCAGCAGCGGTGATCTGATACCGAGGGTTGCCAGGTGGGCTGTATGCCAGGCCACGGGCTTCCAGTTTGGGTTAGGGTCAATAATAGGGCCTGCATATGATCAGCATATGTTTTCCGAGGTCAACAAAACAACAAACCATGGTGGTAACCAAACACTAGGTGTGGGTTCATAGCAGTCTCTACACCATCTGCCTCAAAGAACGCGCGAGGTAGTTGGTGGCCTTTAAAGGTGGCGAAACTTGTGTGATCAGCCATTTCAACATAAGCAAATAATATGTGAGCAATATGTCAAAAGCGAGCGAGACAATGTGTGGAGAGTTATGCAAAATAAAGATAGGGAGGGTAGGAGAGAGAGCTTGTTGAGTGTATGTTGTGTATATATATATCACAGGCTTTGTTTACATTTACTAGGCATAACTGCCCAAAATAGGTGGCAGGCTATATGAAAGGAAAGTGCAGTAGTGAATTCCGCCATTGAGCCTCCTCCTTTGTTTGAAAACAATGGCTGCAAACCTTGGCTGCGATATGCTCATGATATGTAGAAAAACTTGAGTGCAGTAAATTGAGGTTATTGTTCAGGTATACAATTAGCGTATATTAGTCAATGGAGAACAGGGTCTTATAAGCCAATTAAATTAGCCGTAGCCGGCTTACGTGTACCTGGCAAGGGCCAAAAGTTTTTGGCCCTTGCTCCACTATAAAGCTGAGCGAGGGCCAAAATCCGGAACATTAATATTCCGGCCTAGTGGGGCGGTCACGTTATTTTTTGACACTCGTTCTACCAGAACCCGGGTTCTAGTTATTTAGTTGAACCGCAGTTTTAGGCGTCTTTGCGCTGAATGAGCTTGAACTGCTGCTTGGTCGACTACTCGGTGGTGTAGGTGTTCGGAGTGAGATATTAAGCTTCGAAAGCACACGTTCTGGGCTTATTGGAACAAGACCTGCAGCTGCGAAGCTATTTCGAATAGTCTGTGGTTGGAAGGCCTCTATACGCGCCTGAGGATAATCTGCGAGGAAATCGAGTTTGTCGATATGATTGTATCCGACCCGGGCAAGATCGCTTACGAAGCGACCATATGCGCGTTTAAGCACAGCAAAACACCCAACATCAAGCGGTGTAGAATATGCGAGAAATGTGACGGCATACAAAGCGGTATAATATCGTTTTCTGTGCAGAGCTGGTCAAATTGAGGTGTAAGATGGCTACCGTGGCCATCAAGAATTAATAACCGATATCTACCTCGAACACGCGAATTCGTTGATGGAATAAATAGCTTTTGCAGCCAGCGAAGCCTAATCTCATCGGTAGTCCAGCCGTTCTTCGAAACTTCAATTCGCCAATCTCCTGGAAGGTTATCAAACCAGCTCTCGATATAGACCTCGCCTTTAAATATTACGCATGGCGGCAGTGAATAGCCGTCAGCGCAGATTGCTTCGATCGCAGTAACCCATTCGCGATTTCCTGGCTGTAAAATCGATCTCCGACCGTAGTATTCTGCTCGGGTAACCACCTTCTGCCCTGATATAAGGCCCATCGCGAATCCGGTCTCGTCAAAGTTATATACAGTCAACTCTCGCTTATGGCACACCCCACCATCCAAGAGAATTTGCGTGCCATAAGTGAATTGCGCTTATTGTGATCGGATGACTATTTTGGTTATATTGATCGACATACATTGATTCCTAAATAGGAAGTCATCTAATGTCCTCTGTTTCCTCCCATCCAACTGTAGCCTATTGAATAGATGTTCTAACCCCTCTAGTTGACGTATATTTTCCTCAGTAGTACCCTCTTGATGCTGAGCCCATAGAGGAGCTTTCTGAATACTATTAATAGCTTCAGCACCAGACGGAAGCTCTACTGGTGGTCCACATATATATTCATCATCCGGGTCATCATCATTACCACCATCACCAGATATGTCGGCGATGATATCCGATAAATCAGGCTCACCGAAGTCATTTTCACCTGATGGATTTAAGAAATTATCCAATGACATGACTGTATGTGTATCGCTATCCACATCTGCAGGAAACCGGTTGATCACGCTCTGGTATAGAGGCATTAATTCAAGCGGTTCTGGCCTTGGCGCACTTTGTATCTGATCAGTGCAGCGACTAACGATAGTGCTCTTAATAAAGCAGTTCTGTATAGTCTGATCAGGAACATCATTTCGCCAGGCCTGGGTAAGCCAGCGGAGGGTGTAATTGAGGCTCATTTTCTTGTTCGGATCGAGGTTCCGGTCAAGGATATTAATCATCCATATCATCCATTCCTCCGATAATGGTGCTTTAGATTTTGGATGATTCCTTGATCTAATGGCTGATAAACCGATGTCGCATTTGCTGGGAAAAATACCACCTTGATATTAGGTGGTGGCGGTGCATCTTCAAGCGCACATAGATGTGCGCTAAAATTGTCTAGCAAGAGCAGAACGCGTCGTTGCTTGCCAATATGCTTATAAAACGCGCGAAGCCATTCACCCATAATACCACTGCGCATCCACGCTTTCCTATTCCAGCGCCAGGTACATCCAATAGCTCGGATATTTACCCCCCGAAGAGCGCGCGGTGTCTTTGCAGTACCAATCAGCCATAGAGGCACTCGGTCTGATCCAGTAGGATTCGTTGAAACTACTATAGTGATTCGGGCCTTATCTCTCTTGTGACCAGCATAACTATCTGTTGATAGACCACCGTTTAGCATACGGCGCTAGTAAAGCCCAGTTTCATCCATATTATATATATCCTCTGGTTGATATTGACTGCAGATCGCCTAAATAGATTTTATCTCATCGTGTATCGAGGCTGGGACTGATGCAGATTCACCATGGAAGGTATGATAGCGGAGGGAATGACGTTGTTTAAACCGAGTAAGCCACCCATCAGAGAAAAGGGGCACTGGACGTTCAGCATATTCAGGGATTTTCCTCCAATACTCAAAAGCTTTAAGCCGAAGTAGTGGGCCTGTTATAGGAAAGCCGGCATCCTGATGTCGTTGCTGCCATTCAAAGAGAGCTTGGTCTAATATAGGCCAATGTGATGTCGATGAGCGCATATTCAGACTTGCTGGACCAGTATCAAGATGCTGGTATTTGGATGAAAGGATCTTTGAGACAGTGGCCCGATCAATAAGTCGACCAAATTGGGATCGAGACCACTCAACGCAGGCTCGCTGAGAAGGCGTAGGTTGTGTTTCGGATGCATAGACGCGTAGAGCCTGCTTCTGAGCGTCAGGTATGCCCTTCCTGGCTCGCCTTGTGGTTGGCATTTCGGCCGAAAGTGCGACTGAATTCTGCATTGTGATTGGTCGGCTTATTATGACTAAGCAAAAACAGGAGGGAAAATGTGTGCTAGTTATAACTGAGATGTGCCATAAGTGGTCTATTTATATGGTAAAAGGGGGAAAAGTGGGTCCGTCCACGAATATTCGGTGCCATTACCCGATGTGTGCTATTTCTGGGCGTGCCATAAGCGAGAGTTGACTGTATATCCTCTGGTTGAATACCGTTCTCATTGACCACGCTTTGGACCTTCGTAAACCACTCACGTAGGGACTTCGGGTCTTCGTTTAGAGCACGTCGATAATCGTATAATCTTGAGAAGCGCGTACGGAGCTCGTCACGGCGATTTATAAAGGTTGGTGCCCAATTCACGCCAACGGTCATGGGAGTAGTTGATCCACGCGCCGCAAGAAGAATATTTGCCATTTCTCGCACAGTACAGGCCTAGGCGCTGCTTCACGCGAATCCATAGAGAAGATCCATTTGACAAGCGAATCCTCTTCTAATTGGGTCAATTTATAGCCGTTTGCGCGTGTGCCAATGCGTGAGGATACGCCAAGTGCGCGATTTCTTAGCGATGAGCGGGGTATACCGTATAGCGTTGCAGCCGCATTTAACGATCGATATTGGCCATTTTTAAGCCCTTGAGGGCTAATAGGATCTTACCCTCTTGTTCAAGGGAGTTTCGAGATGATTTAGAGCGTTTTGGTGGCATGGTGAGCAGTTGAAGAAGGTAGGTTGGCGGAAACGCGCGCGTTCGGGCAAAGTTGTCAGCTCGGCCGTGTTGTCAGCTCGACCGTGGATTATGTTAACGTAGTCCACCGGCCGAGTGACGCACACGGCCGTGTGACGCACCCCAAAACACAACCCGGGAGGAAGGCCCATATCGGTAGACCATCGATCTTGTCCTTGCGTCAACGGACCTGAGCAGGCGGGTCACGCGGTGTCGCATCCACCCTGTTGAACATGGGTCAGACCACCGTGCAATTGAAACAACCTTCCAGAGCGAAGCACGACCAACGCCTCCCCCGACAACCCGCTTCTCATTCCGCGAAGCTCCATGGGCCGACATCAACAGGGAGTTAAGAGACCTAGAGACGGAGATCACAGATATCACCGACCGTTCGGAACTAGACGCGACTGCAGGGCACTTGACTCGCAGGATAAGCGCAGCAATTCGCCAGCTAGTCCCGGTTGTGCGGCCATCCCCATACGGCAAGCGATGGTGGACTTCAGAGTTAACGGCATTGCGAAACACGTACACATGGGCCCGAAATCGGTGCACGCAAGCTCGGCGGTATGGAGTCGACCTTACGGCGCTGGAAGACACGGCATTGTATCCACGGAGACAGTACCACCGAGCAATCCGTGACACCAAACGACGGCATTGGAGAGAGTTCCTTGACAATACCGACAACATCTGGAAAGCGGCACGATACCTCCAGCCAGGTGACCAATCCATAGGGATAGTCCCTACACTGCGCTCGGGGGACCAGACGATCAATGATGACCAGGGAAGGCCCATATACTCCTTAGGACCTTCTTTCCGCCGCTGCCCAATATCCAGGATGAGCCGCCAAGAGACAAATCGCTGCCGGACGCCCTTCCGATGGAAATGATCACGGAACACGAGATCGAAGTGGCTCTAAAGAGGATGGCATCATGGAAAGCCCCCGGACCAGACGCGCTGCCGGTGGTGGTGTGGCAACAAATATGGCCTACTGTGAAACAATGGGTCGTCGAAATCTTCCAAGCGTCACTCCGACTCAGCTACTTCCCTAGCGCTTGGAAGGTAATTAAGATCGTGGTGATACCCAAGAGTGGACGTGACCCATCGTTGCCAAAATTATACCGCCCTATCTCGCTGTTGGCGACCCTTGGAAAGGTACTAGAAGCAGTCGTCGCCAACAGAATCTCAGCCCTAGTCGAAAAACACCAGCTACTGCCCCCAAATCATTTTGGCGCTCGCCAGAGGCGATCATGCGAGCAAGCGCTCAACATCCTAATGGAAAAGATACACGATGCGTGGCGTGAGGGCAAAGTCCTCAGTCTGGTGAGCTTCGATATTAAGGGTGCATATAACGGGGTGGACCGGGGTGTCCTGTTGCAGAGACTGCGAGAACGAAGAATCCCGGAGGTCCTAATCCGATGGGTTGACAGTTTCTGCTCTTCGCGACGGGCGTCGATCATCGTGAATATGTACCAATCCGAGGAAATGGCTATCGAGCATGCGGGCCTACCGCAAGGCTCGCCGCTCTCTCCTATTCTTTTCCTATTCCTGAATGCAAATCTGGTGGATGTCTCTGTCACCAGAAGAAAGGGAGCAATCGCTTTTGTTGACGATTATACACGATGGACGGTAGGCTCGTCTGCTGAGGCGAATACAACCATACTCCAACAGAAGGTCATCCCACGAGCGTTAGAATGGGCGGCGCAATCTGGCGCAACCTTCGAGGCGGAGAAGACATCGTTCATCCACTTCACAAGGAACCAGCGGCTGCGCCAACTGCCTGCGGTCCCGTTACACATAAACGGAGCGAGTGTTGCCCCAGCGCCTGAAGTTAAGATTCTTGGTGTGATACTCGACCAGGGTCTACGGTTCAAATCGCATATCGGGAAGACTGTGAATAAAGGAATGAAAGCTGTCCTTGCACTAAGACGACTACGCGGGTTACCTCCTTCGGTAGCTCGCCAGCTCTTTTCCTCCACAGTCACATCAAAGATTGACTATGCAGCATCGGTGTGGTGCCCTATACGACAGGATTCTATTGTTGCGGCGGGAATCGGACGGCCGTTCGAAGCCATCCAGCGAGTCGCGTCTCAGGCGATCGTGGGCGTCTTCCGGAACACAGCGCTCGCCATCGCCGAGGCAGAGGCAGGGATTGAACCGACTGTAGTACGCCTTCGAGCACGCATCATGAAGCATTGGATCATCTGCCACACCTTACCAAGGGATCACCCTTTCTGGTCCTGTCGAGCGGCGGCCGCAATGCAGAATGGGAGGTATCTGTCACCGTTCAAAATACCAGCGAAGTACGGACCACAATGCTTGTCTGACATGGAGGTCATTCGACCCTTCCCTCTAGATCCATGGCAACGGTCTCTCAGGGAGTTGATCATCACCGTTGGATCTGATATGAACGAGCTGCATGAGGCTGGCCATGCCCGTCTCTGGTTGTTCACCAGTGTCAGCGTCCGCAATGGTTTGGTCGGAGTGGGGCTGATTGTTCGTGTTAACCAAGTCGACATCGCCTCGTCATACCGGACGGTCGGAAACGATGACTCGCTCAACGCTCATTACGCACAGCTGGGGATGGTGCTGGAGGCTGTCTCATATGTCATGACAATTCTCCCTCGTATTCAGATGTCACCGTACAAAATCCAGGTTATGATCGTCGTGAGCAACCCTGCTGTCTTGCTTTCGCTTGCGAAGCCGCACCTTCAAGGCGGACAGGCTCTTATCACTAGGATCACCAACACAATCGGCCAGCTGTTGGAGATGGGAACTAAGGTCAGCCTGCAGCCACCAATTGATGAAGACCGCGAGAATACTACACGAACACATACCCTCGCACGCGAAGCAACAGAAGAGAACTGCTAAGTTAGTCCCCCTCCCTGGGCGCAAGTCCAGCTCCGGGCGTCGGCATTGCGATGGGCTTGGGCGAATACTAAACAACACCAGAAGAACCACTTCCAACTGTGGACCACTGGCCAGTTTACTCGCCAGCTGGATTCGGCACTCCCAGGACCCTACACGAAGATGCTCTATGACAGCCTGGATCGGGAGAAAGCAGCGATACTAGCTCAACTCCGCACGGGACATGCCAGACTGAATGGACATCTTCATCGAATTGGCAAGGTTGATAGTGATTTGTGCGAATGTGGCATTGAGCGGGAAACAGTCCCTCATTTCTTGCTTCGATGTACACGGTGGAATGAGCAGCGTCGCGCGCTGATTGAGGCCACAGGTCCGAGCTTCGGTAATCTGTCACAGATGCTAGGAGTTAAACCTGAGATTAGAGGAGATTCGTGTGTAGCGAATGGAAGAGCTTGGAAACCGGATATTAAGATTGTCAGAGCCGTCATCGCGTTTGCAGTGGAGACAGGACGGTTGGCTTCTGAAGGGTGAAGAGAAAGAAGATCTGAATCGGACATCTCGCATGTGGTAACGCTATCAAATGTATATATCCTATGGAGCAGTGCACACGAGCTAGGGGGCTACATACGACCTAAGGTCGTGAAAAGCCTGAGGAATAAATAATAATAATAATAATAATAATAATAATAATAATAATAGAAAAATCGGTCTACAGCCCCTCATTCGCAAGGCCATCTGTTCGTGTAGAATGACGACATTTTGGGACTGTAACGCATATGCCCTCGACCTTAGTTTTCCATCGGCATGGAAGTCTTGCTCCAGGTCCAAGGACAAGTGGCTGGGTAAACGTTCATACCAGCTTTGGAGGTTCTGTGTCGCATTCTTAGCCAATTCATAATACGTATCTCGCGCTGGTTGATCGGAAAACTCCAATGTGCGTGAGCCGAAAATAGCCTTGACGGCTGGAGATGCAATCAAGTAGAGTCGGTTCAGCTCCCGCTGGTATGAAGAATATAGTACGTAGCTGCCCTGATCCGATGTGGGCGTGACAAAGGTCGGGTTTTCTAGCACGTCTGCCGGCTCCTAGTATTGACGAGATCGAGCAGCGTTGGCCATTCCTCACACCTAATGATACTGGAACATTAGTTTGGGCATTGATTCCAGCCTGGTAACCAGGAATGGCGGAGGTCGTCTCCTCGTCGATACGTTGACTGGCAAGTTCAAAGATCCGCTGAGCAATCCCAAGCGCAGATTGGGCTTCGTCGCAGTGGTGGGGCGAAAAGGTCTTGACGTTTGTGGCGTTGTCAGCTTCATTTCCCCTTGAACGGGGATCTGCTGCCCGGGGCTGAGCGGTAGAAGTGTTTGCAGTGTCACTTCTAACCCCCAGCTGCTCAGGGGAATTATTTTGTGAGAAGTCAGGCTGATCCCTGGACGCAGATGGACTCTGATTTAATGCTTTTTTCCTTTTCCTGATGGTAAGCTAGGATATTCTCTTAGAATACGGTTTCCACCTTACCGCTGGCGACTTATCTTCCGCGCCTGGCTTGTCAGAAGGGGTCGACAAGCAACATAGGCTCGAACACATAGTGAGCAAGGCCTAAATTCATAACACCAACTATGGCAACGCCGCTTATTCAGCATGCGTTCGAAGGGAAACTTTCGATTAAGTCATGGTAGGGTGACTCTACCCGAAATTTGTGATGCCGACATCGCTCACATGCACTCCTCACTCGGGTGGGCAACCGATGCCGGACAACCTCCACATTGACCCTTCCAGAATGACCCGAAGGCATATTACCAAGTGAATCCACCGAGACAGTGTCACGTCGTTGGTGCGTTTGCGATTAAGAAGTTAGTTGCGAGTCGTGGCAATGGTTTTGGACGAGAAAATGGGTTTCTGCCAGGTACGGCTGCCCGGTTAGGATGATGTAAATACTTGGCTGTCTAATATGGAAGCAGAAGTTCGAGATAAATGTATAGTTCCAGAACCCGTAAATAAGTCTATTCTAATGACTGGTATCGAGTTCTAGTTAATAGAATGAAACGATTCTCAATACCTGAAAGCGTCTGGACTCTTGTCACTCCTTTTTGTTCCCAATATTTGGACTCGTGATATGTTTGAATGTATCGAAACACTCATAGATCTCCTCTTTCGGTAGCTCGAAGAAACGAGAAGTAAATGGACTGACAAGTTTTCTATTGAGGAGTCGAGATCTTGGCCAACTTTCTACGTATTTTGACATAACATTCGATACATACCATTTGCGTCTTCTCTAATGTTTCCAAAGGGGAAAAAACAAGAAAAAATGACAGTGAGAAAAAGAAGAGGGAACTAGAAGTGAAGACCTTAGGCAGCCTTCGAGACATCTCCGCAATGAGTAGCTTATCTACAACAGGGAAAGAGCTAGTCCTGCGGAAATGCGACAGAAGCCTAGAGCTGTACGAGGATCTTTGCCAGAGCTCGTTCCATTTTAAGGTTCAATGCCTATGACTCTAACAAAAGGCATGGGCTATATTAAACTTGCTTTTGCCTCTTGCTCGTTGACATCCGGGCCGTAGATTACACTCTTAATTCCACCCCGTCCGGCGACATTTTCAAAAGCTCGCTCAGCCTGGCTGAAAGGAAATTCATGGGTGACGAGATCATCCATCCTGATTCGGCGCGAATGCAGCAATCCTACGGCCAACTTGAAGTCTCCAGGCCCATACCGAAAGCTTCCTTTGAAGACAAGCTCTTTATCGCAGATCTGGCTTACCGGAAGTGATAGGTTCGGCTTTCCCAAGCCCACTTGGACGAATGTGCCACCCTTCGCGAGGGCTGCGATACCACAGTTCAGACAGGGCTCAGCCCCAGTCGCATCCAGGGCAATATGAGCACCAGAATCTAAGCTAGCAGTAGCCAACAAATCTGCCGCATTCTTGTCAGCATCCTCGGCGCTCATTTGGTATGTAATGGTAGCACCATATTTCACAGCGGAAGCGAGGCGAGCCGGGACGACGTCCACGGCGACAACTGTTGACGCGCCGAAGGCTCGCGCAACGGCGCAGCAGAGTAATCCGACAGGACCTGCTCCGAATATAACCACTGATTTCTCCTGCATATCGCCTGCCAATCGGCAGCTATGCACGGCTACGCTAAGAGGCTCGATCAGGGTACCGTCGCGTAGTGAGATGTGGGATGGGAGCTTGAAACAGCACTCGGCAGGCACGCGGTAGTAGGTAGCGAGCGTTCCGTCGTAAGGTGGTGTCGCGGCAAAACGCATCGCCTGGCAGAGGTTGTAGCGGCCGCCGCGACAATGATTACAGGTATTGCAGGCGATGCCGGGCTCGAGGGCGACGCGGTCTCCAACGGCGAGGCCTTGAACATCGCTTCCGCTCTCTACCACGACCCCTGTGGATTCGTGGCCCAGTGTTATAGGTGCTTCGACGACGTATGGCCCTATTCGACCGTGTTGCCAGTAATGGACCTGTACGGCGAGGGCTTTGTTAGCTTCTATTGCGCCAAGGAAAATGAAATAGTGGAGGAAGGGGAAACAGGAATATTCGAAGCCGTTTCACTCACATCTGAACCACAGAGTCCTGTTGCTATGACTCGGACTATGACATCTCGGTCTGACTGGAGCGTGGGTTTAGGGCGTTCTTCAAAAACAAATTTACCTCCGGGATGCAGTACAAAGGCCTGATTGGCAGTCTAGAAATTGTTAACGTTAACAGGTGCAATAAAGACCCAGGCATTTGGGCCATGACTGGGGTCGGGACTACCTTGGCAGCTTTTGCGACGGTCATGTCTGCGGTATTTGGTTTAAAGCCTCTGGGACCCTACCGATATTTAAATATTATAAATGTTCTAAAGATCCCACCCATTCATTTACATCATAGAAAACTTGAGCGTGGGGCGAACGGATCCTCTGTATTGAGACTCTGCCGGCGGACAGTCCAAGACCCAAGCCAGTCCAATTTATACGGGGTACTAATATGTCACTTAACGTGGAAAGCAAAAGCAATAAGTGCATGAAATATAGCCATTCATAGCTAAATTGAATTCAAACATATTGAGACCTCAATGTACCATGTACTCTTGTCTTCTGACACATCCTCTGATAAACATCCCCGGCATATCACGATTCCAATCCCCGAAGTTCGGGAACCGTGTGGTCTTCAGCCTTTTGATCCTGGACCCCATACCGATGCACCTAACAGCCTTGAGTTTCTGGGCGCCCCTCCCACGCGGGCTCTGTCGTGAAAAGTGACCCAACTATTGAACCAGAGCATGTAGTCCACTTTCGAGTACGCTTTAGTTCAACTCTTTGTCATGATGAATGGTCGTTCTTCTGTGGGAGCTGCAGGTTCCGGGATCATGGTGGAGCCGTATCTCGGTTCCGGTGGCAAATATCAAACGGTTCCGGGATTATGTGGAGCCCTATATCTCGGTTCCGGCGGATACCAGTCCAATAGCATTCCCGTGCCGCGTGAAACATTTCGACTCGGTAAACCGCCGAGATAGTGAACCCATGGTGTACCTCAGGAATCATTTCCCCATATTCTGGAGAAAATGCCTCTTCCCCACGGGGCAGCGTTTCAGTAGAAATAAACCCATTGCCCTCCGGTTCGCTGTCAATTTGTCCACAAAATATCTCCTGATCAAATTTACAAGTGGTTTTAATACTCGTTATCCTGGTTGGTCAACCCCTCTTCGACACAATGAGTATCACGAAATCTTCCGAGTCGGTTCCCAGTGGGACGATCAGGGAGCGTTCCCTCGCTGTCGCCGCGCAAGCTCGGAAAGAGCATAGTTGGCTGGAGAGGAACCTCAAGCCCAGGAAGATCTCAGCTAGGTATCCCTTCAAAGGCAAACCCTTACTGTATGCTACATGTGCCTTTGGCAGCCTGGGGGATGCCCTTTTCGGTTATAACTCTGGTATGGCATCCTCCCATATGTTGTCAGGTCGTTGCTGATATCATAGGTATCATGTCCGGCCTGCTGGTCAACGAAGTTTTTATATCTCGCTTCTTCAAAAGCTATGGGGGAGCCGACGGGACGACAAGCGGCGTCGACCCCTCAATTACAGGCATCTCTGTTGCGTGTTTGCAAGCAGCAGCGGCGGTCGGAGCGCTCATAGCCGGTCGACTTGGGGACATGATCGGCCGAAAGAAATGTGTCCGCGTGGGCGCTTTCATCTACTTCTTCAGCTCGTTTATTCAAATGTTTGCCCCTGGTTTTGCAACGTTTATCGCAGGTCGCACCATCCAAGGAGTCGGTGTGGGATTCCTCTCGATGACCGTGCCTATCATTCAAACTGAAATTGCCGCCCCTCATCGCCGTGGTTTGATGGTGGGTATAGAATACACCTTTTTGATTGCTGGATATATGCTTTCTTGCTGGGTGGACTATGGATTTAATTTCTTGCTGCCAAATCACCTTTCGTGGCAAGGGCCATTCATCATCCAGATTGTGCTCTCTTTTGTCTTGTGTGGGATGTCCTTCTTTCTACCAGAAACTCCTCGATGGTTGGCGATAAATGGTTTCGTGGACGAAAGCTTGCAAACAATTGCAGACTTACATTCCGATGGAAATACGGAAGCGGAGCATATTCAACAGACGTTCCTTGAAATTCAAGAAGCAGTTATCTACGAAAACAATCTGGGAAAGTCCGGTTGGAAGGTAATGCCCCTGTACTACTTGTTTAAGTTGTGAATTAATGGATCACTAACCGTTGTTGCTAAATCATAGGAAATGTTCACCCGGTATCGTAAACGGACCATTGTTGGGATAACGGTGCAGATGTTCGCGCAGATCAATGGAATCAACATCATCTCCTTTTACCTTCCGAGCACCCTGTCATCCGCTGGCTATGATAATCGCAAATCCCTGCTGTTCACTGCTGCAAATGCTCTTCCCTACACCGCTGCAACAATTGTTACCTGGTGGTTAGCGGACCGATGGGGCCGGAAACCTTTGCTCATTCTTGGAGGTCTGTCCCCATGTGGAAGAGGAAAGTCGAGTTGGCTTACAACTGAAAGCTAACAATCCAACCAGGTCTCCTCATGGCCGTACTACTAGGGGTCGTCTGCGTCTTCACCGAAATCAATGTGGATGTCCAAGTCAAAGCGAACGGCCAGTATGCCTTCGTCATGCTTTACAATATCATCTATGGATTCACTTGGGGTCCGATGCCGTGGCTCCTACCTGCAGAAATCTTCCCACTCCGGGGTCGGAGTAAAGGCATGGCCCTGGCCACGACTAGCAATTGGATCTTCAACTTCATCATTGGAATGGTCTCTCCCGACGCTTTCTCTGGCATTCATGGTTATTTCTACCTGGTGATTGCGGGATTTTGTCTCAGTTCGGCCGTCCTAGTCCACTTTTACTACGTCGAGACAGCACACCATTCTCTTGAGGAGATTGCTGTTGCATTTGGTGACAATGCGTTTGCGGATGGTGATGCGGAGGTCATGGATATGGCTGGTGCGAAGAGTGAACAGGTGGAATACTCGGCATGAAGGAGATCCGATGCGTTCAATTGCGGATTATCCCATATATCGGCTTCTCCTTTGGGCTCTATTACGTTCTATAGGAAACTGAGGAATCGAAATATCACCTCTTATTGTATCATGTATGGTTGTTGAACTAGCATGCTGAATTAAATAACACTCTCGCTGTATAGTTGTCTCTAGATATAAGACGTAGCGCGAGGAAGCAAACTTTCAACCCTTTGCCTTGAACCATCAGCCCTTCACCTAGCTTTGTTGAAACGGTCGCTAGCAACCTTTTTCTTCCTAGACCAGTCATTCTAGGTTCTATATATCACCATGCCCTACGTTTCGAATTAAAAAGCCGCGGATTTTGCAACATTGTAGTGTGACAATTTCCCGTTGGCCAATCCTGTACACCCTCTCTCGTGGCTCACATTATCAGTCTCCCTCAACTAACCCCTTCAATGAGTTCCATATGCAAGCTACGCACCCCACCTAATCTATCAATGTGAAATGTATCTATCTCAACCAAAACGTCATTAAACTAGATAAACTAAAATCGTGATCTATCTAGACACGTACTTCTCTTATGGCCCTTAATGCCATATACTCTACGCTTCAGTAAGTCCCTCGTATGTGGCTGTAAAAGTACCGCAGGCGGTCTTGGCTAATGGAGTACTAGTGCTTTAATTGTTGGTTCTTCGACCCGAGACGAGCTCGAGAGGCTCTAAATATAGAATACGAGGGCCACTCCGTTGTGTTCAATTCGGATGCGATACACCAGCTGCCAGCCTTTAATCCATTATTCGATTTATTCACATTTGTACTGGAAAGAGTGACCAGTGCCGTTTGGTTCACCTGGATCTAAGCAGCGGCCGAACTGTCTTCTGTACCGTATACATCGACATTGAGCACATATAATTCACGGCAGGTGCTACTAATGACCTCAATGGGTTGGGGCTGTCAATAGCAGTAATAATTCTTAATTGAGGGTGTCTACTAGAACAAGTATCTCTATCGAGTACGCCATATGACGTAGAGTAACCTATTGTAGTGGGGAGACCCCCCCCCCTACTACATGGGTGCCATCCAGACTATGTGACATAGCCGGCAGTATACAGTGGCCGGATAGCTAGTTCTAGAATACACCTTCTTACACCTCCCCGACCTGACCCCTACATTTGGGATTCTCGCTATTTCCTGATTGCTACGCGTGTGTTTGTGGTGGTTTTTCTGCTGAATCGACCCGCACGTCTCAGCGCGTCCTGCCATCGAGCGTTCCCCTCTTCACTATATAACTGGATCCGAGACCCACAGATCCACACACAATACAACCATCTCATACACATGCTACAAGATGTCATCTGGGCAACCCAAGCCTAGGCCCAAATGGGTACCCGTGATAACCCTAAAAAGCAAAAAAAGTTGACTTATCATTTTACATTAAATTATGCAGTAATTTTCGATTATATAATGGTATCGATTGTGTTCTCATGGTCTACGGCTGAGAAGATTTGGAACAAATTTGATGGACGAAGAAAATAAGATTGGCTAACTATAAAGACTAGTATACCTCATAACCTCGCAGTCGGCTCGAGGGCATTGTCACCCGACCAGAAGATCTCTTCTGGCTTCTATCACCCAACGGCGTGATTGGAGGCGGAAGTAAATCTGCTTCCCCGGATTCAACCACCTCTTCCTCCATACTCTCTTCCTTTTGTTCCAGGTCGTAATACTGGCTGTCCATGGTGCTCCGACCAGTTTCTGCCAGCGTACACTCCGCTTGATATGGCTCCTCGAGCTCAAAATTACCCTCGAAGTCCTCGCTCTCTTCAATTTCTTCATCGTCGCTGATCGGCTCTGCATCCTCTTCAAGTGCCTTTTGGCTGTCGCTCTCCAATGGTTTCTCCAGACATGTCAGTTGCTGTCCCTCTAGTGTGAGCTTTTCTGAGAACATATACATCATCAAGTCTTGAATAGTCGCTTCATGAAGAGATCCTCGACGATAATGACAAATGTCTCGTGCACTATTGAAAAGCCTTTCTACGCCCGCGCCGGTGGCAGGGACCGAAAGCAAGTCTCGTGCAAGCCGAGAGAGCACTGGGGACTCGCATTCGTGCTCCTTCCAATAAAGCCGCGGTGATACCGGGACATTTACTATCAGAAGTCAGTCAGTCGTTCTAGTGCAGTATGCCAGTTGCTCGTACCTTCTCTAAGATACTGGTCCACTTCGTCAAACTCTGCCCTTTCGTGGAGCATCGATGCATCAAGTGGTTCAAGTAGCCGATCAAGCTCTGAGCTATGTGAAGTGGAAGAGCGCTGCACCGTGCGGAATAACAGCTCGGGGTTCTGCTGCTGATACTGTGTGAAACATGCTCTCAAGTATTCACAGTACCTTTTTGACGTATCTTCGTGCCAAGTAGAGTACTCTCTATCATCGAAAGCACTCAATTTATATTGAGGAGCGAGTAATGTTCCAGTGCCATAGAGGAAACCGTGGTCGCGGTAGGTCTTTTCATAGTACACTTTCAGTTCCTGCCTCGCAACAAGCAAAGCGCCATACATGTCCTTCTTCCAGGGTGTTGCCTTTCTTTTCAATTTCCGATTCGACCTTTCAATATGCTCCAGCAGCTTCCTGTACACGAGGAACACGCTATGAATTGTGACGTCTCTGGTCTTCATCAGAGCCATGGTGAACCGAAAGAACGGTTTAGTCAAATGAACCAGGTAGTCAATTTGCCTCCATTCAACATCAGTAACCTTGAACTGCGAGTATTCATGATCGCAGCAGTATTTGTCGATAACATTTCTTAGCCGGCGCGCACGGCGAAGCATCAAAAACGTCGAATTCCAGCATATTTGAACGTCAGGCAACGGGAACAGCCGAGTTCCACCTGATTGGAGACACAGAAAGGCATCTCGCCGTTGTGGGCTTGCGTTGACAAAAACAGCAAATGATCGAATCTAGTTCTATCAGTGCTCCATTTATATTGACAGCCAATCAGAGAGAATCTATGCTCACTTTGTTTAGAGTATGAGCCACATCTCCATGGTTGACCGAATCTTTCAACCCATTCGCTTGGGTGTCAGACCAAAACGTCTTTATCTCTTTGTTCCGGGGTGCTGCTTTGATATGCCCCAAAAGTTGTTTCAGGCAAAGTTGAATCACATGAGCCATACAAGGAACTCGAACTATTGATTCTCTGGAGCCAATCGCGCCGGTGGAGATCAGTCTTTCATGCAAGGCTCGTATGAGAGTTTCGTTATTGGTCGCGTTATCTGTAGTGACGCTAAAGATGCGATCCAGGAGTTTCCGTTCCTTCAGTAGTTGGTGCAAAACATCACTGAGGTTGCTCCCCGTGTGAGGGCCATGCAGCGGTTCAAATCCAAGAAGCATTTCTCTATAGTTCCAGTCTTTGTCAATGAAGTATACCGTGACTGCCATGAAGGCCTGCTGGAATGGACTGCTCCAACAATCCAAGGCAAGTGACACCTTAGCATCTTCAGGCAGATCTTGTAACTGTGACTCCTGTTGAACTGTAACTGCATCCCGAAGTCGCCGTCGTAGGGTTTTCGCTGACGGAATTTCCAGTTCCCCCGGACCAGAGTGTAAGATGTTCAGCAGTCTTTGGAACACGGGGTTCTCCACAGTCTGAAATGGCAGCCGAAGGCAAGTGATAGTTTTCAGCAGCTGCTCCTCAAGTTCAGATGTTGTGACCCTGTCTGCGGCTAGTGATGCACTAGTGGAATGATTTTGCAACGAATCTGAGAGTAAAGTTTGATGGGATCCTCTCTTTTTCCCCCGGCGACAAGTATTGGACTTCTGGTGTCTGCTCATGGCGCTTGTACCATTTTTCCTGTGCTGCGGATAATCAAGCAAAGTAAGACAGGCTTGACAGATGACTCGTGGACGCCCAGTATCGATGTCAGCTACTTGGCCAAAGTGCTTCCAAACGTCGGCATGCCGCGATTCGGTGGACCATTTTATCTGAGACTGACCATCTCCGTTCAGCTTTTGACCGTACTCCGTTTTTTCCCACCACCCTAGGAACTCTCTCTCCAGACTCGATTCGAACAAAACCCAATTCTTTCTTCGTTGGGGCCCCACACGCCTCAGCGTTCCTGGGGGCCTTCGAGCGATTATATCGTAGCTATTGCGGGATCCAGTGAAAGGCTATAGGTCATCTCAGCATACCTGTTGGTGGTCTCGCAATATTCAGGGGCAGGAGGGGCCATTCTCTTACAGAAGACAGAATGTCAGAGTCTAGGAAAGCGTCAG
This sequence comes from Penicillium argentinense, assembly GCF_028826775.1. NCBI lineage: Eukaryota > Fungi > Ascomycota > Eurotiomycetes > Eurotiales > Aspergillaceae > Penicillium > Penicillium argentinense. The sequence goes on along the minus strand of NW_026622661.1, from coordinate 3,585,433 downwards.
ATGACGGCTCAATGGAAAGCAGAGGACTGAAAGCCTGATGCAATGATCGCGACGATGAGGAAGAAGAAACCATATTCAAGAGGCGTGCTATCGGGCTTGGGAATAAATTTTCTCATTATGAAAACTTGGAAATGGACTTTGTTGGGGGGTCGTGTCGTGCGTTTGGATGTATCAACTTTCGCGTCGCGTAAACCCGCGGGTACCCAAAACCCAACCCGACCCAACCCAGCCCAAAATTGGACGTGACTTTGTATAGACGCTGAGAAAGTGTGTGTCGCCGATTTAATTTACTAATTTCCAAATAATCATTTCGAGGTGGCTCACAAAGCTCAAACTCATTGAATTCTCGTGAATTCATCGATGTGGCCCCTGATCGCTTGGGATGTAGAAGTGGTGGGATGAAGGAGGTAACCGGCCCCACGTAACTTTGCAGGAAATATATATTTCCATGCCGTCAGCGTACATTGTTTCGAAGTACAATAACACACACCTTAAGGCGTGACAGAAATAAATTACCAAAATTACACTAGGTGACTTATCGAGTTTATCCACGATTTATGCATATTTTTGGGTATTTTGGGCGCCCGCGGGTACCCGCCAAGAACCCCGTTGATTTATAAGTGATGCTTCAGTGTTCATGTTGTTGAGGGGAGTTGATTGTGTAAGATACAAGTAGACTGGTCATGCACGTGATCCCAGCCCCCATGATTATCCCAATAACCGGGATATTTCAACAGGGTTTTCAATTTCTTTACCCGCCCACGGGTAACTCGCCGCGGGTTTTGACCTTGGTGAACCCGCCTGTTGAAATATCCCGGTTACTGGGATAATCGTGGGGGCTGGGGTCACGTGCATACCTATATATCTGTTCACCAGTCTACTTGTATCTTACACAATCAACTCCCCTCAACAACATGAACACTGAAGCATCACTTATAAATCAACAAACCCAACCCAAACCCACGTTTGGCGAGGTCTAGTCTTGACTGTTGCCTCACTATGTCAGGAAAATGGTGATCGGCACTGTATTGACTTAAACGGTACCTGAGGCTTCCGAAGATATGGTATTCGGTATTGGGATTACGCGTACTTTTCGCCACCTTTCGCAACCTTGGATATGTAAACACCGAGTCACAGGTATTCTCGGGGGTATTTTAACCCCACTCGACCCCCAGCAGTTTCAGGGAACAAGAATCAACACTCTTTTGCATCTTTTGGTATTTTCCCCTTTTTGATTCCGTTGCCTTTCGCTGGCCAGTAAATCCAATGTATTTCCCTAGCTATACAGGGCATTCCTGAGAGACTATAATGCACTGTCCCAGAATTAGTTGGCTCTCAATGGCCGGTCGGTAGGTAGTTACCCCTCAGCTAGCTGTGCTGTCGCACGGTTCGTAACACTTATCTCAAGAAGGGTATGTTTCATCTGGCCTGTTACTCTAGCACGATTCTCTTCTGAAATTCCTGGCGTAGTTATGCGGCTCGGCAGCTTGAAAGATCTTCGCAAGTAGCTGACAGTTGAGGCAACCCAATTCCGTGTACGAGAATGGTAAAGCACCTCAAATCAATAGTAAATGTGCTTTAACTGGGTCTAATTTAGGAGAGGCGATGTGCAGGAGTTGGCCAGTGCTGCGGCTAGGGCTGTGGCACAACCTTGTTGCAGACAATTCATCAACATAGAACCAGACATGAACGATTGCGCTAATTACCAGGCAACGCCATTCTGGATGAAACAATTTCGGTGTCGGCGACTATTTGGGTCTGCATGTGCATCGTGTTGGGTGGCTTGGCCATTTTCTGCATTTCCGTCACATCCTCCGTGGACTAATAGCCAATATAAGTCACCGTCCGGCCACGCTAATTTTTAGCGTCATCGACACGCAATCTCTGCATGTAGTAGATAACCTATCAGGATCTCTCAGAGTCTGTTGGGTCAAACATAACCCTTATTTCCTGCTCCTGCCCCTCTTCACAGCCCCTCCCACTTAATTCCCCGTAGTTTCGTTCAACTTTTACTCCGTTTTGGGGTCCTAGCTCTCGGAGCCACTAGATTGTTGCTATTTATGATATTATTCGTAGAGCTAACCAGGGTATTCAGGTCTACGCCACACCTTTGTGGCAGTGGTAGTAGTTTGTCCAGCCGGATAACTATATGACTGACATGATGATGTAGTATATGAACTGGCGAATGCCTCCAGTAAAGCCAGGCCAACATACCAACCCCTAGGTTTAATTCTCATAAAACTGGCATAATATTCACACAATATCGCTACCATGCCCCCAAGATACCTTTCGAACAATTTCTCTTCTCTGCCCCACCTTTCTACAATCATAAACCTTGAGCCAGCAAAGGAGCCATGGTGTGCAGGATATGCCCCCTCACAAGGCCGACGCTGCCATGCGAGAACAAATGCACACGGTCGTGGCTGCGCGATTGATCTTCTCGATGAGGCTACTGAAAACCTTCGAGCCGGATGCTGTATCGATGATCTGCTTAAACAATTAGCTCCACATGTACTGTGTCGGACGTTTCATCAAAATCAGGCATCAGATCTTGTCCGTCGCTGGCGAAGACAGGTCTCCTCGTTTGTTGAATCTCTACGTTCACGTACGACACAAGGAACTACCCAAGAACCCACCGGCACTCTCCGCCAGGTTCGTGGTGGACAGACAGCAGAGGAGCGAAGAGAGATTCTACTACAAGAAATGAAACAAAGAATGAATGAGCTTCTGAGAATTGAACTTTATGGGCATTTCTCCTCCGTTTCCCCGGATTCTTATGCTGTTATCGGTGCCCGGCGAATGATGAGAACCGCTAGAACAATCGGCAACAGCACTGCCACTTCTGCCGATCACAGTTCACAAACCAGAGGTGACACCATACTATTCTCCGAGGCTCCTACTCGAAATCAGTCAGATATCACAGAAAGGCAAGAGCCAAGCAACAATACAAGCATTCGCAACATACCGGCTGCATCAGATCAGCTCCATGGCCGCCGGTCCGAGGTTGAGTCCACACTAGCACACACCTCAGACCCAAACCCGCAAGAGGTCAATATAGAGAGATCGTCATACCCGGTCGCTTCAGCTGTCCACACTACCGGTGTCAATCGTCGGCCTGTGGAGGGAGATTGTGGGATTTGCCTCTGTGATTTGCAGGAACCCCAATCTTACAACACCGATGGTGAAGATGATGAAAATGATGAGGACAAAGATGCTGAGGAGCAATATTACTCTTTAGGCGAGGCTGAAAGTGAAGATGAAGATAATTACGATGATGATGAAGATTCCATCAGCATATCACTGGGGGATGGTGAACTGGTATGGTGCAAAGCGCAATGTGGAGTCAATTTTCACAAAGGATGCATTGGTCAATGGCTTGCACCAGGTCACTACACATGTCCAACCTGTCGGAATGAGTGGAGGTGTTAATTTCCTTTTTATCTTTCTATTTAATATTCGATGTCAAAGAGCGCAAAGGTAATGCATAGCAATACCGACTTAATTCTCTCTGCGACTCCACAAAGTCAACCAAGTCGAAGAAGCTTCTTCTGTATACCCTCTCGAGGAAAGCCCGGTTAACGTATTGCAGTCCTAAATTATACTCGAAGGCACCCCACTCCCAATAGTCCTCAAAGTGTAACGGGCTGAAGCCCAGGATATAGCCCGGGCTATGCCCGTGCACCACGTGATTGCCAAGCTTCTGGGGTAAACCCAGTTCGCCGCTAGATGCCCCCTATGTTTACTTTCCTTAAGCTTCAGATAAACAGCATGTTGGCATCGCTCAATTGAATCAATTCGGCTGTAGCCCTTCACACAAAGCTCCGTGCAGAATTGACAGCAACTTTAACTCCGTCTATACGGATGGCGTTGAAGATCTCGTTCATGTAAGCCGGGTAGTACTCGCTTCGCTTGGTGCCGAATTGGATGGATTGTTGATCACGGTCGTCGTTTGAAAGACTTAGTGATCAGCAGGCCGAATTTAGTAATTGCCACTGGTCTGCCATAAGTCTTCCACAGCCAGTTGAGTCCAGTTTATGGGTATCAGGAGGTGTTATAGGAGGTTAAGGCATGAGACTACAAGTTGGACCGAATTTTCACAGCTCCCTGCTTTCGCCAATATCGCACACGTCAAAGACACCAGTTTCTGGGAGTACGCTCTTAGCGAACGCTTTTCTCATTATATTTGGTGGTTCTTTCACATCCTCTTCCGGTACGACCCAATTCCCCAAATGGATCCTAATTGCTTTTCGGCATCTGATATCCTTAAAGATCTCAACAAAATCTGACGGCTTTAAATAAACGGAGCTTGGAGTGTGTTATAGCTTATACGCTCCTATCTAGGGATGAGACCTAGATCGAATGGTTCCCGAAATTCGCTAATCTGATAGAAAGATTTGTAGATCGGGAGATCAGCACAGTCAGATCCCTAGTCGTTGATATGTTTAGGTATATACGGGATTGTGCGATGACTAGTATCCCCTGTAAAACATATACGCTTGCTACCGGACGAAACTGACTAGGAAGCCTATAAAGTGGTAACTTTATTGACAGGTGTACGTTTAGATATTGAAGAGGGGAACGCTCGATGGCAGGACGCGCTGAGACGTGCGGGTCGATTCAGCAGAAAAACCACCACAAACACACGCGTAGCAATCAGGAAATAGCGAGAATCCCAAATGTAGGGGTCAGGTCGGGGAGGTGTAAGAAGGTGTATTCTAGAACTAGCTATCCGGCCACTGTATACTGCCGGCTATGTCACATAACATGGATGGCACCCATGTAGTAGGGGGAGGGGGTCTCCCCACTACAATATATACAGGCAAAGTAGGTATACCATTCTCGCTGTAGTGATATTCCTATTAGCTATATCGAGCAAGGTGAGGCATATTTCTTCTCACTAGTTGAGCTCTACTATATTTAGTATACTGCAGTCTGTGAACTAGGTTTTGAGGTCTCTTAGTGTCGGGATATATTCTCCTGTCAGAACAAACTGGCTGTGACCCACTGCTAGCGACCGATGGATAACATCCCTTGCTTGGTGTACGCATTCTTGCGCTGGGCTGTGGCTTCGGTGTTGTGACCGCCGAAGGCCGGCGTGTGGGATCTAGGGGTGTTTTTCCAACTAGACTGAACATCTACATCTATCAACACAATTGACTTTTGCTTTGGAGCATACACACTGTCCACTTAACTGTGTACACAGTACCTAGCTGGTAATACCAACACTTAGGACACAGAATTAGGCTAAGGGGTGATATTTTCGAACATTAGGGACCGTGAGGTGTGAAAGATAATTATAATAAGAGTAGCTTTTAATAACTACTGTACCCTATGTATTAGATACGTAAGATTTTAGGCCGAGAAGGATCACTTATATAATTTATTATTAGGATATTACGTATATTATAAGGGCTAGACGTGAATCTTTTGTGTCTTATCTAGGAGAGAGACTAGATACGGACGGAACCTAGCCGACCCTACCTGGTCTAAAGAACGCTAGCATAATCTCAGTTCTTCTCAGGCTTTCTTTTTTTTTATCATATAAATAAATTGCCTAATAAACCCTCTGTATATTAGAAATGCGATTAACTAAGCAGTAAGAACAAGCGATAAGGTATATACCTTTCGATCAAGCTTTTCTCCCAACCACGACGTAAACGTCAAAGCAATAATAACAAGGGAGGCGGTGCAAGTCACTTAGCTTAGCTTCTCTCAGGCTCATGCTCTCATCCTGAGATTGTATTTCATCCAATTTGTGCATCGCGAAAGCTGTTATCAGAACATGCTGGATCCCAAAACAATTGTAAGATTCAGGTTTTCCCGAGTATCTGGATTGTCAAGAGTGTAGATCCATCATCCGCTCTTTACAATATTTCAGTCCACATTGTTGGAAAGTGTTATGAAGGTCAGCATAACTACAATATAACACGACGTAGCATTTGTAGAGAAAACAGCCAGGTTAAATGGCGCCAGGTGACTGAGTGGTAGGCAAGAGGGACTTACGCAGGATACGTGTATTCTCGAAAAACAAGATTAAGCTAAAGAACTTAAGCGTATGGGTCTCTAGGTGAGGGGTTTTATAAGCTTGGGTTTGATCGCTCGTTCTGACTCAGTTATGCAGACGATTCTGTCAGGCATCTAGGCAGTAATGATGTCAGTGATTTTTCCCTTGACATCACTAAACCACATGTAAGCAGAGGCATAAGAAAACAGAAGAATGGAAGAGTACATGCATATTTTTAATCATGGATCCTCTAAATTAAGCTTGGCACACTGATTCACAAACTCATCGAACAGCTTGTTTAGTCCGAGCAGATTCAAGGGATCCTTGTCATCTTGTTCATCCATGAAGCAAAGCATGTTATGGATGTCAAATGTGATGGCCAACAAATATCCGTATTCGGATTCCTGGAAAACCTGATCCCCGGTATCAGAATCACCTGTTAGTTTGTTCCACTCTTTGGCATACTCGTCACAGAAGTGTCTTTTTTCCTCCTCTGTATATTTTCTGCAACCTGCTATCCTGCTCTTCTCGTCAAACCATTTGAACATTTTTTGCATGAAGTGCCCACCGATGTCAAATGCTCGGTAGTTCTGCATCACGAACTCAAAGTCAATCAGGGTGATTTTGCTCTCCCCTTCCTTTGGATCATTTTTCACCATCACGTTCATGAATTGGATGTCATGAATACACCACCCTGTCTTTCCTCCCATGGATTCAAGCTTGTCTATCACTTTTCTCAGCCTCCTCCCGTAGTCGTAGTCAACGAGTTTGTCGATACCAACGCCTCCTTCTTTCCCAAGCGCCTTCAACTTGTCCATCTTGTGGTAAGACCTGAGTCCGTCGATGATGGCTGCACAGTATGACGCCACAGCATTTTTCTCCAGTGATGTATTCAGCACATGGAAATTCGGCAGTGCTTTGGCAACATCTGCCCGAATAGCTGGATTCTCAGCATCTTCCGGTTCCATGTTACGTGCATCTAGGAACTCATCGATTCTCCCGAGTGTGCCATCTTGTGTCTTGAAGAATCCATAGACTTTGGCTCCCAGTCCGGTTCGGCCGTACTCGTAGCAAAGAAGTGCTTCCTCATGCTTCGTTGGTGCCAGAGGCTTGAATATTTCGAGGCTCACCCCGGTGTCATTATGAAATTTGATGAACACCTTCAATGGCTCAGTAGGTGTGCCAGTAGCGGGCTTCGGCCGCTCCACGGAACAGTGGGCGTTGGCAAACGATGCATGGTATGACACAATCAGGGTCTCTGGATCCACAGATAGCCATTCTTCCGTCAGAAATGTGCCGACAATGTTCCTGATGTTCTTTTTGGTCGGCACTTCCTCTTTGGAAAGTGTCACAGGGACTGAAGTCAAGCTGGCCATCTTGCTTTGATGTGTGATGAGATTGGGTGCCTTGAGCGATAGGAAGAGAGGCAAAGATGTGACTAGGTGAAATACGGGCCAACATTGCGATGATTTATCGGGTAGCTTCGCAGGTTTGAATGTTTGTCACGGTTCAGTCGCGGGAATGATTTGGTGCAGCGCTGAGAATTCTGATTTGCGATCCCCAGAAACGGTGTCGGGGTCCCGAATCTGCTTAGCGCCAAATCGTTAACCAGCCTGTAGAGTTGGATGATTAGCGGCTAGTCTATATCATGTTGATGCGCTTCATAATAAAGATAGATCTCTGGAGATAGTTTAGCAGAGTCGAGAGACATATCTGGTTTCAAATAATACTGTACGGTAAGCCAGCAGCGGTGGTGTAGTGCCAAGCACCGTATGGCAGCCTGCTGGACTAGGCTTGGTCTCCTCATCATGCAGGATCTGCTTAGATTGCCGATACTGGCACAACATTGCCCCATCAACGCGCACGTGGAGAGACGCACAATCCCGGGGCAATTTAGTATCCTGGCCATTTCACGGTCTAGGTGGAAACAATCACTAGTTACCAGGCGAGGCTCAAAGTTTACCGCCAAGACGCTTGAAAAAAAATGCTCAGTGGATCGTACAGTGACATATTTATTTTCGCATGATTTCTAGTCTAAATGTCGCTCATAGACGGATCAAGGGAAATATGGAATCCATACTCTTCAATGATACAATGCTATATAAACCTATCTTAGTGTATAGTTCACTTAACAACGGTCAAATGAAACAGATTAAATTCCCCACCAATCCGTCAAACAGTCTACCTATGAACTTAAACGTCGTGATTAGTGATACGAACACTCGCGGTCGTTTCTGAATGTAAAGAAAGCTGATGGCTCAAGACAGCCAAGAATTGCAATTACCGTAATTTATGACGGCTCATTGAAGCTACAATGGTCAGATGCAGGGTTGGCGGAAAGATATCCTAATGCAGACTAGTGTATCCTATGTGGGGTGTCAGGAATTAAGAAGCGAGAGATTGGAGGTAAAATTGATTTCATTACTGTATTGAAGGCTGGATTGAAGTGCTCCCATATGATTGGTACTTTGAAGTCAGTCCTAATGGATGGATCTCAGATGAAATTGGGCTCCGGTGGCTGCAGAAGCACTTTCTTCCAGCAACTGATAGTCGTACGCATGGGCGATATCGACTACTAGTTCTTGATGACCGTGGAAGCCATTTAACGCTACAATTCGACCAAATATGCAATGAGAATAATATTATTCTTACTTGCAAGCCGCCACGTTTGTCTTATTATCTTCAATTTCTCGATGTAGGCTGTTTTGCTGTTCATAAGCGATCGTACGGTCCTTTAGTTGAAGATCAATTGCGTGTCGGCATTAATCATATTGACAAACTTGTCTCACTCACAGCTAATCCAATCGCGCGCGTAGAGGCCTTTTTAACCTTTCAAAATATCCAAAGGGATTTTATTGCCACAGGATTAGCGCCATATAATCCTAAGTAAGTACATTCAAAACCAAATATCCAGCTTCGCACGCCAACACCCCCCGGGAGCGGTCAAGCGAAAAAATTCTCAAAACACCACAAAGTGTTACTCAACTACATCGACAAGCATTTTGTGAGATGACTATGCATTCGGCTGCATTACTTAAGAACGAAGCACACAACCTACGCGCTGCCGGCGAGGGGCGGGGGCGTACGCGTTCGCGTTCGCGTGGGAGGATACCAATTGAAGAATGAATAACTATAGGTGAGCCTCTAGGGTTCGTACAGCCTCCAGTTGAAGCTAAAGAAGCACCGATCCCCTCTCCCGCAGCGCCTGTCGATGCGCCTATTTTACCAGCTCAGCCTGCCAGGAAGAGATTACCAACCTGTGGAAAGTGTGGTAATGAAGGGCATGGACCTAATCATGTCCTACTAGGTAAATTTCACAATATAATAACATTTTGGTGATTGTAAACGTATCCAAGAGAGCCGGGTATAGAATGGTGCCCCGCTCGCTTACCGGTTACGCTAGTTAAGTCTCATTACCATGCTATCTACCACCTACACATATCTCAGTCAATACGTCAGTTACCAGTTCTCTTATTCCAGTATGCTCTCTATGGCCTCATTTTGATCCCTATCACAGCGTCAATCACGCTACCCGTGTAGGACCTGTGTGGTGTGCATTTCGCTCTCCTCGACCCGTCTGTTCAGGCAGACTGCTATCTTGCACCCCCCCCCCCCCTTTTCATTATATATCATTCACGGTTATATTCGAATATCGTTTGGATGTCCTCCTTGAACACAAGACTCTGCCAGGTTCTAGAGACAGTGTCATTGTGTTTTTGAAACACGCGTGGGACTGTTCGGTAAGTTTACGGGGCATGTAATAGCTGTCACAGAATCATCATTCTCCGAGACATTGCTTGAGTCTAGCGCCGAAGGGACTAAGAAGTTGTCACTTTGTGTTTTGTTTTCGAGTTGTGCTTGCGGGTATTCTTGGAATATGTTGGTGGATGAGCTATTAGTCTACCGGCGCTTAAGTGCGTTGACCTGCCAGGCCTGTCGGATACGTCTGTAAAGAGAGACAGCGGAGTTCGTTGACATTCTTGATAGGGCTGGGTTTGAAGCACTGGCTCGCTCAGAGGAAATTTCGCATGAGAAATCTCAAAATAAATCAACTGTGCTGTATGGATGTAATCCGTCAGACAGAAAATTCGACGAGGGAGGCTGACACTTGATCCCAGAGTCCGGCGGACTCACGGTTTGTTCGGTGAGTAGATGCGGACTGAGAGGCCAATCCGCATGAGTACCAAATAGGTCCGTTGCATGAGGAATGGATATTGGCTGGCCCCATCGGTCTACTGACGTCTAGTGAGACGAACAATCTGTCGGTCTCGGGATCGGGGGGCGAAGCCGCAGGATCACATGACACGGACATCGGCTTTCAACAAACAATCCCAAGATGGAACTGGAGGCTAATTGCGGAAATGATCGACACGACGTGAACACCTGTTTTGCCCGGCGATTCCCAATCTCTTACTCGAATGCCGGCAAGATGCATCCCATCTATCGGCGTCTTGCCATGGTCGCGCTCATCGCGCATCATGTCGCGGCTTGTAGTCGCCCATACTCTGCTTGGATGGCCGACAGCGTCATTGCCCGCGGTCAGGGCCTCGTTCAAGGGAGTCCATCGCCGTCCACTTATCTCCAAGTTGGCTTTTTTCAGTCTGCGATTCTCCGCCTGATCGACCACTACCGCACCCCCAAAGCGGCCTGTGCGGAAAGTGACTGGGAAGAGTATTTACAGACTAGCACCAACAGCATCATCCTGTACCTCCTAAACGCTTCACAGGACACTAGCTATCCACTTGATCGGCTGTCCACCGGCCCGGGGTTCCTACATCAGTATGAGCAACTACACATGGACGCCTCGTCCAAGTGTCTGCACTCTCTACGAGAATCCATCAACCTCCAGCCTCGAAACATGCTTGGGGGTATTGGTACTTCAAATATCCGAACTGGAGTTATCTCGACGGGATGTATTCTCTCGTTCCCTTTCTCTCCTTGTACACCGCCCATTTCGACCCTTCAAACCGCACAGTGCTAGATGACATAATTCTCCAACTTGATCTTCTCTGGACACACTGTCGCCAAAATGACACTGGTCTCCTTGTCCATGGCTACGACGAGTCGAAAAATGCATCCTGGGCAAACCCCATCACCGGCGCGAGCCCGATTGTCTGGGATCGGTCTCTGGGCTGGTATCTGATGGCACTTGTGGATAGTTTAGAACTCTCTTTGTCATTTCCACCCCACTTGGCACATTATCTCCGACAACGTCTCGTACAACTCGCAGACTCGGTCATAACAGCTGCGGATCTGACGACCGGGTGCTGGTGGCAAGTCATGAACCACCCCGGCCAAGTAGGGAACTACATCGAGTCGAGTGGATCCGCGATGTTCACATCCGCCTTATACAAGGCGGCCCGACTGGGGTATCTCCCCGCAAAGCTTGCTCGGAAAGCCAGACACACCGCAGGCCGATGCTACAGCAACCTTGTTGATTCATTTCTAGTCAGAAATCAGAATGGGACGCTGGAGTACAATGGAACCGTGTCGGTTTGTAGCTTGAGCTCCTCGGCTTCGTATGAGGTGAGTCATTGCCATAGCACTGGGGCTTGATTGGTATGCTGATCATTCAGTACTATGTGTCCCAACCCTTGCTGTACAATAGTGTCCACGGGACGGCAGCGTTCGTGTTAGCCAGTTTGGAACAGGAGATGTTGGATCAATCATCGTGATGTACCATGGACTCTATTTGCCGGCCGTTGCGATGGGAACGGCACCCTCCAGTCCATGGTGACAACCCACACTTATATCGAGGAACTTTGATCGTGGAGCTCGCATTATGGGGCAATTGGGGCAACGGGGTTTTCTCGGACCCGAAGTGGCAAAAGACCCCACCATGTATAACTGCCATTGGCAGAGAAGCAGCCATGTAGCGAGACATGTGGGTCAAACAATATATGATGTTGGTTGATTAGTTGGGGTTGACAGGGATCATGGCTTGTCCACACAATATCTGTGACTGAAAATCTATTCCGGGTGTCAGCCAAAGCCTCACTGTCCAGTGTTCCCGATGACTTCCTCGCAACCTTCGGAATCTCAAGATATGCATCGATATCTTCGACAGTCGCTAGACAATATATTCAAAAAGAATAGAGAATGGGTTTCCACGAAGACAAGCGGTGACCCTGGTTTCTTCGACAAGCTTGCTGCGGGCCAGTCACCGGACTATTTGTAGGTCCCCCTGACGCCCCAGGATCGCCGTCGCAGGGATGATGGCAACTAACCGATGAGCAGATATATCGGTTGCAGTGACAGCCGTGTTCCTGCCAATGAGATCATGGGCTTGGAAGCCGGCGAAGTCTTTGTGCACCGCAATATCGCGAATCTGGTGCCCAATGTCGACCTCAACGTCATGTCGGTGATCAACTATGCTGTGCGCCATCTTCACGTCAAACATATCATTGTTTGTGGTCACTACAATTGTGGTGGGGTGAAGGCCGCGATGACGTCCGCGGATTTGGGCCTTTTGAACCCGTGGCTGCGCAATATTCGGGATGTCTATCGCCTCCATGAGCGTGAGCTCGACTCCATCCCGGAGGAGGACAAACGGTACAATCGGCTCATTGAGTTGAATGTGATCGAGTCCTGCCGCAATGTCATCAAGACCGCTGCGGTTCAACAGAGCTACGAGAAAAATCAATATCCCATCGTGCACGGATTTGTGTTTGATCTCCGGGATGGGTTACTCCGAGATCTGGAGGTCGACTTTGAAGCCATGCTGCAAGATGTCAAGAAGATCTATTGTCTTTCGCCATCTGCGAAGAAATAGTAGAATAGTATATGATGCATGTGATGTTCCATCTCCCGCCTCGGTGAGTGTTCCTCGTGGAAATTTCCCTTGCAACCGCGTACCAAGATCAGATTGTTTCGTGGCCTGGCCAAATGTTCACGCCTTCTTGTAATCCATCCGCCAGCTTCAGGGCCTGGCCGGATTTTGTATCATAGACAATGCCATGTATCTGCAGCAATCCGGCTTTTGTGGCATCGGCCACTTCCGGGAACTTTCGCAGGGAGTGCAGCTGGTCGAGGACATTCATTTCCACAAACGCACGATCCCGACGGCTTTCTGAGAGATGTTCTATTGTGTCTTTGAATGTTGAGTGCAGATTGTTGAGTTTCCTGCCACGCTGTCAGTGATCTGTGTCGAAGAACCCACCCCTCCGAGGAGATTACCTGAGCCACGGTCCATCCAAGCCGTCCCTTGATTCGGCCCGAACGATCCCACATCCATAATGACCGCACACCACAATATGTTTTACCTGCAATCGTGTCAGCTCTAGCACGAGATGCGTGTCTGGCATCGCCTCGTACCTTGAGATCGGATACGGCGTGCTTAATGGTAATTTCTGATGAGAGGTCCCCATCGATGAGCATGTTGCCTAGATTGCGGTGGACGAGCATCTCATCTGGCAACAGATTGAGGGCTGTAGTTTCTTGAAAGCAGCTATCGGAGCACCCGATCCATAGGACTTGCTGCATGGGCTTTCCAAGGCTCGGGATAAAATCATGCCTCAGGGGCGTGGCCAGGAAGTTGGAAAACTGATCTGCAATCATTACGTTCCGCAGAAGAGAGTCTGGAGAGAAGGTCGACGCCACACGGGCTTGTTGTTTGGCCACGAAATGGAGAGATCGGTAAAGGCTGGGGAAGCGGAGGCTCATGGATGATGGCGGAAGGAAAAAGTGGACGTTGGCAAAAGGAGGTCTCCTGGGGGGCTTAAATTTCGTTCGATGATGGAGCTTTCCTAGGCTCGAGTCGGATAGTCCCGTACTGCTCCTGCCTTTTTCTCGCCTCGGCCATCCGCCGCAGGCAAATAAAAGACGCAGTCCTCCAAAAGGCCGCCGATCTACGCAGCTTGCCGAGAAAGTGCCGCACTCGGCCGAGGCGCGTTTCTCCGCGATCGCAACGTCGGGTTTACTCTTTCCCGACCTATACCTCCCATACTATACCCAAGGGTACCTACGAGATGTGGTCACGGACCTCGAGAGTCGAGATTGTTCATCATTCATCACATATCATATATTCTCGAGATCTTGTAAATGCGGAAACACAATCGCCGGGCGATCTCACATGTCCCCTGTTTACTGCATTGGATTGGCGAATCACCTCTCCTCCGGACCGCGGCCAAGTCTGTCCTAATCAATTTCTCCTCTTCCTCCCGGTTCACTCTCTTTGCACTTTCACTAACTCAACCACTGATGTTTGTGCCAGCAAAGCCAGGCGGAGGGTTGGCAGGCAGGGTCGAGGAATGCTCCCATTTTGTTCACCCCCTAGCAATATTCGACCCACGCACTCAGGTCCAAGTCTTTGATCACGGTCGAGAACTTCTCGGTCCCCGGGGCGTCACACACGCTGGACTTTTCCGAGTTCGTCATCCGGGCCTTAATTTTGTAGTCTGAGTTTGACAGTTCATCGGAATACTCAATATGAAAGACCGGCTTGTTCACTCGCGTGAAGGCGGCGTAGGTGTCGCATTCATCATATTGGGCACACTGCTCATTGACCGACCACTGCACGTTCTCGATCACCGATCCGATAATATCGCCCCCATTCTTGAGACCAACAGACATCCCACGGCATGAGACTGGGCAGCGAGATACTTGATAAAGTCGACCGCGTCGGCTTCGGTCAAACCGAGTCCGTTCTCGTTGTTGTAGGCGTCGATGTTATCCGGATCGACCCCATCACAACCCTTGCGGTGGGCCATGTCGAGTCGGCTCTCGATAATGCGATGCACAGATGCGGAGCGAATGTTGAGCCACCGCTCTCCGGGCCATCCATCCAGCTCGTTACCCATGTCGGCCTCTGCGAACTGCTCAGCGTCGGATCGCCAGTCCTCGTAGGTCCCTGCTGAGAAATAACATATGACCTTGGCCCCTTGCTGGCGAATGCTACGAATGGTGTCCGCCGTATTGTCGAAGAGATCAATATCATACACCTCGGCATTGACGGACGTATCGTCGACCGCATTCTCCAGTTGAATCTGCCATTTGAGACCGGGGGCAGGCTGCCAGATCGTCGATTCACTAGCATCGTCGTCCTCTAACGCGGCCCGCGCGTTCATACGCCTCGCCCTTCCTGCTGGTCCTCCCGGCGCAGCGACGGTGGCCAGCAGAGCGATGGCAGCTAACCCAATGATGAAAATTACCACGGTCTTGGCCGCCCTGCGCCAGTGGTTCCCCGTAGATTGATAGATCGGCATTTTGGAAACTTGGAGCAAAAATGGGGAAAAGTAAAATAGAAAAAAGGAAAAAACCAATCAGGGTTTTAATTTCCAAATCAATGAACGAATACTAGTTGGATAAAGTGAAGTGAAGGTTGATGTGATGGGTGCGCAGCACCAAAGGTAGTCGGGTAAGGAACGACTCGGGGTGTGGACATGCTGTCTGAAGGAGTGATGCTATTCGGAGAATATATATTCTTTCCGCGTGGCGAGTCACTGCCCTACGCGCCCTGCGAATCTCGTGGCTGTTTCATAGCTGACAGAAAACGCAGTATTCATCTGAGAGACTTATATGAGTGTCGGCCAAATCGACCTTGAAAGAAGGACGGCAAATGAGATGGCTTTTGCGATCCAGTCACATCTCGCTGGCGAGCGGCCCCCGGGTCCTGCGGATTGAACCTGAAACGATCGCCAAGAACATCTGGGATCCGATGCACACCCTGTTCTTTCCTCCGACTGGGAATTTCCCTTGGGTCGATACGTCCAATCCGCATGGGTGATAGCATCAGGCATGCCCAGATGATGGTCCCCGCGCGAAACGCGATTCCTTCCTCATCCCGGCGCGCCGGGCTTGGCGCAGCGCCAAGGGCGCGACACCATTCTTTCTTCCGTCAATTCGTTGGAAATTTTCCGAAGCCAACGAGAGACGATGAATTCATAAAACCTCTGGTCATTGATTCTGAGAAACGGTCCCTGAGAGCGTCCATCATCATGGTGAAGGGGTGTTTTTATTGTCTCATCGCCTGACGCGTGGGTCGCTATTTCGCGGACGGCAGCCTGCCTCGATTGGAGATGTGCGCCCGTCACATTGCGGCGGCAGATATGGCGAAACCCATCATGTGCGGGAATACGAGCAGGAGTGAGAGAAGGATTGCGTGTGGGCGCAACCAGGGCAAGGATCGTACTCGTCGCGTACTCGTCGCGTCTCCTGTCTCTGATGTGGGTTCTGATTCCCCAGACCGTTCCAGTGTCAACCGGCTGCATATCGGCAAGATGCCCGAAATCCCGATCTATCACGGCCTCTCGTATTTGGTGTGCATTAGTCGCAAGGTGAACAGCACACTGTCCCCGAGTTCCCTTAAATATAACCTGGAGTCTCTGCGCTCACACTGTGATGCAGGCCAAGGGTACACCGTTTGATGCTGTGGACCTTCTAGTCAGAGATGATTCCCTTGGCGGCGAAAAGCGAAGAGCGCCTGGAACAGGCTCGGCACCTGCAAGGGGTTTGCTGGGGCGAAGAGTATGAGCGGATGGTTTCCGGCATGCTGTGAGTCGCTCAGGCAGACTGTACGGATCGTCGTCCACCAAGCGGTGAAAAGTAATGCTCTTGTCCCTTCTAGATACTCGCCGCTGGCGCCCGAGCTGGTGGCCGGCCGGTCCAGGGCCCGGCGACTGATGGCTGACTTCAACGCACCCCTGGAGATGAGTCTGCCGACGACTCAAGTGACATGGGCTCGCGATGGAATCGTGCAGCGGCTTTTTGGCGCGGTCGGACGAGATGTCTGTATTGAACCGCCGCTGTATGTCGATTACGGATGCAATATCCGCGTAGGGGATGGCTTTTACGCAAATTTCCAGTACAAACCGCTCTCTCCACGCAATCTCCATGCAATCTCCATGCAATCCATATCACGACCTGAACTGACAGAAGTTTAGCCTGACCGTTCTCGATTGCGGGCTGGTCACGATCGGGAACCACGTCGCCATCGGACCCAACGTCAACATCATCACGGGCGAGCACGAAACTTCGATCGAGGCTCGCCGGGACCATCGTGGATCGGAATTCACGCGCGAAGTGACCATCGGTGACGACTGTTGGATCGGAGCGGGGGTCACCATCCTTGCCGGCGCCCACATCGGAGAAGGCAGTTCCATTGGAGCTGGATCAGTGGTCAAAGGCGAAATTCTTCCCTTCAGCGTGGCCGTAGGCGTCCCAGCTCGAGTGGTCAAGTCAATGCAATCCTCATCTGTTTCTGCGACGTGATCTGAGGAGACTGTGCGTATCCAAGTGTCAGGACGAGGGCATGTGGTCCCTGATGTATCTGTGTTGCCGGTAGCACCGTCCGTCGTCCGTCGTCATGTTTGTTCGAATTCAGATCTGATGCTCTTTCCCTACCGAACTTCGCGTGACCACTTGCACCCCTCTATCTTGCACCTCGGACCTGCCTTGATCTCCCACTATCGTAGTTGGGCCTGTCTCGTTGCTTGGCAGGGCAGACGTGGTGATATCAGAGCCGTGGTTCGACTTGTCGGAAGTCAGCGAACAATCACCCTCAATCGATCACTCTGTGCGCAGGGTCGTATTTGCCGCACCGCATGAGCGCCTTTGAGTCATAGACACTGGTGTACATCGCAGGGAGAGTGAAGCCCAGGCAGTTCACTCCGTCCTGCGATATCTCCACCTTTGGCCCGCGGTGCTCCACTCACCCCCAGAGTCGGATTCGCACGCGCGAGATGGTCGATCGCTGCCTGCCATGGCTAGTGCGACCCGGCCAGACCAGACGCACGTCCTGCAGCGATTGGATGTCTGCGATCTGTCGCGATGCCACGGGCCTGCGCCAAAGCGAGCGCGCGCGGGGGAGAAAGAGAAAAGAGGGTGGGAAATAGGACATCGTGCAAATTCGCTTGCACGCGACAAAATGCCGCTCGTTCTTTTCTGCTGCACTCCCTTTTCTCTCTTCACTCTGGTCTGTTTGCCCCTCGACGTCCCCACGGGTACTGGCTAGCAGCGTTACGGCGAAAGCACCTGGTGTTCGCAACCCCCCTCGACAATGGATGTCGAGCAATCCACGGGGGCCATGAATGCAGACACGGTGGGCATAGCCAAGAATCCCAGCCCATCGCTCGAGGAGCGCTCCGTTAGACATGGTGATCTGTTGGGCGGAGAGAAGGTCGATGAGGCACTTGCGGCCAAAATGATCATTGTGAACGATGTAAGTAGCACGCGAGGGAAAAGAAGGGCCATGGTCAGGAGATTGCAACAGAACAGTAACTCCCCGCTGCGATGCAGACGATTGACGAAATCGGATTTACACACCACCATTGGAAGCTATTTTGTCTGAATGGATTCGGATACGCCGTCGACTCCCTCATCCTACTGATCCAGTCCATCATTTCCACCCAGGCCCGATTGGAGTTCCAGCCGAGCTATGCCACCGGCCTCACCATTGCCGTTTACGTGGGCATGCTGGTCGGCGCCATCTTCTGGGGATTCTCGGCTGATATCATCGGCCGGCGCTTCGCCTTCAACGTCTCTCTCTTCATCTCGGCCATTTTCACCGTCGTGGCGGGTGCCTCGCCCTCGTGGATCACCTTGGGTCTGTTTGTGTGTCTGAGCGCCTTCGGGGCAGGAGGAAATCTGGTGTTGGATACGACCGTCTTTCTCGAGTATCTCCCGAGCAAGAATCAATGGCTCTTGACCCTGATGGCGGCCTGGTGGGGTACGATTCCCCAGCATTTCTGGTGGCGCGAATGTGGCAGGAGGTTGTGCTAACCGTATGAAACCCCATAGGCCTGGGTCAGCTCATCGCGGGGCTGTTCGCATGGGCCTTTCTCCCCAACTACTCGTGCAGCGACGCCGCGACGTGCACCAGAGAGAACAACCAAGGCTGGCGATACGTGTGGTTCACCTCGGGGGCCTTCGTCTTTGTGCTCTCCATTCTGCGAATTACCATCATTCGCCTGCAGGAGACCCCCAAGTTTCTCATCGCCGAAGGCAAAGACGCACAGGCAGTGCGAGTGCTGCAGGAAATCGCGACCCGCTATAACCGTCCCTGCAGTATCACCCGGGAGCGTCTCGAGGCCTGTGGAACCACGGCGCAACGCAGCACCACCGCGACCGGTCTCACCCAACGGCTCGTCTCGCCGGGGGAGGTATTCTTCCATCTCCGTGGACTGTATGCGACGCGGAAAATGGCCATCTCTACCACTATGGTCTGGTTCTCGTGGCTGCTCATCGGCTTGGCCTATCCCCTATACAACGTCTTCCTGCCCATCTATCTCGCGTCACGGGGCGCGAGCTTCGGCCAGAGCAGCGCGTACATCACTTGGCGCAACTATGCCATCAATAACACTTGCAGCATATTTGGGCCCGTTTTGGCCGGATTCATGTGCCGATCCCCGTGGTTCTGGGGCCGCCGTGGCACCATGATCATCGGTGCGCTCGTCACCATGATCTTCTTTTTTTGCTACACACAAGTGCGCACGGCGAGTCAGAACCTGGGATTTACGTGCGCCATCTCCTTCTGCCTCAATATCTATTATGGCACTCTCTATGCCTATACCCCAGAGGTCAGTGTCGCTACATCGATCAGCCTGGTCCGACACTCTCCAACCCAAGACGGCGACTGACGAACTCCGCTTTAGGTATTTCCCTCGGGTCACAGAGGGACCGGCAATGGGGTCGCCATCGGCCTAAACCGCATCATGGGCATTATCAGTGCAGTCGTGGGCGAAGCTGCTAATGTGAGTTCCGCACTTCTTTCTTTTTACTCATTCATCGACTGACCGCGATTCCAGACGGCTACCTCCGTGCCGATCTTCATCTGCGCCGCATTGTACATTGTCATGGCCATCGTCGCCGGAACGCTTCCTTTCGAGCCATACGGACGACGAAGCAGCTAATTTTATGTCGTGTGTGGAGTGCGGGATTCGTCTGAGATCTCAGGTATGCGGCCGGCCGATTGACTGGGCTTCAGGGTATATCTCTAGTGCCGACCAATCCCCCTAACACGTAAAGACTTCACTCCCTGCTCCCTGGTTTGTAGACCTGTGATATTTGGAGAGAGTTCGATTCAGTTGTCTCTGGTCGTATTCTTCAAATTGTCTGCCACAGAGGCTTAGTAAGACGCTACCAAACTCGCGCTTGCTATTTACGGGGCATTTGAATCCAGAAGTCAATCCCCCCTATTGCAGGAGTTGAAATCTAATGACATACTATGATGAAAAGCGAATGCAGATTATGTGGTCAATTGCACAGAGAAATATCAATTATTAAATGTTCACGGCGAAAGCAACAAGGAGAAAAGAACTCCAGGACGAGCCGGCGAGTGTGAAATACCCGGATAGACCTTTCAGACAATGGCACACTCTGCTCGTTTTCGAGTGCTACTGTAAAGATAAGACAGACTGAGGGCGTTCGAGCTACTGCAGACTTCAGTGGAGTCTCCAGCACTGGTGTTTCCGCACCCCGAGGTCAAGGCCGCTCCATTGTCGATGGTATTTCCACAAAAGCACTGCGTGCCATGCTCCATGTCGGCATAAATATAGCCGTTTTGGCGACACACGCCTTGGCACCTTTCGACAGTGTTCCCAGCCACAGTGAAAGAATAGCCCAGGGTCCGTTTGAAGGTGCTGTCCGAGTAGCATCCCATGCTTTGCCAGATGGGTACCACCACGTACGGGCTCAATGCATTCGACCAGCTATAGATTACAGATGGATTGTCTGCACAGACAGTACCACAACCAGAGGTCACCAGGATGGAATTATTTCCGATAGCCGTGCCACAGAGATACTGGCTTCCATATTCCATCCCGGCATAGGTGGATCCCTGTGCCTAACAGGCGGCTTGACAGGTCTCTACCCTTTTTCCGGCCAAATTGAGCGAGGGGTTCAGCGCGCGAGAGTTGGTGTTGTCCGAATAGCAGCCGAGGCTGTGAAAAGCTCAGAGGCGTGGACACTCCGCAAGTACCATATCCAGGTTGACAACCAGAACCGCAATGGGGTCAGTATCACTCCCACAGTATCCAAGTTGGCCACGGCGATTGTCATAACCGCTTCCATTGCATGTAGCGGTACCATTGTATGCTCCAGAAGGGGCATTCATTGAAACGGTCTGACGTGCGACGAGCGACTCAGAGGAGAAGCAAGACCCTAAGATTAGTATTAGATCGTTATAAAACATAGCAATATAGAAACATAATTTGTTTCCCCAACAGCAAGGCTAGCAGGAGTAGTAGTGGCCACTTCTAGAGTGGAGAGCAACACGACGAGAGGCGGCATTCGGTGTAACATAATTGGAGGACAACTGGCTGAGTCAATTCCAAATAGGTTTCCTGAGTTTAGGTATTACTGCTTGGTAAGAAGTGATATTTCATGGATTTGACTTGGGTTTTATATACCACAGAAGAGCGAGGCATGATTGTCAAGTCGATGAAGATGTGGCAACAGGGTGCATGTGCATAAGGTTTCGGTTTATTTTATTTTATTTTATTTTATTTAATAAAGAGTGAGGAATGCGCGGTGGCAGCTAGTTGACCTGGCCTATCGACGGAAGCAAGAGAAACCAACCACCAAATAGAACTAGGAAGCCTGCGGTGGTGATGGCTGCGAAGGGTCGATGGCAGATACCGGTGGGGAATTTATCATCAGTCGGGAGGTTAACAATTCTTCATTTCGTCGGGCATGTGTGTAAGAAATTAGTGTGCAACGGATGAGACGAAAATCATGATCACGCTCAGGTTAAAGGTGCCATATTCATCAGGCACCAAGGCATGACTTTCTCTTTGGGTATTATAATGTTGAATGGCAATCCCCCACTACATTAGTTTAGTTTAATTTAATTTAATTTTTTTTTTTTTTTTTTCTTTTTTCCGTGTGCGATCCTTTTTTCGATAAGACCACCTTTGAACAATTTTTCTCATTATAGATTGACTACGTCGATCTGGTACTGTTTCTTGGGACCTGCTGCGCCGTGGCCTTGCCAGCCGTAAGGCAGTCCTATACGCACATATATACACAGGATAACCGCCGGGTGGGGCTTTCCTGTCTGGGCTGCCGCCGCTTTAATGAGGCCGACCAGGCTCATGGTCAGTGATCAGGTCAGTGCAGACATGTGATTGCCCAGTGACTAACCATGCATGCTCAGTGATCGTATGGTGGTTAAGTTAATCAGTGGTCATCGATAGTTAACTAGTTATACCAATAAAAGAAGTTGGTAATAATAGAGGGGATCCACTTCATTCCAGCCTAGGCATAGTCCAACACGGCTTTGAGAAGATTTAATTGGACACATCCAGAGCAATGCTCGTGTTGGGATTGCCGAAACGCCGACCAACCAGATTTGGGAAGGAAAATAAGATAAATAAACAGCTTGCTCCTCTTCCTCATTTCTCATCCATATCTCTCTATCACTCAAATCTGGTGAATTGATTTCGATCTTTCTGCAGGAACAACTTGCTTAGAACAACGGAACAAAGACAGGGAATAGAAGGTAGAATGGTTCGAGTCCTCCTCACTGGTTAGTGTTTTCTTTGAGGATCGAAATTTACGAGGGCCGAGCTTCAGCTGACAGGACTACACAGGCGGCAATGGATTTCTTGCAAGCCATATTCTTGATCTTCTCTTGGCACGAGGGTAAGTCAATTTATTCCCCCTCTCCCCTCCACAAAATTTTGCACCTGTTAATATTGCGTGTTCATAGACATTCAGTCGTGACAACGGTCCGCAGTCACGAGAAGGCGGAACAAATTCGCGAACGCTATCCATATACATCTACCACTCACTTAGAAGTTATCCTCGTCCCTGATTTTACGAGTCCTGGTGCTTTTGATGAATGCTTCAAGTCTGACGCGCTTTTCGATGTGGTCATGCATACTGCGTCTCCCTTCCGGTACTCGATAACTGATATTCAGCAAGAACTTTTGGACCCTGCAATCATTGGGACAATTGCGTTGCTAAGGGCAGCCCAGAAGAACGCACCATCGATCCAAAAAGTGGTAGGATTCCCTGCATCGTACTTAAATTAAATAGACTCGGCTTCAGTTCCAGTCGTTGATTTAACAAATTACAGATCGTAACATCTTCTTTCGCATCGATTATCAACAGCTACAAGGCTAACTGCTGGGTTGATCATATTTATTCCGAGGAAGATTGGAACCCAATTATCCCTTCGGACGCTCATTTAAATCCTCTCAACGGATATAGAGGTTAGCATTACCTTTTCTCATTCGACAGAAGTTACTATATTTGAACTAAAGCTCCGATATAGCAAGCAAAACCTTCGCCGAACGAGCATGTTGGGAGTTTCACAAGAGAGAGAACCCACCTTTTTCTCTGGTTACGCTATGCCCAACGTTGATGTTTGGCCCCGTGATACACCCACTGTGCAATCTCGACGAGCTCAATACATCGAACCAGCGAATCCGAAATTTTATGGCAGGCGAATATAAAGCCGAAATGCCAGACACAGGGACATCGTTCTTCCTCTGGATAGATGTTCGTGATGCCGCCATGGCGCATATAAAAGCGATGGAAACTTCAGGGGTGGTGAACGAGAGATTCTTATTGACTGCTGGTTACTTCTGCAACAAGGAGATCTGTGAAGTGATACGAGAATTCTTCCCCGAGTACAGACCGCAACTCCCAGAGCAGGGTGCGGGAGGTGGTGGGTATCCCAACAAAGGACTTTACGGGTTTGACAACTCCCGAGCAACCAATAAGCTTGGCTTGACGTATCGAACCCTGTCCGCGAGTATTACTGACACGGTCATGTCGTTGCAAAAATTGCAAACCTGGGACAAAGTTACTGCATAGTTTTGAATGACTCCATTTTACTAAGTCTCTGCTTCGGAAAACACTGGAATAAGTAGAAGTAAAGATCCAATTTGCTGTTTCATGACCTTGGAAACCCATACTGGACTCTATAAACCAGAAAAGGCGAAAGTTGCACGGTGACTAGTGCCCTAAAGATCTGCATAGCGGGAATGAGAAACAGGAGACTTTCACCCCGAAAAGACAATTACATTGGTTGCCTAGCCGAACGCTCCTAAGTTAATGGGGCCAACTGAACAGCCCAGATACTTCGACATGTTATGTATGTACTATAGAGGCGGTAAATGGGCATGGTACAGGATGTATGGTCTTCTGCCACATATTTTTTCTCGATTCTTGTGTCAAGACTTTCATATCGAGTGCGCCGCACACGCTACAGAGCTTGTCGATGAATTTGGATTAATATGTCTCTTGGCAGGATGCGTATCAATTTCTGGTTAAGCTAGAGCGAAAAACGTAAGTTTCCTAATCATAATTCTGAAGTTGAGACTAATGATTATAAAAATGAACAAAATTGCGAGACTCACCACTCAATTTGTGAATCTAACTCCACCTCGTCATCGCAACTCTTGGCGGCTCCAAGAGTATTTGAGAGAGACTTTCATCCATCATGGTGGTGACGAGCCAAGTTGGGTTTTACGCAGTTATAGTTAGACACGTTGAAAATGACATGTAATGTCGCGTACAGTGTCAGGCAGCCCAACAGACAGATAACTACGCTGACACCAGCACCTACGGTTGCCAGGAGGATAACAGGGAGCAACTGGTGCATTAAAATGCGATTTCGATAGTTTTGATATTAGTTATAAGCAAAATGTCGAGAAAGGCGAGAAGAGACTAACAGCGGCGAATGCGGGGAGAAGATTAACGCAACCCGTTTTCCTGTTGCCCTAACGAAACCGGAGTCGGCAGCACCTTGAGAATTCGACAACATGGAGTCATTACTAGTATCCTGAGACTTCTCATATGAAATCAATGATGGCATACCCTCCTTCTGCTTGAGAAGAACAACCATCTGAGGCTACCAAAATTTCATCTGCCGTGGTCGGTCTTGGTGGCGATTACCTTCCAGGGGACGCGTGTTAGGCTCTGTTTGAATCCACGTGATGAGCAACGGTTCGTTCAGATAGTTAATCGGATAGTTAAGGAGATCCAACACCATCGGGTAAGCAGAAACAGGTCCCTTCGGGTCGAGCAATCCTCCGCATACTTGCAAAATGGCAGAGGTGGAAGCAGCCCCCATTGAAAGAAGTTGCGTCGCACGCGTAAACAAGAGCTTGACATCAGCAGCATCCGTATAAGCCTTCCAGAGACCTTCAAGTATTGGCGCATGTAGCTGCATCGATATGGTTTGTGGGTGGGGGTCGGGGTTGGGCGGAAGGCCTGGTCATAACATAGAGCAAGCCATTGGGCAAAGAACATTTATTTAATCGACCCGGACAGTTAATGATGGAGAGTTGGCATCGTAAGTACCATGTAGGAGTCCATCGAGCTTTGATGAAAGTAAGGGCAGATGGATTTCATGAGAAATGGCAACAGGAATCGACGATGCCATGGCAGCGACCAAGCAAGACAGGGCCCACAAGCGCATCCACATGATATACTTTCAAGGACGAATAGTTTGACTCGTCCTCAGACAGAGGTATTCTTAGTCGGGTTTCGTGGGAACAGGGAAAGGGTAAGGAAAAGAAATGGAAAGGGAAAAGCGGGTCTCAGAAGAAACGTTCAGTAAGTCAAGCAGAGAAGAGGGGAAGTACATTATCCGTGCATTTCGGAAAACCTTCACGGTGGGGGGCCGCCGAAGATTTTCCGAGATGCACGGATAAACGACCCTGGATGGGGGAAAGCCAACAGAGTACGGTCGTCAAATTGAATCACTGAGTATTTAGTCGTGTCCTAGGGTAAGTAAGTTGGTGGTCTTGGGACGGCAAGTCTGTATTTTTTCCTGGATTTGATCGGATCCTTATAGGTAAGTATTTATTTAATTAACGCCCCTGTCCACTTTTTATCCCTCTCCCACCATTCTCAGTCAAACTATGTTTCGCTATTTTCCTTTCTATATCTCCCTGGCAGCTGCCATCAACCTTTATGCCACTCACTATGACGGCAACATCTACACGCTCTCTCTTGATAGCCAAAACTCGCTTTCAATTGCTTCATCCCTAAAAACATGTGGTGATGCCCCTAGTTGGCTTACGTTCGATTCGTCGACGCGGACACTCTATTGCTCCGACCACTCGGGCAATTCTATCATCAATGGCTCGTTGAGCTCCTATTCTGTGGATAAAGATGGGAGACTGACGGAGCTCGCAAAGACATCGGATGTAGGCGCCGCTGTCCACAGTACTCTTTATGAAGACAAGCACGGCGCGAATTATTTGGCTATTGCGCATTAGTGAGTAGTGATTCCGTTGTCTACTTGAGCCAGCTGTGTGGGCCGACCAGCAAACAAACTAACTCACGTTCATCAGCGGCGGCTCTGCCCTTTCGACCTTCACATTGCCTCTCAGCTCCGACGAGGAGCCATTGCAGGTCATCCGCTACCAAATGTCCCTGCCCGGTATCAAACCGCAGCAAGATGCGCCGCACCCACATCAGGCGATCCTCGATCCAACAGGTGCTTTCATCCTTGTTCCCGATTTAGGCACTGACCAGGTCCGTGTATACGCCATTGACCCGCACTCGGGACGTCTGAATGCTTGCCCTAGTCTCAATTACACCGCCGGCAGTGGGCCACGCCACGGGCTGTTCTGGAAATCCAAACCATCGCACTTGGCGCAAGCTCCGGTGACTATGCTGTACACCGTCAGCGAATTGGGCGGTCAGTTCAATGCGTTCTTTGTCTCCTATTTAACCTCCGGTTGTCTCGCGTTCCGGGAGACTCAATCATTCGTGCCATACCCAGGCGGACAGTTGCCGGCTGGCGCTACGCCGGCGGAGCTCCATATGGCCGGGACTTCTCTTCACGCTTCGATTCGCTTCGATCAAGGATTCACTCCGAATGATTCCCTGGCAACCTTGGCTCACTACCCTAATGGCACGGTAAATTTCGGCCAAATCACCTCTTCATATGGCACCGTCCCCCGCACTTTTGTCATCAATAAGAATGGTACTCTGGTGGCCATTGGGGACCAGGCCTCTTCTAATGTAGCCATCGTCACAAGGGACCCGCGGAGTGGAACGCTCGGGAACCTAATTGCCAATTTGCGGGTTGGAGATTCCGGCCAGGCTAGTAATTCCTCGACGGGTTTGAGCTCCATCATCTGGGAAGAGTAAGCTCCGATTTCTCCAGAGCTCAAAGGGTTTATTTAGCCACCAGGATCTCCAGACATCCCACTGTTCCTACCAATGTATTTCTCTCGCTTTGCCTTTTTGGTCTGATGAGCAACAATACTTTATATTTGGCTGCTGCAACCCTAAGCTTAATTCTCGGCCCTTACCACCTAGCCATTACCAACTCGACTTACCTACCCCTTCTGAAGACCTAGACTTTTATGGCAAAGTAAGCGCCTAGCTTTATGGGCAAGCTTAATCCAACCATTCTCACCAACCTATGATTCATATAGGTGATAGTCACCTTTTGGCGCATTGTTATCTGTTGTGATACAGGGCAGTTGCTGCTCAGAAACGAAGGCGCAAAATGGGAAATAATTCCTGCACTATCTATACGAAGTAGTTAAACGTTATACGATGCAGACTTAGTGACTTGAATGGTAAGTCCGTTGGCATCGAATCTTTATAATTTTCCATCTGAAATACGATTAGTAGCAAAGATCATATCTTGTCAGAAATATGGATATTGGCATTGTATTGGCTCGTCAGATACAACTGTGGCTGGCTGAGATCTACAACCCCTCAATGCCCCCCCTCTTTGATTTACAAGTATCTTTGCTATATCTGGACCCCTCAGGCTAGTAAACCCCGAGTCATTGGTATTGCCATGGTTAAAATTAACCACCACGCAGTTCAGCTGTTTAGTTCATCAGAAATTTTTCATATCATCTTTGTATTTGTCGGGATATATCCTCTTGTCAGAACAAACTAGCGGTGATCCACTGCTAGGGACTGATGGATAACATCCCTTGCTTGGTGTACGCATTCTTGCACTTTGCTGCGGCCCCGGTGTTGTGACCGCCGAAGGCCGGCGTGTGGGATCTAGGGGTGTTTTCCAACTAGACTGAGAATCAACATCTATCTACATGAATCAATTGACTTTTGCTTTGGAGCATAAACACTGTCCACTTAACTGTGTACACAGTACCTAGCTGGTGATACCAACAGTATTACCTTTTGTTATTCCGTTGCTATCGTTAGCTGGTAAATCCTTGCTAATTCATCGCTTATACAGTCCATTCCTGTTATATCTCTATTTAGAATAAGCAGCAATAGCGTAATGCCGTGGCAAGACCTAGGCTCTCAGGAACGAAAATGAATAATATTCTATCTGGACAGACGATCATTTTGGCTTAAACACCCGCAAATTGTGACGATTCACATGTGGTGATGTTTGATGCCTGTGTTGATGCCTGCTGCCGCAGGCATCCCTCATGTATTTAACTAGATCGTCTCTTGCACTCTCGCACTCTTCTTCTTTCCTTCCCCATGCTTAGTTGTCTCGTCAAATGCTCCTATATTGGTTGGTCTTCTTCTATCTCTACACCCTCTGCTTCAACTAACAACTATGCCACCGAAACGCTCGGAATCCTGGCAAAAAGCAGCTAACTAAGAGGGAAAGATACTACTAGCCCTCGAGGATATTAAAAAGGGTCAACTCAAATCTCTGCGCACAGCGGCGAAGGTATAAGATATACCGTTCTCTACGCTGCAAGACCACGCCGCAGGTGTATCCTCACGCGTGGATATACACCACTATCGGCTAAAATTGACTCAACTCGAAGAGGATTCGCTTACTGAGTGGATTATCTCTATAGATTCACGTGTAGTAGCGCCTAGGCCCTCTACTCTATGATAGATAGTGAAGAGGGGAACGCTCGATGGCAGGACGCGCTGAGACGTGCGAGTCGATTCAGCAGAAAAACCACCACAAAACACACGCGTAGCAATCAGGAAACAGCGAGAAGCCCAAATGTAGGGGTCAGGTCGGGGAGGTGTAAGAAGGTGTATTCTAGAACTAGCTATGCGGCCACTGTATACTGCCGGCTATGTCACATAGTCTGGATGGCACCCATGTAGTAGGGGGAGGGGGTCTCCCCACTACAATAGCTAATATTCTACTCGCTGCGCGTGGTGAGACCCCTCCGACTGCCGTGGGTAAAAATTGGCTATCAACCTTTCTTTAACGCCGCGATAAGCTCCGTATATGACTCAAGACGCTACAACTAGTAGCGTGCCATAAACGAGGATTCGAAATTGCTATGAGGCTAGTTTAATATAGTAAAATATGTGATTAACGAGAATGTTATTTAACCGGAGGATATCTACAACTTTGATGAGACTAGATTCGCGATGAGCCTTAGCTAGAAAAGCTATTTATTCTATTAACGAATTCACGCGTCTGAGTTAGATATCGGCTATTGATTCTTACTAACTATAGTAGCTATCTTACTCACAATTCGATCGAATCTACGCAGAAACCGATATTATACCACTTTGTATACTATCACATTCCTCGGTTACCGATCATCTACTTCGGTGGATCAGCTTGAACTGTGCCAAGGCTATATTGTGCCATGCCTTCAGCATCAATATTGAGTGGGCATCAACTGCGAGGGAGCCTGGACCATCAGGGCTTTTTAGCGGGTTGGACAAGATGGTTCGTCGGTTCAAATGGACTTGGACTATCTGTTTAGTCATTGCGGGTGGTATGTGCTCTTTCTCGAGCATTTCGAACTTCTAGTTGTTTCCGATCCCCTTACTAATACGAACAGTTTCTAGCGAGGATTTACTTTGCTATCGGTGTTCCATCGAGCTGGACTATCAGGTATGGCGAGTACTTTACCGCCACAATAGCCATAGCGCCTCTGGCGGTTCAGACTTTCTCAGCCAGTCTCCCTCTATTCCTGGGCTTAAATTAGCCCCCTTCTTGCACAATTCAAGTCTGTCTGACCTGTCTCACGATTGCTGTTCTTTCTTTTGTCCAATATCTTCCAGATTTTATCGAATGTATTGCTTTTGTCTGTTTCTGTATCTTCATTAGTCGTTTTGATTCGGACCCCAAGGAGCCAGGGGAGTGGGGAGAGGGGGGTGTGGGGAGGGTTAAGATCCCAGCCAAACTCATTGAACGTCGAATATTGCGGTTACTCCGTTCTATTACTTGCAAGGACCAGGAAATCTGTCAGTGGTAGTAACCCTCATAGAATTGACGCTAATTATTGATTATTGTCTATTTCCACTTGGTCCAGGCACAAAGTGCTCAACTCAATTCGCAACCAAGACAGCAACTGACCATGCCGGCAATTTGATAGTGAAGTTCCCTTGGGTGGCGGTAACGTCTGATTCCACGGGCGAGACAGGGTTCTCGGAATCAGTGTTCGCGGCATTTGGGTCATCGTTGGCAATCATCGTGAGCTTCCCGTTGCCTTTTTCCGGGATCGAAATGCTGACTTCCTGGCCCGTGCTTCCGTAATTCGCCAGTTTGACATAGTAGGCATCATTGCCGGTAGATGCGACCCAATACACAGGTCCAAATGGCGAATCACTCTTTACTTCTTTGATGGTTGCACCGCGGTTAGCTGAGAACATCTGTTGAACATAGTAGCTTGTCGTTTTCACAACATGGCTAGGTGCCTGGGAAAACGCAATAAGATTCGGCTGTGAGTTCGATCTTGTGAGTAACCAAAGTCCAGGTGAATACGGAGTTGCAAGTCTATTCGTACCTTCCATTGTGTCGAGTTTGTCAGCTGGAGCAGCGGAGCGTAGGCTGCCATCTTGACAACATCACTGTTCCGTTCGAGACCAATCATGAATACGGCCTCTCCAACGGATCCCTTCATGACGGGCCAGTCCACGCCATTTTGGGCATATTCGCCGATAAAGTAGGGAACATCTCGATCTTTATTATCGAACATATTGAACTGCCCTACGAGACCATCTGGGGTGTTGTAGTTATGCCAGTCCATCCAAGTGCCATTCGGCAGGTTCGGAGGAAGACAGGACGGTTCGGCAGTGCTGGCAATGATCGTTAGATCTGGGTAAGTCTTGTGGATTTCATTATAAAATGCCGTAAATCGCTCCCCGTAAGTATCGCAGCCTCCTCCGAGATTGTCTTCGTTGCCAATCTCCACCATTTTCAGCGGCCAAGGATCCTTCTGACCATGAGCAACCCGCATTGCACCATACTGGGTGCTGGAATCTCCGAGAATGTACTGCAAATGATCAGTCTGGAGCGCACTGTCGAAGAGATAATTAAAGGAGAACTGACCTCAAGCTCATTCAAGACTTCATCGATGTAGGGGGAGAGAGCATCCCCGGTGATCGGGGTGTTCCCGCCTGACTCCAATGCGTACCCGTCCCAGACACCGAGAACGGCATCTAAACCCATGTCCTCGCACCAATAGAAATACTCTGCGAGGCCTTGTTGTCTGTTAGGCCAATTCAGCAGCAAAGAGCGATGGAACGCTACTTACCAAGACCATCTGTGTTATAGTAACCCCAGGTTCCTAATCAAGGTGGATCAGCAATTTTCTTCCTCCGTCATCATTTTCATCAGATCTCCATACCTTGTCGCCCAGGTCGGTCTTCGACCGGTCCGACCGTTTCATTCCACTTCCAGCGAGAACCCTCATCCTCTCCCTCACTTGTAAGCAGTGTCAGTTGAGCCGAAATATTCCCTCGGACAAGGGGATACTGGAAGATGCTCACAGATTGTTCCCACCTGGAAACCTCAGGAAAGAGCCATTCATGGCATCAAGTGCGTTCGCCAGTCTCGGTTGTAGGCCATTTTGACTACAATGTTCGTTAGCCACAGAAATGCACACTTGAGACAAAGTCATCTCAATATTGCATGTCATGATCTGAAGAGAAACGCACCGACTCTTGAATGTTTCGGGAAACAGCTGAACCAGACTAAAATAGAGTGACGACCCAGCCACTTCGCTTGCGTCCAGATCCAACTCGAAGTAAACGTTTCCATCTGGAGCTATGGTGGTGGGGAAAGTGGCATCGATGTAGGTGAAGTTGTTGCTGTTAGAGGAAATCTGGATTGATGTAGACGCATACTCTGTGCCGGTGCCGTTGCCCACTAGTCTCGCAGTGATATTGCTGTTCAAATCTCCTTTAATCCAGAAGTATATTTGGAAGCTACTGCCATCCACGGGAATCCCCCAGTGGCCATTATTGGTCACACCCACAGTGCCAGTCGCTCCTTCGGAGACATCAAGGCGCAGAGAATGGGGAATCGCTGATGTGAGAGGGTTGTTGGAGTCGACAGCAATCGTGGCATCCCCAATCGAGCCCCATGAGGTCAAATCAGGATTTTTTCCTTGCAAGCCATTGTTTTGAAGCAATTGACCATAAATCCCACCGTCGCCCGAGTGGTTGATGTCCTATAATTGGACAAGTTAGATGTGTCGCTTTCCTCCGGCATTATCTCGACACTTGCCTCGAACATAAACCCATAGAGGATGGGGCTCGACGCGTTGCCCCCATCTGACTGCACCTGCAGCGAAATTCCTTGGGCTGCTTGGAAAAATGCGAAGCAAAGCAAGAGGATCCCAACGCCTGGTCGGGATGCAAGCTGTAGAAGAGCCATATTCTGGAATTAGAACGAAGACAAGGGCTTGATCTGGCAACCAGCGCTCTTTCCTGGTCTCTGGCTTCTCTTTTATACTTCTCTTCTGCTTTAAATTAACCGAGAAGTTCCCTCGCATTGCAGATCGTACCCATTCTGTCTGGCCATCGTGCCTGCCGATTCGAGTCAATCCGACTGTTCCTGCATCGCGCACACCTCCGCCGGGGAGGGGTTCAACCGAAGCTGTTCGGCCAAAAGTGGAGATTGTCTTGGTGCTCAGCCCATCTGTCTCCGCGATCCCCCAGGTTTCAACCATGAGAGCCCTTGGCAAGCCGATCTCTTCCCCCGCGGAGTATCGCGAGGAAGTGAATTGAGCGCTACAGCGTCGTCGGTGGAGCCGCGAGCTGCGCGTAATATACCGAGCGTCCGAGTCCATTCATTGCCATACCTTGTTCTCTCCTCGGTAATAATAGTCTCTCATCCCAGACATGTCTGATCGGGCTCTAGCGGTCAAATCTCGGCTTTTCCGTGCGTCCCGCGGATCAGATCCGAAGGCAGGCGTGATGTTTCTCCTGCCTCTCCACGGGTCTGCGTTGTCGATGGTTTCTGGCTGCCCGGAGCGCGTGTCCGATCCGTGGGGCGTATCCCCTCTCGCATACTGCTGGAGGACGCATGCAATGCCCAGTGGCATGACGACGAGGGTGTCGCGCGACCCCGATTCCTCACCAACTCGTCAAGCGTGTTTTACCATTCTCCTGCAGATGGCACCAGTCCTCATTCATGCATCCGCCGTGTCGATCGCCCGGAGTCGCATATTTGGGGCTGGCGAGTCTGGCAAAAACCCGGTGGAACTGTCTCGCTCCACTTGCTGATGGCCTTCAGCAATCGGCACCGCCCGCAATATCTCGAGCTTTCTCTGCAATTTATCGCTCCGCTGCCCTTCATGTATGCAATATGTCGATGCGATGTCATTCCTGGGACTGCACACTGATGCAGGTGGTGGGTGGCAGTAGCCGGGGCCCGGAAGGATGCAGGAACGAGTTAACTAGTGTAGTGGGGAGACCCCCTCCCCCTACTACATGGGTGCCATCCATGTTATATGACATAGCCGGCAGTATACGGTGGCTGGATAGCTAGTTCTAGAATACACCTTCTTACACCTCCCCAACTGGCCCGTAGATTTGGGTTTCTCGCAATTTCCTGACAGCTACGCGTGTGTTTTGTGGGGGTTTTCTGCTGAATCGACCCGCACGTCTCAGCGCGTGCTGCTATCGAGCGTTCCCCTCTTCACTATATATTTCCCCTCACACACTCAAAGTCCGCTTGCGGCAACCGAGCAGCTTCACTTGAACACTACGTGGACTACACCTTGGCACCATATAAATGTAATACGCGAAATATATGAAGATGTTAAATCGGGAGTTAAATACCACTATGCCCATTCATATATTGTAGAGACAATTTAGAAGCAGGAAGTAGTCCCAAGCATTGACTGTATTATGGCGTAGTGGCACCTGGGCAGGGCCCGGGGCGGTTCTGACAATCAGGTATGAAACTAGAGCGAGAGCGCGGGCGCATTGTGTTCTTTCTCGGGAGTAACACTAAACGGTCATCATTCAGAGAGCAACCAGGGGTCTTTTTTCGACGAGATCACATTCGGTGTGAGACTTCAAGTTTAAATGGGAAGGCGTGGTAAGGCACCCAGGCAGCAACAGCGCGGCTGACGGCCACGTGAACACTTGTGAAGGTGACTCCCTCAACTTCTTGTATGGAAATTCAAATTGTCCTCTACTCCATTCGACGAATATGTGGTCCTCTACAATCGGAAGTTACAAGGCGTCGGCAATTTCATGCTACTCGCAGCACCGCTGGACGCCGGAGATCCATGGATGGCTTGGTTCAACCAGACCTTCAAATTCGAAGAGCAAGGCGAGGATGCTGCGTGCTAAAGACAACCGCATCCATCGGTCCAAGCTTGACAATTGATTACGTTGCTGAATTCATGATCGGTTCAACTTGATTCTTGCTATTGACGTAATTGCTGGAGACACTAACCCTCTAGCCAGCGCGTTCATGCTCTACCTTTGGCGCTATTGCGACATGTCCTCCCCCCCCGGTATGCCGAACTGATGATCACTTGTACTGGCTAACAAAGTCCAGGACTGCCTGGTTCACCTCAGCCACATGAGAGCAGTTCAGGAAATGTGCGCCACCTTCGATCGGGACCAACTGTGCATCGGGCGAGTTCACGAACATCTTGATCTCTTCCTCCGCATTCGCGACCGAGTAAACCGCATCCTTGGTGCCCTGGAATACGACGAAGTTAACTTAGCCACGAAGGCATAGCACCTCACGAAATCACTTACATGGAGCCATCGCACGGGACAGCGCACATCGGAGAGGCGTAGGTGCAATCCTCCCCGCTCGGCCAGGTTGATGGCGGCCATGCGAATGCGACGTTGACCGTCTTCTCCGCGGTACGTCGACTTGATGGTCGACCGCCAGAAGTCGCGGACGTCGGCGGAGCACTCGTTGAAGCCAATGTTGATGAGGGCATCACAGTAGCTGTCGTCGGGCTCGAACGCTGGATCACCTTGGCTCGCTGCCCATTGTGTCACGAAGCTGGAGACAATGGCCGGGCCGTCCCAGCACTGCAGCTTGCGACTGCGGTCCGATTCGCTGTCCATCGAGGTCCCAAGAGGGATCACTCCGGCAACCTACCCACGCCGTTGGTTAGCGATGGCCGAATCTCCGGGGCATTCTAAGAGTCAGTACCTTCTCCGGTCGCAGCAGCGCCATCTGAATGGTCACCCATCCTCCCTGGCTCGTGCCCAGGATAAATGCGCGGTCAATCTTCAATGCATCCAGCACCTGAAGGTTCATCTCCGCGGTATCCCAGTATGTCCACTGCTCCCGATTTGTGCGAGTCTGCCCATGGCCTAAAAGTTCGATCGCAACCAGGTTCATCTGGTCCGACAGTTGCGGATCGCTGAACTGAGCCCGATAAAGCTCCGAGGACGTGGTGAACGCATTGACTAACACCAGCGTGGGCTTGGTGGGATCGTAGGCCCGCGGCATTTGGTAGGCCGCGTCGATACCCCCCAGATGGGGCACTTGGATCATTTTGGTATTTGGCATGGCTGTCGATGCCCGCGGGATGAGTGTCGGTGTGTGTGCGCGGGTCAACAATATTGCATATTTTCCAGCACGCGCACCGGCTGGGGATCATATCATATATAGGGCATTTCGGTTCGTGTCGATGCCCCTCTTCATGACCCGCTTTGGACCCCTCCGCGCAGCTCCCAACGTGGCAGTTGCTCCAACAGGGCACACAAAGTTTGGGGGGAATCGGGAGGGAAGTGGATCCAATTCGCACCAGCGGAAGCTCAAACTCTTTGGCTTTCTTCTGCTCTGTCCCTGGCAGCCTACAGCATCATTCTACATGGAACGGGACGCAGCAGAGACGATCGGGGATATCGGGTCGATTTCATGAATAGCGGCGCCAGGACCATCACAGTCCTTCGGTCAGCGCCACTACGGGGCCGGTGAAATGTTTCTTCCCCCCAAACAAATAGTAATACACAGCTCCGATCACCATCCACCCCATCGTGACGACGACGCAATAGTTCATGTTGACAGGCGTCACCGGCTCAACCGTCGGGAAGGTGCTAAACACCATCGCCAGAATCAACCACAGCATTGCGCCAACGTTCACCACAGGTCCCCAACGCGGTCCCAAGTCGAAACTGCCCGATCCCAGCCCGCGGACCACCAGCGCGGAGGCCTGTCGGCCATAGAGAAACATGAACAGAATGGGCGAAAAGTAGGAGGCATACATGCCTAAGATGGCCATGGAGAGCACGGCATTGAAGGCAGTGGAGCTCCCGAGGTAGATTAACCCCAGCAGCATCTGGAGAAAAGAGACGGCGAGCACCATGCGTACCGGAACCTTCAGGGTCGGGCTGACCGCCGAAAAGAATTTCGAGGCCGGCAGGCCGTTGTCGCGGGCAAAGGCCCACGCGGTACGGCTGGTGGAAGTCACACAGGCAGCATTGGCGGCCAGCGCGATCACACTGATGCACAGCGCCAGGATAGACGCCCCTGCCGCAGAGTTGGTGACATTAAGAAACAGCTGCATGAAAGGAAAACCAATCTTGGAGGCCAACAGTCCATCGAGGTCACCCAAGGCAAATAAGAGCACGATTGTATAGACCAAGCCGATCATGCCGTTGATGGCCACGCTCCCCACCATGGCTAAGGGTACATTCCGGGAAGGCTTGGGGAGCTCTTCGCTCAGGTGGCACGCGGCATCATATCTGGATAAAAGTGGCGGTTAGCGAGATCAGTTCTCTCGTATGCCACCAAGAGGAAGCGAAGCATTGTGTCACTCACCCGAGAAAGGGGTACACTGTGCTCAAGAGCCCAACGAGCCAGGAAACACCGTCGTTTGTCCAGCCACTGGTGTTGGAAAACTGTGTGAAGACATACTCCGCGGAATGTTTGGAGGACATGGAGCCCAGCACTGCCACGATCGCAATGAAGGCAACGACATGCAGTATGCCTAATGCCATATTAGTCGGTTACTGGGTATTGCAGGCGTCTCGGGCGACTCACCTGCGGCAGTGTTGGTATGTGGCAGGATCTTCGATCCCCATACATTCAGCGCTGCAGAATACGCCAAAATGGCCCAATAGAAGAGCATCCCTTGCCATCGCAGCGGTGTGTATGTGTCGAGGTGGTTAAGCGTGATGAGAGCCTGCAACTGCAGTCCTGCTGCAAAGGCGGCCGAGGCAGAGAAGACAAGCTGACCACCGATGGAGATCCATCCAGTGAACCATGACGCCGTGGCTTGATAGGAGGGAGGGGTGAGGCAGTGCACCCAGTGATATTGACCTAACCAATCGTCAATTGAGACACCGGGGAATTGAGATCACAAAGCCCGTGCATGACATACCCCCCGCAGTGGGATAAATGGAGGCGATCTCTCCCAGTGAGAGTACAATCAGAATGGTCCCGATCAGGGCGATGATACTGAGAAGTCGCGCACTGGTCAGCATTTTTCTGTTCGGTGTGAATGAATATGCGTCATGAAGAAGATTCTCACTAATTGTAGAACAGACACGGGGCGCCGCCGTTGGTCAAGGCCGTGGCCACCACAGATGACAGGGCCTCCCAGGTGGCCATCATAGAGATCTGGAGGCATACAATGGACCACAACGAGAATTCACGGCGAAGTTCTTGCACATGGCCCAGGGCTGCCAGCTGCTCCTCATCGGTGATGGGCTTCTCCGGATTGGCCATCTTGGTATCTGGGTCGGAAAGGGGATCCATGGGATCGAAGGGGGTAGGATATACAAAATCCACAACAGCAATTGGGATAGAAATAGATTGATGGATGGCTATGCACCACGGCAACAAAGAGAAAGTTGCTCGGGTCTTGCCCAGGCACGATCCAGGTCGACCCTGAGGTCGCCTGGGGGTGGCTTTTCCTATAAAGAGAAGGGAGCGCCGGCCAGAGCGGAAAGACCGCACGGTCTATCTAGGGGCGACGACGGGCCTCAATCCGCACCTGTCGTGCATAACCGGAGATCAACCCTCGAAACCGGAGGTGGACTATCTTCCCACTAATCGGAACCGGGCTATGACATTTGCGGTTAGTGATGGCCTCGGGCTGGGAGACTGTTTACCATCCAAGACAGGCGGGCATGGCAGGCATAAGCATTGCAGATATGCTATCGCCTCCACAAATGCGGGGAAGTTCCGTCCTTGGGATTGCCGCCCCGCCAAGCACGAAGGCAGCAGCCAATGGACACGAGTTGGTGGCGATCCAGGCGATCAGCTTGCATGTTGGGATGGTCAGCGGAGCGAGAATTCGGAAAGAGGCTGCCATGGGGTTCCGAGAGATTGGGATATCGCCGAATCGATAGTCGATAAGGTCGGCGATGGGATAGGGGTACCTTCAAATTGTTAAGGGTATGGTAAGGTCGTCGATAGGGCTCATAGATAGCGATTAGCCCCAGCTGAAACCCTGACAAGAATTGAACAGCACCTTTGAGGCGTCGCGAGAAAATATATAGGACCGCCGGAATGGCATGGCTTGGCAATGACCCTGACGACATCCACAGTAGTTCGCCGTAACCGAGCTGCTTGAAAAGAGGAGATAAAGCTCTGAGCAAGCAGACCCTGGCCATTCCGAAGCAAATCCGGGGAGCCGCCATACTCGATGCGGCCAAAGTCGCGCCGTTGGGGCTGCAAGTGGTGCGGCGGAAGGTCGGAATCTCGGAACGCGCGCGGTTGCTCGGAGGCCGCAACGTACAGCGCCGAGCGGCGTGACGTTAAAAAGGTCGGACGCACCGAGCATCGCATGGTATCTGCTGTCGCTCACTGTTTCCTTCTTCTCCAAAATGTCCCACCCGCTCGCCATCCTCTCCGAGGCCGAGACCAACCTGGCCCGCGATGTCGTTCGCGCCGCCCATCCTAACACAGTTATCGACTTTCGGGAGATCTACCTCCAGGAGCCCCCCAAGACCCAGCTGCTGGAGTTCCTCGCCCTCGAACATGCCGGGCGCCTGAGCCCGACAACGCCACGCCCACTTCGTCTGGCCCTGTGCCAGTACGACGTAATTGGGGCCGACCGGATTCCTCAGTATCACGAATCTGTGGTTGATCTCGTGGCTCGCGCTCGCGTGAAGCATAGCATTGTCGGCAAGCAACATCATGCCGCACTCACCTTGTATGTATACTCCCTCAAAGAGTCAATTGACTAGCGATCATCCGCTCGTGTCCTCCAGAGCGCCATCTGACCGATGCCAGGAGCGAATTCGATGTTCTCGTAGAGCGATGTATGAATTCGCCCTTGTTTCAGAAGGCACTCGCGGACTTCTCTCTGCCAGAAGGCTTTGAGGTGGTCATTGAGCCATGGCCGTACGGTGGGTTGGATCACACTGATGAAAATCGCCGCTTCTTCCAGGGTCTATGTTTCGCCCAGGACAAGCGATCCGGCAATCCAGACTCCAACTTTTACTCGTTCCCTCTCCCCATCATCCCAGTGATGGATGCCCACACCCAGCAGATCATTCGGGTCGACCGTCCAGCCACTGGTGGCAAAGGAGATGGTCTCCAGGAACAAACTTTCAAGCAGGATATTATCGGTCACTGCAAGCCCTCAGAATACGTGCCGGAATTGTTGCCAGAAGGGACAAGGAAGGACCTCAAGCCTTTGAACGTCGTGCAACCTGAAGGACCTTCCTTCCGCGTCATAAACGAGTCCCTGGTGGAGTGGCAGAAGTGGCGTTTCCGCGTAGGTTTCAACCCGCGTGAGGGTGCCACCATTCACGATGTTTGGTATGACGGTCGCAGCGTGATGCACCGACTGGCGATCAGCGAGATGGTAAACTCTCCCTACTTTCGTATCATTGAAGAGGCCACTTCGTTCAATTTTTGTGTGTCAACTTGATATGGCTTAACTGATATCGAGTTTTGCTAGACTGTCCCATATGCGGATCCTCGACCCCCATTTCATCGCAAGCAGGCCTTCGACTTTGGCGATGGCGGTGGTGGCAACATGGCCAACAACCTCTCTCTGGGTTGTGATTGCCTGGGTGTGATTAAGTATTTCGATGCGGTGATCACGCAAGCCGATGGTACCGCGCAGAAGCTTCCCAACGCCATCTGCCTCCACGAGCAAGACAACGGCATTGCTTGGAAACACTCCAACTGGCGCACGGGTCGGGCTGTGGTGACTCGGAACCGGGAGCTCGTAGTCCAGTTTATCATTACCCTGGCCAACTACGAGTACATCTTCGCATACAAGTTCAACCAGTCAGGAGATATCACCGTCGAGGCTCGCGCGACTGGCATTCTGAATGTCGTCAACATTGACGCGGGCAAGGTCAGCGACTATGGCAACGTCGTCAGCGGGGGCGTTCTGGCACAGAACCACCAGCACATCTTCTGTGTCCGCATTGATCCAGCAATTGATGGACAGAGGAAC
Organism: Penicillium argentinense; assembly: GCF_028826775.1. Classification (NCBI taxonomy): domain Eukaryota; kingdom Fungi; phylum Ascomycota; class Eurotiomycetes; order Eurotiales; family Aspergillaceae; genus Penicillium; species Penicillium argentinense. The sequence goes on along the minus strand of NW_026622661.1, from coordinate 3,544,972 downwards.
TCGGTCTTGGTGGAAGAGTCGCATCCAGCCCCCATGAACGCGGTCACCAACCCAAATGGCAACTTCTACCGGGTCCAGAAGCAGACTGTCGAGCAGGCCTCCTGGTTTGATGCGGCCCCCGAACTGAATCGGACGGTCAAGATGATCAACCCGCACAAGATCAACCCCATTAGTGGGAACCCCATTGGATACAAGTTCATCCCCATGGCCACCCAACGGCTCCTCGCCGATCCGGAATCCGTGCAAGCCCGCAGAGCACAATTTGCCCAGCACCATGTCTGGGTCACAAAGTATCGTGATAATGAGCTGTATGCTGGCGGTCGGTACACCCTCCAGAGTCAATTCGAAGTGGATGGTGTCGCCGACGCCGTGCGACGTGGCGAGTCGGTCGCCGACACCGATGTCGTGGTTTGGAACACATTTGGCATCACCCACAACCCTAGGGTCGAAGATTGGCCTGTCATGTAAGTACTAACCCTGCTGGTTCGATTTCAAAAATCCACATCGCTAATTGATCGCATTAGGCCTGTGGAAACCTTCCAGCTCATGATCCGCCCGGCAGACTTCTTCGTCGAGAACCCTTCAATCGATGTCCCCTCCAACAAGAATGTATCGTCGCGGCTCGCCGACTCAGAATGCTGTCGAAAGTCTCACATCTAGCCTCTCCCGACCAGGCGCTGGGTGTACTTGTATGATACGTGGGAAAAACGAGGTTTGCGCTTTGTTAGAAAGCCTCTGGGGAGGACTTTGGGAGAATGGCATTGCGTCACTTCCAGAAGCAGACAATTACCAGACAGGAATTTTTCATCTCCTACCCTTCCGGTTGATCCTCAGCTTGTCTTTTTTTACATAGTTCTCGTAGACTACCTGGTATATAGTGAAGAGGGGAATGCTCGATGGCAGCACGCGCTGAGACGTGCGGGTCGATTCAAAAACCACCACAAAACACACGCGTAGCTGTCAGGAAATAGCGAGAAACCCAAATGTACGGGTCAGGTCGGGAAGATGTAAGGTGTATTCTATAACTAGCTATCCGGCCACCGTATACTGTCGGCTATGTCACATAGTCTGGATGGCACCCATGTAGTAGGGGAGAGGGTGTCTCCCCACTACAATAGGTAATCGCGAGCACTGTGGTAGGCATGGCTGACGAGTATAAATGACTCCACTGAGTAGACTTGCTGGTTGTGATTTCGGGCAACCGGACCGTGATCCTGAATCCAGTCCTCTGGTCAAACCTCTAGTAGCTGCACAATAACTTGAACTATCGTATTACACGTATTGCAGTGTGTAGGTGGTTTTAGGGTGCGTCGGTGGAGACAGTCCACCTCAGGCTTCCGCTTATCTCGCGATCCGCATGTCTCCCCCGTTCCGCTGTTCCGAGCGGCATCTCGCCTTCTCAACTCCATCCCAGCACCACGTCGGGTCGAGCATGCGCAATGACCTCACACTCGGCGCGGACAGGAGACGACGTGTCCTCGCCCCGCCCACGGAAACGTGCCAAATACACCCAGATCGCCTGGTAGGCCTCATTTGTACCCTCCCAGCTCAGCCGGAAACGATTCCCTGTACTGATAGCTCCAGCAACGAATGTAAGCGACGCAAGCTGAAATGCAGTGGTAGTAAGCCCTGCGCGAGGTGTGACCGCGACCAGATCCCTTGCCTGTATACGTCTCAAAGACCAGCAGCACCAGTGCCAGCCCAGGAGATCGCAGCCAAGTCTGATCGGTAAGAAAAAAAAGATGCTCCAACACTTGTCAAGCCTCCTGGATTACCTTGGTGATGAATACCCTCCCAATCCTCGGCTTGCATGACTGACTTTTGCTTCAGGTCTAGTCATGCACGGTTCCAGGCTGTCGACCGCGAACTGGACGCCCTACGCGATGAAATGCGGACTCTTTCCGCCCGTCTGAAAGAGGTCGAAGCCGTGAACCCAGCGATTTCATCCAAGGACTCTTCTCAGAAAGCCCCCGTGCGCCTGCAACGGATCTTGGATCGACCAAAATCACCTATATACATTGGGCCAACAAGTGCAGAGTTCGGCCTTAGTCAGCGCGACAATGATATGCATGACGGACGAGAGGCCGATGCAGATGACGATTACGATGCAACGGATGATCACGACGAATACGAGGAGGAGAACGATAGAGAAAAAGGAAGCATTGTGGCTTCTCCAGCGACGCGCAGTCCGAACCTTTCAGCCGATGCGGAGCCATCAACTGGCGGAAACCCGCTGGGTGATTTGGGCCTCGAGGAGATCCTGAGACTGGTGCAGGTTTACGAAGACACTGTCGGAATCATGTACCCATGTGTCGACCTAGCGAGCGTGCGGACTTATGTGGTGGAATACTCTCACTCACAACGCTCTATGCATCCAACGTTACCCGCACTGAGCGCGGAAACATCTGACCAGGATTGGTTTCATGCACGAGATATCCAAGTCCTGAAGATTCTTCTTGCCATAGCTCTTTTGGCTGAATCTCACGGCCGGAGTGAACGTGCCGCCCAACTGGCCGATAGCGTCGAGGACCGGTTTGCGAGTCGGCTTAAGATTCTCGAGGTGGACATGAAGGAGTGTCTGATCTTGACATTGCTGGTAAGCCGAATAGCCTCCCACAGCCAGTAGCCAACATACTAATTTGTATAGGCAATCTTTCATTCCTATCGTGACGACGAAGTCATTGCCTGGCGACTGACCGGTATGGCCGTCCGGGGAAGCATGGAGCTAGGTCTCCATCGCCAGGAAACGTGGCAAAAGACTGGAGGCGTGTTCCCAGGAGCCCTGGAGTGGATGTGGGCTAGTCGGCTATTCTGGTGTATCTATGTTCTCGACCGCAAGTGGTCGTTCGGCACAGGGCTTCCGTTTGCCATTCAAGATTCTGATATGGACACAAATTTGCCAGAGCCCGGCCACTCTTCCCCTTATCTCACCTGCATGATATCCTACGCCCGATTGAGTACGAAGATATGGGGTCTTGTTGTGGGCTGGTCGAATCGTTCACGAGAAGCGACGTCGGACAGCTGCGCCTTTCTAGATGCCCAAGTCCAGCAGTGGGTCCACTCCATTCCTCGCGAGCTACGCTTCGACCCAAACTGGCGCTCGCCTTCGGGTTCGGAGCATACCGATCGCGCCATGATGCTTCAAGTGCTTCTCGCTCTGCAAGCTAATCAACTCCGCATCCTTGTCTATCGTCAGAATCTTCTCAGTGGCGAACGCATTGCAGGCGACATGGCCGGCGCTTCAACCGCGGTCGAGACCGCGAAGAGTACTATTCATATGCTGGACTACTTTAGTCGTGTTTCAAATGTCTACTTTGAGCGACCGGAACCGTTCAACTATTTCCTCATCTCGGCACTTGCGGCCTTGTTCCTAGCAGTGCTGCATGCCCCGGCCCGTTTCAGCCAGACTTGTCGGCCCGAATTCTCCGGCCGTCGATATGGTCCGTCGCTCAGCGACTCGGGCGCGCACATCTCGCCGGCTGCGGAAGATCATTCGCAGTCTCAAGCGTATTCAGCTCCATGTACCATGGCAGACTCGGGAAGCTGGCCAGGGCCCTGCATCTCGTCGTCGAGCCTCGAAGACGGGCTCGCGTTCCCGATCTCATCTGACGCCCAGAGGAACATCACGTCCTTCTCAGATTGAATGGGATTGGACACCCCTTTCATGGCACGTCGAGTCTCCTGCTGCCCGATTTCCGACGTTCTATCAGGAACCCGGCATCCCGACCCCCCAAAACTCTTCAACAAGCCTGTGGCCCATATCGCCTGGAACGGCTGCCGAAGCAGAGTCGAATGAATGCGAAGATCTTAGTAGTTTTTTTGAAGTCGCAGGGGGGCTTTATTTCGACCCTCGACCAGGGGCCGACATCGCAGGTGGGGTCGAGACCGTCCTGTCTCACTCTGGTGAAAGCCGAAACCCTAACCCGCTCAGCGCGTTTCAGGTGGAGGATGAGGCGCTAACCAGGGTGATGGCTGGCTTGCTGTAGGGTCCATATTATTTTACTATCCTGTGCCATTATCGTCGCTACTATTCTCTTCCACCGGCATCGCCTATCAACAGTGTTTGCAAGCTCGGTTAATTATTCAATTTATACCATGATACTTCCTGCACTAGCGTAGGGCCTCGAGTCGTCGCTGTCACTGGTGCTTCTTGTAGGATCCATCAGCCTATTAGCCGGCTGAAGAAACTCCCCCGCATTCCAGCTCGCCTCTCGTCATCTGGCCTCTTCCTCCGGCCCTGGTATCTCCTTGTGGCACTAGTGCCCTTCGTGGAGTAATTCCCACCAGTCGACACTGCGAAGCAAGACTGACCCCCGCATGCAGCAGATTCCGCAGCCAACTGAGCCCACTGCGCCCCCTTTAATTCCTCCAAGTCTTTATCCCACACGCAATTTTTCCCAAATCCACTCATATCAGAGCACAAGACGAACCTCTTGCATCAAGGTGACTCGTCCGTGCTGAATGCTGCGCAGTGCAAGGCCAATGACGGATAAATAGTGTTCCTTCGGAACCCGCCATAAATAGCTTTGATAGCTGTCAATTGGAATTTTCGAGAGGCGAACTCTTTTGTTTCCATCTTGCTGATCATCATGATTTTTCGAAATCTACCAAATGCAGCAGCTCTGTTTGCCGCTCTGGCGCATGGATATGCAAACCCGGGTAGCTGCTCGGGGGCTTGCAATGTCCATGACCCATCTGTTGTCCAAAGGTCCTCGGACGGGCTGTACTTTCGATTCTCCACTGGAAACAAGATCTCATATGCCAGTGCATCGTCCATTAAGGGACCCTGGACATCGATCGGATCTATGCTTCCTTCTGGTTCTTCGATCGATCTAGATGGTAACACGGACTTGTGGGTATGTTTTGAAGGATAGGGCCTGGAAATGATACCAAAGCTGAAATATTTCCCGACTTTCCCTAGGCCCCCGATGCGCATCTCATTGATGGAGTGTACTATGTGTATTATTCCGTCTCTACTTTTGGATCCCAGAATTCTGCCATCGGACTTGCGACGTCCAACACCATGGCGCTGAACTCTTGGACTGATCGCGGCACAACTGGAATCTCGTCATCCTCGTCAAAGGCATACAATGCCATCGACCCGAACCTAATCAAAGCGGGTGGGACTTACTACATGAACTTTGGTTCCTTTTGGCATGACCTCTATCAAGCGCCCATGAATTCTGCCGCGACTAAAGTCGCATCATCATCCTACAATATCGCTTACAACTCCTCGGGCTCTCATGCACAAGAAGGTGCTTACATGTATCAGTATGGTAGCTACTACTACCTCTTCTTTTCGGCTGGAACATGCTGTGGCTATGATACTTCCAGACCTGCTGCCGGCGACGAATACAAGATTCGTGTGTGCCGGTCAACATCGGCGACCAGTGGATTTGTAAGTTTCCGCAATTTCTACTTGTCGTTCTTGAAGCTCACATTCAAAATCTCGAATAGGTCGATAAGGACGGTGTCGCATGCACAAACGGAGGAGGAACAGTTGTTCTAGAGAGCCACGGAAATGTTTATGGCCCGGGCGGACAGTATGTGATATCGGATTGAAACCGATGAATTCTCATTTGAATGGCCTGAGCTAATTGTTAACAGAGGGGTATTTACCGATTCGAGCCTCGGGCCTGTCCTTTACTACCACTATGTCGACACAACGATCGGCTATGCGGATAGCCAGAAGCTCTTTGGTTGGAACCAGATTGACTTTTCCTCGGGTTGGCCAGTTGTGTAAATCATGAATCTTTGCACTGTACTAGGGGCCCGTCCACGCATCACCCAACAAGCTTTGCTACATTCATCATTCACACTCACGGGAAGAGATAATATGAGAAATAATTGATCTCCGTGTGGTATTTTGACGCTCTAAGATGGTGCTAGTTGGAAAGGCCGTGCTGGCGGCCTCGGGTGGCAATGAAATGGTGGGGCCTAGTTCTACCGTTCAGCCTTGAGTATCGTCCGCGCGGAATTGTAGGTTAGCGTCCTTTGATCACAATGCATCACATGATGGATATCTCTTTTTTATTTCAACACATATCTGATTCTTATCGTATCAAATGGCCTTCCAGGCGGATCTTTTGTATGGTTCCGTAATTCCATTTGATTCAATTTCAGATACAGCTTTATGACCTCCCGCTGCTTCCCACGATATCCATCCAGCGCTCCATCTCCCGGGTCAACACCTGAATACCGGTGTCCATCAATTCGGTCAACGGGCGGGTGGAATTTGCCTGCAGGTTGTCGTGCCATGGATCGAGAACGAGCTTGTTTACATTGACTTTAGTCACACCTGCCTTGATACAAGTTTGCGTCAATTCGGGGGAGAAGTCATTTGTTCCATGCAAGACAAGACGGGCACGTCCATTCATCGCTTTGAAGATACGCTGGAGTCTGAAATCGATATTCGTTCAGCCATGAATGCTTGGACTAGATGTACTGGAGAAGCTCACCGATGAATATCGAGATTGGGGCCATCAGGGCCGTAGTCTCCGTGGACGTTGCCTACACCCGGGGCCAAGAAGTCCACACCAGCGGTGATGAATTCTTCCACATCTTCCGGGTTGGTCAGAATGCCTACGATCCGTGTCAGGGGGTTATAGAACCGGTTATATCAATATGGAACTTACCTTCCAGATCTCCTGTGTCCATAATGCCGTCCTCGCCCCCTTCAATGCGTCCGGTCTCTGCTTCCACGGAGATGCCCCGGGCATGGCAATAATCGCGCAACACCCGGGTCCTCTGCAAGTTCTCCTCCTTCTCGTAGTGGCTCATGTCAACCATGATCGAATCGAAGGGTAGGTTATCCGCCACATATTTGATTTGTTCATAATCTTGGGCGTGGTCGAGATGGATCGAGATCGGGACGGTCGCACTTTTGGCGGCCGCCGCCGCTGCAAAGACGAGGGAGGGGGTTTGTTTGAGTGATGACGGAAATAGTTGGATGATCAATGGTGACCGACGTTTTTCAGCGGCTTGTAAAAAGGCCGTTATATGCTCAATGTTGTATCTAACTTGCGTCAATCCTTCCGTCATGCTCTCGTCTCGAATTCAACCTCTACTCACACAATCGCGGCCAGCACTCCGTAGCCGCCCTTCTCCGCGTCGAGCAAGATCTGGCGGGTTCGGTTGCTCTTACGATCTTGTACAGCCATGGCGAGTTCAACAAGGTGCTGATACTACCAGAGACCTAGGGAGAAGGATGGGGTGTTTATGTGCCTCTGCGCCGTCTCCCATGCTATCTGCTGCGTCCGGGGAAACCACGTGCTGCCTCGTGACGAGGCACGCGTGGCCCCACGTGGCCTACACATCTGGCAACCCCACAAACTGGCGAGAGACATCGCGATCTGAATCTGTTAGGCGAAATGATCGGACGGTGACTTCGATGGCGAATGCAGGGTGTCTACCATTAGTATTTGGTGGACGCCACGGGCAGCCCGCATTATTCCGGGTTGCAGCCACGATGGTCCTCTTTACCATATCCAGCGCAGGTGAGCACTAGGAGGGGCAAAGAAGCCGCTACTCGTCTCACAGTGTGCTCAGTGGAGCAATTCGGCAACCCGCGTCCGTAAATGCCGCTCGCCTCGTCCCGACTGCATCTCTCGTCTCCGCCCTTCTCGTCTGCTTGGAAGGCTCGGTGCGACCGAGCGCCATTCCAGGCTTGACGCTGCGTCATGGCTAGAACGCCCGGCTCACGGCAGAAGCGCAAATCCCGTGGACGAGGCCTGCGAGCTACGACAGGCTGGTGCGTGCTTCCCCAGATTTCGGAGAGTTTCGTGTGGAGGGGGCGTCGCGTCGCACTTTCGGTGCATGGAGTGCATTGAGACTAACGGTGAAATAGTGTCATCTGCAAGCGCCGCCATGTGAAATGCGACGAGGTAGGCTCTCTTTTATCCGCGTTTCATGAAGTTGTCTTCTGCGGCTAGTTGTGGATAAAAAATCTCATTAATCCACCAGGTTCGTCCTCGATGTGGACCCTGCGCCAAAGGACAGCGCCCCTGTGTCTATGCATGTCAAGATGCCTCCATCAGCCGCGACTCTGTCGATGGGAGTCCTCGATACACCATGCCGTTCCCGGCGCCGCGAAACCTCGTAGATCAGCAACAGGTCCACGAGCCGCTGCAGGTGCTGGTTGATGCGTGTCACCAGGAACAGCCAATCCATCAGAAAACCTCCCAGCAGGAGCTGGATCAGTCAACCGATGTGGTGACCGAGTCAGAACCCAAAGTCTTGACAGGCTCGGCAGTCCCGGCCGCTCTCTCGACTCCGAGGCCTGGCTATGGATACGTCCCATCTCCAGGAACTGACAATTCCGCTGCATCGACGCGGATTGCTCCGCTCAGCTGGTTTGAGCTGCTCGCTACTGATGCCGCCAATGCGGACGACAGATTCCTCCTCTCTCCTCCGCAACAGTTTCCCCAGTCTCGAACCGATGAACCGACTGAAGATCCTCGAAATAGTTCCAACTTACGCCCGCGGACGTTACGAGAACGCGAGAGCTTCTATGCCGCGGCCTTCCCACGAAACCTTGAAATCGAACAACGACTTGCTTCACATACCCCCGAAGGAGCTTCTACCGTATCTGATGACCCTTTGTCCTGGAGCACCTACACCCCTATTCCATTGTCGAATCTCGAACATCTCCTGTTTTCACATTTCATTCACGTCTCTAGTCAGTGGTTAGATTTTTACGACCCCATCAAACATTTCTCGTCGGTGGTGCCCCATCTGGCTCTTCGAAACGTGGGCTTGATGCGTGCGCTGCTGGCCCTCTCCGCCCGTCACCTCTCCCTCGATGCCGAACAGCAACATGCTGCGCACACTTCGTTAGATACAGATGGACTATCGCTTCTCAATCACACCGAGGCGCCGCAGCATGACAAGATCGACCGTAATTTGGCTGTGCAATACTACTATGAAACCCTCCATTATCTCAACCGAGCGATGCAACACCCCTCCTACGCGCGCAGCCTCGAGGTCATCGCCACCTCCCTGCTCATCAGTACCTACGAAATGATAGATGGGTCCAACCAAGATTGGGAGCGCCATCTCAAAGGTGTCTTTTGGATCCAACGTTTTCAAGATAATGATGGGGAATCTGGAGGGCTGCGACAGGCAGTCTGGTGGGCCTGGTTGCGACAGGACGTTTGGGTGGCCATGCGTGAGCGGCGCAGGGTCTTCAGCTTCTGGCAGCCGAAGAAGCCTCTGGCAGCGTTGACAGCCCCTGAGCTTGCGACACGCGCCACCTATCTCCTCGCGCAATGTGTCAATTATATCTCAAAGGAAGAGCAAGAAACTTCTACACTGGAGCGGCGTCTCGAACGCGGCAGCGAGCTGTTGTTCCTACTTCAGGAGTGGTACGACCATTTGCTGCCTGAATTCAATGCTCTGCCTCTTTCCTCGGACATTGATACATTCCCTCCTATTTGGGTGAATCCATCTTCCTATGCAGCAGCCTTGCAGGTGCAGAGCCTGGCCCGGATCTTGGTCATTCTTCATCGACCGTCTACTGGTGGTATGGAGGACTACAGAGCTGCGCAGAAGCTCTTGACGTTATCTGTAAATACGATATGCGGGCTCACACGCACCATTGATGAAAAAGATCATGCGGCAAGCTTGGTCGCTATACACTGTTTGTTCGGGGGTAAGTTCGCCCACTTCAGTTGGCATGGACGCTTGATTTATTTGAAAATAACTGACTCCATCAGCTGGAATGTGCGTTCATACGCCATACGAGCGTATTGCTCTTCTCGAACTTTTGGATTCGTGTCAACGAAGGGTCCATTGGCCATTGGTCTCGCTTCGGAAGGAGCTCGAATTGGAATATGCAAAGGATGCCCTTCCCAGTTACATTACATGACGGCTGCGCCAGTCCCCCGAATTATTCATGCCTCTCTCAAGGCAATCAGTGCGATACTAGGCAGGCATTAATCTTCTCTCAATATCGCCCAAGCTTGCTCCCCTGTTCCGTATTGCCGATACGGTCATGGTCTGGCGACAATCGCAGGTGAAGTGGGCCTGGTTGAGGCAGTGTGCCTCATTGACAAGCAATGCGACAGTAATACTAGATTCATGGTACTAGTACCTGTGGTAAGTTCATTGAAAATTACACCCAAGGTTTGGTGGTAGGATTTGCCCGCGGTATCTGCAAACATTGCCAAGTACCTAGGTAGACTTAATGGGTTCTTCAAAACTGGCTAGTGTTCACCGAGTGCGCCTGATGGTGTTAAGAAAAATTCTCAAATCGCACTTGTTTCTCTTGTACAGAATATTTATAAACACGGATAATTATCATCATTCATCAAAATTTCCTGTTCAGAAAAGACCTATATTGCTGGGTTTGGTTGTAACCTCACTCCTCGAAGAAAGATCGTGTGCGACGGCGGAACCACACGTGGAGCCCGGCGTATACAACCACGCCCAATGCCAGCATTGCCGAGATGACCGAAAAGCCCATAATATACTTGGGGCTGTCTGTGTCCGGGAAGAGATACTGCCGTTACCGATTAGTGTTTTGGGTCGAGATATTCAGAGCTCGATGCACGTACCGCGCCATAAATCTGCGCCAGATTACCCAGTGCGTTGACCAGGGCGAGGCTTACACCTCGCGCCTGCGGATTCATCCCGGCAAAGGCAGAGGATGCATATGCTAGCGAGCCTCCGTTGGTTGCCCACAACCCGGCCGCCATCAAGACTAACAGAATGTACCGGGCCGTGAAGTTATACACCGCGCACACAATAATCGAACATGCCAACGAGAAGGCGAGCCAGCCCGTAATGACCAAGCCTCGCCAGGACGGGATCTTGTCGCTGAAATAAGCGGTTATACCGGTGCAGATAAACGCGAAGCCGTAAATCGGGACAGTGAGAAGGTTGACTCGGTAGGTGGATGCGTCATTGAAGAGCCCTTGCACGAGAGTTGGGTAGAAATAGGTGAGGGTACTTGATCCAACAATGACCTATTCACATCGATTCTGTCAGAAAGGGGTTACAAATCCTCGTCCAAGAATAGGAGGTCGTTACCATATATCCCACAACGAATGCCCATGTCCGCCAGTCACACACAGATACTTTGACAGCTTGCCAGTTGCCCATTCTCTCGCTGTTCTCTGTGACCGCAGTCACATTCTCAGTTGCCAGGCGTGCCACTGCAATACGTCTCTCGCGCTCTGATAGCCGCTTGGAGGTGGCGGGGAAATCAGGGAGGATAAACAGGGAGATAATGGCGAATCCGACAGTGGCAGCACCCTCGACAATAAAAAGCCATCGCCACCCCCGAATTCCGTGAGCGCCTTCCAGGTTGTCCACGATTCCGGCCGCAATCAAACCTCCAAAGGCACCGGAAAGAATGGCCGCCGAGATATAGACACCAAACCGCTTGGACTGTTCTGTGCGTTTGTACCACGAAGACAGTAGGAGCAGCACGCCAGGGGCAAACCCGGCTTCGACACATCCGATGATGACCCGAAGAACGACGAGATGCTTATAGCTCTTGATGGTGGCCATCACGCAGGTCAGAGTTCCCCACAGAATCATGATGCTGGGCAAGAATATTGATGGTCGAGTGCGGCCTAGAACCAGGCTGTGATGATTTTGGATTAAAATATGCCAGTGATAACGCCAGAGCACCACGGGGTGGGAGAACTCACTTGCTGGGGACTTCGAAGACCACGTATCCGACAAAGAACACTACCAGGGCAATCGAGTACTCGCCTGACGTCAAGTTCAGATCTGTCTCCATGCCTGAGATTTTGGCATTTCCAATGCTGTCGGTACCCCGATGTCAGAATTTTGATGTATCCGAGACGAAAGGGGTCGCTGACAACGTATTCCAGTTGGATGGAAGACTTACTTTGTCCGATCCATATAGGACAACAAATACATAATCCACATGGTTGGCAGCAGGGTCAAGTCAATCTTCCTGACCAGGGCCTTCTCCTCCTCGGGGGTGAAGGAGGGTGTCTCATCGATACTGGCATGTTCGATCTTCTCGGACGTGACATCCATCTTGATCTGATCCTCAATCGTGCTCGGGGCCATGATGGTCTGTAGAATCGGAAGGCGAAAAGAATGGAGATGGCAGCGGGAGCCACAACGCCCGCGGCTACAGGATATTTATGCCCGGCAGCCCCAAGTCTGACTCTGCGCTATGAGCGATGACGGCAGGCCCTGCCATCATCCCACACGGCAAGCCTTGGAGTAGCTGGTCTGGGGTTAAGGGTCCACTTTGGCCCGCCTCCGCAACTGGACGGTCTCCACCAAACTGACGCGCTAGAACTACCGGCCTGCTCCCGAATGACTCGTCGCGAGGCAAGACCTTGGGCGCGGCGACGCCAGAACGGCTCGAGCTGCCTGTGCGCGAATCTGGGGATCAAGCTTCGCATCGAACAGAGACGGCCGTCCGGAGAGCTTCCGGGGTTCATCCGGCTCGGGGTCCATCGGTTGGCGTCTGGGGCGACCCAATGATTCCTTCGTGCCTGAGGGTATCCTGCTAGGTTCCGGTGCTTGGGAAGTTGGCAGGGGGATGTCCGGGATGCCAACGCGGTTGATGCGCAGAGGGTTACCTCTTTGGTCCCATTTCCCCCGTACAACTTCAAACATACAGTCATCGCGGCAACACGCTTTGAGAGCCCTTCTGAGGAGAGGTATTTAGATAGCCTAGCATTTGGTGAACTATGTTGGGCTTGCACAGTTTTTCGTCTTATATTCGGAGTATTTGGATGGAAAGTAGCAGGCGGAGTCCTTTGGAGTTACCCCGGATTCGGATAGTTCCCCATGTATACATCGCTGCTCTCTGACTACGACATCTCCAGCACCTTGTCTGCTGCAGCTCCTTGGATTCGTCCGCATTTCGGTCGCTCGGACTCCCGGCTTCCTTTTCGGCTCCAGACGACCAACTATGGGGTGCATATCATCCGCTCCGGTTGTTCTCGCGTGGGCTCATCGATGCAGCCGGTGTCGCCAGATCCACCGCCGCCGATCGCTCACTGCAGGCTCGTCGTGATGCCTCGCATCGAGGATGCTCGTCTCCGCAAAGACTCAGTGCAACGCCGAACAATTACAACACCGGGGGAGGGGTCGAGGGGTTGTTGGTCATCAGGTGCCGCCAAAAACCCCAGGCTATTAAAGCAGCCGGGATCGCCCAGCAGCTGCCACCGTCACTCCTACTCCTTCGAATCCTTCCAGTCCATCAACGTGAAGTTCGCAGTCTCCTACCAGACCCGTCTCCCGCAATTTTCCGTGTGAAACCGAAAACAATGCCGCCTGCCGCGACCGAGAACGCTGCGATGGACGCCGCCAAATCTGAGACCCAGACCCCGGTCTTGAGCACGATGCCGGACAACGACTTCAGCTGGCAGATAACACTCGGCCAGAAGGTCGTGGCCATCACCGGTGCCAACCGCGGCATCGGTTTGGGAATCGCCGAGGTCTGTCTGGCCAACGCAGCCAAGGTGGTCTACTCGCTTGACCTGATGGAGCCGGGCGAGGAATTTGCTGCCCTGCAGAAGCGCTACCCCAACTTCCACTTCATCCAAACCGACGTCACCTCGGAAGATAGTGTTGAGAAGGCCATCAACCAGGTCGTCGAGCAAGCCGGTCGCATCGATGGCCTGGTGGCCAATGCCGGCATGACCAAGCACCAGCCGGCTCTCAAATTTGAGCGTCCCGAGCTGGAGAAGCTATTCAACCTGAATGTCAGTACTGCGACCGCTGGACCACAATTGCCGGGCTTGGAAGAACTGTGAACATCCTCACTCATGCCGTTCGCAGGTCTTCGGTGCCTACTTCTGCGCCCAAATTGCTGCTCGCAAGTTCATCGAGCTGGGAATCAAGGGCTCCATCGTCATGACTTCCAGCATGACTTCCTACCGCCCCAACCGCGTGAGTTTTTCAAATCACCAACACATTGGACCGGGGGGGTTGAGGGGCGGCTTTACTAACTATTCATTCTTCCTTGACAGGCTGCTCCCTCAGCTCCGTACGGTGCCACCAAGGCTGCGGGTAAGTGAATTTCCGTTCAAATGTTACCTGTACTTTTCTTTACCATGTGGACATTAATTAATGATGCATTATTCCTCTGATAGTTCGCAACATGTGCCACACCCTCGCCATGGAATGGAGCAAGCATGGTATCCGCGTCAACAGCATCTCGCCCGGTTTTGTGCGGACCGCCATGACCTACTATGTCGAGAAGTCGCCCGATTGGGATTTGAAGATGCAGTACTATGGCGGCATGCCCCGTCTGGCCGACCCCCGCGAACTGGGTGGTGCCTACGTGTATCTGCTGAGTGACGCGAGCTCCTATACCACCGGCATTGATATCCCCATCGCTGGTATTGTCGGTGCATGGTAGAACAACAGCATGTGAGGATTAACGAGTTTCATGGGCGGCGTTTAGTATTCAATTTTCCCCCTCTTTATAGAAGGCATTTGAGGGATTATATCCGGGTTTGGGACTTGTCGAGAGGCCAGTTGACATTTTGGATTTCCACCCTGCAATGATCCAAGACTGTGTAAAGGAATCGAGACATACTTTGTAGTTAGGAGTATTGAGTAGTCGTAGCTGGGATGGTCAATAACGGAAACCGCGGGGAGGCATCGGCGCCGCCCGCAACTCGGCCGACTGCGTGCGCGGGAGCTTCCCGCAAAGCACGACAAGGCCGGCAGCAACACCCTCCCGCTCTCTTCTGTCGACACGACTACCCTTCAAGATGGCGAACGATCAGCCTGCAGGGGCCCGCGGCCCGATCAAGTATAACCATGGCTGGCGCCGTATCATCCGCAATTTCAGTCCTTCGTACGCTCTCCCAGTCGCCCCTCGAATGTGGAAGGCAACTAAGATGAAACAGGTGGTTTGCAGTGACCATGGGCACCGGCATCGTGTCAGTGCTGATGAGCTCGATTCCCTTTCACACTCCGGCTCTTAACTATCTGTCGATCGTCTTCTTTGTTCTCAATGCGGTCCTCTTTGCACTGGCGCTGATGACCTCCATCCTGCGGTACTCCTTGTATCCAGAGATTTGGCCGGTCATGATTCAGGACCCAACCAACTCGCTCTTTCTGGCGACGATCCCCATGGGGTTTGCAACGCTGATCGAGATGTGGGTCTTTATCTGCGTGCCTCGGTGGGGAGACTGGGCCATTTCGATGGCCTGGGCGTTGTGGATGGTGGACGTCGTGGCGGCAGCCGCCGTCACAATGTCCCTCTCGTTCATCCTGTATGTTTTTACCCTCGCGGGACGTGGCTCTGATTTGCTACTTCCCTGCTAATCCTCCGTTTGATAGCATCTCTCAGCGCTATATCACTTCACTGGATCGAATCACGGCCCTTCAGTTATTGCCCATCGCGGCGACAATCGTTGCCGCAGGGGTCGGCGCTGAAGTTGCCAGTATTCTACCCAACAGACAGCACGCCCTGGGTACGCTTCTGGCCTCGTTCGTGCTCTGGGGAATGGGAACCCCCCTGGCCATAGTGGTTTTGGTCATCTATTACCAGCGATTGGCCGTCCATAAACTTCCCCCAAGAGAGACGATCGTCAGCTGCTTCCTTCCCTTGGGCCCCCTCGGCTTCGGCGGATTTGGGTAAGCATAGTTCTTTCTTCCAAGCGTGACGACGATGCTCATTAGTTGCAGGATCATGTACATTGGAAAAGTGGCGCGGCGGCTCTTCGAGGATTCCGATATCCTCGACCCGATCGCGGGCTCAATGGCTTACGTCCTTGGCGTGTTCATCTCCCTGTTGATGTGGAGCTTCGGCTTGATCTGGCTAGTGTTTGCTCTTGCCACAATCTTGAAATGCTCACCTTTTCCCTTCAATATGGGCTGGTGGGGGTTCACGTTCCCACTGGGTGTGTATGCCGCCAATTCAATGGAACTAGGTAATGAGCTGGATATTCTGTTCTTCAAAATATTTGGTGCTGTATGTACACTCGACCACTCCTCACGCTCATACACACCTAACTCATCACCTGATCATTTTTAGATTCTAAGCGCCACTGTATTTGTTCTGTGGGCTCTTGTCGGGTCACGTACCGCGTGGGGAGCGTGGAAAGGAAATCTGTTCTACGCCCCCTGCCTCCAGAACCTCCTCTGCAAGGTCGAGAGGCCGGGTCGGGACAGCCACGGGATCCGAGCCTGACGAGTCCAGCCACATGGCTCTAGCCGCTCATGCTGTCAGCATGATACAGGGTCTCACGTTCTTCTTGGCAGCTTGATTTGGTCAACCCTGACGCGAGAGGTCGAAACGCCTTAGTCGTGTTTTCAGGGCAAGTTCTGCCGATAGCGATTAGATGCATTCATTGGCTGCAAAGAAATGGAATCCTGCTGGCCCCTTCGCCAAGCGATAGTCAGACTAACGTCACATGTGCCTGTTGTCTCGTATTCTGCTCGTAGGCGCTGTGATAGTAATAGTCTTGCCAGCGGAGAGTCAAGCCTTCCTTCCCGATCATCTTCAACCTCCGAGATTTTCACGGTGTTCGCTGTTCTTTCTGTTACCATGGTAAGAAATATTCTTCTAAAATTCCATGAGTTCTCTCCATAACTGGCCTCTCAGGATTCGACGGAACACGAGTTCCCGTTTCTTCAGGAGGTCTTCACTCCGCGGGACGCCCACAAGGTCGAGTGTGTCCAACTTTCTCAACACTCTGTTTCAGTATTACTGACAAACGACATGGCAGCTTTGTCTTCGTCCATGGTCTTAACCCTCGAGGTCGAAATGATCACCCTTTCGAAACATGGACGCATGCGAATGGAACCTTCTGGCCGAGCGAGTTCCTGGCCGAAGACATCCCGTACGCCCGAGTCTTCGTGTATGGGTACAATTCAAACATCACGCACCCTCAAACCATGTCTACGGCCAGCATCAAAGACCATGCCAACACCTTGTTAAATTTGCTAGACATGGAGAGAAGTCCTGTGCTCGTAATAATTCCTTTCGCTTTCTCCTCGTCTCCGGACACCACAACCATATACTCACAGAACACTTCTCCTGATAGTCCTCGTTACCTCCACGGATTATCTTCATCGGACACAGTCTGGGTGGCCTGGTGGTCAAACAGGTGCGTCGGTATCAGTTACTATCGGATGATATCACAATGTATAGCAACTGATCGCCGTTCCTCTCGTGCTAGGCTTTGCTCAATGCCAAGGAAGACCCTAAGTACAACTCCATCCGCAGCGCAACATCCGGTCTGGTCTTCTTTGGCACACCCCATCGCGGCGCAAAGGCTGTTGAGCTGGGAAAGATTGCCGCTCGAGTTGCCCGCTTCGTCTCGAAGGGTCATGCAAGTAACGATCTGCTCGATTGTCTCGAACACAATTCACTTTTCACCCGACAGATGAGCGATCGCTTCCGACACCAACTGGAAGACTATCGGGTCGTGAGCTTCATCGAAGGCAAAGAAGTGCAGCTTGGAGGAGTAGGACCGGCGTCGTTGAGTCACGTAAGTCTCGTTCGCTCAAATATCTTCACGGCGCCTAATTAGTAGTATCAGCTCGTCGTCGACGAAGAGTCTGCCGTCTTGGGTCTATCTGGTCTGCGAGAAACTCAGCTAAAACTGGATGCCGACCATTCGCAAATGTGCAAGGTGGGCAATCGCGGTCCCATGTACCGTCTGATCAAAGGAAATATCAAGCAGCTGGTCGATCAGGCACTTTTGTCAGAACAAGGCTTCATTCCGCAACCCACTCCTCATGCCTCCGCGGGACCCGCGCCGCCCCCCGTGCCTCCTCGCATGCATTCTAACAGCAGCAATCCCTATCAGCCACCAGGTCGCTCCGCTTCGACGACCCAGCGCGTCGCCGGGGCCATTTTCACTGCCAGCGATAATGACCCACGGTCGGTGGAAGCTGCAGAGTTGAAAAACCGGGGAAAATGGGACAATGCGCGAGATGTTGAGTACGATATTTTCCAAGAGCATCTACGGGTGCTGGGGGCCGACCATTACAGCACGCTCTCAGCCGGATATAACCTCGCCGAAGTCGAGTTGGAGGCGAGTTTCCTGGATAAAGCGACGGAGTGGTGCCAATGGGTGTCTGACAATGCGCAACGAGTGTTTGGGGCTCGACATTCGCTCTCGATGAAAACTGAAAGCCTGATGGCGGAGATTCTGTGCCAGCAAGGCAAATATCAAGAGGCCGAGTCGATGTGCGCCAACGTGCTCGCCCGCCAACAGATGAACATCGGCGAAGACCATCTGGATACGCTGGAAACTCGGAGGCGCCTCGCCATGGCGTACAATATGTTAGGCAGGCGAGAAAATGCCATTGCGACCGCCGAAAAGCTCACGGATAGCTACAAACGCTTGCTCGGTGAGAATCATATCCGCGTCTTTGCAGCGGCCTTGGACACACTGGAATACATCATCTACAACCACGGCGATAGTGCGATGGGACACATCCTCGCCTTCCAGCCCGACATCCAACGGGCCTTTGAGATCATCCCGAGCTTGCATGAGGAGCTTCTCGCCGGCCTGGGCCGCACCCACCCACTGACTATCCGCGCGCTCTCGCTGCATGGCCGGGGTTTGACTCGCTCGCAGCAGAATATGGAAGCTTCCGAAACGTTTCGGCGCGCGCTGGCCATTTCCGAGGAAGCGCTGGGCCCCGAGCACCCGCTGACCATGGACATTGTCGGCAATATCGGCGTGATGTATGCGCTACAAACCCCGCAGTACATGATGGGTACAAACCCGCCGTCCGAAGCTCTCCCCTGGCTGCTTCGCTATTTGAATTGGGTCGAGCGCCGCCGAGGCATCCATAATCCGGAAACCCTCGCCTCGTTGGAAATGGTGGGAAATATCCATATGGCGGCGAAGGAGTACGGACCTGCGCAGGAGTACTTTGAACGCGCCATGGTGTCGTGCCGCGGCAATAGTAACCCCGCCGCGGAGCAGCGGATTGGCAGCATGCTCCAGCTGTGTCGCGCGAATACCATGATCTTCAATAATAATCGTCGTTCGGGGTTAGAGGGCTTTTTATCTGCTTTCCAACGACAGCGATTCTAGAGCCATACGTGCAAGCCGCATCGATTTTACTCCGACATGGCGTCATATACAGTATATACTGCCAGCGTATAGGACATTATGGGACAACAGCATCATGATTCACGTGTTATGGAGATAGGTCTTGAAGTATTCGAGTGCATTATTAAATGTGATGGATTCATGATTCATCTGTCATAGCTATATATCCAAGATATATCTCCCGACGAGGTATCGCGTGGTATCTTCGGGTGCATGGTGTTCTCGGCATTCACCCTCAAGCCTTCCTTACTCGCACACTCCTCCGCTAGTGTCGGAGTGGAGCGGCCGGCGGGAACGCTTTTAGTTGGAGAACTTCTCCGGCACCTTCTTGCTGCAGGTGGAGGTGGTCAGCCATGTACTTGGCAACGTATAGTATCTCAGTAGGTAATCCGGTCCAGCTTACCCAGTGGCCTTCTCGAACTGCTCGCGGGCGTTGTCGGTGATCTTCTCGTTGGTGTCACGCATCTTGACCGGGTCGACCTTGCCGCCACCGAACTTCTTCTCGACACTGTCGAGGGCTGGACTTGGGTTAATTCATCGGACATGACTTTCACTTTTGTTTTCCGTATCGAGAAAATAGGGAGAGGGCGCTCACCCTTGTCGAGGTAGTCCTCGTTGTTGGAGGAGCCGCCAGAGCTCGACCCACTCTTGTTGCCGCCCCCGAGCTTCGAGGCGAGACCGGAGAGCTTATCCATATTGAGTAGAATGTGAGATGAGGGAGGATGTTCAGGAAGAGGGATGAACGAAACTTTTTCCCCGCCGGGCAATGGAGCCCCTCTTTATAGCTCCCCTACTCGATGGGACTCTAGGGAAGACTAGGGTAGTCTTCCCCTCGATATCGTCATGGCCGTGCTCGAATCAAACCTTGCCGAGTGGAACGGGATTGGATTGGAACAGCCAAACACCGCCACGCTAGGCCCGCCGCATTGCCCGATCTGATCTCACTTCTCGGCCTGCCCGCGATTGGCCCGTGATGTAATTTATAGCCTGAGGCAGCAATCAAGATCCCGTGACTCATGCCTGAGGCCCGATTTTAGTCACGTGAATAAACAAGGCTCAGGCATCAAGGCACCGCTTTCTGCTGTTGACCATCTCTCATGAGACTGCCCCAACCATTCACTGGAACCACACTGCAGTCTGCCATCGTGGCCCAACCCCGAGATGCAGTGCTCCACCCGCATCAGACTAGACGCTGCTGTGATGCCCATACATTTTCCATCGCTCTAGGAGTGCCATGCTGATGATCCATCTGTCTGTGTCTTATGGATCCGACGCAATAATATACATATATCTCCCGTAAAGGCGAATAATTGTTATCATTGCAGAACTCTAGCTCATTCCCACACGGTGCAGGACTGTCACACTTTAAATTTGACTTAAATACTTCAAGTTTGCAATTCGAGTCCGCGACCGAGATCCGTCTCGGCCTGAGCTGCCCCGAAGGAGTCTTGCTCCCCACGCTGGGCTCACCGGGGAAAACTGCGAGACAGATGGGTCTCCCCCAACTTGCACCCCTTCCCCAAACCCCACCATAATGCGCAGAACCAATTGTTACCCCTGAACGTCCTGATCAGCTCTCTGTTTTCCTGCTCCAGACATGGCCGTGTGACTGCTGTCTGCCTATGTTCGCTTGCCGTGGCACCTTCAGATCTTGGCTAGAGGGTCGGAGTTGCGCCGAGCGACCTTCACCAGCACCTCGCAGCCCAACAAGGCATATAAAGGAAAAAGAAAAGTTCACTTCCCTCAACGGAAGGGCAAAAGTTTCACGCGTCAACACCTGCAAACCAAAGGCCGAAGACTCAGGTCGGGCTCGACATTACATGATGGCCAAGTCCACGGAGGAGCAAGTTGAGTACCACGAGACGGAGCAAAAAGGGCGCGAGCTCGAGCAAGATGCCTTGTACCAGGCATATGCCTCCAAGGCTCCCGAATGGCATCGTAATATGACACGGACCTTGCTGCGCAAGGTCGACCTCCATCTGCTGCCTTTCCTCATTCTTATGTACCTGCTCAACTTTCTGGATCGCAAGTAAGATAGACCAGCCCGCTCCCAGGCTTACTGCTCGCAAACTAATCACACCGCGCAGTAATTTATCTCAGGCGCGCCTGGGCTCCCTCGAGAAGGACCTGGGAATGGAAGGCACCGACTACAATCTAGCCACGAGTATCCTGTTTGTCGGCTACCTGCTGATGCAATTGCCCTCTAACCTTCTTCTCACTCGTATCCGACCCTCGCGATTCCTGGGCGTGGCCATGGCCATTTGGTACTACTCATGCCCCTTCAATGACTTGAATGACCATATCGACTCATTGCTTCCTTCCTCAGGGGTATCATTTCCGCATGCCAGGCGGCCACCCAGTCCTTCACGGGACTTGTGATTTCTCGTTTCTTCCTTGGATTCGTGGAAGCGCCCTTCTTCCCCGGTGCAGTTATGTTAATGTGAGACCTCGGCCCTCTGCTCAAACTCGTGAACCCGCCAAGAAAGTTTACTCACAATGGCACATAGGTCGAGTTGGTACACTAGACAAGAGGTAAGATGTCCGAGCCGAAAACATTCCCACTGATCTGGTTCTAATGCCATCTCAGTTGAGTCATCGCATTGCTTGGTTCTACGCCGGTAGCTCGCTAGCCAATGCCTTTGGTGGATTGATTGGTGCTGGTGTCCTCGGGAACTTAGATGGCAACCACGGGATCGCCGGATGGAGGTGGCTCTTTATAATTGAAGGGTGCATCACCGTGGGTGTGTCTATCTTGGCTGCGTAAGTCTTCCCTTCACAGGGGTGAGCCGCTACCCTTCTAACACTAACTTATTGCAGCATCTTTCTCCCCAACTATCCTGCGACTACCTCATGGTTGAATGAACAGGAGCAGGCATATGCTCAGTGGCGCCTCATTGACGATGCCGGAGAGGCAGATGATGCCACGTCTAGCAGCATCAAGGAAGCTCTGACACTGGTCTTCGCCGACAAGCGCATCTATCTCTTCATTCTGCTGCAGCACACGTCGCTTCTTTCGCAGAACTTCCAGTACTTCTTTCCCACCATCGTGCAGACTCTCGGATACGGCAATATCGAAACGCTCCTGATCACCGCGCCGGTCTGGATTGCAACTTTCTTGGTATCCCTCCTCGTCACCTGGACCTCCGGCCGAACGGACGATCGCAGCTTGCATATCATTGCTTTGATGCTCGTCAGCGTTATTGGAGGGATCATTTGCACCGTGACTACTAATACCGGGGCTAAATTCTTCGCGATGTTTCTGTAAGTCTCTCTGTGGGTCTTTGTTTCTATCGACCGCTGACGTTTTCCCCAGGATGCCCATGGGTGCCGTGTCCGCCTACCAAATTATCCTGGCGTGGGTTGCCAACTCCTTCCCTCGACCACTGGTCAAGCGATCGGCCGCCATCGCACTGGCAAATATGATCGGCAACACCGCTTCGATCTATGGCAGTTACATGTGGCCGTCGTCGTCGGGACCGCGGTATATCCCCGGTGGAAGTGCCACCGCCGCCATCGCGCTGTTTGTCGCGCTGCTCGCTCTCGTCATTCGTCTTGTTCATGCCCGGATGAATCGACAGCTGGAGGAAGCCGAGTCATCGCAGAACATGCCGTCGGGGGAGAACGACCCCGAAACACGGGCGGTTGGATTCCGCTATATATTGTGAAATAATGTCAAGGACACTTATCGGACGATTCATGTGCAATGCAACGTTGGCTAAGAAATAGAGATCAATTCCACATTCTGTACCATATCGTTTGTCCGTTGTACCAGTCATGCTAAAATCACAATGGCCTGTAGATGATATTCTAGGAGGCCCTTTGCAGATCGTCCGGCATCAAGCGAAGTTGCAAAGCGATACTATTTCAATCTGCAGACTTTTGACAGCTGGAAGGCGAGTCCTAAGATTCTCCGAAGAGCAAGGCGTGATTATAGTCGGGCTTTGGATCGGAGCTGCTCTGGCGCTCGTCATCGCAGTCCAATCATGCCGCGATCACGGGGTCCATCGCCATCGCCCGCGATGTCTTGTTTGCAGCTTCCGTTCCAACGGCCTCTTCTTTGATCTAAGCTCGCCCGTGAATCAACGTCAATTTTCTAATCGTTGCTTTTCTTTCCTTTGTGCTGTCCTATTTGTCTGACGATTGAGCGACGCGCAAATCGCGACAAGTGCTCGAGCCGACCGTGGGGCTCTCGGAAGCTTTGCGGGGCCTGGAATATCACGGCGCCCTCCATCATCCAACGTCTACCGCTGGTCGAGGGTGGTGACGATAAATCTGCTCTGCTCTAAATGAAGCACTGGGGCTGAGGATTTTCGCGCATCTTCGGAATGGTACGGAAGACACCATGTGTAGCCCTGTGACTTCGCTCGCCTAACTATCAGCCAACCAGTCTGCCTCGGCGTCTTTCACCTCAATTCCAGTCTTGGACTTTACGCAGACGTTATCGCCGGCCACCAAACCGGGATTTCTTGCTCAGCTGCGGGATACACTTATCAATGTAGGGTTTCTGTATCTTCAAAACCCACCGATCTCCCACGATGTGCAGGATACATTTACTGCCAAAGGGCTGGAGCTATTCCACCTACCTTTGGAGAAGAAGCTGAAGATCGAGATGGTAAACAGCCCGCACTTTCTCGGCTACTCCAGGCTGGGTGCAGAGATCACTGCATTGAAGCCTGATCATCGAGAGCAGTTTGATGTATGTTTGATCTCGCAATTCGTTTGGAGAGGCTGTTGTGCTTACACTGCGTCAGTTTGCAACCGAGCTTCCAGCGCCGGGCCCTGATGAGCCGTTGTACAGGAATATCTGCGGGCCAAATCAGGTGAATATCTAGCCTCTACCTCTCAACGAAGAACTACCACCGTTAATCGTCTCTTCCTGTTCTGCTGCAGTGGCCGGACGAAATCACAATTCCTGGGTTTCGTCAGGCGTTGGAGCTCTACCTGTCAGAAGTCCACCAGCTATCTACGACCTTCACAGCCCTCATCGCCGAGGCTCTGGATCTCCCTCCGACGGCGATGGATGGGGTTTTTGATCATCCTCAACAACATAAACTGAAATTGATCAAGTATCCCCCTCCGCCTGCCAGCCAGGTCGACGATGGGATCGGCTTCCAAGGTGTGGGCCCCCACAAGGACTCCGGCTTTCTCACATTTTTGCTACAAGCAACGCCCCACCGAGGCCTGGAGGTGCAAAACAAATCCGGTGAATGGGTATCAGCGCCTCCCCTCCCAAATACCTTCGTGGTCAATATTGGTCGCGCCCTCGAAGCTCTGACGGGTGGGATTTGTACTGCGACTACGCACCGGGTGTGTCTAAGGCCAGATAATTTTGTTGATGCCGAAGGGAATTCCTTGGGGCCGCGGTTCTCTTTTCCGGTCTTTCAAGGGGTGAGTCCGGATCTCTCAGCCGACAAAATCACTCTTGTCGTTCCTGACCACATTCGGGCCCTGGTGAAGGACGAAAAGGCCAAATCTGACGCAGAGGCAACTTTCAATCAGATGTTCAAGACAAGCATCGGCGAGGGTACTTTTGTTGCGCGGGTAACCAGCCATCAGGATGTAGGCCAGCGATGGTATCCGGATGTTTTGGCCAGGGCACTTCAGGGCCAGCGGGAGTTTAGTGCTTAGCCGTAAACAAACAATGCATACCCTCAGGCAAACCAGACGAAGATAAGGCTATGGAATCCAGAAGAGGTGAAACGATGCGCTAGTAATGTACACACGATCACCTTGACACCAGTGCAAGGCTGTAAGCAACAGATGATCGGCAGACGTGGGATGGAGGCGTTGCAACGCAGGCGCCGCGTCGTGCGGGGGCTGCAGATGCAACACGCCGCACTACAAGCTGCCCTAAGGTATGGACCCCCTCGGGGCTTGACCATTGCCTGCGTATTTATCTCTGCGGTGCTCGACGTTGCCCATCTGCCTTCGAAAACCGAGTGCCCCTTCTCCCATTTTCATTGAAAAGATGCGTTGGGCTCATGGGCTTCTCTGGTTATATGCAGCCTCGGCTGCGGCACAGTCCGTCGAGGGTCTGTACAGTCTGGTCAAGAGGCGAATGCCAGACCATCTGGATCAATTTCGTTTTAGCATCAATTCCAGTCTGACCCATCTCGACGGCTATGATCAGTTCAGGGTCCAAAGTGCACCCAATGGTACTCTCCTTGTGGAAGGATGCTCTATCAGCGCGCTTTCGTCAGGGTAAACCACCAGAAAGACTGAGTTGATGCTCAATATCTAACGTCGAAATCAGGCTGCATCGCTACCTGACCGATGTTGCGCATGTTGATATCTACTGGTTCATCGGCAGTCGTCTTCACCTGGCGCCGTCCAAGCTCCCCGCCTTGAAGGCTCCATTGAAGGGAGCAAGCATGGTTCCTTGGAGATATCACTTTAATACGGGTAGGCCAGTGTTGTCAATGCGTGTTCCAATAGATACCTAGATACCTTGCTGACAGTTTTCAAGTCACTTTCTCCTATACGACTGCATTCTGGAATTGGGAGGAGTGGGAGGTACAGCTGGATTGGATGGCGCTGCGTGGCGTGAATCTACCTCTTGCCTGGGTCGGCCAGGAGAAAATCCTTGTGGAAGTCTTCCGAGAAATTGGGCTGACTGACGCGGAAATTTCGACCTTCCTCAGTGGACCAGCGTTTCAGGCTTGGAACCGTTTTGGCAACATCCAGGGTGCCTGGCATAGCGAACTGCCCGAGTCATGGATCGACCAGCAGTTCGATCTACAGAAGAATATCCTCCGTCGCATGGTAGAACTGGGGATGACCCCGGTCCTTCCTTCGTTCACTGGCTTTGTGCCAATGAACACCACCCGCGTCTTCCCCAATGCGAGCATTATTCGTGGCTCGCAATGGGGCGGGTTCCCTCTGCGGTACACAAACGATTCATTCTTGCAACCGTTCGACAGTCATTTTGCTCAGCTGCAGCAGAGTTTCATCGGCAAGCAACAGGCTGCGTATGGGAATATCAGCCACATCTACACCCTCGATCAATACAACGAGAACACCCCGTCGTCAGGAGATTTAGACTACCTTCGCAATATCTCCAAGGGAACACTGAAGAGTCTCAAGGATGCCGATCCTGATGCCGTTTGGATGATGCAAGGCTGGTTGTTCTATGCGCTCTCCTCCTTTTGGACCAACGATCGGGTAGAAGCGTACCTTGGGGGTGTTGAAAACGACGAGGACATGATCATTCTAGATCTGTACTCCGAATCAATTCCCGAGTGGCGCAGAACCAAGTCTTACTTTGGGAAACCGTGGATCTGGTGTCAACTACACGACTTCGGGGGTAATATGGGTTTGTATGGGCAGATCCTCAATGTCACGCAGAACGCAACTCAGGCACGAATCGAGTCCCCTTCCATGGTAGGCTATGGGCTTAGCCCGGAGGGACAAGAAGGAAATGAGATCATGTATGACTTGCTTCTAGACCAGGCCTGGTCCTCCCGGCCAATCGACACGCCACAATACTTCCACCGCTGGGTGACTAGTCGTTATGCTGGCTCTGGATCGGTCCCTCAAGGGCTGTATGAAGGGTGGGAGCTCATGCGATCGACGGTATACAATAACACCAACCTCACCAACTCGGCTGTCATCCAGCCCACTGTCGAAGCGCAACCGGGCATCAACGGGGTCGTGGGCTCGACGGGCACTCACCCGCGAGCACTGACCTACGAGCCCGCCGACCTAGTGAAGGCGTGGCAGTCGATGTATCAAGCTGGCCATTCGGCACCGGAGCTGTGGAAAAATACGGCCTATCAGCATGATATGGTCGATGTCACCCGGCAGGTTCTGGATAACGCTTTCATTCCACTGTACCTGGACCTGGTCACCACCTACAACGAATCCAATGCATCTCCCGATATTCTAACGCAGAAAGGACAGAGAATGCTGCAGCTGCTCGCCGATCTGGATGCCGTCCTTCTCACCAGCGAGAATTTCCGACTATCCAAGTGGATTCGCTCTGCTCGGTCCTGGGGCCGGGGCAACCAGAAGGAGGCGGCCTTCCTCGAATATAATGCGCGTAACCAGATCACACTGTGGGGACCGAACGGCGAAATCACCGACTATGCCTCAAAGGGGTGGGCGGGCCTGGTCTCGACATATTACATGCCTCGTTGGCATATCTTCATTGACTACCTCAAGTCCACGCCGACAGCATCGTACAACTCCACAGCCTTTTTCGAGAAACTCTGGGGCTTTGAGCAACAGTGGCAGGAGCAGACCTGGACGAGTCCTGAGCCGACTGGAGACAAGGTGGATCTGCAGAAAGTACTGGCTCGAGTGCGCCGTCAGTGGCCATCTGTTTTCGGAGACACTTAGAATAGCAGTAGGAGTTAGAGCTAGATAGCCCCGGTCAAATTGGTTGTAGAAGTGGCTGTTGATAGACAAAACTTGAACGTTTGGGCATAAACCGGATCGCTGAATGTAATGATTTATTCTCCAAAATTCGTCACATGGCAACACATTCGTTCACCATCAGTAATGACACTAACTAAAAGTACTACCAGTAGTGAGACTGGGTTGTGTATAAGCATAAATGTCGGCACGGTTCTTCCGTCTCGGAATGCTTACATCAGCCTTCCATTGTTGGTGCCTTGATGCCTTCCTTGCGTCTTGAGCTCCCGCTCACTTTCCAGTCGCCTCTCACTCCCCCATTCCTCTCCTCGCGGCCGCTCGCCCACTCGCCCACTCGGACGACCACGGATTTTCACAATGCCGCGTGCTGTTCGAGGTATTTCGCATTAAAATCAGGTCTGCGATTCCCGCCACTGACGCCGTCCTTCCAGGTCTGCTCATCGAATGCGATCCGTCGATAAAGTCCCTGATCCTCAAGTACGACGAAGAGCGCCACGACTATATCGTGGAGGACTTGGATGATGAGAACTATCTGGTGATTAAAGAGAGCCAGCTTCAGAACCTGAAGGCGCGCCTGGACCATGTATGTTGATTGTTTGGTTTCGGCCTCGCGTCTTGGAAAGACCTTCCTTCGCACCGTTTGCACCCCTACTGACCAAATCCCAGGACCTTGACGAAAAGATCATGCAACTGGATGAATCCGAGTCCGAATAAGTCAGCTTCTCTTTTACCGTTCGATTCCCTCCCACGAACTCTTCCACGCAGAATGCCCACGGTCCTATCCCCACGGAGTCCCTCGGCACAACCTCGGGTGTGCGTTCTGTTTTGGCGTCGCGCCTGGTTTGATATGGTCAGATAATTTGGAATACTTGTGTTCTTCAGATATGCGTCGTTCTCTGATCATGTTCTTCACACAAAGTCAAGCTGGATCTGGGGTCTCGCGTCAAGTTCCAAATGTTTGGCAATGCACCGTTCATTCAGGCACTCAGGAATGGTAATCTTTACTTTCCGCCTTTTTCCGTCAAGGTTAGGTCATCCGTGACACTTTCGTGTATTCTATACTATTGTTGACACATGCATACCGTTGGTACCTCAGGCAGAGTACCATGGAGAATGAAATCTCAGGATGGACAATTTGGTTTCCTGCGGCACGAGGGCCGTGAGACTATTCTCCGAATTGCAGCTCTATTATCTGACACGAATGGCCCATATGTACCTATGACGTTTCTGAAATGTTCTAACAAATTTCGAAAACTTGATGGCTCAGTCATGTGACAACCCCGGATTCTATCACGTGACGTGGAATCGTGGAGAAGGATCGACATGTGTCGAGGGGCGTCGAGCAACATCCGGCAAGCAGCAAGCAATCATCGAGCAGCTTCCAGCAGTGTCACGAATCCCCAGGCAACTGTGACATGTTACTGGCACTTTCCATGCTGCTACGGCCTCACCTTGTTTCATGGCAGGTGCGCCTGCTGCCTGCCCGTGAAAAACTATAAAATCCCCCAGCTTCACCGGCTTGCTTCTCTTCCTCATCCTCTACTCAGTCCACACACATCAACTCATCAACTGCATCCTGCAGCCTTGACAACCGAATTCTTCCAAGTTTCCCACAGTTCTCCAGACATCTCGTCTTCATCCACCATGTCTCTGTTCCGCGCCAGCTTCCCTCCTCAGGGCGATTTCGCTCCTCTCTTCCGACTTCTGGATGACTATGACTCCCACCGCTCCACTCGCCAGCAGCCCTCGCTGCGCTCTTTCTCTCCCCGCTTTGATGTTCGCGAGAGCGGTGATGCCTACCACCTGGACGGCGAGCTCCCCGGCATCGCCCAGAAGGATATTGACATCGAGTTCGCGGACCCTCAGACCCTGGTTGTGAAAGGCCGCACCGAGCGTGAATATCACACTGAGCCCAAGGACGAAGGCGATGCGGCCGAGGCCGACAACGACAAGACGCCCACTGCCACCCACCGCTTCTGGGCTTCGGAGCGCTCGATCGGCGAATTCCAGCGCACTTTCTCGTTCCCCACCCGTGTCGACCAGGACGCTGTCAAGGCCAGCCTCAAGAATGGCATCCTGTCCGTCGTCATTCCCAAGGCCACTGCCACCTCCGCCAAGAAGATCACCATCGAGTAGATCCCCTCGAGGTCCCTGATGAGATTGGTCTGTCCTGCGGTACGACGCCCCAATTATGAACTATGAGTTATGACTTGACGTTTCGATTACCGTAACTGCACCTTCGTTTCGATTACCATTACTGCGCCTTCATTGCGCTACTTTCTCTATGTATTAGTTAGCCGAGTCAATTCTACCAATCCACCTTCCCACTACAACAAGTACCAGTAGCACTGTTGCAGTCGTAGCAATTCCCGTAGATTCTGCACTACAAACTACAGAAAGTTATAGTGGGCTTTGGCCCACTTTCTATTTTTAGTTAGGCTTAACGTCTGAGCTATAGAGATCTGTACCTCAATCGGACCTCCCTACAACACTCATAAAACCAGTCGCCCGAACAGTCTCTCCGAAAGTCAACGCCATACTGTCAAGATCCCCCTGGCGTCTGCCATTTCCAGGAAGACGCTCTCTCCAGCAAGGAAGGTATGAAGGAATGGCAGTGAAGAAAATACAAGTAGTATGTATTATATGAAAGTATGTACTAGTACCCTAAGGTGGTGGTAATGGGCGTGGATACATACTAGTATACTACTATAATATACTCCTAGACAGCCCCAGCAACCCCAAAGTGGGCGGGCGGTGGGGCGGATCGCAGCCGGGCCGAGGCATGTGCAATGCCTCCAGCCGAGTCTCGTCCCCTCGCTGCTTCCTCTCTTTTTCACTCTTTTCTAGACGCAATTCACCGAGACAAACGTGAACATACTACACCGTATCTCCTGACCTTTCAACCGCTCCTAGTCCAGAGCTCTCGTGCGATCGCCCACTGGTTCCATTTCATTGCATCGCATCCCCACCTCAACTTCACCATGTCGCAGGAATACTCCTTCAAGCACTTTACGGTGCAATTCCCAGCAAACCATCCTTATGTTGCGCACGTGGAGATCAATCGAGCAGATAAGATGAATGCCTTTTTCGAAGCGTAGGTGCCATCCGATCTCCACCACCAGGGCATCGCTAACTGTTGTCGCACCAGCATGTGGATTGAGATGAGCCAAATATTTCAGAAACTCTCAGAGGACCCGAATGTCCGCTCTATCGTTCTCAGTGGAGCCGGCGAAAAGGCTTTTACCACGGGCCTGGATGTCAAGGCCGCATCCAGCGGCCCCTTATTCTCCGAGAAGAGTGATCTCGACCCTGCCCGCAAAGCCGCCTTCATGCGTCGCCACATCGCCGCATTCCAGGACTGTATCACAGCTGTTGAGCGCTGCGAGAAACCTGTTGTGGTCGCCATGCACGGATTTGCGCTGGGTCTCGCCATCGACCTGTCGACCGCGGCCGACGTGCGCATCTGCTCCCGGGACGTCAAGTTCGCCGTGAAAGAGGTGGACATCGGCATTGCAGCAGACATCGGCACTCTGAGCCGACTGCCCAAGGTCGTGGGCAGCTTTAGTTGGGTCAAGGAAGTGGCCCTCACGGCGCGGGTGTTTGAAGCGGAAGAGGCGCTGCGCGTGGGTTTCGTCAACTCGGTGCACGAGAACCGTCAGGCCACCATCGACGCGGGCCTGAAGATCGCTGCGCTGATGGCGTCTAAGAGCCCTGTAGCCGTACAGGGCACCAAAGAGATTTTGAACTGGTCGCGCGATCACTCGGTACAAGATGGACTGCGCTACACCGGGGTGTGGAATAGCGCGGCCCTGCAGACCAAGGACCTCTCTGCGGCTTTACTGTCTGGGCTGCAAAAGCGCACGCCCACGTTTGAGAAGCTCTAACATGACGGCCGGTCCGTGTATCTCTCAAGAGTTCTTCGATTATCATAGGATCCATCTCCATCACATCGTCCACCCGCCCTGTACATAGCATGTATAATTTCGAAGATTCAGCCTACTCTCAGGACCGTCATGATCATTTGTGTACTAAAGAATGTTCATTCTTGCAACATTGGCCTCTTTTGTTTAGCCGTTCTCCTGCTATTTTTACTTCAATCCCCTAGCTCACTTCGCGCAGACTAGTCTCTACTCTATTCAGCACAGGGTGTATACCATCAGAGGGACTAGGGCGACGCCCGAAACAGGGCGCGTTTCGGGGGTTTCAGTAATTCTGGGGCGTACCGTTTCTGACAGGATGACATCCCCCTTCGACGGGCCGTCGCGGCCGTCGCGGCCATCTAGGCCATCTTCCGGAGGCTGTGGAGAAACAATCCGAATCTCGTGTAGGAGGCCATGCCGGTTCCATGAATCAAAAGCACGGCGGATCGTCGGGTCTCCGCAGCGGCGCTGGTTTCGCCGTCTGCACGCTTGGCCTGGTCTCCGCCCATCCGAGCGCAACGGAAGATCATTCGTAAAAAGCTGAGCCAAGGCCTTTTTCCACGTATCCCTAGGCTTGTCTTAATTTTTCAGGGGAAAAGACAACCCAAGTGGTGCGTTTCGATTGTAGTCGAGGTGGATCTTCCACGTTGATCCATGCGACCAAGGTATATATTATGTGTATTCGTGTTTGGAAAAGTACCTCATGCCTGCAGTGTACTTGCAAGAGTTCTATCATATTTTATATTCCTACACTGTTGCAGTGTGTACTTCTGCATCTAGTCGAGCCCTGTTCGTGCTGCTCCTCCTCACAATTGTGATACTTGACCCATCATGAAGTCGGCGCTCTTCCTATCGACCATCATCCCCAGTGCCCTAGGCACCACCATTTACCTCGCCGGTGATTCCACCATGGCGCAGGGCGGAACTGGCTCTGGCACCGCAGGTTTGTATTGCCCTCGTGTACACTATCGACATACATTTGGATCACGCGCTGATGGCCATCTCCCTCAGGATGGGGTCAATATGTGTCCCCCTACACCACGGCGACCGTCTCTAACCAAGCTGTTGCCGGCCGCAGTGCCCGATCCTACACGCGGGAAGGTCGGTTCGATACTATCGCCAACCAGGTCCAGTCAGGGGACTGGGTGATCATCGAATTCGGACACAACGATGGCGGCTCGCTGTCGACAAGTGATAACGGCCGCACCGACTGCTCCGGCACTGGCGACGAGACCTGCAGCACAACCTACAACGGCGTCGCGGAAACCGTCTTGACCTTCCCTAAGTACCTCGAGAACGCCGCAGCCAAATTCACGGCCAAGGGCGCCAACGTGCTCATCTCGAGTCAAACCCCCAACAACCCCTGGGAGACCGGCACCTTCACATACTCTCCCTCTCGATTCGTAGCGTACGCCAAGCTGGCCGCTGAGACGGCAGGCGTGTCGTACGTGGATCACGGGGCTTATGTTGCGGACATCTTCGAGACGCTGGGTCTTGAGACGGTCGATTCCTACTTCCCCCTCGACCACACTCACACAAGTGCCAAGGGTGCATCGGTGGTGGCCCAGGCTTTCTTCAAGGCAGTCGTCTGCGCGAATGTCGGTCTCAAGAGCCTTCTGAACACTACCGATTTCCAGGGCGAGTGTCTATAAAATGTCATTGAGATAGAATAGTCAATGCGAACAATGGGAGAGCGCAGATCAGATCACGCGAAGGGCTCTTGGACCAGTCATATTTCAAAGGGTTAACATACGTCCATAAGCTACAACAAATTTCAAGTAGTTGGGTATCACTCGTAAGGGTGGGCGGCCGCATCAGCCAATCCATGCAATCTCAGCGCAATTCCTCCAAAACGACCCGGACGAGGCCTCGCTTCTCGACTCGGTGGTAGTACTGGGTAAGGTTCGGGAAGCGAGCATCGAAGGGGCCCTGGGCGTGTATGATTTCCCGTAAAACTGGCCACAGTGCACAGTCATCTATGCCAAAGGCCGGACCAGCCAGGTAATTCTGTCCATCCAGGGTGCGGTCGAATACATTCAAACCAAATTCAAAGACGCCTGGCGCACCACTTTGAAGGTGTTTACGCCAGCAGCCGAATATTTCTTCAATCCATGGAATTTGACTGCCGCCGCGAAGGACTTCGACACCAGGCCGTAGAGACTCGACAGGTCGTTCGGCCAAATGTTTCAGAATATTCAAGTCGCCAACGACGGTCGTGCTGTCGGAGTCAATGTAGATCGGTTGTAGATGTGGCGTTGTGTATGCACCGGCGGGAGCTAATTCACGGCCATCACAGGTCTCATAACGTATACCGCTCTCGCCTAGGCAGAGACGCACCCTGAGATCGGTCACCGAGTCCCCGCTCAGCGCCAATCGAGACGGCGATGTGGTCACGAAATTAACGACATCAAATCCATTGCCGTAGACTCCATTCCAGTCGAATTCTGTCGCACGATTTTCCTGCCCAAACGAGTGGATCAGCCGTTCCGTCTCCGCCGGATCGCCGTGAATCACAGGCCGAGCAGTGTCTCGGGTTTTTCCCACAGCACCTTGGCCCCAGATGATGTTGGCCGCTGGGTCGAGGTAAGTACCAATGTGCCGGAACGTGAGTGAGATGCGCTCGTTGCCGTATGCTTTTTCTTCAGGCGATTTGACGGTGTCAGGGCGTTTGTCAGGGCGGATGCCATGCAGCCAACGCATATTTGTTTTCTCACCAAGCACAAACAGGGATCCATGCGGAAGTGAGATACGTTGAGTGGCGCGAGCCGCTTCAGGGCCATCCTTCTCCGCGATATTCTTGGCGGAGACTTTGGTGCGGAGATGCATAATGCGCTGGGCACCCAGGCTCACATTACAGATAAATGAGCCCCGGACGATATCCAGCGTTTTATCAGAGTGCTCCGATATCGAGTCATGTCCATCTCGGTAAAGTTGTATCAGTACGTGATTTAAAGGGTGGCCGAGAACACGTTCGACAGCAAGACGCGCTTGGTCCACTGCCGGTGTGAACGATTTCAACACAGGAGATTCATCCGCGGGGTGTCGATAGATCGGAATAGAGCCATCCGGCTGGATATGGCCTTGTACCGCAACCAACCGAGGCACCTGGCTTGAAAGATGGTACATTTTCTGCCAGGACACTTCCGCCCGAATGCGCTCAAAGGCGTCAGCGGGCAGACCAAGCTCCGGAATGAGACGCGAATCACCCTCGCCCACGCAGGTCCTGGGTTTTTCATTTGCGGTTTCGGGATCGGTTGGATCACGGCGTTTCGGACGGCGCACACGGGCGCGCACCTGTCTCTTGCCTTCCACCGGCGGCCGGGCATGAGATCCTGCTGCATTCATCCGCTGAGATCGGGTGAAGGAGGCCAGTTCCATCAAACTGCGGCCATCCTCATCTGGCCTTTCTTGCGGGCTTGAATCATCCGCTTGGACTCCTAGGCTGTCCATGACGCTCTCGATGCCAGATGGGATAGTCACGCGCTTTGGCTGGGCACTTGGTGCCTTGGCGATAGTGTGGGTTTCCTGCCAATCCAACTCCTGCGTAAGCTCCTGGGCATCTAGACCAGTTGCGCCAAGGATATCAGCCATGCGCCGCATGGCCTCTTGATGGCGCTGGAAGTCCCGGTAGCCCAGGCAATCTTCGATCAATGTCACCGAAAACCCATTGCGCACAGCATCGCAGGCAGTGGCATACACGGACACATTGGAGAGAGAGCCACAGAGATAAAGCTCGGTGATAAAGCGGGTTCGGAAGGAAAGCACGAGACCCTCCGACTCCAAAGCTGAGTAGCCTGTTTTGTCCAGCACGGTGTCCCGCTCCCGGTCGATGGCAGCGAGGATGGGGGCGGGGAACTGAAAGCCGGTGGTCTGCGAGACGCAACAGGTAGGGGACGTGTTAGAAAGAAAGGCCTCCGCGTCGACAGGTTCGGGAGAGTCGCGGTCGGACGCGGCTTCGATGATATCCGTGGAGGGCAGAGGCTCTCGCTTGGGTGGCTCCTTTTCCAAGACGATGCGATCGCCAAAGTTCCAGTCGTCGAGGGACTGCGGCGACTCGTATTTCGACCGAACCCAGATCACATCGCCCACGCGACGAAACGCGGCGACGAGCGGGGGGAGCGTCTCGAGGATGTCGGAGGTATTGGCGACGTGGAGGGCACCGGCGGGACGCACAAAGTCATTCTGATAGTCGAGCAGCAGCAACGCCTTGCGGGTCTGGATCGTGGGTAGATCTCCGAATGAGAAGAAGCTCATCGTAAAGACATGGTATGGTATGGCAAATGGCAGCTCGACAGTGAGAAGAGGGGCGATTCGGAGTGTTTGGCGGGCGGTTGGGGGCGGCAGTTGATACCTCAGGCAGGATCACCAACCCACAGGGACCGGGTCATGCGGTTTTTTACAGTCTCTGTGTTTCTTGAGAGACCGGGGGGGCATGCCAACGCCATTGGGGGTTTGAGTCGGGGGATGGAGAGTGTCCGTCGCGCCGGGTCGCCTGCGGGGGTGCGATTGGTGTGCATCAAATGGAGGTATTGATTGGTACGGATGATACGCAACGGTACCGACACCTGAGGCATAAAGAACGTGACCAGTGCCAGTGCTGACGTGTAAGGGACTACAGGAGTGCGTAGATAATAAAGGAGCATATGAGTATATAGTTCAAGGCTATGGGTGTATCAAATCCCACAACTCGATCTCCAGTGAGTCATATAGAGTATTGCTGTCGTCTCCACTACTGCCTCAAGTCACCATGCAATTGTCGAGATCGACTGCTAAGACTAACTGCAATCGCTATGAGCTTCCCTGGTCCGCTCTCGTCCCAGTGGGGCCGACGGCCTTTTCAGCCAGTCAGCGGCCAGCCTGGCCCCGGCATCGGCCGGGGAGAAGTGGCTGCTCTCCGGGGGTCACGTGTTGACCGCCTGCTTGCGGAGCTGCCGTCGCTCCCCCAACCTACTTTTAAAACCCGCCCAGATTCCTCCCTCTTCCATCCCCATTCTTCTTCCCATCCTCTCCACTCCCCTCAATTCTTTCACAATGGCTTCCCGTGGTCTTCCCCGTGCCTTCCGCCTGGCCCGTGTGGCCGCTCCTCGCTCCGTCGTCACCGCCGCCCTCCCCCGCCCGGCGCTGGCCTCGGTCGCCCGCCGTGCCGTTGCCCCCGTTACCCCCGTCCGTGGCATCAAGACCATTGACTTCGCTGGTGTGAAGGAGGACGTCTACGAGCGTGCCGACTGGCCCCAGGCCAAGCTCCAGGAGTACTTCAAGAACGATACCCTGGCCCTCATCGGTTACGGCTCCCAGGGCCACGGCCAGGGTCTGAACTTGCGTGACCAGGGCCTCAACGTCATCGTCGGTGTCCGCAAGGATGGTGCTTCCTGGAAGGAGGCCATCCAGGACGGCTGGGTTCCCGGCAAGAACCTGTTCGATGTCAACACCGCCATTGAGAAGGGTACCGTCGTCATGAACCTTCTCTCCGATGCCGCTCAGTCCGAGACCTGGCCCGCCATTAAGCCCCTGATCACCAAGGGCAAGACCCTCTACTTCTCCCACGGTTTCTCCCCCGTCTTCAAGGACCTCACCAAGGTCGACGTCCCCGAGGGTGTCGACGTCATCCTCGTCGCCCCCAAGGGCTCCGGCCGTACCGTCCGCACCCTCTTCCGTGAGGGCCGTGGTATCAACTCCTCCATCGCCGTCTACCAGGACGCCACCGGTAAGGCCAAGGAGAAGGCCATCGCCATGGGTGTCGCTGTCGGTTCCGGCTACCTCTACGAGACCACCTTCGAGAAGGAGGTCTACTCCGACCTGTACGGTGAGCGTGGCTGCCTGATGGGCGGTATCCACGGTATGTTCCTCGCCCAGTACGAAGTCCTCCGTGAGCGCGGCCACACTCCCTCCGAGGCCTTCAACGAGACCGTCGAGGAAGCCACCCAGTCCCTCTACCCCCTGATCGGTGGTTACGGTATGGACTGGATGTACGCTGCCTGCTCCACCACCGCCCGCCGTGGTGCCATTGACTGGTCCAGCCGCTTCAAGGACAACCTGAAGCCCCTCTTCAACGAGCTCTACGACTCCGTCCGTGACGGCACTGAGACCCAGCGCTCTCTCGACTACAACTCGCAGAAGGACTACCGCGAGAAGTACGAGAAGGAGATGCAGGAGATCCGCGACCTCGAGATCTGGCGCGCCGGCAAGGCCGTCCGCTCCCTGCGTCCCGAGAACCAGAAGTAAATAATATCGTGATACCCGTTTTGGGAGGGTTTGGACAAAAAGTTAATGATGTACTATGAATCTGTGTTTTGGGATCGGGTATACGAATGTCACCGGCCAATTGCCGAATTTCCTCCAGTTCAATTGTTGTTCCATCTTGGATATCTTTGGAAAATTCGTAGTCTGTAGAAGATTCTCGGCGCAGCCGGTGAGATCGGAGAACTTCCGCGCGGAGAAAAGTCCGGGGTACCATGACCACTGCAGACGAATGCCGTCGCATCGAACTCTTCTTGTCTCCTCGCCCTTCCCGTATCTCTTGACTCGGTTCCAATGGTTTCCCCCGTTGAACAAGCTCAGGCGCTCACGCCGGCCGCCGTCGAGGCCGCATATGCCCTCATCCGGCCATATGTGCACCGCACTCCTTTGCTGACGTGCAGAACCCTTGACACCATCGCTTCGACCCCGCAGTCCCCCGAATCGCTGGTCGGCACTCCGTTTGAGGGCCAAACGCCCGCACGCCCGCGGTTTCGATTTTTCTTCAAGTGCGAGAATCTCCAGCGAATCGGTGCTTTCAAAGCCCGAGGAGCTTTCCATGCGTTGCTGCGGTTGATTGAGGAGCGCGGCGAGGACGAGGTGAAACGACGCGGGGTAATCACACACAGCTCCGGTAAGGATTTGGCCGTTGCGAACTGGCCGTGGACTGTTTTCGTCTAAATGGACTCCAAGCTGATACATCGACTATACCAGGTAACCATGCCCAAGCCCTTGCCCTCGCTGCCTCCACCCTCCACGTTCCGGCCTACATCGTAATGCCGCACATTAGCACCTCGTCCAAGATCGCCGGCACTCGGTCCTACGGTGCCGAGATCATCTTCAGCGGGTCAACAAGTGTCGAGAGAGAGGCCGTTGTGGCCGAGATTCAGGCGAAGACGAATGCCATTCTGGTGCCACCCTACGATGACTTCAACATTATCTGCGGGCAGGGCACTACGGGGCTAGAACTGGAGGCACAATACACCGAGCAGGTCGGATCTCGTGCTCTTGATGCAGTGATTACACCTGTTGGTGGCGGTGGACTCAACTCTGGCGTGGCCACCTTCTTCTCGGACAAGTCCACTCGAGTATTTGGCGCGGAGCCGATTTTCGAGGGCGCAGATGACTGTCGACGTGGACTGCAGGCTGGAGAGCGTGTGGCCAAGGTCTCGACGCTGACGATTGCGGACGGACTGCGTACACCCGTCGGACTGTTGAACTGGCAGGTCATCTCCAATAAGCGCAAGGTTGAGGGCGTATTCGCGGTGACGGAGGAACAGATAATGGCGGCGATGCGACTGGTATTTGAGCGTATGAAGGTGGTGGTTGAGCCCAGTGCAGTAGTCGGGCTCGCGGTCTGTCTCTTTGACGAGGGTTTCAGGAGGCGGGTGGAACAGGAGGGCGGCGACAATGGCTGGGATGTTGCAGTTGTGTTCAGCGGAGGTAATACGACTTTGGAAGCGGTTGCCAAGTTATTTGGATGAGAGATAAGACGGTGTACAGGAAACGTGCGCTGCGCTGTTTAAGGCCATATAGATAACTTTGATGTTCGTACATTGGTGATCATCTATCTGGAGGGGGTATCTCGATGCCAGACTCGCGCACGTAAAAAGGAAAGCTGCCCCCATTATACCAGTCAACTCCATCTGCCACGCGACGAGGCCACTCCTCGCGATCCCAGGAATTGACCCAGGCCGAGAACTTGCCCTGATTGATGATGCTCTGCCTCGTTGGCGCATCCCGTTTCACATCTTGCGTGCTGGAAGCCGGTGGGAACGAACGGACTGCATCTCGGTGAACAACTAAACGCAAAATCGGAAAGGTACCCCAAGGTGCTGGAAGCGCGGGTTTGAGTGCTGGCGCCCGACAATAACGCCCGCCGGGCTCCGAACTGCTGCTGGAGTTGGCTGGACGGCCACCGGCGACTGTGGTAGTGTACACGACCGCACATCTGAATCGGCCTTGCAATCGCTTCAGCTCCGAAACCATTTCCGCGTATACATCAGAGAGGTAGAAGCTTTGCTTCTTCTCGCGTTCCCGGTCCACCTCTGCGCGGGAACGACCGATTTCCTCGGTGCGGGCTGTCTCGTCACGTAGTCGATCTTGCCAATAGAATGCGGTGGCGCTGTCAATTGCAACCATTTGCAGTGAACGAGAAGCGGAGCTGTGTCGAGACAAATCGTAGAGATAGGAGTCCAGGTTTTGTAGAGTGGCCAGGACCGACGAAGAAGATTGTGGACGAAAGACATGGACATGGTGCAATGCAGAGGTCAGTACAGCTTCGACATCCTCGTCAGAAGGGCCACCGGCATCCTCATTCAATGCATCCGGATCAAGTGTCTGCCTCGCGCGTTGTACGATGTTACGGGCCACGGCAAGTAAGCGATTGGCATCGAAACGATCGTCGGCATCGATCCAGACAACCGTGGCTTCCTGTCCTCCAATGAGAATATTTTGGTAGAACCGCGGCAGCACCATTCGTGCCGTCAGGAAATAGAGCATTTGTGATTTGCCTGCGGCAGACAGGCTACTTGAAATCTCCACAACTGGGTAGGTGCTTTTCCTGCGGCGCACGGAGTCAGGAAAGAATACATTTGAAGGGAATGCAGCTTCCCTTTGGATTGAGTCTGGTTCGACGGGCATGACAGCCTCGCTGTCCGGGTCACCCCTCCGAAAAAGCATTTCTTCATCATCTAGACAGTTCTGTTCTCGCTGAGCCGGGGACTGCAGAAATCGACTTGCAGGTTCATTGGATTTCATCGCCCTGAGCATGAAAACTTCGAGAAGAGCGTCGAGGGCAGGAACTCCCAATGGCCCGGACTCGTAGTCTACGCTGGATTGGTATCCATTTGCCAGATCATGCAGAACCTACAGGAAAATAAGTCGGGCTGCGTCACAAAAGTGGCATGGGAAGAGGTTACCTGATCCAAGCCCTCGAGGTGTACCTCAGCCAGCGAGGAGGTGCCCAAGCTGGCAGCCATGACGGACAGAGGCGGACGTCATGGAAAATACATGCCCCGTTGAAAGTGAATTCATGCAATACCGGGGTACCTGCGTGGTGACAAGGCGATGCAATGTAAAGCGCGGGAGAGCGGAGGGCAGTCCGCGCAGCCTAAGGTAGTTCGGGAAAGGCGGCGTCGGAGCTTTTGGCGCCGCTGGACGGCGACTTCACCTTCCACCTTAGCATTATCTCCACAACGACCTTCCTTTCCACCGACGCCCGTCCACTCCTCCCTTTAGGCTTCGGCAATGGCGCCTCTCGTCCCCTGTTTCTCGGCGGAAACATTACCCGACCATGTCAACACCATTCAGCGCAACTTCCAGGACAAACGCCGCAAAGGTCCCGACGTCAACCTGAAAGAGTGCCAGCTCCTCGAGATGCTCCAGTACTCCTGCAATCCGCCGCAGGAGGAAATTCCACAACCGGGGGTCATTGTGTGCAAGCCAGTGGTTCGACTATTCCGACGGTGAGTGGCTTCGTTGCGGCAGGGAAATTTGCGGAGCCAGTTGGCTGACGCATGGAACAGCTGCGCCGCCGGATTGACGGTGGAAACTACATCCTGGGAGCCTCTCAGGCAGGCCGAAGAGGCAAAGAAGCAGACATTGTCTGCTGCAAAATCATGACAAGGTCTCTGCACATAGCATATCGCATTGGTTGGAGTTCAGGGATCACACGGTTTTACAATAGATAGGAGCATTTAAATTCAGTTATATTGTCATGCAGATTGCCATGGGGTATCTCCTCAAGAACAACTCCGAAAAAAGTAACCGAGCGCCCGCTCAGAAAAAGGAAAACCCATATGAAAACAACGCCAATATTTTACAGACCATCCGAGGTATCTCACGTGGCCATCACACCATCCACGGGCTCAGCGGTCCCCGCCGACTTGGATGTCTTGTCCTCTGCCTCTCGAGCATTTGCTGATGTTGTCCGACGCCATAAGTCCCGCTCGCAGTTGACAGTAGGTCCCAGCTCAAGGTTCCCTGGTGCTTTGAACCGTCCCTTCCCATCAGCGTCGGCTGGGATCCCCGAGTCGATTTCCATATCAGAACCCATAGCAATGCCAGCCGTCGAGTTACCCAGCGCATCCTTTTGCAGCTTTTTTGCCAGACTCTTGACCGTTTTATCAAACATTGTCTCCATGCTTTCCGCTCGTCGACCCCAAAGCCTCTTATCCCTGCCACTCGAGCTAGTCGAGTTATCGCGGAATGCAGCGCTCGCCAAGTTGCGGAGAGCCTCTTCGCCATGCCGTCCGTCCTCGGCAGCGCGTTCTCGGATCTTGCGCGGATCACTGTCTCTCTCGGTGAAGACTGCAGTGGTAGAGTAGGTATGCTTGCTCGGAAAGTCGGGGAAGTGTTTTGGGACGTAGGATCGATTCGACTCGCTCTCTTCCACTCTCAAAGCGTTCAAGAATGGAAGTTTGCGGGAGACTTCATCTTCGGGTGGTGGTGACGGGAGGAGTGTGGGCATAGAAGAGCTCAATCGCGACGGTTTAATGTATGGTTCGAGGTCACCGGTGGAAACACGACCGCGCTTGAGCGCATGTTCGAAATCGTGCGGGATTGGTTGAATGCGACGAGCCGATAGCATCGACTGGCGGACATACGACGAAAGTCGCGATAAGTCTGGAAACCCCACGCGGGCATCGAATTAGTCAAATCTTTCTTATAGGGAAAGGACGGTTACAGCTGGAATCAGCAGATAGCACATACACTCCTCAGCTGAGCTGCGCAGGCTTGCCAGCGCGGCCGGGTCTGCGAGCTCGTATCCCGCATCGCGAAGAAGCTGCCCGAGTGAACGGTTCATAAGCTGGTCGATGTTGCTGTCATCTTGCAGCGCAGGCTCAGTCCCTGACGGAAGGGTGATAGGTTCATGCAGGCGATGGTGATGGTAGTAGTGATGCTTCGGTCGCTTGTTCTCGGCCGCTTCCAAAGCGGAGGAGCTGCGCTTCATGGGAAGAGCCGACGATGTCATGGCCGGAGGATGCTGAAGCTGGGCTGAATGCGACGGAGCTTGTTGATGGGGTGATTCAGTCACGTGAGTATATTGACACCTGAGGCATACATGTCACGGGCACTGCGTGCTCGTGGAAAGAAGGGAAAGATGTGAGATGGGAGCATTCGAAATATTCCAATCGGACCTCGGGGAGTTTGTGGTATTAGACTAGTGAATAAAGGCAGGTCTGATCTCTGCATTTCGCATTGGATGTGTTCTCTCGTAGTGAATTACTGTACTGCGGCTCTTGACCAATCCGGACACTCGCTTAGTCCGCCCCGAAAGCTTCAACCTCGACTTCCCGCGATTTCACACTCTCCTCTCTTTCCCCTCCGCTTTCCACCCCCACACCACCCGAGGCAGGTTTCATCTGTCCGTCTTCCGATTGAGTGTCCCGTCGACTGTCGATTGACACTGTCTTTCCGATACAATGCCTGCCGCTATTCCCCCCATCACCGGCGTATGTCCCCCTTCGAATGGCAGCCGACTTGCCCCGAGCTGGTTGGCCGGACCGTCGCAAATCCCTCGAAACAGTTTACTAACAGCTCTTTTGATCTTGCAGATGCTCCGCCGTGGTCTGGTTCTGGACCTGAGCACCGCTTTCGGTACGTGACTGCACCTGGAGTGTCGAGTGGCATGATCGACGGATGAGCGGGATTCTCCCGGGTTCTACGCGATCGTACTGGACTTTGTGAGGTGGTGATGGACATGAAAGATATCGAAGACTCAAAATTGGAGGAATAGATATACTGACCAAGAACTGCTGGAATTAGGTTTCGGTACCACCTTCGGCTACCTCTGGTGGTACGGTAAGTGATAGAACCTTCTCTTCTTATCTGCTCTACATGCT
Source organism: Penicillium argentinense (assembly GCF_028826775.1). NCBI lineage: Eukaryota > Fungi > Ascomycota > Eurotiomycetes > Eurotiales > Aspergillaceae > Penicillium > Penicillium argentinense. The sequence goes on along the minus strand of NW_026622661.1, from coordinate 3,501,571 downwards.
CCTTCGCAGTTATGCTAATGGGATTTACTGTTTTTTAGGCTTCCACCTTCCCCGCGTCCGTGAGCGCGACACCTACTATGCTCGCCTTGAGCAGGAGCGCGCCGCTCAGCGCGACTAAATCGGTCGCCGCTAGTCGCTGCGCCTTGACCCGATCGTGTCCAATTCGCCCGTCGGCATATCTTCTCTATGTCAAGCATCTTTGTTAGGGGAAAATACAACCTGTTGAATGATCGCATCTCGTTCTCAGTAGTATCGTCTTGCGCCAGGTTGTGCCGGCGGGCCGTGTCCGGGTGTGAGTGGCATGTGGACAATCGATTGTACATATACGCTTGCGAAGCATATGTTTTAAATCATTTGCTTTCTTTACCCAAGGTACCCTTGCCATTTTTTAATGTGTAGACGTCGGTGATCCATTTACCGGGTTTGAAAAGTCAACCACAATCGGACTACAGTGCGGCCCTCACACCCGCGCGCCGTTCGGCAGTATCTGGATCAGCCTGATCTATTGAATTGTTCCATTTAAACGCTAGTTACGCCGGCATATGTAAAAAACTCCCGCCCGCCTGGCATTGGATTCTCATGTGGTCTTATCCCGTGCAGAGTCGTAGGTCGTAATCTCGTTGCCCTCGTTCGCGCCATCCGGCAATTCTGCTTTCACAGGAAGAAGGCATATGAGTCAACCGAATGAGCATGATGAAGAGAAGCCTCGGGGTATCCAATCTATGGTAGTACCCGCTCGAAAGAGACACCACGTACGGATCCGCCGGCCATGGAGGAACGCACGTTACGTTTAAACCCGTCCCGGTTCAGTCGGAGATCTTCTGCGGCATCCTTGTTCAGAGGATCGGATGCGTTGGGCTCAAGAAAGAGGAACTTCGGTGACATTCCAGGTTAGTATTGCTAAGCCGCGACTCCGGGGGCGTCTCATATGGAAGGATGTTGGCACGAACCTGCATTCCCACGATAACTGCGTTCAAGTTCAGCACCGGCTTCCAATCCTCGCGCAGGATGTTCAAGCACACATTGCCCTCAAGGTCGATATTCGGGTGGTAAATCTTTTGGGTACACTTGACTTTTGGCGGGTCGTGAGGGAAGTTTTGATTGACTGTGAAGTTGAAGTGAAAGACGCCATCCTTGTACATGCCCTCGTCCGGTTCGATGGTCAGAGTAAAGTTGAGGATATCGTCGGGGTTCGGGAACGACATTTTCATTGTGTTGCCGAGAGTGAGTTCTTGCAGGTCTGTTGAAAGCAATTCATCGTTAAAACAGCCGCCCGAAAAGGATGCGCTTTAGGTGTCCAGCACACCAGTAAGGGTAGAATCGGAGAGAACGCACCTCTTTGCACCCGCAGCTGTGCAGCCGTAACCTTCTTTTTCTTCTTTCCAGCAGCACCCTCGGCATTTTCAGCCTGCTGCTGCTGTTGCTTCTTTAAGATGAGTGAGCAGCAGTTCAGATGGCGCGAAAAACAGGGTGGGAACCTACCATCGACCAGATTTTCAACATCTTGGTGAGCTGGGAATCACCACCCCGCCTGGTGGTAGAGCTAGAGCGTGATTGGTAAAAGTGGGTGCCAGCACGCCGGAGAGGTCGGAAGTGTGATAAGAGAGTGGCTTTGGCAAGATCGCAAGGTGGCCGGAGCCAATGTTGAAAGGGTTTGAATTTGGTGAGGGGAGGAGGGGAGGAAGGGAGGTTGAAGGGGCGCGGCAGAAGAAGTCTTGCGGGGTCCGGCAACTTTGGGCGCGGGTGCCTCCATCGCGAGGGAGGCCTCGCCGCCTTCCGCCATGACGTACGGCAAGATAAGGGCATCTACATTTTGCGTGACTACGAGATATTACGAGATGACGATGATTTACAGTGTAGGGAGCACTAAACTGCAGACTTTCCAATCCGACGAAAATTTATTGCGCCTCGAATGCATCCCTTTGCATTGCTATCCCGACAAAAGACGGTAACCAGGTTGCGTGGGTTCAACGCTGTGCCGCGCGAGTACATACTGACATGACAGAAAAAGATAAAAGAACAGCTTTGGGCATCTTGGGTGTAGAATACAGATCGCAAGAAAAAGAAAGGGTTACAAAGGACGACGGCGAAAGAAAGGGAAAAAGAAAGAAGAAGAGAAGCAAAAACATGTGCCAAGAAGGTGTTTCATGAGGGAAAATCAAGGCCTGCATGCAAGTTCCTTTGAACGACATAAGACTGTCTACCGGCGGGCAAAGCAGCACTTGATACCGGTGCGGCCCAGGAACCAACAGCATCCGATGAAGCGGAACAGAGCCATCACAGCGTTGGACCACAGAAGAGCCTGGAAGAAACGAGCGGTACGGGTCGTGGCAGTGTTCTAATTCTTGTTAGTGAATCACTCAGGAAGGAACCAGAGGCGGATGAAACATACCGTGAAACCAAACTTATCGACAGACTCGCTGGTGATGCAGACAGCCATGAAAGCATTGCTGAAAATCCAGAAAGTGACGAGACGAGTGCGGAAGCTCTTGTAGGAGTCTTCGAGAGACTTCTCATCGTTCTCCACCGGGGCGACGTAGGGGGTCAGAGCGCGCTTCACGGTGGCCTCAAATTGACTATCGATATCCGCCTGCGGTTTGTCGATTTCCTCGATGACTGCGTCCTTGCTGCCTTCATCCTTTGTTGTCTTGGCCGAAGGCAGGGCGTCGGCCTTGTCGGATCCCTTGGTTCCCCAAGATACATCGTGCCAATTACTGAAGGCATAGACGTTGAGGATGTTGATGTAAGATGACTGGAGCACGATGTACTGCGGGAAGGACGTGAACATGTGCCACGGATCGGCGTACATGAAGGAAGCGACGAAGTAAAGACCGAAGGTGGCTGCCAGGGCAATGATAATGATACCAGCACCCGACGAGCCGAAGAATGATTTGAGGAAAGCACCCAGGCCTTGGTCAGTGGTAAAGTCCATAGGGGCGCCGCCGCTGAAAGCGCGGATCACCAGGTACAGGGAATCAACCACAATATAGAGCTGGATGATACCGAATGCGACAAAGGAAGCCAGATATGAGAACTTGGAGCCCTTGGGCCGATTGCCCAGGGCCAGGATGAACTGGAGCAGCAAGAATCCCAGGTAAACATACTTGATGATGGTGTTCACAATGGGGGTTGCAGATTTGCCGAAAGGGAAAGCTGTGTTCTTGTTACTTGGACTGGGAGTACCGACCAGGTCGATAATGACTGTGGTGGTCAGCCAGTAGGAGGCTAGCGAGAACCAAGAGAGGAAGGTCTGGAAGATGTTGTACAACATCTGAATATGCAAGAAGAACATGCGAACAAGGTTGTGGCCACTCTTGTACATGCGGCCGAAATGCATCAGGGAATAGATACCAGCCGCAAAGGAACCGTTCAGCCAACGACGACGCTGCGAAATGAACTCGGCAGCACCCTCAGGCACGTCAGTTTCACCCTTGGAGGCTTTCACGTACGACAGATGCCATTTTGAGCCGGCCTTGGCGACAAGTTCGAAGCAAAGAATTCGATCTTCGGCCAAGAACATGTTCTTCTTGAAAATGTTCATACCCTCGATACCCTTCTTACCCAGTTGCTTCGACAGAGTATGGTCACCGTGGAAATATTGCTCCAGCGGGCGTCCCATGATGGCACGGAAGCGGTAGGCAGAGAACGCACCAGGCAAGACAGACACATAACCAAATGAACTCTCCAGTGGCTTATCCAAGATGTTACTGATCTTGTACTCGAAGTTCTGAGCTGCCACCAGCGGGTTGATCAGGTTGCGCCAGCCTTTACCCAACATGGCGTGGATTTCACCACATGCACCACCCAGATCCTTATCGTTGTAAAAGGCTTCCCAAAGAGCCAAAAGCGATTTGTGGCCAGGCTTGGTTCCAGCATCAAGCAAAATGCAAACCTCGGGGTTCAGAATACGGCCGAATGCATTGAACAGCCAGCGGTGGGAGTTGATCTTTTTGCTGTTCTTCTGCTTCAGGCAGAACATCATCTGCACAGGGGGTAGTGTGCTTGGTCCATCATCAGTTGGGCGAATGAGCTGTTGATTGGGTGTCACAGAGAGTTGGGTGGTATATTCGAACTGTGATTCTTATGTTAGTTTGCCATTTCATGTCATAGCATATCAGTTCCACATACAATATGAGCCACTGTCTCCTTGCCATCAACATCACGCTTCATAACACCGTCCTGGTAAATACCAATTGTGGCCAGGACATCCAAGGTGTCCTTGTCACAGGGATCGATACCGTCGAAGACCAGGGCAACAACGATTTTTTGCCAAGCCGGACCACCTTTGTTCCAGAATTCGGATTTCTTCAGGTTGACAATATCGCGGATGTTTTGCATCACACCGTGTAGAGTGCGAGCCGTCAAGGTTTTATCCTCGTTGTAGTAAGTAATCGCGATCAGTAATTCCGTGTGACGGTTGTACATCGCAGGCCGCAGATTGTAACCGTTATGTAGAGTGAACTCGTTGGGGTCGCAGGTGGCGGCCGTGTCTGAAGGATGTCAGTGGATCGATCTTGTATACCGCGCAGATGGCTACGGATGACTTACATCGCATATGAGTGAATTCCTCGCTACCGCCTTCCAGATCATTTCGGTACTTGGCCTGGATCGCATTCTGAATTGCACTGGGCACGGGATAGTCCACACTCAAGACCGAGCCCTGCACCAACTTGACCTTACGGGTGGCATATCGGCGCAGACCACCACCGCCGCCTCCATTGCCACCGCCGGGGGCTTGTCGCTGGCGCCAGGCCTCGGTGGAGGAGGTCTCGCTCCGGGCGTATGGTGATGCGACACGGCCGGGGACTCCAAAGGCCGCCGCTGGGCTATCGGTCTGGCCCGAGTAAGTTGAGCCCGCGGAATACGGGTCGTGGTATGTCGGCGCGGCTTCAGACGCATACGTCTCGGTCAGGCTGTATCCAGAGGCGGGGCGCACGGGGGAGACTCCTCGCGAGTGAGGGTCATCAAAGGGAGTCGCGAAGGGGCCCTGCTGCTGGTGGGACAGAAGGCCGCGCGCAACATCGTCGTCATTGCCATACTGTGCGAGCGCGTTAGCTTCGCACGACCAGGGGGTTTGTCGTCGGCCGACCCCGTCTAGGGGTGATTGACGTTGGGAGCAGCGGACCGTACCTGCGAGTTGGGGACATCCTGCATGGGATGGTGGGTGTCGTCGTAACTAGGCGAGTGCGCGCCAGAGCCTTGGTAGGCCATGATGCGCGGATGGGTGACGGACGAACAGATGAAAGAGGGGTATCACGAGAGGAACAAGGGCTGACGCTGGTCAGACGAGATTAAGCCACCAGGGCGTGGTGGATTGGACGGTGGCCGGGGAAGCGAGCACAACGCACCCCAAGTGACCAGAGAGGGGGGAAGATGGAGGGTTGCAAGAAGGGGGGGGGGAAAGGGAGGACCGAAGGCAGGAAAGAAAAAGGGACCAGGGACCACCACAAAAAAAAAGGAGGATACGAAGTGAGACTAGAGCGCGATCGTATTGCTTAGTCGCAAAAATAGACATCTCTAGCCCCGAGCGGCTTAGTCCAGTCGGCTTCATGGGCGACGCATCCTGTGCTGCAATGGACATGGTCAAAGCCGGGCGTCTGATTGCTCTGACAGAATCATAATAATGCACATTCCCGAGGCCAGCCCCCTTGGTCCAATCGCGGTATGGGCACTGAGCAGAACTTCAAGAATTGATCGTCGCTACTCGACGGTTACGTTGGGGCAATCAGTTGTGAGGGGTTTGATCAACCCTGCGTATTGCCACACTCCTGAACACTGTACATAATACCGTAGCACGACAACAACGGGGTATTCTGCTCAACTGCGATGGCAGCTACACCGTTTCGCTGGTTTGGCACACCGTCTCCCTCCTGAATTGGCTAAATTTGGCTCTTGATCGGCCGACTATTTTTTTTCACAGCTTCTCCAGATCCTCCATGCCGCTTACTCGACGTGGCAAGTGGACCTCCGCTAGGCCTCACGCTACCGCCCGAACCCAATCAGCAATCTCCACCGCTGAAACCTGCAACTGTTGCGCTGCTTCATTCCACATTCCATGCTTCCTGGCTGGGCGACGGGGGAAAGTTGAAATATCGGCCATCTCGGCTCGTTCAGCTAGTTCTGCGTCTGCGGCAATGGTTTGACATAGGCTGGATGTCAGAGCCAGGCTGGGAGGGGGACGAGAGAAAACTCCGAGGGTCCCATACCTTAAAGGCTTACTCTGTGGGAGTAGCTCCGAGTCCCGGAGTCCCACAGGGCGGCCTGCACCGCACATCAAGGGACAAGATCTGAATCAGGGTCTTTTGTCCACTTCGACCGGCGGTCAGAGGTCAGCTGACCTGCCGCCGTCCTTCATTTCAGTCGGTGCCAAGCTCGCTTAGTCAGAGGCTTCTCTTTCGCCACGGCAGGTAAGGCTGGGCTTCATTTGGGGCAGGACTGTGGCTGGAGGCGGGTGTCTCACCTCCATGTCTCATGTTTCTGATCCATTGTGCGCTGGTCCGCGGTTCCAGCAGCCACTATTCCTGGTGGATACACAGATTGACTACTAGTATTGCTGCTGACTTGACACTATGTGACTAGTGGTCTGTATCCTCAGTCTCCTATTATTCTATTCTGACTACACGCATTCTACAATCATACATCCTCTCAACTTCCCTCACGCTGTAGAGGTAGTTAGCATTTCACTGCCTCTCCCGCTTACTTAAGCTGTAATTTCCCGGCCCGACCTTGATCCGAGGTCCAGACCGCGCGCCCAGGCACCTCCCGCCCCTGATTGGCTGCCGGTGTGGACCGCGTGTTGTCTGCCCGCTGCAGTCCGATGTACCTGTCCTCCCTCCGAGCACAGAATACTAGTCCGCACTCAACGAGTTTCCCAGCTCCATGCAAGGTAGAAGGGCTGAAACCGCGAGCCCTACATTTAATAGATCAGCCGTTCGATCGCATTGCGATCCCATTCACTTGAACCCATTCACTGAGGTCCCCCAAGCCCACCGTCCCCCACCTGCCTAGTCCTGTGCTCCGTAGTTGCACGAACACGCTCAGGCCCCGTGACTTCGGCCCCCCGTGCTCCTCATTTCCCAGGAGATCCAGTCTCTCCTCTTTTCATCGTCTTTCATCCATCCGATCCGATCTCGACGGACTCGCCGCCATCCATCCTCTAACCATGATCGCTCACTGCCCGTGATCCGATCCCACACTCGTTATTCTCCTCGCGCCTTTCTTCGGTTCTTTGTTGATTTCCACTTCTTTACGACCCAGCGTTGACGCTCACGACTTGACGCCGATTGAGCCCTCACTCTTTTCCCTTTGTCTTCCGTCCCATCTCACAGCTCCTTTGCTCGCACCGTTGACCGGTCGCCCTGTTGATATTTCCCCCTCTCCTCGCCAATCCGATTCCCTTCTCCCGCCATCATGCTCGACTCTGTTGATTCCTCCTTCTCGTTCCTCGGTAAGATCTCTCATCCCATCCATGCCATAGCTGCCTGGCACCGTCGCTGATGATGTTCTCTTCGGCAATCCAACAGAGGGCTTCTCTCCATCCCGTTCCCTTTTCAAGCGTTGCAAATCATGCGGACCTGCCCCGACTTGTCCATCCTGCCCGTCCGGGCAGATCTGTACCATGACGACCCAGACTTGCGACTCCTGCTCAGAAACCAAGTGCATTGATGATGGCAGCTCAAGTTCAGGCCCGCCCCCATCAAGCGGACCGAATGTCGGTGCCATCGCGGGTGGTGTCATTGGCGGCGTGGCTGCCATCGTTCTCCTGCTCTTCTTGATCTGGTGGTTCGTCATCCGCAAGCGACGAAACCAGGAAGGCGACGAAAAGAACAACGAATTTGCGGCTCAGCGCGCCGAACGCAAGTCCACTGGTGGTAACTCCATCGCATCCACCGTTCTCACTCGTGCCTCGAATGTCATTCAAATCGCCTACATCCCTGGTGTCACCAACCGATCCCCACCCGAGACCCCAGCTTCACTTGTTCCCCCAGTTCCCCCGCTTCCCGGCGCTGCTCCCGACCAGCACTTCTTCATGCCCGGCGACCTGCGAGACTCCTCCTGGACCACCACGACCGGCCACCAGAGCATGTCCCCCACCCTCCGGAGCAGTGTTGCAACCACCATCTACCGCAACGATGCTATCGTCAGCGCCATCCCGGCACAGCAGATCTCACGCTCTCGCGCCAACATCGTCAGTGTGCACAACACCTCCCCTGATGCCGACAATGCACCCGCTCAGCCTGTTCCTGTAATGATCACCCCGAAAGATGCGCCCGCCGTCCCCGCTATCACGCAATCACAGCTTGCCAAGGCGGAGGCTATGAAGGGTAACAGTTCGATCGTGGCTCGCCAGGTTGTCGCCAAACCAGTGATGGTCCGTGGTGCGTCGGTCAAGAAGAAGGACGGTAAAAACTCAACAGATGCCAGCTCCAAGGATGAGCAATCACAGAAGCCCAATACGGCTGGTTCGGGCACCAGCAGCCAACAATTCGACCATCAAACCTCCACGTTCGACGGGAACTCGTCGGATGAAGAAGAGGAAGATGATACGCGGCCTTCGTCTGCCTCCCATTCCAATGGAGCGAATGTCACTTCTCCCCGTGAGGATTCATCCAAGGGTGCAGGTCCATTCCACGACCACGCCAGCACCGAGGCCCACAGCTCCAGCCTCAACGACCGGACAACCACGCCGCCCCCACGCGTGCAAAGTCCTTTTTCGGATGCGAATGAGGTTAAATGAGCGAGTATGGTACCTTGACCAAAGGGGCGTACTGGATTCACACTTTGTTATTTTATTCTTTTCATCTTTGTTACATCTTTTTCTCTTCGTTGTACGTATGATTCCTGCTTGGTATATCTATTGGGCGTCAGTTCGTTATTCGTGGGTGCGCTGTACAGCGAGATGGCACTTGCGGAAGCGGAGCAGTCAAAATCAAGTCACTCTCCTTGATGATTCAATTCAACATATTTTCCACTATCAATTCAAATAAGGTACTTGAGTATACCTAGAGAATTAATCGCACGGATACATTAAACTCAATTTTTTAAAATTCGGAACACGTGCGCCAACCGTTGATATTTGCAGTGATCTACTGTAGATTGGGCCAGACTCATCGGATCGACAGATATATCTGTGATCTATCGACTCCAAACAATCCAGGCGTCTTGGCATGACGCCACGCCACACATTTGAGTACGGTGTCACACTCGCAAGCTATCAACTGTCTGTGGACGCTGTATGCCACATGAAAAGCCAGAAATGAAAAAGAGGGTATCTACAAGTCAAGTCACTTCACACATTCCTATCAAGCCCCCTCCAGTCCCATTCCACGTCCGATCTTGCGAATGAGCGCTCGCTTGAGGAAGGCTTCTCGAGCAAGACCTCGCGTGTGTCGCGACCAGGAGTCGACGCCAATCACACCGCGAACCAAAGCTGCCTGGAGCGCATACAGAGCAGCCTGAAGCCCTTGTTCCTCCGCGACCAGATCGTAAAGTTGCTTGCCCACCACCGTGGGAGCGACCAAGACCTCATCGATTGGAGGTAGACCCAATGGACCCTCTGAGGATCCAGCTGCGGCTGAAGTAGATGGCGCAGAGGCTGACACAGACGTGGAGCGAGTTTGAGCATCAGCGATGGTGGCGTCGGCGCGGTGAATGCATTGTTGCAAGATGCCGGTGTTGGATTGGAGGGATGCATGGAGCGAATTCAGCGCTGTCACTTCGCCTTGCAGTGTGGCCATGGCGGCGTGTAGGGATCGCGATTGGGAGACCAATGATTGGGCTGCGGTATCAGACTGCGCCGCATGAGCGTGGAGAGTCTCGGCAAGAGTCTTGGACACGGCATGAAGCAAGGCATCCTTTTCAGGGTTCGGCGGGATTGGGGGTGCTGGACCCGCTGGCGTGAAGGATGGCAGTTCGAGCTCAAAAGGCGAGGTGAGAAGGTCTGGAGTTTCTTTCTTAGGCGCCGGCGTTGCTGGGGGTGGTCGCTGTTGGAAGCCTTGTGGGTGGGGTGAATGTTGGGGATAAGGTGGCCCAACTGGTGGTTGCTGCTGTGGCGGCGGACGGGGTTGGTATCCCAAATATTGCGCTTGTGGTGCCTGGACCTGGGGGCGATAGGGTGATTGTTGGACCGATTTTGGGGATCCGAATTGTCCTGTCTGAGGGAATGTCCCCTGATAAGCAGAACCAGCGCCTGGACTCACCGGTCCGCTACCACTTGTATTGTATGTTGCCGGGCCATGCGGCGATTGAGGTGGAATTGGTTGAGCCATGGCATGTGAAATGGAGGGTTGCGGGGCGATATGATGCGCTTTATTTGCCAAGCTAGCCATGGGGAGTAATCCTGACGGAGAAGCTTGTCTGTAATCATACTGCTTTGGAGGAAGAGGAGGAAGTGCTGGAGGAGATTGATATCGTTCTACCTGTTGCGCTGGCGGGTGATGAGCTTCGTTCCCTGCTCCAACCTTTGGCGGCAGCTGCGGAGGAGCATTCGCCGGTGGAGCTGGGCTTTGCTGCTTATTCCCTGTTGTTGGTTGTCCCATTCCAGATGGCAGAGGCGGTAGCGGCGGTGGTGTTGGTGTCTCCTGTGGTTGCGGGGGCAATTGTTGACGGTATCGGACAGGGGGTTCCTTAGCAAACACTTCTCGGAGGATCAAGAGTAGATCGGAAATTGTTGACCTCTGAAGATGTTACATGGTCAGTCTTTCGTCCGCAATTTGCAGGACACCTTGGAAATTGACAACTCACATCCCAAGCCTCGGCCCAATGCGCCAGATAGTGGTGATACACCCGCCCCTCCAGCGTAACATGTTGCCCAACGCGCACAGTCATCTCCTGCGTTGGCGTTACGTAGACTATTGGAGGTTCTCGCGGATAGGTGTTTGGGATCCAGATCGCGACTGGAAATCGGTAGGTTGAGCCGCGGAAGACAACAGGTAACGTGCCCACGAGGTGGAGGAGCAAGGCCGAGAACCCGTTCTCGTAAGCTGGGTGGGAAACAGGTTGTCAGGAGAGGTATCAAGCGATGCATTGGCTTGCAGCACTCACTGTAGACATCGGTACGAGGCGAGAGTGAAGGGTACTGGGCGAGCGCATTGACAACATCGTGATAGGCACGATTGGGATCGTGGTAGGTCTGCTTCGGGTCGTAATGGTCCTGGAAAAGTCAGACGCCTGTGCCTCCAATCCATCCCATTCGATCGAGTACACACCTTTGTTAGGACCGAGTACAGCCAGGTGAGCGTCCGCTGGGGGACCGCCATGGTGGGGAGGCTGAATGTTGAGAGGGAAGGGTTGAGTCGCCGCGCTGGTCCTCCGCACCGCTTCCCCGCAACGGTCTTGGCTCGCTCGGCTCAGCAGTTTTGCGCCAGTCGTCCCAGATATTGTTGGTCGCCGCTTCATATTTTCGAGGTAATTTTGAATTTGATCATGATGTGGTCCTTGAAAATTATTACTGGGCACATACTCCAAATCTTATCAAGTTATTCAAGGTCGAGATATATTGTACCACATATAACACTCACGGCATCATGTGCATCATATATATCTCGTCCTTTAGTGGTATATGGGTGGGCCATCCAACATCGAAATTGTGACATGACATCACATATGAATGGCAACAAAAGGCCAAATATTCATACAATGCATACGCCGCCGGTAGGCATCCATCGCATCGTGAATTGATTCTTATGTCGCTTACTACGTAAAAGACTGAACCATCCTAAAGCAGCAAAACAATACTGGGGATGATCAACGGTTTTTGATGGTACTAATTAATGAAGGGAGTATTTGCATTCTGTACATCGGATTGTTGTTACACCAGAAACTGAACGCCGCCCGAAGGAGAACTTCTGTTTATCTCCAGCGAAAGTGAATTATTGCCAGGAAATTTAAACGTGGAAAAAAAGATCAGTGTTGGCTCCACTCGATTGTGTTCAGGTCGATACCTTCCTGCACCAGCTCCCAAAGTGGGCTCAGCTCGCGCAGGAACTGCACACGCTCCTTGACAGCCTTCAGGACGTAGTCAATCTCCGCATCACTGGTAAATCGACCAATACCGAAACGGATACTGCTGTGAGCGCTCTCATCGCTGCTGCCAAGCGCGCGCAGAACGTAGCTGGGTTCCAGCGAAGCAGAGGTACAAGCACTACCTGAGGAAAGAGCAATGTCCTTCAGGGCCATCAGGAGGGACTCGCCCTCAATATAGGCGAAGGAGATGTTGACACAACCCGGGTAGTGGGCCTTGGGGTCACCGTTCAAAGTGGTGTGCTCCATGCCCAGGAGACCCTCGGACAGGCGCTTCGAGAGACGCTCAATGTGCTTAGTGTCGTACTATAAATTTATTAGCATTGCTCTCACGTAGCCATCTGCGATCATTTTAAATGGAAAAATAGGAGAAACCCTAATCATTACCCCTGCGTTGGCGTCAACGGCCCCGGACATCATCCCTCGAGGGGATGGAGCTACCGTCTAGGGCCTCTTCCAATCGAAATGCAGTGCATAATCATGAAAGGTGATGCTGGAAAAAAAGGGGAGAAAGGGGAGGGGGATATGAGAAAGATCTTACCTCCATGTCCTGCGAAGCCAGTCGGCATGCTTCACCAAAACCGACAATCAGATGCGGGGCGAGAGTTCCGCTACGCAGACCTCTCTCCTGACCACCACCGGTGATGATGGGATCCAGGCGGACACGAGGACGACGGCGAACGTAGCAAGCACCGATACCCTTGGGTCCGTAGATCTTGTGGCTCGAGATGGACATCAAATCGATATTCAACTTGTTCACATCGAGCGGGATCTTACCGACGGCCTGAGCAGCGTCGGTATGGAAGAAGACCTTCTTGGAGCGGCACAGGCGGCCAATCTCCTCCAAGGGCTGGATCACACCAATCTCGTTGTTAACCGCCATGATACTGACAATGGCGGTCTCCGGCCGAATCGTGGCCTCGAGATCTTCCATGCGAATCAGACCGTTGTTCTGCACGGGCAGGTAGGTGACCTCAAAGCCCTCGTCCTGCAGGTGGCGGCAGCTATCAAGCACGCACTTGTGCTCAGTCTGAGTTGTGATGATGTGCTTCTTCTTGCCAGAACGTCCAAAGAAACGGGCCACACCCTTCAAGCTCATGTTGTTACTCTCCGTGGCACCGCTGGTGAAGATGATCTCCTTGGGGTCGGCTCCAATCAGCGTGGCGAGATGCTCACGGGCCTGCTCCACGGCCTTCTCCGATTCCCATCCGTAGGCGTGTGTGCGCGAGTGCGGGTTTCCATAGATGCCGGTGAGATAAGGGAGCATCGCGTCGAGAACACGGGGGTCCAGCGGGGTGGTAGCCTGCATATCGAGGTAGATGGGACGAGTGCCTTGGTCCATCACGGTCGCTTGCTTGAGGATGCCGGCGGACGGGCTCATGGCGGCGTCACCCGAAGTAGGAGCGCCGGGGAGGTCGACATTCTGGGGCGCGATGCCAGCCTGTTTCATGAAAGATTTCTGCTCCTCCTTGATGGCGGTATCGACGTTGACCTGAGCTTGACCGGCCTTGGTCTTGGTGACATAAGAGCGAGCGCCGGGGACAGTGGCGAAGATCTGGCGGGGGGCAATCCAGGCGCCGCGGGTAGGCAGACGCCTTTGACAGACTCGAGACGCGTGTCTCCAGGCAGCAGGGGCGGAAGACATGATGGTTGATGATGAATACAGGTAGAGGGAGGAAAGCGTCCTGGGGATAATCCTCGCGGGCGGTGGCATTTCCCGGTAGCTCGGGAATTTCCCGATCGGGCGACGGAGGGGGTTTCTCCGAGGCATCGCAAGTATATGAAGGACAAACACGCAGACTTTTTGTCGGACTAGATTCCAAGTGACATTCACAGGGGCAAAGAGGACGACTCCTGAAAATTCCGTAGCAGGCGGCCCCTCCATCCCTACCACCTACCCAAAACCAGCAGACCTCAGGCAGTCCTACAGCATCCGGCGTTGATCGTCCCCACTCGCGGACGGTGAACAGGTTCGCGCCCAAATGATCACGCTTTCTCCTGCAAGTTGCGCGCGGTCGATCCGCCATTTTGCGGGTAGGGCTGTCTCCATGTGGTGGCTGATCGTAGGTCGTACGTTAGTATAAGTAGCTATACTACTAATAGAGGAACACTGTCTTTCTTGGGCTAGTATGATCTCTAGGTAGAAGTGCTAGCCCAGCTGGCCCAGCTGGCCCGGGATAGCCGGGCACGCCGTAACGCTGATGCCTTGTCTCCGTCGCCCGATCCGTGACCAGGAAATAGTAGTCACGATCAATCGTAGCTCCCTGATACGCTAGCACTAGCAAACTCAGCCATGCGCCACATTCAGGCGGCCTTGGAACCGATGAGGTACAGCCACACCGTCGCAGTGAGCAAGTCTTATGTCATAGGTGAAGCGAAAGTTGGGAACGGAAGGACCAGCGAGCCCCCGCCCTTGGCGTCTTCTCCCTCTGCATCTCCCCAGTCCACAATCCCCCGTGGCCATGAGTTTCAAGGGCTTCCAGAAGAGCATCGTGCGTGCGCCGCAGCAGTTCAAGGTCAAATTCAACATCGGCGAGCACTCCAAGGATGCCGTGTATAGCGACGCCGAACGCCGCTTCCAGGAGCTCGAGAAGGAGACTAAGAAGCTGCACGATGAATCCAAGAAGTATTTTGACGCTATCAACGGTACGTCCTGCTCATCCCGGCGATCCCGGATTCCCCCAAAGGCCTGGTGAGGTCTGGTGTTCGGGGGCCAGGATTGCCGCACCAAAATTCACCCTCCAAGAGCGCGCCCACAGACGGGCTGACCGCATTGTCCGACAGGCATGCTAAGCCACCAAATCGAATTCTCTAAAGCAATCGCCGAACTCTACAAGCCCATTTCCGGCCGGGCGTCGGATCCCAATTCTTACCAATTCGAAGGTAACCCCGAAGGTATCCAGGCCTGTGAGGACTATGAGACGATCGTCCGGGAGCTGCAGGAAGCGTTGGCCCCCGAACTCGAGATGATCGAGAGCCGGGTGATCAGCCCCGCGGACCAGCTGCTGGAGGTGATCAAGGTGATCCGCAAGGTGGCCGTCAAACGCGACCATAAGAAGCTCGACTTTGATCGTCACAATGCCTCACTCAAGAAGCTGCAAGAGAAGAAGGACAAGAACATCAAGGACGAAAAGGCGCTCTACAAGGCGGAGAGTGAGGTCGAACAAGCGACTCAGGAATTTAACTACTACAATGACCTGCTGAAGGAGGAGCTGCCGAAACTGTTCACCCTCGAGGCCGAGTTCATCCGCCCGCTGTTCCAGTCCTTTTACTACATGCAACTCAACGTCTTCTACACCCTACACGAGAAGATGCAAGCCATGAATATCGGCTACTTTAACCTCCAGCTCGACGTGGAAGAGGCATTTGAGCAGAAGCGGGGCGACGTGCAGGAGCGCGCCGAGGCCTTGATGATTGTGCACTTTAAGACCAAGGGACTTGGCCGTTCGGGCTCCAAGGCCGGCTCGCTCAAGGCCGCCGAAAGCAAGAGCACTCTGGGCCGTGGGCGATCCACATCGACTGCCGACGAGAACCCTCCTCCTCCCTATTCCTCTTCTGGTGTCACTCCCAGCCCAACAGGAAGCTTCTCCTCGGCGGCCAAGAGCAAGCCGGCGCCTCCTCCCCCGAGGGTGAAGCCCGCCCACCTCAGCAAGCCGGTCGAAAAGGTGACCGCGCTGTACGACTACGAGGCTCAAGCACACGGCGACCTCGGATTTTCGGCCGGCGATGTGATCGAGATTGTTCATCGGACCGACAACCAGAACGAGTGGTGGACCGGCCGGGTCGATGGCCGGGAGGGTCAATTCCCTGGTAAGTGTTTGCTATTCTCTTCTCTACTCCCATTCTCTGTAATCATTGCTAACGCCTTTCTTCTCCAGCCAACTACGTGCAGTTGCATTAGCATGGATGCGTTTACGTCTTCAATCGGTTTTGTCTTTTCTCTTATGATTCTCTTTAGCTCCGGCGCATAATGGTACCCATAGAGCGTTTGTGTAAATAACCTTCGTTTTCACTTTGCTCCACCTTATCAAACTGGTCATCGTCGATGCTACGTCGGGCCTCGGCGTGGGAGACCGTGCAGTACAATGTTAAGAAGCTCGTCCCTCCCCTTGATTGCATTTGACCATCTCCGTAAACCTGCTCTCAATACCATGTCTCATCTCATCCACCTTGTAAATGCACGCCTCGTCGACGGCGATCAGCTGGTTTCCAAGTCTCTGTGGATTGACTCCATCGCCGGAGTCTTCATCCCCCCGCCTCTGCCCGACCCCGCCTCATCAGTTGCAGCTGCAACGAGCATCGATCTTCAAGGTCGCATCGTGTCCCCCGGATTCATCGACCTGCAAATCAACGGCGCCTATGGCTTCGATTTCTCAGAAGATGCTACCGAAGAGGTCGAGGGAAAGTCCTACACGCAGAGATACCGTGATGTGCGGCGGAAACTCATCGCTACGGGGACGACGAGTTTCTTACCGACAATGACAAGCCAGCTACCGCAGCGATATCATCGAGTGAGTGACAATGGGGACTACCTAATGAGGTTTCACAGGGGGTAGTTAACACTTGTCCCTTAGAATTTGCCTTTATTAGGACCTTCCAAATCTCGCGACCCCTTTGATGGAGCCGAATCTCTTGGTGCTCACTGCGAGGGTCCATTCTTTGCCCATAATCGTATGGGAGTTCATCTTCCTGACGCTATCATCTCGTCTGGAAAAACTAGTGAGCCAACGCACGTGTTCGAAACATATGGAATGAATAACCTTTTCGATGAGAGCTATTCGTTCGATGGCTCAATCTCCTCCAATGTCCGCATGATCACAATGGCGCCAGAGAGACCCGGTGCTCTCGATACAATCACAGAGCTCAGCCAGAAGGGTATCGTGATGTGTATCGGCCATATGGCAGCCGACTATAAACAAGCGCGTGCGGGCATCGAAGTTGGCGCAACGATGATCACCCACCTGTACAATCAGATGAATCCTCTTCACCATCGCGGACCGGGTCCACTGGGAATTCTCGGCGGAGCAGGGGATATCAACCCCGAGACCGAGGCAAAGATTCTAGGAGAGGGGACTTCTAACACTCGTCCTTACTTCGGCATCATTGCGGATGGACATCATGTTCACCCAGCCAGTGTTCGATTAGCACACCTGATGCATCCAGATGGTCTTATACTGGTGACTGATGCTTTACTCCTGCTGGGAGATGAAGATGGGACGATCGACTGGCTGACGAGGCGTCTGACTAAAAAGGGGATTTCGGTGACACTGGAGGGTACCGACATCATCGCAGGGAGGTATGTATTAAATTTAAATATCGATGGATCGCGCATGCACGAATACTCACATATAAATGTAGCTGCGTGACTCTGCTGCAATGTATCAATAACTTCCGCAAATGGACAGGTGCTTCCATACCGGCTACGCTACAAGCCGTGACTTCTAGACCTGCAGCAGTCCTGAAGCTGGGCCATGTCAAGGGAACCCTGCAGGCTGGGGCTGACGCTGATTTTGTCGTACTAAGTGAGAATCATGTACCTGGTCAACCGGCATCTGACCTGGTAGTTGACGAAGTATGGAACTTTGGGACAAAGGTTTTTGATCGAAACACATCATAGCAATATGCTACACCAAGGTTGAGGGATAAATGTCCCATACTTTAGCAGGTATACTTTCAACACACAGTGTTTATATGGCTAGACTTGTAGATCCTACCATAGGTGTCTATTGGGCTCACAGGCTATCAGTAGTACAACAAATTTCAGCTTGATTCAGAGTCTATATGACAGTTGTGCTGGTTTTTGCGATAGAAAGATGCAGGAAATGCAAACACGGCGTTTTGATTCCATGTACAATCAAAAGTCTCCGGCGACAATAAGACCCAGGACGTGAGGCGCAGTTCGACCAGAAATCCTATAATTACAACAGAAAAGAGTGAAGTAGAAGGAGAAAGTTGTGATAATCAAAGCAAGACAAAGAATAGATATACAAGATCACATACGATCTTGAAGCCGGAACGAAATCGTCATCAACGAAATAGTGTGGAGAATGAAAGGTAAACTGCAGCTAAAGTATTTGAATCCTGCCCGAAAGTTGACACCCGAAGTGAAATGGGGACAAAGGCCTGCATTTGCATCTTGAGGCCTGAAAAAAACCTTACGACTCCTGCTATGTCGACAGAGCCGATTCGAAATAGAAAGAACACATCGCAGTTGAAAGAAAACCGTCGTGTCCTGATTCAGACAACGGAATGCTCCCGGCGGATGCTGTTAATGCAAATATCATGCTCGACAGCAATCCCAAAAGGAGCTTCAGATTCCTCAGAACGCTTACTCGCAGGATGGGCCGCGTAGCATAGGGTCTCTGCCGCGCTGCTGGGGGTCATGGAAGTGGACATGTTCCTGCTGGGAAGAGATCCCTTGATTGTGCTGTCGACTCCAAATGCCAGTGCTTTCCAGAGGTTGCGACGAGGAGAGCTTGCCGAGCCGGGGCCTCGCTGCTCAAGAGCAGCGGTAGCCCACAGAGATGACAGAGGCAGAGAAATTGTGACCAGGGTCAAGACGTTAGTCTGGAGTTCTGGAACGGTGACCCGGTATTGCAGGATGGAGAAGATGGCCGGGATGGTCATCGTCTGACAACCACAAACAAAAATGACTTTCATAGGGCCAAAGTCGCGCACTCCGAGCCGGTTTCGCTGTCGAATGGCATATCCCAGCTTGGTCACAAAGATGGCACAAAAGAAGCAGATGCTCGTAGTGATGACGTTGCTGGTGGCGCTTTCTAGCCACCAGATACTATCCATGTAATCGATATTCAAGATGTAGATGCAGTTCATGATCATCCATCCGAATCGAAAACCGATCGGCACAAGGGCCACCAAGATGGAAAGACCGAGGAGAACCACTCGACACCGCCGACGTAGCGTCGCGCAGACTACCTGAGTCTGCAGCACCAGTGAGATCTCGATGCAGACGACCAACAGCGTGCTGAACACCGTTGTAAAAATCGACACCACATATGCCCCAGTCTCTACCGCTGAATAATCGTATGTGAAGTAGGGGTAAATCTTTTCAAAACCGGTGTCGAAATGTAGGACGCCGAAGAAGAGGCGGATAATGTTGAACAGCAACGCCAGGGAATTGAGGGTGAACACAGCCGAGCCGCGCTTCTCTTGCCGGGTGAGAAGAAGGAGAATGACGAACAGCACGAGCGATGCCCCGAGCTGGGAGCCATAGTTGATGCAGATGCGGACGTTGTACTGGACAAAGGAATCGAGCTCGACCAAGGGAACCACCAGGGGCAAGCCATCAGCCCGACGGATGGTGATATTCTGCTGATAAGGATCGAAGTTGTCCATGACGTGTGCGGGTGCTGTATGAGAGACTCAATTGAAAACCGGATGCTGAAGACGATGGTTGGAAAGAGACAGAACCCGGCTTCAAGTTGACGCGTATAAGAGCTGGCCGCATGGTCTCTGCCAGGCAATCACTGAGAGTATTCGGATTCACGATGAGGGCTGGAGAGTAACATAATGAGGCAGCCGAAACAAACAATACTAGTAGTGGTCGGAATGCGAGGTGCGGGCGGAGGGTGAAGTCGAACAGGGGGGAGGACAATGCTACGAGCGGGAAGAACAATACTAAGGCCGAGACAAAGAAGGGCCCAGGTCGCACTCGAGACTTGGGCCCTTCGCGGCATCGCATCCGGCGAGTTATGCGAGTCTCGCGGTCACCAAAGTTTGCCATTTAGAATTGGGTGCCATGTCTTGCTCGTGGAGGTTGGCCAGTTCGGCTGCGTTGCGGATGGTGTATCTTGTAGATGAGGATGTCTTGTATGACCGAGTGGCGAGGTCATGGCCGCTCGCGATTCGTGCCAGACACGCTGACACGCTAGGCCTGGACGGGTCCGCAGTGACAGGTGCTGGACGAGAGATATCCAGTGAATTATGGACTTGAATTGACGTTGTTGGCGGATGGAGACCATCTCAAGTGAAGCAGTTAGTTAGCGCTCGGCGAGAGGCCTGAGGCCGCCACGGACTACACTAATGTACTCGCATGGGACCTCACATCTTCAATCCCATTTATACGCTTAGTCTCTTCCCTGGGGCACAGTGTCCATTCTCTATGGCTGCACTGATCTATTTGATATTGGCCATCACCTACCCCAACCCATCCTACCCCATTAGATAGACATACTATGCTTTGGTGGAGTCGGTGGAGCTCGGGGAGGAATTGGGCCGAGCGACTCGGAGACTTTCGATGGCGAAACGCAGTCACCCATCGTAGACATACTAGCACCTAAGGAACCTGGCACTGAATACATGGGCAATTGAGATTAAAGTGCTGACAAACACACCAAAATACCCCATCAGCTCCGGAGATCTCTCCGAATTGGAGCGGCATTGGAAATCAACGCGTCGCCATCGGGGTAAGTATACAGGTGCGGGCGCGGGAAAATCTTTTCGGGGCTTAGAAATCACCCAGTATAAATAGTGCATATCTCGACAAGATCAGTCGGAAATTGGAATTGTAGCAGATAGAATCCTTGGAGGTAATACACCATGACTTGGCCCGATGTTTCTGTTGCGCCCGCCCCGGGCATCTCCTACTTCACGCCTGCGCAGTCGCCCCCTGCTGGCACCGCCCGCGACCCTCAAACCAGCGGCAAGCCCATTCCGACGCTCTTCAAGCCCCTGACTATCCGTGGCCACACCTTCCAGAACCGCCTGGGCGTGAGTTTTCCCATCTATTGGCTCCCAGATTTTGCGAATTCGACACTAAACATTGAGTAGGTGGCTCCCATGTGCCAGTACAGCGCCGAAGATGGCCATATGACCGCCTGGCACATCGCCCACTACGGCGGCATTGCTCAGCGTGGCCCCGGTATGATCATCATCGAGGCCACTGGTGTTGTCCCGGAGGGCCGCATTACCCCTGGCTGTGTGGGTCTGTGGAAGGACTCCCAGATCGCACCGCTGAAGCAGGTCGTCGAGTTCGCCCACAGCCAGGGCCAGAAGATTGGTATCCAGCTGGCTCATGCTGGCCGCAAGGCCTCCACGGTTCCTCCGTGGTTGGGGGGTGTGACCGCGACCAACGCGGTGGGTGGCTGGACGGAGAATGTCAAGGCCCCGAGTGCTATCCCCTTCGCCGAGGGTGACATTGTTCCCAGGGCTATGACCAAGGAGGACATTCAAGAGGTGAAGGATGCCTGGGTGGCCGCGGTCGAGCGTGCTGTCGCTGCTGGTGTCGACTTTATTGAAATTCACAACGCCCATGGCTATCTGCTGTCATCCTTCCTCAGCCCCTCGTCCAACCAGCGCACCGACGAGTATGGTGGTAGCTTCGAGAATCGCATTCGTTTGTCCTTGGAGATATCTCAGTTGACTCGTGACACTGTAGGCCCGAATATGCCGGTCTTCCTGCGTGTCTCTGCCACCGACTGGCTGGAGACCAGCCTGCCCGAGGAGAAGGGGTGGAAGCTGGAGGACACGGTTGAGTTTGCCCGGGCTCTTGCCAACCAGGGGGCCATCGACCTGATCGACGTCAGCACTGGTGGTGTGCATGCCGCTCAGAAAGTGACGTCGGGCGTTGGCTTCCAGGTGCCCTTCGCTAAGGCTGTCAAGGCGGCCATTGGCAACAAGATGCTGGTCTCCGCCGTGGGCACCATCAACGACGGTACTCTGGCTGAGAAGATCCTCAACGAAGACGACATAGATCTTATCCTGGTCGGCCGGGCCTTCCAACGTGATAGTGGTCTGGCCTGGGCCTTTGCCAAGGACTTGGACGTGGAGATCGCCATGGCGGCTCAGATCCGCTGGGGCTTCACCAGCTTCCGCAATGCGTCGGAGTACATCCAGCCGAACTCGATCAAGGCGTCCATCTTTGACTAGACGACGATATGAACTGCATAGCATATAGACTTGGGAGTACGGTAGAAAATGCACGATTTGACGATTTCCACACATCCTTTTCACTCACTACGTAAGGCTTGTTACTATACGAGTAGCTCCATGTCGCTTAAGGTCTAGGTGGTTGTAATTTCGGGAAAGGAACCCTCGGCAGCTGGGGAATCTCCGAGGAAACTGAAATGATGAAGGACCTAAGGCCCCTTCAGCTTGCAAGTTCGGGTCCAGCGTGCCGCCCGTCATCGGAACATGTACGTACGACCCCGCAGCTAGTACCTTTCGGATTCTCTTTCTCACAATTGATCACGGTTGATCAACCAGGCAGCACGGATAAATGGGATAAATGCTCTATCCTCGTCCTAACAAGGATCGAGCTGAATCTTTAGTTCCGTTCCTCATCTGGGTTATTATCTACAAGGCTTCCCCTTCGACTCTGCACTGCATACTTCTAATATGATACTAGGACTTGGACTTTTACGGGAAACCGGAGGCTTAATGTTATGATCATGGTAAATGATTATTTTCCGCGAGGATAATTCTTGAGTTTTCATTCTGTGCCACATTCTACGCCTGGAAATAAGCGGGAAAGAGTTCCCGAAACTCCCTTAGGGTGCGAACTAGTGCACTTCCCAGAATATAGTTGAATTTGAGTGCAATTTAGAGGACATCCCGTATCTCCCCATCGTGGCAACCGCATATCCCTGTACATCCAAAGAAATTAAACCACATGCGCCCGATTAAATTTCCTTTTAGAATACCCTGTCTTCAACTCCGACCACGAAATTGCGTGGTGGGTGGTGGTTTACTCGCAGGGCCAGCCAATTCTGTATACTCCGGATGGCTGCTATACTGCACCTAACTACCTTACATAAGCCGTACCAAACATCGCCACTTTTCGATTTGCACCTTTCTCGTCCCTTTCCGTCGTGGGTGGGCGGTGGCTGCGGGGCAGTGCGGACGCAGCGTGTCCGGCCTCCAGTGCGGGCATTTGTTTCGGTGTTCCTGCTGGCACGGATGTCTTATTGACGCTCGTCCGTGTTCGCAGAGCCCCCCGGGTTCTGCACCTCAGAACAAGCTCAGGGTTGACGTTGACCCCGGATGCGCATGATCGCCCCTCAGGTTTAGCGAAGTGAGGGCGATTGCGGTGGGGCTCGGCCGTACCAGGGTTGCGAGGCGGCACACACGCAGAAAGAAGGCCTTTCACCGGCTTCCGAATCATTCTCTAGCTCTGGCACTAGCAGGGACCTGTATCGCCTGCACTCGGCCTAAAATCCTGCACGCGGGCTCTCGGATGCATGGGCCCCCATTCCTGATGGGGTTTGATGGAGCCGATATAAAGTCTCGCCGCAGAGCCCTCTAAATGACCCCCAATGCTCTCACAGTATTCTCCCCGTCCACCCCTTTAAACCACCCATCTCACCGGGTCATGGCGGACACCACGCAATCCCCCTCCTATATCGGACCGCGGGCTAGCCTCGAGGCGTTACCCGCCAGTAGTCCGTAGATCCAACCGAGTCAACTCGGGTCCTGGCTGGAGTTGATCGCGTGCTTAGAAATGCGCCCCGGTAACTCTTTACGTGCTCGGGCAATTCGCCGGGCCAGAGGCACCCCAGAATACGCCGAAAACTCTGCGGGCGATCAGAACCGGGGGGCGTAGCAAACTCGGCGCAGCGTTATAAACATTTCAAGTCCCCCCTCTCGTCCCCTAGCGTTTTCTGCAGAACGAAGACTATTTCATATTCCCGAGTTCGTACCAATTTTCAACCCGGAGTTGCTCCGTTCGCATCCGACAATTTAGCCTTCCGGGGTATTGGCTGTCATCCTCTCCGCCACCCGCCTGTCGCTGGTCTGGGGACCTTTGCATCCTGTTCCTGACATTCCCCTTACCACAACTCCGCTTGCAACCACCGACCTCAGCAGTCTGCTTGTGTATATTCTGTACATGGCTTGCGTGAGGCTGTCAATACTTCACACATAGTATCCTAATACGCGACATTGACGGGGTCGGAGTTCTGATCCGGGTGCGCCGCGAGGCACCAGTCGCCCTATCCTCATATACCCTGGGGACACGTGCTCACCTGCCAGCAGTGTTTTTTGGACCACTGCGGTTTTCCGGCACGTCGTCGTTTTTCTCCTTCGTTGCACCGTCAAATCCATCCTGCAAAATGCTTCCGCCGATCCCTCGTATCGAGGACTACGGTATTTCAGCGGAAAATGGCTTCCTGCCTCCAGAGCCGCCGCTGGAGATCCTGCCGGACCCGTACTACGCCAAATGGGAGACTGTTGTGGCTAACCTGCAGCCGCTGCTGCTGAGCAAGCGGGTTCGAGCCGTGGTGGACACCATGCCCATTCTCGCGACAGACCATCTCGAAACAGATGCCGAATGGCGTCGAGCCTACGTCGTGCTGGTCTTTATGCTGCATGGCTACATCTGGGGCGGTGATAAGCCTGCCGAGGTAAGCTAAGAGCTGTTATGTGTCGCGAATGAAGAGAGTGTCTCATACTGACATCGTTTTGTTTCAGATAGTCCCACCGCAGCTCACCGTGCCACTGCTCCAAGTCTGTGAGCGACTTGAACTCCCGCCTGTCGCGACTTATGCCGGAGTCTGCCTCTGGAATTATCGATCGATCTTCCCGGACGAGCCTACCGATGATCTCGACAACCTTGCATGCCTGCAGACCTTCACGGGCTCGCTCGACGAACAGTGGTTCTTCCTGGTCTCGATCGCCTTGGAGGCACGTGGTGCACCGTCGATCCCTCTGATGCTGCAGGCGATCAGCGCTGCGCGTCGGGGCGAGACCCCTGTCGTGACCGAGTGCCTGCAGCAGCTCGCAGAGATCCTCGACGGCTTCACTGCCCTGCTCACCCGCATGTATGACAACTGCGATCCCTACGTCTTCTACAACCGCATCCGCCCGTACCTAGCCGGCAGCAAGAACATGGCTGATGCGGGTCTCCCCAATGGTGTGCTGTACGACGATGGCCAGTCGACTCCCCAGTATCGGCAGTACGGCGGTGGCAGCAATGCGCAAAGCTCGATCATCCAATTCTTTGATATCGTCCTTGGCGTGGAGCATCGTCCGACTGGGGTGACTCGCAATGACCAAGCCTCCGCGAATACCAATGAGAGTCCCCGCCCCCGCCACGGCTTTATCCATGAGATGCGCGAGTACATGCCTGGCCCTCACCGTCGGTTCTTGGGTGATGTCGAATCGGTCGCCAACATTCGCGCGTATGTCGAGGCCCATCGCTCCAACTCGGCCCTGTGCGTGGCCTACGATGCCTGCCTGTCGATGCTGCGGGTGATGCGCGACAAGCATATTCAGATCGTCTCTCGCTACATCATTGTTCAGTCCCGCGGTGCTCGCAATGCATCCCAGCCGATGGAGCCAAACCAGCCAGCCGCCACAAATCTTGCTACTGCGGCGCCCAAGGACAACAAGAAGCTTCGAGGCACAGGTGGCACCGCCCTCATCCCTTTCCTGAAGCAAGCTCGGGATGAGACGGGGGAGCCAGCCATCGACTCGTGGGCCCAGCGACTTCTCAGCGGTTCCCTCGATAAGAAATCGGCCGCTCTCAGCAAGGTGGGCGAACACCCGGATGGCAACCTCGAAGTCGTTGGTCTCTGTGGGACCTGGACGGCGGATGATTATGAAGGTGGAATCTGCCACTGGTAAACGGTGTGGATTGGATGGTTTTTCTGTTGTTTTCGAGTACTATCTGAGCGTTCACATGCATCTGGGTCGGGATTTTTACCAATCTACATTTATGGATTGAGGGTTATGGCTTCAAAATGGCGTCAAAGGTTCAGTTTACCCTTCCGGTAAGGGTTCAGGTTTATCAACGGTTTATTTGTCAGTGAGTTCCTAGTCGCATCTCGACTCCTGGGATAGACAGCGGCCATCCTTTGTGATGTGCACAATTTCATCATCGATACCGAATGATCCTCCCCCTATCTCCCCACGAGACGGAGTCCCAACGCCTCTGTGGCTGGATCCACCGTAGACTAGAATCTTCTGTCCTTCTTTGGCTTCCAATAATCCAGGTACTGGGCCTGGCTTTCATGACGAATTTCCGCGTGGCTTGACTTGTCACGTGGTGTGACATCAATCGATGATGTCATCGATGATGGTTGTTTGCACGGAGTGAAGCAAAGCTTGGAAAATAGGCGGCCACGACGGACTATATATATTGCCGGTTGTTCCAAGACAAGTTTCATTCTCAACTCTGCAGTCTCCAAAATATTGACTTCACGTCCCCATCAACTCTTTCGATCTTCGATCTATCATCCACTTCATCACAACTACATCTTCCATCCACACCATCAACATGGCCGACAACGGCAACTCTTCCACCCTTGGCTCCATTGCCAACTCTGCCACCGGCATGGCTCAGCGTGCCTATGGTGCCGTGACCGGCGACTCTTCCACTCAGGTAATACGCCTCTCTGACCTTCTCATTACTCTTGAAGTGAATTCAGACTAACATCCTCTAGAACAAGGGTGAAGCCACCCAGGAGCAGGCCAAGGCCCAGGACGAGGCCTCCCACACCACTGCCAAGTTGGGTCCTGTCTCTGCCGACCCCAATACCGGTGCCGTCGCCCACGATGACCAAAACCGCTCCACCGGCTGGTGGGACCAGACCATGGGCTCTACCAAGGAGGCCGTTGGCAACGCCATCGGCAACGAGAACCTGCGCCGCGCGGGTGTCGAGCAGAACGCCGCCGGCAAGGAACAGGAGGCCAAGGGTCAGCTGAAGGATTGGGGCAGCGGTATCCAGAACCGTGCCCAGGGTGCACTTGGCAGCATCGGTGCTGCGGTCAGCGGTGACCGTGAGGAAGAACAGAAGTGGCGCGATATCCACGATGAGGGCAAGGTCCGCCAGCGTGGTGCCGAGGCCGATATGGCTAAGAAGCAGGGCGCATGAATACACTTCTAATGTGCCCTGATTCCCACTCTTTTCCCTTCTTGCTGCCCAGCGGGTTTCGGCTTGTTTTATTGTCACGATTTATGAATTCCTCACCAGATTACGATAGCGAATAGCAATTGACGTCTGCCGCCGTTTTTAACGTTTGTGGAATCATTAAATATGGAATTAATCCACGTAGGTGCTGTGCTTGAAGATCATGATTGGCTTTAATACACCCTGTTTATCATAATCGATGCTGCACCATACACACAATGCAGCTCACTTGTACTGTACCGCTACCACGCGACAGAGAAACAAGGGCACTGTTGCAGTCAGGCTGGCTGGAATCGCCTACTAGTCCTCACCAATAGTTGGTTTCTTTAGTATTTATCAGGACGAAGCTTTTTGAATTGCTCTGTCACATCACGAATAGAAACCTTGCTCGCTGCTCGTGCACCGCATCCACACGATTCACATAGCAGCCTGGTTCACCAATTGAGAAAATTGAGATCCTTCCAAATGTGAAGTCCTAGGTCATTGTCCTTGCACTAGTGTACGGACGGTCGATGACTTGAGTCCGTTGTAACACTAGACAGCTATTCTGGTGGATACCATAATATAGAGCCAATTGCCCTCTATACAAAACGTACCCTAAGGTAGTAGTAAACTTTCTACTTCAGATCTAATCTGGATCTACAGTAGATCAAAGAGCTAGTATCGACATCTGCGGCATGATGGACTACCGTAACTTAACGTTGACAAGGGATCGGACCGTACTGACGATGGAAGACTCGAGCAAACCTAGCTAGGTAAGGTTGGGGCGTGACGTGCATCTCGTCCCCCGCTCGCGCATCTGATCTTGCTGGTCCGAGGTCCACTCACTCTCACTCCCTCCAGGCCTAGACGTCCCCAGCCCGTCCAATCGGTCAGTCCCAGGGCTCAATGCAACAAGGGATAACGGGCTTCCCAAGCGAGCTGATCGACCGAAGAATCCGGGCAGATCGATGGCCAAGAGGGGTCAAGCATTTGATATAGCTGCTGACCCCAGGTTTTTTGGTCCTTATCAGTCTCCCACTTCGCCTCTTCCAATTCATTCTACAGAGCTAAGAAGATGAAGTTCACAGCGGTGCTTCTCTGCCTCGTCGGTGCTGCTTGGGGCGCGGAGCCTCAACGGCGAGACACTACCACCAGCGAGAGCGGATTCAATATTGCCTCGCTATCCAGCGAACTGTGCGATTCCGTGACTCGTTGCTTTTATCTCGTACCAGCCCATCACTAACGCTCTGGTGTATACAGTGCACATATCACCGCCAATGCCACCTCCGGGGCGAATTTCGCCAACATCTCGCCGCCGCCAAAATCCCTCATCGGCGAGATCATCTCGGTGGTCCCCATGACGGTGATCTGGGAGCTCATCGATCCACAATCGCGCAGCTCGCTTGCCAGCGAGTTCAGCGCCGGTACGACGCCGACCTGGTACGGCAGTCTTCCGTCCGACGTGAAGAGCTACATGTCCGTTGTGCGATCCCAGATCAAGGCAGGCGTGCTGACCCAGACGACGACCCCGACGACCGGCACGAACGGTGCCTCGCAAACGGAGGCCGCGCAAGCCACTGGCGCGACGTCGACCTCGAGCGGACTGGCACCGGCGCAGGCGACCGGATTGACCGCGTCGGTGGTCGGGGCCTTGAGCGTTCTCGGGTTGGCCCTAGCGTTGTAGGCGGGTTGATGGGGTTTCTGCGCTAGCGGGTGAGCTGCAGACAAGCTGCACGCCGCAGCCTGTTTGGGGGACTGGCGGTCCACTGGTTGGTCGCGAGGGGCCTGCTGGTCACCGTGGGGCTGTACCACATTCGCGGGTTGTGTACTAGCACATACTTCAGCTGGAGGGTCACTTTTTTTTCTTTTCTTTTTTTTTCCTTTTGCATTTCTACTTTTTGGTCTGGATCAAATCCAGTTGCAGATAGACGACGCGACGAGACATGATATCAAGACATTTGTTTCACCCAATTTCATATTTCCATAAGATGCGACTGTGACTTAAGGTCGAATACTTCCACCGCCTGAAAATGCGGTTCCTGCTTTTGTTTCCAGGGGTGCATCGGCCGTGGCGCAAACCTCCACTTCCCCTCATTTTTCAGCCTCGGCCACTTCTTGTTCCTTTTCATCAGTCCACTACTACATACCGTTCTCGATGTTCCAGGCAATCCGGCCGGTTCTCACATTCCGCTATCTCGCCATCCGCCGAATATATATTAACTGCCGAATATAGATTAACTGCAGGCAAGACTCCACCAAATGTCACGATCTTCGCGATCGCGAGTCGTGCCGCTGATCGCTACTCAACCCATCGTCCAGCTCCGGCGTCACATGGAGTCGTCGGTCCGAGTTGACAGCCCGATGAACCACTGAGCAGGCGGCGCACGCCACTAGCCCCTCCGCTAGTACACGCAGAAGAGGCTGCCCACACGAACGAAAGAACGAGGCGAGTCCCAGCCGGCCCCAATAAAGGGTCCGATCGCCCGGCCAGTCGATCTTTTACTGTTTTGATGCTGCTTTGATGTGGTCCGGGGTGAGACCTGCGATGCGGGGATCGCCTCTGCTCGATGCTCTGCGCCGCTGCAACCACCGCAACGCCAGTATGCGCAGACTTGGAACCGGCGCCCTCTCACATGGAATGACATCGTCGAGCGATCGACCTCGGCGACTCTCTGGATCCACGATCGTGGATCTTGCCCGCTCTGCGCACGCCAATCCGGCCGGGCCCCGGCTGCTCGTGATGCCTGAGAGGCCGGTGGACACTGGCGGAGCCTCGGGGATTTTGCTGGATCGCTAACGTCTGGAAGCTAAGTCTGTCTCTGGCGTACCAAGTTCAGGTCTAGATGCAGCGGGGGAGACCGTGCTGGTCTAGGGAAGGCGTTCCCAGCTACACACTCGCTTATAAGACCGTGACAGGCGGGGGAGAGCTGACGGCGAGGCTGCTTTTTTCTTCTTATCTGCGTCCAGGGTCGTAGATCACTTCTGGGGGTTTTTGTGTGATCAATCCACGCCTTCAATTCCATTGCCAATCGCCATTTTCCAATTCAATTCTTGTTCCCTAACGTTTCAAAATGCGCTTCTCGACTTTGCTCCTCCCTTTCGCCGCGGCTCCGCTGGCTCTAGCAGCCCCCGAGCCCAACCCTGTCGCACCGCGGGCGCCTGCGTCGACCGGTGGCCTGCTCTCTGAGCTGCCGGGCATCCTGGACGGCGTGCAGGAGCTGCTAAGCAAGGACACCATCAACAACCTCGAGGTGATTGTCAGCGGCGCTGCGAAGCTGCTGTCCTCCGACAATATCGATATCCTGCAGGATATTCTCAACAACGCCCACACCCTGTTGACCAAGGACTTTGTCGACAACACCACAACGCTGATCGGCGATGCCACACCGGTACGTATTCCTCGTACACTAGTCCCCTACCTCTAGTGTATCTGCATCTCCCAAAATAGGGTGTCACGCTAACAATGATCAGCTGGTGGAGGACGTGTCGAAGCTGCTGGGTGGGGTGCTGGGCTCGCTATAGAGAAGATTTATGACTGTTTATTCAAATCATGATAGCATACGAATTTCAACGAGGGATCTGAGATCAATATTCAATATTATATAAAAATGATCATAGTGTGACATTTAACTGCAAACATCACAACCAAATATATGCAATTGAAGTTTATGACACGGTAAGAACCCTCATCTCCGCACAGAGCGTATCTCATAGCATGGGTATATACAAAACATTAAAAAGACCGACTATCCTGATAATTTCCTCCCAAACTGGTTCACCCGCCTGTCCAAAATGTTCAAACAACATTCAGTTTATCGCGCAACTTATCCTTATAGTAACTCAGCGGGTACCCGCGCCACTTGTTAGGCATGGCCGGGTATACTGCGACCGAAAAGCCCATCCAGGTCCGGTACAGGGTGCGGGTGCTGGCGGTGGACCGCAGCCCGTACGAGTCACGCAGGTTCGGCGGCAGCATCTCAATGGTGACAGCCCGCAGGAAGGGTTTCAAGTTCTGCACCCATTTGGGCATATCGGTGCTCTCTCGCAGATCCTTTGCGAACTGAGCCGCGTCGGATGAGACGGTCAACTTGCCGACCTGGTCATCCCAGTACGACCAGAAGGCCTGGCGGGTCTCGGGCCAGGTACCGGGAGGGATCCCCAGGCAGTTCATCAGCAGGCCAAACTCGCTGTAGGCGCGCTGGGCGGTTTGGTAGTCGACCCGGCCGTAGACACGCTGGTAGAAGTCGGTTGCGGTGGCGTACAGCGTGGCCGCCATCCACTTCTGCAGGGGCGGATGGTGGGCGAAGCGGTTGTTGCGTCCGCCGCCCAGGCCAGGGGCCTCGCCGCGATGCAGCAGGTCGAGCAGGATCTTGCGCTCCGCACGTGTGCCGAAGACCAAATTGGAAATGTAGCTCAGGTTGGCCTGCAGGGCGTCGAGCAGTTCGGTCGCCAGCGCCTCCGGGTTGGTGTTGGTGTTTTCAACCTCACGGATCGCAGGCAGGGCCGCCTGGAGCAGCAACGCGGCACCAGAGCCGGCGAAGAGAATGCCCTCCTGCAGCATCTGGGGCAGGATCTCCAGCTGCTCGAGGGCGTGCAGACGGCCGGCATCGCTGGTGGTGGCCTCACTGGGGCCCACGCTGGCGTCGGCCTTTTCGTCCAAGGGAGACGGGGGAGACGAGGTGGAGGACATGGTGATGCGCAGAAGCTCAGAGGGAGTCTGGGGAACGGGAGGAGTGAAAAGCTTCGGGTTAAAATCCCAAATCCACTCCTTCACGTTCGTCCCCGCAAACCCCGGACAATCCTCTCCACCACCACCACCAACACGCCCGCACCACACAAATCAACACCCGCTCGCTTGTGACGAACAAGTCGAGATCATGTGAAGCCTCTTTTTGCATCACGACAGGCCGCGGTTCGCAGAAGATCGCCATCTCCGGCGCCGATCCCTGCTCTGCGCAGGCGCCACTAGCCCCAGTCGGCTCGTGGATCCTGGCCGAACAAAGCAACGCTGCTCCGAGATATCCACCGTCCCACCTTACCCCTAATGCTTTTTGGGCTCGGTTGACCCTCCCCCCGACGTTCCACTGGAAAGCCCGCGGGCGAAACCACGGGCACCATGGACCCCGGACTTTTCTTTCACGGGCTTATTTCGCTTGCCCTCCATTCGGTAGCAGGTCACAGGCGAGCCCCGGACTCGCAATTTCCCCCGCGAATCTCTCAGAATACGCACTCGATACGACGTGCACATATAGTCGCGGGGCGGACCCAGTCCCCAGCGCCTCGTTTCCTCCCTTTCCCCGTGCTGTGTGTGTGCTGTGCTGAGTTTGATCCCTCGTCGCGTCCCATTCCCACTCAGTCACCATGGGCAAGAACACCGATGACCGGCCGGCCTACCTGAGCTCCAACGACGCCAAGTACTCGCTCGGTGTCCATCGTGGGCCCTTGCCTCCTGCCGGCCTCGACGATACTGCCAAACTCGAGCAGGTCGAGTCCGCGGGCGGACTCTCGCTCGCGACCACTCGCACGCGTAGGGAACGGTTGACGCGCCATTGGAAGCGCTTCTGGTGCTGCTATCTCATTGGCAATGTCATCTTCCTTGCCATCTTCTTGCCCGTGTTGTAAGTCATCACGCAATGAAATCCCTTACTATCATACCTTGTACTTGGAGAGCTCTTGTAGTTCCATAGGGTCCAATTCTCGACCCTAGCCTGAAGTCAATTGGACGACATCAATTGCATCCACCAATGGCTAGACTTTTCAGCGACTGACTATACTTTCAGCTTCCTCGTCGCCATCCCCGCCATCTCCCAGCTCGTCGTCAACAAGTCTGACCTCGTGCTGGTCAGTGCGGCTGTCTTGAACCCCCAGCCAGACTCAATCCAGTTGACCCTCAAGTCGGCATTGGATTTGAAGATCGCCTTGCCGGTTCGCATCGAGCCGATTGACCTGAATCTCTTCATGCGCGATACCGGCGCCGACAGGCCATGGACCAATATCACCCTTGACGGCATGACTATCAAGGGCAACACCACCCTGGGTGTGGACAACCAACACCGCCCGCTGGTCGACCAGGATGTCTGGGTCGACTATGTCCACGATGTCGTGTTCAAGAAGTATTCGACCCTGTCGCTGCGGGGATCAACGAACTCCTATCTGGGCGTATTGAAGTCACACGTCACGATGGATAAGGATGTGACCTCTCCGAGTAAGTCTATGCAGCTTGCTCTTTGCTATTTGCCGACTCTAAATGCTGACGTCCCGTGCAGCTCTCGATTCTTTCAAGGATTTCACTCTCTCGGATAGCACGCTGCTCCTTCCGGCTCGCGAGGACGGCACCAATCTGATTGGCAATGCCTCTCTCCCCAACCCGTCGGTGCTGACCCTTGACATCGGCACTCTCGTCCTCGACATCAAGAGTGGTGATCTGGTCCTGGGTAACGCCACCCTCGAAGATGTCACCCTCTACCCCGGATCCAACGTCTTCCCTGTTAAGGCCACCATCGACCTCAAGACGGCCTTCTCTCACCTGGGTGAGATCATCAAGCAGCAGGCCAGCGCTCTCGGCAATGGCAGCCTCTCCCTGACCACCGTAACACGCTCTGTCACCTGGAAGGGTACCCTCGTCCCTTACTACACCAAGGTGATGTCGGAGCTTCCGCTCGTCGCCAACGTTCCTCTCCTCGACACCATCAAAAACAGCATCCACAATCTGATCGGCAGCGACGGCAAGCTGAACCTCACTTCCATCCTCCACGCCAACTCCAGCAGCGGCAGTGGCTTGCTCTCCTCTATGGAAGACGAATTCGGCGACAAAGCGAAGCGATCGGCCCTGTCCGATGCGCTTAAGGAAAACATCCACGTGCGCAACCTGTTCGAGGATGAGCACCCGGTCAAGCGGGATATAATTCTCGACTCGATCGCTGGGATGTACATGAAGGCATAATTCTGCTGGTGCCATCCCACGCGTTGCTTGCTGAATTTAAATTCCGATTCCCCCTCAACAATCCTCCTGGATGTGATCTACGCCGACACGATTGTGATTGCGACTCTGATTTCTCTCGATTCCCCGGACGGTGGCCTTTTGCCCCTGGATTATGGCGTTACGGATTCCCTTGTATATTTGTTCATATTGATCACTCGGCGGATAGACCACGGCTATTGTCGTGTAGAAATAGAGGCCGGGTGATATCTAGAATAGGATCTAGACGTTAATATATAAAGTTATGATCTAGCCGTGGCTCCACCCACCTACACCAGTTTGCGCTGTAGGTGGGCTTCAGCCACCCGAGCACTTCAGCCATCCGAGCAAATCTCTCTTGATTCATCCACTACCATCAACCAATATGCCTGATTCTCCTAAAACCAAGGAGGATAGAATCCTCCATGCCTGCCAAGCTGCAAAACGTGTCAAAAAGCCGAATATCTCCGCGTTGGCGCGAGAGCACGGCGTTTCCCGATCACTACTTTCGGCACGGCTTCACGGACGAGGAACTTTGACTAGCCGAAAGCCAACCAATAAAGCCCTTGAAGAGACCCAGGAGCAGGCTATTATTAGGTGGATTGATCAACTTGATGAATATGGCATTTCTCCTACACCAAAGATGATCGAGGGTTGTGCAAATCAGATTCTTTGTCGAAACACTCCCGATGATACTCGCCCTCGACACGTCGGTAATGCGTGGGTTTATAGGTTTATATCGCGTCTTCCACAGAAATTCAAGCTCATTAAGCAAAAGCCAATCGAAAAAAAACGCCTTACCTCTGAGGATATCGGCTTACAAACCGCGTGGTTCGATCGACTCGAGATTGTGATGCGAAATATCCCATCATGCAACATCTACAACTTCGACGAAACGGGCTTCCAACTCGGCCAAGGCAAGCCTCAAAAAGTAGTCACAAAATACCAACAACATGCGGCAAAGGGCAATCCAAGCAGTGGTTCACGCGAATCAGTGACAGCAATCGAGTGTATTTGTGCCGACGGCAGCGATGTTGTTCCACCATACTTTATCTTCAGTGGCCGATATCATCTCCAAAAGTGGTACGAATCCAACGTGCCAGGCGAGTGGAAAATCAATCTTTCGAAGACCGGCTATACAAATGACGATATCGCTTTCAAATGGCTTCAACACTTTGACAAACACACAAAGTCTCGGGCGCGTGGTCAGCAACGACTTCTACTATTCGATGGCCATGGTTCGCATCTCACGTACGAATTTATCGCGTATTGCCACGATAACAAGATCACTCCTTTTTGTTTCCTTCCAAAAACAACCCACTTCATCCAGCCACTCGACGGCCAAGCATTTCAGACATATAAATTTCACTACAAAACCAACAATAATCGTATCGCGCAGTGGGGTGGCTCGACAACCGATAAAGCCGACTTTCTCGAACAAATTCCAGAAGCTCGTGATAAAGCATCTCAGCAAAGAATCATCCGAGAGTCTTTTACGAAGCGTGGCATATACCCTTTACGGCCACAAATCATCCTCGATCAACTTAATGCCGACCGCGAACCGACTCCAGATCTTCAGATATTCGACGGCGAAACACCCCCACCAGCATCTAGTTCAAATAATTCGCCACCAAAAACGATTCGGAAGTTAAGGCGAAGCATCAGCAAAGCCGAGAACTTTATACAGAAAAGCCCCGGGCTCAATGAAAGCTTCGTAAAACGCCTCGATCGCGTCTTCAAAAGCTCGCTCGAAACCTTCGAGTTAGCCACCCAGCTTAATGCCGATTATCACAACCGTCTTATCCCGGCGACTTCTAAGAAAAACAAGAGTCGAAAGACGGTCCCTAAGGTATTCGGCGAAGTCAATGTGAAGGATACAAAACGCCATATTGCTATCGACAAAGAACGTGAAGCGAAGCGGGCTGAAGATCGAGCTCGGAAGCAGCAGATTCCTTTAGGGGCTAAAACTCCACGCAAAAGCCCTGAGCAGCCAAATATGCCTACAAAAGAAAGCGTGAGGCCGCAAATATCCTATCCGGGTGTTGTTACGTTAGATGAACCAGTATATTTCCCTATATAGGAGTAGGAATGCAAATTTGCTCGGATGGCTGAAGTGCTCGGGTGGCTGAAGCCCACCTACAGCGCAAAGCGGTGTAGGTGGGTGGAGCCACGGCTACATCCTTGTGTTTCAGTAATTTAGGCACACTGACGATGAGAAAGTTCAAAACAGTTGGTAAGAACACTCGAACTACACTAGTGTATGAGCTGAAATTCATGTACATCAAAATGTCGTTTCGATCTAGACCCATACCCGTTGCTGCAGAAGATTAAGCTCAGATGACGGCGCTAGTGCTGTTTCATCTTTCATGCAGGGGCGCTCCACTCGTTGCATCACCATGATTGAGATTTTTACCGGGTGGCTGCTGACGATTTGATTGTCAGGTCTGTCTGGCTGTCTCGGATACGCAATGCGAATTACTATCCCATTATTGGGCCGTCTGAATCGCAATTCGGAGAATCGGGCTGCCGGAAAAATCGAATGTACTAATACATTACCCAAGGGTAATAAGTACCATGAGGTAACTAGCTGATGTGAAAGGGATTACTGCCGGTTACGAATGTTCATCGCCTACCTAGGTACCCGAAAGTGAGATATTTGCATCAGGGAATGATTCACGTATCTTAGGTATTTCATTTCATTTATTTCAATTTTCGGCTGTTCGAGTGTGAACAGGTGCATGACAGGTCCGCGTGCCGACATGTTTATCGGACCCAATATCCTCGTCGGATAGCCTTGTAAAGTGGCTCCGACTTTCTGATGAGAAAGTTACTCGACTCGGGTCGCGGTACTTCTACGGGGAACATCTGCCCAGTTGTGGCTGCCTTCATGGTGCGGAGGGACGGGAAATCCGGAAAACGGATCTTAGGGTCAAAGCTGATCAGGATCAGAGCCCGATCGTTGTGAGAGAGACCTGGAGAGGAAACGGAATAGATGAGAGAGCGCTCGTCCGAGACAGCACGGATGGCGCCCAGGCGGGTATCGGGGCAGAGAAGTTGGGTCAGTTCGGAAGGAGAGTCCTTAGGTGGCCAGAGGCGGACACCGCGAGAAACGAATTGTTCTTCGGAGCCTTCCACAGGTCGGCCATCGGCGTCGGCCTGGGTCGGTTTGAGGAGCATGCCTTCCTCATC
Organism: Penicillium argentinense; assembly: GCF_028826775.1. Classification (NCBI taxonomy): domain Eukaryota; kingdom Fungi; phylum Ascomycota; class Eurotiomycetes; order Eurotiales; family Aspergillaceae; genus Penicillium; species Penicillium argentinense. The sequence continues at coordinate 3,464,554 of NW_026622661.1, read as the reverse complement.
CAGGGGGCATTTGCGCTTCCGCGAGACTGTTCGCAGGCGCAATCGGTCCCGGGACCGCAGACCGTCCGCCTGGGGGTCGTTGACGAGGTCCACGAAGGTAGCAGCGGAGAGGTGATAACTTCGGTGTTTCGTGCGGACAGCAATAAATTCCTGCCGTGTGTTTTGGTCATGCGTGTCCTCATATTCGGGATGGTAGTAGCGGCGCAGTCGCTTTTCGGGGCGCTCGTTGTAGGTCTGCCGGTTGTCACCCGGGTTGAGGTCCTTGACCTCGTTCACCCACCGCGGAGGCGTCTCGCCGTTCCGCTCGCCAAAGGCCTCTTCAGGAGTTGGGAGGGGCTCGATGTAATTTGTTCGATGGTTTTCGCTTTTTCCCTGTCGCCACTCGCGGCGACATTCGAGAATGACCGGTCGACCGGTCGTCTCGTCCATCCGGATCGACAGGTCTGTCCACATCTCATTGATCGGTCCCTCGCGGTGCTCACGGCGCCACAGGCGTCCATTCCATTTCTGGCCCTTGTTTCGCGGAGCGTAGCAGGCACAATGATAGAAAGAGGAGTACCGTTCGTCGTCGCCTGATGTAGCCTGTGTGGAGACTACATAGAGGCATGCCTCGTACATCTCAAAGGCAACTGTTTGGCCCACATCACCTTCGACCACTCCGTCGAGAGAGAAGTTTATCGTCTGCAGAGTGAGTAAATCTACTCCAGAAACTGCCCAGACTCCATTGGAATCATCCAGGGCCGTAAAAGTGCCGTACCAGATGTAGGAGCGGTTATTGCGCACGAAGATGGGCACAGTTGCAGGCACCGCCGCTTGTAGAAGCAGTCGTCCTCGTCGTCCCGTGGTAGGCCGGGGATGAGGCTGCATATCCAACACTAGCAACGTGTCTGTGAAGCCATCGTGACTGCTGGCCACTCGTAAGACGAGGACGCCATCGTGATAGTGGACGAGTGTCACCCGCTCGGCGGCGTCCAAGTGGCTCGAACCCTCCAGGTGGGGAAGTACATCGTAGAGATTCAACACGCGTTCGTATTCGTCGACGCCATGCACGTTGAGAAGCCGGATTTCATGCCCGACGCGATAACAGAGAAAGCCTTGCTCATAGAGGAAGTCGGCGCCAAAGGCTAAGACGCAGACGGAATACGGGTCCGCTGTCGCGATCGCTTCATTGATGTCAAAGCGGTGGCCAACAGCCTTGCGGTAGCCAGCCTGGGCTCGTAAGGCTGCGTGGCCTTCCTCGCTATATCGCAGTACGCGCTGGTAAAGGGTTAGCTGGGATCGTATTTTGGCCCCCAGACGGGAACTCGGGAATGTCCCGGAGAGGGGAGGAGAAGGGGAGGGGGAAAGGGAGAGGGCTCGCGGCTTGCAGCTCTCGGGGGAGACAGGGCGCACGTACCTCGACCGTCTTGCGGGCGATGAGATCGCTATTCGTCAGGGTGCGGAGAGCATGGTTGGCGCGGCTCAGATGGATCAAGTCACGGTCGTCCAGCGACGTGGCGATCTGATAAAAGACATCGAAGGGGAGGGTATCCAGGCTCCGAGCCATGGCGGTGGAGCTGCGGTGGCCTAGCAGCAGGGCATGATGGAATCGCAGAGAGGAAAGAAGGAGTCAAAAGATGGATGGGGGAGGAGGCGGAGTTGAGGTGGTGGTGCTTCAGGGAAGGACAGGGCGCAGCAACTGCCGATGGCAGTGAAGTGGTGGGTACTACACCGAGTTTTAAGTCGGCCGTTGAGCCTCACACTTCGCCGCTGCGGCTCCCAGTCTCCTCTGCCCCCAAGCTGGGAACCTCGTGCGGCGCAACTATGATCCCCTTTTTTGCCATCTATCGACGACTAGCGGCTCCGACGTGGTGGACGATCGACCCCGGTCACGCCATCGGTGGAGTTGCGACGCTTGGAATGTTCCACCTGGGCCGCGACAGGTATCACTGACTCGCTCCATGCGGCTCTGCTCGTGTTGACCCCTCGCATGGCGCCCGCCTTACTGGATCGAGGCCAGCCTTCCTGGAAATCGAACGGCATGCGTGCTGGAAGGGCGATCCGCGGGGTCCGAGCAGATGTCCGAAGGGTCGTTTCAGTCGTCCTGCGGGTTGCTCAGGTCGATGCGGCTCTGCTGGCCGCCCCACGCATCTACAGAAGCAGTACAGTATGTACAATCTGGGGATCTCCGGTGCAGTCCCGCGACTCTGCACCGTTCCCTGATTCTTCTGCTTCCCCCTCCATCCCCCTACAATGTCCTATTCCAAGGTCATGCTGTCCAGTGCTGCTGGGTCGGGTTCGATCTCCCGTCACCTGCTTACGTGCTCTCCTTGCACTGCCCCCCGATATTGGGCACAAGCAGCCACCCCGACTTAAATCCTGCACTACCACCACGTACTAGTACCGAACAATCAACGTACTCGTACCTCTGCACGATGTCTCATTAGGCCTCACTAACCAACTTGGCACTAACAGCCTACTGCGAGTCCCCAACTAGCCGCAATGGGAGAGAAGTGCTAGTGCGACACTAGCTCTTCTTCGTTCTGCGGATCTGACTAATCTGCCTATATATAACTAACTATTGCTCACGTGTTCTGCTGACTGTGCGTCGTATAGAGTGCTGCCTGCAGCCCTACGCGTGTGGGGATGTGTTCCATGGTTGTTCCTCGGGCGCGTTCAATGGGGTTTGTCCGTCGTAGCCTTTTTTCAGGCACACTCGGCTCAGTTCCTTCCTTTCACTCCTGGGGGCGGTGCTCAATTTGCAGTTCACAGTTCACAGTTTGAGGATTATACCGACCTTGTTCAGCTCGCCACATCTGCTGGGCGCCTCGCTCATTCCGAGATCTGCGCGACCCACCGAGAAAATTCTCTGTGCTGAGTCGTATTCCGTACTGTGTCGACCGGCGACATATCCTTCTTCCATAGATCCTCGTCCAGAGGGATAGCACTTAGGGATCGACCAATTTCCCTCATCTGCTGCCATGTACTATCCGCCGCAAGGTCCTCCTCCGCCAGGGCCGCCGCCATGGGGATATCCGCAGGGCCCTCCAAGCTGGTCCCCGCAACCCCCGCCTCAGCCCTACGGACAGCCATATCATCATCAGCATCATCACTCCTACTCCAACCCGCCGGCGCCGTACCCTCCACCAGGCCAGCCCGGACCGCTAGGGCCCTATGGGCATGTGCCGTCGCCTCAACCGTATGGTCACACGCCCTCGCCGCTGCCGTACGGCCAGCCGTCGCCGTACCCGCCGCCGCCGCAGCAGCCTCATTTGGGAGCTCCCCGTGATGGTAGGTGGGCTCATGGCGCCTCTCAATTCCTATCTAGGTGTTCACACGAATCTCATCTCATCTATCAAACAGGTCCACCCGGCGCTAATTCACCCAATCTGCCTCCGCCGCCGCCGCAAACCCTGCAGCATTTCGGCCAGGGTGCCCCCTCCAACTACCAATTCCAGTACTCCGCTTGTACCGGTCGTCGGAAGGCACTGCTGATCGGCATCAACTACTTTGGTCAACCCAACTCGCTCAAGGGCTGTATTAACGATGTCACCAACATGTCCAGCTTCTTGCACCAGCGATTTGGATACCGCCGCGAGGACATGGTCATCCTCACTGACGATCAGCGCAACCCGATGAGTATTCCAACCAAGACGAACATTCTCCGCGCCATGCAGTGGCTCGTCAAGGACGCTCAGCCCCATGACTCCCTCTTCGTCCACTTTTCCGGTCACGGCGGCCGGACTCCGGACCTCGACGGCGACGAGGACGACGGGTACGATGACGTGATTTACCCGGTCGACTATCGGACCGCCGGGCACATCGTCGACGACGACATGCACGCCATCATGGTGCGACCCCTGCGGCCCGGTGTGCGGTTGACGGCCATCTTCGACTCGTGCCACTCCGGCACCGCATTGGACCTGCCGTACATCTACTCCACCCAAGGCATCCTCAAGGAGCCCAACCTGGCCAAGGAGGCCGCACAAGACCTGTTCAGCGTCATCAATTCCTACGGGCAGGGCGATCTCTCCAGCGTTGCGTCCACGGCCATCGGGTTCTTCAAAAAGGCGGCCAATGGCGGACAAGCGCGCGAGCGCACCATCATGACCAAAACGTCGCCGGCCGATGTGGTGATGTTTTCGGGATCCAAGGATACACAGACTTCGTGAGTGCCCGACTTTCCTTCCCCCCGTGTTTCATCTTCTACAGCATCGATGCTGTTGCCTACTACTATTGTGACTACTCGTAGTAGGTTGGTTGTATAGAATTGACTGACCAATGGTAGGGCGGATACATTCCAGGACGGCCAGGCGCGGGGCGCACTGAGCTGGGCGTTTATCAAGTCCCTGCAGCAGTGGCCGCATCAGAGTTATCTGCAGCTGCTGAATACGATCCGGGCGGAGCTGGACGGGAAGTATACGCAGAAGCCGCAGCTGAGCTGCAGCCATCCCCTTGGTAAGTTGACTGCCGTGCTACCGACGAAGCTCGGGCTGACATGTTCGGCAGATACCAACCTCCGCTTTGTGATGTAAATCCCTCTTTCTTTCTTTATTTCCAGGGCTCTTCTGCATATGTTTCGCCCTTTCGCATCAGCCTACCACGAGCAAATGAGCGACGACGTCATCGACCGTCCATTATTCCTATGCAGTGCCTCACTATCCGTAGCAACCGTGTCTTCCTCTCCTTCCCCTCTTTCCATGCGCGGGGATATCCACTTGTAATACCCGTAACATTGGTCCACACCTACTCGGCCTGTGTGCAGCGATGAGAGGCTGTGGTTTGTCAGGCGCCCGGCCCCATCGCATCGGCTCCACCGCGAACACTGGGACTGGGAGACACGGGAGAAACATCGCAAAAGTGCGATCCGAGAAGGTGGGCGGTTAGCCGCTTCGCACGTTGTATGTCTCTGCCTGTCCCGTGGGGCGACCAGAGTGAATGTGGCTGTGACGGGGGCGACGACCACGATTGGCGAGGACAATCCCCCAAGCGTTCGACGGATGCACTTTCACGGTTGAACTTGGGATGCGAAAGGACCCCCCTGAGCGCAGATCGGGCCAATCAGCAGACGGCGGCAGAAAATCCCAGTGGGCTCCTTTTCGGTGGATTCGCCAAAAAAAAAAAGAAGCTGCTAGAAGGGGGAGGGTGAAGGAAAGCAGGACGGGTCAAAAGAGAGAGAGAGAGAACAGTGAGAATGGATTGAAAATATAGACTGCGATCCCATCCGGCCACAAGGTAGATGGCGCAATGAATCGCACTGCCGCGTCACAGAGGATGTGTCAGATCCAAGACAATATGATCTGATACGCGGTGGATACGTTCATGAGACCTCCACAGTCCACAGGCCACCTGAAGGAGAATCATTGCATCTACGGCCGTACTGCACGGAGAAATGGAATGGCATTGCGGTATACCCCAACACGGCCACCACAGAGACTCGGTATACTATGTATAGTACTATCTTATGGTATACTACCTTCACATACTACTAAGTAATAAATTTCTAGTAATTCTCCTCGTCGCCCAGGAATCAAAATTACAGTCATCTATGTGTTACACGGGCCGGCGCCTCGTAGCTTGGGAACTAACCTCGATGTCTTGATCCACTTTTGGTCTTTTTCGGAATGCGATCTCAGCTTCTGCTTTTTTTCCCTCGTTTCGCTCGTTTCCTTTTTTCTCTCTATCTCCTTTAACCCCTCGCCAACCCCCCTGCTCTCACCTCTGCAACTGGTGTTCTTCCGGACTTATACACGACCCCCCGGCGCGATGCTGTCCTCCACCAACTCCTCCTACTCCTCCAGTGTCTCATCCTCCGACCCTCATCTCCCCTACCACTCGCAGCAGCCCTCCTCGCTCTCCCTAGGCTCGCAACTGCCCCGGCGCACCCCCATGCCCGTCAAATATCCGCGCTTCTATGCCTCCCCGGTCGACGATGGCCCCGGCACCCCCGTCGACCTCTACGGCTATGAACAGCGCGAGCCGTCGATCATGGAGAAGCCCACCATGTTCCGCCGTGTCTCCCACGCTCTCGACGACATCAAGGAGGACTTCTCGCTGCAGCTGGACCCCGCCCGCAGCACCGCCAACAAGATCAAGCGTCGCTCGACGCTACTCTTCGACGGCAACTTCTCCAGCCCGGACCTGCACAGTCGGCCCGAGACCGCCGGTCCCCACGGTCCTCGGTCGCGCCCCATGTCCATCGTGTCTGTCGACCCTCGTTCGTTGCCACAGCGCAGCCTGAGTCGGCGTCTGTCCCGCCGACTGTCCATTTTCAGCCGCAGCGGTTCGACCTCGAAGCCAACGAGCATCTCTTCCCCCAATTTGATCGGCTCCTCCACTCATTACGCTAGCCGGAGTCAGACCACCTTCATCTAATCGCCGGTGGGGGCGACTGAGACAAAAAAAAAAAAAAAATTATCTCCGCACGAAAACTACAAACAACAAAGAAAGAGTTGAATAGGATGAACCCACCGGGCGACGAGTACATGTCCACCCGCATTCAAAAAAAAGCGAGGTGGTTCGCGGGGAGATCGGCAACGTCCCGCCTGCAGCGACGATCATACATATCTGATATACCGCATTCCACATGCAAACACACACCCCCTACTGGGTAGGGCTTGGGAGTTTGGATTGATTTAGTTCTGATTTTTGGTTTTGACGTTTGTACCGGCTGTTTTGATTTTCCTGATTTTTACCTAATATTCCCGTCTTTGTTCATATCCCGGGCGGACCGGTTCATACGCCTAATTGCGTGCTTGTATCTATCGTTTGGGACTTGGTTTGGTTGCGCATAGCTCGGTGTTTGGGAATTGATTTTGACCATTTGAAATTGCCATCTATCATATCCATGCAAGATCCAATTTGATATTCTGCCATGTACCACCCTGGGCAGTGTGCTATCGAACATTGATAGAATTTGATGTCTGCAGACTGCTGGCCGAGCTAGTCGCATGCACCGAGCGAGGATATGCGACACCCACAGCGTCACTGCCGGCATTATTGGCTGCAGGGACGCCACTGGCGGCGATGGCGTTCCAAGCCTCGACGGTGGATCGACGTGCGTCAGCCGCTAAAAATAAGTCGAAACCTGTCCAAGCAGCGCAAATGGTTCTTACAATTCGACCAGTTGTTGTGGGTGAGATCGGAAATCTGGGAGGATTTCGAATCGCCCCTGGCGCAGCACGGCGCAGCACCGGTCGGCCTGCATCGACCCAACTCCCCTCGGAACACCCCGTCCACCGGATGTCCACCACCACCACCACCACCACCTCCTCCTCCTCCTCCTTCTCCTCCATCTCCCTATCATCGCAGATCAACACACCCCGTGGACTCCACCCACTCCACAAGTCCCGTTCAAATCGATGATCAGACACTTGACATCTGGTCGCTGTTTCAGCGTTCGTCAATTAGCTCATCATCGGCCACGTTCGATCGCTGATCGCCGGTGCTGGTGTGAACGGGTAGGTGGGTGGCTGCCTGGCGAGGCAGGAACATTTTCTTAAATATAGCAGCACTTTCTGCAATCGACCAAGAATCTCGGCTATGCTTGAATTGATGCGCGTCAGGGGCTCTGAAATGTCCCATCAGAGACTCTTGCCGTGCATCAAGGACACTTGTATACTTGAACATCATCGGCGGCATCTGAACGAGGCTAGGGCTCTCTTGTCTGTCATGTGGCCCATAGAATCATTTCAGAGCAGTCTATGTCTTCATTGCTACAACCCTCTTTTGGTAGTAGCCATGGTCACTACTACCCTAGGTAGTATATTCGTGCAACGTGTGTAGTATTCGAGTTGCAACACTATAGCGTGGTCGCCGACTGCCATACTCTACCTGCGTTGCCTGCCGCACTAGGTTTCTATCATCAGGAGAGACACTGGAGAAGTTCTTTTTTCACTATCGGAATCATCGAAATGCTGTACATGTGAAGTCCAGTTGCAAGATTTAGGTAGCTGTAGAAGGAATCACGGTGACTTCTGATTCTATACTCACAAATCAACTGCTTCGTCTAACTGGGGATGAAATCGTCGCATCTGGAACCTTAGCAGCGCGCCCACTCTAGTGGCTGCGCCCTTCGACAGCTTTTCCCAAAAAAGGCAAATCCTCATCAGATGCTACACTTTGTGTGAGATGAAACTGTTGTAATTCAAAGGAAGATTGCTTGTATTCCTTCTGGACAGAAAACTTGAGGGTTTATATACACATGCGACCTCCAGATTGATTTCCAATCAAAGCTGGTAATTCCGTGAGGTTAGGAATTGATTCCGTTATGATACGACATATCACAACAGAAACCAAAGTTGACTATTCACATTGAGGCGCATATCTCGTCAAGGGCAGATGTCTACTCAACACGGTGGCCAGGTCGACCTCAAGCTAAGTGCGTATATAGCACCAAATTCCAGGGTAGTATTAAGTACTATACTAAGGCATAAAGTAGTACTAGGGTACTTATCCTACCCTAGGGTACTAAGGGAGGCGACTCACGAGCTAAGGTGCTAGCAGAGCCTCATGGCCACGTGCTGGTCGAGAAGTCCGAAGGCGGTAGACATCGTATAGCCGTATCTGTCTAGTGGTGCCTAGAGGATGCCTCGCAGTCATAACTCTGGGTGTCTAGCCTCTTATATTGCGGGAAGCCAAAGCGGTCAACTCAAGAGCCCCATTTGGGGGCGAATGGGACAGACCACTCAGGCTGTCGGCCTCCCCACCGCCTGGGCAACGAGCAGGTGATATAAGGTTCCTCTCTCCCTCTCCTCCGGTGCTCCTGAAAGAAACTATTAACGAGAGGAATTTAATTACTTTGATTTCGATAGGCCAACACCATGCCGCCATTGAAGATAATCCTTCAAGGTCATTCAGCTGTCACCCAGCAGCCAGAGCGGGGTGTCCTTCACTTCAACATCCGGTCAGACGGACCACACCGAGAGGCCGTCTCCAAAGAAGTGATCGAGACTGCCAGCGAAATCACTCGGGTCTTCAGAGAGCTGTCTCCCAAATCAGAGACGGGCGCAACGCTTGCAAATGCCCCCATCACCTCCTTCTCGTCCACCGCCCTTCAGACGTGGGCCTCCAAAGAAAGGATGCCCAACAGTGACGAGTGGCAGAGGATCCACTCGGCAAGACTGTCGATCGGTGCAAATTTTCAAGACTTTAACAAGCTGAATGAGGTTGTCAGTAACCTGGTAATCTATCCAAATGTCATGATCGAATCACTGGACTGGGTTTTGACCGAGGCGACGCAAAAGTCGCTGAGCTCCGAGGCCCGTAAGGATGCCATGCGAGATGCCATCCAGAAGGCCAATGACTATGCCGAGGTGATCGGCCGACAAGTCGTTGCAATCAAGATTACTGACCACGGCGATGGAGCCTCGGGAGCAGCGCCTGTCGCGAGCAGACATCGTGCGATGATGATGCAGCAACAAATGCAGCCACAAATGCAGCCACAGCAACCGCAAATGCCTGGTCCTGCAGGGAATATGAGCTCAACGAGCAATACGGCAAGCCTTTCTTCCAACTCTGCCTCCAATCAGCAATCTCGGTCTGGATCACCCTCGGGGCTTGATTTGAGCCCACAGCTGATCAAGTACTCGAGCTCCGTTTCCGTGGAGTTCGCAGATCCGTCGGAATACTTCAAAGACTAAGGCCAAACATTCACTAGGGTGGAGAATGGCAATTGCCGACAGCTGGGATGCAGAAGGCCTCACGGCAGTCGCTGCTGCCCTACTAGGTCCTATTTCAAATGCGTGTCGAGGGTGCACTGTGCTCATCTGAACACCAAATAATATTGAAAATGCATTTATAACACACATAGTGTGACATGTGACTAATTCCTATAATTATTATCAAAAGGAAAGCCTGTGCCAAGCCGAGTCTTCAAAGAAAAAGTATCTAGAGGCTGTGCTACTTGCTCTCTTCAGTCCACTCCACATGCGCCGCAGAGACGGGTGGAAGACCTTTGTTGGCAGCCGTTCTCTCGATTTCCTCGTCTTCACGATCGATGTATTTCTGAGGACGGCCCCTGCATGTTGCATCACGGTCTCCGACCACAATAAGAGACGGCTTCGACCGGTAGTAGGCATCGATATCCTCCAGGCTTCGGTTCGCTGTACCAAGTTAGTGGCACTCCGGCAAGGAACAATGATGAATCTAGCAACGCACCAGTTTCGGGGTACAAGAAATACAAAATTGGCAGAAAGAGCAGATTGGTGACTGTCCAAACGATCCAGAATCGCCAGCCGATATTCTGAATGCCAATGGGAGTAATTTCGACAATGACGAAGTTGGTAATCCTGGATATTCGGTTAGAAAATTAGAGTGAAGAAAAGGTTCGGAATCTTTCAAGCTCTTACCAGTCAGTTCCCGTTGCGAGTGCCGCACCTTTCGTTCTCATCGGTAAAGAGTTGATCTCGGTGGGATAGAGCCACGGCACTCCTAGCATTCCAACTCCGAAGCTGGCATGGAACAGGAATATAAAAGCGACAGACGCAGCTCCGTATGACTTGTTATCGGGGTAAGTAACCGCGTAGCGCAGTAGGACCGTGATGATCAAGAAACATATAAATTGACCGAAGGTAGAGAGAAGCATTAGACCACGTCGACCCATCCGCTCGACAAGAAGGACTGCAAGGCCTGCGAAGAAGAAATACGAGATGGCATTGCAAGCTGTCAACAAACGAGCCATCTCGTCATCCATGCCAACGGAGCTTTTCAGGACAGTCGGGAGATAGTAGGACATGATATTGATGCCGCCAAACTGTTGCATAAACTGGCTTCCGGCACCCAGGAGAAGACGCCGGAGGGTGTTGGTGTCGTTTGGTGGCTTCTTAAGCAGATCTCGCCACCGCACGGCATTTTCGCGTTCATATCGGAGGGTAAAGTTGATTTCGTTTCTCTGGGCAATGACAAAGGGGTCGTCAAGCGGTTTTGCTTCGAGGCAGCTGATGACCTCGATGGCCTCGTCTTCTTTTCCGTGGGCCAGCAGCCATCTGAATGAGATTAGTATAAAAGAATCTGGTACTCGGTAATTCTTTTAACGGAGGTACCTACCGAGGAGATTCCGGCAGCCATGGCGTGGTAGACCACAAAATAAAGAGGAACAAGAACTGAAGCGCAAGTGGAAACCTCCAGGCGACGGCGCCACCGGCGAAAGAAAGACCATAGTTCACCCAGTTTACAAAGCAGTAGCCCGCGATATTCATCATCATTTCCAGAATGACCAATTTACCTCGCCACTTGAGCTGCGAAGTCTCTGCAAGCCATGTTGTTAGATTCACGGCACAGTTGAGGTTTTAAGTAACTCGAGGCATCCTACCGGTTTGCCACACGGGAGCCGTCGCTGTGTTGACACCGTTTCCGATACTAAGAAGCCATATTGTCAGACCCAGCATGTTACTGAGATAAATGTAGTCGGCCAATCCCACTCACCCTGATACTATACGACCTACAAACATCTGCCCGAGGCTAAATGAGGCTGTTTGAAGAATGGCGCCAGCAGCCATGATGGTTGTTCCCACTAAGACCGCCTTCTTGCGACCCAGTCGCTCCCCGATGGTGAATGCGAATATAGCTCCGAGGAAACATCCGACATCGTAAATCGCCGTCACCGTCGATAGGGTCTTGGTCTTGGTGGGACCGATAAGGTCGTGAATTTCGAGAAAGTCCTGCGTGATTACCACGCCGCCTATAGAATGGTCAATGGCGCTGCATGCGACAGCCGAAGGGATGCTGGTATAATGTACTAGAGGTACGTACTGAAAACACCTTGGTCATAGCCAAAGAGGGTCATGTCAGTTGCACACGCAACCTGTGTCGATGGTCAATGACAATTCTCGGCATTCCAAAATATCAGTATGATGGCGAAAGGGTACCGTAACCCAGAAGGTCAGCCATCCTCCCGTTAGCCCAAAGTAAGGCCGCGTCTTCTTTTCCGCCGGTACCGTCATGGTCAAGAGCGATGAACCCAATAGTGTCTATAGTTCAAACAAAATGAAGAATAATCAACTCGTTCAACGGGATACCGTCTGCTGACTGCACGATGTAAGAAAATCGGCTGTCGGAGTATCGGAGTGGGGGTTACACGTCGGATTTATACCATCTTGACCTTGCCTCTGCAACCGATCAAGGCAAGGGGCTGGTGTGACCAGCTAAACACTTCTCGGGTTTCCCCCGAGGCCTCATCATCCCACGACACAAGAGGGGGAAATCTCGAGTCGGCAATTCAACCGATCCGCATGGTCCAATCCGCCCCCGAGTGGCTGTTGAGAAGACCGCCTAACTTGCCCGATGCAGTAAGGGATCATTGGCGACCAGTTGGGCCCGGCTGGGATTGGCGGCCGCCGCGACGATCGTCGCACTTTAGCCGGGCATGCACCATTGTCCGCGTGGGGGAAATTTTGGAGAAAAACTGGAGAAGCCGCGAGTCTGGGGAAAGTCCGGGGCGCCTCCATTTTGAACCTGCTTGGCAGCCCATCGCAGAGCCCTCTCTCCCGCTCCCCCGACGCAAAGCAGACATCTCTCCAAGGCTAGTCCTGTTCAGTGCAATAGATCGGGCGCACGATTTCCTCCCTGTGGGACTTCAGGCGAGACCCGGGTTGCGGTGTCAGTTTTGGAGTACCGATGAGAAAAAGGCATGGAACTTTATGTACTCGCGTGGAACGTTTGGAGATGAAGAACCATCTTTAGAATCCCAAAGGACACTGTCACAGCAATGCGGTCTCCATACTGAGTAGGAGAGGTCACGTGCCGAGTGTTTGCCGTGTCTCCCAACATCAGCAGTGGAGGAAGTAAACATGCCATACATAGTACTACTGTAGTAGTACAACTTGGAGAAATTGGTTTCATCAACGAACTAATCTCATCATACATATCATTGCCGCTGAATGACATGGATAACTGGCTTTCTGCTGCTTCGACTTCAAAAACAGCAACTATATCTATAACAGATAAGGGTCTATCACGCATGGCAGCCCCTAGTAGCCCCGGCTAATTCCTGATAGGAGCCGATCATTTATTTCAAGATTTCCTTATCGACACAGCTTTCAGCTTCCAATAAAATCGAAAAATCTGTTCTGATATGCTACTTGCTGACCAGGCCCTGCATGCAGACTTGTCGGCTTCAGCCACAGTACCTGTGAGGCAGGCTGCGATCATTTGTGCAAGGCTTCCACAGTCACGTCGGGGCCCCCAAATTCACCGCTCAAACGGAAGGTCAGTAGATTGCCCCCCTTGATCTCGTCCTTTCGGGTCTCCAGCTCCGCAGCATCCCAGCAGACGGAGACGTATTTCCCCGACAAGAATGACTTATCACCGCTAGCGAGCCAAACACCGACACCACCGCAGAGATCAGGAGTGTCTCCTATAAACGGTGCAAGATACGGGACGCTGTGCCCCATATCCGTAGCCGCCACACCCGGGTCGAGTCCAACTGACGTGATGGTCGGATGCTCGGTGGCCAGGAACTGGGTGAACTTGCAAACAGCGAGCTTGGAGGGAGAGTAGGAGCTCATGCCCGGTGGAACCCCCTGAGCGGCCATCGAAATCATATTGACGATTGTTGTGGACGCGGACGGACTATCGCCGGTATGTTTCAAGAAAGCTTTTGTGGCGATAAAAGTTCCCTTGACGTTGACTTCCTGTCGCAGGTTGCATTAGCTGAACACAGTTTGACGAGAGACTCTCCGATCCAAGTCTATCTCGGGTGATCACCAACCTGCGTCTTCCACCATGATTCTACATCGGTGTTGATTATCGTGTCCAGTACAACAAGTGCCCCAGCGTTGTTGACAAGGACATGTGGCACCCCGAATTGAGCCACTGCATCCTGGAAAGCCTTGTTCACGCCCGCCTCGTCCGTGACATCTACTGCAATGGAGAGAACCTTGGTCGCGGGATTGATCTCGTTAACTAGCTTCTGGGTTTCTTCGAGGCCTTCAGCTGATCGACCGAGGAGAACCAATGCAGCGGCATTGGCTCTAGCGAAGGAAGCCGCAAACGCCTATTGAGCTGTCAACGTTGTCCTACTCGGAACCGGCACGGCCAGCATCTGCCTACCAATCGTCCCAGTCCACGGCTGGCTCCGGTGATGATAATCACTTTTCCGGTCTGTGATAGCTCGGGTCGAGAAGGGTCGACGGCAGGGTACACATCACGGTAGTTCTTCTTCGTAAATGCTGTTACTTTGACTTGGCAGTCCGGATCGAAGTCAGGGGTCGACGGTGTGAAAATGTTGAAAACAAATGTGTGAAATCTATACAGGGCTAGTTACAAATTATTTAGTAGGTGTGGAAAGGGAGGGGAAGCAAGGTTAAGCTATTTAGAGGGGGGTGTCAGATTTATAGCTTTCGCGGGAAGCCGTAACTCCCCTCCGCGCGCGACGTGGGGGCCAGTACGGGCTGTCACTCGGACCTTGCAGTGTTGTCTCCACACCGGCCTAATCGGATATCCCCAGGAGACTGTTGATTTCTAAACTTTTGAAGTTTACAGGTTCCCTTGCTGTACGGGACGTGAGAAAGAGTACAGAAGTAACAAGGCTAATTCTTCCCGAGGCGAGGAAGGCCTTGGATGTATACCCCTCCCCGAACTGGAAGCTCACGACATCCCGCTTTGCTGTTTGTGTCTAGGATACATCTGATGTGTCTTACGCTGACGTTGAGATCTATAACGATCTATAATCATTCCATTCATCCTACCATGATCCTACCACGACTCTGTCTATAGCTACCACTATTTTGAGGGTCCAATAAAATTTGTCGTCAAACTGACGTCACTTGTTTGTTCCAAGAGGATTCATTTTCTGGCTACTGCAATAACACTACATGATACCTTCAATTTACTCCCTGGATTGAAAATATCAAATACCCCCTCTTACACCTTTGCAGAACTGAGAACCTTAGAAATGGCCACTACCCATTCCACCCAACCCAGCGACCCTCCCTCGCCGAGTCAATCCAACAGTGCCAGTCCCAGTAGCATTGCTTCTACGGAGGATCTCGATCCCGCGTTGCTTGACGAGGAGGAAAATCCGTTGGAAGATGGGCTGGCCGATAATGTGGCTGTGTCGTCAAAGTACTCCTACGCAGACGGCGGGGCCGGATACAATGCTCTCAAATCCCATCAGGGGCAACTCTACGCCGGAATGGCAGTTGGAGGCTCGCACACTTGGAATTATGACTCTGGAACGTGGAAAGAGACGAAGGAGGAGCCGGACCTGTGGAGAATCGACTACCAGACCAAGAAACGACGGGCACGCAATGCGCCCAAGGGTAGCGGTGCGCCTGTGGGGACAGAATATCACTGGCTAATTGTTGGCCATCAGGTACGCAGTCCGACCTATTCCGACCTTCGAAGAATTAGCTTATTGACTGCGACAGCATGTGCGGAAAATCGATGCAAACACTTACGAAACGCATCTCACCGGGTCGAAATACAAATTAGCACACAAGTCAGTGACAGCCAAGACTTGGTCGATTCCGAAGGTACAAGCGCAGCGCGAGCGTGAAGTTGAGCTACTACAGGATGCACAGCGACGTATACGTGGCCTCCCGCCTGTTCTTTCGAGTGAGAAGGTCAAGGTCGAACGGAAGGAGAAAGGGCAACAAAGCCTTGACTCGCTTTTCAAGCCTGTGGCGAGACCAAGGAAGAATACAGTTGCATCTGGGAAGAGAAAACGCTCATAGGCCACCGTTGTTTCTTCTGCGTCATGCTCATCATATTCTTTGGGCGGGAACTGGCAGCTAGGGCTAGCAAAACATGGCTAGTTTGTGAAATATGCGACTCCTTCAAGAGAATCGACTGCCCATTTTAACATTTTATGGGTCAACCGGACTGACGAAATTACATTATTCAGAGCAAAGTGCACAGGACCCTCTGGGTAGAAATTCTAATACAGGGGCGTGTATAAGCTATGGGAACAATCATTGAGAGAGAGAGAGAGAAAAAAAAGTAGAGTTCATGCCTTTAGCGTATATAGGTGGTATAAAGTTGGGCTAGAAACGAAGTAAAGCAACCGACCAAAACGCCCTGATAGACAAAAAACGCCGAAAGCCACGCAGCGGATTGCTTTCCCGAGTCGTCAATAACGGCCTCGTCTCGGTAGAGCTGCCCGCCAAGCCCCGCAGGGTGAGGCCCAAAAACCGTCGCAGGATGAACGCCAAAAAGCCAAGTCAAATAAAAAGCCATATTTCGAACATGGATCCAGTCCATGCCATTTGGCTGAGATAAACTCCAATCACACCCTTTCATCTACCAACTTCCATCTGGCGCGGACGTAGCCCGCTCTATATGCAGACAACGAGGCACCGACTATCACATGTCTCACTGATAAGATCTTAGAGGGTCACACTCTCGAGATCACGCATAACGATAGACATTTGTGCTCGTTTGGCTGCCTCAGCGACCAGACTGAAATCCTGTAGGAAAGGCGCCGTTGCCGTCGGACCTCCTAGTCCGTTGCCTTCATGGGGATAAGGGTCCGCGGCCGGCTGTGTGGCGGGTGGTACATCCGACCGTGGCACCGACTCGGAATTCTGTCCCTCGGGCGCAAGTGGTATCCCAGCGGCGCGAGCAGGGTCGTTGAGAGCATTTAGGGGCTGCGTTTGGGACATGGCGGACTGGGCGACGCAGGCAGCGGGCAGAGGGGCCGTGAAGGGCTGGACGGTCGAGGCAGCAGGGGGTATCTCGAACGGATTTGAAGGTTGTGCTACTGTGGTGGTGAGGTTTGCAGAGGGAGCGAGCGTCGAAGTCGAGGAGGAGAGGGTGGAAGGCTGAGCGGGGGCTTGAGGGGTATGGGCTGATCGTCGAGGATCCATTTCGACTATGCGGCGATTCCGAAAAACCCTGTCCAGCGGCAATGCAGGTCGATGCACGACAGACACTCTAAGGAAGTCGAGGTATGGAGGATCGAAGCACCCGCGACTACCGGTTCGAGGCCACCCTGAGGGATCGAAGCGTCACAGTTCCACGACTGACGGGGGATGGCTTCGGCAAGGGAGCCGGGGGCGAAGAATCCAAGCGATGCGCAGGTGGAACCAGACCACTTAGAGAACGACGATCTGGGGGAGGCAGGGAAGGGCAGGTGGGAGTTTGGGGCGTAAAGAGAGTGAGGAAAGAGGAGAAGTCAGGACAGGAAGAGTGCGGAAGGGAAAAAGAAGATCGCAGTTCGTTCCCAACTGGGTGATCCCGACCATTACCCGCGTAACCGTACGGTATCTCCACTCCTCTCCACATTCGGACTCGTAGGCCCGGTGGCAAATTACGGTATTTCAATACACATCCTCGGCCCAGCACATGTACACAATCGGTGTCACGATGCACTCGACATACGTGATGAGGGTGCTGAGTGGCCTAGGGAATCCAAAGACCATGTTCATTGTGCAGGAGAACTCTATCCCCGAGAAGTGGTGTATACGGCCGGCACTGCTTGGTACGCGATTAGCTCGGATGTACATTCCAGCGCGAGTCTCTTCCTACTAAGTACAAATGTAAAAGCTACTGGCAGTATCAATCTATCCAACGTGGCATTGTTATGAATCTATTCGTAAAGGTAGAAATCAAGGGCTCAAGCCAAAAATCAATGAACCACACGGCATTCGACAAATCAGATCGTTTGATCTAAGATCGACCATTTTGGCCGCGAGGCCAATCCCTTCAGCCCGTGAAGACCGTAATGATCTGTTTGGTGCCTCAGGCTGCAACGCCCCACCGATAAGGCCGATAATAATTTTGTCCCAAATTCGCCAGGCGGATTTGTTGGAGGGGCAGCCCCAGCACAGCGCAAGAACAACACTATGGACGAGGCCAATTTCGAGACTGGAGATATGTTCCAGGAACCTGAGGGGTTCTACCCCGACGAACCAGAGCCCACGTTCGCTGAGCACACTATGCTGTCGGGCCAGACGGTGCGCGTGCGACTCGTCGGCAGCCACCCGCTCTACGTACGTCCAAAGAATCCTCAATTGCTCGATCGCTTCGCTGACTGTCGTGGATGCAAACAGGGCAATTTGCTTTGGAACGCCGGTCGAACCAGTGCACACTATATTGAAGAACGAACCGAAGAGCTTATCCGGGGCAAGGAGGTTCTCGAGATCGGCGCAGCGGCGGGCGTCCCCAGCATTGTGAGCGCTATCCAGGGTGCCCGCACTGTCGTCCTGACCGATTACCCCGACCCCGACCTCGTTCAGAACATGCAATACAATGCAGACCTGGCGGTCGACCAAATCGTCAAGGGCCCCGACTCCCGCAACCCGCTGCATGTCGATGGCTACAAATGGGGTAACCCCGTGGAACCACTGCTGGCGTACATTCCTCCCTTGGCGGATGGGACTGCGCCCACTGGGTTCGATGTGTTGATCATGGCGGATGTGATTTACAGCCACCGTGAGCATGGGAATCTGGTCAAGACTATGCAGCAAACCCTCAAGAAAAATGCGGAGTCGGTTGCATTGGTGATCTTCACACCGTACGAGCCTTGGTTGTTGCCCCAGACAGAACGATTCTTCCCATTAGCGGAGGCTGGGGGCTTCACTGTGACTAAAATCTTCGAGAAGCTCATGGGCGATGTTCTCTTCGAGAATGATCCTGGTGTAGGTAGCCCCGTCTTGTCTACTAATTTGCCCCGCGATAAACATTGACTCGACACAGGATGAGAAACTCCGGAGGACCGTGTTTGGATACGAGCTCCGCTGGGCCCCAGAAAAATTGGCAGTAATTGCCTCCAAAAGTTCCTGAGATTCGAATTTGATACCCTGGCATTTGCAGCAAAATATAGACGCCGCAGTGGGGGTTGCCCCTCGGCCAGTTGATGTGCAGCACTTTCCAAAGCAATTGCACACTTCTTTCTTTTAATTCCATCCAAGGTATCGTAAAAGAAAGAAAAAGGGTTGAAACATCTGCTCGTAAGAATGTTCTGTATATTTTAAACACAACTGGTTCTTAGGTATACTTCCCAGATTGGTGTCATGTCGTGCCTGGTCACATGCGCAACCCCGCGGGAAAAAAAGTTCGCCGCTGCAACGCCGCAACAAGCCACGATGCCGGTGAGCACAACCACTTTGCCAGGTCGCAGGCCATACTGATGCTCGTTTAGCTCATTATCCTCACCGGGTACCCTTGCTCTGGTCTCACCTATCGCGCAAACCAGCTCGCGTCCCTGCTCGAGAAGGCGCAAGATGAGATATTCGCGGCCACTGAAACAGCGTCGCCTGTCTCGCTGAAGTCTCGATTCAAGATCCACGTCGTTCCTTCGCACGATAACAGCTCATACCCGCGTACCGTTTATGATCATGCCCGAACGGAGAAGGAGGCCCGCGGTGTGGCGTATGCCCGGGCGAAGCGCGTGATGGCCAAGGATAGCATTGTGATCCTCGACGGAATGAACTATATCAAAGGGTGGCGGTATCAGCTTTGGTGCGAAAGTAAAGCTGCAGGAACTTCTTGCTGTGTGGTATGATTTGAAATCACTTCGATGGGTTAGACATTTCAATGGCTAATCGTCCATTGGTTATTTTCCAGGTTCATGTCGGAACACCTACCGATCAATGCATTGTGAACAACAACGCGCGCTTGAAACGCGATGCAGCCCAGAAAAATGAGACATCTCCAGCTGAACAGCCAGCTTCTTCTACCGACGATGTTTCCCAGACCGAATCAACTGATAGCGAACAAGCCTACGCCCCCGCGCTCCTCGACAATCTCATTTTCCGTTACGAAGAGCCCAGCACGCACAGCCGATGGGACAAACCGCTCTTCACCGTCCCATGGGACGATCCTGAGCCCCCAGTGGCTGACATTTTCCACGCCCTGACAGGCGTTGTTCTCCCATCGGCTGAGGCACCGACTGTCACCCCAATCTCGAACCTCACCTCATCTCTCGCCTCGGCTAGCCTCTCCGATGCAGCCAGCACGACGACTACTGCACGAACATTTACCCGTAACACTACTGCCCGCCCACGAATCATCCCGCACCAAGCCACGGCGCAAGCTGTCGCAACGGACCCAGGTGCTCTTTATGCAATGGAGAAGCGTACTTCGGCCATCGTGAATGCGATTCGCACCTTTGCGCAGGCCAATCCTTCTGCTGAAATGGCCCTCGCGCAGAGTCAGAACCCCCGAGGCATCACCATTGCGGTGCCCGAATCATCTATCTCGGTTTTGATTCCCGCGCACCTTGCTGCGACCGGAACGACTGATGAGTTAGCCGGTGCCGGTGGAATATTGGCTGCGCCAAAAATGCAGCGCATGCGTAGACAATGGATCAGTTTGAACCGCAAGTACATTGCTCACGGTCATGGTGCTGGTCAAGGTGGTTTGACACCAGATCAGATTGGGGATGCGTTTGTCCGGTTTTTGAATAGCACCATTGCAGGCGAAGACGATTTGGAGGAGTAAATATTGAGAGGTTGTACATGCTAGCAGGATGAGAGTTGGTACATACTGCATGTCCATGTGTCATTTAGAACGAGCTATAGAGCTATGATTAACGAGGTTATGATTTGAAAACTCCTTCAAATAATTTACCTATCGAGAATTTTCTAAAAGGTGTGTTATAAAAAGATTCGATTTTTGAATTGTTTATGGGTAGTGTTGAAGAAAAGTAGTGCGTAGACCAAACAAAACCAACAAAACCATAATGCTCTCTAAATACTAAAAAAAGAGTCCTCCCATAATTCCTGTGCTGTCGGATATCCACATCATTTTGAAATGAGATCGGCGACTTTTGCACATGATCCTCATCCTTTTTATTCCCAGCTGTTCCAACATTGTGGGCCCTCCAATTCCAAATTTAGCCAGAATGATTATGAGCAGAATTTGAAATTCTGAGTTGAATCGTGCCGAGAATTGAGCTCCGGGGCACGAAGTTTCCATACGGATCCATGGGCGAAACGACCGTGGCGACTGTGGCATTGGTCTGATCTATGTATGTGGGTTGAGCCGGAGGAGCAGTCTCTTAGGCCTCTTGAGTGTGGAGCGCAGGTGCAACTCTCAGCCTCGTGTAGTCTTCAAAAAGGCCATCTGGGTGTTGAAACCGCGCGACTGGGAGCGCATATTCGTCCATTGGTACCACGGGGTCAATTGAAAGCGCTTCTCGCGGGATAATAAGCATTCCATCACTGAAAATCCTTCCTGGGGGAAAGATTTACAGGATTCTCGACTTCCCTTCACGCGGGCAGGGAAAGTCCGTTGGGAATCTGGGAAACGTGGCTGGCTTCGAGGTGGCGGTAGTTCAGGCCAAGGGTGTAGAGCTCCTGGAGGCTGGCATTGACCTTCTCATGCATCGAGGCGTCCTGTGGGGTGATCTTCCCGAGCTCCTCAAGCAAACGGGCGCGGCACTTGTAATAGTTCCGCTCAGCGTTCTGCAGGCGCTGTCCATGCTGAGCAGTAGCCTGGTTGGCCTTCACGGATCCGGCTTGGGAGTGCACCGAGCGAGTGCGCTTCATTGTCGAGGCCGGGGTGGCACCGGTCACTCCTCGTCGCTTGCGGCTGGCGGCTTCCTTCTTGACCTTAGCGGGTGCACCGGTCGGCGAGGTCTCAGGCGAGCTGAGTCGTTCAGAGGACTGATAATCATGCACCCGGCGCATGTGGTCGAACAGGTTCCATCTACGGGGGAATCCATTACCAGGGGCGGATCGTTCACAGCCCTCCCACAGGCAGAGGTGAGGGTTGTCTCCGTGGCCATGCAATCCGTGGGCTTCGCGTTCGTGTCGGAACAAGCACGCATTGGACGAGAAACGCAGCTGGCTATCCACGCAAGCGGGGACCTTGCAGCGGTAGGGCTTCAGGTGAGAATCTAGGTATTTGCTACAACGCGGTCTGTTAGGGGCGCATTCTCGGAGTGAGGAAAGCCCGAGGGCGAGTGGAGAGTGAACATACTGATAGGCGCACTTCTGCGTGGTGGGTGCGTGGTTGCAGGGCTTGTCTCCGGAGGCATATGGGCAGTAGTACTTTCCATCGTTCTGGGGTGGCATGGAGTAGAAGGCGTGCTCTCGCGGGTTGCGAGACTCAGAGCTATCCTTGGACCTCTGGCGAGCTGGCTCTCTCACGGGCAGGGAAGGGAAGAATTCCTGTTCAGTCTTGACCTGGGGGTGGGAGGCACTCGGCAGTGCACTCCGGCGCGAAGTCTTCGAAGCCCTGATGGTCCTGTACTGGGTGGTTAGATGGGGTTCTGGTTTGTTTTTTTCCTCGATCTCTTTTTGCAGTCGAGTTTGGCAGGGCACCTACCTGTTGGGGTCCTTCTCGCTCAGAGGCGGAGTAGGGAAAAGAGGCTCCGTTGGGTTGATTCCATGGCTGTTCATTGGCGATGTGGTGAAATCTCCCAGGAGTGTGTCATCGGGGGCGAGATATGAAGGAAATCCTGGGTGCGAGCAAGAGGAAGTAACTGACATGTCATGACTGGCCTCTGTCAGAGGCGGAGAGACAGGCACAGTCTGGAAAAGACTTGATGAAAGTTGGTCCAGTGTGGTTCCAGGGTAGTGGCCTTCAGACATCATGGCATTCCATGCCTCAGGAGCGGCAATCATATGGCCATCCTCCGTGTGGGAACTGTGTGCAACTGACAGAGCATCATCCGGTGTGCTCGACTGTACACAGACATCATTATCTATGGAAGACAAATCCACAAAAGAATAAAAGTCCCGCGGCATCTCATTATGATCATGCAGGTCTGTGACTGCTGGGAAGTCCACGCCTGTGTACATCACATCATTTGGTCCGACCGTGGGGGTCATGAGCTGCGAAGGCATTTGGAAAGCAAGCATTTGCATGTGAGGGGACTCCTTGGAAGACATGGCCTGATCAAGGGATTCTGTAGTGTTCATGTTCCAGTCTTTGATGTCCTGGGGGTTTCCATGGGCTGCGGAGATTGAGCAGAGAGACGCGGAGTCATGGCTCGACAGTTCATCATCCTGGAGTGTTCTTGAGGCCATATTTGACATCCCTGAGACCATGGAGGCATGTCTGGATTGAGAAACGGAGAGCCTCTCGGGCTCGTTGCTGGTCCTGGGAGACATTTGTGTGGTGTAAAAATCACTGCGAGAAGCATCATCGAGTCAGTAAACTACACATTTTCGACAAAGGAATAAAATTCAAAACAGTAAACAAAAAAGACAAAAGCAAAATTTCCGAGGTCCAGAGGAAACCGAAAACCTATCAGTCATTAGCAAAAGCCCACGCGCACCAGCAGTGCCGAGTGAACGCACCAAGGTTTTCTAGTAGAATCAATCAATCCAGAGCGACGGGGAGAGGTCCTAGTTGACAGTGGCAAGGGTGAAAATGACGAGTTGGATCCAGTTCAATGACAGCCTATTGCCAGTAGTTTGTCGAAGAGCCAGGTTTTGCAAGAGGCCGAAGCTACAATGTCGAAGCATCATCATCCAGTTGGGTCAAGTTCAAGAAAGCATGATTTCTTGTTCTTGGTAAGGCCAGAAGCCGTTGTGAGGCCAGTCCATTGAGAGTCAGTGGCCAGTGTAAGTTTCCTGAAGCGGACGCTTCGAATTCCGTTGCGAGGTCTGCGCAGTTTGCATGCTCAGGAGGGCCCTTGGGCATTTCCATAGGTTTGGCTGGGGTAGGGCCTAAGTATCATAGTTCCAGGGATCAAGCATTATATTTCCTTAGGTTGGTGTGGTATAAAATCCAGGGCAGAGTAGTTGGGATCCAATAGTAGTAGTTCCAGAGAAAAGGTCATCCACGGGATAAATAATCCGAGCGCTCAACTCCAGGCTTGGAGAGAGCAATTAAGGGCCAGGTGGTTCAGTTCAAGTCACGGGAGGCATCCAGGGAACAAGTAATCCAGTGGGAATTTCGATAGATTTGAGCGCGTTTGAATATAAACAGCACTCAATCTGAGTCCGGCTTAGTCGGCGGGTCGCCAACAAGCATCCGTTGTAAAGAAGCATCATTCTTTAATTTGCCAAAAATGGCAAGAGAAAGGCATCAAGGGAGATCAAGTGATCAAGTAAAAGGTCCAGGTTTCCAGGGATTTGGTTTTCAAGTAGTCGACTAGATCCATGGGAGTAACAGATGTCGAGATATGGGTCCAGCGGAAATGATGGGAACAAGAAAACACGAGAACGACGAAACGCATAGGAAAAGCAGAAGGAAAGTGTGATGGGGACTACCTCGTGTGTTTTGTATCGAGTGTGCAGACTAAAGAGAAGCCTGGGAAACAACAAAGCAAAGTCCAGTTCCGGGAGAAGTGGCAAAGTAGTCCTTGGGTAATATCAAGCAACCAGGGCAAAAGTTTGGTTAAAAAAAAAAAAAGCAAGGTTGTCCGAGATCCAGGGACTGTTGAGGGGCGACAGGGTATCTTCGGGTATATAATGGCAGTCGACCGTTGATCGAAGATAATCGTGATGAGTTAAAAGGGTATCCTGAGTTGGGAAAGGAAAGAAAGAAAACGGTAGGGAATGGGGGGATCAGCGGCCTTTTAGAAGGCAGGAAACGCACAATCGGGTTCAGGAGGGGGTGGAGCCTATCAAACATGGCGTGTGCCAGGGTTGCATAGTGCAGGGCCAACCTGCCCTGTTGGCACCAGCGAGGAGCCAGTACCGGGTCGAAGGTGATGGCATCTGCAGGCCTGGTTTTTGCGCTGGCGGGTCCCGAATGGACGAGAAGAGCAGGTGTTTGTAGCGGTGAGACGGGGCCCGCGTCTGGGGGGCTTGGCGGTGCATTGGTGGGTTGGTGATTGGATGTCCCTCGTGGCTGACGCTGCAAGATGATGTCCAGTTTGGACGATCGGCAGATGCTCTCGCGGTAAGGACAGGGGGTTGGGTGGTGGAGAGCATCCCACGTCGGAGTGATGCGGAATGAGAGGTGCAGCCATCACCAAACTGCAGCGGGGAGGACGGGTGTCGGTCCCGTGGCTACGTGGACGATCGAGTGCCATTTCATCTACGCAGACACTCTCTGTGGATACAATAAGAAGTAAAATTGATTGCTGGTGATGATCATTATTGATTACTGATTTCATGAAACGACTACCTACGGAAGTAGTACATGAGAAACGACGGACACGGCCCGGAGCGAACCCGGGGGACCCACGTTGGGCAGCAATGCAGCTGGCGGAGTTCTGTGGATGATCCCAAGTCAGCCATGATCCCATCGCAAAGTGGACACGAGAAGGAAAATTCCAGAAAAAATGGAGTCAGATAAAAAGAAAGATGGATAAAGGTTGTCGTTCAGTGATCCGAAGATCTTCAGGTGAACTATGCTTTGGTAGGTTTGTTCATCATCCAGGCGGAAGCCGGGAGGAGGTAAAGTGGAAGAAAATGAGGATAAGACAGCGGACTTACCGAGTGGGGCGGCTGAATGCTGGTTGCTGAATGCCTGGAGTCAGCGATCGGTCGACTGCGAACAGCGCATGGCTGCGTCCCTCCAGGGGACGATTGGTTGAGAAGGAGAGATTTCAAAGTGAAGCGGCGCGCTTTTGTGTGTGCGGTCACGTGAGTTTGTCCGGTTTGCATAGCCCGCCCCGCCGAGTCTCCACCCGGTGACAATCGAGCATCATCGTACATGGCATCTGATGGTTTGGAGAATACTGCTTGTGTACACTCCTGCGTCAACAATCACAATGAATTGGACCGGTGGCCAATTGCATCGTCACTCGTCTCGCAAAGGAATATTGTCCAAGACCCAGAAGCAGAATTTCGCCAAATCTCGCCAACTCATCAACGATCGAGCGTCTCGTCCGCCTGCGTCATTCCAGGGCTTTCCCAGGCTGGGAGTTGATAGGTGTGATGGGCAGAAATTGATCAATGAGAGGACTAATATGACGGAAGCCCAGAAACTGTCAGTGCTGGTCGATTGATTGCTCTTTTGCATCATTATCATCACACTGTATCCTTGTCTGGGTGACTTCTCATACTAACATTAGCGAGGTCCAGGTCTCCGAAGCCAAAGCCGACACTAGTCCCTAGGAGCTCCTCGGCTCACGGCAGCAGGCATCTGGGTGCTCTCGGATGTCGATTTCTAAAAGACCCAAACTGGGCGGCAGTATCCATGGCCCAGCCATTAGACTATCAATTTCCCCCATAGAGGAAATCGAGCGCTTCGGCAAACGACGCAAACTGAATGATGCTGACCGCAAGCGTCTATCAACTACCTCTGGAGACCGGGTTGTACGCCTTTTTAGGCCTCGCCTGAGGACTCGCCAGCTGACTTCCGAGCGAGACGCCTACTTGAATGGCATCCAAATCCGAATCGATGGTCAACCTGCTGATGGATCGTCGGCTGCAAGCACTGCCGAAAGGCCGAGCCAACCTTCATCACAGTCCATCGTCCTTTGTGATGATTCTGGTCCGGTTCACTATTCCTCCACTCGTGGTCACCCAAACGCCGATCAAAATTGCTCGGGGCGAGATTTTCTCAGCCTCCGCCCAAGCCATCAGGCCCCACCATCTAAGGTCCCCAAAGCCCCCTCGACCATTCCAGAAACGGTTATGCTGCAGATCTCTGAGCCTGTGTCACCATCTCGTGTTCCTCTTCAAGAAAACTTAATCTATGGGCTAAGCGGCCGCAACCGAGTTGATGTCTCTCCTGGTTCCGCTAGGCTGCCGTGGTCCGCACGTCGGCATTTCACTATTGATGACCAAATACAAGCGGAGCAGAACAATCTCGCCATTTGTTTAGATGCCAATGCTCCATCTCGCCCAAGGTCCCCTAGCTCTGTGACCACATTGCTGGCGTCACCCTCTCTGCTCAGTCCTGAAATACCGCCAAGTCTGAATGCCTCGAACCGGCCGTTGCAACCACGATGGTCCATGTTTTCCCCCAACTTTCGTCAGCCCAATGCTGCTCGTCCTCAAGAATTCCATGGCTTTGATGTTACATGCACCAATTCCACCGAGCACCCACCCTATCATATTTACAAAGATCGCAGTTTTGGGGATATGAGATTCTTTGGTCAGGTTGTCCGCCAAGACGATTAGAGTGTCACTCCCAGGGCTACCGCGGGTGGTGAGAAGCCGAAAATAGCTGCTGTATGGGCTTTTGGTTTCGATCGTTACGCTCTCGTTCTGGAATTGTCTGTCATACTCGTATTTTTAGTAGTGGCATTGGGCGATAACATATATTTGATACCTTTAGAAGACCACTGCGATTAGGGCGACAACCAACGCTACAAATACAATTCATAATTTTTTGACATCCGTTGCAGCTTTCTGCGACTTCTATAGCATAACAATCGGCTCTGATGTCGAGAAAATGGCTGCAGTTTCCCCACAGCTCTTTGGGAGCTGCCGGCTAACCAAGGTTCACGTGCCGATCGGCCCCGGTTTGAGCTCAGTTGACGTCGCGATCCCCTTCCTGTTCCATCTTTCCCATTCCAACCTCCAAGTCTGACACTCCGCCGTTGTCATGCTGCGTTTCATTACGGTCCTGGCGGCGATAGCCACGGGCGCGCTATCCGTCGCAGTCTCGCCTGCTTTAGCCCCAGATATCGACCAGACAACACAGCTTCCTCTCGTCATCTGGCACGGTCTAGGGGACGACTTCGAGCGTGATGGGCTGCAAGAAGTGGCTGACCTCGCTGCCTCCGCCAACCCAGGCACTCACGTCCACCTCATTCGACTAGCTGATACAGGAGGTGGCGACCGTCAAGCGACCTTTTTTGGCAACGTCACCGAGCAAATCGCAACCGTTTGCCAGCAACTGGCTGCAGAGCCGATCCTCAGCTCCGCCCCCGCCATCAATGCTTTGGGATTCTCACAGGGCGGCCAATTCCTTCGCGGCTACATTGAACGATGCAATAACCCCCCGGTACACAACCTCGTTACCTTCGGCAGCCAGCACAACGGGATTTCGGAATTCCAGTCCTGCAAGACGGGTGATTGGATCTGCAACGGGGCCGAAGCACTGCTGCGCTCTGGTCAATGGACCGATTTCGTACAGTCCCACCTGGTTCCAGCGCAGTACTTCCGCGACCCCAACGAGCTAGATGATTACCTTGAGCACAGCAATTTCTTGGCCGATATCAACAATGAGCGGGTATTGAAGAATACGGATTATAAGAAACGTCTGGCAACGCTGAACAAGTTCGCGATGTTCATGTTCGACAATGATACAATTGCAGTGCCCAAGGAGAGTGCACTTTTTGCAGAGGTGAATATTACCAGTGGGACGGTGACTCCGCTACAGGAACGCCCGATTTACAAGGAGGATTGGCTCGGATTGAAGCAGTTGGATGGCCAGGGCCGACTGGATTTCAAGTCTGTCCCTGGTCAACATATGCATCTGACTGATAAAATCCTTGAGAGAACTTTCAAGGAGTACTTCGGCCGCGTCCAGAATTCGCAGTTACGACTTCAGATGGAATCGCAACAGGAGCCGGTGACCCAGCCCTTCTCAGGATCCTCGGGCTTGTTGGTGCAAGCGCAGCCAGGCTTCTAAGCACGTTCATGCTCATATTATTTTAACCATGGCGTTGATAACATTAGATATCCCGTTTGTATAGTTCAGTGTATTTTGGGCGATTTAGGAGTGAACCCACTCGCTCTATCGTTGAAGTAGCTTTATCTACTTGCATGGTAAGGTTCCCAGTCTTGCATTTTCGGGTCAAAATGAAATGCTGTTTTTACCAAATCAGTTTCTCGTGATCATCTGGACTATAGCACCGTCTATTTTAATCTACCGACAATATAGCTAGATACAGAAACCCGCATTGAGCAGAAGCCAGCAGCAAGAGAGATACGGGATTTTCAGAATAAACATATGCAACTAGAAGAAAGAAAGGGTAAAGAAGGCAGAAGATCAGGTGCCGTAGTGGAAGCCGGGAATGGAAGAGGGCAAAACATCGGACCGAAGTTCAGAGATGAGACTGCAGCAAATTTCCACTCGAGCAAGAAGTGGATAGAGAAATTATAGATAAACATGTACAGAACAAGGCAAGAGAAAGGAGATAGGGGGAGCAAGGCATGCGGTGAAACTTTCGCAGGGACCGACTGTACAGGTGAAGGAAGGGAATGGAAAGGGAATGGAAATGGAGGCCCACTAGTAGGGGGGTCGTCCGATACCATTGCCACTAACTTGCCGTCTGCTGGTGTAGCCGCCGCCCAGCGGGGCCTTGGAGGCCGGGATTGCGGTTGCCGGTCGGTCTCCATTCGCCAGTATGCTGCCATCGGGCGAGAGGTACCCGTCTAGAATCCTCCTCAGTTGGGCTCGTTGGGCACTGTCCAGAGCGTCAGACCCGTTGGTCTCGGCGCCCCGGAAGACCTCACTGATGCCAGCAGCGAGGTTATTGTTGGATCGGCTTTTATTGCGGGTAAGGTTCGCGTTTCGAGAATTCTGGGCTGCTTCAGACTTGTCCTTCACTGAAAACTGCCGCGAGGTATCGGGAGCAGTCGCTGGGCGATCAACTGAAACTAAAGACCGCTGCGAGTCGTTTGGGAAGCCACCGGGGATGGAGAGACTGGGAGGAATGGGAGGAACTGGAGGAATATCTTCTTCGGAGTTCACCCGGCTCAGTGTCGGCACTTGAGGATCTGTTGGGGTCTTGTTCCCCGAAAGAGCAATTTCTGATGCTGATGCCCGGGGTGTTTCCACGCCATCTTCTTCCGGTGTCTGCTCTCCGTCTTGCTGAACAGACGCGCCATCTCCATCCACCCCATAGACTGAGAAAGCAGCACTGACCATGCTTTCACTACCGGAAGACACTACACTGGCATTCGAGGCATCAAGCTGGCCACGCAGTGGGCTCAATTTCCGAGGCTGGGTGTCGTGATTCACAGACAGCACACGACGCAACTCGGTGACGCGGACTGGGGACCCTCGGGTGGAGCTAGGCTCCGAGGTGCGCGAAATCTCAGGAACACTCATTCGGCGGTGTTTGTTAGAAGCCGAGCCGGCAGGGGAGCCGTTTGCAGCGCCGTTAGCCTGGCCGTTGCGAGTGATAGTACCTCCGCGCGAGCCGTTGATGGACAGAGTCTTGATACTCTCCTTCTCCACGGCGGCCAAACAAGACTCCCGGGACCAAGCCGATAGCATCTGTTCTCTGACGGATGATGGAAGGCCGCTATCTGTTTTGGACTGCGGTGCCACGGAGGCGTGATTCAAGACTGGGAAGCTAAACCCTCGTGCCGGCGGGGAGGTTGGTGGGCTCTGCGGCGGCGAGGAGATGGTTTGGCGGTAGGCATCGTCAATTCCATTGACAAGGTCATCGACATTTCGGAAAGGCGTCAGAGTAATGGACGAGGTGGACTCGTCGTTGGTGGATGGTGCCTGATCGACGGGGATACCATCCAAGCCAGCCGGGGGCAACCGAATCTTGGGAAACCACTGTTTTTTGCTTTGTCGTTTCTCAATTTCATTGCGGACTTCGACACCTGCATGCGTAGACTCGAAATTGAACTTCTCCGACAAAGCCAGCAGATATCCGTGAACGAGGCTACCGATATTGACGCGAGCCGCAAATCTTCCCAGATCAACAGAGGTGT
Organism: Penicillium argentinense; assembly: GCF_028826775.1. NCBI lineage: Eukaryota > Fungi > Ascomycota > Eurotiomycetes > Eurotiales > Aspergillaceae > Penicillium > Penicillium argentinense. The sequence goes on along the minus strand of NW_026622661.1, from coordinate 3,434,159 downwards.
ACAGATCCTCTTGTAGTTTCAGAACCATAGGAAGACCATATTGGACTGCATTGACTCCCAATTTTTCGACAAGGCTTGCTAGAAGAAGGTGAAGAAGGAGTATTTCTGACTCGGCCGTGGGGCTTTCAAGAGCAGCATCGTAGATAGCCAGGTGCAGCAGGCGCAGGAAGGTTGATTGCGCAGCCAGGGCCACTTTTTCCCTCTGGTTACCCGGGGCTGAGGTGCTCCGCCGATTCGTCTTGTCCGGTTGCTCGGAATCGCGTTTTGATGACGGCTTGATATACTTCGGAATATCCACTCGCACTTTGAGATCACGCTTGTTGGTCTCAAGTGAGAGCCATGTTAGGAAGGCATCGGCATACGCGCGACGAACTTCCTGATCGGAGTCTCGCAGAAGCCCTTGCGTTCCTTCCCACACGTGGATACCCACTTGGTTCCGAGATTCAGGACTACTGGCGACACCCGGGGCTCTCAAGTTAGACACCAGTAGAATGGCTTTCACGGCCCGGAGGGCAGTCAATTTGGCGGCATCATGAGAAATCGCATCCCCGTGCGTCTTTTCTCCATTGGCATCTCCCGTCTGAGTAGTTTCAGCAGGCGGCGCCACGCCTGCTTCATGAACCGTAGCCAGGGAAGACTGTGCAGCACTATCCATGGTTGCAGTTGGTTTGAAGCGCCGCAGGATTGCCCGGATCATATCAGCAACTTGGTCTCCGTAATAGATATGGGTTGCCAGATCACCAATGCACTGTTCTAACAGGGTAAGTAAGCTTTTTCTCCGTTCCGTTATAGGCCCTGCCCCGTCAATTTGCGATTCCGTGTTTTTCTCGGGGTCCTCGGCACCAGGTTGACCAGAGTTGGATAGAATCTCGGAGACGTAGTGCATGAGGCCGAATAATATGTCCATGACACTCAGCCCGATCATGTTGACCGATGACTTTAGAAGCCAGTCCACCACAGAAAGAATGGTGAAGGAGGAGTCCAGAGCGTCTTCCGTGGGCTTTGTTTCGTGCAAAATGTCCATGGCAGCCATTAAAATGACAAACCGGACCTGGACGGGGCACCAATTTGCAATCAGCTCAATGAGAGAAGTAGCCCAGTTTCCACCTTCTTTCGCGGCGCCGGATTGGTCTTGAATAGCTGTTTCGGGAAATCGTTTGCTGGCAATGAATTGTAGAGCGACTGAAGCTGCAACTCGAATTTGGCCCCGGTTGCTCCCGGATACAATGATTCTCTCAAGACAGCGCAAGGCCAGCAATCGCGCATTCATTTCTGCTTGTTTATCTGCATCGGCCGTTGACTGTGCTGCTAGTGCCGGGTCACCTTCGGCAGTGTCAACCGTGTGAACTGTTGTGACGCTCATTCGGCGGGGTCGAGTCGCATCGTCTTCAGCCCTGTCGGTCTCGTGAAGCCTGACCTTGAGCGGAACCAGCACGTCTTCAGCTTCCGAGTAAAGGTTTTCCAAAATGACAGGCAGAATGAGTTTCAAGGATGTCCCTCCATCAGCGGCAAGGCTCTCAGAACTGACGACACCCTTGATCGCACGCAGACCGGCGTTTCTCCATCGAATTGCTACGGGAAGGCTGACTTTGGTAGGAGAGTAGGTCGAGGATGAAGGATCCGCAAAGTTGGCGTAGCATCGCACAACTTCTCTGTATTGCTGGGCGAGACTTTGTTCCGCTGCGATGATTGCGATGTCCTGGTGCCGACAGAAGGTCTCAAAGGTCGCGATCGAATCTTCCACCATGGAAATGTCATTTGAGCATAGGACGGTTTCGATGATAGTAAGGACGAAGCGCGCGTAGATGGGCAGGTCGCGCGGACATTTTTCGATGAGCGCGGTCAGAATGTGAAGCGCAACCTGAACATTTCTACTTGCAATTGATCGTCAGCTATTTCCATTCTCCCTATGTGCGAGTCAAATCTCTTTCGTCCGAGCTGCATCTCACTCACCCCAATCTGCGCCTCCAGACATCTTTAGAGACTCGTTTTGTAAGAAAAGCGCCGACCTTAGTCAGCTTGCTGCGACGCGTGCTCAGATAGTATAGCAGGTATGACAGCTCGCTCGGGTTCGGCTTGACTTCCACGACTCCCTTCTGGTATTGCGGATAGCACTTCAGCGTCAAGACCTGGTGCCTCGGGCGGCAGGCCTGGCGGACGGACGCCATGGGGAATGAGACGGGCGTGTTCCCCGAGAGAAGTTCGCAAAGGCACGCGGTGGATGGTCTTCGGACGGTGAGGGACTCGGTGGTGAGCGCAGGAGAACGTTCAGTGCAAGGCGGTGGCCATGGGAGGGCGAGCTGTCAATGGAAAACGGTTGGGTTTGGGGCCAGGGTGGACGAGAACGGGGCTGTCTGATGAGGTAGTCGGCGATCACCAGGGGGGTGGGGCTCCGGAAGCTGGCGCGCGCAAGTAACCCGGGGACAAATTGCTAGGAACAAGCGATGAAAGCAGAAGACGGCCCGCGCCTTTGAAGGATGAGTACCTGGGTAGAGTCGGCGGTGGATGGAGGAGGGGAAGGCTACTACTTGTGTGGGAGAAGCACAAAAAAAAAAAAAGGTTGGGGGAGCTCCTAGCCCATCGGACGCTGACGGTGGCAGGTCACGACGTTGCTTTTGCGCACACTACTCCAAAGTCGGGTTGCTACGAAGGACCCAGTCTGACTGGAAATTCGGGGCACTTGGGATTTGTGTGTTGGATTGGATACTAGCACTGCGTATTGGTTGTGGTCAATTGCCTCGGGGGAAAACTGGACGAATGCGGCCATCTCCCATGCACGCCCGTATTCATCCCAACAGGAACGCTTGGTCCTTCATGACCCCGCAAATGCCGTTCAAGGGACGAACCCGACAAGTGCAGGCGGCTTTGAACATGGTCCCTGGCACTGGGACCAGCCTCGTTCCTGCTGCTGTTCGATCGACAAACCCTCCGGCCGATCGGTCCAATGCCTCGGTCGCACATGAAGCACGCACCCCGCCGTGCTGGTTGTGTCAATGGGGAATGCCGAGTCGATGACGGTGCTCGTCGCCGTGCACGAGGTTGAGGCTTTTGTAAATCTTTCAATGCTCTGACCTCTGTTGGATGTGGTGTGGCTGCGGGATTTGCTGGGCCTCGGTGTCGCGCGCATGCGATCATGTCTTCGACCCATTTTTTTCTCCTGTTGCTCGATCTCCTGGCTGGTAGCATCGACTTCGGTCGCTGCAGCTTCAGCAGGATCGCTGGGCGCAATGAATCCCGCCAATCCCTCGATCACCTGAGGAAGAATGATCTCGCGGCGGAATTTGTCCTCCTGGAGCAGGCGAAGCGCGCGCAGGGTCGGGCCGGGGTGCGTCAGGAATTGAGAATACTCCGGGGTTTTCCAGTAGGAATAGAGGTAGGCTAGGTATGCGGCGAATGCCTGGGCATCGGGGGCAGAAGAGGATTCATCGTCGTCGTCGGCGCGCGAGATGCCCAGCAGGTTCGGGTAGTTGACGGCGAGGTGGGATAGGTAGTAGGGGTTAGCGAGCGAGGAGACGAACTCAAGCTCGAGAGTGAATCGAGGGTTGGTCAGCGTTGGGGGTGGCTGCGTCGTGGAATTCATGGTGAATGACACTTGGATGTTGGATGTGAGAAGGAGCTCAATGTGAGTGCAGAGGCGGGTGATGGTCGGGCGGGAGCGCCAAGGCCGAGGATGCGCCCGCTTTGTCCGGCAGTCCATACTTCGACTTGGCATTTCCATACGTACACGCATAATTAAATACAAGGACTTTTAGGGATAGAGAGGTCGATTATATCAAGGAATCAATTATCTTCAGAACTAGAGATCTTTCAGTCCTCATATCATTTTAATCACCGTGAAACCTGCATCATATGAAATCATGTACTCCCTTGAACTTTGGAAAGGATATACATGTACATTGTTTTGGAATCTACATATGCATCAGTTGTCTTGACATGTGCTATGTCCACTCCAACACTTGTGAGTCACCGAAATATGACTTTATATTCACAGTAGAGTTGCGCCGCAGACCAGCGCGTTGTGGTTTAGTACAAATTATGATGCTTCAATGTTGGTAACCTCAAGTATGATACCTCTCTCATATTACACGGTGCTGTGCATACACCCAGGCATTGCACTACCGACCTATACAGATTACTATTCAGCTGACCGTTCAGGAGACCCAATTGTTTGGGCGACTGGTTTTATGACTATTGGTCAGATTGAGGTACAAATCTTACCATTCAGACATCAGGCCCTGCTGAAATTGGAAAGTGAACTTTGGGCGTGACCGCTATAACTTTCCGTGCCTAGGTACCCATACCACATTGCAGTATCCATGGATAGGTGTACGCAGTGTGTAGTGATTGTTTTATTCCTTAGGACCAAGAGTACTCTAATATCTATTTCAATGCGAGTCCTTTCTCAATCCCTTCTGAACAAAGAGGGTTTGCTATGGGGGAATTTAAGTATATATGATACCGGTACTTCAGTGATGAGATCGCACTGCACAAAACTTCACAAATGTTGCTAGCATTGACTATTGATAGTGGGCTTATTCACAATAGCGTGGAGGACGAGCAATTTTGTTGTGATCCCCGCACTCTCGACGCGAAGCACCAGTGCCATGAGTACACTAGTGTAGTTGCTAGGCTACGGAAAAGTTTTTAGCAGCACCAATGACCACATTTCAATATCTACACCATCCTCTCGTCTTTGTCGAAGCCCCACGAATTTCCCCTGATGCCCGCACAGGCCATGACCCCTTTGTCATCTCGGGATGATGAATCTGGTAGTCTCCTCCGCAAACGATGAATCCACCATGGTTATCTCCGGCGTCGGCCTCGAACCCCAGTCCTGAAAAGTTATTTGGAGTCTACAGAAGCCAATGAATGGATTTGGAGTTCACGCACCTCCACAATGAGCTCCCCACCTTTCCTCCATCCATCTCAGCGAGACTTCGCTCCTCACGCTCATTGTGGATTTCCATTTTTCCGGGGTTCTGAGCGGCCCCAGGTATTCCCTGGATTTCCCCGGAGAAAGCCCTGGCGGCCCCTGGCACTCGGCCTGATGCACGCATTGGCACTTGCGGTTTTTGTCAACAAAGTGGGGTTTGCGGAAGCATCCACGAGGGGTATAAATATGCCTGAAAATCCCAGACGATCGACAAAGCAGACAGGAAGAAGAAAACAAAACCCAAACACTCTACTCGAGGATGCAACTCAACCCCTGGTGCCCTCGGGTTATGGCCCTGGCAGCGATTATATACGCCACTACCACAACGGCCACCTCACTGGAAGACGCCTGCACGGTCAATTATGTTCAATCCAAGCTCCCAGGATCCGATCTCGCACAAGGGATCACTATCGACCCATCCTCTGTCACCACGAACACCGTCTATAACGCATCTATAGGCACGGACGAGACCTTTTTCCCAGCAGCCACTTTCTCTTACTGCAATGTTACATTCGCATACTCTCATGATGGCCGCGGCGACCAAGTTCTCGTCAAATATTGGTTGCCAGATCCCGCCAAGTTTGAAAATCGTTACCTATCCACTGGCGGCGGAGGCTATGCGATCAATTCGGGGGAACAGTCTCTTCCGGGGGGCATTATGTACGGTGCTGTCGCAGGAGCCACCGATGGTGGATTTGGCAGCTTTACGACCCAGGCAGACGCCGCAATGCTTCTGGCCAATGGCACTATCGACTATGAAACATTATACATGTTTGGGTATAAGGGCATCTATGAGCTCAGCAAGATCGGAAAGCAGTTCACTCGCAATTTCTTCGACATGGCCGAGACTTCCAAGCTCTACTCCTACTACCAAGGCTGCTCTGAGGGTGGCCGTGAAGGCTGGAGCCAGATTCAGCGGTTTGGAGACGAGTGGGACGGTGCAGCTATTGGAGCACCTGCTTTCCGGTGGTCTTTCCAGCAGACCCAGCATCTCTATTCCAACATTGTCACACAGACCCTGGAATACTATCCACCCCCTTGTGAGATGGAGAAGATAGTCAACGAAACCATTTCCGCCTGCGACGCCCTCGATGGACTGAAGGACGGTGTTGTCTCTCGCTCCGACCTCTGTCAATTGCACTTTGATATCTCCTCGGTCATTGGCAAACCCTACTATTGCGCCGCCTCATCCAGTGGTGGTGGTTACGGAAGCCAACGAAAGAGACAGATGTCTTCGGCGGCGACCCCCGTACAGAACGGGACGGTCTCTAAAGAGGGGGTGGAGGTTGCGAAAGAAGTTATTCGTGGCCTTCGCGATTCGAAAGGTCGACAGGTGTACCTGTCATATCAAGTAGCCGCGAGTTTTGCCGATGTCACAACCCAATATAACTCGGCCACAGGGGAATGGGAGCTGGAGGTTGACGGTCTCGGGGCTGAACATATCGCCCTGCTCGTGGACAAGAACGGCACAGATCTCTCAACCCTCGACGGCGTGACCTACGACACCCTGAAGAACTGGATGATCAGTGGCATGCAGGAGTACGGCTCAACCTTGCAAACCAATTGGCCTGATCTGACCCCATTCCATGAAGCCGGGGGGAAGGTGATTCACTTCCATGGAGAAGCAGACAACAGTATCCCCGCTGCATCGTCCGTTCGATATTGGGAATCTGTGCGCAGCATCATGTACCCCGATTTGTCCTACAAGGAGGGTGCCGCCGCCCTCAAAGATTGGTATCAGTTGTACCTTGTCCCTGGGGCCGCACATTGTGGTACCAACGAGCTCATGCCCAACGGTCCTTTCCCGCAGACTAACCTGCAGGTTCTTATCAACTGGGTGGAGAAGGATGTGAAGCCGGTTACCCTCAATGCCACCGTTCTCCAGGGGGAGCATGTTGGTGAGAACCGCCAGATCTGCGGCTGGCCGCTCCGTCCGAAGTGGAAAGCTGGGAAGATGGAGTGCGAGTACGACCAGGAGTCGATCGACACCTGGCATTACGATTTGACCGGTGTGCCCGTGCCTGTCTACTAGGGTAGTGTGATGCATTATCGATGCATATGCAGTGGTAATTGTAATTGCAAGTCATCTCATGGCAGCGTGTGCGGCTTGATTTTCTTAGTATGTATGTACATAGTGTATTTGCTGACGCCAACACTTGGGATCTTCTTGCTGCAAATCTATAGCTATAATCAATCTGTTTTGACTGTAAATCGATCAGACCCTGGGATAAGTTCAATACATATTAATTATGGATACTCGAGTCTACCGGTCTCTCGGATGACAACCAGGAGATTAACTCTGTGCCACTCATGCTGCGGTGAATGTCTACGGCTATCTAGCCGGATGATTGCCGACCGCGGGCCCGATCATTCGGATGGCCTGCTGCCTGTGTAGATCGCACCCACCTCATCCACAATTGGGTAGACCAGCGCGGCAACATGCTGTCCGGTGAGCGCGTCCTCATCTGCAAGAGTCGTCTCGGCGGTAAACCTCGACCGTTCATCTGCATGGCCATGACGCATAGTTCACAAACTATTGGGAACCCAACTGGACACAATGACAATGCAGGTGTCCGATCGTATCGGAGAGAGATCACCTGCAGGACCAGGCGCCTGAATTCCATCGAGAGGGGAAGAAGCTCAGCCTTGAAATACGGAGAATGGAGTTCTCGGGCTGTGATCTGAGTGCCAGAGGGCGCTATTATTGAACTCAAGCGGCTGGAACGTGTCAAGCAAAGCAGTTGTCATCAGGGGGATCCTGCCAAGGAGAGACGATAGGCCGCTAAGCAGATCGTCCTGTCAACCGTCGACATCAAATCTTAGGGGCCGTGCGAGATCGCGCAATTGAGACCGCAGGACACTCGCGTGTGCCAGCCACGGCGAATCCACATTCCGCCAGGCCAGAGATGACATCAACCGGTGGACGCCAGGAATGCGGACGTCATTCCGAACGGCTGGGGCTTCGCATCTTTGGGGGCGAGCAGATCGAGGAGGAATCCATGGGAAGTTGGGGGAGGTTTCCAGGGCCCCTCGAGGTCAACGTGCTCTCCAGGGGAAGAGGAAGAATAATCAAAATGCCGGAAGTCAAGCCCACCGCGTGTGGAGCCCTGTCGATCGAGGGTGTGCCCCTGGATTCTGACCCTAAATCGAGTCTGGGGGAGATTCTGCAGCACTAGCATTAGCATGCCTGCAGGGAAGGAAAGCAGAGCAGTCACGAGTAATGTGCGAGCCGAATGAGAGCGTAAGCTCATAGAGTCGTAGGAGGAGTTGAGGTGGAGAGCCTAGGCAGTCGCAGTTCCTTGTGAAGACGACGAGGAAGGCGGTCCTGGCCGATCGCCTCTCTTTACGTACCCCGTTGATCCCGTCCTCCCCTTTGCCCCCCCCCTTCTGCACTTCTCTTCCCTCTGCTCCATCTTCTGCTCACCTCTGCCCACCTCTCGCTGAACTTTTGTTCCTTCACTCTCACACGCGCCGTTTCATCGGCGCCTCCGTCGTTCGACTCGTGCGACATCTTCGATTGACGCAACACTCTCCACCCGTCCCCCGTTTCATCTCTCGCCATCATGAATGCCCCTCCAGCGCTTGGGTACCCGCCCGGCGTGTCGCTGGCAGCACCAGGTGCGTATTTCGTTGGCTCTGGGCAAGATCTGGCCCGTCTATTCGCTTAACCCCCCCCTGAGACGTTCTTTTTTCGCGGTGGCATTTAAATGGCGCCAGATCCTCCGAACTCCCTTTAAAACTTGTTCTTGACAGGAAACTGACGTGAAACTACTGCTCCATAGACCAGGTATCTCCAACAGCTGCGAGCTTTGGCTCAAATAACCCCTTTCGAAACCGTGCCCTGTCTCCATCTGGTGGCTCGACCACCAGCTCGCGCCCGGAACGGCCCCGGTCGACAAATCCATTCCTCGACGACACCGAGGCGCTGTCGCCGCAATCCGCCCCTGGAATGACAACCGGCGCCACCATGTTCTCTCCAACGGAGAAGGACGTCACAAGCAACACCCGCGATCTTTTTGTACGTAACTCCTCGGCGGTTACTTGCGAACTGCGCATGGGAAGAGCTGGGCGAGCCGATTGCTAACGTGACTGCAGGAAAACCTCTCGCTGAACCCGAAGCCCAGTCCTCCACCCGTCGCTTCTCCCGAGACAAAGGGCTTCCGACCACCCCCCAGTAGCGCTTCTCGTGATCCCAGATGCCCGCCCGGTCGCCCACGACCGCCACGGGAGCCCAGAGAGCGCCCGTCGGGGCGCCCTGTAGAGTCGCGACCGAAAGACCCGAAGGATCCGTTTGACATCTTTGCCGATCCTCCGAGCCTGTCAAAGGCGGCCACAGTAGGTCCCCGCGAAAAGGCCTCGCGCCGACCCCGTCGAAACTCCGAATCTTCGGTCATGGAGCGGGCCTCCAAGTTGTTTGACGACGATGACGACCGCCGCCGAAGGGAACGTCGCCATCGCGACCGCGATGGTCGCCCTCGCGATGGCAAGTCGCGCTCGACTCGCAAGGATCGCCGGCTGGACATCATTGACAAACTGGATGTGACGAGCATCTACGGCACTGGAAGTGAGTAACGATAATTGCCTGCAGCCCACTTTGAAGATATGCTAATGCATAATAGTGTTTCACCATGACGGACCTTTCGACGCCTGCAATCCGCACCGCAATCGCAAGGGCTCGCGCATTGCGCCCATGCAAGCCTTCCCTAAGAATTCTACGAACATGGCTTTGGGTGGCTCGGGCCCCAACAACTCCAACATTGATTTGAATTTGTTTCATGGCAGAATGGAGGAGGGCTACAATGATTTCTCAACCTCTGGAGCTCACCGCAACAACACCGAAACTGTCAATTTTGATCCCCGGTCTCTCGTGGATCCCATTCATGGGTCCGAGAGCGCGGGCCTTGGTACGAGCACTTTCCTGGATGGTGCCCCCGCCAGTCGCTCGGCGATGGCCCGCCGGCGGAGTGAAAACGAGCAGGGTCTTGGGTCCGGTGGAGGCCTCCAGCGGAAGAAGAGTCTGGCTCAGCGTTTGCGGGGGAAGAGTGGTACTGGTCGGATGATGTCTCCCACGGAGCAGACCTTCCCAGCGGCGGCACCAGCGCCGATGGGTTCAAGTCACTCCGCTTCTTCTCGTGGAAATGAAACCAACCCATTCTTCCAGGACTATAATGAGGAATACGACAAGAAGGCGACGCGCATTCAGGAGACGCGTCTTGAGGGCGGGGCCGGCCGTATGCGTTCCTCGAGCAGCCCCAAACAACCGACAGGCCTGGAGCGCAAATCCACCAACGACAGAGCGTCGGACGAGAATAAGCTCAACGCAGGCGGCGGTGGATTCCTCAATCGCATGAAGAGTTTGCGCAAGCCGCGACCCGAGCGTCGCACAAGTGATTAGGTCACGACATGAAAGGAAAAGAGGAGAGGGGAAGAGAGAAGAGTTGGTGGATGATTCCAACCTTGCATTTTTGCATTCTGCTGCCAGACTGACAATACCCCCGGTCTGGTGGTATCCGTGTTCCCCTTGCATGGGGAACAATGATTTTTCTTTGTAATACCCAACATTTGGGGCGCCGCTAGCATCTGGCGCCCGACATGGCGTTGCTCTACTGGAGTCGGTTGACCGATTTTAATTCTTGAACCACGATTGCTCTGGCGTGCAGTTGTAGTATTCATGCCCATTAGTCTCGCTTCTTGTACTTTTTATTTGCCGCTTTGCTCCAGAAATATATCTTCGGATTCCATAGGTCCTCTCGGTCTTGATTTCCCCAGTCATTTTTCTATCGTATCAAGTGAGGCTAGGGGCCGCTAAATAGTCCGTGATATAGTGATGATTGGGCACATCACAATACGGCAAATCGTATTATATGCTCTCATACAACAGGAGAGCCAACAAATTGTCCATCTAGTATCTCATATAAGACACGGCGCTAGCGCTACCATAGCCTTGCCGTCTTCTTGGAATTTGAGCTGCAATAATTGGTCTCAGCATCTGCTAGCCCCAGGCAAAAGTCTAGCATGGCTTCATATATCGCCAGCGCGGCGACTGAGTCGAACACACCCTATAAACCGTGCTGCTATACGCTTCAGGCACCTGACACTTGTGAATTATTTAAATCTCTCATTTCCCGGGTATTCTCTCATTCTTTTTCGATCTGGCAATTCCGGACGAGGGCAAGGTCAGTTGGGCATCTTTCTGACTTCAGTCAATCAGAATACCAAAATATAAAAACGCCGAAACCATGCCCAACTTATTCTAAATCCTACCTTGTCGCCCTCATTACCTTTAAGGGGACGAGCCAGCCAAGCCGCCAGCTCGTTTTCGTCCTCACTCATCCCACCACAGACGATCCTGAGAAAGGACATGGTGACATCTACGAGTTCGTTACTGAAACCAATGTCTTAGGCTTAACCCGAGTTACCTATCAACGAGCGTCGCAGACTAACCCGTGGGACCTCGAAGACTTCAAAGGGGCTAATTTCCTATGGAAAACCTCTATCGGAAACTAGCACGCCTCTTGCATTGAGGCTCCTAAGAAACACTGTAAAGTGCTCCCTTCAAATTTGAATATCGACTCGGAGTCAACTAGGTCGCCCTATTCTATCGATATTGGTCACCTCAAAATCCGGTGTCTTCCCCAACGGATTCCATCCACACCTATGCGACTCTTTCCGACTCTACTATGATTGTTCAGTCACTAGGCGGGATTTTGGATATTTTAGATAAAACAATTCGGGTATTGAAGATACAGAAGGTGTTGTGGTCGAATTTTTCGAAACCGAAATGTGATGGAATGAAGACTGTCTCGAGGTTAGCACCCTGAGACGCGGGTAGACAACACGGGAATCACATCTGGGCCCTACCTTCCAGCGAGCCTTGTGATACAGTGATTGTTATTATTAGTCCTACAACAAGTGGTCTAAAATATGCCAGAACTTGGGTACTTGGGGGGAGAGGGAAGATACAGTCAAGCTTGATGGGGTTTCGCAGAAGTACTCTCAAGAATGCAAGTCTGAAAAATAATCATGTTCATTCATTAAATCATGGCCCAACCAGCGAGGCCCCCACCAAACGCCGTACACACCGCATGCAAATAATGTGGTATTTTACTCGAAAAGAAAGCACGAAATCGACTCATGTAACTAGTGCGCGGCGGATGCACCCCGGGCCGTATGGGGATTGGACACAGGGATACCAGCGCGGCGCTTCGATTGCGCCTTGGGTCTGGCTAGTGTGTATCTAAGGAGGGAGATGTTAGCATGGACGAGAAGTGCAAGATTTTGAGCTCGAGATTGACAACGTACTTGGCAAAGGCGCGAGACAGGGCCTTCTTGCAGCTGACCTTCTGGCTGCCGACGAATGAGTCTACAGTGACCGCGATGGCACGGTCAATGTCCTGGGAGGAACAGTACTCCGACAGACGCATCTTGCAGAAAGCTTCCGCGATACGCATGATAGCTTCGAGATGACGGACCTGTGTTAATCAATAGTTAGTATCGCAGTCACCCATAGGTCAAAGGGTGATTGGCTTACGGTAATGGGATAGGCACCAGTTGCCAAAGACTCGCGACGCATGTCTGCGAAGAGGCGAGCAATCTTATCCTGGTCGATTTGATACAACTTGGGGTGGCACCGCTCACGGGCATAAAGAATATACTTGCGCAGCAGCTCTTGAGGAATCTCGCCCTCTTTCTCTTCCTCGGAGCGCTTTTGTTCTGCAGCTCGCTTGGCGGTTTCATCCTGGCTGAGAGGCAGACGGCGGCCCTCCTTGTCGATACGATAGCCCTCGGCGTCGATGCGGTTGTTGTCGGCGTCGACGAGTTCACCGGCATCATTGCGCAGTGGGCGGGCCGGGTTGGCACGGTGGTGGGATTCGATGACAAAGTTGGCCAGGCGCTCGTCCTCACTGGGCTCAACCAGATCACGCACCACACATAAGATATCGAAACGTGACAGAATAGGCTCAGTCAAGTCGACGTTCTGTGCGAAAGGCCTGGTGCTGTTGTAGCGACCACCGTTGGGATTGGCAGCGGCGACAACAGAGCAGCGGGCTTGCAGGGTAGTCACAATACCAGCCTTTGAAATAGAGATAGTCTGCTGTTCCATGGCCTCGTGAATAGACGTCCGATCCTGATCATTCATCTTATCAAACTCATCGATCAAACAGGTGCCACGGTCAGCCAGCACCAAGGCACCACCCTCCAGAGTCCATTCGCTAGTCAAAGGGTCTCGGCGAACACTGGCAGTCAAACCAACAGCACTGGCACCCTGGCCAGTGGCAAAGACAGCTCGATGAGCAGTCTTCTCGACATATTTGAGGACCTGCGATTTGGCAGTACCGGGGTCACCAAGAAGCAAGACGTTGATATCGCCACGAATGGACATTTTGCCTTGCGCTTGCTTGCTGACACCGCCAAAGAGAGAAAGCGCCACAGCTGTCTTGACATCAGTGTGGCCGTAGATACTGGGAGCAATGGAGCGGACAATCTTGTCCACAATATCAGGGTCGCGAGAAAGGGCACGGATCTCACGCTCGTCCTCTTCAGTCATATTGAAACCAGCAAGTTGGTCATGCGACTTCACGACATGGTTGGCCTCGATAATGGTTGCGAATACAGGGAATCCGTTCTTGTTGTTCAGTTGTGCGTCATAGCTGTTGCGGTAGATACCAGTAATCTCAATCTCGTCACCAGGCTTCGCGGTATCGATCAGATCGGCCAGAAGGACAACCTCGCGCTGGCGAGGCAGACGACCGGCAGGAACAGACCCAGGAGACTCTTGAAGAGTCAACTTTTGGTAGTTGCGGTACACAGTCTTTTCGGAGTTCACGGTAAACGGACCGCGAGACTGACAGTTCTGACAGAACGAAATCTTGACTTCCGCACTAGCTTCTTGCTGGAAGGGGCCCAGAGTAATACCACACTTCTGACAAAGAAACATGACATATTTCAGCTGGGGGAACACACCGGTGCGGCGAGTGACCACACCACTGACCCGGACCAGGCAGTTGAGGTGCGATTGACGCAGTTGACGAAGTGTGTAGATGATAGGCACGTCGGTGATGCGGACGTGGATCTCGTTGTGAATATCATGGTATTGAGGGTAATGGAAGAGGGTCACGTCAAGCGCAACCTGATCAAAGACCTTCAGGACCTCGGTGGGCTCGTTGGCGAGGAAGTATGACAGAGCGGCCTTGGTCTCACTCAGGTGGGCATAGGACACTTCCAGGGAAGCAGAGTTAATCTCACCAAGTGTCTTGATTCGGTTACCGTAGACCGATTGGCCGCTAGGGTCAATAAACTCTGTCAGGAAAGCCTTGAACTCGCGGTAGATGGAGCGGAGAACCTGGGGCTGGGTAACCCAGTCGGTAATGTTGGCGGCCTTGACATCAGCCAATTCCTCCAGGGACAACTCCTCCATGCCTTCATCAGCCATATCAATGTCTTCTCGCTCCTCATCATAATGGTGTCGGCGGCGGCGGGGCTGACGCGATAGATCCATATCAAGGTCATCATCGTCTTGCAAGAAAGCCGCTGGCATGCGACGTCGGCGAGCAAGCTCTTGATCTCTTTTGTTCAACCGAGCATCTAGCTGGCGACGAGTAGCTGCGTCGATTTCTTCATGGTCCCCGTCATCATCGATATACCCCTCATTGGCGTATTGATCTTCCTCTCCGTCACGATAATCCCGTTCGAAGTTGTCGCCGAAAAGATCAATTCCATCTTCATCTTCAGCCAATTCATCTACGTCGTCAATGTCGGGGATGAGTTCGGCCTCTTCGTCGTCATCCCCATCTTCGTCGAAGGGCATTGGGGGAGGAGACGAGCCAAGTGCGGTCGCTATTTACCATGTCAGATTTTGCTGACCCTGCAATCCCAGGGATAGGGTGTATACATACGACTGGAAGGCGGCAAGGGTGCGGGCGACGATATTTCTTCTTCTCTCTCGCGCTTGCGAGTGTTCGATCTCGGTCCGCGGTTTGCGGCCGAGTCGCTAGGACGGAGGGGGCTGCAGGGCATTAGTTGGGCACAACAAAAAATAGAACAGACGAATTAGGGGACACATACTCCATCGTATATGCGTAGCTCAATCGTCCTGTTTGGGGAGGATGGTGATTGAGTTAAAAAGTTGGGGGGAGATGTAATGGGAGATGGTATTTTTCTTGACGGCCCCGAAGCGTGGTGAGGAGGAAGGGGCTGCAATGGTTCGCGCGCGTCGACACGTCGAGACGCGGATGACATAATCTTACTTCGACGCGTTTCAATTAAACCCCAACCGGGACATCACGTGGAACCAGCAGCGCGACATGGTACTCTACACTTCCAGGTACCTTCGGCATGATTCCTAGTAAGGCGCATATTCGAAACAGCAAGACTAATCAGTGAAGGGATACAACAAAAGGGTCGACCGCGCACTGACTTCATTTGCATATCCCCTTGCATAATTCCTTCGCCTCCCCCGCCAGTGTCAGTGAGGACTGCAAACTGAACAAACACCGTACTCGCGCATCGCGTTCCGACCTGTCGCTGCGCCATCTGGGGAAGACCCATCCCTCGAGTGTTCCATCTTACTATTGCTTTGCTCTGGAATTTAGATCCAGTCATCGGATCCCAGTTTGCGAATTCCGGAATGGACTTGACACAATCCGCCCCCGGTCAAGCCAAGCCTGCTGAAGGCCGACGTGAGAGCTTCAGTTCTCAGAATTCCCAGACAGCTAAAGAGTACGTCCCCCCATCACAGCAGATCTTATTGAGAGACTTCGGTCATATTCTGATTGTGTTCAGGTTCATCGAATCGCAAATCCGCCTCGAAGCTGATGCACGCGAGGTGCTGCCTTATGTGAATTTAAACCGGGTAACATACCCATCATCATAGCTACGCTAACAGTGATCGATACTTAGTCCTTTGACTCCTGCACCTACGATCTTGGACCATTGCGCCAGAATCTCTTTGCTTGCTTGACATGCAATCCTGTTCCGGAACACGACGATGACCCGTACACCCCCGCTGCGGTTTGCTATTCATGCTCCATCGCCTGTCATGGTGAGCACGCCCTAGTGGAGCTCTTCAACAAACGCGGCTTCGTCTGTGATTGCGGTACCACTCGAATGCCCGCCACATCTCTGTGCTCTTTGCGCGAAGACCCCAAGACTGGCCGCAAGGGTGTTCATTCGCAAGAAGCGTCGACCGGCAACAAATATAACCACAATTTCCGAAACCAATTCTGCGGCTGCGGCGAGAAGTATGATCCCCATCAGGAAAAAGGCACGATGTTTCAATGTCTGGGTCTAGGCACAGTTGAAACCGGGGGATGTGGCGAGGACTGGTGGCACCCGGAGTGCCTCATCGGTCTTCCGAGAGATTGGCATAGCGTCGACAGAAATACGAATAAAACGAAGCCGCCTAACGCGGGAGGTGATGATTCCCAGGAAGGAGACGCGGAGGAAGATGAAACCCCTCTACCGCCGGGATTCCCTGGTGAAGATGATTTCTGGCAACTGATTTGCTTCAAGTGCCTTGATTCCAACCCATGGCTTAAGCAGTATGCAGGATCACCAGGATTTCTCCCTCCTGTATACCAGAAGGGCGGTCTGAACAAGAAACTGGCCGATAAAAATATTCCGCAAGAGACTTATGAGCAGAAAAAGCCCGAGGAAAAGAAGGACCAAACTGAGAATCCGAAGAAGAGGAAAGCAGAGGATGACGAGCCATCTGAAGAAACGCCATCGACGAAGCGAACAAAGGAAGAAGGAAAAGGAGAAGTGGACTCGGCGCAAGATACCAACCTGTCTGAACTTGCTGCGCCCGAAAAAGAGCCCGCCTCCGAACCAAAACAGGACATTACATCTACGACTGAGGTCACCAAGCCCAAGCATGCTTCGCTTCCTGATGCCGCGCCTATCGATTCGTTCTCGCTGTTCGTTAAAGAAGACTTTTACGACCATCTCTGCCGCTGCGCAGAATGCTTTCCCAAACTTGCTCCCTTCCCTCAGCTTCGGGAAGAAGAAGATACTTACGAACCTCCACTTTCCGATGACGGTGAAGAAGATGGAGCAGTGAGTACCGGTACCGGTAGTCTTCTTGAGCGTGGTGAGGCAGCTCTCAGCAACGTCGACCGCGTGCGAGCCATCGAAGGTGCCATGATCTATAACCACCTCCGCGATAAGGTCAAGGACTTCCTTAAGCCATTTGCGGAGAGCGGGCAGGCGGTTAGTGCCGAGGATATCAAGGGCTACTTTGAGAAGCTCCGTGGTGATGGGCAGGGAATCCAAGATGCGGCAGGGCAGGCAGAGGCCATGGGTAGTGGTGGTGGTGGTGGAGGCGACGATGCTGGCAGTGATAACCGACGCGAGCAGAATGGTAAATTCACAAATCCTTTTGATTCCCTTTTGACTTTTCATGTTGCTAACCTGACGCTATGTGCTGCAGGATACTGATACGAATTCTCGTTTCTTTATTAATTTTTGTACGACTATCGTTAGTATATCTTGGAGCTGGACTACGACTCGTTATGGGAATGGTGCAGGTACGGAATAGGTTGGAAATCGGTCGGTCGTTGCTTCTTTGCTTCTTCCAGGGTGAGGATGGAAACTAAAGGATCCAACCACTGGTTTACGGCGTACTCTATCACGATATGAAATGAAATTCATTCACTGGCCCTATGTTGGTTTGATAATACATACATTTGAAAGGTATCAGTGTGGGGAATCGGAACAGACCAAACACAACGCCACCGCAAAATAACGACAAGAAATCCAAGTCTTCGCTGCCAAGTCCGATATGCGCGCCGAAAAAAGTATAGAAAGAAAGAAAAAGAAACTAATGAGCCACTAAATCATTCCTTAAGCCGCTTTGAGGCCCTCAATAGACTGTCATCTGGGAGACCGCTTCGCTTGGTTCCTGGGAGACTACCAGTGCGAATATCGTTGTCGTCTTGGGTGACACGGCGGTGTGGGTACTTGCTTTCAATCCCATCAAAACAATTGCCACTGATAGGTCCGCCGTTCGTAAAATATGGATGCTCAAGGGCTTCCTGGGCTGTGATTCGCTTCGTGGGATCGTACTCCAGCATGCGAGAAAGCAGGTCAAACCCGTCCGCACCGGGAGTGCCCGCACTTGAGTTGGATGAGTACCCGCCATTCTTGAGGCAGCTTTGATACCACCCCTCCAGATTAGATCCACGGTGAAAATGCGGAGGTTGTCGGTGGAGAACCATGGATTGTAGTTGGGTGTATTCAGGCATAGAGACGAGACCCGGCCAGTGCTCCTTGCGTGGAAGCCCAAGGATCTCGACGATTTTCATCATCTGGTTGCGCTGGAAAGGAACCGTCTTTTTACTGTCCATCTTGGCCTCTTCGCCTTTGAAGATTGGGCGGAGAGAGAGAAGCTCGGCGAAGATGCATCCCACAGCCCACATATCGACGGCAGGCGTATAATGTCGACTTCCAAGGAGAAGCTCTGGGGCACGATACCAGATCGTAACGACTACCTTGTCTCCAGAAAAAAGCGAGTTGAGGGGTTTATAGAAAAGGCGGGCGAGTCCTAGGTCACCGATGCGAATGGCGCCACTAGATGTGACGAGAATGTTGGCCGGCTTCAGATCGCGGTGCAGGACCCAATTAGTGTGCAAATAGAGCAGCCCATTGAGCAACTGGAAGAGAATCGACCGAACCATGCCGGCAGGAATCGCATGTCGTTGAGGCTGAGTGTGATGATGTATTATCTGAAGGAGGTCGTGTTCCGTATACTCGAATACCATGAAGATACATTTGTCCTCGAGGATGATTTCTTCCAGCTGGACGACGTTGGCATGCGAGAGCTCAGTGCACAGTGACATCTCTCGGATGGCTGACTGCGAAAGGCCAGTGTACTGGATCGACTCGCCTTCCTTATCGGGCTTAAACCTGCAAGCAGATTCTTTAGGGCCAGTTCAAAATGAAGTGGTACATATCGAGGGGGACGGGCATACTTCTTAATCGCGAATTCCCCCTGCTTGCCATTCTTGCCGATGGCCTTGTATACCCGGCCGTAGGTGCCACTGCTAATGAATCCCACAATGTGGTAGTTGTCTCGCACTCGGACTTTGGTGGTATACCCCGGCGTTCTGCGGGCCTCATCTGTTGGGGCAACGAGTCAGCTCTGTGGTCCACAGTCATTACGCCGCTGTGCGGAGAGAACAGCGGAGACAAATCAACGGATCCAAGTGTTTTTCGAAGAAAAAGCCCACGAAGTATATGAAGCTCACAACCAGAGATGCACGCCAGCCCTCGAGAACAACAGAACAACGCAACCAGGACATGGGAGCACAGCGGGCGCCGTTGCGGGGAAAAAGATTACCACGAGGATAGAAGCCTCCCGCAGCATTGACGAACGGAAATCCCTTTCCAAACATGGCGGGAGGAGATCAAGGATGCAAAGGGCAAAGATCCAAGAAGAAATAATTACCGTCAACCGTCTGCAGACGCTTCAGACTTTGACCCACAGTCCGTCGGGCAGAGAGCGATCCGGAGGAAGGCGGGTTCGTCAGACTCATTGGACCGTCACTCCATGGAAGGATCTGAGTCAGCTGGTTCAGCAGGAAAGAGGAGCCGGTGGAGAGAAGTGGAGAGGCGGAGAGGCGGAGAAGCAGGCGCGATGGGCTCACGGCGCTGCGGCTGTTTTGCTGGGTGGTTGCTGTGTTAAGAGACGGGGCGGGAAAAGCTGCCCATGATTGCTGGGGCTTGGCTGGCAATCGAGCGGGCCGCGCTTATCGCGATCCGAGGGGGAGTGCACGTCATCTTGACTGCCAGCGTCAAACCTCGCGCTCTCTGCTTCACCATCGACCTTGCAGCCATGGCCGAGCCCACCAAATCACCGGTCACGCCATATCTGGTCTTTCTGGTTTTCATTGTCACGTTGGGTCCACTCCAATTTGGATATCATCTGGTACGTCTAGCCAGGATGCGCAAGCTCCGGTGCCAATCCCGCTAACAATTTGCGTTGATTAGGCCGAGCTTAATGCTCCTCAGGCCGTCGTCACTTGCGAAAAGAGGTCCATTCACTCATCAGCGTCCACGCGCCATGGATTACCACAATGCCTTCCCATGAACTCGTCCCAGTTCGGCCTGGTCTCGTCGATCTACACGCTCGGAGGTTTCGTAGGAGCCTTGCTGGCAGGACCGGTGTCGACCAAATACGGACGTCGGATTGCCCTTCAAACAACGACTATTTTCTTCATCCTCGGTCCGGTGGCTGAGACCCTGGCCCCCTCGATCTCTCTTCTTGCATTGGGCAGGTTCCTATCAGGAGTCGGGTCAGGCGCTGCCATTGTGGTAGGCCCGATATACGTCTCTGAGATCGCGCCGCCTCAATCCCGCGGATTTTTCGGGGCGTTTACACAGGTCATGACTAATGTGGGTATTTTGCTCACACAGACCTTGGGTTACTTCTGGAGCCATGACGGCCACTGGCGATTGATCCTTGCGGTGGCCGGTTTACTAGGGGCCCTGGAGCTCCTGGGTCTGTTCATGATCCCTGAAAGTCCGACATGGCTTGCGGAGCACCGCCAGCCGGGCCCGGCCCGCAAGATCCTCCAGCGTATCCGGGGCCGGAATGCAGACATTGAAGCCGAGATCAAGGGCTGGAAGACAGCCGGCGCTCCTCCCACATCCGGCGAGGAGGAATCCTTGCTCGCTCCGTCGCCAGCGACGCAGGATGATAAACCGGCTGCAGTCACAATGATGGAGGCCGTCCGAGACCCACACTATCGACCCGCCATCATTGCCGTTGTCGGTGTCATGGTTGCCCAGCAATTCACGGGCATCAACAGTATCATCATGTACAGTGTTTCGCTATTGCAAAGCATTCTGCCCACGACCGCGGCACTGCTGACCATTTTAATATCTGCTATCAATCTCATCATGACCCTCGCGTGCTCGCCATTGCCGGATCGGATCGGCCGGAAGACTTGTCTGCTGTGCAGCATTTCGGGCATGGGTTGCAGTTCTGTCCTCCTGGCCCTGGGTATCTACTTCAACCAGAAGATCGCGTCTGCCATCGCGGCCCTCCTCTTCGTGGCCTCCTTCGCGGTAGGACTCGGCCCCGTTCCCTTCATTCTGGCCTCCGAGCTCGTCGGTCCCGAGGCAGTGGGCGCAGCGCAGAGCTGGGCCCTCGCGGCCAACTGGACGGCGACTTTTGTGGTTGCGCAGTTTTTCCCTGTCTTGAACGAGGTCCTCGGAGGTCGTGGCAAAGTGTACTGGGTCTTTGCAGCCATGGCCGGGCTCATGAGCGTCTTCATCTACCGCCGCGTGCCAGAAACCAAGGGCAAGACCGATGCCGACGAGGTTTGGGGTCGCGTGGACCGGCGCCAGGACTAAAGCACTATTGTTTTCCGTGGATTTGTTGCAATGTGTCTCCTCGGTCCCAGATACCCCAGGACGAATCACAGAGGTTTCATTTTTGATTCCGGTTTAGCCCGTAGAGCGATTGATGCACGCGCATTGTTGATTGCGGGGTATCTCGCGCCGTGGCGAGTGGATCCTTGCATTCGTAGTTTGACAGCCATTCGCGAAGTATAGAAGCATGCCCCCCTTAACCACGCTGTGAGGCCAGGTGCCTCCTTGTCGGTAGTTCAGGATCCGTCGTAAGTAAGTGGCCTTTTGACCGAGCCAGGCTGCCATTTTCCCTTGTTCCAACTGGCGGTGGAGAGAGTGGACCCCCGTCCTGACGTCGTGTGGGAGACATCCAGCTGTTGTGTCTCGCCCCACGATTCCCTTTTTCCCCCTCCGCCCCTCGGACCGCCGCAATTCCCTCTTCCCCAACGTTTTGACAGCGGTGTTCCACCTTGCTCCACGCCCATTGCCATTGCTCGGCCTGCGTGTAGCATCATCCGACGGCCTGGGACGGGGTCTCCTACTCTTGGCCTTCAACCGCGACGTTGAGATCGACCCGAGCAGATCGCAGATCGAACTGGGGTCTTGCGCCAATTTCACTAAGACCAAAGTCCAACACCGGTGGACTCTCTCGGGGGCCTAGAGCCGCCCTAAAAGCCTGCTTCGCCTTCCCTCGGTTTTTTGGGGGCGCTTCTCTCACTCTCTTTATTTTTCTTTTCTTTATTTTTCTTTTAAATCCTCCTCTAGTTCGGCTCCTTTATTTATCCTCCTTCCACGCTCGGCCGCTGCCTCATCCGCCATGGTCCGGCTGCCGCTCCCGCAGCGCCTCAGCTCGCATCTGTCCGCCCGCAGCACGAGCTCGACCCCGGGCCAGAGCAGAAGCACAAGTCCCATGCGGTCGGCCGAATCAAAGCCCCTGCTACTGAAGGTCACGGTAATTCAAGTAAGTTGAAGGCGAAGTGGCCAATTGCCCCCCACATCAAACCCGCGACCGCTGTTCTGACGCCATTGTTTTTGCCCAGGGACGCAACCTGGCTCCTAAAGACCGAGGTGGCACAAGTGACCCGGTAAGCAGTCTATACTACGAGGCATTTTTCTGGAGACCTTGTGCCTTCGCTATCGACATCCAGCCCGCTGACAACGCGTAACAGTATCTGGTGGTGACATTGGGAGACGCGCGACAGTCCACGCCCACAATATCGAAGACTTTAAATCCGGAATGGAACGTGTCATTTGAAATGCCCGTGGTGGGCGTACCGTTGTTGGAGTGTATCTGTTGGGACCACGATCGGTTTGGCAAGGATTATATGGGCGAGTTCGACATTGCGCTGGAAGACATCTTCTCGGACGGCCAAATCAACCAGCAGGTGGGTCCCTATCGAGACATTCTAATAAAGGATTCGGGGACGGATATTGAGATTAGAAGGAAAGATGGCTAACTGGAATTTTCTTCGACAGCCAAAATGGTACAATCTCAAGTCGAAACGGCTCTCCAGCCGTTCGAACCGGAAGAAGAAGAAGAAGGACAGCACTGTATCAGGCGAGATTCTGTTGCATTTCTCTCTTTCGGACTCCGCAAACCCGAGCGCCTCCCCTGCAGATACTTATCGCAAATTCCGGAACCTGGTATGCATTGGCGAGGAAGATGACCAGATTGACAACATCCCGGCGGCCGAACTCGAGGAGCTGGAGCAGGACGAGGACCGCGATGAAGAGACTTCGGATGAGACCGATGATCCGACCAAGCCAGAAGTTGTGGAAAAGCGTCGGAGGCGACTTAGGCTAGCTCGTCTGCGCCGCAAGTCTCTGGCGGCCCGAGCATATCAATTTTCGGGTTCGGGAACTGGAGTTCGAGGCATTGTGTTCATGGAAATTATTCGCGTCACCGACCTTCCCCCTGAAAAAAATGGTACTCCGGTCGTCCCTTTTCTTTCCCCTGGTGATCAGATTGACTGATCCATTGCCTACAGTTACTCGGACTTCATTTGACATGGACCCCTTTGTCGTGACATCGCTTGGAAGGAAAACACTGAGAACGCCGGTCGTGCGCCATAATTTGAACCCGATCTACCATGAGAAAATGGTGTTCCAGGTCATGCGACACGAACATACCTACACAATGAGTTTCACGGTGATGGACCGGGACAAATTCTCAGGCAATGACTTCGTTGCATCTGCAAACTTCCCCCTACAGACTCTCATCCAATCTGCTCCCGAGGCCGACCCTGAAACGGGTCTATATCACTTTGTGGAGCTGGATGAACCGAGCCCTGCAGCCAAATACAGTCCTCGATTTGCAGTCAGCCCTTCGCCATCTTCGCAGAACCTCACCAGAATGGCTCGGCCTGCGCTGAAATCGCGCAGTTCGGCTTCGTCTGTGACAACTCAGTTTGTTTCTGATCTGGCCAACAAGCTTACGCCGACATCTGTACCTGAGGATCCGACCACAGAATCAAGCAGTAGTTCCACACTGCAAGTTCCAAGCACGTCTACCGAGACAGGCCAAACAATTTCTGAACCTTTGCCTCCTGCTGATGACGAGGGCCTACGGACATACACAATTCCTCTGACTTTGAAGAATCGAGACCGCTGGGAAGATAAACATTCGCCTGTCTTGCATGTCAAGGCGAAATATTTGCCTTACAGTGCCTTGCGACAGCAATTCTGGCTCCTTATGCTGAAGCAGTATGACGCCGATGACAGTGGCCGTATCGATAAAGTTGAGATGACCACCATGCTGGATACCTTGGGCTCTACTCTGAAGGAATCAACGATCGACAGCTTTTTCGAGCGATTCAGTGCCGAGAATGAGCCCAACGAAACTGTCGATCTGACCTTCGACCAGGCAGTGGTTTGCCTCGAAGACACATTGCAAGCTCTACAGAAGAAAAATTCTGTACCCGTTGTTACCCAGAGATCCCCCATGGGACCGTCATCCGTCGGCAGTCAAGAAAGTGAGGAGCCATCTAGCAGCGATGAGCTCGCTTTAGAATCCAACACCGCCATTTCGTCCACCGCTAATCCCTATGGAACAGCTGTTCCGACATTGAATAGTGAGGAGCAGCCCAGCTCGAATGAGGACGACCTCCAGCCCGATGATCTCGGAGATGAGAGGGGTGAGGAACATGTAGTCGAAATCCGCGAATGCCCGCTTTGCCACCAACCTCGTCTCTCAAAGCGATCAGATGCTGACATTATCACTCACATTGCTACTTGCGCTAGCCGCGACTGGCGCCAAGTTGACAACTTGGTTATGGGCGGATTTGTCACATCGAGCCAGGCACAGCGCAAATGGTACTCGAAGGTCATCACGAAGATCTCATACGGCGGTTATAGACTTGGAGCGAATTCGGCGAATATTCTGGTCCAGGATCGAATCACAGGTCAGATCAACGAGGAACGCATGAGTATCTATGTCCGTCTCGGAATCCGACTACTTTACAAGGGTCTCAAGAGCAAGGACATGGAAAAGAAGAGAAGTAAGTAATGATGCCACGGTGCAACCTCAAGAGGGCTAGATTCTAACAAGAGGGCTTCCAAAGTTCGCCGTGTGCTGCGTTCTCTGAGTATCAAACAGGGTCGAAAGTACGATGACCCGGCATCTGCCGCGCAGATCCAGGACTTCATCAACTTCCACCAGCTGGACATGTCCGAGGTCCTGCTCCCTATTGAGAAGTTCCGCAATTTCAACGAGTTTTTCTACCGTGCCTTGAAGCCCGATGCTCGCCCTTGCTCTGCTCCCGATGAACCCAAGATCGTCGTGTCTCCTGCCGACTGTCGCTCGGTGGTCTTCGATCGGATTGATGAGGCTACCAGCATCTGGGTTAAGGGCCGAGAATTTTCGGTCGAGAGACTCCTTGGTGATGCCTATCCACAGGATGCAGCCCGTTACCGCAATGGTGCTGTAGGCGTATTCCGCCTTGCGCCGCAAGACTACCACCGTTTCCACGTCCCCGTTGACGGAGTTATGGATGAGCCGAAGACCATCGAAGGAGAGTATTATACTGTCAATCCGATGGCCATCCGCTCGGCTCTTGACGTCTATGGCGAGAATGTGCGTATTCTTGTACCTATCGATTCCGTGGCCCACGGTCGCGTGATGGTCATCTGTGTGGGAGCCATGATGGTCGGTAGCACTGTCATTACGCGCAAAAAGGGTGAAAAGGTTGCTCGAGCAGAAGAGCTTGGATACTTCAAGTTCGGTGGCTCTACCCTTCTTGTCTTGTTCGAGGAAGGCATGGTCAACTTTGACAGTGACCTCGCGGACAATTCCAAGGGCCCCTTGGAGACACTGGTAAGGAACCGTCTCCTCTCCTTTGAAAGATCAACATAGCTAATTCAATTCACCACGTTCTAGATTCGAGTTGGCATGTCTGTCGGTCACAGCCCTGACGTTCCTCAGTTCGAACCAGACATGCCGAAGAGAGCAGAAAACATCACTGCAGAAGAAATGCAAGAAGCCAGGCGGCGCATTGAAGGTAGCTTGGCAACCCCAAGTGAGCCGGCCTCCATGGCTGCTAGCATTAAGTGATCTTCGTTCTATTTGAACCGAATGGCTGGGCTCAACTCCCACCCTAAACTTTTTCATTGGACATATTTCGAGGTATTCCCTGTGCAATATTGGCGTTTTTGTTTGAAATTCTCGACATAGCGTTCATTTGACAGCATATGCGCATGGTCCCTTGCGGGGCCCGAAATGGAACATCATACAACCCAATAGTCTAAATTTTTAAACAGAAGACATGGCCAACGCGGCTCTCACTCAATCAGAATTACGTATGTGAATTTTTGTCAATTTGAAAAGATAAGGAGAGCCGAGGGTACCATCCAGCGAGTCCGAGTGTATTGAAGTCTGGCACTGAGAGGGGCTGCCCGAAAGAGACTAGCGCCCCACGCGCCCCGACCAAAACAACCGCGTGCCGAATCCCTCCAACCCACCTTCTGCGCTTCCCTTGCTGCCCGCAGCGACTTCGACTCAGCGGGCGTGAATGACTGACCGGCACCTGGAACCTCTGTTGGCGAACGCGATTTCGACTTTCGTCTCACGATACAGCTCACCGCCGCCCGATCCGACTGTCCAGGTTCCTGGCACCGTTGAGCCTGGCGGAGACCTATTGGAGAACAACATCAACGCGGAAATCGGCACGGCGGCGCGCCCGTGTCTTCCCAGCGAGGGATTGCAGAGGAGCGCTCGACTGAAAGACGCGCCATTCGAGACGCGGCTGCGCATTTGTCGTGGTGTACTGCAACCCCCTCAGTCAACCCCAAGCAGTTTATTTCGTGTGACCACCTCCTGGCATGACCACCGCGGTCCTGGCACCCCCGACTACCAAAGCAAAGCGCCGTGAACCGCTGGGGACGATTGTAATGGCGGCTTCTCAGGCGCAATCGCGTGCGTCTGCGTCTGCTGGAGCCGGCAGAAGCCGAGGGGAGCGACGGAGCACACGAAACAGCGCAAGCACAAAAGATTTAGAATCTATCACGAACGGCGAAAGCAAACGTAAAGCCAGTGAGTGCTGCTCTTTGAGCGACATGGACTTGATATCGATCGTCGGTGGATTGCTAACAACCCCTTTCAATCGCGACAGATTACGAGGATGATGGCGGATTCGAATTTACACGAGTACCGTCAAAAAAGGCGAAGCCAACGATGGAAGTAGTCGCAGAAGCCCCTCATTCAGATGCAGAAAATGCGCCTTCGCAATCCACACCACGAAGAGGACGGCCGCCGAAAAAACGAACCGGTGATGCTGCACCCGCAGTGCCGACGACAGGCGAAACAACCGAACTTCCGACGCGGCGACCGACGAGGGGTACTGCGAACACGGCAGTTTCCGAATCCGAACAGCGCGCGACGCGCTCATCACGAAAACACGAGCCCCAGCACGATCAGCAGGACGAAAGACCAGCAAAGAAAGGGCGGCCAGGCAGACCGAAGAAGGCGGAAACGAACGGGTTCAAATCACCGGAGCAGCCTACCAAGGTTGCCCTGCCGATAGCCGACACGCCAGTCATGCAGCGCAACAAGGAACTGAGAGGGACGAAGTCAGGTAAAGGGCGGCGACGCATTAGTTCAGAGATGCGAGGTCGGAGAGCCAGCTCTTTGATTGACTCGGGAACATCAAATGGTGGGTTAATCCCATTATCACATTATAGGACGACGTGTGTACTAATGATCTTTTCTGTCTAGCATTACCACACCGGGAGGTTCGCACGGCGGATTTCTACAAGCACATTGCCGATGAGGGTCTTCCTGAGCCGCGCAGAATGCGACAGCTTTTGATATGGTGCGCAACGCGTGCATTGGGCGACAAACCATCAAGCTTCCACGCGGAGGATCAGAGCGCACATTTGGCCGGTAAGTGGTTGACAACTCGAAAAAAGCCTGGTTACCGAGTGCTAATGGTGTTTCAGCCCGTGTGATCCAAGAGGACTTGCAAAAAGAGTTCTCGTCGAACTCGGATCTTTCGAATTGGTTTAGTCGCGAAGATGTGAATCCGCCCGCCGTTGTCGTGAAGAAGCCCAACCCAAGGAACGTGCAGAACACAGAAAAGATCAAGGAGTTGGAGGAACAAATACAAAGGTAAGCACATAAGTTGAATTCGCCATCGGGGCTCCATCAAGCTAATCTCGTTTATTAGGCTCCAAAAGGAGAGGCAAGCTCTCAACGCTCTTCATAAACAACCTCCGATTCCTCGCCTTGATACACTCGAGGCAAATACCTCGACCAAGAAGTCTCCAAAATCTCAACGGCATCTTCAAAAAGCCCCGGCTGAAGAGATCGACACCTCTCTTCTTGAACCCTCTCAGCAAGCCCTCTATACATCCCTCAAACCTCACGCCCCCTCCATAGAGAAGGGCTCCTCTTCACAAACAGTCCAACCTCCAGTTTCTCCATCCGCTGTTTCAGCACGTCTATCTCGAATCACTACTGGCCTTGCGCCAACACTCGATGCCTTCGCGGCGGGAGTACATGACATCGAGTTATACCGATCTACCGCAGATGCATTCTCATCGCGGGTACTGCGCATCTGTGCAGAACGCCTTGAGGAACGTGATGCACGAAATTACCGGGAACGACTCGCAATCGAGGGAGATGACGAGAGTCGGTCATCTTGCCCTGCTGCAGCACGTCCGCGAGAGGATCTGGGTCTTATTCTTGGGGCGCTCAGTCGGGTTGAAAGGCGGTAGTGATATTCATCTGTCACAATGTCCCACCGGGCTTTCTGCTGGGTATTCACCGACGCTTCTTTTCTATCTTCGTGCTCTTTTCAGCGAATCCTTCTTTTTCCTGTTTCTCAGTTTCCTCGCAAGGCGATGGACTGATTTGATGACTTTGACGAACGGATGTTCGTCAAAGAGCGGGCCAATGGCGCAATGGGGACTGATATGGGATGCATTAAAATCGTTCCGCAAGCGTGGAGTTTTTGGATGGGTGTTGTCTAATATACCGCATGGCGGATCCAATATGGGATTTTCATTTCCTGAGTTGGCCTGCTTTGGCTATGCATAGTTAGCTTGAATGAAGCACCTTGAGCAATTAACACAATCGTATTCTCATGTGGACTCTTTTCTATCTCACACTTCATAGATACACAATGCTGCACTGATGCCTCGTCGGTTAGGTCACAACATTTGGAACGTAGTAAAATCACAAGGATATCATGTACATTTCTCCAGTGCCGAGAAGCTACAGGTGGAGATATATAACGTGATGCAATCGTCTCTCGGTCACATCACAACTTCACACTTGCGCATAGAACCGTTTCAGCCCCAATTTGGTAGTTGTAAGGGAGCTTAAGGATTAGAGTAGTACATCTACGTGGGTTAGCTTTTGCAGCCCAACACTTGGAAAGCACCAATTGTACCCGCAATGGATGTGAGATTCACTGGTGTGTGGTAATGACTGGCGGACGCTAACCGCAAAAGCGTTGCCCGGCAACCGATGAGGCTCAGCCTTGCTGGCACCCGCCGCAAAGGACGGCCAGAAATAGCAACCTTCCAAGGTTGCAACCATGAATGTTGACATTAAGTTTATCATTATCCTGGAAGGCACATAATCACACCACGAGAGCAGAAGCATTACCACAGGTTTCTGGATGATGACCCGCATGCGTTTTCAGTTCCTTTAATGCTACCAGGTGAATACTTAGCCGAAGATGCGGAGGCATATGCCCAGAGCTTTCAAGAATGGAAAGACGGCCAATACCGTAATCCAATTACCAATAAGCAACGAACAATATATGCCTTGCCGACACTAGAAATTGATCCAAAGCTTGATGTCATGCAGACATGGTATAATCTGCGAGGCGAAGCTAAAGGAGGAAATACACGGCCTCCTGAATCAAGCGACATTCGATAATATCTCGCTGCATTTTATCACGGCGTGGAAGTGAAAATCATGCCATCCTCGACACTTCGCTTCATATCGTGAGATGGGAACACATCCAAGAGCAAGGAAAAGTGATCAGAGTACATAGGTCTTCGCCTCGGGGATGATTGCCTGGGCATTCGCGCGCGCCTTTTTCGGACAATCTTTACGACGGCCAGCTATGTCTAGAAGACCTCCTCAATGCGGCCATAAGCCACCTGACCAAGGGCTCATATGTCCTCTTTCCCCTCATGAACATTGATCTCTTCGAAGACGGGGACGACACATTCGTCTAAGGACAAGCC
Source organism: Penicillium argentinense (assembly GCF_028826775.1). Taxonomy (NCBI): domain Eukaryota; kingdom Fungi; phylum Ascomycota; class Eurotiomycetes; order Eurotiales; family Aspergillaceae; genus Penicillium; species Penicillium argentinense. The sequence goes on along the minus strand of NW_026622661.1, from coordinate 3,404,182 downwards.
TACGACAGCAAACGCATCGCGGTCGTATCCAGCGCTCGATACAATCCTGGCCTCGACGATATCCAGGACACGACCGCCTGCATTCATGGCCAGCTTCTCCCTGTGAAGAGTAGATGAACACTTTTGTGTCAGGTATCGAACTCAAGGAGCGCAGACCACATCATGACGCTAGATCCCGCGATCGGGCCTACAAAAAAAACAATATCCGTGTATTGGTCCATTCCACAGCGCAAGTCACTCCAGCACATCCAGCAATGTGGCTGGGAAGAATGTGCGTACTGCCAGCTACCAGCTGCTTCACTGTTTCGGCATTGCACACCGCGTGTACTATGCCTCCTCGATGCAGGGCAGCGCGTCCGTCTGCGAAGATGCGAGACAGCCGCCTTATCTGTGCCCTGTTGATCTAGCTAAAGTCATATATGCTACTTCAATAACTGTGCTGGGAAGATATCGATCCCTTCTGGAGTTTTTCTCAAAGACCAAAAATAAAGGACACAAACTTTTTTGCTTCTTTCGCCGCTTAGATACAGGGAAGGTTGGATGAAATCTAGGGCGCTTTTTTTAGGGGGCGGCGCGAGTGATGCAGCCATGCGCCATCTCTACACTCGTAGGCTCCTTATGCTTCTAGGTGTCTACATCTGACACTATGGGGGACCCTATCACCACGCTGTAGCACCTGCCCTAAGAAGCATGCACAATGTCTTTCTCGTTTTGCATGTAGACCATCTGGCCCTAATATCATATATTTTCATTTATGTGATACGATATGGTGTACTCAGAAGGCAAAATTTAAAATCGCACAGATACCACATCAGTCCTGGCTTTTAGACAAGCATCTTAGAGAGAGCAGGAAGGATATGCCATCAGAATGTGGTCAAGGGTTTTTGGCTTACTATTATTTCCCGTCTGATCATGGTGTTGCTCGAAGTGTATGAAATGATTCGAAGATATACAATGCGATTAACGGCACCGCTCTATAATGGACGCCGTAGTATTTACATACGCGCAATGGAGTAGAAAGTTGTCCGAGGGCATAAGCAATATCTAACGGTAGAGGATAGAGTATATAGGAGAGCAAGCAATAGCGAGAACTAGATCTAAAAGGCCAAAAAAAAATCACGAGTATCATAGATCCATAAAGTTCCAGATTTCGTTGAATACAAATAACCAACATGTATTAGCAGACCCCACACACGCCAGCATACGTATTTTTGCCGGGCAAAAAGCAGGAAAGAAAACATCAGAAAACCAGGGGTGATATCAAGAGAGCGATCGGGAAGGGGGACCTCGATGATTTTGGTCATGACTCGTAAGAATCGTAGCTTCTATGTATGTCCGAACAGATGTTCGGGGTAGGTGAGTCGATATAGACTTTGTCAGTGAGCGACGAAAAGCGGGTTTAAAGCGAGAGACGATAGGAAAAAGGGAATATAACAACAAGCGCTTTCCAACTCCTCGTCCCCAGGTATCAACAGCAAAAAATGAAGAGTTAAAAAACAGCAAACAAGCCCCCGCCTCGGTTGCTGGAGGAATAGGGCAACGACCGAACATTTGCTTTCACCTGGCACCGCGGTGAAAGATGAAGGTCAACGGATGTTCGGATGCGAAATGTCCAAGAGACTCGGTTAGATCGAGAGACGCTGAAGGAACAAGGGTTGAAACAAGCGAGCAAGTAAATCAGACAATGAGAATTGTGGATGTGGGCATGTAGGTGTCGAGGTCCTGAGATATTCGTGCGATCACAACTTAAAAGCTGAACAGACCACTGCGTTTCTTCCCAAAAGGATAGACTACAAGGGCAGCCAGGAAAAGGCCCACGGTTGTACCAATGGCCACTTGGACCATGCCATATCCGATATCAAACACAACACCGTAGCTCTGGTTTCTCTGTTCGGCCGCTGATAGGTTCTTTGCAGCATCAACAAAGCCTTGTGTGCCATTTGCAACAACAGCATACGGGGAACGTGTCATTTGTTCGGCGGATGTGATTCCCGAGATAAGAGACCCGCTGGCAGCCAGTCCGGAGGGGACTAGAACGAAAATCGCCGGCAACATTGCGGCCGCGGCAAGTCCATGGCGTATACGGCTGTAGAAGTTTCCCATCACGCCGATAACGAAAGCGCCCAAGGCATTGGACACCTGAGTGTTTGAAGAGAATCGTTTGGAGCTGAAGTAGCTGACTACATAGCCTGCTAAGGAGATGGTCGCCATCACAGGAATCTGCTTCCATTTGGCGTGATTGACAACTGCCAAGCATATCGTGAAGATGACAACGAAGGGAAAATGTTGAACATATTCGTTGGTGATAGGACTGGCCGGACACGTATATGCGGTGGATGCTTGTGGGTCGAGTAGTCCATAAACAGCAGTGCCAATGGTGATGCCGAACCCGAGGAAGAGAGAGTAGATGATGGCATAGACCATGCGGACGGAACCCGCAACAATGCTGCGCGATTGAAGCTCCAAGCTGGCAGATAACACTGTATATCCCGGTAGGATCAATGCAATGGATGCCTGTGACAAAGCAGAGAAGCAAAAGAGCGGTTCTCCTTGGAATCGAATACTCCCAAAGGCCCGAGCCAAAAAGGATGTCAACACCGCGGCTGATATCTCGAATACGTTCGAATACAAGCTCGATTTGGGTGACAAAATGAGTTGCAAGACGCCAAGAAGACACCCGAGCAAAAAGGCAATAGGGATATCAATGGGTCGAGCATTGAACGCAAAGGGGCCGACTGATGCACTTGCACAGCCGTGAGCGAAGATGAGGAACAAGATGTGGAACTTGCTAGGCCGCTTCATAGTCGTATCGAGTCTTTGAGTAGCCTCCTCCACCCCAATCACATCATGGATCACCTCCTTGTAGATCTCGTGTACATCAGCAAGCTTGCCCAGGTCAATGCCCTGGCTGGACCGAACAACCTTCACCTCGGTTGTATGCGTTGAAGTATCATCAAAGGAGATGATCATGCAACCAGGAATATAGAGGAATTGGCCGTCAATCTCCAGGACGCGAGCAGTCATGCGCATATACTCCTCCAGGCGATGAGTCGGAGCTCCGTACTTCATCAGTGCTCGACAGAGTCGAATCAAATACCGCTGGCGGGAAAGAAGCTCGGCAATATGGACGGTGATACGGATCTCGTCTTCCAATTGAGGCTTCATCCAGCGACGAGCCACCCCACCCATCGAGCTCCCTGAGACTGCCCCACTACTCCTGGAGCGTTTGAGCATGCTCATGGGGGATGTCTTCTTTGGGCTTGAGCCCGACAGGGTCGAAGTGGAGTGGTTTCCCGGCTTTTCATACCATTTTTGAGGCCGGTGTGGTTTCCACAGAGGGTCTGGAGACAGGCCACGGCCACTCCATTCGGAGGTGCTCCCTTGACGAGAGTGGCCATACCTGCCCCGACCCTGAGAGTCACAGTTGTGGCCGCCGCTCTGGTGATCATATAGTTTAAGGATAGAGGAGAGGATTCCTCGGCGGTAGTGTGCCGGCCGCTCGACATAGGTCTCAGAGTCCCGATCCTCAGAGAAGCGATCTTCGGATGAGGTCTCCTGGCGAGAGAGCAAACTCGGCGAAGGAGCGCGGAGGCGAGTCAGGAACTGAAAGTCTGGACGTGACATTGGTTGCACGAAAGTGTGAGCGTTGTGAGTGCGCTGTATAGGTCGCCCATTCAAGACGGCCGTGTCATTCTCGTCAATCAAGTCGAAGAGTTGTTTCTCGGAGAAGCTGATCATAGGAATTTCGTCTCCATCTTCCACAAGTTCCAGCTCAGTCGGGGTCGACGCGAGCGATGACACTAGGCTTGACCTAGGACTTTGCTTCGGAGAATTTGGGGGGCGACTTGGAAGGGATGCAAGTCTCTGGGACTTTCCCAGGACACCAGACAGTGTCCGCCCCTTGTCATTCGTACTGGAACTGATCTCATCTTCCCCTTCGGACGACGGCACGCTGGTCCGGTAGTTGATCGCCAGGCCGGTGACATCTGCTGACGCGGTAAGTCTCCTGTCCACCTCCACTGAAACTCCCAGCTGGGGATCGACGGGTCCTTTTTCTTGGATATGTGGAATGCTGGCGGTGGGCAATGGCCTTTGAAGCAACATCGAGCCCCTTGGGTCCATTCGGGGCTCGCCCACGAGCCCAGTAGGCTGCTGGAGCTCCGGCTTGTCTACCGTGGACTGGATGCGATTGGTGTTTCTCAGAATGCTTGCATTCCATTGCTTGCCCTGTGCTCCGACTTCACTCGATATCCTCTCCTGATACGCTTGCTGTTCTTGAAAGCTGTCGCGCGACAGGCGCAATGATGATGTACGTGGCTCTGCAGATGTGGTGCCGGCTGATTTTGTGGCATCAGACGTGTTTGAGCGGTGGATGACTGGGAGGTCGAAGTAACCCCCGCCATTTTCGGTGGAATTTCTTTTTCTGATCTTCCTTTGTTTGCCTTCTTCCGCCTCGTTTGATTATGTCTGTTGACCTTTTACCATCGGGCAGACAGGTAGATCATTCAGCTGACTTGTAGCGGAGTTGGGGACAGCTCTTGCGGGTGGCTCGCGTGGTAGGTTGTTCCTCCTGGCAACAATCGTCAACTATGTGAGATCCCATCGCCGTCAAGCTCTGAGTAGGAGATCCACACGAGCTCGACAGATCCCACTTACTGGCTCAGAATCTGTTAGCTCCGAGGGTCCAGTGGCAAATCAGAGCTGGTGGGAATGGATTAAGGCCACACCTGATTTGGAGCTCTCGCGGCAAGGAGAGGAAGATCGGAAGGAGTCCCGCCAGGAATGAGGGCTATGTCACCAATGCATAATTTGTGACCGTGCAAGTTGCGATCGGAAATTAAACACAGCTGGGTGAGCTTAATGAAAGGATCATTAAGGCTTTCCAGTTGGGCTGATATAGAAGATCGTGAGCCCTTGCTGCGGGTGTTTCTCTATTTACACGGATAGAGACAGATGAAAAGCCGCTGTCGCCGAGCTCGAAGCCACACGGGCCACATGAAGAGTAGATTCAGCACCAGAGAAGATTCCCACCCCCTTCCCTTGATTTTGGTCCCCCATGGGGGCATGGGAGTCAAGCCGGTGTCGGCCAGCCAAGCTCCAGTCTTGATTTTGTTTTTTAGAATTTTCTTTCGCCACGATGGTAAATCACCGGGCATGATTCGGTCATAGATGTCAAGATCGAGTCACAGAAAAGACAACGCACAGCGAATGGGCCTGTTGACACAAACCCCGGGTTACCCCTACCCTCGGGTGGTGGAGTGGGTATGCACCAAGAGGGAGGCCCATCTTACTGGGTTTGCCACACGGATCGACGGTCTGGATTGTAGCTTAAAGAAACTTTCCGGATCAGCCGTTGAGCCAAGGGGGTGTGGAGGGAATCGAAAATCGAAAATGGATATTGTCAAATCCGTCGGAAATCTAAACTGGAAAGCCTATTTCGAGCGCGAGTCAGGAGGGAGAAAGGGGAGAGCCCGAGCTCATTGCGAAAAGAACCAGCAAGTCGATCCCGGTTCCACAGAGGCCATGAGGTATGACAGGTCACAAGCCCTGGCCAGAGCTCTGTCAAGGGAGAAGTAGCGGAGACGCTCCAGGTCAAGTTCCCTGTCCAAGTGGGTGTGAAGACAAGCGTGGAGGTCGGAAGTTGGGGGTTGGAAGGGGAAAACGGCGGAGCCGGAAGATCAAACGTCTGAAGTATACACGGTCTACTGCACATCCCCCTCCGTCCTTGGCACCCTGCGAATTGCCAACCGGCCCATACCATCCTCGAATGATTGTCATGACTAAGCGAATATTTTCTCAAGGTGTCCGATATCTCAAACTTGCTTAGTGTATAATGTAAAGACATGTATATAATGATCGCTGCGTCTTCTGCACAATGCCTCGTTCCTAATCGACGGGGAACGTACATTGGTTAAACCAGGCCCAGGGGCTCTCAACTCAACCGTACAGGTACATGCAGCATACATGTTGCAGGCTGGTACGTGGGTCTATCACACCATCGGAAGGAATCTAGCCCTTCAACAGCACTCAGCCGATCCACAAACAAGTCTACGATGGGTGATTCATAGTTTCGTAAACCGTTGCCCTTCGAAGAGTAAAACAAACGGCCTCGGCAGTCGCCGCACCATCCGGGGAAGAGATTTGCTTGTCTCTAATTCAGGCGGAACGTATCTATTTCTCCCCACAGCTCAGCTTCTGGATCCGATCGCTCATGATGTCAGCTGGGGAGATGGGCTGCCCTGCTAGCGTCATTGTGCAACCCATGTCCCGCAAGGGCAACTCGGGGAAGCGCGAAACAGACTGGCCGAGAGTAACGGATAGGATTAAGCTCTTGCCGCCCTGGATCCACTACTCTTTAAAAATGACGAAAGAAAAACCCACAAACATGGCAGGCCCGGGCTTCGGATTCTAGGTACACGCTCACACCATTGAAACAGCTTTCGCATTGTCACTCATTCGAGACCGCAAGATACCGACACAATTTCCGGGCCCTGGGACGGGTATGGTAAATAAACGAAGCCCTAAGATCGTGATAAAATCGAGTTTGGCTGGAATGATCCTTTCCTGGGAATAATCAAATGCAGCCCCCCACGGCTTCCGTCCTGCAGTAATCAAATGTGACGGCACACCCATCGGTGGTCGCACCCTTGACGCTCACCTCTTCCTCGCGGTCACACAGCCCCTCCCTAGCTCGGCCTACCGAGGATGACCGTAAAACCTCGTAGGACGCAGGGACTACCTGCCATTGCCTAATAATTGCCTAGGGCCGATTCACCGCGGCCGTCATGGTGACACGCATGCCTTACGACCGTCTGTGTCTATGAGCACTCGCGTCGATTCTTGGACTGGAACCCATGTGCTTGTTAATGCATTGTAGCCTGTTGGTCCACTAGTGCTGTGATTGAGTTTATTGCAATTCCAATTTATTGTTTTTTTGAGTTTATGAATATGTACCTTGGGTTACAGTCAAGAGTTCTATAGATCAAGGTTTGTGGTTACCCGCCGCGAGAACCACGGATATCTCGGGCTTGGGTCAGCAAAAACCGACCCACCGATCTGAGACCTCGACTCACAAGTGAGCATAATTTACGAAAAACATGATATTTTGATAATCCTATTCCGGAGCTACATCGTGCTGATGGCCGACAGCACATGCTTCCAAGAGACACTGCGTTCCGCATCTCGCCCACTGCTCTATAGGACCGAGGGGTTAGATCCCAATCCTAACCAGCATCAAGCATAAGGAAAGGATTCCTCATAGTGGGTCCTCGTCAAAATGTTACTCACAGTCTATCAAAGCCTTTGAACCTGGGACTGTTTGAGAGCCATAGCCAGTGCTTCCCGCTGAACCCACCGGAGCCTAGAAAAGAAAAAAGCTTGCTTAGGCCAGTTTATAGCAGACCGGGTAGTAGAAACATACAAGGATTATAGGTATTGACTTCATGAACTGTACATAATAGGCTGTGAATCATATTCTTATGGATGAGTCCCAGACCTAGCAGCTCTCTCTTCTATCTGAATGATGTATGCGTACTAGGTTGCTTTGCTATTCCTGCGATGGGTTCAAACCAGCTTCCCATTCGCGTGCAATGCTTTGAATTACTGGAGTAATATATGACGCGATGTGATGTATGCACTAACTTCGATCGGTCTGGCAGAACTCGGCCAAATCTCCGCCTAGATAGAAAAAAAAGGATAAATTCCACAGCAGCAAGAAACCTCAAATGCCCGAGCCAAAACTCCTGACTTTGGAAGCCCAAAATAAACCAGAAATAGTCAGGTACCATGACTCGCATTATTCTATCGGGAACAGCCAGGGGTCGCAATCCCAGGGAGAGAGTCCTTCCTGTTTAGGCCATTTAGGCCGGAGGAAAGCATCCCATGCCCAATGCCTCACCTTCCTAGTCCCCAGATCCGGGAAACAAACTGGCGGGACCAGCAATCTTGCATCCTGCACGTCTGCCGTCCGACCGACTGACCTCATGCCGCAACTTACGACATCGTGACAGATCCATGGTTCGATCAATGGCGGGCTCTAACCATGGACCTGGGTCTGGTTCCTTTTGTCTTTTCGTTCCACGTGGCAGCTGTGTGGTGCCGTATAGTTACCCTTTCTTGTTGATTGAATATTTTCCGAAACTCCATAGAGATTCATAGCATTGACGCCGAATGCGATGTCTATAGCTTGATATTTGTGGAATTAGCACGTGCATGGGTGGATGTATTGGTACAAAACTTGGCAGTCCTGCTACGCCAGTCCATTTGATAAGTATTAATGTCGAGGATACGACCTACGTAGTAGAGTATGCCCTTTGGTCTAGGTACGAAGCGCCTGGGTTGATCTGTGAATCTGGGTAGCAAGTATAGAATGGTGGGATTATGCCAGGTTCATCTCAGCGGAACATCACAGGGACCATACATCGGTCAAAATCATTGCACGATAGCCCATTATCTTCGATCCGAGCATGATGGATTTTCGAGGAGGCCGGCCGATCACATGGAGCGAAACACTAAGACATCGATTTCTACAAGAAATACTCGAACAATTAATTGGCAAAGTATGCATTGGTGGATCCTAAGAGAGGACAGGGCAGACTGAGGTACATGACCGGATGTACGACAGGAACCCGAAAGAAAGCAAGACGGCAAGATTAGCATCTCCCAGTCCAGTCGAGGAGCTCGCGATGCTCGTCACAGAAATAAAGATAGTTCGCATCAACCTCGCATGAGCAACGGGGTCGGCAAAACGCATGTAGACAGAATGTAAAGAAGAGAAGAAAAACCATGATAAAAAGGTAGGGGATCGAAACGGAAAAAGAAGTCATTGCAGACTGATCCAGGTCTTTCATCACACTGAAAACGTAAAAAAGCTAGCAACAAGTGCCAGGACATGAGAATAGGGAAAAGGAATGGAAGGGTCCATGGACCTTGGGCTGGGGCATCGAGAAGGGTAGAAAGGCCCGCCCAACGAGAGGGAGAATGAAATGGTCATACGTCGCTGTCACATGATTGGTCGGCATTACATGATGGGGGTCTTGCGCTTCTCAGCGCTGGACAACACAAGCATCGGCGTCTTGCGCCGCTCGGGGCCTTGAGCAGTTGATCCTTGGCCCGCGACGACAGCCGCCACGGAGGGCGAGGAAGCCTCACTGGGGAGGGAGATATTGTCCGCGCGGATTTCCGCTAGCTTCGACCCGAAGTAACCGTCTTCGCTCGTGGGAGTTCCGCTCTGGTAGGGGCTGTCCGGAGACTTGCGCTCACGGCCGGACTTCTCCTTGCGCTCAGATCCAATGGCGCCGCTGGCGGCTGCGCGCAGGCTGCCGAGGCTGGGCTTGCTGGAGAGGCTACCACTGCGAACGGTGGCATCGTCACCATCGGAGAAGGTGAATTCCTTCTCACTGGCGGGAGTGTTGGTGCCTCCGCTGCTGTTGTATCCAAAGCTACGAGTGTCACCTCGGCGCTCAATTCCAGCGCGAACCAGGTTGTGGACAGCACGTCGACGTTGACGAGTTGCGAAATTCTTGCTTCCTTCGTGCTTGGAAGTCGGCTTGGCCACGAGATCCTCCAGCGAGGGCGGGCCACGAGGCTGACGGATCGGGTGCTCGCCCGCGCGAGCTTGACCGGGTCCGAATGTGCCTGTGGCAGGAGTGGGAGGCAGAGCGGCGGACCGGGGGCCTGGACCGACATTGGCCTTGGTCGTATCGATGCTGGTCTTGAGTGCTGGGTTGAACGGCGGATTCTTTCGGTGGTTACGGCGGAAAGCAGTGGACTCGGTCGGCGGGGAAGGAGTGCCACTTGGCGGCGAGATGGGCTGCGAAAAGTACATGTGCGATGGAGCCGACTCTGCGGGCGGGGAGATTTCAGCGCGAAATTGAGGAACCTGGTGACCGGCCAGATGGTTGTCCGCATATAGCGAGCTGGTTTCCTCAGAGCTGTTATCCATGATGTAACTTTGTTGACCGGTGAGAGGGTTGTAGACGGAGAACAGGCCAGGCTGGCCAGGGACAGGCTGCACGATGGGCTGCACACCCTGCAACAGTTGCTGTTGGTAGAATCCCATGCCAGGCATCGAAGGCGAAGGGGCGGGCTGGTGCTGGATAGGCATTCCTCCTAAGTTGAGACCTTGGAACTGCTGAGCTGCAGCAGTGACGCTGATCAACTGCTGCTGCAGGCGCTGCTGTTGAGCCGCCAGGAAGAGATTGGTCGACATCAGTTCGGCATACATGTTCTCATCCATGCCAGGATCGACCCCCATTTCAAGGGTGGGAGGTGCAAGAACCTGCTCCGGAAGAGTGTACATCGGGCGTTCCCGATGTCCGCTGTGTCCGCCATGCCCACCCATTCTCTGATTGTTGGCATATGCGTGCTGCGGGAATCCAGCTCCCGTGGCAGTTTGCGGAACTCGGTCCAGGCCTCGGTTAGGCAGGACGTGGAATCGAGGGTCTTCCATACCATTTCGCTGTTGATGCTGAGAAGGAATAGTGGCGGAACGAGGAGCAGTGCGCAGACCAGCCAAGAGGTGCGAGCGACTGGTACGCGGAGTGGAGATCGAGGGCTGGGACTCATCGATGGTGGCCACCTGAGGGGGGACACTCAATCTCTTGATGTGTGAGCCCTTGCCTCGCGAGGCGAAACCCGAGCTCGGAACACCGAGAGAGGTGCCATTATTGAAGTTGTTGTTGTAAGTCATTTGAGCAAGACCGCCAGCGTCCATACTCAGGGTCGTCGAGAGAGGGCGGATATGTTGGTATGTGCAAAATGTTTCGGCGGAGGCGTTCAAATCGCGTCAGGTGCGCGAAGCGTTGGGGATCAACCACGAAGCTTCGAGCAGTTTTTGTCGGAGGATTAGAAAATTATGCGGTCTATGACGGGCGTGAAATAGCGAAACTGATCGAGTCGGCCGCGCTGGGAGAGGGGTTCCGAGAGGCGAGAGTGAGCGAGAGATGAAGGAAGTGAACGGATCGTGAGGATAAATGAGTCGCGAAGTCTGGCAATCAGGCAGCTGTCAGTTGAGGTCTCGTGGAGTTCGGCAGAGGGTGGAATTCACATACCACAAGAGAAGGATGCAACAGGAAGTGAAAGAGAGGCTGATTGATGCAGGCGGAAACGCAAAGTATCAATATTATCCTGCTGTACAGAAAAGCGATGTTCCTTGGGATCTTTATTTTCGGGTTTCGAACTTTCTTTTCTCGACAGCGATTACGAATCCAACGGTCACGTCGGGGGGCAAAAGGCAAGTTGACGATAGGCGGAAGTAATTAAGCGAACACCGAAGAGAGCAGTCTGTTTAAAGACTGAGAACCGAAAATACCGAGGGAAATGCGCTGCAAATCCCAGTCGAAGGAGAAAGAGAGGGAGCCGACGCGGGTGATGCAGGGACTCGGGAGAGGCGACAACACGACCAGCAGCGAGTCACAATGCACGACCAAATCTGGGAAGTACCAAAGGACAACCAGATGAGACGCCAGTAACAAGGTCTGGACACCAAGACCGTGTTTTGGGGGTGGTTGGGTAGGAAGGTAAGATCAAAGATCGAGGATCGAGGATCGAGGATCGAACCGAAATCAAAATCGGGTCGGGTCTCGGCCAGACACGAGCAACTCTTTTCAGGGGTGGAACGAATCGGAAGAATTATTTGCAGGATATTTTTTTGGCGGATTTTGTGAGAGTTCCCAATCAAGACACGAGCTGCAGAGAATGAAAGAATGCAGGAAAAAAAGAAAGAAGCGAAGATTACGGGATGGGGGGAAGAGAGATGGAGAGAGGAAGAAGAACGAGCGCGGTGCGGATGTGGGGAACAGGCAAGTGTGCCTGGGGGCCTGAGGCATAAAGGCAGCAACACGCCCGACACGAGATGAAAGTGGGGGCCGCCAGTCCCATAACGGACTAGCGCAGACCAACGGGCAGTCCGGATTGGTCCGTGACCCTCGGCTGTCCTTTCGAACGTGAACAATGGGCCCCTCAGCTACAATGCTGCCTGAGCCGACCCTAGGTCGACTCGAGCGTATTAGGCGGGAGGGTACTACATACATACAGTGCATCAATGGCCACGCCGAGCCGGCTTGAGCTCACCAGGCGCGGATGGCGCGAACTAGGCTGCTGTCATTGGGCGCTGGCCACCGCCAATGATGGGCGCGTCTGCAGGTGCCAAGTGACGAGGCCAGAGCCCCGTCACATCGCCCGGTCATCGATTGGTTGGGGCCTCTCACAGCACCCCTGCTGCCGCCGCCAAGCACCGCCCGGTGGCCAATCCAGCCATCGAACAGAGAGAGGAGGGCCTGCTGTAGCTGGACACACCAGTGGCGAGGCCACTATGATGTTAGACTCTGTGTGTGCTACGTACAAGTAGCATTAGTAGCACTGTACTGTCCACTGTCAGCCCCGGACATGGACCACCCGGGCCAGATCGGTGGTTCTGCTTGGTATTACCCCGTATTGTGATTATGATCTACGCCTATGCCGATCCGTCGTGTCAGCCTAATCAAACACCCCCTCAGACATTGGTCGTCATGGAATGGTCATCGACGATGTGGAGAACGGTAGGTTTTCTAGCCCTATGTACACATACAATCATACTTGTACAAAAAAACTACCGCGCGGGGAGACACGCAGTAGCGCTTGTTTGGGAACCAGCCAGCTAGTCAACTATTTCCGAAAATCATCAAGCATTCCGATCGAACCGTCCAGGCCTGGAAAAGGACAATCGATAGGGGGACGAAGACAGAGACAGGCGTGGCGAGGACAGAAGGAGAAAGGTAAACGAAGAAGATAGAATGTAATAAAACAAGACATTGGGGTATCTGCTGGTCAAGTACATCCGCCCAGAGGTCAGAAGTCATGCCAGAAGGAGAACGAAAGTGCACAATGAAAATCGTTACGGATACAGGATGAGGGTGAAGAGGAAGAGGAGCGGCCATGGTGAGTAGTGACCACTCACGCATCGACGGGCACGCCAGAACCCGGGTGAAGCTCGCTCTGCGAAGCGAGGCTTCGGTGTTCAGGCTCGGGGGATGCGCCCTTGCCGTTCATGCGATCAAATTCCAGGGTCTCAGCCAACTCGGCCGCCATGGGGTCGAGTTCCTCTTCCTTCAGGCCAGTAGCGAGAGCCACCAGCTTGCGATGCACGTCGAACTTGGTGCTGACACCAGCATCCGCCGTTTGCTGGGCAAGGTCCTTAACGGTGCCGCGGCGCGTCTTTTGTGCAGTACAAAGCTCACGCGCGAGTTGATAGCGGACCACCAGTTCCTCAGGGCTGAGCGAGGATGGGTTCACCCGTGGAGCCTCCGGTGGCGCCCCGGTGTTCAACTGCTGGGCCAAATCGGCGTATTGTGTCTGTTCGAGAAGTGACTCGTAGTTGGCCCGCAGCTTCTCATATCGACCCAGCTGGTGATCGCTAGCTTCATTCTCGGCCTCCTTTGCAGCCATCGCAACCGCTTGCTTTTGGATCTTCTGACGATCCGACTCGAGCTGCTCGAAGAGGGCCTCCGGGTTCGCAACATCATTCGAGTCTTGCTGGTTAATCTTGGAATTGCCATAGGTCACCGCGAGCTTCTTGTTCGCCTCCGACATGATCGTGCTGATCTTGGTGAGCAGCTCTGAGTTGGCACCGGAATCCACTGGTAAAGGCATGGGGGCGTGGTCCGGATTCATAAGGTCGCCAGCAGGGCCCTCAAAATGGTCATTCATCATAGTGACGGACGACGGAGCGGGTGGAATATCATGTTCGGTATGGTGCGAAAATTGCGTGATGCCATTGGCAGTCTCTCCCTTCTTGTTCATCAAATCACCAGACCGGGGGCAGTGTGTCAGAATCATATTCACAAGTCGGAATGCACCGTTGCGAGACGCCACGAGAGCCGCGCTGTCACCATTTTCATCTTGGCACGCCAGCAGCAGATCGATTTCTTCCTGTGAGCAAGTTTTGCACAGTTTGTCAAGCAATACCTCACAGTAATACCGTGAGCTCTTCCATTTGCCCTTACTTCTGGTCGTTTCCGCAATGTGATGGAACAGAGTTGCTCCAAACCAGTCCCGGAAAGAGACAGTATCCAGTAGGAAGTCAAGCAGAGCAGGGAATGTACGCTTTTCGTAGTTATTGGTAAAGAGAACTGCTCGAACAAGCGGTGTCTCTTCGTGGACGGACAATGCCTTGACGTCGGCACCTCGGCGGAGTAGATCTTGCACGATGTCAAGATCACCCATTGAACAGGCCCAATGTAACGCCGTGTTCCCAGAATCATCAATGGCACGATCAACTTGGAAGTTGTCCGGAGGTTTCGGGGGATGGATTCTTGTGGCTTGTGGCGCATCACCCACGGTCATAAAGTAATCCAGGAGTTGGTCGCCGTAAATGATATGCTCTTGTTCGCTGATGGACATCATGTTGGGCTCGTTCGTCCCGCGCTTGCGTTTCCGTCCGCCATGTTGGGACATCTGCAACATATCCTCGTCCGCAATCATGGACGAAGATTCCATGGTTGCTTGCTCGATAGATTCGTTGTCATCAAACTGAGTGCTGATTTCGTATTGCTCATGGGGTAGGGTTGGAGGTCCCATGCTTCGATTGGGTTGAACCACATTGAAGATTTCGGTGGCTGCCGAGCGATTAGTAGATTTGCGTGGTGCTCTCGGCTTTGAGGGAGCCGAGGAGTGTTTCGGGGCCGGCGGCGGACTGCGATCTCCAGCGACATAGTCGAAAATTGGGGCGATCTTCGCGAGGATATTGTTGCGTTCGGCAAGCAGGCGACCCTCACCGAGAGGAATCCATGTCCCTGCCGCACATCTATGTTAGCCACTCACGGCCTTTCGCCATCTCCCAATCCACGATGTCGTACCTTGATATTTGCCATAACCGCCCTGCACTTTCTCATGAACTCCCTTTTGGACTTCCCGTTCTAAGATTCGAGTCCTTGCAGGTTTATCGAACCCAGCAGCCTTCAAAATATGCGTCGCATTGACCCAATCGTCCGCCCTTCTCCTCATCACACTGTCGCCATCGACCTTGAATTCGTACACAGGGACCTATCGGAAGAGCGTTAAAAACATCGGGGAATAGAGGTGAGATGGAAAGGAAGGGATCTGGTTCGACCAAGACCGTGCAGACCACAGCTTCCAATATCAAATACATACACTGCTGTAGGTGGCAGAATAGATTGACTCCATTCCGGCCATCGTGTGTCGCCGTCGAACGACAGCGATCAGGTACGTTTTCGACTACCAAAGTGGCACGCACGTAGGCGCCCGAGACCGCTCGAGGATCGACAGGTTGGTAGTATCAAGAATGTTCCGGGGCCTGACACATTGCACGCACGCAAATAAGGACCGTTGGTGTAGGGACACGATTTGCGGGCGGAGCAAGGGCGGCATCGCGACGCGATTTCAGCGCGTAAAGTGGATTCTGGGCGCTAGTCCTCTTCCGGGTTGATGCACGTGACCGGCGCTACGATCAAGTCACATGACACATGAGACCACAGGAACATAGCGAAACGATGCAAACCGCCAACCTTGCAGTCCAGCCCGCCTTCCTTCCCTCTTCCTCCACTGCGCAACCTTCAATCCTGCGAAAATGACTGTCGCCGAGTCAGTCAAGAGTGCTGTGGGCCTCGCGGACACCTCCGGTACGATCCCTCGATCAATTGAGTCATCTTAAAACCTCGGAACTTTTGGTGTCATGAAGCTAACCTCAGCAACCCCAGCAACCCGCCAGGAAATGTCGGAGGCTCGCCTCCCTATGCAGTACCGTGACTCGTGTGCACACCTTCTCATCCCGCTGAACCGCTGCCGGCAAGCCGAATACTACCTTCCCTGGAAGTGCGAGGTACGAATGCCCCCAAGACAGCGGATTGAATTGAATCCGCGCACCCTGCTGTTCACTCCCTTGCTGACTCGGTACTTTTTGTTGTATCTCTACAGGACGAGCGACACTCTTACGAAAAGTGTCAGTACGAAGAATTCAAGAAGCGGGTGGCAAAGATGGACGAGCTCCGGGCCTCCAAGGACGGCGCCCGCAGCAACTGAGTCTGCGCGAAGCTTCTAGGTTGTGTTGCTGCGGTCGGGACTGCTGGTGAAGCAGCAGGTTATGTACATAGACGATATACCGAGACTGCCCATGAACTGCCTTTGGCGTTGGGACCTTCTACTTTCCGTTTCTGCCGGTGACGCCTCGTATAATAGATTACCGGATGTTTGCAAGTTGGTATTAGGCAGGACCTCGTCCGAGAAGGGTCATCATCGCGGCCGAGTGTTTGAGCGCAGGGAAACTTCTGGGCGTTCCCAAAGAAGTATCAAGACATGTTATAGATGAGGTTACACCTGGGGAATCGGGGATTGGTAATCCATAGTTTGCGTTGCCAGTATTGGTCAGCATGAGCGGCACTCGTCTTACCGCGATAGGAGTAGACGGGTGGCCCGAAATATCCATTCGTATTCTGGCATGTCAGGGTTTGTGAATGACTACCATTACAAAGGTGAGATTGCGGTTTCCGATATTCGGGGGTGCTGAGGTCCGGGGTTCGACCTGCGTGGCGCGCTATGCGCCGGGGTCTGTTCTGCAGGTCTGTCGTGATTTGAACCCGGCATGTCACTAAGGTACTGCACGTCTCATTTGTGCAATGGTAGAGGAACTTTGTATAGAGACCTGGCACAAAACTCGAAAATCTTTGATAAAGGAAGAAACAAAGGGAAGCAGATGCAGCAATCCATCTCAAGTATGTATACGACACTGTACATGGCAATCAGGTGACTGCTTAGAAATCCGCCCGCCGTTATCGCCGAGATGCCCCGCCGGGAAGCGTTGCGACTGAAAATTCCCCCATGCGAGAATTGAAAAGAACCGGGCGGAACGCGGGGACTATGCGCGCTTCTTTCCGTCCTTAAACTTCAAGGACCCCTCCTTGACACCACCGTCTGCCTCGAGGCCATCGACCTCAGGCTGTGATCAAGTACTTTCCTCGCATACTTCGGACTCTTGACCCGCCTTGCGCCTGTCGGAGCGCGGAGAACCTCGAAATACGGCACTGACACCATGGGTCTTCTGTACGTGGCTCAGTTGACGATGGAAGCTTGTAAGGGATTGCTAATTTCTGATCTAGTGCCCTGGGGACCGCTCTGGAATGGCCAGAGGCGAAGAAGAAGGCTGGCCAAGTACGCCAGTGGGGCATTGAGGTATGCTTGATGAGGGGTTGTTGGATCGCCCAACACACCGGTGGGAGATGGAGCTGATCTGAAACCAGCAATTACTGGCGAACTGGCGACGAGCTCGTGGCAAAGAACGCGATGCCCTTCTTTGGGGTGATGAGGTATGCGCAATCGATATCCCCCTTCCACAGCATCACACGACCTGCCGATGTCGGCAGAAGCTAATTATCCCTCCTTCAATAACGCAGGTAGAATATCTCGTGGTAGCCTTGGACGATTCGAGCAAAAAGGCCCGGCTATCGCTCGCCCAGGCCGAAATTCTGAAATCCCTTGCTCGGGACGAGGCACTGTGGCAGGCCGGGGGTAACAAAGAAAATGGCAGCAATGGGGAACAGTAAGCTGACGCCCCATGGGAGGACTATGTCGTTGATGGGAAATGATGCTGACAATCCTTAGTGATGGTGAGGAGCCGCCTCATTTCCACCCGGAATTCGGTCGTTTTATGCTGGAAGCCACACCCGGGCGACCCTGGGGAATCGGGTTCAAGGACCTCCTGAAGGTGGAGAGCAACATGAAGTGGAGGTACTTTTTGGATAGAGAACAGTCTCATCGCGTTTTGAATGTTTGCTGATCATGTTTTAGGCGAGAGGTCGCGAAAGCGCACATGGCGCCAAACGAATCCCCGATCACTCTGACCACATTCCCCCGGCTGGGCACGAAAGATGATTATATCCAGCCCTATTATCCGCCATCTGGGCCTGCCCTGCGTTCTCAGTTTGTCCCCGATGAGATCGCTAATCCGCATATCCGCTTCCCAACACTGGCTGCCAATATTCGCTCTCGAAGAGGGCGTAAGGTCGAATTGAATGTGCCTGTCTATAAAGATCTTAACACCCCTTCGCCATTCAAGGACCCTACCGTCAACTATGACCTCCATCAATGGCCCGAGGATGCGGACGTGCGTAACGGCGCTGCCAAAGACGACCATGTCTATATGGATGCAATGGCGTTTGGTATGGGCAGCTGCTGCTTGCAGATTACTTTTCAAGCCAAGAATATGACGGAGGGCCGAAAGCTTTACGATCAGCTAAGTCCGCTCGGCCCAATTCTTCTTGCCCTCACGGCGGCCACCCCTATATATAAGGGCTTCCTCGTGGACACGGATGTGCGATGGAACCAGATCGGTAATGCCGTGGACGATAGAACCCCTGAAGAGCTAGGAGAAGCTGTGAGTCACCATTCCACTATTCATTGAAACCTGGGAATATACTGACATCGTACAGCCTCTCAGGAATGACCGCTGGAGAATCCCCAAGTCTCGGTATGCTTCAAACTCGACTTATATTTCTCAAGATCCTCGTCTACGGAAAGAATACCTCGACCCGGATTTGGTTGTAGATGAGGATATTAAGAATCGGCTGATGGAAGGAGGAATGGACGATCTCCTGGCCACGCATTTTGCACATTTGTTCATTCGGGATCCATTGGTGATATTCTCCGAGGATCTGGAAGAGTTGGATTTGACCAAAGGCGACCACTTCGAAAACCTTCAATCTACCAACTGGCAACACATGCGGTTCAAGCCCCCGCCTTCCGAAAAGGATGACATCGGTTGGCGAGTGGAGTTCCGGTCCATGGAGATTCAAATCACGGATTTCGAAAACGCAGCATTCAGCATCTTCATCGTCCTCATCACCCGAGCTATCTTGAGCTTCAACCTCAACTTCTACTTGCCTATTCCCCGAACGACCGAGAATATGGAGACGGCTCACGCTCGCAATGCCGTGCTTGACCAGAAATTCTATTTCCGCAAGGATCCATTCGCCCAGCGGACTCCAAGAAACCCCCAGCAGTCGTCCAACGGCAGCAACTTCTCCTCCGCTACCTCCTCGGCGGTTAACACGCCGCCACCCTCTCCTCCCCCTGGACCCCGTCGAGTCGGAGTACGAATTGATGACTATCTCTGAGATCATCAACGGGTGCTCAG
The DNA here is from genome assembly GCF_028826775.1 of Penicillium argentinense. Classification (NCBI taxonomy): domain Eukaryota; kingdom Fungi; phylum Ascomycota; class Eurotiomycetes; order Eurotiales; family Aspergillaceae; genus Penicillium; species Penicillium argentinense. Next base: position 3,385,059 of record NW_026622661.1, on the reverse strand, counting down.
GCGGGACTTTCCCCGGTCTTATTCCCCTCGTGGAGTCCTATCTTAACAGTGTGAATGTGGATGTTGAGACCCGGTGCTTCCTCGCCACCTACCTTGACCTGATCCGCAAACGTGCCGATGGAACTCTCTGGACCGGAGCCCGATGGATTCGCGAGTTCGTAAACAAGCATCCTAGCTATAAGCACGACAGTGTTGTCTCCGAAGAAATCACCTACGACCTCGTCAAAGCCGTCGAAGAAATGACAGCTAAGGAGGGCAAGCATGGCTCTGTTGGGTGGGAACTCCTTCGGGGCAAGAACTAGGTAGACAATTTTTTCCAACTTTTCATTCCCCATGTAGATAGAAATACCGGGCTTGAAAGCATAGAACATGAATGAATACACTTGCACATATTGATGCCCGGGGGCAGCCCTCTTGTCCACAATTCTTCTTCATCGCATAACGGAAATGTAAGCTTTCTTCTCTTCTACCGTCCATCCTTGATTGCCTCCAAGTCAGACTATTAACGAAACATCCCAAAATCTCCCTCATATCAACAGCCGACGCCTCTCGTACTACGCAAACCAAGGTCTTCGGATCTGCTGAGACGGAGGCAGGTCATACAAGGGGGAACTAGTTGGGGAGCACTGCAACGGTAGCAACCCTCCTCCCATGCAGGGCCTAGATCAGGGCAGATTCCGCTAAGCAAGAAACAGGGAATTGATCTGACATGGCACTAGAAAAGCAAGCAGTAGCCACACATTAAGGAAAAATGTCCTGGTTTTCTTTCAAGGCTCCCTTTGACGAAGCACCTCCTCACCATGCTCCACCACACACCCTCAGACATCTGCTGGACAGTAGCAGCTTCCGCCTCTCAGGCCTCCGATGCAGAAGCCATTATCGCCGTCACGCAAGGATTCCTCGCCGCGCTCAGCGCCAAATCGCGCATCGACTTCGAAAAGCATTGTATTCGCGCCGGGGGTATGACCCTTTCCCCTCCCTCCCCCACCATGCTGCGCTTTTGTACGATCGGATCGTTCATTGAGTACATGACGACTCTGAAGGACGACATCGACGAGCGGATCTGGGATCCTGAAGTCAAGATACACGAGGCCGGGAATCTCGCAGCCGTATGGGCGCCGTTCCGGGCGAAAATCAATGGGGTCGTCGACCATGTGGGTGTTGAACTATTCGTCTTGCACAAACTGAATGGCGAGTGGAAAGTGACTGGTTTGGCAGATTCCTGTCGACGGCCAACGGAGGAAGAGATGGGGATGGACTAAGAAATCAAACGGATGCGATGCGATATGAGGTGAATACTGGGCCGTTCAGACAAACAAGAAAGAAGATTAATAATCCATGTTCTGTTAAGATCCCTCAAACTTCAGCTGAAATTAGGATATTCCGCTTGAAAAGATATTTTCGCTTCGCTTGAACGCAACATCGTCATCACATATGATCTACATACCATCGAGATCCCGCCCGAATCAAGTCATGATACAATATAGCAAAGACCAATGTCCGCCTGACTAGGGCGACACAGGCGATCGGACCTGACCCTCCAGCTCATTCCGCTCACTATAATTGCCCAGCTCCGCTGGTTGGTAATTTCCAGGCAGCTCAACCACCCGAACAGGTCCATTTGACGACTCTGGGGCCGATGAGTGGGACTGCTGCCGTTTCTTTGTCTCCAGCGCTGCCATCTCCCCGAACGACAATGGGGATGTGTGTGTATCCGGTGATCCAAAGCCCGATGGCGCAAATCCCATCCCCATACTTGTAGCCGGGTTTCTGGGAGGCTTTTGACGGCGACGACCGAGGAAGAAGAGCATTCCCCCGATAATGACCACGCCCACGACGACACCGATGACAATTCCCGCGATAGTACCACCCGACATGTCTGATCCCGATTGAGACGACGCTGCGGCTTCTGCTGCGCTGGTGGTGGGCTGGACCGAACTCGAGGAGGTGGCCGTGGTCGTCGTGGTGGAGTCGACCTTGAACGAGTCGATGGCCGTGCTCGCATTCTTGCTCAGATAATTGGATGCATAACCCCCGGCGGTTCCAGAACAGTCACTGTTTCCAAATAATGAAATGGCGAATGGCTGGTCCTCCGAGTCATATTCAAACAGCATGCCCTTGGGGTTGCTGACTTTAGTGCAGGGCATGGCCCCGTTTGAGTGCTCGACGAAGGAGTTATTGGTGGCATTCCTCCACACAAACGTCCATGCCTGTGCCTGTGGCAATGTTGAGAGCGCGTTGAGCGCCAGCAAAATGATTGTCAGCTCCATTGCGCAATTCTTGCGGGGAGAAGAAATTCAGCAGGGTTCAGCTTTCAGGTTGGGCTGCGCGAGGATTCTGGCGAGAGCTCTTTATGAGCATGTCGCAGTGTGTCAGGGGCCCTTGGTGGCCATTGCCTCGTATTCTGCGCGCGTCGTGTTGCTCACAGCGGCGCAGCTGTGCTCTTCAGTGGCCGGCGGGACTCATGAGTTCTCCGATCTTTACTCAGTGAGGCAAATGATCTGCACGACTCTGCAGGGTTCCAAAGGTAATTTGACTGAGCACGGGATGTGCTCGTACTCGATTCGACTTGGCAGATGATGTGACACCTGAAAGCCGAGCAGTCGGCTGGTGAGATTTCTCCCAGGGGTCACTGTCGTTGAATGTTGTGTAGCAGGGGGCTTGAAGATAGTCGTCGCGGGAGCTCGGGATCAGCGGGCCTCCTCTTGTGACATGCAAAGGGTGATCGATTTAGGCAACTGTTCCATCCCAGAATGGCTCGTATTGGCTGCATCGGGATTGGCTCATGCGATCACCAAGGTTAATCCTTCGATTGCCCCGTCACGTCCAATGAAACCGGCTGTCGATCCCTCAGTTGGAAGGGGCTGAACGCCCGTGCAGCCCGAAAGGCTGTTAGCATGTCCGATTATGCTTATTCCCAGATCTAGATCGTTCGGGGATGGTAGCCAGGTAGTGCGTCTGGTCGTTCCAGGGTCACGCCCAATCAAACAGAATGCAAAACACACTTACTCAACCTTCTGAGTGTGTGTATATATCCAGCAAAGTCGAGGCTTATTCACGAGAAAATTGTCGAGAAGTCATCTCACTATGAGAGTGTTAACTGAATGTTCAATTATGGCGTTTATGCATCTCGATTCAAGGTCGTCAATTGACAGACTTCATAATCTCAAGTTCAAACTGTCGTGAAATTTCGATGTTACCTTTAGCAGCTTGATTTCCAACTTGAATTTTCCTGGATCTTGATTTTGTGAACAGAATAACACCTCATATAAATAGCAAGGTCTCTACTACCTAGGAGGTGGTAGTAGCTACTGCTTGCTGTGTTGTTACCCGAGGTACACTGGATACCTCCACTCAGCCAAATGACCATTATGACGTCTCGAGGCGACACCTATCAACGGAACGAGGCTAGTCACAGAAGCTTGTCTTCTGCTAATCAGACCTCGAGATTTAATAGATTGATGGATTGCTACTCCAACCGACAAATTCGTAATTAGCACTGATCATCAGTGCCTCGGGCAACACTGATCCCCACAGTCCCCCTCCCCGGATAAACCTCGGTCTTAATGCCATAGCTACCACCGATCCGGGCATATATCCGCTAAACTTTAAGGACATTTTACACTGTGAGTGATGAGTCCACCACATCCAACCTCTCAGAGGCATCTTCAGACTCCACATTCGGCTCTGACTACTTCTTCCCGGGCTTTCGAGGCGTCGCCATCTCCGGAAACTCCGGCGACCGAGAGCTTTAGTACTGGAACGGCAATTCTAGACGGCATATCCCGCGACCTGGGAATACCCCGGACACTTACCATCCGGTTTCTTCGGGGCTTATCCTGCCATGCGTGCTGATCATAAACAACTCGGGTGTGGGGCCCTGGCCTTCCCCGCAAATGCATATCCCCAGATTTTTCCGAAGAAGAGTATATGAAGGCAGCAAAATGCAGCGCGACATGTTGGACAGAGTCTGTTTGCATAAGGCTTCTGTCATCCAGAGCAAACATGAAACGATTCGCCGTCGGTCTTCTCACTTTGGGTGCGACTATAAACGCCGCACCAAGCGCTGCACCTCCCACAGCTACGGTGCGCAATGGCACTTATATTGGTGTACACAGCGACACATTCAACCAGGACTTTTTCCTAGGAATGCCCTATGCACAGCAGCCTGTAGGCGACCTACGATTCACCGTACCGCAATCCTTGAATGAAAGTTGGGATGAGACACGTGACGCGAAAGCATACTCAGACATCTGTGTGGGCTACGGGGTTGGTCCTTAACTTTCCCCATGAATGAACTGCTACTAATGAATGATAGACGGATTCCATCTGGTACCCCCAGTCCGAGGCCTGCCTAACGCTCAACGTGATTCGCGGCTCTTCAGCGCACAAGAACGCCAAGCTTCCGGTCGGGGTGTGGATCCACGGCGGGGGGTTCTACCAAGGATCCGGAGCCGACCAGCGCTATAACATGTCCGCAATTGTGCAAAATTCATATGCTATTGGTGCGTATTCCTGGCTTATTCTCCAACTTGGGCTGAATCTAAAGCATGATGGCGCCCAGGAAAACCTTTCATCGCCGTGACCCTCAACTACAGACTCTCAACCTGGGGGTTCATCAGCTCGAGTCAAGTTTCTGGCACCGGCAACACAAATCTCGGCCTGAGAGACCAAAGACTAGCTCTGCATTGGATTCGGGAAAATATTGCTGCGTTCGGTGGAGACCCCGACAAGGTCACAATCTGGGGCGAGTCCGCTGGCGGTATGTCGGTGGGCTTTCATCTTACAGCGTACGGTGGTCGGGACGACAAACTTTTCAGGGCTGGCATTATGGAGTCCGGAGGCTCCATATATGCAAGTCCGTCAAATTACACCACATACCAGTCTTCCTACGACGCAATAGTCGCCAGGGTGAATTGTACCAACACCGAAGACACGCTACAGTGCCTGCGGGAAGTCCCATTCGAGACTCTGAATGCTGTTCTCAATGGAACCGACGGATCACCTCAATACAGTTTCACTCCGGTGGTTGATGGAGACTTTGTACGAAATTGGGGCAGCATCCAGCTCAACAAGCATGAGTTCGTCAAAGTTCCGATCATTTCTGGAACCAACACAGATGAGGGAACCGCATTCGGGCCAACTGGGATCAATACAACCGAGCAGTTCTATGATTATCTTACCGGTAAGACTCCTGAAAGTTCCTGCCTGCAATTCTAAAACTAACTTACTTCACTACAGATGGCGCATTTGGCTTCCAGACACCTCCTATGGTCGCGAAAAAGATTCTCGAATTGTATCCTGACGACCCATCACAAGGCATACCAGAATACTTGGGGGATAAACGTGTCCCATCGATGGGATATGAGTGGAGGCGCACAAGTACTTTTGCTGGCGATTTCACGATGCATGCGAACCGGCGCCGACAATGCGAAGCATGGACGGAAGCATCAACACCTGCCTATTGCTATCGCTTCAACGTACATTCAGCCGACGTGCCGCTTCTCAGCGGGGCAACGCACTTTGAAGAAGTATCATTCGTCTTTCATAATATTGCTGGGTTAGGCTATCACTATGGAAAGCCTTTCGCAGGTGTCCCTCAATCCTACTTCGATCTCAGCTCTATGATGACAAGTATGTGGGCTTCATTCATTCATGACCTGGATCCAAATTCGGGTGTTGTCAATAAAAGTGTTCATTGGGCAGCCTATGGGAAAGAAACACCAGTGAATATTCTCTTGGATGCCAACACGACAAGTCATATGGAGTCTGATACTTGGCGAAAAGAGGGAATCGAGTATATCAATTCAAATGCCCCAGCATTCTGGCGCTGATACCAGGTGGAGTGTACATACTTGAAGATTGTTTCTGGAATTAGACAATCACATATTCGACAATCTTCTTTGTGGAGAGACAAAGACATTTCATCCGCCTCATCCTTTTGCTCCATTGTTTCGCTATCTATATTGCGACCTTCCTTGTTGCAATAAATACAATAGGATAAAGTTCCAAACTTTGTCTAGTCAATCCGATTAATACGAACAAAATATGTATCCAGGTTTTATTTTGACTCGATTAGTTACCAGATGAAACACTGTGAAGTTCGCTTGGCCTAACTGCAATTATAAATATTCGGTACTCCCTCAGACCAGTGTAAGTATTCGTATCATACTGCATATGATCACGACGATTTTCTTTTGCAACTTTTATCAGAATACCCCAACACAGTGATATCTATAAGGATGCAAAACCCCAACAACCCAATCCGCATATCCTCAGATAACCCAGCCCGCATGTCCGTGGGTAGAGGCCTCTCTCCGCAGGAGAGAGATGAGATATTTAGGCATTTTAGGTCCTTGTATTCTGCCCAGCTCTGTCTTTTCAGCAGCGATATACTCAGGCGTCAGCCTGTGGACTTTAATAGCCTTACAATTGAGCTAGAGGGGATTGTAACAGGACTTGATAATTATTTTTATCACCCTGACTCCTTGCTAGATGCTTCTCAGCGAGCAACGTGCTTTACTCTCCGGATAAGTGGCATCAAACAGGTAATTCGAGATGCCATTAGCCTGGTTGATAGAGGACAAGGGTTCGAAAGAGATATTAGTGAGATTCTTTATATGTTATCCCTGCACATTGGCCGATTAACCCTTCATGGTTACGATGATACTGACAACTCTGCGAATACTTTCGATAACGCTATTATAGAATCAAGCGAGCGGCTAGATGAGAGGGTTCCATCTCAAAACGAAGTTGCTGACCGGGTTATCCTCCAGGCTTGGGAGTTGATGATGAGGGACATCCCCTTCTGCAACTGCCGTCAATGTTATCGGCGAAGGTCTAGCAACTTCCGATAGCTGTCAGTAGCTAGATTTAAATATCTGTTCCCATTTCTTTGGAATGGATCGTCATTGATTTTGCTTATTCAATTGTCGTTGCACCTGTCTTTCATAGTGCTATTTATATAATGCCATGTGACTTTTACCAACTACAACGTAACTGAACAAAAACTTCCCACAAGATCCTTGTCCGATCAAAATATTCCTCATTTATACCTTAAGCTCAAAATTTGAGCTAAATTAGTAGAGAAATACTGGCTAAAGGCCTCTTTTCTTTGGTACATCCATGAGGTCATAGATCGCAATTCAAACGCAACGGAGAAATATCAGTGCCGAGACTCCTAATCCCCTTTGGGTTTGCGACCTTTTGGGGTGTCTGCTTTGATTTCATAGGTGTTACTAGTCGATTGAATGCTCTTTGGGTTCTGTTTTGTCTAGAATTATCCTGAATTCTCTCTTCCACACTTAGCACTCCGAAAGAGCCTATACGTCGAACCTTCGTCATCTTCCCCTACTAGCAGAGATCGTGCAAACCTTCCATACGCTTTGCCTAAACTATTGTTTTCATTTTCATAACATCAAGCCAAGGTCAAGTCGATTTAATCTCATCGTCATGGATGAATACACGCGTCACTGGGATGACTATCAGGGCCAGGTAAGCTCTGCAGGCATCCCCGGCGAGACACGTAACCGGCGTGTCTAACGCCTCTTCTCAACTAGACAAATGAATACCCTGACAATCAACGCTTGTCCATCGATCCAGGCGATATCCCAAACAGGGCACTTTGAGGGGCCGTGATGCGTTCGGTCGTTACGATGTGATCGAGTGCAAGATCGAAAACAACGTGAGAGACATTGAAGAGTCCTTGTCTCATGACACTTCTGATTGCAAAATCCTAGGGTAACTGGCGCTGCGAGCATGATTATCTCTCTTATAATGAACAATCGCCCTACGGTTATCATACCATCTTCACGTATGGGCACCTCAGAAGCTTCCCTTGCATTCTATATGCTGGCATAGATTTGCTGATGTATAGAATCTTCGAAGAGATGGTGGTCATTATTTTTCAGAAATCCAGATGGTACTCAATGTTATTTTCACCCATCCCGACCCGCTGATGCGTAGACGAGAGGATTCAAATATACACCAAAAGAAGTTTGGCTTAAACCACACTCACCTTGCGTAGCATATGTAAACCCTCCTCCTCGGTGGTGGGTTGCTCAGCACGGAATTCAGGTGTCGCCTTCACTAAGTAATTATACATTAATTGATTGTGAGGTCAAGACCAAGAACTTCTCAAAGATGGCCTGGCCGACAAGCTAGACGAAATGCCTCGAAACCCTTCGTCCCGTCCCGGAGTTTTCGAGGAGCCAGAGAACGCTCCTGGCTGCTACCCCGGTCATGATCCTCCAGAGTATGATGATCATGACTTCTCCAAACAAGGCGACAGACGTGGACCTGTTCATTTGGCACCAAGTCCGCCGCCGAGGGTAAGAACACCATCACAGATCGAGACAAGAGACGATTGCCCAAGACCAAAACAAACGGCAAGGAAAAATCAAGCTCCTAAAGCCGAGACAGAGTCTCGAGTCACAAAAAAAAAGGTAAATCCTGGCCAACGAAAAGGAGAAAGACCTGACAATGGAAGATTGACGAAAACAATCGAACTTTACGTTAATCTCGAGGAATTTTAGCGAATCGGTATGGGATCCTGTTGCTTGTTGCTTTTATACCTTTTGCTTGCTGGCCTTATCCAGTACCTAATTGCAATTCCTGTTCAGTTTCTAATTGTATGCAAAAGTATGTCTTAATTCATGATGGTTTCAAATACGATCGCGCTATGCAAAAAAATGCTGAGTGTAAAAAGGATTGTATGTCGTAAACCAGCAACGCGAATTGAATCAATCAAGCCTCAGAATCCATCCATTAATGGCATGGCATCCCATGTATCCGTTTCCTTGACAGGTTCATCGAATATACACCTTTCGCACTGGCATACGAATTTGAATGATTTTCGAAGATGTTCGCGGCGAGACTCTAGGTCGGTGAAGCGCGTCAGGTCGAAGTACGAAATGCAGCACTCTTCGCCAGCAAGAATGTCGCGGGACGCTCTGAAGACCATCCGACCTAGTTCGTCCGGTTTATGAATAATCTGGGATTAAATTAGCATTGCATCAGTCGCCCTTGGGAGAGAAAATATCTGACATTTGGCACGCATGAATGGTTGGCTATCGCTGCAGTAGGATAGACAGACGCTGCAAATTGCTCTCCCCGGTCGACCAGAGACTCAGGCCTTGACGTAAAACCCGTTTCCCGGGGGTACAGTCCAAACGAATTGGCCTCTTCTTGGCAGATGAGATGAAGTATGCGCTCGGAGGGTAATCCGTGAGGCAAGACCGGGCCGTTTTGGAGGTACTTTTTCACGAGCAGAGTCCACGATCGGACCTGATCATGAGACCAGGTGTCTGAAGATCCGCATAATGCCTCGATGCCTTGCCAACCATAGATTGATTGCTGACAGTTTGGTGCAATGGCGCTGTTGATCGGTGCCGAGTCGCACATCTCGATACGGCGGGTGGCCAAGAGTCGGACAATCACCCACAGCATGCCAAAGTCGTATTCACCTCGTTTGGCTCTTATTGAGCTCGCATATCTTTTGAGCCAGCTGCATTCAAAGTCGTGTCGGAGTTTGTCAGTGTCTTGGCAAGTCCTGCTACACCATGCCACGTCCGGAATGCAGACGTTAGGGCACGAAAGTCGCTCCGCGTGCTTGACGGCGCGATTATTACAAGCGGGATTGCTGCAAATCAGATTGTCGCTAGACTGCGGTTCATCGACGACCGGAATAATTGCATATGGGCGATCGACAAGAAGACAGGCGCCTTTGGGGACCAGACTCGACACTCGAAATTGGCGACCCTTGACCGGGTCGGCGCTCTGGATTAAATGCGGGTGGATCCAGTCAGGTTGAGCCTGCGAGATCGCGTCTACACGAATGGGGGTCGACGATTCGATCGTGAGGTATACGACCTCGGACATGGCGTGGTGGTGCCGGGATCCAGCGATGGGCGCGAATTGGGATGTGGTGCTTTACGGGGTCAAGATCGCAGTCCAGGGCAAAATTTCTGCGGAGTTGTGCAGCGAAGAGGACCGCACTGCTGAGGGCTCCGTTTGGTTCTGGTGGACGAGTGGGCCGAGAGTCGCCATTCTGGGCCGTCGCCAGCCAATGCGAGCGCCATCCACAGCCCCGATGTGAGGCTATTCCGAGCGACTGCGGATGATTGGCGGCACGATCGCACGCACGATTCCGAGCCTCTCATTGGTCAATCGCATGGTATCTGAAAGAGTCTCGTCGACAAGCTGAATGCAAGGATTCGCTTGTTGTCGGCCATGTCGGCACGCAGAGACGGGTAGCGGCCGTGTTTGAAAGAAACCTCGAAAATGAAATACATTCTCGACCTAGAAAAAATGATAATCAAAGGTGTAGGCTCGGTGATCTTTTTAGAATGAAGCCACTGGCATTGTCTTGGGCCCTGGATGCTCCGACCTGAAAATAATAGAGAAGAAGCGAAGTGGAGGCAAACCGAAAATGGAAAAAGCCCGCCGAGGCAGATCCACACGTCATACTTAATCAGCACAAGGAACAATAGAAGGCACGTCGAAGAGACGCCCAGCCCCGGCTTTCGTGATGCTCTGGTACGACACCGATGGTCCGGTTGACAATAGTAGCATCTCACAAGGCCAGCATGTGAAACGCTCCAAGGCATGCCTCCAAAAGATGCCAGCTCGGTTTAAGATAATCACATTTAGAGCTTACACGCGAGCCTAATACTACCAAGGTAGTCATTTGAGAGCATGATTTAGAGACAGAGCGGTCACTAGGGCCCCGTCAATGGCTATGCAAAAGAAGTGCCCGACCGCTCCAGCTGACTAGCAGGCTCTTCAGAAAGCCAGAAGATAGTCTCTTCTTGTGACTGATGGTACGACTTCCCAGATCAGCCGTCTCCATAGCAAAATTCCGACTGAATACAGCTCAAGAGAGTAGGGCGAGAAAGAATCGAGCGATTCAGTGCTCTCAAACGAACACACACTTCCTTTTCGGGAATCAAGGGTCTCGCGGGGGCGGAACGGCTGACCGGTCATCACAAAACCATCACGCTCTAAATATCGCCCACGCTTCAAGTTCTCTGTTCCTCTCTCCCTCTCGGCACCCATTTTTCTTGCGCTCTTGCCTCCCAGCTTCTGGAGTCATCCGTCAGGGGAGCTTTGCTGCTTCGGCGTGCATCATGGCATACACTGCCAGCCATTTTGCACGCGATCGTAAAGAATGGGTCAAAGAACTCGAGTACTTCAACAAAGTCTGGGAGAAACTGACGATATCGCGGTCCAATCACTGGCAACGCAAGCAGGCCCTTCTGATCCGCATCGAAAGCAAGCTTGCCACTTTGCTGCCGACGGACGCTGAAAAAGGCACCGGAACGTGCTTCGCCGAGAAGGTTCGCCAAATACTCGACTCGATAAGAATAGCCAACGAAGATGCCATCCTTCGCGGAGAGATACTCAAAATGCTTGTCCCGGCCATTGGTCGACTCATGATTCCAGGAGGCCCAGATTCCGATACTTTTGCAATGAAAATGGACCAGAAGGTAGAAAGGCTTGACAAGGAATGGCAGGAAAAGTCTCCGAAAAAGGGTGAAATCGAGGACTTCAGGCAGGCACAACTTCGTTCAAGATGGACATCTCTCTCTGTGGTATCTCCAATTTGCCTTTGTCCCCAGTGCGTGAAGCGCCGTTGATCTCGTCGCGGGAGACTTGATGCGCTTCAACATGCAATGGCAGCTTTACCAATTGGCAATGAGCTATGGTTCTTCTAGAGTTCGCTTAGGGTTTTTTGTTGCCCGTTGTTAACGAACTTGATGAAAGCAAATGGCATTGCAATACGCAACATGTGAAGCTTCCAACCAACAATGTGATATGCAAATTGACCTATGAATACTGCGCCCCCTGTACCTGATATCGGATTGTCGCAGTCGATCCATTTACACCATTGTACACTTAATGCTGCAGAATCAACGAAATACCTTCGAGGCTATTACATTGATTTCCAGAAAAGTGATTATAGCTAGCTCCCCTACAACCGGTATTGACCCACAGGTCTTCTCGGTAGCGCGAGAGAAAATGGTTCAATGTCTGCGACAAAAGCGCAACCATTCTGCCAGCGACCCTGACAAGGCATATGAAAGCCGCGAATCCTTCCTGGCAGAAAACACTAACTACTTGGACTCACTGCTAGGAGCAAAAAGATGGCCACGTCGGTTATGATCAATGGAGAGAAATCCTCGATAGTCTTGCAGACATGTCGGTAGGTTGACACTCGACGGTTATACTGACGCCGATGAATATGCAGACAAGATGAACTTGGAGGCCCATGCACTAACCAGGGAAAGGCGCAGAATGCCAATAACGAAAAGAAGAACCTGCACAGACAACATTGGCACCATTTAACTTGGCACCACGTTCAGTAGTTTCACTCAGAATGTGAGCGGCATTAATGCCTTTAACACAAAGGCTCCACTGCTCCTTTAAGGCCTCAATAGGATCAATGAAATTTTCGCATGTGAAGTATTCACCGTGACAGGCTATCCCCTTCCGGCTTTGATAGTGATCTGGTTGGGCCTAAGGATGATGACCTGAATATTGGAAGCTTGAGTATTTGAGCTAGAGTCGTACTTCGCTGGATATAGTATGCTGTAGGCTTCGCTTTTGCTTCAAATTCTATCTGAATTGCCGTCGTTACTTTCTGAAAATAATATGGTAATTTTTCACATTAAATGTTACATATCGTAGGGAAAAAAAAAGTCATTTGGTCTACAAAACTCCGTGAATACTTTCTAAGATGTCGTATGCATAGGTCATCATTTTCATGCGTTTTAAGGTCTGATAATGTTATATCTTTTCACCATTGTCCAAAAATGCCCTTTGGGAAGATGTTCACGTAAAAGCTAACAAAGAACCTTTGTGGGCTTTTGGTCTATTACACGAATAGCAGACGGCTTTGTTTAGCTTTAGTCAATACAAAATATTTCCTTTCGTTGTCAAAGTGGAAACAATGATACCAATCTTTGTATCCAACCTCTGGCAATGGCTATCTCGAGAAATGAAGTATAAAAGCATATTTTTCCTCCTTCCCAAGATTCCATCCAGACTATTGTCCAGTAAATTATTCTGATCAAAACAATAGCAACCGCAATCACAATCGCAATGCCTACTCCAACTATCGACCCCAAGCTCACAGTGGCAGTTCTGGAGGAATTCTCCAAATGGGAGCAGAGAGTCATTGACTTCGCCACCACTAGAGATGCTCTAGTGAAGCGATATCAGACATTACGAGATAAGTCTTCCATACTCGCGATCACTGCAGAGGTACAATTGGTTAGCACTGGGAGCGAGGACCGGGAAGACGTCTCGGTGGCAATTGATAATCTTTTCCTAGATACTCTTGACTTCCTGTTTCAAGTCGAAAAGCAAGGTATAGACGAGACCAAATCCGGCCATTGCTTTCGATCAAAGATAAACCTCATCCGATTCAATATTCGCAATATCGTCGAGTCTGATTCCGTAGTAGAGGCAGAGTATCCTGGGGTTCTCAGTATTCTCTCTGTACATCTTGGCAGACTTACACTTGATGCCCATACAAAATGGGACATCGCCGCGAAGGCCCTGGATGAGATGGCTGACAATGTGTATGCTGAATGGATGTGTGCACTATGTACAAAGGACGAGAGGCATTGCCGAGGCGCGGGTAATACGACGATTCATAGCTGCTACAACTCGGTCAATTGGTACGAGCCCGAGTGCGACTGCCCTCAATGCAGCGAAAGAGCTCGACGATGTCTATTTCGGAAAATAGACTGGGTTCAAGATGAGGATAATCTGCCCAATCAACTTGGTGGCTTGTATGAAGCCGAAACTCTAGATCCGCTAGAAGAGTGGACAAGTGAGAAGAATGATGTCGTCGGAGAAACCTATTGATGAAGCACTTGTATGTGATGGCCGCCGTTATATTTAGCATTGTTAGACTGGCCTCTTTTGGATTTCTCAGGGCATACCAGTTTTTTCTTTGTTCTGAATAAAAATAGTCTCTACTGAACAGTCTTTGTTCATATGCAGTTTAAGCCCCATCCGTGAGGTGTCTCACTGGGTAGTGTAACTTTTTCCAAGGTAGCATATTGCATTAGTACACTATCGACTATGTTGTCACTCTGAGACAGGCAAGTCTAGAGAGACTTCGGTAGTCTAATTTGCTCACTACTTACTAGTAGTAGTTCTGCCCATTGCCACAACCATCCAATACGACCAATCTTATTACAGCAGTGCCAAGTGTTTAGTTCGCTACCACATGGCATCTAACATCTCGCAAGTATATTATGACAACTAGTATGTAGTTTATTGCTGCCTCGTCAGTAGGTTTAATGGTATATTAATGACTCAATGCCACCATGCACCCTCGGTTTCATTCTGATGATTGCGGTGTTACGGGCCCTGCAATATGAGGGGCTGCAGCTTACTGATGGGCCACTCAGGACCAATCATTCAGGGAAGACACGCTCGAACCCCTTGGGTCACGTGCAAGGCAGAAACACTGCAAGAAATCCAGACACAGCACCCCTTGGGTCACGTGACATCTTATCCTAACCATCGGATGGAAATCCAATCAGGGCGATAGGAAGGACTAAAAATATAAGGACACTCATTCACACACATGTAATTATTTCTTCGCGATCTATTGCACATTGTTACTTGTATCTACAGGTTCTATCTTCACTGTTCGAAATAAATGTCAATTATCCTATAAGTAGGAGAGCTCTTCGGACTGACCTACTTGGCGTACTCGATTGGCGCACCTCTACAAGCACCCAGGAGACCCGAGCCCGTGTAAGGCTTATCATCAGCAACGATACGGTTGCGAACTCGCTTGGAGGCCGCATACTAGGCAAGTATCGCCCAGGAAAACCCGTTTTCACCGCGCCCAGTCAGTAGCACGTAACATGCGGTCCACGGATCGCATCCACTTGTTTTCGGAGCCGACGGCACCGAGTATATACCAGCTTAGTCATTCGAATACTCATCCGTCTCCCATTCTTGTGCAGGAGGACCTTCATGTTGCTTAATTGCAATGCTGGACTACAATACAATGCCGAACGATGGTCGAGTCAGTCAGCGCTGATGCAGTTGATGACATGCTAAACGAGAACGAGCCGTACCACCCAATCTGGAACCGACCCCGAGACCTTGCTAGTCCTGAGAAACGAACACCAGCTTGAGTACTGCCGAGTCGGGGCGTGCAGAACATGCCGATCGGAGCCCCGGCGCCGATCGAGATCTCGCGTGGGGTTCGCGCACGACTTGCCCTTCCGCGGTCCTTCGGCGGCCCTTCTGTGGCACCATGCGGCCTCCCTTTCAATAATGCCATCAATCGCACGATGAGCGATGAGTTGGCGCCCGCGACCCCATCGATTATTGATTCTACTTGACCCACCTTTGAGCCGCACTGAAACAGCCCCAGTGGAGACCAACCGCTACCCGCTCTCATGGCGGTTTTCTCGGATGTCACTTCCAGCGCGTCAAGAGGGAGAAGGCGCTTAATAGAGTGGGCCCCCGGAGTCTCCTCGGGGGCAGCAGTGGGAATGCGGGTGGGGATGCATGAACTATTCCTGCGCCGTGGGAGGGATGGAGTGCCAGGTCTCTCTGCCTCCGGATCGAAGGGCACCGAACTAGTGACGTGGCCCGAAGCCACATCTACGATTCTCCCGCGAACTCCTACCCGAAGTGGAGGTACGTATGGCTTGTACGAAAGGACAGACTGCTGCCAACGCCACGGGGGTTGATCCAACAGGGAAACTACCGAACCAGCGACGAGCAGCGAACAACACCAGGGGCGCACGCGAGAACAAGGAGCATCTCACCGCCATGCGATCCCATACTGTTCTCGCACCTGGGAAACCCTAATCTCAGAACACACTGCAGTCAGCGGGGCCCTGGATGCAGTAACGATCACCCGCGATTCATGCAGCGCGAGGATCGGACGCCGGTCGCCATGCCAATCAGCCACGATCCCCCGATTTTCCTGCCGTACCACCTGCGACGCGTCTGGAAGGAGGGGTGGGTGAGATCGGACAGAAGCGGTCATGCGATCTCTGATCTTTGAATATGTATGCACGACACATGCCATGGGAGATCGCGGCGATCTCAGCTCGAGCAGGACGATGGTGGGAGGCATGGCGTTGGATCTTCGTTGAATATTTTATCCCCCTCGCATCGAGGTGGGCCACGATACTATTTCGAGGTATAGGAGACCAGCGGACAGCTGAGATCAGACGGGTTGGTCCATGGGGTGGCTGCTAGCTTGTCTGCATCTACATCGTCTGGACGGGAGCGAGAGTTAGAACAAATACAGCAATACCAGGCGTGTTCGTCGTGGGTTAATACTGTACGCATACATACCAACGGGCAGCAGATCGGGATCGTACCGCCCTCCACCACCACAACCGCTTCGGCCAGTGGCATGGACACATGGAGTCTGCCGTACTTCGTATTCACGAGTCCCTGGGCCCTCCGATACTTCCCAATCAATAATGTGTCCCACGCGGCCGGTACTTCGATTCATCTCCACCGCGCCCCGCCGACCCAGTTCGATAAACTTCCGCCCGGTTTTGGCCCAGTCAGAATTCCTGTTGCGCTCCTTTTGCTCCTCAGCCACCGCTAGGCACAGCGACCGCGAACCACTCAGCAGGCGACTTCTATCGCGAGAAATCACAGGGGTAAGCGAAACGGGATGCGCTGATCGCGATCGGCTTGCAGAATCGATCTTCAAAACTTTCCTCAGTCTGGGACCTGAGGGGGTTTATTCAGGATGCGTATCCAATACCTTCAGTGTAATGTACCTTAGGATGCAGTAGTATATGGGAGGATACCGTTGGTCATTTGGCCTCCGGTTAGTTCCGGGATCCTGGGACCGGTCAACCAGCGTTCAATGGCGTAGGATCAGCAAATCCCGAGATCTGGTCTCACCATTCGAAAGAAGCAAAACGCGCAGAGAAGGTGAGAAGAACACCCACCGAATGGGCTCCACCGTCATCGCGGGCCCAGAGGGGTTTGGCGTGAGAGGCCCGGGAGCCCGGTAAGATATCGATCTGCCATGCATTTCCACAATACGTACAGTAATGTCCCTAGGCTTGGGGAGAGTGTCAACGGGTGTCCTCTCGTGGACATTGCCTCGTCTCGTTCCGAATCTAGCGGTTCTAGGGGCAATCACACGCAAATGGGTCGAAACTGACCGACATTTCGGGCGATCTCGCATCCAAGCTACTTTTGTTCATAGCCTCGTCCAGTTCCTCGGGACAAAGACCACACCCCCTGCTGGCCAGGGTAGTACCCGTCGATGCACGATGATAATTGGACGGATGCATTAACCGGCCATAATCGCGATGATTGCCCGTGATGCACGATGCAGCACAGCGCATGACAGACCGATCCAGCGGTCGCGGGAGGGACAGGGACCTCGTCTATTTCTAGATAGGGTTTTGCATTGGGCACCGATCCCAAGGCTTGTGTGCCGCACGGCACAGGCCAGGGTCGATCTGTTTTTGCAGCATGGTGGGCCTCAATCGACCATGTTACCTTGGTTCGCAGGGGAATAGCTCGACTAGGGGAAAGTATAAACGGGAATGCCTTCGAGGCCAAGGTACTACCTAGGCTACTGCCTAAGTAGGTACTACTACTAAAGAACTCTACTAGTACGGATCGTACGAGACGAGTAGTACGAGGGTATAGAGGTAATTGGCAGTGAACCTTACTATGATCAGCCTCGTTAGGTACGACCGACGAGTCAACATCACGGCACGTCAATATAGGGATGACGACCAAAACAACCTTAAACTCTTCTAGTATACAATTAAATTAAGACGTATACGGTGTAGTTGGTTTCCTACGTTCAAGCTAGTTCCATGCGCGCATCCAGTAGACGCTGTTAGCATACTTGCCACCATGAGATGGCCATATCCACCCTCCGCAGAGGAACGGAGTTCGCCGTCGGTATCCAGATATCTCCTACAGGATTACAATATACATAAACATAATATATACATACAGTGTATACACTCTCAGCGTCAGATCGAAGCAAAAAGAAAGATTTCGAATTTTTCATAGATTGACGACGTCAGCGGATCGCGATCCCATCTCGGCCGGGGACCGGATCTCCGCGGCGATGCGGCGATGCGGCGATGGAGATTCCGACCTTGTTTCTACCATACACCATAGAGTGTCTCCAAATTCGACACGACATCCAAACTACCGCGTCATGAGGCGATTCGGTTCGAGCGGACTACCGTGGCAAAACTATCGACTGCACGTCTATAGGTGATGCAGTAGTTTGGTGGGGGCATCGCGCGGCCACGCTTAATGTTTAGGGTATGTGCCAACCTCCGAACTCTCCCACGTCCACGTTGGCTTCATAGAGTGTGTTGTCGGTAAGTCTCCTGTCCCTTGTCAAGTACCTGTACTGATGCTGACAGTGTCCAGGTCGTTTGTACGGCGTACGGTCAGCGCAGAACACGGTCTTGACGATCTCCACAGGTATGTCAAGGAGGCAAAAGGCCCCCCATTAGGGTGTTCTTCGACGACCGATCGCCCGGTGGGGAGCGCAGGCGATTTCAAATACCCAAACGATCTGATCGATGGCATCCCTGCTGGGCTCCGAGTGTTTGGCACCCCAAACCCAAACGACGCCCCCAGCTGAGACCGAACTTTCGTCCAGGATGCTCGTCCCAGCGGGATGGGCCAAAATTGTACAGGATCGTTGCGAGTCTAGTGTTTCCAGGGGGCTTATGCCAAATCCTCCCCTCCAAGTCTCCAGTCAGGGCCGGCGATCCCTCTGTCACGTCCAGCGAAGCCAAGCTTGACCCCAAAATCGGACCACATTCCCAACGCGATCGGGTCCGATCTGACCGAACAGGGATGGCCCTGTTCGCCCGCGATCCCTTTTACCAGGGCGGGTGCACGATGAACGAACCTGTCAAAACCCTCCCCTCAGCCTTGCCTGTTCGAGCAATTTCTTCGCCATGACAAATCTTGAGACGCGCGACACCCGTTGACGATGATTCGTAGCACGTAGGAGCGGTCTGACAATTTGTGCGGGCGGAGCCTAGATCGGTGGATTCGTGGCGGGCTTAGCTTCAGTGTGGGAGGGGGAGGGGAGGTGGAAGATTTGGAATACCTTCACCAGTAATCAAGCAACCTCGTCGAGTATACTCCTGCCGCAGTATATGCTCCGGAGGCGATTGTGGGGTGTGGACTGGTTCTCTGCTGGCCCCCTTCTACCCGCGCCGCTCCCGCAATTCGATGGGGTCGTTCGCACGATCGACAGTATTGGAATTCGCATGGACGCGCAAAACTTTTTCCGTAATTTCGTATCCAATCTTGGAGTCGAGCATCTGGACGATCTGAACGCGGCTGTCGGGTAGCGGAGGGGCCAGATCATGCCGACCATCGTACAGGCCTTTTTTTGAGCCTACATTCATATTCCTGCACATCTGAGATCACTTCGGGTATCGCCAAACACGATCTATGCGCAGGATATTACACGGAGTACGCGCCAGTACAATTGTATTTCCACCATATTCATGGAAAAGTCCAAAATGACAATACATTAATAAAACAATTGCCTCTTGCCACAAAGGAGATGTGGCTTTGAACCAAAATTCCTCGATCAAGACATAGTAAATCTCTACAGTGCTTCCAAATCAGGCACTGTCGCCGCCATGCGGCCATCACGATGTTGTCGGGCTCCCGGTGTCTTGGCATCGCTCGCATTTGTACATCCCTAGCGAAGTATACCGCACTTGCCACCCTCTCAGACCCTTGAAGCCACTGGAATCCGGGCGCCTGGGAATTGGTAGCTGTCTGTTGTGAACCATGGTTTTTAAACTTCGGCTTTGGCCGCGCTGACTTCATCGGCCGCACCACATGGGCTCGCCGAGCTATGTCCAGCTGTGGCAACACCGATTGCAAACTACACTCTACTGGATCATACTATACATTTTATTAGAAAAATTGGAAGTCATATATCGTCATTTGCATTTTTATTTTTATTTTTTTTTTCGTTTTCCTTATTCAGACCTTGCAAAAATACACAGTAATTTGCCATCAGGTTCCAAATTGCCACCCACGAAAGACTTCCAGTGCAATCACAACTGCCGTAGCAAATTTTTCATCCATATAGACCGTGGAGATGCTAAAGAACCAAGATCGTACACACATCACAGGGGTAAAACCGTACTCAGACACGCGCGCAGAAAGATGAGGGGGCTCGGACACATAAAGATGCAGGGTATAAACCAGGAACGACAAGCAAAGGGGGATCAATCTTGAGGGGAAGAACACAGAAGAGCCTCAGATCGTGTTCGACGAGGCCGACCAGTGGAAACTGTGAAAAGAGCAGAAAAAAAAAAAAAAAAAAAAAAAAAAAGGGGAGGGTAATCTATGCTTTGAAGCCAGGCTCCTAACGCTGCGAGGGTATTATATAAGGGCACCGATTAGGAAGGTCCACACGCAAAAATCCAGACAGTAGGGGGGAAAGTCCAAATGCTCGAGGGGGAAACAAAGCAAAGGTAAAGAGGCGCAAGCGCAAGCCAAGATGGAAATGAAAAGCAAGCTCATGAATCCCCGAAAAAATGACAAGACAAAAAATAATAAAAAGATAAGAAAGAAGAACCACTGAACTCCTTTTTGCCTCCCGTTTCTATTTCCCGCCTTGATCCAACGCCACATGAGAGAAAGAAGCTTAATGACTGGTTGGCGATGAGGAGTCGAGGACCGACTTGGGCTTCAGGTTCGATCCCAGGTTCGACGCCTTGTTGGCACCCATCTTGCGGGTCAGCTTGGCGTAGTGCAGCCCGCACGCGTTACACAGCGTTCGGGCACCATCTGGACCCCGACGCCATTCTGGCGTCTCGGCTCGGTTACAGCTGTGGCAACGACCAGGAGGGGCCGCCTTCTGCAAAAAAACGTGGGTTGGTTAGCCATTGACAGCTCGGAAAAGACGGGGAAAGTGGGGATTCCGACAGCGTGTCAACCACGGTGTCCACGGGGATAAACGGGTAATCAGGGGGGAAGACAGCCACCACAGTGTCTAGCCCTAATCCTCCGTCGTCACAGGCATAGGGAAAGGGGAGGGGAAGGGCCAGAGTGAGGATCAGAACTTACTCCACGCCGTTTCTTCGAGTCGGCCCCGGCAAACCCACCGGTGCCCTTGAAGTCTTCTTGGTAGAGCGCCATGTGCTCGTCCTCGGGCTTAAACGCCTTGCGTTGAGCCATCTGTTCCGCCAGCGCCTGTTCCTGGTTCACGACCGCCGTCCGTATCCGGATCAACGCATCTTGGTTCCGACGCTGCATATGGAGCATGTCCTCCACTTCGTTCAACGAGGGAAGCGACCCCATGACCGGCCCAGACCGTTGCGTCTGGTGTGCTCGGGCAGCGTAATGCCGTGAAAAGTCCAATGTTCGTGTGCTCATCTCGGCGATCTGTTCCAATACGGAAAAATGTCAGCCCACTTCCTTCCCGTTTGAGCAGCCTGCAAACCCATCATCGGCGGATCGACAGATGACAATCTCCCAACCCAACGCTTAGGCTAGGACTGGTCGAAAAAAATAGAAACAACAGTAAAAAACAAGCAAGACGCAAAAAAGAGCCGGAATATCCATACCTCATTGAGTGACGTTTCCACATCGTAAACATCCAGATGTCGTTTCACTGAGTCGCTATGGGGCTGACCCGGTATCGGACGGGTCACGAATCCACCCTTGACTTCATCCACGCGCGGCGCGCCCATGTATCGACCGTCGTAATGCGCCGGAGGGTATGACGGACCACCCGGCTGGGAGGGAGGGAAGGAGTAGTTGGGCGGGAAATGGCTGTAGCCGTTGGGAGAGGCAACGCTGCCGGCGGACGGAGGGGCGCTGTAATCGTAGGCGGAGGAGTTCTGGGAGCCCGAGACCGAGGTGATGCCAGTTTTGGCGCTCTGGGTCGGCGACTTGCCCGTGCTGAGGGGAGTTGAGGGAGGCGTTCCGAGACTCCTGAGTATTAATCGAGGTGAGGCTATTCCGCGACGCCTCGACCTGAAGCGGATTCTGATGAGGGTAGCCCGACTCCCGCATCAACGACCCGGCGGGCGGGCCATTTGATGAGAACGGGTTTGGAGGCCCCGGTGGGCCTTCTGCGCCGGAGCGCCCGATGAGATGTGATGGCGGCGCGGTATGTCCCGGTTGCGATTGCGGCGCAGAGGTCGGAGCAGGGTATGGGAGGGCCGAGTCGTTGCCCAGGGCCTCGTGGATGGATGGGAGGGACTGCCGGGGAGTGGTCTTGTCCTTCTCGTCCTCCAGTGTGCGGCGCGACTCGGACGGCGAGATGTACCCGGGTTGTGAGGGCACGCTGGTCGCAGGGGCATAGGAATACGGTAGCGGTTGTCCGGCGTACATGTTGTTCGGACTCAGGAGAGGGGTGGGCGATGCGGCCGGGTGTTTGGGCGTGAACCCCGAACCGTCCTTGCCGAGAAAACCGATAGCGGGCAAAGGGTCTCTGTGGGCAAGTATTGTCAGCATTGTATTTTCAACCAGCACCTCCGAAGCTCCAATTCCAGCGGACAGGCGTTGCGCGTGTTTTGGTGGCGGTGGCGTGGGCACTGGCGCTGGCGCTGGAGCATCGGCGCGCGCGCGACGGACTGCGGAGTTGTCCACCCACCTGTGCCTGGATGCGGCTTCCAAAGACCCCATCACGTTTCGAGAGGACAGCAGGTAAGGAATGGTGTCAGTCAGCCAGTCCTAACCTCATCAACGGTGCAGAGCGGCGGTGGGCAGCTGATGGGGATCGATCGTTGAGAAATCCGTGAGAGGGCGGCACACACGATGGTTGATCTGTGGAAGCGATCGAGAACGAAATCGAGAGCGAAGGGCAGAAAATAAATCAAGGATCCGGCCGAATGAATCAACGGGTTGATCCTCGGGAAACGCCTCTCGTGCGACCAGGAAAACCGTTCCACCAGTTCGTGCCGGGCGAGAGTGGCGGATGGATCGGAGATGTGAAGGAGACCCAAGATCCTGGGGGTGGCGCGCCGAAGTCCGGTGCGAACTAAGTCCGATCTCGTACGGGCATCAATCAGCGCGACTGGCAAGCCACGGGCCCGGGAGGGAAGTGACAAGACCCTTCCAGAGGGATGAGGGGTGGTGAGGGAGTGGTGGGAAGGTGCTGGTGGTGGATGGCCGACTAAATCAAGTCGGAGCCCGGCGTGACGGCCTCAACAGCACAATCCTCGTCAAGCGGCAGAGACAATCGATCGGACGCAAGGGGTGAAATTGCACCGCGTGGAAAGGGAAAATTGAGTGGGAATGTCAATCCAGGTATGTCAGGCTGGGGGCGCACGAGGTGGAATGGAGGAGTTAAATAAAGTCAGAGTCAGATTTCGATCCCGCGATCGCATCGATATAAGAGGGGAAAAGCAAAAGGGGATCGAGGCTACTTCATTTCGGGCCTTAGATTGGAATGAACCGGGGGGAGGGGAAAAAGGGAAACGGAGGACGCCAGCAGGAACTTTAAAAAAATAAAATCGTCAATAAAATCGAAAATAAAGGGCGTTATTTCCATCGGAGGAATCGAGTGGATCGAGATGGATCGTACTGCGGTCGACCTGAGCCCACCAGAGGTATGACTAGTCCCCGTCCATTAGTATTCCCTAACTCTAGGTACTATGTACGAGGGTACTATACTAAGGTATATTCAGATACTCAGGTACGCCGTACCCGTACGTACCCCGTTTTACTGGAGGCAAATTACGGTACAGCGAACTGCGGATCGTCTGGGATCATACCTATCACTAGCGCTGGTGGGGTGGTGGAGCCGGGGTTATTCAGGATGGATTTATTATGATTTTATTCCAAATGGGTTTTTGGTTATTTGGGGTTTGGGGGTTTTTGGAATTTCGATTTTTGGGACGAGACGACTTCTGGAAAGCCCAGTACGACCCTCCTCAGGAACATGGTTGCGCCGGGGTACAGGTACAATGTACGACCGGCGGTCGCATCACATCGATTGGATCCCATTGTCAGATAGGATGTACTCAGTATCTCTGCTCTAGGGTAATTCAAGGTATATACTTACTAGTATCCTAAGTGAAGATTCTAGTCCTATCATGATATTATGTTAGGCGTATTGAATGTAGAATACAGTGTATACTCTACAACTGTCCTTCGCTGGCAGATTGCAGTCGGCATATGATACAGCGATCCATCGATAGAGAAATAACCCTGTGTCACATGGCGAGATCTCTCAGGGTTCGACCAGTCAACCTCGGGGTCGCTGACTCATCGCATGATGTAATTCGGCCTCATGCACTGAGGTTGAGCTGGCGGCGACCATGGCCAACGAGTATACGACGACATCGTAGTCGACCACGACCATCATGTACCCAGGTACAAAGTACCGACAAAAGTGACCCCTTCGGCGCCCCGTTGGCCCCCGATCACCGAGTTCAGATCTGAAGGGTGTGGGGACTGTCACACAGCCCGCCCTCCAGTTGAAATCGCGACTGGATCGTCCCAGGGTCGGCCAGGGCCGGCCAATAGCGGCCGCAGGTGTGTCGTACAGACTCATCGGATCTGGCGGTTGGAGCAGAACATTTCGCCTCGGGAGAGGTTATCGTACATACTTTAGGGTAAGGTAAGGTAGAGATGGCCATTAAGCTTAGTGTGCACTCGGAGAGTAGTATGCCCGGTTCCATGGTTAGCCTGCGCGGGCCGCTCACCAACAATACGCGGCAATTGTGCCTACGTCGACCGCATTGCTATCTCCGTGACCTCACCTACCTTCCTAAATCTTCCCACCCCTGAGAAAAAACACCGTCGTCCACTCTACTTCGAACGCAGCGCCTCTCACCATAACCCTCTTCAGTCGACGCCCCTCAATAGTGCGAATCGTCTCGGCCATGCTTCCTTCTTTCAGCGGCCTCCGATGGGGCACTCCAGCCCAGTAAGCTTCGGATCGAAGATCGGATCACACGGGACGCTATTGGCGAGATCGCAGGTGCGCGTGTTCTCTGCAGCCACCGCCGTACCTGGCCCCATTCGGCCCTTGATTCTCGGGGCGCACGAGTGGCTCACCGCGAACTAGCGTACGATGCCAGGGACATGGCTGCGGTGACGTAGCGCGGATCGCATCGCGATTGAAGGGAAATTTAGCCCTGCCATCATTAATCGGATGCCCGATGCCTATCTCGGCTGCCTGCGGCGGGCTTTAGATGACTGGGCTGGCTCGAGTGGACTCCATCTGCCATGCGAGGAGACGAGAAAAAAATGTCTCCCGCCTTGCACGGAACCCGGCTTATCTCATTCCTCAGGTGGTTGGGGAGGATCACTCCGACGAGACCGTGTCGTAACCGTTCAGGCTCAGTGAAGATCGGACCTGGACCTGGCCAAATGCCACGCGCTCGCTTTGGCCCCTTCTGGGGGAGAGGACCCGCTGCCAGCCGTTAACATGTCATATCCGTGCGATTTCTCCGACCCCTATGGCCGTTCCCCTGCCATCCTGGAGATGCTCAGTGTTAGCCCAACAAGGCCCTCGCCTCGGTTCCGAGCAGATGGAGCATCCTAGCTTGGCTGAGCAGAGCCCATCCTGCATCGTCTCATCCGCCCTCAGCTTAGCCAACGGTGCACAGACGCCGTGGACCCATCGGGGCATGGCGCAACGGTCGCCCGAGGTCGAGGCGTTGACCCCAGTGCGCAAAAGGTAATCGACGCAAGATCTTCGGGTCCTCCAACGCACGCCGTAAATCTAATTCCCCAGGGGCTTGGCAATTCGGTCTCCTTCCTTGACAACAACTCCCGATGTAGGAGGAGGAAGAGAAAACAATATTGAAAACCTTACCGGTCATATTGTACACCCGGTTACGAGACGACGGCGCCCTGGCATCGCAGCCCCAGGCCAGGTTGGACAGGGTGCGGTCGGCATGTAAACGTCCCCAGGGCAATTTGACGCCTCGAAAAGATGCAGCTGCAGCCCTCGATCGGGGCCGCATGGCCTTGGTCTTCTCTTTTCATTTCATTTCTTTTCTCTTTTTCCTTTTTCTCTTTTTTCTTTTTTTTTTTTTTTTTTTTTTTTTCACTCGCGCTCCTCCCTGAAATCGAGCCGCCGTTGCACAGGCTGCATCGGGTCCGAATGCAATAGTCTCCTGCAACAAAGGATTTGTTGACGGGTCCGAGATCTAGCGATGCGAGGCATCGATCTACATGGCTGGTCGCTGCATCGCGAGCCCTGCGCACCACCCGGATTGCTCCATTTCAGCCACTCTACGATGCGTTCTGTGCACACCTGAGATTAGTGTATGCACGGTAGGTCACCTCGCCTGTGACTGAACTCCGATGCACCCAAAATTTGCCGTCTGCAGGAGTGTCTCCACCCCAGTGCACGATCTGGCGAACAGGGGGGCTCCCCAAGGGTGCAGAGGAGTCCGCAGGACCACCGTCTGGGTCAGCTCATACGCAGACTGATGGCAGTGAAGAGAGGGGGAGGGGGTGGGAAGGGCAGCCGAAGAGAGCGGAGGCATTTTTGTGCCTCGCCTGGCCTCGATGGACCTCACAGCAAACCCGGCTTTCCCCGTGGCACTGGGATTTCGATCTGAACTGTCGGAAGCGTTGACCGGCAGGCCGGTCGCAGCCCGCTGGAGCTGAATTTCGTACGGGATCAGATTAGAACCGCCGCGATTGGGCGCATTGGGAATTCTACTTGGACTTGGAGGCGCCAGTGCACGACAAGAGAGCCGCGCTGCGAACGAGGGGACCATCGAGAATCAGTTGCCTGTTTCTGGCAACCGTGCATCGCAAAATGTGCACGACGGTGACGATGGAGGGTGGCGATGAGACCCAGGGCCCGCCGTCCCACTATGCAGCGGGAACTGCTGCAAGTGAGAGCCATTGAGGGAAAGGGAACCCTGTCAGGTGAGAAGGAGCTGCGGATCAAAAACCGAACAGGTAGTAACCCGCCGCCTGAGGAACGATGGGATGGCCCTTTTTTCCCCCAACGTCCAGCCTTCAGTTCGGCACGGAAATGGAAAGGAACTGTGGATGAGGAGAAGGATGTGAATATCGATGACTCTGTGCAGAAGATTCACCGGGATGGGCCAGTGGGCGATCATAAGAGAGCAGCTGTTTAGGTCCCACCATGAAGCTATCTCTTCCCCCAGGACGATTCCCGATCCTTCAGCCCTCTTGCAACTCCCGACGCGCTGGGACCGTGATCGTCGAGCGTACGACTGTCGACGGTCCTTCGTAATTTAGAAAAGCCGGCATAAAATTGCGTCGGCTCGAGGTCCAATCCAAATCCAAGTTCCAATCAAGATCACAATTTGCCCGCAAGCCCAAATCGCCCCTACGAGTTCACCGCAACCACCTTCCGAGAGGTACAGGACCAGTCTTGCGCTGGGCAGTGAATGATCGACAACACGGGGGGCACCGTTAGGACCGTTTTGGCGTCCGCTTTGAACGTCTCCACCACTTGATGACTCGAGCCTGACAAAACAGGACCAAAACGGCCGTGGGAAAGCGTGTCACGACCTTTTGCTAGCCTCCTGAGCGCAGGGTGGAGCAGGGTGTCCGATCGCTAAGCGGACGATCAGATAATCCTAACCGCAAACGAAAACGAGCGACAGCGCCGTTGCTGAAGTTGGCAAGAGATTAAGATTCGATCCCAATTTTAGTCGCCTGCACGGCTCTTCGTGTGGCCTTAACGGTAATTGTCGACTCCACGCTCCTTTTTCCCCCCATGGCAACACGCCGAAAATCCTCCGACCATTCGCTTTGCTAGAGGGAGAGGGAAATGTACCTTTACTCAAAGCACGGAGGCCTCCGTACTTATTGGCGATCGCCCTGGGGGGAGTGTGTGGCCGATCCCCGTGGAATCCCACATTCCAACCTGCCAGCGCGTATGCACGCCCTCGCAGCGATGATCCATCCAGCATTTGGATCTGCTATGACAGAACTCAAATAGGAGGGGAATGGGGCCGGGAGGCGTCGAACAATCAGAAACTTGGAACCCACTCGAGCAACCCTGAGGAATCATTGTCTCCCAAAAAAACCCAATGCAAATGCCAATCTCACCATCGGTAGAGCTCTTGGGCAAGACCGGGGCGAGGCTTGCGCTGCAAACCCGCCCGCTTGGAATTCCAGCCACGCAGGATTTGTACTTGGCCGTTTTTAGCCTTACTTACTAGTTAATGCTCACGTCGACTTTCAGACCAGCCGTCTAGACAGTTCGGGATTCTCTCAGGTAAACAACGATACTTGGTTCGTTGAATAGCCAGCTAGTGCTGGTGCTCCATGGCCATTTGCGGCCTCGGGCTTCGTTTGAGGCGATATACATACAACAGTACACAATCCTATCCGCATCGGCATGGCTGCTCCACCTGTCTCTTCGCAAAAAAGGAACAAGTGAACCCAATGCACGGTTCACGCCTCTACGCAGTCAAACCTCCGTCCTGGGAGCGGACCGAGACGCCACCACAGGCGTTGACAGGGATGAGGATGGGGAAAAATGCCAGTGTGATGAATTTTGTTTTCATTTGCATTTTTTTTTACCCTGGTCCCGCTCGAATGGGGATGGCGCCACAAAGGTCAACTCATGGCGTGGGTACTCCATAGGTACACGTCCGTTGAAGGAAAAAAAGGGGGCGGCCAGAGGCGCTTCAAGTCTCCGAGACAGTGGAGACACATCCGGCCATCCGATCTCCAAGCTCAAACGAGTAAGTTGACAGCTGCGATAGACTCCCTTTTGGGACTTTGCCTGTTTGGTAGCTACGTTGAAGAAATTACAGTCGGTTAATCGTTGGCAGGTGTCATTTTTCTACGAAGAAAATCAAGAAAAGAATGCGGCCAATCTACCGTCGACACAGAGAAGCAATCTGGAAGGCCCGCGTCGACCAAAATAAAGAAAGAAAGAAAGAGAGCAAGCAAGTCGGAAAAACGAGAACCAGTCTTCAGGTATTTTTTTTTTTTTGAACACCTAAACGCCCAGAATAGGGGCTACCGGGGCGATGACAAGGGGACGAAGCCTGCATCCCGACAGAAACGGGAGCGGGACATGAATCATGTCCTGCAACGGGCTGAGCCACGGAGTCGCCTTTCTGGCCATTTGCGTCGGCCGGCTGGCAACGCTCCTGCAAGGCTAAGACTTAATACATCTCGATATTTTCGGCCGACTAGGGTGAGGGACCGAACTCCTCATCGGTACCAACTAATGTGTCAGATCGAGGGAGCCCATCTTGATTAGGGGCGAGGAAACAACTCGTACATCTCGTCCCGTTGTTACCATCTTACTAGCTCGGACAGATGGAACTATTGTCAACGGTTCGACTCTAGCAGATTCATCTTGTCAGTGTATGCTCCATGATATGATTACCGACAGCCCGTGAGATGCATGTGAAAGGCGTGGATGCCATTGGCGATGCCCAGCATCATCGGCTCCACCGAGCTCTGTCGCCCTGTGCCCAGCCACCGCATACCCTGCGCCAGGACGGAAAATGGCATATACATTGTCCTCAGACCACCAAGAAACAAAAACAGCGAGTGTCATCATCGCTGGGTCGCAACCGCGACCAAGTTACCAGTGCCCTGCGCAGCCCGACTGCTGTAGGGTTGACTGAAGAAGGCAGGCGAGAGCCACCTCTGCACTAATCGTAATTCAACGGCAGCTTCTGCACGTTCCAATCTGAAGTCCAAGCACACACGGGATGTTGAAAGTTTCCTCGGGGCACCCACCCTCCTCGTGGACACTCGACGCTAAACAGGATGGTGATCTTACACCAGTAGGTCCCCCCTCTCTTCCCAACCCAGCGGCATTCCCGACGCAATGGGATCGGGAATGGCGGCGGACAAGGACAATGAGTCATGAATTGGCGCCATGAGGGGGATCTGACAAATTGGAACTGACCTGAAGGTGACGAGACGATTAAGCAAATCCCCATGACAAGGGGGGTTGGGGATGAGGAGAGGTGATGGACGCCAAACAGCAAAGAAGCAGAACAGAAACGGGCCACACTCCTACGGGACCGTTCCCAAACCCACCAGATAGACCGCCTCGATCGGCGGGGGTGGGAAGGGAGGATTTTCCAGAGCATTTTGAGGCCTGGTGGCATCGCAGATGGGACTAGTGTCGACCGGTCATTGCCGAATCCGGAGCAGGGCAGAGGAAGGCGAGGGCAAGTAGGAGGGGATCCGCGAAGGTCACTAAGATAACTAGTGCACGATACACACACGAAGATACGCGCCTTCACGGCGATCGTGGCAAGATTGGCGTATACTGGCTGCCGAGATTGCCATTTTGATTTGATCATAATTTCAAGATTGTTTTGTTCTTCTGTTTTTGGTTGTTCTGCTGTCATTTTCATAACTCACAGTCACGTCATCGTGTCCCAGCCACTACACCAGGACTATGAGAGCAGTCCCTCACGTTGACCTCGCTCGGGAGATCATCATGTCAATCCCATCCTTCTCCAACACCGTCTTGGGCAATGGATCCGACGAAAAAAGGAAGGAGAAAATTGTGAGCCTCGAGGTTTTGTCGACCCACTTCAAGCTGCATGGGCGATTCACGCAAATCCCGACCGGAGAATTCCCACTCCAGGCCGTGGGATCCAAGTAACTCTCCGAGCCTTCTTGCTTGGCAATATAACTAGCCTTCAGATGCAATATAAGCCCTCACGCCCGGAACGCGCTATAGGCTATCTCGAACAGCGCAGACCCGACTGCTCGGGGCCAAAATTCCTTCGAAGTCTGTTGAGACCTGGTTGCCCCCCATCCTCCCACTGTTCCTAAAGCAGGATTATGCAGGTGGTCCCCTGAATGGAGCTTCCTGTCGAGGATCGAGACAGTGGTTGTCTAGGGAATGACAGCGTGCAGATCCACTCTGATGGACCGTTGCACCATCAATACCATCTAGTAAGGCGCATGCCAGATGGAGTCCACGGTATCTGGTATACAGACGGAATGCGCTTGGAAAGAACGACTTATGTACCAACCCCAACCGCAACCCGCCGGACTGCAAATCTCAGATCGACAAACACCCCCGGAGATAGAATAACCGGAAGCCGAGGCGAGATTCCTGATTTTTTAGCCACGCGATGTGCAGAAATCTCAAATTGAGATCCGCCACGGTGGGGACCAGTGGGTGCGACTATTGCTCCAGGTTTCGATGGGCCGCTTTTTTTGGGCCCCAGTATATCAACCTCAACGGCTGAAGATCACGACGGAGGGAACGGATCCCACGGATGGCCACGCTCAACAGTACACCTAACCGCCCATGAGTATACATCTGGTCTGTGCCGTACAGAACGCTCGCCGGTACCGACGGTATCTACGCAAGTTTCCTGGCACTAGTATGCCGTCTTTTCTGTCCAGCCGCGTACGTTGCCGTGCGCAAATGGAGTCGAGGTGGATTCTGGCATGGCGGTGGCGAGGATGCGAGCAAAGATGACCTCGTTCTCGCGCTGTGCACGTCCGTGCTGGCGTCGGGGGTTTTGCTGAATAGGATGATTGATGGCCCTCGATGACTGGGCCATTCCGAGAGCCGCCCAGTGGTAAAACACGGGACGTGTCATGGCCAGAACAAGAACCAGAACTAACGCAGCGTCAATCCCTCGGTCCGATACCAGGGGAACATCACAGCGAAAGGGAATAGACCAGGCAGGACCATCCCAAAAAAGACCACAACACCTGTGGCGACAGCGATCTGTCTCGCACGAGCCACGAACGGGATTCGTTGGGACTCTCCCCGAGAAAAATGCGAAGCCCCAAAAAGCCAGCGCTGCTAGGAGACATATCCGAATCAAGCAGGTTGTTTCTGTCCCGGTCATCCCTGGTGGACGATGTACTCTATGTACAGTCCAATCTAGGCCCCGTCTCGACAAGCTTCAAATCCCGAATATGACAGGCGGCAGTAATCGCCGTGACCCTGGATGATCCTGTGACAGCAGCGTCTGTCCGTCTCGCAGTGTGCAGGGACTCGGCCGAATTAGCACCGAACAGACAAAGAGATGTCCTCGATTGGAGATATCCTATTCGATTTTGCTGCATCGGGATTCCTGTTGGTCGTCTTAGTCCTTGCTCCATAGGCCTAGTGCAGCCTTGAGCGCGTTCATGCATCTTTGAATCATAGTCGACGCGATGGCGGGATAATCCCGCGGGATCGACATTCACTGCTGTACTATCTGTGCTACACTAACTCAACTATGCAGCACTTACGCTCTCAGGGGGGGGGCGACTGATGATTTGGGTTGTAGATGGTTCCTGGCAGACTGCAGGACAACATGACTCTTGCCATGGTCTGGCTTTCGGATCCTCTCCGAGTGAGTTCAGGGTTATCGACGTGTTTTACAGTGGCATTGGTATATACGGGGCAAAGACATGTTGAAACGACGATACCATCACCGAGGAGTAGATATACCAATAAGATATCCTCACTCGTCCCAGCATGCGGGAACCGCAGCCAAGAAAACGCCCACGGCAACCTTGCCAGGACCTTGCCAGGGCTTCTGGGTCCAGCAGGGTACATACTTGCTGGCTACAGTGTATTGGACAGGGATGTATTACAAATTGGCATTCCTTCGACTGTATACATCCGAACGCTATCCGACGAGATGCCCCAGATTCGAACAGGTCGAATCCTGGGGAATGATACATCCAGATCCAACAATAGCAGCTCCTCTGTCCTGGAATTTGAATTTTCCTTGCCTTCTGAGTTTTGCGAGTTGTGTTAGTGTTTTGTCATATGCAGGCTGCAGGTGCTCATTGCGTGTTTGACAGCTGCGGTGCATTGGTCGCTGCATTAGCAGCCCGTCTAGACCGCCTCCGCCGTTCGCCCAGCCATCGCAACTTGAACCTTGCAACTGAGTTTGACTGACAGCTGAGCTACCTGCAACGCGGATCGCGCCTGGAGCAATTTGTCACGCCCCCTTGTCCAAACTGCCAATATGCCAATGCCATCGCCCGCGCTGTATTTCGACAGGGCTAAAATGGCAGCACGACAGCCAATCACCCCGGGCCAAAACTCGAGATCCACCCCTTTGTCTTTAGTTCGCTGGCCATACGCCGTTCTCCAGTCCGACCCAGGGACGAGCATCGACTCCACGAGGACCAAAAAAAAACCACTGGGCACGGCGAATAGGAATATTGCAAGAATATTTTAGGGTGGCCTGCGGAAGGAGAAAAGGACGGGTTCGGCCTAGCGTCCCTCTCCTCCCCGGCACTCTCCATGGGGTCCCGGAAGCAGGACAGCTCGACAGCTCGACAGCTCGACAACTCGACAAACTGGGGACCTCGGCCAATCGACAATCCTCTGGCGGCACGTCGCTCGCTTGAAGGGGAAGGACGACGTCGACTCCGTAGGCTAAGGAACGTACGCGAAATGAGACAGATTCGTGCGATCGACGACGACAGTACAACAGCCGAAGGATCAGCAATCATCAATCATCAATCAAATGAACCACCGCGACTATCGGAGCACATGAGCTGGGCCCCGCTGATCCACGGTACTCTGAACGTCAGGTCCTTCATGACAGCTAAACGGTTGTGCCGGAGCCGGCTCCACTCTGCCTGGTGGACGCTGCCACCAACGCTCACAGGGATCCAACCACCCCCTACGCTACGGCGGGAGAACGGGGCAAACGCGGGCTCCACACGATTGCGGAAATCATGGCCTCAGTTCGTCTACTCGATGATCCCCGTAATTAGATTCCCGAGGGAACCTCATGTGTGCTCGCTCTGGTGCCCTGGGGCAAGTGAAGTCCCTTGGGCTCCCCCCGTTTCCCCCTTCCCCTTCGACGGGAAAATCGAAGACACGAGAAAAGGGGCCCGTTCTGTCGGAACCGTTACCTTTTCCTAATTCGACACTCACAGCCTGCCATGAGTGGCTGGCCAGCATGGACGCTAATTGGAATGGTTTTAGTGCGAACGACAATACAAAAGTACACGCCAGTAATCGAGGAGGATTCCCATACGGAGGAATTATCCTCTTCAAGGGCCACCTTTCTCTAATCATTGCCCCAGGTGACCTACCGGGCAAAGTTCGCCCATGACAACGGTACATGTCAGAGGTACCTAGGTACTTTTGGTCCAGCTGGATGAATCCACTCCTTCCGTCAATGACTATCCGTTGTGCACATCGTCCCAAAAGAACCTATCTTAGGAACTGAAAAAGTGTTCATGGGGGCAAGGAGGGGAAGGCGGCGATGTGCCGATACACGGGTATATGTCTTGATTCATGTGCCGCCGAGGCGTGTTGCAAGACCACTTCAACATTATTCGGGTCGAAGGGCCACCCGCCACTACCCATCTCCAACCGGCGTCTACTTCTCCTCTGTGTGTGGCCAAAAAACCTCTACGGAACAAAGGCGCATCCATACGCACACAGAGGACCATATGAAAGCCCGCGGAAGGGGTGGTCACACCAAATCCCGAGCCTGACTGACTGGACTGACAGCGGCACCAGTCCCCCAATGGATGGCCCTCGTACTTCTGGGGCAAGTGCCTATTGGACGGCCCCGATTGATCGAGCGGAGTCGAAGGATGACAAGTTCTCTGACAGATAGGCGTCGCTCTTCGGGTCGCGTGCAGACCGCATATGCAATGCACGCTTCCGTATGGAGTGCCGTGCGATCGCGTCCTTCCGTAATATGACATCTCAATCCGGGCCTACATGATCGCGGGGGGAGAGAGGGGGGCCAGAATGGCTGTAAGTCCCAAAGCCCAGGAAGCTGGAAGGTGTCTCGGGCGTGGACCGGCGGACCCTCTTCGTCCTGCACGAATCGTACGACCTGGCCGCTCTAAGCTTTGAGCGTTTCTTGGAAGCCGGCTTCGAGCGTCGAGTCTTGGCTCTTCCGGTGTACATCGTCAACCCGGAATAGTTTGGCCGGCGTGGTTGGGCGATGGTCAAGGTCGAATAGTGCCCTCGGGGCGAGGCGAGGTGTCCGATGCAGGTCTAGATTGCGGACGCTTGACCAGTGCCCACTCCAAACTTAGGATCGAGCCCCTAGATATCTTGCTAAAATCCCGATTTCAAGGGGGCATTCTGATACATCAACTGACACCTTAATGCTCGTTAGTCCCACAGCGGCCAAACTGGTGGTCAAAGGGGTCGGCTTGTGTACTTCGTGCATTTACTCGCCATGACCATCGGTTTTCCAAATTGATACCCGACTTCTTGCAGCATAGCACTATGTCTCAAAAGTCACCAGCGATCTCCTTCAGGTTGCCTTGTTTGTTCGTGACTTGAATCACCTTGTCGAAGTATATCCAAACTCAATGCATCGTATCGTTGCCTTCTTTCTGCCTCGCCGCCATCCACCGCAGGCATCCACCGCAGGAGTCAACACACGTGACTCGATCCTGTTTCTTATCGATAAGGACTCTCTGTTAATGCCTGAGGCCGCAACGCCTGGGAAAGCTCCCCGCCGGTGTGAAGTCATCGAGGGTTCATCTGTACAATCTTGAAATCAGCTCAATGTAATACCACACATTATGGCGACTCACTCTGCTCTCGTTGATCTCGCTAGTATTCCCACCGTGGCACAGCTGTATCGCACCAGAAAACTGCTCCCTGCTGAAACTATCGACCCAGCTTTCCCTCCATCTCAACACTTGAACGACAGTGTCTCGGTAATTCGCAACGACCTTACCAAGCTCGAGGTCGATTGCATCGTCAATGCAGCGAATAAATCCCTACTTGGTGGCGGAGGCGTTGACGGAGCAATTCACCGAGCGGCAGGACCAGGCCTGGTCAAGGAGTGCTCTGGTCTAGACGGGTGCGATACAGGCGATGCAAAGATCACCCAGGCATACAACCTCCCTTGCAAATATGTAGTACACACCGTGGGGCCAATCTACCACTCGGCTAGCAGGCAAGATGCCACTCGGCCGGAGAAGCTGCTGCGATCCTGTTACCGAACCAGCATGGAGCTGGCGATGCAACACAGCCTGAAGACGATTGCGTTTCCAGCAATTAGCACCGGGGTCTACGGTTATCCAAGCCATCTCGCAGCGCGTGCAGTGGTCCATGAAGTTCGTCAATTCCTGGATAGCCATGTTGGTCAGAATAATGCACTACAGCGTGTCACCTTCTCCAACTTTGAGCAGAAGGATATGGAGGCGTATGCCAAAGCAATCGCGTTTGTGTCCCCCGTCTTCTTGATTTGCACACTGACTGCTGACTTGTTTGTCTTAGGAAATATCTTCCTCCGACTCCTGAAGACCTGCGCATTGCTGGTGAGGATACCACTTAACATTTGATAGCCCGGCTCTATCTGAAAAAATGCGAATTGGCGTTCGCATACATCTAACGTCAGGGGAAATAAATCGAGATGAATCGAGATACTTCGGATGCAATTCAATGTCGTTTTCAGAGTTCGATTTATGGGTATTTCTTTCAGCCAATGCATAGTATTAGTGGTAATGACGGCTTCATGATAATCGCTATGATGATATATATTTATTCAATTGCACTGGTTTACTTTGGAGTATATTGTTGTTGCTCATACCACCACGAAAGTGCAAGTGTCATGTCGTCTCATCAATATAGACTCATAATCAATACACACTGCACCATTTTGTATAACTGGAATCAGAAGCCCCTCCAGTAGCCATATGATATAAATGCATTTGTATCGGCCATAAAAAGTAGCCAAATAATGTGCAGGCCTCAATGGGGTAAGACATGGTCGAGACAAACAGTGCAAACACGGATCGTATCAATTCCGCCGTTCTCTGACCTCAACGGAAGGCCAATATCGCAACGCGTTGCTCACGCCCACATCCCACTGAAAGCATGACGACAATATCTTGAATTCACTCAATCGCTTTTGCAATACCCCGCTCCCGAACGGGCCCGCCTCCTACCTCCCTCAAAATGGCAAAACCACCCAAACAGCCAAATTTCCGCATCCTTTCGCCGAACGCCGCCAAGGACCTCGCCAACAGAAACAAGCTCACCCCCGAATCAACACCTACTCAGACCCCTGGCGCATCATCAGCAGCAGCAGAATCCCCGAGTCAGGGTCCGACCCTGGGCTCGAAACGACCGGTGCGCGCCTTCTTCTCCAATCTCCGACGACGCTACTCCGCACTCCCCCGGCCTGTCCAACAAGCATGCCGTGGATTTCGCATTCTCGCACCTCTCGTTCCGATTAGTCTTTTTTTCTCCGAACATGTCATGCAGGTCATGTGGGTGCGAGGGCAGTCCATGACCCCCTATCTCAATGAAGATTACCATCAAGATCACACGAAGGGTGACATGGTGTTGGTCAGCATGATGCCGCACCGGATATGGCCATGGGAAAGACAAAGGCGGCTGGAGAGGGGGATGGTGGTTACATTCCGGTACGTATTCTCTAGAGTCACGTTGCTTGCAATGCCCTAGGAAAGTCCCATTCCATGGACTGGCCGAGTTGGGACATTCACTCATCTTTGCGTCCAGTTCTCCTGCCAATTCGTCGCATATCGCTATCAAACGAATCGTCGGTCTCCCCGGTGACCGCATCACAACCCGCGAACCATGCTTGAAGCAAACACAAATCGTTCCGTTTAACCATGTCTGGCTGGAGGGCGATGCGCAGGATCCGCAATGTACGCTAGACAGCAATACCTACGGCCCGGTCAGCATCAGCCTACTTTCCGGGCGAGTATTTGCCGTTCTCGGACCGCGCATGAGGTGGTTGAACTGGACAGATTGGGAAACTGGCAAACTAGACGATGCCTGTTCGGAGGACGGGCAGAAGTATCGACAGGGTGTACGGAACAGAGTCCTGAAGGAAGCTGTTAAGCTGGAAAGGCCGAATCTGGATTAAATACTAGGATCATCGCACGGCATATGACTTACATATTTGGAGTTAACTGGGGGGCATCGATGTATTACTACTATGATCATGGGACACCGTGTATGTACGAATACGTATAAACCGAACAAAGATTGGATATCAAATGCAAAACCCGAATGCTACACGTGTTCGTGAAGGGAAATTGGTGCAAATAAAACGAAGATGACGGAAGACTCGAATCCCGAAGAAAAGAGGCTAGAGAGAAACAATCCGAATATCTTCTTGTTTTTCCTCTTGCAGACGATCGATCTCAGAGGAGATGCTCAACACCCATTGATCTTTCTCGACTCGACTGCGCGTCTTGAAAACGATCGTTCGCCCATGTTTTCCCAGTGTCGTCACATGCCGAAGGGAATGTTTGGCCTCACCCTGGATACCTGGCTCTTGAGCGCGGAAAAAGCTCTTCTTGATAGGCTGCCAAAGAACAAAAGTGATGGCCGTGTCTTCATCGCGGCTCGTATAGACGTCCGAAGACAGATAAGCCCTTGGTAGCGCGTGCAGACCAGGGTTGTTACTGTCAAAGGTCTGGTTGGCATAGAGCAAATCATTCTCTGTGATAAGTCCTGAGTAGATATAGCAATCCCGTAGATCGATTGTTGTTTCGTGCTGCTGATGGATATGCGGGACGATAACACCGTTTCCCTTGCGCAGTGTGCTCCGGAAGATGAGGAGTTTGCCTGCTGTGAGGATAACATGGCACTTGGTAAAGGTTGAGTGCCGACGAGGCTTGCGGTAGAGCTGACCGGACATCTAGTAATTAAGTTAATACTAAGGGAGTTTTGAATTTGTACGCAGTAATAGTGGCGTACCTTGATCGCTCGGCAACCAGACAATGCACACATGTTGTGCAGGAGCGGCGATGCTTCGGCGTGTTTGACCTCCCACTTCTTCGCGAACTGGCCCACAATTGATTCCATTTCCTCGTCAATTTCCAAGAGCTTGAGGTTTCTCTGGCGCACGGCTTGAAGTTCAGCTGCATCGTCTGCGTGTCGCATTCTCCAGTACTTGACCAAGGCGTCAAGTCGCTTGACCCATTCATCACGAGTGGCAGCATCGTACGCCTGTAAGCGAATGACTAGGTCATTATCCAACACCATTTCAAAGGTGCGGTCATCGTCAAATTCTCCAGTATCACCATCATCTCGTCGAGAGTCTGTGGGCTCAGGTTGAAAGTCGACGGCAGGTCCCTCTCCAACGTTGGGGTCAGCAGGACTGGTACCTCGCTGAATTATCCGCACGTTCGTCACTCGGCATAGATCAATGTATCCGTCTGCTTGGCTCATGTTGTGAACGTTTCTCTGTAGTTGTGCGTAAGCCTCCTCGTCATGTCGTTGGACAAACTCGTCATTGCCACTGGCAAGCCAAACAATATCTCCATCTTGGACGGGATATGGATCGATATCCCAGGATATGGGCATTTCGTTCAATATCTGACGAGAGGTCGGGATGTCCGATTCTTCGCCCATGCAAGTTGGAGCAAACTTCGGTGGTGTTGGGGGGAATGCCTTGGCTGGCCTGCAGAACAACAAATAATGATCCTGCGTGAAGAAGTATAGCCGCTTGAAAAACATTTTGTTCATCCTCTGATGTATGCCTTTTTGCGATGTCAAGCGAATCAGGAATCCTTCAATTGGCGCCGGTTCTGTTTCCTTCTCGCCCGAGTGTCGGATTGAAGTTGAATAATGATGACGTGGGCGGAGTTCAAGCTCGTGCGATGACTGCATTGCGATGGTCCCACACATATTCGCTTCGTTCTCGCCAAAGATCCATTCCAGGCGGTCATACCGCTTCCAAGCGAGTCCCATCTTTTCGGTCTTGGACCACGCTCGCAACACCTCAGACCACTCTGGGCGACCTTCGAGCATTTCCAGGCAGCCACGAATGATTGCTCTTGCGGCAAACCGTTCACCAGCTGCAGTTCTGCTCAAAATAGTAGTATGCTTAGTATCGTCATCGACGGCACCTAGCCTAGCTTCCAGTTGATCGAAGGGATGATTGAACACCAACGATACTCCCAAGTCGGGAACATTGATGGGAAGTTTGGTGGGACGCCGCCAGCCAAGGACTTGTCGGATGAATGTATACCACTCCGCAGCATGAGCTGTTGACTTCGGCCGGATGATGTAAATCTTGGTTCCACGCTTCCGAGGATGCCATACCACAATGGTCTTGTCCAATGAAGAGTAGAGGTTGACATGAGTGTTCCTGTGGTTCAATTGGACCTCGTAATAAGGGGCTGTCTTGCTGTTTGGCTTGGAAATATCGGGGATAACACGCGTTCGGTACATCTGCAAAGAAAAGGGCGCATGTTCAGCAGAGCCCTTTCGACAGATAACCAAAAACTCTCGCCATTTGTCCGCAACCCGGGTCTCCATTCGAAGACTGTCATTTTCAGAGTAATCAGCAGGCAGATTTTCCTTGGGCGTTTCTTCAACCAGGACCAGCATTCTCTCAGCCTTGATGATTTCACCATCCTGGATCTTGCGCCGGCGGGGTCGATTTGCAACAATTGTTCCTCCTGTTTTGGCGATTCGAGACTTGATTCTATCTTGTTTGTCCTGGACGTTGTCATTGATGTTGTATTTCGCCATTTTGCGAGTGAATCGTCGTGGCATATATCCATTTTTGGGGAGGTCCCCGTCCTGGTCGTCATCATCGCTCTGGGGATCATGGTGCTCTAATGCGAAGCGAGATATTCCCGAAGCTTTGCTTTTCAGTTTTTTCTGGACTTTGGGTTTCGCCTTCAGAAGGTGCGTAGTGGAGTCAGTTTCGCTGGCTATGGCAGAAACACTTGATATTATCGGACTCGGATTGCTAGGACCGGCAACACTCAGGTTCTGAGATCCCCTTGAAACCGGACGTTGGCTCGGTTGCAAGCCAGTTGCATGTATTGTCGATGTAGACGTATTTGAGTCTGTGGTGCTGGAGGCGTCTTCTCTGGCTGTGACAAAAGAGGTTGAGGCTTCCCCGTTATCATATATGTCGTCCTCGGTCCTGTTGGTCGGCCTTGCGCTCGCCCGTGGCGTTTTGTCTGAATCTTCCTCGTCGTCATCATCATCCGGGGCCCCCAACGGAGCATCATCAGCTGTTTCCGTCTCCGTCCCCGTCTCAGTGTCAGGCCCCGTCTCTGCGGCAACGTGGGGTAGAGTACGAAGCTCTCCCGAGTCCTCTTCAGCTGATTCCTGTTGTTGTTGTTCTCCAATCTCTTCCTCCTCTGTTGACTCTTCGTTGGTGTGTGTAAATGTAAGAGCAACCTCTTCTTCTTCTTCCCCCGCCAGCGCCGACGAAGGCCCCGCTTGGTCCGTTTGGGTATCGGGTTGACTCTTGTCTCTCTGGGTATAATGAGACTTGATAGGGTCTACGGAGAAGGAAAGGGTCTGGGAGGTATAGTTCTTGAACTGCAGCCGTGATTTGTACCAAGATTTGCGGTGACCATGAACCCAGCCCTCCGGAATCGGCCCAATGAAGAAACGGCGACTCGTCATATGCAAATGATGGGCAGAGGCATGACGCTGTCAATAGAAGGGAAATCATTAGCTCTGAGTGGATACCAGTGGTGTGGTTCGAACGATCAACCCACCAGCTTCTGATCCGTGTAGGACCCTATTGGCAGGCCTCGGTAGCCTTCATAGTCATTGTGGAGAGCTTCTGGCCGTGCCGAGCCGTTGGCTTCGTCAGAAGAGCTCATAGCGCCCGTGTGTCGCCCGCCCTGTGGTTGAGATCCGGTGCAATGCGCAGGACATTAGGAGCGGAAGTTCATACGGGGAGGGGGGAGATCGTTCAGGCACCGCAGAAGCGGAAAAGACAAGCATAGCGCGATCGATCGGGAGATCGCAGGTAACATGCAGAAAATGACATCATAGCTGGGTCTTCAAACAGTGCAAACTGCCCCGAAAGCGGTCCCTGAAGGGGCCACTGTGGTTGGTGCCTGCCAATATTCAGGCAGCAACATTTCTGGCTAATCCATGTTTGTCTTGTTTGCTATGTTTGCGCTATTTGCTCAGGGCCCCGCCTGACAAGGTGGCTTGCGTGGCAGGAGCGGTGAGGGACAGCTGTTGACATCCCATTTTAATTGTTCCTCCCTTGCCATTGCCCCTCACACAATCCATTATGTCTGCTGAAATCCCTGCCGGTGGTACCTGGTTCGACACCCTCAAGGGCCGGTCCTTTGAGGATGTCCCCATCGTTGATGGAAACATCTCTACTGAGGAGTTCATCCGGGCTGCCAAATCCCTGGTTACTCTGTTCGGTATGTCTTTACCTTTGGTCCTGTTTGTCCTAGAGACCACGAATACTGATGCTTGAACTCATCTAGATGTGATTGGTGGCACCGGACTCAGCTTCGTCAAGAGCGATATGACCGGCAACATCGACGTTGGTTAACCCCCGTATCCCCGGAATCGCGGGCCGACGCTGACAGCAACAATCATATAGAAAGTCGAGAAGCGCTTCCAAGAGGCCCCTGCCGAGTCCCAGACCCTGCAGGATCTTGTGAACAATGAGCCTGGCAAGAAGCCCGCTTCCGAGGGTCTGCTCTGGCTTGTTCGGTAAGTCCTCCTCTTTTTGACCTACCAATTGCTCTCAAGGTGATGAGTGATTGAGTACCTCAAATTGCCTAGAATGGAGACTAATATTATGTCATTGTCATAGTGGTCTCGAATTCACCGCCAAGGCCCTTCGTCACAACCTCGATAACTCCTCCGCCGAGCTGAAGACCTCCTTCAACGATGCCTACGAGGGCTCCCTCAAGCCCCACCACAACTGGTTCGCGAAGAAGGCCTTCGGCCTCGCTGTCGGTGCGGTTCCCACTCGCGAGAAGTTCTACGAGCTTCTGGGTGGTAAGCAGGAGCAGATCTCTGGTCCCATGGAGCAGGAGGTTGCTGCTTTGGAGAAGGTGGTGTCCATCCTGAAGGACTTCAAGCCGCTCCAGGAACTCAAATGATCTTGTGCGGCTTTGTCATTGAAAGCATCTGCAGTTCAAGTTAGATATGTACATATTGGATCCGTCTCTGTGAGCACGTGAGATTCAACTGTTATAGCGAAATCCAAGAACTGGCCTTCCTGGTGAAACACCGACTGCATCCTTCCCGAATTTCTGGAGTTACCGGGATTTGCACGAAAATCGAAGCAGCATTTTGTCAGATAGAGTCGAGAGATTCAGTCAGCTCGTGCCGAAAGAACCTCCGTCGAGCATCACCTATATGTTGATGAACAAAGCTAGCTCCTAGCGCCATACGTGCGTCTCTCCACGGCTTTAATTTTCCTCCCAACAGCCTCCTGCATACCTCAAGGTGGTGGAACCAGCCCGGCACTTGAAACAGCTACAGCTCCCGGTACTCGCTTAGCTCATTCGAAGCACCTTCGCCAGCCAGCATCCACCCGGTGCCTTCTCACTAGTTCCAACGGTTCAGTTACGAGCGATAGCAACCATGGTCATGGTGATATGCATCACTACCCCCTGAACAAGGAAATGCAGGGCCACATGGCTGACACTGCGTTCCACGGTTTGTGTTGCTCGCGTCTCTATCGGCGGACGCCGAAAATAACAAATTTAGGCTTGAAACCAGCAATATCGATCGAACTTTTAATTTAACCAAGATCCACTGGTTGACGGATATGAAGTCTCGAGTTTTAATGTTCTCCCCGGATTGATGGAAACTACTTGATGTTTGGCCAGTAGCGGACCCTTAAAAAAAAAAATTATTCCCTGCAATGTTTAATCGCGCATCAAGACTTCAATTTTCCATACCTTCTTCGAGCATCTGGTCACGCCACGCTCAATAAAATTGTCTGCCCTGGCTTGGGTGGTTTTACGAACGTGCCAACCAGTGGCTTGATATAGCCTGTGAAACGATCTTGCACTGGCACCTTAATGATTCACCTGCGCGACGGGTGGAGACAGCAAAATTGTCAGGTAATCTCCGACTGCAGATCATTTCACTTCGTGGCAGCCGGGCCTTCACCCTGATGATCGGCTGCGTAGGGCATCCATTATTTTGCCCTTCGTTGATCGTGGATTGAACCAGGGAGATCTCGATTCTATATCGAGGTATGTGTCCGATCGA
Source organism: Penicillium argentinense (assembly GCF_028826775.1). Classification (NCBI taxonomy): domain Eukaryota; kingdom Fungi; phylum Ascomycota; class Eurotiomycetes; order Eurotiales; family Aspergillaceae; genus Penicillium; species Penicillium argentinense. Next base: position 3,341,195 of record NW_026622661.1, on the reverse strand, counting down.
TTGATCCCGCAAGTGCCCTCTATCGGCCATGGCCCTGATACTAGTCGTCACCCCATCTATATTCATGGTTGTCCTCTGCATTGTACCTCATATATTGTCCGCTTCGGCTCGCCAGCAAGTGCCGGTGCTCGAATCAACCCGAACTCCCCATCCTCCCGTCAACCTCTCGCTGACAACCTTCGAGCATGCTCAGCTGCCAAGGGGCACGAGAATGGCGGATCCCCCCCAAACTGGTTCGAACGCCCAGTTCGCCCTAGAGTTGTGGCAACGGTCTCCCCTTTTTACGCGACGAGAAACGATCGAACGACACTAGCGGGCAAAGGACTGGATTCTGCATGTGGAGGCCAAGAGAGGTGGTCCACTTGGCGGGTGGTATTTGCAACCCTCGTTGGCAGAGTTGCTGGTAGCCTTTGACAGGCGAACTAATTCGAGTCATGTCGCCGATGCTGCCAACTGATGAAACCCGCGATCGTTTGGTTGGCGGCCTAAGCGGGTGGAAGTCGCATTCCCCATGGCGTGTCCCAGCCTAGACCTGCCATCCTTGTGGCCACGCGAGGGGGAAGGTTTCGTCTAGACAGCATGTGTCGGGAGCCGAAACGTTATTTGCATTCGCTGGGTTGCGATAAGTTCGGGCGTCGGACAGGGTTCGCCTTTTGACTTTTACCTCCACAATGTGTCCATGGATGGCAACGAGCCGCCCTTGTCTCTGACCACGCGACAGCCCCTTGAAAAATTCTGGAACTCTGGAGAACCCGTGACAGGTACATTGCGCAGATCCCATCGTGACTTGATGCGGAATCCAGGACTGCCAACTAAATCTGCACAATCCAAGAGCATCTGGTTTGAACCCACAGGCCCCTCCCGTAGTTCACCCTTGGATATTGCCGACGCGGGTCGCAGGTGGTCGTCCGGCCCGTTGATCGCACTAGTTAGTATCACTGGGAGCCTCAGGGAATTTTCATGCGCGTCTCGCCCGTATTCTGGATAGGCTAGGAACGAAGAGAGACGGTAACGCCGCGTCGACCCGCTTGGACGGCGGTCACCCCCCTTCTCGCCACTGACGACCGCAATGGTAATGTTTGGCTAGTGGTTTGATTCTTGCCCTCTTTTTCTCTACTCCCTCTCCTCCTTCTCCTCCTATACCATTATTCTATTGTCATTCTTTGGGGGGCAGACATCGTGACACCGGCACAACCGTGCCTGGGACAGACCATGAATCGCAAGTCATAGAGTTCTTGAACCAGTCCTCACAATGCAACCCTTGGAAGGTCGCAGCTTGTCGATCTTCATTGTCACCGCCGTTTTCTTGAGCATCTCCTTCATCGCGGTCTGCCTGCGATGTTTCGTCCGGCTCAGAATCGTAAAGGCCTTTGGCTGGGATGATGCGTTGATGGTCTTTGCCATGGTACATACTACACTAGACTCTACCATATTGCCTCTAATTGCACCAGACGAATACTAACCACTTCTGCTGCTATAGCTCCTGAACATCCTCTTTGCCCTGTGCGGGATCACGGGCGCTCTGTATGGAATTGGTCAAAGGTCAAAGGTTCTGGCTGATCGTGGCACCATGGAGACTGCTATGTTTGTACGTTTGTGATTCTCAATCCCTCCTACTGCCTGCTATGCGCCCACGGCGTATATACAAATCAGAGCTGACAATAAACTCAGTGGTGGTGGCTCGGACAAACCAGCTATGTCTGGGTATGCGCGGTCTGCAAATGCTCCATTACCACAGCCCTTCTCCGTCTGACGGTTTCCCGCCTGCATCGCACGATCCTATGGACTGTCGTGGGTGTGACCACAGTTGTCGGCCTCATCTTCTGGTTCATGTTGACCCTTCAATGCCATCCCGTTTCCTTTTTCTGGCAACGAGTCCGACTCGAGCTCGATCCATTGCACGCCAACATCAGCGGCTCCTGCATGAGCCTCGATAGCATCATCAATATCGCCTATGTCTATAGTGTGACGGCCACATGTTGTGACTTTACCCTGGGTATTTTGCCTATCTTCCTGGTGTGGAACTTGCAGATGAATACACGGACGAAGACCGCGCTGGCGACTATCCTGGGTATGGGCTGCGTCGCCAGTGCCGCGGTGATCATTCGCATTCCTTACCTGCATGACTACAAGGACGATGATTTCTTATGTGAGTACCATCTGCATTGCCCACGGCTCTTCCCGGTGAACGAAGATTTGACGGCTACTGACCGCGTTTCTTCGATAGATGCTACCTCCAACATCTCCATCTGGTCTAATGTCGAAGCCAGTCTGGGAATTGCAGCTGGCAGTCTCGTTACGCTTCGGCCTTTGTTCCGCTGGTTTCGCGACCCCAGCTCTGCAGGGACTCGGAGCAAGCGTACTGGAGGCAGCGTCCCCCTGTCGAGTGTGAATGCCGTGCGGTCGGATCCCTCGGGTCCCCAGTATTGGCGCCCGGACCTAGATCCAGACGATTCACATGCGGTGATCACTACAATCCACACCTCCAACCAGGGGAGCCGCACCAGCAGCCAAGAGGACCTTAATCCCAAGCCAGGTCATGGAACTTTCTTCAGCGGTGTGAATGTTCAGAAGACATTCTTCGTTTCGGAGCATGAAACATAGTCACGTTTGCCTTATTTGTGTTTTATTATATAATTTAGAAATTGAAGGAAATCAGATTGTTGAGGAATCGCTTCTTCGCTGGCACTGGAACCGCTGAAATGTCGGGATATATTTTGCGTCCGACCACGTGAGATAGTGTCACCAGGGCCCACTTAGTATTACTACCCCAGGATGCTAGTATGTGGAAAAGAATCTGGACTATGAAAATCTCTGCAGACCGTGCCCTCGCGCGACGAACAGACAGACAATAGCGCGGCACTTGGCGAACCCAAGGAGACGGTTCTATCGTATCTGCATGTGCCCATCCAATCTACCACGGGATTCCAGCCAAGACCGCCACGGAGCCTGCGCTGTATCCAGTGCCGAGAGGCTGGGACGAACACTGAGCCAACGTAAAGCGCTTGGCCACTTCAGTAAAATAATTTGATATAGGAACCAGTGCTTAAGGAAGGTTCAGGGTGGGGATACGAGATGAATTAGAGAAATCATGAGCAGAAGGGAGCTTCCAATTTACATTGTGTCAAGAGAGAAAGGGAAAAACGAAAAGACCGACCTAGTACAGGACGAGAAAGTTTCGCTCGCAGATTTAGGTTTATGTAGCCAAAGCCGGTTACCGTCTTCAACAGCCCGGCCGGGCTAGCTCAATCGGTAGAGCGTGAGACTCTTAATCTCAAGGCTGCGGGTTCGACCCCCGCGTTCGGCTTTTCCTACAATACCTCGAGATTTCTTTTTTGGTTCTCCTTTGTGCGCACCACATTGCATTGGTTCTCGAGGCAAAATGTATGATATATTTTTGTTTCATTTATTTTCTTATCATCGACCTGTATTCCCCTAAGCCTGATGGGGGGTCACCTGCAACCGTAAGCACTGTCAAAAGTACTGTCATTATGGTGTCTACAGTCCCTCTTCTAAGTGATTGTGACCTGGTTTTGGGTAGACAGGTGTCCTCGTGTGTGACAGCAATGCTGGTGTCTAGTTTTGCCTCGCGTTTCATATTCCCTTCTCGGGTCATTGAGGATGGTTTGTCGCTGTGCCAAAACCTGCACCATATATATTGGGACGCTGGTGACAGACATCACATAATCATCGGTCGCGCTCGGAAATTTTCAAGTCAATCCCTTATGATAATTTGATATGTAAATCATCGCGATGGAGCCAAATCCACTACATCGTAACAAATTCCTGTTTACCTTAGGGTAGGATGTAGCGAGTTGATTGATGATACCCGCCGACTGCCACACTTCACGCCAAGTCCGTCAAGCCGCGCTGATCTGGGACTGATGCCTCAGGCTGCAAGGTTCAAGGCTCCACCGCATCATCACCGTGGCCCCAAGTCAACAACTCCATCTGTCTCGACGGGCGCCCAACCCTCTCTCAACTGGATGCCGAGCTGAAACAGCTTATTCCTCTCCAGCTTCCCATGCCACCGTAATCATGTCCCGGAGGACGTTGGGTGGAGGTCGTGTTCTGGGCACTCCGAGTGCGCTCTCAGCCCCGTCCTCGTCCCCGCAACCGAAGAGGGTGCTCTCACCGACCGCCAGCAGCATTTCCCTGAGCTCGCAGACTTCCGCATCACAATTCTCGTCCGGTACGCAAGATATCACGTCGCGCATATCCCTGGAGAATGGCGACACCTCGATATCCGCCGCCTCCGCGGCACCCGGAACCCAGCTCTCATGTCCAATCTGCAGTGAGGAGATGGTACGTGTACCCAGCACATGAATGCTTGCTCGCGCCTAGTTTCCACTTCGAACTAGCAATACTGACTATATCCGCAGGTAACGCTCCTACAGCTAAACAGGTATCTCCCAACCCTCGGCCCATACCCCTGTGTCTATCTTCCGACCCTATCTAACCCACCGATAGACACCTCGACGATATTCACCAGAACCTGGAAGATGGCACACAAGACGAGGTCAAAGATTGGTTCAAGGTACAAATGGAGAAAGCGAAACGGTTTCAACCACTCGCCGTGTTGAACCAGAAGCTTAAAGGTCTGGATGTGTTCGAATCGAATGAGAATCAGACTAGCTCGGTACCTGGTCGCCCACTGGCTTCTCATGCAGGAAGTTCCGAAACACCGAAGTTATTAGATCCAGAGGATCTCATCACAAAGCAACACTGGCAGGCCGGTTGTATGTACGACGTATGCTTGGAACCATCTTGCGGACAGCGACTTAATGCCACCAACGGCTGTGTGAACTGTCGGAAATGCGGCAAACTATTCTGCGAGGAACATACAATGTACCAAATGAAGCTCTCACGATCCGCACAGCATGAGCCTGTCAGGGGAATCTGGGCCCGTGTCTGCGAAACCTGCTATAAGTCGAGGGAAGGCTACATCGATCATAATGGTGAGCCCCACTGGATTTCCATATCTTTGGCTCAAGCTCATGAATGGATTAGGTGCAACGAGAGATTTAACAAATGCGTTTAAGTCTACTCGCAAGCAGACAGTCGACAAAGATTTCCTCGAGGTTTCACGGCTCGAGAAGAGATTGACCAGGCTAACGCAGTTATTGGCAAGCCTGCCTGCAGATCAAATCCAGCCAAGTGCGACGAAGCTATTCTCTATTGGCTGGCAGAACGATCGGCGAAGAAGCCTGGAGCAAACGATTGTCAGTTGGCAAGATGATGCTAGTGTTTCGCGCTGCCCGTTCTGCCAGCAGGACTTTTCGGGGTATTCCTTTCGAAGACACCATTGCAGAACTTGCGGGCGGGTTGTGTGTAGTGATCCCGATACTGGTTGCTCCAGTGAGGTCGGGCTGACCATCGCACCCCGTATGTTTCAATACCCTCTTGCGAATTTACCATCACCTCTAATTCATGCTAGTCTCAAAATCGTCGGAAAAAGCCGCCGCCGAAAACCTGCTGAATGTTGATGTGAGGCTTTGTAAGGAATGCAGGACCACACTATTCGACCGACGCGATTTTGAAGCCGATGTCGCACGCAAGCCTCCTGAAGTCAGATCCTATGAGAACTTGGCCCAGTTTGAGAGAGGAATCCGTCTACATATGCCCAAGTTTCAGAAACTTCTCTCCGCACTCCAGTATGTACAAAATTCCAGTTTGGCTTTATGTGTACTGACAATGAGCTACAGAGACCCAAGGCGCCCGCCGTCGTCGGCTCAAATTGCAGAAGCTTCCAGAGTCCGTAAGCGACTCATGGACTCCTTCGCAAAATATGACGTAGTAGCTCGCCGAATTCGTGACCTACCAACCAACTCTCCCACCCAACAGCGATTGCAGAAGGCCATTTACCAACAGGCCAGCAATTTTCTCCATCTTCACATGCTACCTCTGAAATCTCTACCGAAGGTCCTCAAACATGCCTCACCAGCAGGAGACCGCATACCTAGCCGCACATCTTCCCCCAGCACACCAGTCAATGGATCACCGGCACCTGGTGCCCGGCCTCAAGATTCAGCACTTGCATCAATAAAATATAACGATCGTGCTGGGGCCAATGGAAGTTCCAGCAGCCTAGCAAGTGATACGAGCAGTGCTGTATCCGCACTGGAAGCAGAAGAGAAAGCGCTTCGAGAACGGCTGATCGTACTTGAAGAACAGAAATTCTTTGTCTCCGAAATGATCGCAGATGCTAATCGTCGTCGTAAATTCGACGAGGTAAGTAGTCTCGCCGTCAACGTTGAGGACCTGAGCCGCGAGATTGATCGTGTCAACGGGATGCTTGCCGGCTTGGATTTTGAGGGAGTCTACACCGGCGGACTTCAAGCAAACGCTTGATAGCCCTGAAGAGGGGTATCACGAACCCTTGTTTACATTCATTTTGCACAGATGCATGGCGCCTTGTCATTTAGCTATCTGCTTTCTTTTTGTTTCTCTTGAGCCCATGGCCTTCAAATGGGTGTTCTCAAACTCCTTGCGGCGACATTTGCATAGCATTGGGCGTTTAAGCGATCGTTGATGGAAATTAGTACAATAAAAACATATTCGCTCTAACCACTCTGCCAGTGGCGTTACATATAAATGTCACACATGTTAATGGTAAGGTTATACCTGTCTATCTCTTACATGGTGGTGAGTAGATAGTGTGTAATATAGATGGAATTCGGGCGATAGGTGAGGACTCAAACCTAGTATTTGGTCTCACCTTTGACCAAAATTCCATTTATGGTTACATGTAGTGCAATGTACCTTGTGTCCATTCCCAATTATGACCAGCACAAAAACACTTTCGCGCTAGGGTACGTAGCAGAATAGACGAAATCCTAACAACGGCTATAATAAAGAGCTCAAATATCCCTCGAAACGCGTCTTCGCAGAAATGCTAACTGGAAAATTGCTCATTACATCCGCAATATCACATGCTCACACAAGTGCTAAAAATCCGGTATTGACGAACCGGAAAATAGGTGATCAAATAAAAGCCATAATATTTTCTCGATCGCTAGAACAAAGGGCAAATTAAGTACATCAATATCAATATTTTTGGATGATTTGACAGATTTCAACTTTTTTTTGGGGAGGTAGAGGACAAGCTATCTTCCCGGCCCTCGAGGATTTTTGCCTTTCTTCAATCTGTTTTTGTACTAGTTTCGTGACGTCGTATCCCTCTATACACATGTTTAGATCATTACCCTGATAAAGCCATTTCAACTGACTTTATAATATCTGAATTTTTATCGCTCATAGTCGCGATGGTAGCTGGTGCCGGTATTAGGGTTATCGTATTCTCGGTGAACATGTGTCGTGCCATCATCGCGGCGATCAACATCTCGGTGTCGATAGACGCCGCTGGGATCGAGTCTCTCGCGATGATGTCGTCGAGAGTTGTCGGTACGATAGTCGAGATGCTGATCATATGCACCGCTGCTGGGGTCATAGGCTGTGGTACCGTACCCAGTATCATAAGTTGTACCGTATGTGTTACCTATGGCATCTGTGCCATAACCTGTCGTACCGAAGCCAGTCGTTGCATATCCACCATATCCAGTGGCGTCAAAAGTGTTCCCATTTTTATCATAAGATGTGCCAATTGTATCGTATGTTGCTCCGGTGGTATCATAATCATAGTAGTCATTTGTGTACGCAGAATTGCCGAACCGATCAGTCATTTTGCCAGGCTGGTCAAATTTGGAGCTTTGAAATTCAATATGGCTGACAGGCGAAGGATAATTAGAAAAGAAAGTGGCCTTCGAATGGAGGTTCGCAGAGCTCTGGAGCACTTCTTATAATCCTCGTGGCGGAAAGTATCTTTGCAAATGATTGTACCTTGACATCATATCTGAGTTGTAAAAAGGGTATTGCGTATAGGGGGGCGATGCACATGGCTCGAATGAAAGATAAATATGATGACCACTGTCGCAATTAAATGCACTGATTGGCTGACATTTCTGGGGAAGTTCGTTCCAGACCGTCGCCTCGGGAGGCGGATGATGGAGGACACTAGGCCATGAGCCGACAGATATTACTGCCACTTCTATAACACCATCGAAAAATCATTCCTGAGTAGTTTCATTCGAGAAGACCTCATGATATAATTGTCAAACATTTAATTCCATCCCTTGCGTCAATCGAAAAACGGTGTGGCTCGTGGCAAGAAATCTGCCCAGGGTGATATGACGAGCTTGCCACCACCATATATGGCGCATTGTGAATAGCTCAATTCGAACGTTCAAAAGAAATTGGATTAAAAATGAAAAATCAAGTTACTGGGTGTTCTAGGGGCCTGAGGTTTGGCCACGACTTGCGGGCTCTTGTGCGTGTATTAAGTGGCGTGCTTCACGCGAAATGAAAGCGACTTTCCCCAGTACTCCCGAATGGAAGTAATTGAGTGAGCTACAGACAATTATGACATTGGAATTATATCAAGTCTTTGAATTATAGCTCGTTTTGCGAGTATTGTCTTCGTTCCCCTTGGTCCATACATGTTTTTCCATCAAGAGGAGGGTATACAGTTTAGCTCTCTCTGCCCAACGGCGCCAACGAGTCCGACAGGAATTCGCTGGCATTCATCAAATCCGTACTGCCGTAGACAACACGGCGGCGAATACCGGAAGGAGCGCCACGGTTGACTGGTGCACCATCTGTACCTTGCTGGCCGCTCGTCCGAGCGACCCAGTCCTGCAAGTTACCATATTCATCCATACTCCCACCTCCAACCGTGAACACAATGGCTTCGTTGAAGGCTTGGCGACGTTGGCCGAAGGTGGCACCGGTACCAGGGCCCTGGATAGTTCCACCGGGCATCTGTTGGGTTCGGGATGCAGAGGTCGGAGGCATGGCCCCACGTGCATTGGCGCTTCGCGGGTCAAAGTAGAGGTAGTTTTCGGTCTTTGCAATTGCCGAGCTGGATGCGGCGGAGGGGTCCATGATGGATTCCGTGATCTTGGTTACGGTAAGATCCTTGTTTGCGGGCAGGAAGTTTTTAACACCGGAAAGCAGGTTTTCGAAGTTAGCACCCAGGCCACCGGAGGTGAGGCGGTCTGTTAGGCGGTTGGAGAGGGATGAGAAACCGCGAAAAAGATCGTTGGATTGCTGCTCTGGGGCAGCAGTGGTCATCATGGTCATTCGCGTGATCTCGCGGACTTGCCGAACATATGCAATCGGCGTCACATCCAAGACACCAGCCTTGATCAGAGCCTCCTCAAATTCGCTCATCTCTGCGCGGTTCAATTCGGTCTCGGTACTGAGGAACCAGATGACGAACAGACGCAATTTATCAAGCGGATTGCTGCCTTTGGCGGGGTTATTAATGAGCTCGAGGATTTGCGACTTGGATTGTTTTGTAATGTTTTCCTCCAGCTCAAAGAAGCCATCTAGTTGTCGATCCTTGATGCCCTTAAGTAAGGAAGTGGCGATGTTCATGTGCATATCGAGAACTGCTTTTCGCTCCCGCAACTCGGGTAGTAGAGTTATAGCGGCCTTGAGATGTTGTGCCGAGGCGCTTGTGTCATTCTGGAGATCTTCGATAGAAGAAGCACCTGTCTTCTTTGTGATATCGTTGGCGTCCTCCTTGTATCGTGTCAGCTCGGCGTCAATATCCTCGGCTACCTGAGGAAAGGGAGCGCCGGCATTCCTTTGCCAGAAGAAATCGTTGCTGTTGATATCGTAGGACTTCTTTGAGACCTTGCCTGACTCCTCATCATCCAGGGTAATCCGATTTAGACGCATCTGAAGAACGTCTTGCACAAGAGATTGGTATGTCCAAGAATGCGAGAGCATGGGTACCAAGTCAACATTTCGATCCATCACAATCAACACAGGACGGCTAGAAACAACACCAGGCAGGGCTCTTTGGTTGCCAGAGAAAAGGTTATCCTTGGAGTTGAGGATGTGATCACGGAGTTTTCGATCGAGTTTGGTGGCAATCATCTCTGCCGCCCCACCTTTGGGACATCTGATGATGGGAATTGTACCTGGAAAACGAATCAGAAACAATTTCTAAATTATAATACCAAAGAAAGAGTACATACCCATGGTGACGCTCACGCTGAAGAGACCGCTGACCACTTTATCGATCATAGCATCCAAGTCCTCATCACTTGTCTTGCCACTGTTAATTTTGTAGTAGGCATCATTGCCTAGTCCCAAGCTGAACAGATCGGGCTCAGCAACGATGAAGTTAAGATATTGATCAAAGACCTGGGCGATGTTCTCTGATGCGCCAGAGGTCGCTATTTGCGATGCGAAGTCTTCGAGGAGTGGGCGGGGAACGGAGGAGAGGAAGTTCACATAGGCAGGAGAGTACAAACCACCCGCGAGATCGCGGGTGATGGCCTGGATATTAGCCTCGTTGGGCTCGACCAGGTACACCACGGGGACATCGGGAATAGGGTATCGTTGGGAGTTAATGTTCCTGGTATAGTCTCTCGTTAGCGGACAGACCCACCAGACTACCAGAAGTGTAGACAGTGTCAAGTCATGCGTCATACAGATGAATGGTGATTCCCCAAGCACGAAGATCATTGACCCTTAGCACACTGCTGATAACGTCTCGGCCCATGCCATCGAAGACCAAAACCTTCCAAATGGGATCGCCATCTTCGTTCAAAATAGGCGTGGATTGGGAAACGAGTCCAGAATGTCCTGACGGGTCATGGGTACTTTCGTCGGCAGGGCGCGGATCATGGTTCAGATTGAGAAGCTTTTGAATGGAAGCTATATTGTTCGGTCAGCTCATCGGCGATAGTTGCGGGGGGTTGTCACGCTGCAAGGGTTCACCACTTACCGACCTGTCGGTCCCGGAGTGACATAGGATGCGCCATGGCGGAGCAGCGACCACGGGCACGGAATTGAAGAGGACACGAGGGCTAGTTCACGACATGAAACCAGCAATAGGGAGGGCCGTGAGTGAGATGCCGTGCTGTTGATGCACTCCACTGGCCCAGGTGGCCGCAGCAGCAGATGACATAATCAAACACAAACACTGCAAACAGATCACATGTCAGTCCGTTCCGCCGCAGGGGTTGGGCGGAATACCAAGGTGATACAGAGAGCCCGTAATGGTCACCATTCTAATCCAATCACACACTACTCCTCGCGCAAGGGAGTGTTCGCTCCAATACCGACCGCCCAAGGCCTCTGCAGCTTCTGTCCTTCCGACCTCTAACCTCTCCTTGTCAACACCAACTTTTCCCCCCCCTCCCAACCCCTCTCCTTTCTTCGTAAAGTGAATGGCTATGTTGCTAGAGTGGCTCTTTGTATGAGGGTCCTTCGTGTCTTTCCTTAAGGGCTGTCCGAGGCAAAGCTTAAAGAGAGCAGAGAAAGGAGAGTGCCGGCCTTTACAGGGACATTTGAAGCCGTCCGGGATCAAATACAAAGTGAAGGAGGATACACTCGGAAACAAATCCAAGCATCAAGCGCAAGCCTTAAGAGGATCCACGAAGATTCTCCCAGTGGCGTTCAATTACTTTTTCCTACGGTGTACTCGCTGCGGCAGGCAGTCGTCATTACAGGGGGAATTCAGTTTGGTGCCTGAGGCAACCAACACCACCTAAACTCAGGCGCCGCGGGACTTGCCCAGGCACCTTCTCGTCACATCAGGTACGGGAGAACTCATCATTCTTTTCTCTCCTTCTCTTTCTCTCGCATCCTAGCCGTACTCCCACTCTCTTACACCGTTTCTTTTCTTCACCTCAGCGTCTCAAGCTTGTGGCTCTCGACCTATCAGAATCCCCAACTCCACCTCACCGCCGGCCGATTTGACTCCGAGGTCCGAGAACCTAAAGAGCAAGCGGTGGAACCCCTTCTGCAGTTTTCCTCTGTGCACGTGACACGATCGACAGTAGTAAACGGGGCGCGCAAGCAACGAGCAACTGCGGTCCGGCGAGGTTGACCACCATGGAGCAGTCATCGGCTCAACACCCAATGTCGGGTGGGTCGCATGCTGCCCCCGGGCAGGGTCAGTTACCTCCTGGTTATTGGAACGGCCTCGATGCCTTGTTCCCCGAATCTCAGCTCCAGCCTGGTCAAGGTCAGGATCCATCCACGCAACAAACTCCGATGGGGATTAGCTGGGACCACCCGATTTTTCAACAGCAGCAGCAACAACAGCAACAAAACCAGCAGCCCCCGCAGTCTCAGAATCCCCTTCAGCCCCAGACGCAGTCGAACCATGGGATCTATTCCGCCATCCCGCAGACCTGGCAACAGAACCCTCTCCACCAAGCGCCCGCGAGCTATGCAATTCCATCACAATTTCAACCGCACCAGCAGCTCCCGCAGTACCCACATGACCAAATGGCCTTCGATTCACGGCCCTTGACGCCCTCAGAGAGCTCTGCGTTTCCGACGTATACCTACCAACAAAACTACTACCACCCACAGCAGCTCGCGGTGCAGGAACCTTTGATCGAACGATCGACGCAACATCAGCAGCCGACTGAATTTTCGACCACGGCACCTCGATCGTCGATATCTCAGTTTCACCTCCCTTCTCCCTACCAAACAGAACTGCCTACCATCGACCTCACCAATGACTTCCCCCATGCCGAGTCTCACCAAACCATCAACCCGCAATTCCTCAGCCCTACGGCTCCGACCCCCAACCAACCACAGCAGCAGCAACAACAGCGTCAACAGCGACAGCAACACGTGCCAAACAACTTTTCATACGCGGTCCCTGCCGAATTTCAAGGAGCTGACGGGACGATGTTCAACTACTATCAAAATGACTTCTCCGTGCAACCTCAAGGCATCCCATCCAATCTTGGAATGCCACAAATTGGTATGATAATTTAATATCCCTCCATTTATACTGACACTAACTCTGCATAGCTGCCAGAGGTCATTCTACACCCGCTGGATTTCCTGCGCCTCCTGATGTTGTTATCACAAATACAACTAAACCTGCCGCCAAGAACAAGCCAAAGGCCAAAAAGCCCACTGCAAAAGTGAAGAACGCACAGACAAAGTCGGATAGTGATAGCTCGGATCAGTCGGATTCGGAAATTGAAGCCCCAGATGAGCCTTCTCCGATCCCCTCAACTCGATCAAACGACCCTGTGGAAGGTGCCAAATACGATACCATGAAAGCAGTTTGGTCTCCCAGAAACAAGCGTCCAACACCGGACAAAGTAAAGAGTGCGCTTGTGGCCTTCCCAAAGATCATCAAAACTCTACGTGATGCATGGAAGGACCAGGTTCAAGCAATGAAGCTGGCAGAAAACCAAGGTGACAATGACAAATTTACGGTTCTTAAGAAAGACGTCGCACTGCAGCGGCAAGTCATGGACAGCATCGTGAGAACTGCCTTGGATATGGGCCACCCCATGATTGTTGAAAAGTGTGTCATCCCCTCCTTCTCTCCAACCCCTTTTCCTTGCACACAAAATCTCTATATCCCTAGAAGCTCCAAGCAAATTGAGCCCTTTGCCCGAGTAATTTTTCATCGTGGTCATGGGCCAAATTAAAGGCCATTCCTTGGTTCATTTTGTGTGCCGATAACATTGAAATGCCATGTTTGGTTTGGACCTAGCGGAGACGGAACCGTCTACTTCCCAAACAGGTGAAATGGGAATGCCTGAACCACATTCTGTAACGCAATTCCTGATGTTGCAGAAGCATTCAACCCGAGCGGACTAGCCTTCATCACATGCATCCGATATTGCCTTTGAATCATACGTTTGCTAACCTTTTATTTCGATATAGGCTTGGAGAACACCCCATGGCGGTCATTCCTATTTACTCCTTCCTGGCTGAGCGCTTCCAGTCAGTCGATTATGATGGTTCTTTGACTGTCAACTTGCTCAAGGTAAGCTTACATCTGGCCAACCCTCCTGAACCGTCTACTAACTATTTCTACAGCTTCTGGAACGATTCGTCACCGTAGATGAAGATTTGCTGCAAAAAACCAACCTTAGCAAAATCCTTCCGAAGTTTGTTAAGAAGGGAGGCCCGGTTACGAAGGAACTTGCCCAGAAGATTTTAGAAAACGCTTCTGCCTCTACCAAGAGAAAGCAGAATAATGCAAAGACCGGAAAAGAAGATCCGCCTGCGCTCAAGGCGCCCCTGCGAGATTCACCCTCGGCTGACGTTGCGGGAACCAAACGGGCACGCGATGGAGATAGTAACACGCATCCCGCAACAAAGAGGATGGTTGTCGCACCGAACGCTAAGGAAGCGAGCAAAGCTGGGCCTGCATCTAACGGACCCGCTAAGAGTGGCCCCAACGGAAAGGCAGCAGCAACAGCAGCCCCTCGTCCGCGAACGAATATTGTCGCGCCCAAGCCTAGTAGTCTTTTTGGTACGCTGAGCTCTGCATCAAAGAGACCCGGAACAACCAACGCTGAACGTGCTGCCGCGGCCGCTGCCGCAAAGTCGACGTACGTTTACCTTGCCGCCTTTTCCCTGACAGACCCATGCCCTATTCCTCTCCCTTGAATTTTTTTCTTCCCTCACCTAAAATACATCCTGGATTTTTCTGACATCGATTGCCAGACCCAGCGCAGAAAAGAAGGAGAAACCGGCGGCTCCTCCCAAGTCCACGTTTTCGTTTGGTGATATCATGGCCGACTTGAGCAAACCCAAGGACGCCCCCTCAACCAAAACGACCGAGGAAAAAACTCCCGAAACTGAGGAAGAACGTGAAAAGCGAGTCAGAAAAGAGTCTAGGCGGAAGTTGCGCGTCACCTGGAAGCCTGATGACTGTCTCGTCGAGACTCGGCTATTTACTCATGATCCCGACGAAGAACTTGGCCCCGGTGATAGCTCTCTACGTGGAGTAGGTGACGTGAAGGGTGAGGGAAGTGTATTGAAGCTCCATAAAGATCTGGAGGAGCTAGAGGAGGACGACCTTGGTGGTATCCGTGAGACGAACATCAACGACTACCCTATCCCCACTTGTAAGCCTATCGAATGCCGGCCTATTATGAGCGTGACTGACCTTAATAGTGATTGACATAGTTTATGAAAATGGCCAAACGAAGGCGGGCAACTTCGTGAAACGTGGTGGTGACCAAATGCCATTCAGCCCAGAAGAGGAGGCACAGAAGCATCGAGAAGCAACGACTCTGATGACCTACTATAACTCTCCTGCCGACGTTCCCCCGACACCCAAGGAGCCTTCTGCGCCTGAGTCCGGTACTGAAGAGGCTGCCCCTGAACTGGTTTTCTTTGGAGAATCGGCGGAGGACTTTGTCAAGGTAAGTAATTGGCGACATTGCTGAGAGGGACAAGGAAAATTCTAACTGTGATGGTTTATAGGCTCGGCAAGAACGCTATTACGCTCATGTCAATCCCAAGCTCACAGTGGCACCTGCACCTCTATCACAGCCTGCCACTGCCCCTGGAGGATTCGATATCTCCAACTTGCTGAAGCTCATCAATCCTGCTTTGCAACAACAACAGCAATCTACACCCCCTCCTCAGCCACAACCGACACCTCCACAGGCTCCTGCGTCAGAACTGGAGCGCACCATCGGCAAGTTCCGACAACAGCAGAGCCAAACACAACCGCCCCCACCTCCACCGGCCCCTGTCAGCCAGCCGACAGCGACGCAGGAGATTGACTTCCAGAAGATCTTCAACGTCATGCAGCAGATGCAGGGATCTACTTTCCCCCAAGCTCCACAGAGCCAGGCGGGAATGGCCCCCAATCTGGGTGCCATGTTTGGGCAGCAGTTCGGTGGCCAAAACCAAATGCCTAACCATAATTCTTCCTATGGCCAATCCTACGAGGATCCAGAACGTAAAAGAATCCGCGAAACGAGCCAATCAGAAGAGTGGAGTCGACAGAAGCGGACGAAGGCTGGTGGTCCTATGCCGTATAAAGTAGGCGTCGTTCCTTGCAAGTTCTGGGCAGAAGGCAAATGCAGAAAGGGCGACAATTGCACATTCCGCCATGATCCTCAATAATCTCGCTTTTCGACTTGGGCTCCACTCGTCCTCTCAGCTGATGCCTATTCTTATTCTTATGTTGTCCAGCTGACAGTCCGCCTTTATCTTAATTCTTGTATCCTTTCTATTGCATATTCAGTGGCACTGACCAAGTGCCTGGGGGACATTTCAATGGCGTTCATGTGTCGGCATCATTCGGTCCCGAGGGTCAAGCATGTTTTGCATGGGATTCCCACATACAGGTACGAAGAGCCGGGGCGTTTTTATTTTCTTTTTACTTTCTTGATTCGATCTCGAGATCTTCTGTCTGCCATTTCTCGGCGCATTTCAGCTGGCTCGGGTTAGCAGTGATCATTGATACGGCGCAGTCTGGGGCAAAACGGGGAATGTACATTAAGTGGTATCAACTTATTCTCTAGAATGGAGATTTGTGCCTGAGAATACAGCTTTCATACCAACGTAGTCCACAAGTAGTGTGTGTAATCATGTACAGTAGCGACCCAGCGCTACATGCTGGGACGGGTTTACCAAAGAGTCATCTCAGACTAGAATTGGAATCGAAGGCATTGCGACAACACTGCAAGGGATGGTGATTTATTAATCAGTGTTTGGCATGAACATTATTATATCACATCGTTCATCCCTCATCAATGCACCGTAAGACCCAATTAGGATGGATACATGTCTGACCTTATACCTGCTAACAGACAAGTGCCTTGGTACATTCTTTCTAGAGTAGATCTCATCATATCCAAATCGATGGACTCGCCAGACCAAGCCCTCAAAGTTCGAATTGACAAACGCACCAATGCAGGCCAATTATGCGGAGGAACAAGACACCATCCACCCGAGGCCGCATACTGCAACCGACTGAGGACTGCTGCGATGATTTGGATCGCGGCTCCAAAGGTGCACCTCATCATATTCCAGATCCATTCGTGGCGGAAATGATACCATAGATTCGGGATGAGAGCGGCACAATTCTGAAGCGCCTTTTGGGCGTGGTTGAATACCTCTTGGAAAAGCTGGGTGTTGTTTTGAAGATAGCTCGGCAGGAAGCTGTAATGGACTGCTAGGTAGAGAATTGGGCGATAGATTTTCTCGAGACCCATGCGATAGCGGCTGTATAGAAGAAACTCCAGATCTTGATTGTCTGGTGTAGGGGAGGGTAGGCCGCTGAGTGACATTTGGTACCTGCGATAGATTCTATTAGCATATGACTGAAAGGAAAGACAAGATTAAATTAGCGACGCGGAATATTTATGCATACCAGGAGTATATGACTTCTGCGGCTGCGGAAGTCCGTTCAACAACACCATGGATATTGTTGACCCAGTCTTGCTCCCCACCTCGCCACATATCAATGAGCATATCGTTCACAGTCCGACGATTGCATATCGACCCAATGTAGAACCTCCATCCCTTTTCATCGTCAGTGTCACACATTTCAGGCCATGACCTCGTGACAATATCCTTATTATCTCCAAATCTGTCTGCTGGAGATATCGATGCCGACGAAGTTCTCGGGAAGGTTGGGAATTGATTCGCATATCCCAGGCTCTCAAGACAGCTGCCCCACAATGGAAGTTCTGCCTGCATTTCACTTTTCGAGTGGATTAGAGGATTTCCCAAACAGAGGATGACACAAACCGAACTCACTGCTCTGCTTGAATACATGACCAATATAGGCGTGATTCGAGATTATAATAGTCGATATCTGCGGTCCATTGCTCTCGACGCAAGGAGCGTAGACGAACTTCTAGTCTGCAAGAAGCTTGTTGAAAACAAAACCAGGCTTGTAACGGGCGAATAGCGTGACTATGATAGGATCCAGCTAGAAGGAAACATTGGATATCTGTTGGAGATGTGTTCAAGGAGCCCAGTCTTTGCTCGGCTGCATGAAAATAAGCCTCGGCCAGCTCAACGTTCGCATCTGACTGAGGCGGACTGGAAATATTATCGAGATCGTTAGGTATTTCACTCAATGGAACGAAGGAAGATGTGCAACAGGCAAGTGCACAGGCCAGAAGCTATTCAAATAAGAGCTGTTAGAGTTGTGGCGAATGTGACCCTTGCGACGTATAACAGGAACTCACCACTTGGCACGATGGCCCATCCCAACCTAACCCTTGAAGAGTCACCTGTCTGGCATATCGCTCGAGCGTTTCAGCTTCAACAACAGGGTTCCTTCGATGAATCAAAACAATGTATTTCCGACATAGGTGCTGGATGTCATCCAGAGAGGAACCCACTTCCGCTTGCCGAGGAGGTGAGAGTACATGTGGTTGATTGTCCAAGGAATCGAGTAAGAAAGATCGAACATGTCTCTCTGATTCGGGAATGACCCGATTGAATATTGGCCAGCGAAGCATATACTCCGGAGAATTGGCTGCATATAAGGTCAAGGGATCGTGGTCATCAGCCCGGTCCTCGATACTCGTGGCACTTCCTGGATGATTGCGACTCGCGAATGGATCTGCCAGGGGGCTCGAATTCTGTGTACCAGTAGCTAACTCTAGGAGCGAGCCCCTGGCTGAACGACCGGACAAAGAACTCGACCCGCTATCTTGCTTAAGATCTTCCAGGAGCGAAGCAATCTGCCCTAGCCTCTGGAGGATCTCATGATTGGCAGACTCAAAATTCGTCCTTAAAGATAAGCATGTTAGAAAGGCCATCAAAGCTTGACTTAAAAGTCAAAAGCCGTTAGGCGACCCGACTTACTGAACTGGATGCGGCGAGGCTTCGGGATAAACACACTCCACCCCTTGTATTGCACAATAGCTACAGACGGGCCTAGTATTGTCGCACCGGGTCTTTCGCAATCTGCAGGTCTGGCAAGCTGTTGGGGCGCGTGTACGACTCTCGCGTTTCCTAGGAAACTTGGGATCCAAATTCATGACTCTAGGGTGATATTTTTCTTCCCTTTGAGACTCCCGGCGTGACTTGGGGAGCACCAGGGAACCCACGAGGGAAATAAGGTGAATCAAATGCGGGCTGTGGATGATGAACCGGTTATAGAGAAGTATATTCGGGCTATGCAGAGGGGCCGTGACGAAGTAAGAGTGTAATAGACAAAAAGGCGTGACATGAATCCTTGATAGGACGGTTTGTGCGAGGTTTACGGCTGTGGCGTGGCAGGATGAAACTAAAGAAATTCTCTAGACAAAGAAAGTCGCAAGAGAAAAGTTGAGAGGTGAAGTATCTTTCTTGAAAGCTCCATCTCTGGAGCAGGGCCCCGAGGCTGTTTATTGGAGAACTGTTCGTCGCTGCACTCGGCACCTGGGCAGGGTTTGTCGCTGGCGTCGTGCCCCCGGACGGTGGAAAGGTTGGAGCTGCGAGGCTGCGCCTTTCCATCTCCCAAGAACCAACGCAACCAATTAAGGTGCATGGCTCTTTTTTTGGGTCACCTGCAGCGCCATTGTGGTAGAAAGCGGCGAATCGAAGTGATTGACATGACGAATGCCGGGGGTGACTTGGTCGAGAAACCCGAGTTGTTTCCTCGTCACCCGAGGAAAGGTTCCGGGATACCCCGGGGATTGAGGCCCAATAGCTGGCAGTTAGGGGTGGCACATTGGTCATGTACTGCATGTGGGAAAGACATGCATGGCGAAGATTTGTATAAGCTATGGCACCAAAGAAGAGTAGGGCGCGCCCGCTTCTTTGACGTTTCCAAAAAAGCAATACCTGCCTTGACATGACAAATCTTTAGAATAACATTAATTTCAGCTTTCGGAGCTACTCAGTTCGTGGCTTGCCTGCATGATGCAAAAGATTATAGGCAACTTGATCAATGCAGGTGCAAGCAACTACATTGTGCAGGGCTGTGGATTGCATTTCTGGCCAGCAGGAATCATTCATACCATACAAGGTCTAAAAAGCCAAATTGAATAGGAAGAAACCACAGTATCGAAGATAATCTCAATACAGCAAGTATTGGTTTTAGCAAATGATTACTATCGACAATAGCTGTCATGTAACATCGGGTACATGGACATAATGCTTGTGAAGCATATATTCCAAGAAAATTATGGATGTGTTTTGATCGCGGCCATTCCCAGTAGTCCTTGAAATTATCGATTCGTGGTATTTTTATCATGAACCCAGCGTCGGGAGAGAGGGGGAGGTGCGCGGAACGTCATATCACTGTGAAGATAAATACTTTCTTATGGACAAGGACTCCGTCTACAGATCTCAGGAGGCAGTTGCTCAGGTGGGAGATTTTGATTTGGCCTGAAGCTAACCCTATTCACGTGGCTTGGAGAAGCGGTCAAGAGATTATAATACCTAGAGATCATTGGTGACTACCATTTTTGCCTCGGCTGGAGGCCCTCAGTAAAAGGAAGCCGAAGAAAGAAACAAGAGCATAGCGATGGGATTCGAACGTGGTATGGCATGTGAACATAACTACGATTGCCAAGAGTTGCTTGCTTTTCGCATAATTCATACATGTAAATACTCTAGTATACATTTATTATTTTCGGTGGGTAACATGGGGGAGGGGGGGGGCAATATTTGCGAAGCACCTAAAATACTCGGTCAAAATAACCTCACACGTTGTATTGGATTGATACACATTCTAGTTCCTAGAATTTACTTTTGAAGACCTCTGCCCCATCGAAATGCTTATCAGGGTTAACATCAAGTGTTCAAAATGAAATTCGTATATTTTATTCTTTTTTTGCTGACAATAACGGGAAGAAGCTCCCCTGAATAGATATAGGCACTCCGGGGTATGTCGCTAATTAAACCGCGCTGAATTATTAATGTGATTCTATGCCCGTTTTCACGTCTGTGTACCCCATCAAAAATAAATTATTCCATTCGTGATCAGTACATGCACGTCCAAATCATTGCCTAAACGTACTCATCTCCTGGGGCTGGGTATCCTTTTGGCCATCGGAAGACATTTCGTATGAAGGTGCATACATGTTTTGCTGCCCATAATCATAGTTAACGGGCATGTAGCCTGGCTGAGTGGCAGTTTCAGAAGCTGGTGGAACAGCATGTCCTTGAGGCGAAACAGCAGCAGCAGCTTCCTTCTTGTCCATATTTCTTTTCACCAGGTAGATCAGATACAGGACACCAAGCAGCAAAGGAACCCCGACGCCAACACCGACACCGATGCCTGCTTTGGCACCTGCTGAAAGCCCACCTGAGCTGGATCCATTGGATGCATTGCTTGTTGAGGTGTTTGTACTTGTGCTGGAAATTGTCGAGGTTTGTGTTGCGAAGTCTTCTGACTTCCAGCGAATTGAGATTCCCTTGGCGTTTACGCCATAGGAGCCTGAGTAGGATGTGACGGTACCTCCTTGGGTGTAGGTATATTCGGCAGCAGTGTCGGTGTTAGATGAGCTGCATTGGTTTGTTGAGTACCAGTAGTTATCATGGCCCGTTTGCGCATTGTAGCCACTGAATACGAAACGGTTAACAAAGGATTGACCAGAAGAAGCACAGGAACATGATGTAGTACTCACTAGGGGCAGCATGTTGCGGCGGTCACGACAGCATTATCACTCGCGAGACTTGTTTGACCCGCAGCGGTATAGCCATCAGGGCAGATACCCGGTGAGAAGTAAGACAAGCCGGTCTTGTAGCCCGATGGAAAGCAAGTATCCCATTTAGATGGCCCAAGACTCAGATACCATTCGATGTCGGCGCCCGTTGTAGTGACCGTAGGGTAGTCACCCAGATTGGAGCTATCATAGTACCACCAGCCGTTACTTTGCGTTGTACACGACGGGGGTGGCGTAAAAGTTGTACTCAGGGCACCCACGGACATTTTGCTACCACTCCTGGGGAAAGCAGTGCCGGCAGGAGCAGAAAGCAAACCGGTCAGCAGGAACCAGGCAGGGTTTTGGGGGGCGGGCCCTTTATTAGGAAAGGGGCCACAACATTAACTCGGAAAGTGTCCAGCGCTAAGTTGTTGGGGCAAAAAGATGCGCTGATCTCGCGTGGGGTCTAAAAACCGTAACATTGTTTGGTCCGGAGATAAGCGCTGCGAGAGTCTCGTATGGGAGGGAGGCCAGCCCAGCAAAATAGAATTGCACGAGACTGAAGTGCCTCCCGGCACCCGGAGTGTTGCTGCTCCATGTGGAAGGAATAAGGTGGTGGTGCCTCAGATAAACTATAGCCGCGATCCCAATCGAGTCATCTCCCACGTGCCACCCGCATGGCCCGGCTCATACTTGCCCGGGACGAGTTGAGCCGCTGACACCAAGGAGTAAAGCCACGCATCTGCTAGAACCAGACCATCGCGTGCTGAGGATCGGGGTCAGGTTCTGCGCTCAAGCATCTCTGGGGTCCCATTCGACTCTGTATCCCTACGAAGAAAACCCATCGCTCCAATTACCCTATAATAGCCTCACCAATCTGGGTTGGAGGGCTCCCCTGCTTAACCAGCAATCAGTAACTGGATAGTCCTCGATCTGCTCGTTGATTGAAAACCGGGCCAGCAAGGCTTGCCATGCGCTAAGCCTGACGATCTAAAATTTCCTCGGATTCCAAATAGATGCTAAGATGGCGGGTGGATCCGTTAAACATTCGGCACTGCCCATTTGCCCCTTCATGGACAAAACACGTCCCGGATCTCTGGTCGGCCCAATGCAGCGCCGACGAGCTTAAACTGCCATCGGCATTCATTCATTCAACTGTCGATCATCGATCATCGGCCACCGCGCACTAAAAGCAATTTTCCCATGTTGCAATTATTCAGCAGTCCTTAAGCTCCCTAAACACTCAGCCTCACGCAGGCCCACCGTGGGAAGTTCTCGGACCCAATGGCCGCAGCCCTAGGACCCGTTTCTCTGACACGAAAGTAAGCACTAAAATCAAGGTGGATTTTCAAACCAAGTCAGGAGCAATCACACGATGACAGGGGTGTTTCGTTTTTTACGAATGAGAGACGCGAGTCTTTGACAAATACTCACAGGAACTAAGGATATTGACTGAATTATAGCGCTCGCGATAGATACATCGATGCAATGCGGAATTGAGTAACCTGAAAGAAGTAGACTCGTCCATTCAAATCGTTACTCGCTAACGTAAGAAATAGATACCGAATGATCCCGTAAAAGGGGTAGATTTACAAATGGCGCCTGGAAACGTGCAAGCCGAATTGAGCAAAACACAACGCCGAGGGGAAATGCTGAGTAAAAGCGCGCACAGGAGCATAGCACCGGCGGTCATCATCTAACGCCATCACCGGACTTTCCTTGCGGGTTTCTTTGCGGGCGCCTCATTCAGTTCAGACCAGACATCTTCGAAGACAGTCTTTCGGGGACCGATTTGCCCCTCGTAGAAATTCAACTTGCGCACCACCTCCATGGCGCCCGTGCCCAATCCCATGGTCTTGCCCATAATAATACACTCCGAAACACCCTCAATGAGATCGGTACGGCCAGCACCGCCAGCATCAAAAAGGTGGTCTGCGGTCTTCTCGAACGAAGCGAGCTGGAGGACAGAGTCCCGCATCTTGGCCAGACCAAAACGGGTGATACCCAGTACCTCACCCTTGTATGTCATCACGTCTGCCAGTAGCTGCATGTGACGAGGGTCAATGTCCATGTCCTTCATGACCTCGCTGATTTCGGTAATAATGGTGCTTCGTGCAGCCTCGATGCCGAGTACTTCACGTGCTTCCATGACGTTGTTGGTTTTGGTGTGGAGACCGTCAACACCAACTGTGGTCATGCATTCCCGCAGACCGTAGCCTTCCACCAGCAGGGTGTTGATCGTGGAAGTCTCATCCGTCCGGATGATGGCACGGTGGGCGCGTGGGTGTCCCAGAATTTGAATGGTCGGTAAGATGCGCTTAAGATGCTTCAGACGAAGGAAGGGGTCGGCGCTGGTAGCCGAAATTTCGGTCTTAGACAGGTTTGTCTTGCTGCTTGGATCCAAATCGATCGTGACCTTGATAGACCGGCCAGTGGCACTGAACTTGAGGTCGTCGCCCTTGAATCGCTTATGGTTTTTGATCGCCGCAAGAATCTGAGGCATCCGAAGTTCCAATTGGAGGTCGTTAATGGTTTTGAAGTTGATCTTGGCCTTGATGTAAGCTTCATTCCCATTCCAATTCTCAGTGATTGAGTGGATGATATCTTGAAGGTAGGTTTTTTCGATCCGACCCTTGACGATACGTGCCGCAGCGATACTATCCTTGGTGACTAGCTCGCAAGCAACAACCGGAGTACTGATTTCCTTGGAGGCGTTGATGATTTCCTTGATTCGAGGCACACCCTGGGTGATACTCATACCGGCGACACCAGCAAAGTGGAAAGTTTTCAGGGTCATCTGAGTACCAGGTTCACCAATAGACTGGGCACCCACCGCGCCGACAGCATGACCAGGTTCGACTTGAGCCTTCTTATACTTCTGCAAGCAGGCGGTGATAAACGTTCGCAGTGTGGTCTCTGTCAATTTACCTGTGTGATCCAAGCCTTTCCGGCTTCTCTCGTCGGACGGGTCAAAATCACCACCACGAGAAATAAGTCTGTCGGCCTTCGTCTGGACATATTGCTCAATTGAATCCAAGAAGTCGCGCGCACTCTCGAACTGATCGATGCCATTGTCAGTACGATCCATGTATTCCAAATCTCGGCCCAGCAAGTCCTTGCGGTAAAGCTTGACACGCTCCTTCTGGAGCATTTCCTCGCAGACCCCCATGATTTCCTTAGGCAGCAGACTCCGTTCGTCGTTGTTATAGGTGGTGGATTCAGAGTGGATAAACGTCCGATCGAAATGGACAGGCTTGGCCTTGCCCTCCATATCCACCGGATCCAGTTTATCATCACCATACTGGAACTGCACAATGGCAGATGATGAGTTTCGAACAGTATCATCGTACTGTGAGGAAAGATCTTCGAGTGACTTCATCAAACGACGAGACATGTAACCGGTTTCGGCAGTCTTGACAGCAGTATCGACCAGACCTTCACGACCAGACATAGCGTGGAAAATGAACTCGGTGGGTTCGAGGCCGGAGAAGAAGCTGTTTCGGACGAAACCCTTTGAAGGGGGCTGTCGAGCATTTTTAGGGAAGTGAGGCAGGGTCCGGTCTTGGAACCCATCAAGGACACGCTGTCCGCCGATAATTTGTTGACCGACTAGGGCAACCATCTGCGACACGTTGATGCTGGATCCCTTGGATCCCGAAGTAGCCATGATCAGGGGCGAGTTGTATTTGCTGAGCTGCGCAATGCACTCATCACCAGCTTGCTGTCGAACCTTACTAAGAATACCGGACAGCTGGTTCTCCATAGTCTGCAACTCATCACAGCCGGGATACTTTTCCAGAGTACCGGCCTTGTACTTCGCAATGACTTCATCACAAGCGGCGTAGGCAGTTTCAACCAAGTCGTTCTTCGACTGAATTAGCTTTTCGCTAGGGTAAACATCAGTGATACCGATGGAAAACCCCATGTTGGTGAACCACCGTGCCGACAATTTTGACAGGCGATTCATGCCCTCGGCAGCTGCAGGAGGCCCGAAATCACGAAGCATAATGTAGAAGACATTATCCTTCTTACCAGAACCGATGGTAGACTTATCCATGACACCACACATGACCTCCGAATTGCGAATAACAAGCCATGCATCATTTGGATCAAGATCCTTTGGCCGGCCGTCCTTGGGTTGCTTAAATTGACGGCATGCAGCATCTAGATTGACTAGAACTGGGTCGTCCTTGTTAGGACGCATCAGCACATTGAAAACCTGCTTCCCTGTCCAAAGCATTTGCGGCTTAAGGACTGAGGGCGGTGGCAAATCAAATCGTGTTAGGGGGCCCAGCATGTATAGACAAATCTGGGAGAACGAGCCACGGTCATAAAAGTTGTCTTTACTGCTGAGTAGAAAAGCAGCACTGATGAAATCTTGAATGGCAGAAATAATGGGCTCGCCGTTTTTGGGGGTGGCCAGGTTGTTTTTCACGCCCATCAGTTCCATGGCTTCTGCTCTAGCCTCCTCTGTTTGCGGAACATGCAAGTTCATTTCATCGCCGTCAAAATCGGCATTGTAGGGGTTGCAAACACACTCATTCAATCGGAAAGTCCGGTGCGGACGGACCCTGGCAAAGTGAGAGAGAATACTGAGCTTGTGAAGGGATGGCTGGCGGTTGAACAGAACGATATCACCGTCCTCAATATGACGTTCCACCTTATCGCCTTCCTGCAATTCATTGGCCATGTGCTTGAGACTACCATACTTCAGCATGGTTCTGAAGGTCGATCCCTTCTTGTAGAGATAGTTGGCACCAGGCCACTTCGTGGATCCATTGCGCACGCGCTCTCGTAGCTTTTCGATGTTGTACCGAGTAACGACCTCGGGGTAGGTCATATTCTTCGCCACGAGCTCAGGTACTGCGACTTCGTCCACACGTAGATTCGGATCGGGTGAGATGACTGTTCGACCCGAGAAGTCGACGCGCTTTCCTGACAAGTTACCACGGAATCGACCTTGTTTACCCTTGAGTCGTTGGACGAAGCCACGAATGGGTTTTCCGAGATCTGCCTTGTTGAGACCGGGGACATCGCTGTTGATGTAGACTGCGATCTGGAGCTGCATATAGTCCCAACATTCCATGATGGTTTGAACCGGGGCGCCCTTCAGTAAAGCATTCTTAAGGTTGATGTTGCTCTGGACAATATCACCGAGTTTGGCAGTCAAGTCGTCCTCGGTTGATGCAGCGTCTTGTCCAACAGATGGACGGATACAGACTGGGGGAGCAGGGATGAACTGCCAAAGGAACATCTCTGGTCGAGCTTCCTTCGGATCCAAGCCCAGTAATTCGCAGTCGCTGTCTGAGATCTTTTTGAACAATTTCAGGACGCGAAGGGCATTCAAATCATCCTGCGCCTTCTTGAAATGCTTTTCGACCTCGGAGTTCGAGTTCCGGGCTTCGGTAAAGGAATCGTCAAAGACCATCTTGCTCATTGGCGGCTGCTTCTTCACCGAAGCTGATGCGTTGAACGCACGGAACTTGTCGTGGGTGATTTTCAGCGCACTTGAGCCGACTTTCTTCACGACACCATTAACTGCATTGCAATGTTCACATTCGCGCGTCTTGCGGCATCGTTCATTGATTCTTTTCACAATCTGCTGCTTCCGTAGATTGTCCAGCCCGGGGCGGCGCATTTCGCGCAGAAATGCACGTCTTTCTGCCTCCGGAAGTAGGATGCGAGAACATTCCTTGCAAATTTCCTGGAGAACCCCAATCACACGCTTGAAATAACCGACATGGAACGCCGGAAGTACCAGTCTTACATGGCCGAAGTGACCATTGCATTCCTTGAGATGATAGCCGCATGTCTGACAAATCGCCGTCTTATTCGAAATACCCATGCGTGCATCGAGAGGGCCATGGGCAACCACCGCGCGGTCACGGTCGAGGTCGAAGAACTTTCTGTCGGAAACTTCGACGACAGCTTGGCCAACAATATCATCGTTCGTCCTATCCAGAGGAAAGAAAACCATGTTAGTGATCACATTTTGCGCTAGCCAAAGCGCTGCGGCTCGGCTTCTGGGTCAAAATGGGAAGCTCATACAGTACGCCAAACTTCAGTTCCTTAATCACTTTGGGCACACGATCAATGACCTGGGCCTTGCCCAGGTCGATCTGTGCACCTTCGGAAGGCTGCATCGCGCCGTTGTCAATGGTAGGACATGGCAGGGTGAGTCAAAGGAAATGCGATCGGCACGGGCGGCTCTCAGCCGCAATCGAGCAATTCGTGGGGCGAACTGGACGAAACCTTCGAGTATCCAGTCGCTAAGCACAGGCGAAAGGCCACAGAATCAAATATTCTCCAGGGAGAGGTAATGGGGGAGAGAATGAGGCTGGGGAGATGCAGAGAGAGAAAGAATGTATCGCGGGGTTGGCCACGAACTTTTTTTCTGCCGGCGGAGCTCTCACCGCTCAGGAAGCTCCAGATGGTCACTGGAAGTATACCGATGGGAAGAGGCGAGATTGTAGAACTCGATGGCATACTACTGGCATTGCTAGTGAACTACTTGTTTATTGTACAGTACTTTATAGTAATAATATACATAGGGTGGTTATTTAGATAAGAATGCCTGGAATGCCTTGTGCTCAATGACCACATTTCCAACCGCCCGGAGTTTCTTTCGGCCTTCCTTTTGTTTCTCCAACAGCTTCCGGCGACGACTTACATCACTGGCATGCAACTTGGCTAATACATCTTTGCGATATGGTTTGATGGTTTCACGAGCAATGATCTTCTTGCCGACAGCAGCCTGGATGATGATTTCGAAAAGCTGTCGGTCGACATGTTGCTTGAACTTCGTCACCCACAGTCTGCCCTGTCGGGCTACTTGACCCATATGCATGATTCGCGACACGGCATCGACAGGAACCTTGTTCACAAGGAGCTGAAGCTTGACAATATTCCCGGCCCGCCAAGCAGACTCCTCGTAGTCGAGACTGGCATAGCCCTTGGTAGATCCCTTCAGCTTTCCGAAGAAGTCATCAACCAGGTGTGCCAATGGCAGCTCATACTTTAGTATAACCTGGCTAGATGTGAAGTACTCGATACTTTGCTGTTCGCCCCGGTTGGCCTCACAGAGCTCAATGACCTTGCCCAGGTATTCGTCAGGGAAAGTCAAAGTGGCTAGCACGTACGGCTCTTGAACTTCGGCAACCTTTAACCGCACACTATCATCATCGGGAAACTTGGCTGGGTTGGTGATGATCTCTTCGGTGCCATCCTTCCATACGATCTTGACGGGAACAGATGGAGGAGTGATGATGATGCTAGCACCGTGCTCTTGTCGCAGACGATCCTCAAACACTGAGCAATGAAGAGTGCCCAAGAAGCCCATACGAAATCCAGCCCCGAGAGCCTCAGAAGATTCTTTCTGAACCGTAATACTACGGTCATTCAGAATCAGCTGGTTGATGCTATCCTCAAGGTGCTCAAAATGATCCGCATTCATGGGGTAAACGGCAACAAAGACCATTGATTTAGGTTCCTCGAAGCCAGGTAGAGGCTCGACGGTCTTTTCGGAGCCGACAGTTGTGAATGTATCGCCGATTTTGGCTTCCTTGCTTCGTTTCATACCGGGATTGAAGTAAATATAGCCAACCTGACCTGCCCGAAGAACCGTTTGAGCAGTTTCAGTGGGGTACATAATGCCGACTTCGCCCACATAGTACCTGATACCTGTCACAAATGACACGAGTTGCTGACCTGCACGCACCTCGCCATCGAAAACACGCACCAGAAGAATCACGCCTTTATAGGAGTCGTACCAAGAATCGACAAGTAGCATTCGAAGAGGTTTTTTCGTGTCGCCAATGGGCCTGTGTGGAACCGTTAGTATCCTGCAGTAATCATATTCGACATTCCCGAGTGAAACCTAGCCATAAAGGTGTACGTACGCTGGGATCTTCTCAACGACCGTCGGCAAAATAGCTCCAACGTTCAATCCAGTCTTAGCTGACACCATCACTGCATTCTCTGTGTCAAGTTCAAACGTGCTTTTCATTTGATCTAAAGCTCGCTCCGGGTCCGCAGATGGGAGGTCGACCTTGTTGATGACAGGTATCAATTCCAGACCCTGGGCAAAAGCAAGGTAGAAATTGGCCACCGTTTGCGCCTGAACACCCTGACTGGCGTCGACTAAGAGCAGAGCTCCTCCGCAGCTGGCATAACTGCGCGACACCTCAGCGCGAAAATCGACGTGGCCGGGCGTATCTACCAGATGCAGCAGATAGTCCTCGCCTTGATGGTTGTAGATCATGGTACATGTCTGTGCCTTGACCGTGATTCCACGCTCGCGCTCGACATCCAGCTTGTCTAGGACTTGTTTGTTCGTTCCTGGCTGAATTGTACCCGTAAGCTCGAGCAAGCGATCGGAAAGCGTGCTCTTGCCATGATCGACGTGTGCGACAATGCAGAAGTTGCGGTATCGATCAATTGGGATATTGGCGATGCGGCATTCTAGATCGGTGTCCGGGGAGCTAGAAGGTGCTTTCGACCGGGCTCTCCATACTGCAGATGCTGTAAATGTTCGTAGGGAATTATACTGGGATGGAAAGCAAGCCGACGACCTGAGGCCCGCTGCCGGACATCTCGGCGTTGCGCTCAGCCATCGGGCTAACTGCAGACATCCTCGCATCGGGATTCGTGCAATGGCATGGAAAGCGAAAGATCGCCCGGTTTGTTTTAGAGTGTCCGAGTCGTTTCGCAGAGTCACAATTCGGGGTTGAGCGACCAGCCAAAAGTTGCGGAGAAAAAAAGGGCGCGCGGGCGGTGACTCGGATCGATCGCCGCGGCGACTATCCACATAAACAAACCACTTCTCTTGCTCGCCCCTCCATTCGCTTGCTGCACCACTCGCCCTGCCACCATGACTGGGACAAAGGACAAGTCGGATAAATCAAAGGTCCACAAGCTGTCCATCAGAGGTGGGTGATCTCACCACAGGTCTGCCGTGGTCCCAGAAAGCTCACAGAATCATGATCACAGGATCGGCCAAGCTTGTGTCTGAATTCGTAAGTCGCAGCTATATTTTTCCATGAGAGTCGATTACTGATAGTGATGCAGTTCGAATACTCAATCAACTCCATTCTGTGTGTTATTCCCTACATCCCTACATGTCAATCGCTCGACAGCAGCTTACGGCCAGCATAGTTTCCAGCGGGGTGTCTACCCTCCAGAGGACTTCACAACGTAAGTCCTCCTTGATGGCGATGGCAATTTATGTCAATGAAGACAAAAGCTGACCCGCAATAGTGTCAAAAAATATGGCCTCAACATGCTCGGTCCGTTTAATCCAATCTTCCTTCTCCGGAAGCTTCCCCGCATCGACAAAATCTAACCCCTAGCTAGTGTCCGCCGACGACCAGGTGAAAGCTTACATCAAGAGGATCATGTCGCAACTTAACAAGTGGATGTCGGGTGGGAAGATTTCAAAGCTCGTGGTGGTTATTACCGACAAGGAATCTGGCGAACATGTCGAACGGTGGCAGTTCGATGTACGTCAAAACATCCCCTATGCTGCTGTCTTTGTCTTACCAACCTCTTCATAGGTCGAAATCTTTAGCAGACATTCCAAGAGCTCGAGCTCGCGGCGATTGGGCGATAAAGAGAACTCGGCTCCTGCGTAAGTTTATGTCCTTGTTTCATCGGTCCACTCATTCATGACTTGACTGACAATGCTGTTTTCGATAGCGATGCGGAAGCCCAGCCAGCCGAGCCGGTTGAGAAAACTGAAAAGGAGATTCAAGAGGAAATCCAAGCTATTTTCCGGCAGATCACCGCCTCGGTAACTTTCCTTCCCGTTTTGGATGGGGACTGCACTTTCAACGTCCTCGTCTACGCCGACGCCGATTCGGAAGTGCCGGTGGAATGGGGTGATAGCGATGCCAAGGAGATCAAAAATGCTGAGAAAGTGCAGCTGCGAAGCTTCAGCACGAACAACCACCGGGTGGGCACTCTTGTCAGCTACCGTCTAGCAGACTAAGTGCTCGGCGCCACATTATGACCCGCTATGAGCATTCTCCATTCATTGGCGTTGAGAGGGGGACTGGATTATGATTTTATCCGACCTAGGGCAACTATCCCTTAATGAAATTTTAACTGTCGATATCTATCTTCATCGCCCTGAAAGTGCCTTGCCATAATACCAGGGCAATTCGTCCATGCTAAGAAACCGTTGATTACCCGTACCACCTTCCCAGCAAACTAGCCTCTCAACGACATCGCCCAGCCCTTTGTTTAGAAATAAGTTCTTTTGCAACTCTTTTGACCAGCCTCGCGTGCTCCTTTTCTTTGATAGTTCCCCGCCAACTCCGTAAAGGTCCTGTTTCCAGAGCGCGATCCCCTTAGACATCTCCCCTCGCACCAGGGTCTCAAGAGGTGTAACTTCTTCCGGGGGGTTGATCCCGATGACAGAGATTTTATCTGACTCAACTTGTTCCTTACCGTTGGCGAAGGGAAGCAAGCCGAGGGCCGGGAAGTGGCATTCCATGAATCTTGTTCTCTTAAATTCGTGCGTCACAACGGTGAATCGTCGTGGGTAGATGCCTGTGTGGAACCGGAATTGAAGTAGGGAAAACAAAACGTTCTGGTAGGAATCTGTTGCGTGGCACTCTGAAAGCACTCTGGAAGGGTCAATTGGCGATTTTGGAAATAGAAAAGTGAAGAAGTTGTTGTCCTTGCAAAGATTCTATTATTTTTCAGTCAGCCCGGAATGTTGTTGAACGATTCTTTCTATTCAAGGGAAGGCATACAAGGTAAGACTGTCCTTCACTTGTCTCCGTCCTCGACTTCTTTGTTGGACCCCTGAGAAAAATTAATTCGATGTTGATTGAATGGAGGCCTACAGTGCAGCGTTGGGGGTGGGAGGGGGTTTTGCCTACCCTGAAAACACTAGCAAAGCATGGGGATCCTCTCCCAGTGCCTTTATCCCAGCCTTGGCATGATCTATAAAGGTCGAGGTTTCTCCCTTCTGAAATGGTTCGATCAGCCTGTTGGGCACTGTTAATGTGATTCTCCGACGGGCATTTTGGGGGTTCTCGAGATATATCAAGACCACCTGGGCACCAGGCGCTGTGGTGCACTGACCATTCATCTTCCGATCTGCCGTGCTTGGGTCCTCCGATGTAGATCGCATGACAGCAGACAATAATTAGGTGTTCATAGTCCATTGTGGTCGATTTTAAATAGAAAGCCCAATTCTCAGGATGCTTGGATGAGGCCCGCTCATCCGAGCGACTCTAGCTTGTGCGGCGCCAAGAGATGCTCTGCAGATCCGAAGTATAGGACCAAAGATGCACACACCTCTATTTGCCGCAACGCTAGTCGATTTATTCCAAGGAAAGGAAAGAAGCCTTTAAGTGTAGCGACTTCCATTTTGCAGCATAGATACGACATTGCTATATAACTTTTGGAAGGAAAGGAAACGGATAGAGCAAGCTGGCGTTCGATATCTGATATTTCCTGTGTATTCA
This sequence comes from Penicillium argentinense, assembly GCF_028826775.1. Taxonomy (NCBI): domain Eukaryota; kingdom Fungi; phylum Ascomycota; class Eurotiomycetes; order Eurotiales; family Aspergillaceae; genus Penicillium; species Penicillium argentinense. The sequence continues at coordinate 3,308,323 of NW_026622661.1, read as the reverse complement.
TCCAAGTGGTCGTCGATTCGGTCATATATAGCCTAAGATAACTTTGAAAAGCCCTCCTCCGGGGGCTGCAGCCAATTTCTCTTATCGTACTCCCACCCGTCGGCCCCTTCAATGACATGAAAAGTATATGCGTACCGACTCCGTGGGCTGGTATTCTTCTCGCTTTTGTGCAAGACATTCCCATGAATAAGAACCAGCGAGCCAGCCTTGATATTCAATATCTCGAGATCCTCATCACCAGGCTCCCCGACCTTGTCTTCCTCCATGCCCATTGGTAATGAAGGCCCGATGTTTTCCACAAACTCCGTACCTGCGTCATCACACTTTCTCACAAAGCGCCGGGTAATATGCCCACCTTTTCTCCCCTTATGCGATCCCTTCCACATCCCCAGTGTAGCATTTCCTGGCCCCGCATCTTGAAGAGCATACCACCAACCCACAGCCGAAGGTGGATTGGTATACAAAAACTCGGAGTCTCGGTGCGAGGGCACCGCGCCCCCGATAGACGGTTGTTTGAGAATAACCATGCTCTGCAGGACGCGAGGATCCTGGAAACCCAGCGATCGCGCAACAGCCGCATTACGCTCAGTCAGCGAGACGGCCTTGAAGGGTGGCGAGAGAGTGTGCAGCGAATGTCCGATCTTGTTCACGGCCAGATTCTTCGGCTTCAGCAGCGCGGGGCGCCCGGTTAGCGGATCGAGTTCGGAGGTAAAGGCATCTGGTTCGAAGAAAAAGCGAATTTTGTCGCCCGAGCTAAGGAAGTAATCGTCGCCGACATGGTCGGCTTCGTCGTCGTCACCGGTGGTGAATTGCGTGAGGGGGTGGCTTTCCAGCGAAAAGTCGTTGAGGAGCGTGTTTGTTTCCGTGAGGAGAGACTCGATTTCTGAGGGGTTGAGGTAGTCCGGTAGGACAAGATACCCATTCTCTTGGAACGAGGCAACTTGATCGGGCGAAAGACCGGCCATGATGGAATATCTGGAGAAATTCTGACAGCGCGATTTGTAAGGAATGTCCAAGTCGCGTTGCGGCGTTCTTTGCTGAAAGGCGGGGAATGACGATAAGCGATATGCTTTGGCCAACGCGATTGGCTGCCGTCGGGCCATTGGAGAGCATTCAACTGGCCCCCAGCGTGCCGACTTGGGCTCGCGAGAATTGCGAGACTCGTGAGGGTTGCATTCCCAGAGATACATTTTCATGTACTACTGTACCTACTACTAGCAACTTGGTATATGAGGAACCAATTATGAAAACTTACTGGAGTTACATGCCCAGTTCAATAAAACCACAAGCTGGTGGATTGGGGGTACGTACTAATAGTCAGAATCATCTTTAGTACCTGATATGTCATTACAGTTCTACGTCATCTGTGAAGCCCCGAGGGGTGGGTGAAATAATCAAAATGGTATTCTCCAAGACCACCCTGGGTCGTCATTCAAGTGTACAGACAGGAGACAAATACATGTATGATGAAAAGTCAAATCGAAAGCGCCGCCATGCCAGATACCCAGAAAAAAGACTCGAATGCATAAATTGAACCAGGGAAACAAGACACGGGATATCAAACAGTCAACCGCCCAAAATACAAAACAGACCATAACAATACATCAATCATCACATGCAATACCGGGCGTAGATGGAGAGAAAAGAAAGAATTTTAACTGGCATAACCGATCGAAGCCGACGGGCGAGGGGGTGCGTACTTGCGAACAACCCGGCTTGGACTGCACCCGACCGATCCGATATCGATCGTCTTCAATTCACGGCTCAGAGCGTCCATTCCGGGGTTGCCGCTGTTTGGGGCGCTAGGAGACACAGGATAGGACGGGGATCCCGAGGAGATTGGCACTTTGGAAGGGATAGGGGGACCTGGGCTGTAGTCGTACAGCGGCGAGCGGGAGCCAGGAGAGGGGGAGACAGAGCCCCGATGGGAGGAGCGCGGTCGGTCCGCCGAGGTTGGGGTCGTGAACCCTCGACCGTGAGAATAGCTAGCGTAGTTATCCTGGCCACCACCCCGGGGAGGCGTCCGGTCCAAAGACTCGGAACTGTGCACATGGGTAGGGGTGTATCTCTTTGCCGGACGATCAACATTGGAGGTGGTCGGTTCAGTGCGGAATCCGACGCGAGGAGGGCCACCGCTGCGGGCAACGGCAGCGGTATCGTTTCCTCGTGATGTAGGTCTATCACGGGGAGAGTGCTTGAAGCGAATGATCACCTCTGGTTTCCGACTCTTTCGCTCGGGTTCGGGTGCCCAGGTATCCGTGGGCAGATGATCAGAGGGATCAATCTCTCGCCCATCATCACCGATGATGGGCTGACTCAAGTCTCGAACAGGCTCAATCTCTGCTCGCATTGCGGCATCCCGAGCCTGCGATGGGGAGTCGTAGGCCGGCGTCGGGTCACGGCTGGTGGCCGAGCGCGAGGCGTTAGGATTGAGGGAGTTGTAAGAGTCAGGGGAAAACGGGATGGAGGACCCTCCGCGCGAATCAGAAGACGAAGGTCGCGGGCTCACTGATTTGCGTGTAACAACCATACGTGTTTCCGTATTGGCGGATCCCCGGCTTGCAATGCTAGCACGGTCATCCAATGGTTTAGGAGAGGTTCGGAGAGGATGAATCGGTGACTCATAGGGCGAAGGAGCCCGCGAGTTGGAATGGACAGAGGCTGGCGAAGGCTGTGTACTCGGAGTGATCATCATCTCGTCGTCGACATGATTGCTAGGCCTGCGGAAACGGTCCCCAAACGTTTGCCGCTCGATGGCATCCTCGCTTTCATAGCCTGCGACCAGACTGGCCGGCATATGCGAAGCGTTGGGGGACGCCCCGGGGGTATAAGGCTTGTAAGGCGAGTTAGACTGACTGACAAATTGCTGAGATGGGGCAGGCTGTGCCATACGAGACCGGTGGACAGGGGGTGGGGGAGGAGGCCCGTCCTCATCCTCATCCTCCACACGAGGCTGCATGGTTGCATACTCCGGATGATAGTCATCGCGGCGACGCACAGGTTGCAAAGCTCTGGTGTTGTGCGATTGGTATCGACAATCGTCCCCAGGCCCCGAGGAAGAGCTGGGACGGGAATATTCGAGTGGTGCCGGCTCATCCATGGGAGCAGCATGCCGGGGAGTGTAAGTCGACACATGCCCAAAGGTCATCGGGTTCGCTGGATACTGTGGAGATACGAGACTGTAGGCATCATGCGGATGGGCCTGTTCTTCATACACAGTCCGTCCGCGCATGTCAGCCTCGAACGGGGGTTCGCTGGTTGACTGATAGTCCCGCGGAGGATGGTCGTAGTCCGAGTGACTGCGGGGTTGAAGTGGTCGTGAATCGTAAGGCGACTCAGAATATGGCGTTTCGTGCGTGGGTCGTCGCATCGGCGCTGCCGGAGGCATAGCGGGAGCAGTAGTATCCCATTCTCGTTGATAGCTATCATGGAGATCGTAACCTGCACGAGAATGCATGCTGGGATGCTGGGGTTCGTAGGACGGAGCATCGTAAACAGATTCGGAGTGTCGTGGGTGTGGAGGGTGTGAGACTGGAACATCTGTCCGAGGCACGGCTTGGGCGGGTTCACGCACAGACGGTCGCGATGGCATCGGGTGGTGCAACAGAGGAGCGGACTGGGGCTTCTCCATAGGCAAAGGTCGTGGAGGAGTCACTCCCGAGGGATCTGTTGGTAGCGGACGTCTCTTGACTTGATTCAATTGACGGGGACCAGAGAGGCCAGAGCTCGACGTAGTCGGGGCTTTGCCTTGGGCCCTCTCTGCTGCTTCCTTGCGTCGCTCAATAACAGCTTCGTCTTGTTGCCGAGTATCATAATAGGTCATCTCGATTCGAATATCCCCTGAGTATTTTCCTCGGCACTGCAGTGAGTGCCAGTGATCGTTCTGACTTCCTCCGGGGATAATCAAGTTCTGCAAGTCAACCCAAGTTTCCCCAATGAGGTCGGTCTTCTTATCGTCATTGAAGACAGACACCTTCAGCTTGTAGTAGTCGGGAGACTCGTGTACAGTAAAGCGCAGTTCGTGGTCCCTGTTGTTGTCGGGGTCGTTGGTCAGTGGTGCTCTGGAGCTTGGAGGTTACCGTGTTGACGAACGTACCATCGCGGTGTTTGTCCTCCGCGCAGATCGGTTGGGGTTTTCTTTGCTTCTTTGCCGAGTCGTGCTGCACAGTAAGGATTCTGCTTCCCCATGGTTTTGCGATTCGGAAGGTTCTTGGCTCGGTCGATGATCGCGACCAGAGTACCAATAGGGGGACCGTCAACAGACATGTCAGCGAAGATGCCGGCGGCATGATTGACCTTGGTGTGGGTGAGCTTCGACATGATGCTTCGCTCTTCAGCGCTTAGAACGAATCAAGCGGGAGCTGAAAAGTCTAGGAGGCAGCATCGAGTGGTGTTTCAGGAGAAAGGTGGGAGGAGGGGAAAAGAAAAAGAAAGATAAAGCGCCTGCCTTATGGAGGCGGAGGGAATGTAAGATGCGGTAACGCGGTATTGGCGGTGGCTGGGGATGCGGCATTTGGGGTGCGTTTATTGGTACGTTCCCCTGGATCGGGCGCCTGGACTGGGCGATGGGACAATACGTGACAATACACAGATCCGCGATAAACACCCCGGCGATCGGGAAGCTCCCACTGCGACCACCCACCTCGCTCTTCTTTTTCATCCGATGACCAGCCATCCAAGCTCCGTCAGAGGCGCACGCAGCATAGATTGGCCCGGCTCCTCAATTCTACAAATCACCCAACCCCGGGTTGGCATCGAAAATGAGGTGGATCGGCAGCGTCAGCTCATATCAAGTCCCCAGCCACCGCGATCCACCGATCGATACATTCCCGACGTGGACAGGGGCCAGTCTGCCGAGGGAAATGGCAATCATTGGCGACAGGCCTAGCGGCGCGATCGTCACCCGTTAATCGCGTTGTCGGTGAATCCGGTTTCGTTGTTTCAGACGCGCGAGTCTTCGTACTGTAGCTGTCATCCCCACCTAGTATGTATACTTCGAGCGAAGCAGCTGCAGCCCCTCCGCTCCCCACCAAATTGCCATAGCGACCGCCCAAACATCATGCTCGACCGCCACTTTCATCCCCCGAGCCAGCTTGAAACATATTGAACAAAGTATCGCCATCCCATTGCATGCTCATCAATATTTCTCTTCGAGTGAGACAGATCGAAGCCGTACCACCATCCCCTGCTTCCGACGTCAGACAATTGGTAGTTGCCTGCGTCACTGCCTCAATGGTTCTGAACCCGAGCCTTCCGGGCGTTTATGCACTGGGGCGGAATCTAATTAAAGCCCCCACCCCGGAAAAAGAATACGGATGCCTGGTATAGAGTGTTTGGTATAGCATCCGAACAAGAGATTTTGATGGTCTAGGCCATGCAATTCGAGTTTGAACAATAATTTGTCGTAGCGCACCATAGCGCGGGGAGTAACTTCGAGGAATTTATCTGTTCTTGGGTTGAATAGGACGTTTCACGGAAGATATTATACATGAATTAAAAAACCTGAAGGATACGAGGATATCTGAATACCTCACAGGGCTATCTCAGTGCCGTGACGGAGGACAGAGGAGCCGAGGCACTTTCATAAATTCGAGTCGTTGGAGTGTGGTGGTGAAGAGTAGTGTTGTCTGGAAGCGATTCAAGGACTATCGAGAATTTGAAGATATCAGGATATTTAATTACGCGTGTTGTAAAGCCAAACTTTATCGGCTGTCAGTCCAACTGAATTTCCGAGGAAATGCAGCATGCAGCTTCCATGTATGCGATGGGATGGAGACCATGGCAGGTGTTCCTGCCTTAATGCCTGAAGATATGGCTTTGTAAGATTTCTGCGCCTTAAGAAGCCTCAGGCAACCAAAGCTTCTGCCGCTATCCCTAATCAGGAAGGCTGAACTTTTTTGATCGGCAGAAAAAAGATCCTCAACTTTCTCGAGACGCCTCCGCGAGCCACGGGGATTCAGGTTCGTACCCTCGTTTAACCGACTGCATCGAATTCGCTTCGACGCCTTGAATCCTACAGTACACCATGGCGGCGCCCGTCCTGCCCCTGCAGCAGGTGAAGCTCGCCTCGTTGCCTTCCACCCGCCTGACGCCAGAGCAACAATACTGGCGCACCTTCAAGAACCCGCTTCTGATCCCATCGCCGGCCAATGGACCTGTCAACCTGATCACACAGCCCTCCGCTCCGTCATCGCCTGCTGCGTTTCCTTCCCTGACACAACCGCCGGATATCTTCACTGTGACGACAGGCGCACGGGTTCAGATCTATTCTATTCGCACACGGAAACTCTTGCGGACAATTACTCGGTTTGATGATACTGTTCGTGGCACAGACGTTCGTCCGGATGGTCGTGTCGTCGTGACGGGTGACGACACTGGTTCAGTGCAGGTTTTCGATGTCAACTCACGCGCCATTCTGAAAACCTGGAAGGACCACAAACAGCCCGTCTGGGTGAGCAAGTTTTCACCCAGCGACCCGACCTCTATCTTGACGGCTAGTGATGACCGAACGGTCCGGTTGTGGGATCTGCCCGCGGAAAGCAGCATTCGCACATTTGTTGGCCACACCGATTATGCACGCAGCGGTGCTTTCATGCCCGGCTCAATGGCCTCATCTGGCCTGCTTGTCTCTGGCTCCTACGATCGCACGGTGCGTATTTGGGACCCGCGTGTCGAAGGCCGCTCGGCTATGACCTTCAAGATGGGTGCCGCTATTGAAGATGTTCTGCCCATGCCGACGGGCACACAAGTTCTGGCGGCCGCCGACAACAAAATTGCGGTGCTGGATATTGTTGCTGGAAAGCCACTGCACATGATCCAGAGCCACCAGAAGACAGTCACTTCTCTTGCGCTGGCATCTAATGGAGAGCGCTTGGTCAGCGGTGCGCTTGATGGACATATGAAGGTCTTTGAGACCACCGGATGGAACACAGTCTCGGGCTCCAAATACCCCTCCCCCATCCTGTCGCTGAATGTTGTCACCTCGGGCGTGGCATACGAAGATAAGCATATTGCCGTCGGTATGCAGTCCGGTCTTCTCTCGGTCAAGACTCGGTTGTCTGGTCAGCAGAAAGTAAAGGAGCGCGAGCGCCGGAAGGAGATGCAAGCCTTGCTTGAAGGCAAGCTGGAGGAGCACGACCGTCAGGTTTCCAAGAAGAACAAGCAGCGCGGCTCCGGCTGGGAGAAGCGGCTGCGTGGACGGGATTTCATCGGAGAAGGAGTGGACATTGTGATTGAAGGTCAGGACCGCAAGCGACGGAAGAAGGAGCAGCCATGGGAGAACGATCTCCGCAAGGGACGTTACGCCGTTGCCCTGGACCAAGTCCTCTCATCGACCGACAAGACTGCCCAACTCACCCTCCTCACCAATCTCCGCCATCGCTCGGCCCTGCGGGCGTCTCTCCGAGACCGCGACGAGGTCACCCTTCAGCCCGTCTTGCAATGGGTCCACAAGCACATCCGGGAACCGCGCCTGGTCGAGCTGAGTGTGGAGGTTGCCATGAACTTGTTGGATATCTACTCGGGTAACCTGGGCCAGTCTGCGCAAATCGATAAATTAATCGAACGGCTGCACCAGCGGGTCCGCGATGAGGTCGAGATGGCTCAGCATGCATACCAAACCAAAGGTATGCTGGATATGTTGAAGGCTTGATCTCACTGTTCCATTATCATGTCTCAAATGGCTTGGAGTTTGGGCGGGTATCTGGGTTTTGCTTCGTCGGTGTACATGGCGGGCCATTGATCATTGTACAAAGTTGCATCGAAATAAAAGTCAACCATTATAATCAGTCGCATCCAATTTTTTTATAAGAGGATCGACCTTCACTTAGGTAGCATGGTGCTGATCTAAGTAGTCGGTACTTTCGAGTTGGTTGTAGCTACAATAGTACCCTAAGTTACCTTGGGTTATCTATGGTGCCTAGTAGTGTGTGGGGAGAGCTTCGAGTTTGCACCGTCCGATAGAGGTATATACCGCCAGTTTTACCGAAGTGGATCTTTTGATTGACCCGAATCGCTCGGCAAGCCGTTGTCGACCTGAAATGACATTCGATGGGTCGATCCGGTATGGGTGTCGGACGCAATGGCATGATTTTCACCCTGCGACAGCACTTGCACGGTGTTGTCCAGCCTGACCGGTGTTCGTTTCGGGGACAGATTTGCCCGGCGGGGATCTGCTCTCCAGCACTCTCCAGACATCGTGACCTCCCCTCCCGCCTTTTCCCACTTTCTCTCCCACTCCCACTGCCACTTCCGCGTCCACGTTCGCATTCCTCGCCCTCGCCAACTTCCGCCCACGAATCACCGCATCTTCTCATTCTCACCCCCCGTTAGCGCTGGGACTTCCCCTCCGCCTTCCGCCCCCGCCCCGCCCTTCTACAGTAGCTGTATAACAGCTGCTTCTGCTCCACCCTCGGCTCTGCTGTGGGGAGGGTCGAGACCGACTGATTGGCGATGCTCCAAGGGCAGAAAAATAGAACGAGAACCACGGCACAATCAGCCACCCAGACCGCTGGGTTGACCCATAAAATCAATCACGTCACGTTATCCTTCCATCATGGCTGCAGCATTCGACGAGGAGGATCTCTCGATCCCTCTTGCATCTACCGACTCCGATCGCTCGCGTGAGCCTGCTAGCAAGTCTGCTAGACCGAACCCCTCCGCCATGGCCATGCCGCCGCCACGCCCGACCGGCCGGACCGATGCGGCCGCGACGCAATCCCCCGCGACCACCAGGGATATGCAGCGCCTCGATCAGTACCAGACGATCAAGATTCTGGGCGAAGGGTCTTTCGGCAAGGTCAAACTGGCGATTCATCAGCCAAGTGGCCGTCAAGTCGCCCTCAAGATCATCTCCCGCCGCAAGCTCCTCTCCCGGGACATGGTCGGACGTGTAGAGCGAGAGATACAGTACCTTCAATTGCTACGCCATCCTCATATCATCAAATTGTACGTGTCATGTTCATGAATTGCCCCGTTGTCAACCTTTCCGGCAGAACCGCAATGAGCCGAACCGAATGACTGACTGCTACTGCCTTCCCCGCTTTCAGGTACACCGTGATCGCGACCAAAACCGATATTGTGATGGTCCTCGAGTATGCCGAGCGAGAACTTTTCGATTATCTTGTCAGGAGAGGAAAATGCAACGACGACGAAGCTCGGAAGTTCTTCCAACAGATTATTTGCGCCGTCGAATACTGTCACCGACACAAGATCGTCCACCGTGACCTGAAGCCAGAGAACCTGTTGATCGACAGCCAGAAGAACGTGAAGATCGCCGATTTCGGACTGAGCAATATCATGACGGACGGTAATTTCTTGAAGACGAGCTGCGGAAGCCCCAACTACGCTGCTCCAGAAGTTATCTCCGGTAAGCTCTACGCGGGGCCCGAGGTGGATGTTTGGAGCTGTGGTGTGATTCTTTATGTGCTGCTGGTTGGCCGATTGCCCTTTGACGATGATTACATCCCCGCCCTTTTCAAGAAGATCGCGGCCGGCAACTTCCACGTCCCGGGATACATCTCCCCCGGGGCCGCCCGTCTTATCCGAGCAATGCTTCAAGTCCATCCCGTCCACAGAATTACAATTGAGGAGATTCGCAGAGACCCGTGGTTTACCAAGAACCTACCAAAATACCTGGAGCCCCCACCAGAGGAATTCATTGCGACAGGCGTGGACCCCAACAAGGCAATCGACTCGCGCAAGCTTGCACCCGGAAAGCCTCTTCCAGTTCAGCATAAGATTCACCGCGTAGCCGTGCGAAAGCTCGAGAAAAGCATGGGATATGGCCAGGAAGATATCGAAGAGGCATTGCGGCATCCGGAACCCAGCGCGATCAAAGATGCATTCTCAATCGTGGTCGAGAATGAAATGATGCAGACCAACTGTAAGTCTACATTTAAAACAACTTTACCTTGATACTTACGACTAACTCCCTGACCAGCTCCAACGGAAGACAACCTGATGGCCCAAAACGTCCCTTCTGCACAAAAATCACCCGCACCCTCACCATCCGATCGTTCTCCTCTCCCCAGAGCGCAGGTTCAGCCACAGCCCCAGCCGACAGTTGCTCGTACGCCTAGCGTCGCGCGACGTGCACGCGCCGAGGAAGCTCAACAAGTGGACATGGAAGATTCCGAGCAGCCGCGTCTTAGCCATGTTCGAATCTTGCCTACCAGTCTGCCATATGTCCACGATCAACTGATGGAACAGCGTGATCGGGAGCAGAGAGAGCGCGATAGAGTGCTAGAAGAGCGCCGACAAGAGGCCGCTCTCCAAGAACAAGGCCAGGGAGGCGAGCCGAGAGAACTATCCGTCGAGGAGCAAGCTACTACGGTTTGGGCGTTGAAGCCCCATTCGCGTAGCATCGTTGACCTGGAGAAGCTGCGGCTCGAGCCCCCGATTGGACACCCTATCACACAGCAACCGAAGAGATCACGAAAATGGCAATTTGGTATTCGTTCTCGCAACCAACCCTATGAGGCTATGCTTTATTTGTACCGAGCAATTGCTGCTCAGGGTGGAGTCTGGGACGTCCAGCCGATTGAATCAGGTATATGGTACTGCTGGTATATTTGGAACTGCCCATGCTGACTTTTCATAGGAACTAATATTGGCCCTGATGCGACACCGTCACCCGACAAACCCAAACCCCTCCAGAGCAAATATCCGGATCTTCCCTCGGACTACTACATTCCCAAGGACCCCTGGTTCATTCGCGCTCGCCTTTTAAAAGAAGGCGTGACGGCACCGGGAGCATCCACCAGTGTGTATAATAGCCGAAGTGATCTCGAGGAGCTGCGCCGCCGCTTTCATATTTCCGGCATCTCAGCACACACTGAGGATAATAAGACCTTAACAACCGACAACAGTGCACCTTCTGCGCCTTCATCCGCCATGCAAAATAAGGGCCTTCCCAGCATCTCCCACGGTGTCTGGGTCTTCGTCGACATTCAACTCTATCAACTCGAGGAGAATAACTACATGGTCGACTTCAAGTGCGACGGTTACCAAAACGTGATTCGTGCCCAAGGTGACACTGAATGGAACCCCATCAGCAAGCGGATCAAGAATAAGGAGAAAGAGGTCACGAGCCCTTATCCTTTCCTTGATGTAGCCTCCGATCTCGTGGCTCAGCTTGCAGTGGCTAGCTAATATCCGTCGTCCCCTGAAAAATCCCGACGATCACGACATCTCTCACCGTAATCATCCTCCTAATCCTGTTAATGCTATTTCCACCTGGGGATGCGCGGCTCTTTTGTACATCGGATCTCATTGCATTTGGTGTCTGTTTCAGCAAGCGTGGTCTTATTTTTTGATGCTTTTGCACACAGTATGGAGTTTTTAATCTACTCATCAGAAAATATTTCGCATATGAATACGTTAAAATTTGATTGACTTTGATGGTATTCTGATACCTATCCCCTAGGAAAAACGTTCTCTCCCTGACGTTCAACCAAGTGTCTCGATGTGTGATGAATTTAGATGTAGACACAGCTGAGATTCGTAGTCAACCCAGGGAGATTTTTCTCCATCGCAGCACAGTCAATCACGAAGAGTATTCAAATGCCAAACATTCGACTTCAAACAATCCGCCCACCACCCTTGCTTTTTTTCTCTCTTTTCCTTTTTTTTTAACTCCAGATGTCATACTATTTTGAACCCTAGTTCAACATCACATATTTCAAATCTTCCACCAAACATACAACAAATTCCAGTCGCCATTTCCAAGAGTTTGACGGTTGACTCAGTTGTTTGGTTTCTTAACTTTTCCTTGCTGATCAACGCGAGACACGGGTCGAGGACGACCTCGCGCCATGATCCTGAAGTTGCCCCTGATACCCGAGCCTGTCGTACGACTTGGAGGACTAAAGTGGCCCCTAGTAAGACCGGCGCCACGATATGTGATAGTCGGGCGATGAGTGACAGTAGGACTGTGGGTGATAGCATGGCGATGGTTGACAGCCGAGCGGTGGGCGACAGTAGGCCTGTGGGTGATAGTATGGCGATTGGTGACAGTCGGACTATGGCTGATAGCCGAGCGGGGGGTAGCAGTATCAGCTCGTATATCTGAATACCTGGGGTCAGCAGGCCGCCGGTAATCCCTGAACCAACCGGCGTAACGCTCAAGACCGCGAGGAATTTGGATTTCCCGCGGGTTGACCGGACGGTCGAGGAGACGCCAATGTCGCTTACCTGAATATCTGAGCTTCCTGTTGGGTGGAGCACGGGACTGCGTTCGCTGTCTTCGAACTTCGTATTCATCCAGAGCCCACTGGTGGAAATGGGGGATAATCTCGATATCCGGGAAGCGGATCGGGCTGCGGAGAGTACGAGCAGGCTTCTTGAAAATGACACGACGTTCTTTTCCTTCAGCATTCGAAAAATATTCTGCTCTGGTAGGCTCGTTGTCATTGTCATTGTCATTGTCATAGTCGACGGCGTTGGCGTCATCATTGTCGATAGCGCCATCTTGGACAGCGACGATTTCACCCTCCTCCTCTTGCAGAATAGCCATGTACTCGCGGACTTCATAGATTATGCCTCTAATGTCGTCGAAAGTGAGACCATCGCCAACGAGTTGACGAAGCCATTCTGGAACGGGGGCAATCACAGCGCGTGGGTTGCGACGACCAGAGCGAGGAGAGAACCCCGTAGAAACATAGCTGGTTGCAGAATGGGAAGAAGTGAGAATTTGACGGTCATGACTGCTCTGCCTACCGTCGATGCGTTCTTGCTCTCGTCGACGAAGAATAAGCTCAAAGCTCCGAACACCTCCCCAACTTTCCATGCGGTTCAAGGACTCGAGCAGTAGTTCGCACTGGGTAAATGGCCATTGTCCAGCCCGGTATCGTGCACGCTGGTAGTGCTTGCGGCAGTAGTGAACCCAGACATGTTCCGGGAAGATCTTTGTTGCTGATTTATTACGACCGAAGACGTGAGAAATGATCTTCCGGTAGTGCTGAGTTCCATTGGGAGTAGCAGGTCCCATGTGACAGGTACCGGCAAATTCGCACTGGGTGTCTTCCTGATTTGCGGGAGTCTCTGAAGACTGTTTCGAACGAGGCAGGGGAGCACTGAATCCCAGATCATCTTCGTCAAACTCCGCACTGCTATACTCGGATAGCTCACTGGAATCGTCGCTCAAATAGTCTGGATCGGAGTCTTCATTCACGGGCGAGGGCGAGGGGGAGGCAGAGAAAGGCATACCCTCCTCGTATCCTGTGTCCTGACGGTACTCATCGATTCTCATATGATTCAAAGAGGAGTGTTCCGAGCCAGCTTCAAAGGAAGAAGGAACCATGGTCGAAGCAGGTTGTCTGATGTTGTGAGGACAGGCATCCAGAGTCATGCACAAATAGCAGGGACGATCCAGAATGGGGTGGTCCGCAAGTGAGTACACGAGGTCATGCGGACGAGAGGCGGATTGGTTGTAGGAGGTCCTGGTGGGAGTAGGCGGGGGCAGATTGAAGACAGCACGGCCTTCATTCGGCGTAGAAGGATAGTTTGTACTGGCGCCGAGTGGTGGAAGACGACACTGATACAATGGCGGTGGCGCGGGAGGAGTTCTGAATAAGTCACGAGAGGGCACAGTAGGGGGCCGCAGGTTTTCGTCTCGGGACTGAGTAGTAGATGGCGGCGTCGTGGGACGTGTTCCGAATAAGCCAGGAGGGGACAGTGAGCCTTCGTCTTGGTGCCGGGTAGTGATGCCGTTGCCGGAGGTTTCACTAAGTTGAGCAAATTCACGAAGTCGACGCCGGGTAGTGATGCCGTTGCTGGAGGCTTCACTGAGTTGAGCAAATTCACGAAGCCGACGTTCTCGGGCTCGTCGAAATTGTGGATTTTCTTCCCAACGCCTCATGGCTGCTCTCCAGAGGTCCATTCCGCGGAGGGGTGCTGGGTCACTGGGACTTGGAGAAGCAGGCAGGGAAGGATGGGGCTCTGCTGGGGCTGCCTGCTGTTCTCCGGGCTCCTGGTGAACAGGCTGCTGGGGAACAGGCTGCTGGGGGTCTGCAAATTCGGGCGGCGGTGGGCTAAGCTGGGTGTTGTTGGGGGAAAGAGGGAGTGGATGGGGAGAGGTTGAATGGTTGCTCGACGACTCGTTGTCCTGAGACATGTTGTCGAGCGAGAAGACAGATAGCTGACAAGGCTCGCTAGAAAGAATCAGAGGTCGAGAGCAAGATATGATGGCCTGACCACAAGAAGGCAGCAAGTAGAAAGGTGAGGAGGCGGGGTGGTGGGTGAAGAAGGAAGAGGTGGAGGAAGTGAGAAAAGAAACTACTTATACCCCAGCGGCAGGTCGGTTTGGTACCAGCTGTACAGGAAGGTTCCGTGAATTTCTGCCTGCCCGAGGAAAGTTCCGCCTGCAATCAGAGCGAGCTTGAAGCGTCCCTTCAACTTCTCTTTGGTATTAACGAGAGGATGGACACTCCCATACAGTCGATATGCATGGAAGCTGCGCAACGGTCTAGTGGCCGACTGAATGGGAGAAGTTTTTGATCCTGCTAGTGCGACCGTGAAGCCCAGAAAACCGACCAAACCGTCTCTAATTACGGGTGGGCTATGCTGTTGATTAGATGGGCCGATCAGGAAATGTTCTGCTGGAACTGGTTCTGGCTTCTGCCTACCTCACACATGTTCATGTTCACAGCTAGAATGGAGCAACCCGCAGAGCGGCCTTCTTGCTGACAACCGCAATGGAAATATCCAAATGCGTTTTGACTGCTCTCGAAACTGGAAAAATTTTTGCCTGCGATATCAAACGCCGTGCCACGCGCCGGAGTCGCGATCACCACCGGTGGGCTTCCTTGAACCGTCATCCTACTATCGAACCCGATGACCTTGAGTGCAATATGTCCCTGATAATGATACATTGTGACGATGCCATCATAGTTTGTTCGCCCAACGAAGATGGTGACGCTCGGGAAAGGGCCCTTGGCTTTAATGCCCTTTGCCTGGGGCTCGCTCACAGCGGGCCCGATTGAATCAATTTCTTCGCGACCGAAAAGCCCGTTCTCCCCGCTGTGTGGATTTAATGCACATACGCCTAGGCAGGGACATTGGATACCGGATTCCGACCTAATTGCAATAAATCATGATAGGCTACGATTTTGTGAATCTCTGGTTATCAAGGATACTCACAGTAGATTATGCAGGAGTTCGATAGACTCCGAAACCGATGGGGCCGAGATCCACGACGACACGTCTTTCATAGCGATATGACTCGTGACCCGAGCAGTCCACAGCCCAGGAATAATATTGACCTCGCTCGTTGTTTCCCGGTGATTCAGGTGCATGGCAAACCATCGCAGTTCATCTTCTTCGTGCACGCCGGCCATATGGAGGGACGTCTTGTTGAGTGGAGTGAAGACTATAGCATCGGCTTGGCTTTGACTGACCAACGAAACAGCGCGCTTGAGATGATGGAGTGCTCGCTTTCCAGCTTCTTTCGAAGTTTCCCCCGTTCGATCGGGAATCGGCACGGTAGGTGCACTTTTGTCCTCCAATATCTGCACACTGTCTGGAATCGTGACATTGGCGACAGAGGCTGCCGCTTCGATTTCCGATCTATCCGCAAGCACAAGAAGATCCAAACGCTGTACATTTCGAGGATCTGCAAGAAGCTTCGAGGCCAGTTCGGGGCCACCACTGGGTGGATCAAATGCGGGGACGAATCATAGCCATTGCTGTCGCGGGGGTCTTGATGTTCTTGATAATGCCAATCTACGGTGGATGCAGATTGCACAGAATATATGGGAGTCGAATCGGACCTCGACCGGTGGACATTCGGGGTTGCATGTAGTTGGCCCGAAACTTGCACTACAGCTTGGATCCCGTCGGCCTCACGCCGGTCATCCCCGTCGGCGTCAATCGGAGTCAGTCAGAGTGTGGGGAAGTGGGGCTCCTTCTATTGCCAGAAGAGCAGCAACATTGGGAAGTGAAGAGAGAGTCCCAAGGTGAGCATTGGCCGCTATACCCTTCCGTAGAAATGCGCCCGATCATGTCATGCCTGTTCGAAAGTTCGTCATGTGATCGCACGCTTGGTCTCAGCAACAACGGAACACGACATTGCTACTACCCTAGGGTAGGTATTTCCCAAGCCCGAGCTAGTGAGTTCTAGTGGACCCAAAGCTCGAACAGCTTCGTCTCTTTGCGATCAGACGGTGCTCCTTCCATCCTGGGGAGCTGCTCGCGGTGCATCCGTCTTCGACTGAATTACGTGAGCGAGAAAAAGGTCTGGATCAGTGCTGAAAGTAGTGGAGACAGGCAACCACCACCATACGACGTCGATCTGGTGAAGCTAGAGAGGACTCCTGAAGACGTGCTCGAAAGGTTGAATTTGCCAGCTCTGGGTCTTTACGCACCTACGTGGATTGTGAAGCCCTCGCAATCGCCAAGACCAACAAGGCCAAACTCCCAAGAGCCGGGCCAGAGCAGCCGTAGACGGCAAGAAAGAGATCTGTCTCCCGGACCGATGGGAAGCTTGATCGGGGCGACCAGATTGGACGGGCTCCGTAGCCAGCTCAGGAGTGCAAAGCAGAGGCGCAAAGGCGGCATGCAAAGAATGGATTCGGACTTAATTTCAGAAAACATCCTATCCTACAAAGAGGCCGAGGAGATGCTTGAGCTGTGAGAACATTCTTTGAAGGGTACATGATCGGCCAACCGCAGCTAAATACACCAAGAAGACAACCGCTGCTGGCGTTGTATCTAACTGGCTACTATACTAATAATATTATCGGACCACAAACATTCAGCCCCCGAGACGCGTCCCGATATGTTCCGCCTGAGATAACCATCATGGTCTGTTTTGCGTTGTGCGTTTGCGACTTGCTTTTCATCAACTGAGGTGGTGTCGTCGAGAAAACAGGCACAAAGCGGTGATGTGAGCTGATTAGGCATATATTCGGCTTAGTTACTAGAATGCACAGTATGCACCTAAGTGCTATTTACTGATATCGGAAATACTTAGTGTACGTGATTAAAACGACAGGGAAAATCCAGAATTTGTATATGCACTGTGAGAATGAGGACATTCACGGAATGCCATTTCAGTTGAATCTCGAATACCCATGTCTCTCAATGCCTATCAATTCTTGATAATTGATCGATAATTCCCCAATGAAATGGTTATTGAGATCGACAATACACGACTCACTGGCTTGCGGGAAGCACGCATGTAGTAACCGACTCGGCAGGAATGTTCCACTCCACTCCTCTCCACTGTTTGTCGATAGGGAAAGATAAATATCGTTACCAAAAGTATTTTCGATGACGACTGAGCGAGTGCCATCTGGGTTCAGAGAGGCAATTGACTGTATACCGCCGCCATTCGAATACGTATAACTACCAGTGCCGCTAAGCACAATCGCGCCCGGTGGCATGAACTTGCTGAATTGCGCAATCATGTAATATGCCGTCTGGAACGTATAGCTATCGCCGTTAATAGTGACCAGACCCGTACAGGTGCCGCAGCCACCACTTGACAGGTGCGGACCATCGAGGAGTCTGTGCCGAGAGGCCAGGCAGTTACACCGGAGGCCCAGTTCTGCAATAGACAATGTGTTGAAGGAGGTAACTGTGGCATCGGTCACCGCAGCTCCGAAACCAACAATAGTCTGCTTATGACCGCAATTTGTGTCGTCGATACTGATTTTCCATGTTGACTCGGAGACTGAGCTGCCACCTCTTTGAACAGGGGGGCTGATTAAGACAACTTGTAGTTGCCTGCGGAATTGGACGAGTAAGCCGATGCCGGTCCAGCGCGCTTTTTCGAAGCATCGGCCAGTGCTGCCAGGCCGAAGAGGATATATTCCGTGCATTTCATTTTGTCGAGGGGTAGAATAGAGAAAATCGACGATAGCAGGAAGGAGTGCTTTACTCCTTGACGAAGATCTTCGAAAGTGTGTAAGCCGTCAGGGTCATGTTTATACAGCTGGGAGTCGGGGCTAACCTTCCGCTCACTCAGCACATTTTGCAACCTCACCTCCTGCAGACCGGCGTTCCGACGATATCCCCGTCCTGGAAAACCGAAGCCAGCGGTTGGTATTGCCGGTGTAGCCTGTAACGGGAGCATCGCATTCGCCGACTCTGCAGCAAGCAGGTGGAATTCTCAGCGTTGCGTTGTTTTCTCCACCTCCCCGCAATTTCCTGCGGATGCCACCGCGCAACCCGACAATGCGACCACGCACGGAGAAAGACACGCCAGGGCAGCTCAGAAAGTGGACGTGGCTCGGGGCCAAGTTGCTGTGGCGCCGGTAAGCATTTGCAGGGTGGTCGCAGGGGAGGACAAGGGCCGACCTGCGCTCGTTCTCGTACTCAGAGCTCGCCGGGATTCATGCAGCACGCACAGCAAGACTATACTAGGGTGATCTATCCGAGAGCGCCTGGACCCAGGCGCCGATCTTGAAAGCCAAGGATTTACTCGATGCAGAAGAAAATCGATTCTCGATCGGTTCGCTCCGATACCCGCAAATTCAGCAGTTCAGACAGAACAGGCAGCATGGATTTCCGACTCTTTCCACTCGTGCAAAACTGCGATAGTCATCAAGATATACACAGTCGGGTCGAGAAATCTGGAAGCCTCTTTTGTTGATGGCCCCAGACCGATTCGGTTGAGCTTGGAATAACAGATCTCGGCCCCGCCATTTCTGCCTGGCGATGATCGCATACCCTAGACATGCTCAGCGCTCCTAGAAGACCAACCTGGAAAATTTCAGCCTGCAAGATATTCGGGAGACTCGTCATCTTCTGCCAAATAGCTACAAGAACGCGACTACGAGTTGCTGCCTTGTTGAATCGATATTGCCGGTAGCCTGAGGAAGGTCGTTCAGTCCACACAACGTCGACAGCATCTACAATTTAACTGAAGCCCTTGCCCTTGCCAGCCTCGCACAGTATTAACTCATATCCCTGGATGTGAAATCTCCCCCCCGAACACCATGACGACTCCCGAGTTCTCTATGCTGCCCGTCGAGGGGGACGACCTCCCCTTTCCGGCGCGATTTATCCATGCTGCAAAGCTCCGCCTCAGCATCAATCGCCTCCTCTTCGAGAACTGGCCGAAGGACCAAATCCAGACAAAAGCGTACGCCAATGCGGTCATGGCCGGATTCGACGATTCCTCCACAGATGCTTCAAGGCGGTCAATACCTCGTCGGAAATCCTCGTTTACTATGTGATCGCCCGCAAACGCCCGCTGGAAGCCCAGCCAGAATACGGCCTCAAAAATGGTCCAAACCAAGAGACTCCTGAAGGACTGAATCCGATTCTCTTCGCGAAAGTCATGAAAACATCAGGCGATGTCATGGGTGGAGTGGAAAATCTGGATTGTTTCGGTAGTCCCTACGCCTTTTCCACTGGATGACACCTTACACATAGAAATTGTTTATATGTGCGTCAAGCCATCTGCCCAGAGACATGGAATCGGCTCGAAGTTAATGCAACTGGGCTTCGATCGGGCAAAAGCTGAGGACGTGCCTTTGAGACTCTGTGCCGAGGCTCCTGCGCATGGCTTCTACGTCAAACTGGGATTGGAAGAAACAAAACATGCGGATATAGATCTCAGAAAGTATGCCGCTCCTTATAGCGGCTTCGGGGAATTTAGACTGACGGGAATGATCTGGCGCCCTAAGCCAAATTTGGAAGGGTCGAACTGGCGTGGAGCAACTGTAGCTAGTTGAGAGCTCATCTCTAGACTCGTGACGCTAACTACGATCTGGCTAGAAATTTATCCCCAGAGAAGGCAGCGACTTGGAAAATCTTAGCTGGCCGAGACAGGTTGAAAGATGTCTCGAAGCCGTCTTTGGCAACCTCACCGATACTTTCCAACGTCTCTGGATTGAATTCATATGAAACCACTCCCATGCATTAGAGTCAGAGGATCCGTTGCCGGAAACATTTGAATCGATGGAGATTTTTAACAAATTGAGATAATTGCCAGCTTCAAGAGCGCATCAGCTGAAGACCGTCTTGTTGGTCTTGATATAGATCTTGTAGAGCCACTTATCAAAGATTACCCGTCAGCTGGTCCGCCAACCGAGGCCAGATCAGCCTAGGTTGTGTCGATAGCAGTCACCAGGATCTTTCCTTGGTCCGTGATGTATGATTCGGGAAAGTCGTCATAACAGTCGTAGGATCTGCCTGCTGGGGTCGTAAAATCCAGTTTGAAGCTGATTCGTAGATTGTGATAATATCTGTCGTCCAAGATAGTGACTGAGCCGTATTCGTGTCCTGTGTTGCTTCTTGTTCCACTCCAGCGAAAACGAACTGGTTTTCCCATCGAGGTCTTGGAAAAGAGGTTTTTGTATGTATAAAGGTGGGGTGTTTTAGCAAGGTGGTCACAAGAAGTGTCCAACATCACAGGAGTAATGCTTGGTGGCGAGGAATTATGGTAGAATTGGGACTGCCGAACAACCGCATATTCTTGCGTATATTAATAATAGAACGCTCACTACACTTGCCAGTTTGGCCATTTGTGATGTATGTCAGCCTTTTCTGCAGCTTTTCATGTATATAATCATCTTACGCTGCTAGGGATTCAGGTTTCGCGCCATTTTCCAACGATTTAGGGGTTTGGTCGTTGCTTGATTGGGGAGGAAAATTGTATTGGGACGAGGATACCACAGGGGTGGTTATTTTTGGATCAGTCGCAATACATAACATTACACCTCTCGACCGCTTTACTGTTCAAAATTGAATTCGATCTAAAGGACGGGAGTAACCATATCTGAATTTAGAGGATCATGTGACTAGGTTCTGAAAGAGCATCTTTGTGTTTCCGACGTGGAAGACGATGCCGGATGCCATTGTATTTTTAGAGAAGCAAACGAACATCCATTGCCTATCACGGCCACACTCAAACATTGAAGGTCATACTCTTTGTCCCAATTTGCCGTATGAGCCACAGGTCCATCGAATGATTCAAGACCAGGGATTTTTGGATTCTAGGATATGTATAACCCCCGACAGTAGATATGAATATTTTGGCCTTATGGATAATCCTTGTCCGGTATTCAAATCTTACACCCCAAAGCTAAGTGACGGTATATTGAGCGCCAAAAACGGCTACTGTGGGGATATATCCTCCTGTCAGAACAAACTAGCGGTGACCCACTGCTAGCGACTGATGGATAACATCCCTTGCTTGGTGTACGCATTCTTGCGCTGGGCTGCGGCCCCGGTGTTGTGACCGCCGAAGGCCGGCGTGTGGGATCTAGGTGTGTTTTCCAACTAGACTGAGGATGAACATCTATCTACATGAATCAATTGACTTTTGCTTTTGAGCATACACACTATCCACTTAACTGTGTACACAGTACCTAGCTGGTGATACCAACAGCTACATTCGACGCCATTTTAAGCGTTCATTTTTTCCAAGATCTTATTCACCGAAACATCACGTAAATGAGATCAAATCAGTCTTATCGTTTGCTCCCTGAGTACTTCCTGAACACTCATGGCTCGTCTTGGCAAGAAGATCCGGCTCCAGATATCCACTAACTACATACCTTAGCATTCTCCTGTCGCGCTGGACCCTACGCACGCCGCCCCTGTGCATTCAAAGCCTCTTGCGTTCTCCACATTTCCACACAGGTACTGCGAGGCCTCAGTTCCATTCGACAGCTTTAGATGAATATCGAAAAGCCCAATGTCGGTACAGGGTGCAACAGCACTGCACTGGAAGGAGGCCACGTTAGGGGACTCAGTCGTACCATTTAAATCGACCATTTTGATATCTCGAATTTGGAACTTTGAATTTGTACAGTTTCCTTGGCCTGGTGCGCCGCTAAAACGGGTGCATTGAGAGATTGCAATTGCAGCGCCACGTAGACCTGTAACTTTGAGGTCTTCAAAGATCATGTCCGAAGCGTCTATCGCGTTTAGGTTAGTTTTGTCTCCCTTATATGATGGAGGTATCTGTCCAAGGCGACCTCACATCCGAGTCCGCCACCGCCCCCGTTAGGTGGGTATCCGTTTTGGTCATTTGTCCATGTTTTGAAGTACACCTGAAGGTAGCAGAAACTTGTCAAGAACAGCCCGTAGAATTATAGGCAAGTTTCTTACCGCATGAAGTATGTTATGGTAGTCAATGTTCTTCACAGTGAATCGTTCGATAGTCTCGAGCTGATCCTTGTACTGGCCTATGCTGCCCAGAGCAATTCCCAGTCCGTTGTAGAAGTGGGAGTTTGTAATTGTGATGTCAGTGCTGTTGCCCTTGAGCGAAATACTATCATCTCCATTGTATACGGTCCAATTGTTGAACGTGATATGTGAGGATCGAATGGTATCTGCTCCGTCGGTGTTTGCTATGCCAGATTAGTTAAGATACTGTCTCCCGGTAGAAGGGGTACTTACAACTCGAGATTACGTTTCCAGTGTTGTTCACAAAGATACTGTCTAGATCAACTTGGTGAGAATATATGATAGACATTGTCCTGTCTCGCACCTATTAGTTTTTTCGTTTATTTACCGGGACCCACACCAAACGTACCACATCTGACTCCGAAGGAAGTTGAGACCTCGAACCACCGAATTCGTGAGGCCGTTAAAGGTGATCGCATGGGGCCGCCCGGGATAGTTGGACGTATTAGGTTGCTTTTTTATCCATTGATACCATGTGTCGCCATTCCCATTGAACGTCCCCACGCCGTGGCCGTCAATCCTGACATTATTACCTCCGAGAATAAATGCAGTAGACTGGTTCTGATAGCCGACGTCCAAGGAATTGTTCAGCCAGTACTGAATGTCAGTACTCCACTAAAACAGTTGTCAGTGTAGTCATTGACGGATCCTGTTAGGATTGCAAACCAGGAGCTCTCCTCGAATATCAACCTCAACATCCTCCAGCCATGAAATATTCATAACAGAGTTAACGTAGTATGTAGTCGGCTTGAATTCTATCCTGCCTCCGCGGCCACATCGTTTGAATGCTTGAACGATGGCAGGAGCATCATCTGTGGTGTTGGATCCTGAAGCCTGGACGACACAGACTTCTCTGAAGGGAGGCTTTCTGCCTGCAAACGCGCAGGTTAAGGCAGAAAGAAGGCAGAGTGCTTGGGAAAGGCGCATTTCGATGACTGCCTAACAAGCAATAACAATTGTATCGTATCATACAGATGGCTCAGAGTTTATAAATAGGATATTAGGGTCAAAACAACAATGCATCAGAGGCCGAAAAGTAAGCCATTATTCCATTGCCAGTATTTCCCCGCATTGGGGCGTTGCGAGGAGCGCAACGGGGATGGAACACCAAAATTTCCACCAATAGAGCGACGGTCGGTGCCTTCCCCACATGATACACCCACAGTGCCAACTCAGTTGGAACGAAGCGAAGTGACTTACTTGTGAAGTCTAGGTCCCTACTTGACGGCGTCTGTCGGCAAGATCGGTGTAGAAGGGACCGAAGGCACTCGATCTGTCGCTCAACTCATGATGCGAATTTTTGCTCAGAAAGACTATCATAATGGAAATTGGATGCACTTTAACTGCATGAGCCTATTCCGAAAGCTATCTAACGATGTAGCCAATATCGTATCTTCAGAAATATTCTGTCAAGTCGAGTAGTGGCATAGTGCTTCAGCCGAGAGGCTCCCGGGGTGCGCTTTGCCGCAAGACGTAAGCAAGTCAGCATTATATCGTCCACCGGATTGGTACGAAAGCGCTGTTGGCTGCACGAGTTCCGCGAAAAGGGTCATTGGTTGGTTGATATAGCGTAAAATAATAGATAAAGATAATAACTACTGCAATTCCAGCAGTCACAACGTAGCTAATGACGACCTAAATAGGTGAGGTAGGCCAACAAGTGGACAATAACAGGAAGCTTACCCCAATTCCGGATATGTCACTGTTAGAAGACCAGGGCGGGGCCAGCTCTGAGCAGCTGTAATTACAAGGCATGGCTTTGCTGAAGAGCCAGATAAGTAAATAATTTCGCTGCCCTTCTCACATTGAAGGCCCATAAGCCATAGTCATAGGGGTTACCATTTGTGTTTTTCAGATCACGTGTGGCCCTTTCTGGCCTTAGAACCACACAAAATGGTTATACTCTCCACGTAAGCTACCAGGAGAGGTCGCCCTTTGGGGCGGGGTAAAAAGGTGTCGGTCATAATTAAGTACAGGCGAATACACCCCACCATAGCGGAAGGTACTCTGTGTACGAAACAATACGAGGACCAACGCCAAAGTTACAAGGAAAAATCCCCAATAACTAGGGACTAGCCGAGCATATTAAGTAAGATTTGGGAAACAATCAAAGAGAGTTAGTGGTGGCATCAGTTTTGGGACGCACTGTAGCGTACTGCCTCTCTACATAGAAGCCTCTTTTTTTACTCGATGGAGGTAAAGTTCTGGGTTGGCCTGCATGGGTCTCATAGTTTTTGCTCACTATAAAGTAGGATGCACTTCATCTAGCCAAAGATGATATGGTTCTAACGTTAAAATTCGCGTTGGAGAAACGGAATAATTAGTTGGCGTGACAAAAATGCTTTACTTCGCATCATTTTCGAGGTCCAGACGGTCTCCTGGGCACGATTCAACGGAGTTGCGAACGCACGAAGATATACCCTTCTTTGAGATAATATACGAGGGCGTGAAGAATGGATTTCGCCATTTCTTCCGTCACATGCCAACACGGATAAACTACTACATTATTCTTTGTGAAAATCTGAAAATCCTCCATGTTGATGTATTGTGCGATCGCAACATGCATGGCATTCTTGAATACTTCAGAAGAGCTAATGGGACCCAAGGGAGAGAATCGATACGGGAGGAGTCTGGCACAGGACTTGGCATTTCAATTCTTATTCCAGTTTCTCATAGGCAATTTCGATTCGGAGGTTAGAGATGCAAATATTGCATACAACGCATCTTTATTCGTTGTACCTCATCGAAGGATTTGCAAATACAAAGCGCGAAAAAATGATCAGTGAGGGTTTCGAGGAACGATTTCATGCCTCAGTAAAACAGCTGCAAAAACTCAACAAATGGGCAATCGAGTCCCCTTCTCCTGGAGAATAAGAGGATGATGATATGACTACCGATCCAGAGGATACAGGTTTTAATTCGGATTGGTCATGCTAAAAATGCTTTGTCCCGCACTCCATTGATCTCTCACTTAGCTTTCGGTTCCGCAGAATCCGGGCCATCAAAGCCTAATATGCAAATCAAATCGCCAATGAAGGAAGCGCGAGACTTACTGTAACATAAAATCCAAGCGGTGGTATGGGAGAGGCCGACATCGACTCTCCACGAGCACCAGTCAGCCGTTCTTTGGTTGGGTCGAGATTGAATACGTTCATAATTCCAGGACTGCGAAGCTTATCCTTCTACTGGGCTCTTAGTATTGTTGAGGTGTGCCGATGTAATTTATAATCACCTTCACGTGCTCTGTGAGAGAGCGCTTCTTTAAGGTACTACTGTAAGGAGTGCCAGCGGACCAATTACGTGCTATTATACAGCTAGTCACACCAAAGACGAGGATCTGGCATAACTCGGCGGCTGCGGACTAATGATATCCTGGCCTGCCCTAGTGGGCCAGCGGGCCAAAGGGCTCGACTCAAGGCCACTTGCTACAAAAATGGCTCCTTGTGTATTCATAAGCGCTTAGGTACTGTAGTAAAGGTGCTATGTGTGCTGCGTTTCAGCCCTATATTCAGGGCCGGTCAGGTGGCAGGTGGGTGGTACCGGGGGTGTATAGTAGGTTGAGAGTGCTAATAATGGAC
This sequence comes from Penicillium argentinense, assembly GCF_028826775.1. Taxonomy (NCBI): domain Eukaryota; kingdom Fungi; phylum Ascomycota; class Eurotiomycetes; order Eurotiales; family Aspergillaceae; genus Penicillium; species Penicillium argentinense. Next base: position 3,282,605 of record NW_026622661.1, on the reverse strand, counting down.
TATCAAAGTGGGGAGAAAAGTCGGTACCGTCTATCTTAGTCCATTCCTAAATCATTTCTACCTAGATATACTCCCATTCCAGTGGTGCTCAAACACCGATCGTTCAATCCAAGCTCGGAGATCGTGTGCATCTTCGAAGGTGAGCAGAGAGTATGGCGGACAACCAGGCAGAGGTGTGACCCCGGTGAAGGTATGTTCCAGCGCGAACAGAAGCAACTGGTTTGAGTTGGGCGCGGATGTGGTTTTGGAATGCACAGGTGCCGAATCATCGGCCCAGACTGGGTGTATGCCTCCAGACCGGGAGGTGTTGGTGTTCAGATTGGGCTTAAGAAAGCTGGTCTGACTCTTCCTGTTCTGAACATGTGCAAAAAAGAGACCGAGTTCAAGACAGGGAGGCGATACGCACCAGGTTACGACGAGGTTGCCCTTTCTTTGCTGAGCTCCTACAAAATTTCCGTCAAGTGCCTGAAGAGCACCATTGTGCCTTTCGTAAAAGCTCCAGAAGCTTGGGAGATCACGAAGAATGGACAGGGTATCAAGAACCTGATCCAAGGTGTCCAAGATGACTAAAGTTGAGCATCTTAAAATATCAATTAAAATTTTTTTAAGAACATTTTGTGATGGGTTGGTATCATCGGTGTACATATAAGAAAGTTAAAAAGAAAAGAAGCCGGAAAACAACCAAGAAATATCTTCCACAATTTCAATTCTTTGTAAGTTTGTATCCTCTCTCATACTAGTACTTTCAGCTACCCTGATAGCACTATATGCATGCAATTGTGAAATGGCCAACACCGCATCGACCATGCTCAGATTACAATCCTCGAACCTCAATATACTGCGCCCGCAGAATAGAGCTGACTCTGGATTTCCTCTCTGATCTCACATAAGCTATATTGCGTGATCAAGTTTAATTTTCGGGGGAAGCAGATCACTGCCGATCCACACGGATCACGTACGCGTTATTACGCATCCTAATTAAGCAATTTGGTTGTTGTCGCTGGTTGTTCTCTGGTGACAGCAAATGTGCCAACTCAAATTAGAAGACTATGTACACATCAGGGATATGTATCTACCCGAGTCGTTTTTGTGCTCTACTAGGAATTGCATAGTGCCATTGAGCTGTTGGCCAATTCATTTAGGGCTGGTCAATCACGTGATCGGGTCCGTTCATCGGAGGACGTCAGGAACGAAGCACGTCCCAACAGCAGCCGAGCAAACTTTAGGATCACAATGCGTTCTCGGTAAAATCATGAAATAAAATCGAGCTCAATTTTAGAGATATACAGCAAACACCAGAATTGTTTAGAATAGCGGATCGTAATATGCTATTTTGAATCTATTATGCAAGGGTCATTATCATGTATCAGCTCCATATGGGCTGAGAACGGAGTCCAACTCCCTATATACAAACAGGAGCCCTTCAAAAGGAGAAAGGAAGAGCTGGTATGCAGATGACAGTGGATTACACCATCTTTTTGAGTGGGTGTGGAAGCCCAACAACAGAAAAAATCAATCATCAAAGTGGAAAGGTGGGCCGCTGAAAGAACAAGAGGTATCATCCACACTTGGAACGCCAGGGGTATGCACAGGAAATATAAAGAAAAAACGTAAGATCGAGGAATCACTGGGCAGCAGAAGTAAGCTGGGACTGAAGTGCCTGGGTGAGAGCCTCTTCTTGACGCTTCCGTTCCAACTCCATCAGGTACTGGGCGTACTTTGAGCGGGGGTTGTGGATGCCGCACTCGGTCTTCTGCTGGCCCTTCCAACGACCGGAGCGCTCGTCCTCGTTGTCGGCCACAGGCTGAGTGGAGTGCCAGTCACCAACGCTCTTGTAGCCACGGTCGAGCAACTCGTTGTAGGGAACATTGTGCTCCTTGACATATTGTTTAACCTGGTCGAAGGTCCAGTTGGCCATGGGGTTGATCTTGATGAGACCGGCCTCGTCGACTTCGATGACGTCGAGGTCACCACGCTTACCACCCTGGCTACGGCGACGGCCAGTGAGGACGGCATGGACGTTCATCTCGCGGTAAGCACGCTGGGCGGGCTCAACCTTGGCAACCCAGTCGTAGAGCTGGTCATCGGTCTCCCAGAGGCGGGAACCATACTTGGCTTCGAATTCGGCGGCAGTATCAGAACCAGCTGGCTTGTACACGTGCACGTTGTTGTTGGGATAACGCTTGCGGACACGGTCAACCAGGGCCAGGGTTTCAGGGAAATGATGCAAAGTGTCGAGGAAGATCAGGTCGACCATCTGGGGGCGGGGAACCTCCAGCTTGGACAGCATATCCAGAGTGACCAGCCCAGTCAGGCCGAAGGCTGTGGTCTGGAAGAGGTGGGGGAGTGATGTGATGCACCATTTGAGGATATCTAAACAAAATGAGTCAGAACTATGTATTCAAAGGCGGGGTTCAAGGCAAAACACGAAAGCATACCTTGGGGTTCGAGGAATTGCAGCTGACGGTTCAAGAACTGGAGATGAGGCTTGGTGAAGACAATCTCGGGGATATATTCTTCAGATGAGGAGCCGCTAACATATCCAGACTCAGTGGCACTGTCTCGAGAGTCGATGCCCTCGAGATCAGAGGGGTAACCAGCAGACATCTTGGCCGGCATTGTGGAGGGAGTATGTATAGTAAGGTGAATGTGTACAGGCAAGTATAGAGCAGAACCAGTAAGTGGTTTTGGGGGCGCTGTACGTGGTTTGGGACACCGGAAAGAGCTTGAGGATGGAGGCAAAGATGACAATGGCAGGAATATAAGGGACACCAGGGGCAATCACGACATCATTTCGGATGTTCGTGCCTGGTATTCCATCCGAACCCGCCATTCCGTCCATTCTGCCGGCCTGGCAATCACGACATTGCAAAATACCGCCTGCCAGATCGGGGCTCTTGCTGAAAAATTCGATTCTGTCATGTTCCGGGGGAATCACGCAATTTATGCGCAGTTGGTCGCTGTGGGGCTCCCGACCACCCATCTTGCCGCGAAATCGGGCTCGGCGCCGGCAGCCTCAGGCTGCCACTGGCCAGAGGCAGCATTCCATTTCCATTTTCAGTCGCAGAGAGCTAAGTTGCTCGGGGTTTAGAGCTTGATAATTCCTTCCCCCTCCATGTGCACGGAACATGGTCGAAGCTCCGGAGTACGGCCGGAATCCGTAAGCAGGATAAACCCCGCCGCTGACCAATTCATCCGATGAACAATAATCACGGAATCAACGTCAGGTTCGCTTGCCTGATCAATGATGTTAGCGGGCCAGCTTCTAGAAAAACGCAATCTTGGATGTTACCCGATCCAGCAGGCTTCTAGCAAGCTGTAAGCACGTTATGATCTGCAATGTATGTCATGGTGGAGTGGCGGCGGAGTGCTCTGCCTGCTCGCTCTGCTGTGATTTCGCGGCCTGAGGCGACAGGCTGCGTGCGTATTCACCGCCCGGCATTATTTCTCGGAGGCCACGGCTGCCGTGACCGCACGTGAGGGTGATAAGATCACGTGACTACCTGAAGTGACGGTGGGCCCTGCCCACGTGCCGATCGGTGGGCTTTTTTTTTGGAGGGGCTTTCGTTGCGCTTTGTTGTGACCGGAGGACGAAGTCGCTCTTCGTCCGCAGTCATGGCCGAATCCACCCACCCTCGCCAGCGGCCCTCGCTGGGCCAGATGCGCAGCAGTTCGTTCCTCCAAGATCACCAGCAATATAAGCCCCCCGCCCCGATCAGCGCCAACATTGGCGAGGTGCTCGGCTCTCAGTTGGACGAGAGTCTGTCTACTCTCACCAATCCCATTAAACCGGACCCAGAGCGTGTTCACGAGAGTGGTGTTATTCACAGTATCTTCAACCACCAGGCCGCTCAGCTCCCCCACGGCACTCCGCGCATCGTCGCGACCATTTTCTACAAATCCGGCAATCCTGTTCACCCTCATATTCACCCCGATGTGTCGCCTAACCTCACCACGGGGGATAAGCTCCCTGCGCCTCATGTCCCAGTGGGGTCAGCCCCGACGGATGACATGGAGAAGATTCCCCGAGAGCCGCCAGCACCGGAACCGGAGCCATTGGATCACCTGTACGGGCCATTCGTCTCGCAATTGTGTCTGACGAACTTCCTCCAGATCCTCGAGACTCTTCCCACCCCGTACCAGCGCGCAAACACGTCGCACCGCTGTCTTGATCGTGAAGAGCAGCCTCGAGTTGTCGAGGTCACATTCTCCCCGCCTCCAGACCCAGAATACCTCTCGTTCGTGGATCTACGTAAGCACGAGAGCATCTGGCGTTTCGAGCGCGAGTGGAATGTCGAGGTAGTCCTGCAAGAGGAGAGTGTTTTCCGCCGGCACAAGCGATTGGCAGTCTTCGATATGGATAGCACTCTTATTGAGAACGAGGTCATCGACGAGATCGCCAAATTCATCGGAGTGGAGAAAGAGGTTTCGGTAGGTTCCTCCGTGCCAGGGTCACAATGCTTACAGTAGTCAGTCTAACAAGGACGTAGGAAATCACGGAGCGAGCGATGAACGGAGAGCTGGACTTTGCTGCTTCCCTGAAGGAGCGTGTTGGCCTTTTGAAGGGTGTCCCCGCCGACGTTTTCGAGAAGCTTAAGTCTGTTCTCACTATTTCCAAGGGTGCTCGCGAACTCTGCGGTGCCTTGAAGGCTCTCGGATACAAAATGGCCGTTTTAAGTGGTGGCTTCCAGCCTCTGGCGGAGTGGCTCGCAGGTGAACTTGGACTGGATTATGCCGTTGCTAACCACGTAAGTATCAATTCAGACCACTTGAGCCTCTCTACTTGCTGATTTTCAAATAGCTTGAAATCGACACCGCCACTCAAACCCTGACCGGCAAACTCGTCGAATCCAAGCCCATCATCGATGCAGCCCAGAAGCGCACCCTCCTCAAGTCCATTGCGGCCGAGAACAACATCCCTGTATCCCAGACTATGGCTGTTGGCGACGGCGCTAATGATCTACTGATGCTTCACGCTGCTGGCCTTGGTGTCGCCTGGCGCGCCAAGTCCAAGGTCCAGCTTGAAGCACCCACTCGTGTCAACGGCGAGAGTCTGGTCGATATCCTCTACTTACTTGGTATGGATAGTAAGGATATTGTTGAACTCTCCAAGCGGCAGTAAAACCCCCAACCGGGAGCTGGATACCTTCCTCTGTTGCGGAACCGCTGCATTTCAAATTCAAAATCATACCCATTTGGCTTGGTGGGCAGGGATATCCATTTGGTCGATACCTCGCAAATCAGAAGCCAGAAGCTGATGAGGACATGGAATATCGACTTGCATTTCTTAATGTCAGTTCGGAGTTACTTGCAATTTCAACAACACAAGACCCAGGAACAGGAGTCTGGTGGCGGATGGGTTGTCAGCCTGGTATCTGCTTTGGTCATCTACTTCGACGATAGATGTCTGGTCTATATTCAAGGTTTGGGCGTAGGTGGTATATGGAGGCCCTGCTAAGAAGTAGTATAAAGCTCATGGCTACAACGTAGTCAATATGATAAAGATGCCCCAACATGAACCAAGGACTACTTGGCGATGACGATGATGACGTTGATGACGATGATGACGTTGATGAGAATTTGCTTTAGAATTGTAAGGCTTTTCTAAAATTACGCGAAAAATTCCTCGAATGTACAGCATAACCGTTGATGATACAAGACGCTGCCGTGTTAAAATGTTGAAAATAGACATGAATCCCGACCCAACCAAGCCCAAATAAAATGCGATCAGCGCCATACTGAGTAAACCATGAAAAGGAAGAAAATCAAGACCAAGGCGGTTAATATGCCATGCAGATTAATATTTTCTTTATGCCGGACAAAGGAAATGTCAATGCGTCGCCTGATCAGCCAAAACAGTCTTATCAGCAGTGCCTTCCGCAGCCGTAGCTCCGGCACGACGCTTCTTGAGCACATTCTCGATGAATGCCTCGCCAGCCTTATAACTGCTGCGAACCAGGGGACCCGAGGCGCAGTACAGGAAACCCATGTCCAGGGCCCGCTGGCGCCAGGCCTCGAAGCGGTCAGGAGTAACGTATTCCTCAACAGCCATGTGACGCTTTGTGGGGCGCATGTATTGGCCGAAGGTAACAACATCAACATCCACAGCGCGAAGCTGGCGAAGAGCATCCCAGAGCTGCTCATCCGTCTCACCAAGACCCAACATGAGTGAGGTCTTCGTGATGAGATCGGGGCGAGCCTGCTTAGCAGCCTCTAGAACACGAATAGACTGTTGGAAGGTGGCGCGACGATCACGAACATACGGCGTCAGAGCCTCGACAGTCTCAACGTTGTGGGCATAAACATCCAGTCCGGACCGAGCAACGAGCTTCGCCATCTCGAGGTCACCACGGTAGTCACCAGTCAGGCACTCGACCAGGATATTCGGCGCCTTTTGCTTGATCTTGATCACTGTCTCGGCGAAGTGGCGGGCACCACCATCCACCAAATCGTCCCGGTCAACACTCGTGAGAACAACGTAACCAAGACCCCATCGCGAAATGGCCTCGGATGTGTTCTCCGGTTCATGCGGGTCCAGCGGAGGAGGCGCTCGGTTTGTCTTCACACTGCAAAAGCGGCATCCACGAGTGCAGGTATCACCCATCAGCATGATTGTGGCTGTCGCAGCGGACTTGTCATTTCCGCCCCAGCAGTCCGAGATATTGGGGCACCGGGCCTCCTCGCAGACAGTGTGCAGGTTCAATCCACGCAGATCTTTCTTCAATCGCTGATAGTTCTTCGAGTCCGGAATCGGTGTCTTGAGCCACTCGGGCAATCGGGTCATTTCCTTCTTGCGGCCGGCCGGGCCGACCATAGCTTTCTTGAGGGCATAGGCTTCCGAGGAATCGAGAGGCTCTTCCTTGCCGCCGGAGACGAAATCAGCGAACGAGGGGCCGGCGTTCAGCTTGTCTCGGAAAGTGGTTGCAGGTCGCCGGGTGCTTCCCGCTGGTGTGTTGGTGGCGGATGAGGAATCGGTAGTAGCATAGGTGCGTTGGCCGATTGAGGGGTACATGCACGAGGGAGAGGCAATCGCTCTCACAGCTGACAAGCGACGTAAACTACGTGTTGGTGCTGCCATGATCGGGGTTGTGTTAAGCTTAAGAGTAGGAGGTTCACGCCATGCGCAGAGAAAGATAGGACCGTTCGAATCCCGCGGGAAAGCGGGATTACTCAGCAGACATGATTCGGGACTTTGTTGTTCCGCGGATCTTCCGTCAAGGCGGTCAAGCCGATCGGGAGTTGCCCTATTGTTCTTGCTCAAGCTTAGTATTAGAGTTGGTTGACACAAAGATTCAGCGCACGATATAAGATGATGCTAGTGGCAGGGCCGAGGAAGGCAATATATTTGAATATGACAAGATAAATTGTTAGATAGCGGAAGGCTATTATGATTATGCACTAATATGCAACTAATACTAATTGTACAGGGCGGCGTTGAACAAAAGCAAAACATTTCCAAAGGAGCGGGTCGCAATGCAAGGGTATGAAGATAAAGAGCAGATGAGACCAAATAAACACCAATGAATGAGCCAGTTGATAAAATCGAATCAATCGAGTGGGAATCATTGCGAGGGAAAGAGTGACCGTGCCATGGTGAGATGGCATAGGTGAGGAAGGAAAAGTCAGGGATTGGAGAGCGGGTTGAGACAATATAGGAAAATCACCAGGGAGGTGGTTATTGAGCCTTGGTTTCCAGAACCTGAGCGAGGACTTCGACTGCAGATTTGAGCATGTCGTCAGCTCGGCCGCAAATGGCAAACAAAAGATTGTCGACAATTTTCTCGACATGTTGTCGCAGATCGCTGCTGCGAGAGCCAAGGAACCGGTCCTTGACTCGACTGGGAGATCCAGTTGGGAGTTGTATTCCTAGTGTGCTGTATGCCTTCGCGGGAACAGCGTCCACTGCATAGATGTCATTGCGGGTTGATAGAGAAGGTTTGCGGCGATGAATGGAGGAAAGAGAAAGGAGATAGTTTCGGGCAATTAAAGCGGCACAGAGACAGTCTAGAAGATTCTCTGTGACTTCGGGGAAGATAGTGTGGAAAGGACGTAAGAGAGCTTTTTCGTCGTTTTTGCGCAAGAAGACGATGACAGGAGATGTAAGGCGTAACATGTGACGAGGGAAGTCCTTGACGCAATGCTCAAGTTCGCCGAGTGTCCACTCGTGGTCATCGATGGTCCACTCTTGATGCCAGGAGCCTTGCTTCTCCATGTCATCTTTCCCGGATTTCTGCGAGATCCGCCCTGGGGAAGGATGTGCAGGTGTTGTGGGTGACGCCTGTGGGCTAACGCTGCCAGACCGAATTTCAGGCTTTGGCGACGTGTCGCGCTCTTCCTGCGCGGAATCCGGCCTCTCGCAAACAACGGTCGACGTAACACTATCCGAGGTCAACGACCCCGGATCGGTGTAAGAGTCGTCATCCTTGCTGTCCTGGAAGCTATCCAGTGAGTAGCCTGATTCACGAGTTCCGTAACCGCTATCGGACATGTCGGGTGGGTTCTCAAGAGGTGTGTCCGGACTGAAGGCGGAGACTTCTTCTTGATTTTGATCTGGCGTCATAGGAACAGTATGCGGGGGAACCGGAGGCGGTGCCGGAGAAGGTGCAAGGGATGGAGCCAAAGATGGAGAAGGCGCCACAGACGGGGATGATTGTCGTGCAATTTCCACTAGCTTCGGCTTACTCGCAACGGCGAATCGCTATTTTCAAGTTAACAGCAAGATTGAGGATTTGATTGTGTGGAAGAGGAGACTGACCACTGGCTCATCGAGAGCTTTAGCCCCGGGGATCACGTCTAATGGCGGCATAGGAGGATCTTTTTCAATGATCTGGAATTTTCGACGGTTTGATACCCGGGGATTCTCATCTTCTTGGTCCTCCAAAGGATCAAGAGGTACACCTTGCAGCCATGTCTTACAATACGAGAAGTTGCTCGGTATCCAACTTGCTTCGCTTGAGACAGTTGCAGTTCTTGGCCGTTGAGGTCTCGGGGAGCTTCCTGGCGCAGAGGTCGGGTTTTTGATTTCAGATGCAGGTGATGTGAAGGGAACCGGTAGTCTCTCCTTTTCGGTTGGAGTGGATTCTGACTCATTCGTATCGCACCTCCGCATCAAGTTTGTGTGTGCTTCGTGGACATTTTTGACGTCTGTCATTCTGTGTTCCACTGGCTTTTGCCATGGGCGATAGGATTGATAGGCAAGCTGTTCTTTACTTTCGTCCTCGGTCTGAGTCTCCACAGGTGGACTCTCTTCTTCAGGCTCCTCTTTCAGAGGCTGCGGCTGTGATTCATGCGGGATTGGCACATCCGGCGCTTCCAGTTCATACGGACCTTCGTCACAAGAGGCTTTGGAGCAATTCTGATATGCAAAGTATGACTCGGGACCGGTGCTTGCAGGTCGGGAGTCTGATATAGGTGGGCTCGGTAGCAGTCCAAAGGCAGACATGCTCGTTGATGTCAAGTTTTGGTCAGATCTCCACGTTCGCAGCGAGTGACCAGCCGGCAGCTTCGATTGCCTCGTAGTTTTCGCAGCAAATGGTGGTGCCCCGTCGCATGATGCTGATACTGGCGACGAGACTGATGCGGGTGATGATGGTAGCATGAGTTGAAACGGTTCCTTCATTCTCCGCACCGAACGAAAGGGAGAGATCGAGACTTGGCCGCGGTCCATGGAGAAACGTGGTAGCGATGGTGACACTTCGTGTTCTGATCGTGGCATGGCGGGTGGTGGCACAAATGAAAGTGAGTTCGGAAATTGCCTACTCCTACTTCGGGGTTGATATGTGGGTGACCATCGGCGTGGCGACGGGATGGGCTCGCCAAGGCCCATCGCATCGTGGCTCAGCGAAGACGAATAGGAGTCTTGGTTCCTGATGTGCGTTTGGATAGGAGCCGGCAAGCATGGTTTCGCAGGCATTTTGGCGGCACCGCAGTCCATGGCGGCCATGGCGCGGCCTTGATATGAAGCAGCCCTAATCCCAACCAGAAGGATCAAATGGAAAAAGCAAAATAACTGGTCGCACAAGAGTTACCTGGATGAGAATGAGATGCAGCGAGTGTGAAGTTGAGGAATTACCGGTCAAAACAAAACCGCACGCCCATGCAGGGGCTCCAAATGTCCTTATACAGAGAGATTGGCCCTAGCCAGGAAGTTCCAGGTGGATAGGGTCACCAGGGACTACAGTATCCCTTGACAGGAAGTACAACCCTGCCGTAAAGAAACCCGGGTATGCTGAAGGTGGCCCCCCTTCAAGGCCCCCATCACCGGCACTCAACGAGCTCAGCTCACAACAGGCACGGGCCAGCGCAATAATAGTGAGAATGAGCTCGCATTGTCCTTGCATTCCCGGTTAAGGTGCGATCAGAGGGCAACGGCTCCCTGATTGGGCCCCGATGCCAGATTTGGGTCCCGCAGGCCTCCGTCAACGTGGATGGACCCTCGTCCGTCGCTTAATATCGTCATGGTTCGGGGGCGGGTGGACCCCGGGAATGAGACAAATGGGATGAATAGAGGGGAAGAGGGCGACGACGGCGAATCAACGCCCTAGAGAAGGGCAACAGGATCGACAGCAGGGTGTATGCAAGCGGGTCATCATTGGATGTTGTGTCTCGCCGTCACCCCTGGTGAAGAGCAGAGGGTGGTCCCCCCTTGCTTCATCGGGCTCATGCCTGGCTGTGGTCTGAAACTGCAGTATAAAATGCTTCGCCATGGCTAGAATTCCTGCCCGACAGCCGTTGCCATTGTCCAGGATTATGAGTCGAATCCCAGCATGCGGTTCACTAGCTTCTCTGCCGGGCCAAGTGACGTGTTCCTGGCAGATAGCGATCATTCATTTCATACCCCGAATGCCTGTTATCATTTGTAGATGGTCCAAGTGGATGCGATGACATGTCCAACTCCAGCGCCCCGCTTCGCCTCAACGCGACCCGCGTAGATTGATAGATGTGGTTTCGCGACCCGCAGACCGTAATATTAAGGTAGCCGCACTGCGACCGTGTGCGATCGTGGCAAAGCAGAGTTTCTTACTCGTCACGTCTAGGCCGGGGAGGCGGCGACTAGTCTGTCGCGCATTTCCCGGTTGGCGGCGCGGCGCCAGACAAACAGTGCAAACTGCCCGTTATCAATTGACTTATCGCATCCGAAAAAAAAAGCGACGGCTGGGGTGATTCGGAAACTTAGCCCTCCCCATATTTCATGCACGCGCCCCATTCTCCATGCTTTCCGAATCCTTCGTTGCGTCGACGCTGCTATCCGCTAAATCTCCGGCCGCCACGCTGAGGGATGTCGGGATTTGCGTGCAGGAATTTCAGCCTTCGCCCCAGCTGCGGTCCACCTTCAAGAAGAGCTCGACCACGGCTAATTGCCTGGCTGTGAGCCCGTCGCATATATTTTCCGCCCAGGCCGAGAAGGCCGTCGTCCATGTCTACAGCCGGGAGAAGGGAAATCAGGAAGCTCTCGTGCCCTTTCCGGAGCGCATTCGCAGCATTGCGGTGGCCGGTGCCAAGTATGGCGACGTGTTAGTCCTCGGCACGGAAGGTGGGCGGCTGATCCTCTGGGAGGTATGCGACTGGTTCCATGACACCAATTGTGGTGACCTGTCACAGCTCATGAAACTGATATGCGACTTCTAGACCTGCACCGGACGCCAAGTGGCTACCACAGCCTCCCATCTTCAACCCGTTACCTCCCTCGTCGTTGACCCCACATCCAACTTCATCCTGTCTGGCTCCTCAGACGCAGCCATACATGTCTGGTCGCTGTCTGGAATTCTGTCATTCTCAAAGCCGGCGCTCAGCCACAACCGCCAACCACCCAATGCGCCCATTCGCACCTTTTCCAACCATCGAGCGGCGATCACCGCTCTCGCAGTCGGACACAGCAATGGCCGACATAACATAGCTGTGTCAACAGCCAAGGACAATACAGCAATCATATGGGACTATAATACGGGGCGTGTGCTACGGACATTCCTCCTTCCTGCTTCCGCGACATGCGTGGCGCTGGATCCCGTTGACAGGGCTGGCTACGTCGGCTATGAAAACGGAAGTGTGCAGTTAATAGATTTCTATCGCGGTACCACTGTGCAGCACCCGCTTCACGACGCCTCGCTCCAATCAATCCCGGCACAGGTATCGGGCGAAGACAGATGGTTGCCCCCCGCTGCCGACTCGGGTACGACCCGGGCCCTGTCCCTGTCCTACGACGGTACCACACTCCTCTCGGCACACGATGGCGGCAAAGTTTTGTCCTGGAATATTGCTCGCCGGAAATTTGCGACCACAGTTGCCGATTACACACACCCCGTCACCAATTTGGTCGTGTTGCCGCCGAGTGGCCTGCAGCAAGCCTCCAAGGAGTTGAAGAGGACGATTCACACGGTTGTCAAACCCCGTCATGATAATGCCTTCGCCGATCCTTCTCATGCCCCCGGTGCTGTACCAGTCGACTACGCATTCAACACTCACCTCCTCGCACCATTACAATCCCGATCTGGCAAACCCTCACTTTTTGCTCAGGCCCTCACACACACATGTTTCCCCGACTCCATGATCGACGACGGCCTCGCTGAGCTAGCTGCACTCCGCACATCTGGTGGATCTGACGTCGCTCGTACTGTCCCTGGCGTTTCTACCCCCTCGAACAGTGCAGAGGACGTGGCCGCCCGAGAGGGCCACGTCACTGAGCTCGAAGCCGAAATAGCCATGCTCAAGAAGAAGGCAGCGGTGAATGATACAGCTCGACACGCAACTGCCGATGAGGTTGTGCAATTGCGCTCGGACCTCGCCAACTTGCAGGATTACATCAATGAACTGCATGAGAAGCAGGAGGCTGCTCAACGTGACAAGGCCCTGCGGCAAGCAAGGAGGGAGGAACGTGAGACCAAGAGAAGGGAAGCTTGGTTAGCTGCTGAGAAGAAAGGGCGCAACGGGGATGCAGTTATGAAGAAGATGGAGATTGATGATGGGGATGTGACTAGCGACTTAGATGATCTGGGCGATGAGTAAGGGTTTTCAAAAAGCATCGTTCGCTTGTACACTGAATAGAATTGGGCTTGGAGTCATATTTTATCATCTGTTTTACACTCTTGGAATTGAATAGCAAGCCAATAGCTGCATGGAATATACGAACATATAATTTCTTCACCGCGAATCATAACGTCCGTGTCAATCACGAGTGTTCCTCGATGAGCCGGTTTGACGAGTATTGACCGCAATCTCATTCGATCTTTTCGGATAGCACCATGACATGGACACCTGCAAAAATCATTTTTCGGAGTTTATTGTATGTGATGTGCCATACTCAAAGACATTTAATCTGTGCAAACGAAACGTAGAACCTCAAAGCCCATGCACCCGCCGGATGCTACAATGCACTATTTGACGATATATATTTAATATAGGTTTTGATACAGCCACGGGCACCTCTTCTACCTCAGAACACACCTCCCTAACATTTCAGGTATCTGCTAGTTCTTCGGCTTGGGTGTCCTGACTATGCGAGTCAGAAAATGAACTTTCTGCTCTATGGGAGAATTATTCTAGCCCGATCGCATTCATTTTACATAGAGCATCACTCACTAGAATAGCTATCCTGACAGCTGATCACGTAGGGAACTGGGTAGATGGCTAGGTAGTCGACTAACCAATGAACCTGGTGGTTATCAAGAGCATATTCCAAGGGGTAGTCGGCGTCGAAACTGGCACCATCCAATTCGATTAAGGCTTTACTTCTGTGTCATCTGAGCGACGGCACTGGGGGTGTGAAAGCATCAATCTCCTTGATATAAACTATCACATGCATATGAATCATATTTGCTGACAGCACGACCGTTCATTGTATGCTGCTGCATTATATATCTCACCAAAATTCGTGGAACCAGCCTCAAGTAAATCATCTGGCTTCCTACTACACTAATAGTGCATGATGTATCACGACGGAAAGCTATCTTCTATTGAAATCGAACACTTCTCATAGTCTCTCAACTCTTAAAACACCATGCAAAGTCTCCCTCTCAGATCCTTCCTCTGGTAGTGATCATACATCTTATTAATTTCTTCCACCCCATAAGTTTTTTCAATGTGGGTCTTGCACCCATTCTTAGCATGAAGATTGATCATATCCTGACTCTGCTCCGGCGTACAGATCAATCTTCCCTTAACCGTCTGCTCCTTGAAGCTCAGCGCAAATGGATCGACCTCCAAAGGCCACTCAGATGGCAAGCCGACATCAGTCAGAATTCCGCCCTTCCGCAGGAATTGCTGGGAAAATTTGATCAGCTGTCGTGCCTCTGCGTTGATGACAACACGATCCACACCCGGATTCGTGTCATAGAAGGAGGACTGCAGCTCTTGGATGACTCGTTTCTGCGCATCTTCCGAATCGATCACGAAAGTCTTATCCGGCTTGAGGTGCGAGGGGACGGCTTGTGCTGTTTCAATCCCCTCTTTCCGGTTGTCGATAGCGATGACTTTGTAGCCCAAGGCCTTTGCATATTGAACACCTAGGTGTCCAAGTCCGCCAATGCCAACCAACGCCAACCATTGACCTGGCTTGACATCTGCCGCGAGAATGGCACCGTACACTGTGGCGCCCGCGCAGAAGAGAGGGGCGGCTTCGTCCCAGGGAATAGACTCGGGGATTTTCGATACAACACGAGCATCGGCTTTCATATATTGCGCGAAGCCGCCGTTGATCGTCAGACCCAGCATACCAGTCAGCTTCTCGCAAAGCTGCTGGCCTTGGTGCTTGCAAGCGTTGCAAGTGCCGCAGAAATTATACGTATTGATTGATCCCACGCGATCTCCAACATGGATATTGGACTTGCCAGCGTCGGAGCCCATCTTGACGACTGTTCCGGCTGGCTCATGCGATCCGACAAGACCCGGCTTTGCGCCAGATGATTCATAGACACCTTGCATCACTTGAAGGTCTGTATGACAATATCCTGCGGCAGCGACCTTGACAAGAATGTCGTTTGGACCGAGGTCGGTAGGAACTTCAACGTCACGGACTTCGTAGCCTTTGTTGAAGTCCTTGACAACAGCCGCTCGCATCGTTTTGGGGATTTGATCTGCCATGGTGAATGTGATTGAAAACAACAGTTGTTTGTTTAGATATGTTAAAGAGAGAACACATGAACAGTGTGAAGTGGTTTATATTTGCAGGAGACTACTAGAACATGCAAGGGTGAGTAAATGGAACGTCATTTTGCCGGCCACCACAGCTTGTTCCATCTCAGCTTATCCCCGAAAACGTCCCGATACAACAGTCAAAGACAACAGTCAAAGACAACAGTCAAAGAAAATCAAGAAAAAATGAGCAGTGGACCTTTTGCGGAAGCTTTGGAGGTAACTGGTGTCCAATTGTAAAACCGGCTGCACTGGACCACCGCTTACTCACCCATGACGCGAATGTTCGGTAAGGCGAATCGTGCTGTGAAATTGATAACTTACACAGTTTTAGTATCTAGAAAATTTTATTTGAGCTTTCTAACTCTCGAAAATTGATGCCTGGCGAAATTTCCTTGAAGATCAGGGCGAGTGGCATCCTTCGAGAAAGGGGAGCCCCGAGTACGGAGTACCTCGTGGGAATCTACACAACATACTGCTGCCAGCTCTCTCCACAACCCCACCGAGTTGGCCTCCACCGGATTCTGTACCGGGTTTGTGGTCTAATATATCGTTCTTAGGGCTCGTATGGCTATCCTGAGGTCGTTTTTATTGGTGCCCACTTGTCACTCCAGGGATCTGACCAGGCCATCACGGTCGGCCCCACTTTTTGAGGCAATTGTCGCAAGATGCATGATGTCAAGTTATATCATGTCTTGCCACGAAATGAGCTATATATTCAAACCAAGCGTAAGCAATGATTTGGAACCTTGTACATAAGAAAGTGCTTGCGTTATTGATGAACCAACGAAATCGGCTGAATACCACCGTCCAAGACACTGTATACCCACTAGTTCACCACCCACTTTAGTCTCATCGCATCAAGACATTGCCAAAATGTCCGAGTCATACACAAGCTCCTCATATTACTACAGCTCTACCACAAACAACGGTGGCGATGCCACCAAGAGTGGCCACCGCTATTCCACATCTTCTCACACCGAACCAGACGGGACCACAATTGTTCGTACAGCCCGTCAAGATCTCGGACAACCCGCCATCGTCGAAGAAAGGCGTTATGATCAGACCGGACAAGAAGAGCTCTCATTGCCAGGACCAGAAGGGACGTCCGCAGGTGGAGTGCGGCGAATTACAGACCTGGATGAGGAAGATACAGCTGGATCTGCAGCGATTGATACAGGTAACGCATATGGTGCCTCAGCCACCGGCCAATCTATAGATGACGATGTTGACCGAGGTTCATTTGCAACAAAGGTGTATGATCCCAGTTCGGGGGCGTACGATGAACATTCCGACTATGATACGGGAAGAGGATCCCGACACCATCGCGAGATGAGGGATGCCAGCGGACGCTTGTTCCATCGTGATTTCGAGGTTGATACGGCGGGGTTCTCGTCTTTAGCTCGGGAGAAGGAGGTTTTCGATGATTCTATATCTGGTACCAGAGTGCAGCGCGAGGAAGATGTCGATGTTTCGGATATTCTGTAGCTGGAGGTCTTTTCTTGAGTTACCCGAAATAAATCCATGAAACCCATTTATCCGTCTTCAACACCGAGTCATCAAATTTATCTAGAGAGCTAGTATATAGCACATCTTGCGTACTTGAGTGATAACACAGATTAAGCACCGATTTATCGACTGAACCATTCGGCAAAACTGCCAATTAATTGTTAGCATCTGCGAAAGACGGAAATAACGGCAACGTCGACTATAAGGAAGTAGGTATAGAGGTGTGGGCTTACCCCTAACCGGAAAATCGGTTGGGGTGGGCACTGTGACAAGCAAATTTTCGAAGGAGCAGGGACCTCACACATGTAGTACATGTACTGAATTTCGAGCGACTCCATATCTGGCTCTATTCTCGGCAAGGTATATATGGCGATAATGTTCATTCATTGGAGTAGTCTATATGCACGAATGCCAAAACACATTCTCACCGAATGGTGAATCCGCCATCAACTCGGATATCCGCACCATTGATCATTCCACTGGAGTCCTATCGATCTGTGAGCATCAAACTAAATCCAGCATCACAATAATGGTATGCTTACCTGGCACAGAAACAATACCGCATCGGCAACCTCCTCGGGAAGCGCAAACTTGCCTGTCGGGATTGTCTTCAAAAACGCCTCTCGCACCGAGTCCTCACCCCATGCCTTCTGTCCAAGAGCCGTCCACGCCACAGTAGGCGACACAGTATTCGACGTGATACCACGACCTCCCCATTCAGATGCCATACTGCGATTGAGACCGAGAAGTCCAGCCTTGGACGCACAGTATGCACCATGTCGGTGAAGAGCGGCATGGGCAGCCTGCGAGGAGATGCTCACGATTCTCCCAGGCGGAGGCGGACTGGTCGATGACTCGGCAGCTTTCGATGCCGCAAAGTACAGTCGAGCAAAGGCCTGCGAGCAGAGCATTGGGCCGAGGATATTGGTGGTGAGATGTTTCATGGTCTCCTCGGGCGGCGTGGTCTCCATATCGCTGAGCGACACATAACCGGCCGTGTTGATCAAGATACTAGGGAACGCTCTCTCCATGAGAGATGACGATTCCGGCGCGACCATATCCTTCTGCAACGATCCAAAAGCCGACTCTACCGAGTCAGGCGACGTGATATCGCACTCATAGGTGCGGATGTCATCCAGGTTGGTACCGCCGTAGCCAGCCTCGAGCAGCTCATCGCGACGCTTCGCTTCAAAGGGCGCATACAGAATGACAATGCGGGCCCCTTGCTCTCTCAGTTTCTTCCCGATACTCGAGCCCAGTCCACCTATCACAAAATCGAGGTTAACTCTGTCTGCATTGTGGGCGGCTGTGGGCACCCTTGATCCCTACCTAGGCCTCCGGGGAGGACAGCCAGTCTGCGGGCGAGTGCCATGTTTGCTCAACGGATCACAAGGTCTAGCGCGAATTTAATAAGTTGCGAGCTGCGCAGAAAGAGCTAAGTAGTGCAATAAAATTGAGCCGAGCAGTGACGCTGGGGCTCTCCCCCTCGTTGCTGTTAGGCAGCTGGACGGTTTGGGAAATGATCGGTGATCTCGCCGACTTGCCACTCTGGGGCAAAAAATATGGGGAAGCTGACGTCAAGCCCTCCACCACATCCACGCTGCACGCAATTTTACTCAGTTTGGCACGTATACAGCTCAGACAGCTAATGTATAGAACCAAACCTACCACGGTCGTAATCATCACAGGAGGTTTGAGTGCGATTACGACCTATGAGACCGTAGCACATTTCGAATAGGATACTTCATAGTTCCATTCTGGGCTCGACCGCAGTGACGCACTGAGTCTCGCCCAATTATCAATAGAGCAGGCCATCTGTCGTTGAAAAAAAATCTTTAAGCCAAGCCAGACGAGTTTGAAAGTCTTCAAAGGGGCATGCGGGTGTGAAACGGGCGTTTCGCGCCCGTTTACCGGCGAAGTAGGACGGCAGACAAGTCCAGCTCATACTACAATCCCCACAGTTCAAGGGCCTGCTGCTGTTCAGCGAATTAGTAGTTAGATGTTGTGGATTTACAATGATTCCTACGACATTACGACCCGCGGTTAGTCTCACTGTCCAGATCTTGAGCACTCCATGCCCTGCATCTAGAAAATTTACGCCATGCAGCTGACAATTGCAAGCTTTGGTGCTGGCGATGATTCAGAGGCCGGCAACTCCTGCGCAAAGGGTTAGGCACCGAGCCAGAGACCCGCCCAGGCCAAGACGTATGGTGTCAAAAAGCGACCGAGACTATGCTCAAGGTACAACCCTGGTGCGAGAAGGAGCACCTCTCACCGAGCACCGTTAGCGGCTGGAATGAATGACCAAGCCTGACCAGTGAGACTCCCCGCCTACAGAAACCGAGTTATTAGTAGCATTTCCCCCATGGCAGACCAGATGGAGCAAATGCAGACGGCCAGAAGATGGTAAAGGGGGAAGGTAAAGCAGGCATGTCCTTTCGCTGGTATTGTCCAGATCAAGTTTTAACGGTAATATCTCAGAACAAGGCTACTCTCTAGAGTAAAGCCTCGAACACCCGTCATGCGTGCTCCTAAAGCTCATACTTACCTTGGCTTCCCTTCCAGGAACAAGCCACACCTCGCCGAGTGTGCGAATACCTATCATGGTTGAGCGTATTCAACCAGATATCCAATGTCCACCCAATTCTAAACAGGGACGGCATCCTTTTCCTTCTCGTTCGGCGTCACAGAGACATCGATTGTGGACGCTGTAGCACCGGTCTCCAGGTGCTGGAACCAGTCAGATTTGGACTTTCGCCACCACTCGAGCAGTGCCAGGATAGTAACACCGCCCATAATCACGATACAGTAATTGAATAAGCTGGAATCCTGGTTGATAGCACTGTCCGAGTACTGCGGTGCGCAGAGAACCGCAAAGGAGAAGCCATTCCAGATGAAGGTCACGACAGCCGCCACGACTCCAAATCGGCCCATATCCCAGAATCCCGGGCGGAAAGATTTGCGCGTGATAAAAGTCCGACCAAGACCAACGAGACCGTAGGCTGCAATTGAGCCCGCTGCCGAGGTGGAGATCAAACTCGAGAACGCCACCTGAGAAGGCAGCTGCGTGCAGAGGAGGAGCGCAGCAATGGTCGCGATGAAAATGACGGCATTGTGGGGCTGCTTAGACTTTGACACACGCGAAAGTGTATCGCTGAAGGGGAAGACACCATCACGAGCGACGGCAAAGACCAGTCGCGACACCGCGACCAGGGAGATGGAGGTGTTGAGGATGGAACCGATCATGGAGACGACGGTCATGACCACATGGGCACGGGGTCCCAATGCCATCGAGTACATGTTAATGAATGGCTGGGGCGCGCTGGTGTCGTAAAAAGTCTCGATAGAGGGCATACAGAAGAGGAACAGAACGATGATAGGGAAGCCACACACAGCAGATGCGACGGTCGCCCAGAACACACCTTGAGCAGCAGCTTTCTTGGCCGAGATCGTTTCCTCTGCGACGTGACCCGACGCGTCCTGACCCACAAGACAACTCGAGACCAGATACCAGGACAGCACCCAGTTGAGACCCGGGGTTGTGTCGCCGCCGTTGTATGTCGAAGTGAAGACATACTCCGCAGTCTGGAAACCATATGTTTTCGCGACGCCGATAGGCAGCCAGATGAAGTTCAGCAACATGTCGATAATAATGACGATGACTCCTGCACGGAAGACCCAGGAGTACATTCGCGCAGGCAGAAAATTGAGCGACGTCCCGATGCCCAGGAACAACAGCGAAAATGCCCAGGCGACGGCCCTAGCGCGCACGTCGGAGGTATCAGTCGGGAAGTTGGTGTTGGGGTCATACACGAGAATCTCGGACACCAGGTAGTTGGCAACACCAAACGAGTCACTTGCCAGGAAGGCTGTCCACGCGACAAGAGTCCATGCCGCCACCATGAACGAAATGAAGCGTCCGAGCTGGCCACCACCCCACGACCGAAAGGCCCAGTAGTAAATCGACCCCGCGGCGGGGTATGCGGAGCACGCCTCAGCGAGACAGGCGGCGGTGATGATCGCCAGAATGCTACCAGAGACCCAAGAGCTCCATCTGCGGGATCAGTTAGGGTATGGCGACAGCGCTGAAGCGGAACAGAATGACATACAGAGCTGCGGGACCACCAGCGCTGAGCGCGATGTAGAACAAGACGCGAATTCCACCAATGCAGTACAAGGCTGAAAAGGAGCATGCGAAGTTATCGAAAGAACCCCATCCGCGCTCCAGAACAGCCTTATAGCCAAGCTTCAGCAGGTCGCGATCGTCCTCGTTGATGACGGACTGGGTCTGGTCCGTGCTGTCACGAAAGTCTTGGACGTCTTGGACGTTCTTGGCTGCAGGCGCGGCAGCCATGGCATCGGCGGATCCCATAAGTAATATATACAAAGATCGCGAGGACTGGGAGGCTCGGTACCGTGAATTTCGCAAGATTGACGACAATGGCGGCTGATTCAAAGCAAACGAGAAGTGCACTTTTGCAGAGTTTTTTCTCCGACGCGAAATCACGTGTAACGATCGATGGCTTCGGTGGATCTGCTCGTACTCGCCTAGCGGAACTTTGGCCCGTGGATACTCGGCTGATATCAAGAAAATTCCAAATGAATATGGAAAAAAGTCTAAGGATGTTATGGAATTTTGAGGCAAGTTCTAAGCTTGAGAATACTCTCCACACCCGGGAAAGAGTCTGTTGGGATCATTGTTTCTCAGGAACAGCTATCCACGCTAGCAGCTCCAATGAATATACATCAAAATGGATTAGAACACGCAAGTCAGTTTCGAAGTTGCCATTAAAATGCTTCAATTTGTTGGTAAATCATCATGTATACACGTGAATGGGAGAACACGTCTCAGCAATCTATCAATTCATCTGGAAGAGACCGATAAAACATCTGAACGTTGATGATAAATCCAAGAAACACAGTTCTGGAGCCCAATCATAACTCTGGAAGATGCAATATTGAATGTCGATGGAATATAGCAAAGAGTGCACTTTCGAGGCAGCCCCCGATGTATCTTGGCGACCCTGGATATCAAGTCAGAATTTCTGACGGAGTGGAAAAGACGCGGTGAGATAGATCGATGTAACATACTAATTTCTGCTGGTTGTTTCGACAAATAATCAACTTCTTCAAAAGCATGCAGAGCATGTTATGGAGGATGATGCATCCTACCATCCCTTCGAGGGGCAGCTCGCATCGGGCTTGGTGTCCCACCTGGGATAGCAGTCGGGCAGCTTTTGGGGCAACGCCACAGCGACCGCGGCGAAAAGGCCCCAGATGGCAAGAACGTGAGTCAAACGAAGGTAGTTCATTCTGATTCTGGAGACAAGCTTGAATCTGGAGTCTCCATAGACGTGGAATTGAGCAATATTTATAATGATAGCGGTCGTGATCGGGTTACTCGTTCTAACCCCATGAGTACCTCGATTAGACCCTCTTATTGAGAGCGGTTTCTGGAAAAGCCGAAATTTGAGCCCAAAAGCCCCCAGTCAAGCTCAAATATACCTTGGACAAAACGATGTGTTGATTGGGCCAAGCAATTTGAGTTTGCCATCCGTGTTTCCGAGACAAAGAGAGGCTGCCGCATCTCGCCGAGCCAAGCCTGTCGTTGAAAAAAAAAGGTTTCTTATTGAGACCTATATTTGGTTTAGCCTGGAATGTAATTAGAAGCAAATGAAAGACGATGCCTGCCAGATCCATGTCCGAAAATCCCTGAAAATGATCGCAATGACTAAATATCTGGTTGCGCGACTGAATACTAATCCATGGGATATGAACACACCCAGTGAACGTATAGAAAGGATGTTAACTGAGCTTTTCGAGTAGTCTAGTTTGTCCATTCAGCAAGGAAGAAACAAACGGGAGCTGAAAAGTCGGAGCGGTACAGCAAAGTTTCGTTTAAGTACAATAAATTTGGCGGTCGCTAAAGATCATGAAATGACAATAATGTATCCTATCGCACAAAGCCCATCCTATAGTAATCCTATAGTAAGCTTCTTTAAGTCGCCTCACATAATTCGAAGTGTTGTACCCAGGTACTCGATTATGACTGAGCTTCGGCAGTTCATCACCACAAATTCCACCAACTAGGCCGGATCTAGTTCTTCACACAGGTCATGACATGGTTCTTGTTCATGCAGTGGTAGCCGCTGCAGCAGTTCACGAGGGAGCATCCCTGGCCGGCTATGATTACCGTCAGAACGCCGCTGATGACCCATCAGACAGGGGACGAATCGACTTACCCGAGGCACAAACATTGGAAGATGCGCTTGCAACGGTGGCAAGGACAGCAAAAGCAATGACACTGAAAAGCTTCATTGTGGGATAGCGAAGTCAATGAGCAGTTGAGAGGAATGAGAAGTATAGGGATTTGTAGTGTGTAGATGCTTGGACAATTGTTGATTTGTAGCGACCAGACGGGTTATTTATACTATAGAGAGTTCAAAAAACATGAGACTGAATTTGCATCTTATCAGATCAGATCATCCGATCCGCCGGCATCGGATCGGGAATTAGGATCATTGAAAGCATATGATCCACATCCCAATTTTTGGCCCCAAATCTGACATCAGCTAACAGTGCTAGTGGAAGGGTTAGACCGAGATGAGATTGCCACTGTCTTACCCTCGCACTAAATATGAATGAAAGTCTTCAGTTCAAAATCCTCGCTAGCATAGAGAGATGCAGGAGAAGATGTTGTGGAGGCTAGCATAATCTCTTCTTTTGAAAATTCGAAGTCGATGGCAGAAAGCACTATCTTCGTGTCACTAATCAATTAAGCTTCAAACTCACTTACAAATGCTAGTAGGCATGTCTCAGATGGTTACACCAATGGAATTTAATTGAGAATCGGCTATGATCAAGCAATTCTAGGTCGAGGTGGCCAAGCGAAGGGCAATTTCCGCTACAGCCGGTTTTTCCGCTCTGGATCAACGTCTTCCGTAACAGATACTACCCTCGATCATTCTGGACTTGAACTTTCTGAAAACGACCAATATAATCGAAATATACCCGCATCCCAAGAGTGCTGTGTCCAGACCGATATCACTCAAAAATGCAAGAAGGTAAAGTAAGTTCATTCTCACTATGGTTGGACTGAACAGCAAAAAAGAGAACCCAAAGGGAATAAACAGTAATGAAAGTACTCATATTGATGGTGCACAGTAATCATGCAACAACACTCGCATCTCTTTCCCCTTTCAAAGACGGGACAGATTGGCGAACTCGCCTGGGGCGTGGTAAGTGGGCACCTTCATATCCAAAGCGGCGCCGGAATAGCCGAGGTCCTCTGCAGTGAGAACAGCACATTTCTCGCCAATGAGGAGAGCAGTCTGAAAATTATTTCCGGTTATTTGTCATTCCTTTTGAGGACTTGGGAGAATGTAGAGAACTTACACTGAAAGTGTTGCAACCCACATTGTCGGGGCAGATGGATAAATCGCAGACCTTGAGGCCCTTCACGCCATGAACGTTCAAGCGCTCATCAACAACGCCGCCGTGGGGAGCGATGGAGCTTCCCTCGCGAGGGGCCATGCTGCATGTTCCGAGCGAGTGCCAAGTGGTTTCAACATGGCGTTGAACTTTGCGATTGAGTTAGAAGATATTAGACGTGACAAATATTTCCGGATTGAGGCTCACCCCATTTTTCAATATGTGCGATATCCTCCTTGCTGTATTCGAGGTCGTCGCGAGCTTCCACCTTATTCGAGTTGAGAGAAGTGGATTTAGCTGGTTTTCCAACCTCAAGGGGCTGCGACCAAGAACCTGGTGTGCTTGCGTGAGACTTTGAATCACTGAAAGATGCATGCTCAGAGCTTACCATGTTGAATACCCGCGGAGATATGATTTGGCCCGGCATACGCTTTGGTAGTTGCAAGATCGAGGTCAAGTGCTCGAGCGGGCGAATTGTATGCAAAGTGGGGGTGCATTCCTGTCACTTCGCCGGCGTAGGCATTCATGCGTCGTGCGGTCTCGCGGGATTTAATGTAGCCCCAGACCATGGGCGCCATGTCCCGTTTATCGTTCATGAATCCTGCATCGAAATCAGGTGTTTCGTAGGGATCGGCTGACTTGATGTGGGTCGAGCCGCGTGAGAACGGGTATTCCTGATTTCATTTCGTCAGTCGAAGTTTCATGAAGAGATGCAAACTCAATATGAGAGTGTCCAAGAATACTAGTACTCACCAGGAAGTGGAACATGGTGAAGAATTTGCCCGGGGGCATGTGCATATGATCTCCGAACCATCTGCCCATCTGTTAGCACGGCCATCTATACGCAGGCTCGGATCCTTGAACATACCCTGAGATGACCGAATAGTGCATGACCGGCTTATCGGGCTTGTTCTTGAAGTAAGAGTGCCATCCGCTGTCGAATTCCGGAGTTGGCCACTTCTTCATCTCACTCAGCTCTTCCTCCGTCGGGCGAATCTTCACGCCAGCGTCGATGCCATTAGTCGCCAGGGGGCCAGTTCCCTTGAGATTCCACTCTTCGAATACTTTCTCCTGCACCTTTGGGTCTCCCCGAATGAAGTCGTCGAATGTCTCCACGTCCGGCTTGGCCCTGAAGACAGAGAAAGTGAGGTAATGATCCTGGAAGTTGCGACCAACGCCAGGGAGATTCACCAGGGGCTTGACGCCAGCCCGACGCAACTTCTCGGGCTCGCCGATTCCAGATCGCTGAAGAATCAATGGCGAGCTGAGCGTGCCTCCGCTGATGATAATTTGCTTTCGGGCGCGGAAGACCTTGCGAACGGGCTCACCTCCTCCTAGGGGTTTGGTCGGGACGGTTTCCACACCCACAGCTCGGCCATTTTCGATGATCACGCGCGCAACCTTGGTGTTGCACTTAAGGTGGAGGTTAGAGTGTTTCGCGCGGGTGCTGTGGACATACGCGTGGGCGGCATCGCTTCGCCTCCCGGTATCGCGGTTGATCCACTTCAGCCAGTGTTCGGCTCCGTGTCTGCAAGAGCACTCCGTCATTAGCACAGATAACAATTAGAATATTGGGAAAACATGTGAGATCTCACCCGGTCGTCAAGTCCTGCAAGTCGTCCGTGACTGGGATATCCTGAGATTCGGCAGCACGAAGGAAATCCTCCTTGATCGGGTAGGTGTAGTTACCGAAGGACACCTTGATGGGTCCGTCGAAACCGTGCAGGTCACGATTGCTTGAGGCCCGCTGGTAGGTCTCATATTTCCTCATGAGAGGAAGGAGCTCCTTGGTCGTCCAGCCCTTGGCTTGGAAATCGTCATAGTCTGAAGCAGACGCCCTGGTATACATCTTGACAAGGGTCAGAGGCTATTGAGACATCAGAGACAGGGATATGGTTTCCACATACCATAAAGTTGATCGAGCTTCCACCACCAAGAATATTGGCACATGGAACAATCGCTTGTCGTCCATCGAGATGTTCAGAAGGACGAGAGTGGTAGAAGGATGCGGTCTTTGAGTCAAGCTTCATGTTTGTAGGATAGATGCCGGGTCGGTAGACCCTATCTGGGTGTGAGAGCAAGACACAAAGTAAAATCCTGGATTGGCCTACCATGGGTTGTTCAAGTTGTTCTCTCCCGCTTCAATCAAGAGAACGGAGAGGTTGTGGTCAAGATTGGCCAGCCGGCCAGCCGGCACGCATCCTGCACTCCCACCACCACATATGATGATATCAACCTCGTCCGGGATCGTCATATCTGCCTAGTGTTTAATGTCAAGTAAAGTTGTTCTGTTAATCCTAAATAAGGGTTTGGGAGAAATGAGAGTAGGGAAATTAGGCAAAAAGTCCTGTTCACTCTTTTTATACCCAGGCTACCCCACCCGTCTAGAAAGAATGCCAACAATACACCCTGTTCTAGAATTGACAACAAAAGCAAATTGACTCCATCAAGTTACCCCTCATGCGGGGATAGACTTCAAATGATGGGCAGAGATAGTGGGAAAAAAAGCCACAACCTGGGGCCCAAGATGCTCGGCCTTTACCTTTGGAAAGGGTGACTTGGTTTCGCAAATTCTCTCTGTCGCAGAGACCATTCAAATAGCTGGCCTCAGGATAGTCGGCTTTTGTTGAGAGTACACTAATATCCTTGTCTGATGCTATCTCAAATCCTGCACCTCAAATTGATGTGTTCTGAATCCGGCCTTCCGCGTCCGTCTTAACTCGGTGATGTCGATGTACTTCGCGAAATACATGTACCACCTCACTGCCCGTTTCATTATGCGGAGTGCATGCGCCTAGACTACGCCAATGCTGACGACGGTGCTGACATCTGCTTATGCGGTTCTCAACTTGAGGAAAATGGAGAACAGCTGCGCAACGCACAGCTCGATGCATCGGCCATTAGTTTTAAAGAGGCTAGTATTTCACAAAGTTGCTCAATTACATGAAAGGAGTCTATCAAACGCTCCACAAATTCCAAATGTTGATAAATTGATGGCTATAATATCGAGCTGCTGGAGGTTCCTAGGATTTCCTGCACATCTCTGATAGGTCGCGAGGAGAGCGGGGAATGGCCAAAAAGACCAAAGGAAACCTTGTCATGCATAGATTCGCCGGGAATCCGAACAAGTCATGTCTACTATTGCTGGAACGCAGTGCACGTAGATGTCTTGAGTCATGACCCTGCTCATGTGGGGCGTGATGCGGATCCGTTTGTACCTGATACCTGCCAAGTTTGTTCTTTGCTGACAGCTGTCCTTCTGGGGTGGGGCCATTTCCTTGTATTTGTCCCTTCAGAAGGAAGCAAATGTGAATACCACGAATAGACATGTGCCTAGAGTAATACTGGTTTCATAATTTATGGCAAGGAATTGAGAGTTTTCCTTTCTGGCAATGTAGCAATGGAGATCCGTTTAGTACGGCGATTGTAGAATGTGCTTGCCACCTAGCCCCGCGCCAAGATATCTCTCGACCAGTTTGAAGACATTGGCACTCATTATTGGTGCGATGGAAAATTCCGCTCAACGGGATCCGGCCAGCTGCATTATGCGGGGGCACTAGACGCAAGGAGATCATGCTCCGCATTCCCCGCCTCTTGTACCTCTGAGATGTACTAAGGGTGGATCTGAGAGGACTTTGTTTGAAATACAGCGCTGTATTAGAGCTACCGGGCAAAAGCCGAGTCTATGCTAGTCTCGAAAGTCCCCGTTGAGTTTTTATAGATTCCCGTCTGATCTTCCCCGCTTCAGATGACACGGAGCGCTCATGTATGAGATGCAAGCTCCCTATTTATGGTAGATCGAGAAAAGGCCAAATAATATAATTGCAAGTCCCATAAACCTGATGAAGGAGGTCTCTGAGTGAAAGCCCATCCACTAGAATGCAGCCCAGTCTCGTGGTGTCCAATGTGTAGCCGTCGCTCCGTTCAAGTCGACCTTAGGGGGTGATCTTATCTTCTTGAACCGTCCAATAAATGATCATGAAAATGAGCTCTCTAGCATCCACGGACTGTGAACAATTTACTCTCGATTTTTTCTGCTGACTCTTCTTGTTTCAAGCGTGGATTGCCAGTGTTCTTCTCTTCCGGCCGGATTATCCAAGGCACCGAGATAACCCCGACAGTGTAATTCCCAGAGGTTGTGTGCATTTGGCACTATCTAGCCCTCTCTTCGACTTTCACTCGAATATTTCAACCAGAGAACAGGACTATTGATGTCTGTGTAACGTTCTGGAGTCCATCACACATAGGCCGCCCTACATGCCTTAAGTCAGGGGACACAAGGTTAAGAGCTCGGGCCGAGAGCCGCGCAGGGTACCACAGCATCGGCATCGGCGGATGCAAGTAGGCATATAGAAGTAGCGCACAGGGAGACCGGGTCGATCTGCCTATTTTATCCTGTGGCCTACTTCTAGCTGTACACTATTATTACTGCTAGATACTCATGACTACTACACTAGACTGGTCTCTGAGAACCCCCAGATTGGCCCCCACGGCCGTCCCCCGGAAAAGCGGGGAAACTCTCGGCAGATGGACACGAGATGGCCCCCTCCTGATCTCACGCGTCAACCGAGCTTCTCTCGCTGCGGTCGACCCTGAATGAACCCAGCCCAACCGCGGCTGCTCCTTTCCTCCCGTCACTCCTTCTCTGGCCGTGGACATGGTCCTCAAGGCATGCGATCGGTGCCACTCCGCCAAAGAAAAATGCACCTTCGCCGGCGATAGCCCGCAATGCACCCGATGTCGTCGGCTCAAGCTCTCCTGCTCTATATCTCGTCGCAACCGCCGCATCGGGCGACGACCCGCGGCAAAGGCCTTCCCACATGGCCAGATGCAGGTCTGGAGTGCCGAGCCCCAAAAACACCAAGACGAGTCCGGGTCCCGCGACGCCCGCGGCAATCCCAGCACCACTCCCAGCAGAAGCACCAAGGCACGATATCCCTCTGAAGCCTCGGAAGTAGTACGGACGCTCGATCGCGACCTGTCGCTGGCCATGGGCCCTGAAAAATTACTCGCGTCCCCGACCAGTCTGCGCACAACGGGAGATGCATTCCGCACCGTGCTGGATATCGAGAAGTTTTCCGTCATCCATATGCCCTTCATGTGGGGACCTAGCTTTATCCCGGTTGCTCAAAAGACCGTCTATGGAATTCTCGCCTTGTCGGCGCCGACCCTGACCGAGGGGTATCTCGCCTTTCTGGGGCTGATGACACGCTATCAGAGATCGCTGGTGATGCGACAAGATGAGCCCGACATGTCCAAGGCGGCCATGGGCCTGCAACGCTTGCGAAGTGTCAAGATAGCTCACGATTACGATGCGGCCTGCGCTCTCTTCCTGGGGCAGACCATGTATGTCTTCAACGTACTCACCGCGCCATTTTCCTCCTCTGCCCACTCCATTGTGCGGAGTTCGCTCATGTCCACCAAGCAGTGGATGCCCCGATTAATCCGCATCCCCATCATGGACACAATAACCATGACTCCGATCCTGATCGACACCATCGAGTGCCTGGCGCACCGCGAAATTCCCATTGTGCGCCTGTCCGACACCGGCCGCATCATCATCGACCGATATGCTGGTCTGTGCGCGACCCTCCTCCCTCACCTCTATGATATCTGTACCTGGAGCCACGCCCAGAAGCGTGAGGTGCGCGATACAGCATCAGAATCGCCCTCGCATATTTATGAGCGGCTGGCCGATATCGAGCAACAAATTCAGCGCTGGGCACCTCCATCACCACCCCAATTATATACCGATTTCACCCAGCACGAGGTCCTCGCCATGGTAACCCAAGCCAGTGTTTATAGACTCGCGGCCCTATTAGTTATACATCGCCTCCGATACCCACTGGGCATCGAAGATGAACCCGCGCGTTTTCTGGCCAGCGGCATCTTTTCCGAATTGTCATATTTTGTCAAATCGGATGCCACCAAATCGACAGCATTGCCGGTGGTGTTCCCCTTGACCCTGGCCATGTTCGAGATCGAAGGGCCTGGGGAGGAATTGTGGGAACAATTAGCGGCCTTCACCGTACAGAATATGAGTGCTGTACGGCTCCAGGGATTCGTCAAGCAGGTCCGGGCCGCGCGGGATTCCGGGTATGGGGGCCTCTGGTTTGAACTGGTCGACAGTCAACTGCATGTGGCCATGCCTCCTTAAATGTCGTTTATGGGCGATCCGCCAAGAAGGCCGGAGCCTAGTCTATTCCCATTTTGATCCATCTTAGCCAATTTAATTGATGTCAGCATGAGCATGAAATCATCCGAGGGTCGCCCCGCCCACGACAACTGTAGATAAAGTTGACTAAACACAAAACGCCCTGTCGTTGGCGACCTATGACAGTGCTCGGAGGCCGCGACCGAGCCGGCGCTCGAGGTGGTCCGCGGACACTAAAGAGGGAGGATCTCCCCGGAGCTCAAGGGCTGTCAAAGCTTCGGCCCCGGAGATGCCCCGAACGGGTAAGAAAGTGCCGGGCTCTCCACCCGATTCTGTCCTGACGCGCCGCCCGTGCGCAACGCTGTGGCTAACCTCATCCAGCAGAAACTGCCCGGAAAATGTACTCGTTGACGCTCGTTGATGCAAGAGGCGACGAGGCCCGTCGCTTGCATTTATTATCCCTGTCGCCGGTCGTTTATGCTGGACTTTCTTCAAACGCGAGGACATACCCCTATCGCACCCAAGACAACTCAGATTACTTCCGAGACGATAATTAGTCTATGCACCACACGCAGGGCGCATCATAACGCTGATACAGCTCAACTTCTTATCTACGCTATCTCTCCCAGCGGACATTTACGCGCTTCGGATCGCCTCTAAGCCCAGAGACTGGTGGGACACCGATTCCCACTCCGAATTAGAACATACAAGCGGCAGATCGCCTCGCTACGAAGCTTTGCCGCTCCACTCCGCGCGATCTCATGCTGTGCTGCGATAGAAGACGAGAAGAGAAAGACCGATCGACCACGTAATGGATCAAAGACATCCGAAGAGGTGCGCCCCCATGGTGATCTTGGAGGATTCCACTTTCTAAATAAAACCATTTGACCTAGACGACGAATGGATTATCCACACTCCCCATCGACTTCGCCCACGGCTGCTCAGCAGTGGGGTCATGGGAACCTTCCATGCTACCCATATCCAATCAAGACAAATGTCCATCAGCCTGGAGTAGATGGACATCTAGCCTTCGCGAACGATGCAGCTGCCAAGTGGTCTGAAACGAGCGCAGCCCCAGCCTGTCAGTCATCAACCTTCAGCCTCGGTGGTAGCAGCCAAGCTAACTTGCTGTGTGATCATAGCTCTGAGCACACCTCCGTTGAGCCAGCCTTCCTCGATCCACCTTCCGGAGGAAAATGTCTGGTCCGCTTTTACGAACTTGCAATCCGAGGGATCTACTCCACAGGGAATGAACCCACAGGCGTTCCTCCCGGGCTTCATCAAGCCTTTACCGGCAATGATAAATCCGGCCACGCTTGAATGCCTTCACCTGAACGGTGTCTTCGCTTTGGCAAATCCGCCCCTTCAGAATGCTCTGCTTGGTGCATTCGCCGAATGCGTTCTCCCCTCCATGCCAATCGTCGAATGGCAGAATCTTTTCCATGCTATCCATGGAGGTGACGGTCAACATGGCTCGGTCAGCCTACTCCTCTACCATGCAATCATGGTCTCCGCAACAACATTCGTCGACATCGGCTATATCGTCGAAGCCGGTTTCTCCAGCAGACAGGAGGCGCAGGAATCCTTCTTCCAAAAGGCTAGGGTAAGTCAGGGACCAAGCATGTGATCGGCCCCACTGACTAACGGGTTAAATGTCCAGCTCCTTTATCAAGCCAATATCGAGTCAGATTCCTTGATAATCGTGCAATCGTTTCTCTTGATGACATATCGTCTCGATACGGCAGATGGAGACGACAGTCGTCATCTGGTCGGAATCGCGATCCCCACTGCTCTATCCATCGGCCTGTTTCAAGATGTCTCCCAGGCCATCAACTTCCCTTATCGCCCCACCTTGTGGCGACGGATTGCCTGGGCATGTCACGTCGTGGACTGTCAGATTGCGCTGCGACTACGACGCCGACCGATCATTCAACGTGCGGACTTTTGTCACCAGATGATCTCAGAAGATGACTTTGAATTGCACCATCAAAATCTAGCAATGGCTCACGAGCTAAGCCCATACCACAACTTCGCAGCGAAAAGAGAACTAGCCCTCATGTTCATCGCCAACGCGCGATTGTCAGTATGTATACGAAATGTCCTAGACGTGCAATGCAAAGAAAGTCAGCTCCGTGCTTCGACCTCACCAGCAACACCAACATCAGCGGTAAGCGACGACTCAGATTATTCGCAGAGCGTCTTTATTTCCGAGCGAATGTTATCCGAATGGGCCAACTCACTGCCTGTTAATTTTCAAACCACACCTCAAAACCAAGAAGAAGAGGCCGCGATCACCGTCCAACGTAGCCTTCTCCACATGACCTTCTATACGACAATTGCAGTTTTCCACCAAGCACGACCCTTTCCGTCCTCGAACTTCTGCGTACAACACGCCTCTCGGCAGATCACATTAGTTGCGTTTGACCTCCATCGAAGGAATCTACACAGACGACTCCCCATTGTTGGCGTGACGGGCATTCTCGTCGCGCTTGTCATTCACATCTCGGAGATGAAGGCACCGCCTTCACCGCAGAAAGATGAAGCAACTAAGAACTTCCAGTTGGGCCTGGAAATGATGGCCAGCCTGCGAGATGTGTATTCCGAGGCGAACAGGGTCACATCTTGGGCACTAAAGTTTATCCAGCAGACTTCTGTGCTATCAGATAGTCCTCTCCATGGCTTCCAGTCACAAAATAGAGGGTTCGGAAAAGCGAGTGGTATGTTACAGTCGGTAGGCTCTGCGGAGTCGATAGGAAGCGCCAGCGAATAGTCAGTTAGTTAATTACTAAAATTACTAATATTATATTCTAATAAAACAATTGATGATCTGCTAGTGTCTACTCCAAGTTTCTGAATTGAAGTGGTTGGTTTCTTTCAGTACAATACGAGTGGCCAAAGAGTAATTTGTGGACGGCAATGGTTGAAATCAGGCTCTCTCAATTTCCGAATACGACTAGTAAACCAGTGAAAACTATGACGAAGCACTAGACTAAGGCAAATTCATTGAAACCAGCTTCCTGAGATTGAATTGATGGGTCTGTGCCACATCCTGCAAGACCGTGCACAAAAGCTTAAACTAAATTCCCGAACCCGTAACTTTGCATGATTCAAAACTATCTCCAGACCCATTACTTCGCACTTCACGCCCAGTTTGCCTTCCATCAAAACGCCATAACACCAGCATCCCCTTGTCATCATAGCCAAACGATTCTTGGCCACGGACTGAGCTTCACAGGGAAGGTCCGAGGAGATTCACCCAATTATTTGGCTTGCGAGGTCGAGTGAGGAGGAACGCATACTTGTCCTCCTTCTTCTCCTTGCGTTTCTTCTCAAGCACCGACTGTCGATACATCAACAACTTGGCGCCGAAACAACCTGCGACATGACGTCGCAACTCCTCCACCGTATATGTCAAGCTGGTTCGTCCGCAAAGAATCCGGGCCTTGTCGAACGTTCGTGCGTCAGGGTCTACTCCGAGCATCTCGTACTGCTGGGAAGTTATTTCGAATGGCGACGAACAGATGGACCAGCAGCCAGCACAGCGATACGTCTGAAGAGGCTTCTTGCTACCATGCGGGAGCGTCGGCAAGAGGGTCGTGGTCCTGCCGTAATAACCTTCCCATGGGGGCATAGGGTCGTGGGTCTCGGGGAGTGATTTGAGCAGGGCCATATCTGCGTTCAGAGGGTCCAAGTTCGCAACGCGGAAGAATCGGTATCGGATGCTCTCATTCATATCGAGGGTTGTCGGTCGACGGAAACGATCTGGGATAATGTTTTCCGCTTCCAGGTCTAGGTTCTTCTGTGTTCCGTGGACCTTTAACGCGGCTGCCTTGACACTTTTCACGGCGACGAACTCTGTGGGGTCAATTTTTTGGCAAAGGGGCTCTGATCCGAGCCACACATATTTGGTGGAGAGCATGATCGGGAGTTTGTGGACGAAGGTGGCGGGCAGGGCAAATGCCTTGATGGCTCGGAAGATCTCGATTCCCCAGTAGGCCTGGTTGTAGTAGGCACAGTTCTCGCACAGGCGTTCGCAGGTGGGAAGGAAGAGCAGTGTACCGCGTAGACCGCAGGAACGGCAGTAGGCGTAACGAAACTCGCAAATGATCTGGTTAATGGAGTGGTCGCGGCCCAGGCCCACGCATCGAATGATGGGAGGCACCATAGGTGCCCACTTTCGGAGCATCACTAATCCTGTCTGGTGGGCGCTGAAGTATCTGGCGAGTTTGCAAGTTCGACCAAAGGTCTCAAGCCAGTCGGGTTCCAGACATCCGAGGATGTAATCCAGAATCTCGCCAGGGAATTTGTCCAGGGTTCCTAGTCCATAAGACTGCTCTGGAAGGTCGGAGGTGATATACTCACGATATCCGGCTGTGTGAGAAGAAATTAGGTGCGCGCTGAGATACATCGGGTCCCTGCTCAAGTGCCTGGTCATGTCTTCGTCGCTCCAAGCCCGGATGTCGGTGATCAACCGCCATTGTTTTTCATCTTCCAACCACTCCTTGAACACCTTCTCTCCCCAGATGCCGTTGGACATGATGGCAGCCGGCAAAAATGTTTGGTTGAACTCGCGCTGCCGATGCTGAGGCCAGTGAACCTTGGAGTGGTGAACAGAGACGGTATCTTCGGGAGTGGAAAGATCGACCAGAGAGCCCACGCTTCAGATTTAAGAATCGACAGATTAGACGTAAGCAGAACGGATGAGGTGGATAAGAATGAGTAGGTTGGAGGGGGTCGGTGTGGGGAGAGAGGCAGGTGGGCGGGAGGTTGTGGTTGAGAGAGGCAGCGCGGCCATAAACAAGAAGGCAGAGGTAAGAGGGTGGTGCACGACGAACCTCGCGTTTTCGCAACCCACGTGTAGTCCCAAGCGCGTCACAGGTCACAGGATGTTATTTAGTTCGGAATAATGGCGGCATTGCTCGGTGATAATATCATCCTCTACTTTCATAGTGTTACCTGATTGGGATACTACATACAGTGGCAGGCAGTAACAAGGTAAACAACACGACGACACTCATGTCCCGCATCGCCGTTGAGATTTTGAACATGATGTATATTCAAATATTACATTTCTGAAAACCCATTGAGACCCCAGGGCAAGCCGTAAACACAGATGCTCCTCGGGTAAAGTCGCTGCTATCAATATACAAATAGTCTACTCCACCTCTTCCATCGGGTTTGAGAGATGGTCTGTTCGCACGAGATAATCATCCTCATCATCCTCTACCGCTCCGTCGGCCATGTTTTCATCATCGCCCTCTAGAGAGGCATCGGAGTCTCCCCCAGTGCGAGCAGATTTGCCTTTCTTGTTCGAGGCCTTCCCCTTGCCCTTGCTGCTCGAGATCGAAGAGCCACTCGCACTCCGAACAATTCCTCCAGGCCATTGTTTCAGACCTTTGATCCGGCCATGAATCCCTCCGGGGAACGGGCTATCACCATTCTCAGCAGGCGTCTCCACAGGGATTTCGGAGCCCGCTCCCAGGTTGAACGCCTCCATGGCTTCTGCGATTGTCTGCGGCGCGGCAGCACCTGGGTCCTGCTTAGACTTGTCGACCGCCTCGAACGTCTGTCGAATCCGCTCAAAATGTTCAAGTTCCTTGGCACTGCACAGCTGTTAGTTTCGACATCCTGCTTTCCTTTCGCACCGATATAGTATCACTTACCTGACACTGGGAACCAGTTCACCCTGCGCCGCCAGAAAGTCTTCCTCGGTGACCATGACCGAGATGTCCTCCGGGGTTGCCAGGTGATCGAAGAAATAGGCGGTGCTGACCGGCCCGCCGGGCAGCTGTTTGATCTTTTCATCGACCGCGCTCGACTTCCGAGTGATGGCCTTGAGCATGGAATCCGAGCAAAGGGCATACAGATCGGCACCGGTGTAGGTCAAAGGTAGACTCTCAGCAACTCGGTCCAAGGACAGATCCGGGTGTAGAGCAAATTTCCTGGTGAGTGCTTCCAAGATAGTGGCCTGCTTTCTATGCGTATCTGACACACCCAGGTACAGCATCTTATCGAATCGACCAGGGCGAAGAAGCGCGGTATCCAACAAGTCGGGACGATTGGTAGCGCCAATTACGAAAACACCACCGCTGTTCTCCTCGCCACCGTTCATGCCATCCAGCTCGGCGAGAAGCTGACTGACGATACGGTCCATGACA
This sequence comes from Penicillium argentinense, assembly GCF_028826775.1. Lineage (NCBI taxonomy): Eukaryota > Fungi > Ascomycota > Eurotiomycetes > Eurotiales > Aspergillaceae > Penicillium > Penicillium argentinense. Next base: position 3,246,227 of record NW_026622661.1, on the reverse strand, counting down.
CCACCACTGTCTCCCTGGTTACCACGCTTAGGCGCAACCGAATCCAATTCATCGAAGAAGACAACACAAGGCCGAGCATCACGAGCGCGCTGGAACACACGTCGCACGTTGGCTTCAGATTCACCGATATACATGTTGAGCAACTCGGGACCCTTGACGGAGAAGAAGTTGAGCGAGAACTCGGTTGCAATCGCCTTGGCGAGCAGAGTCTTTCCGGTACCAGGAGGACCGTAGAATAGAATACCACTGCGCTTCTTCATACCCTTGGCAAACAGCTCGGGTCGCTCGAGTGGCAGTTGAATAGTCTCGATCAAAGCGTCCTTGACATTGGTCAAACCACCAACATCATCCCAGCCAACGTTGGGAATCTTCGGTGCGCCGATAGAATCAGCGAAGTTCTTTCGGGCAGCTTCAACAGCGAAATCAAAGTCTGCCTTGGTCACACCCCGCGCGCCATCTCCACCGGCAATTAGAACGTCCCTGACGTAGACCTGCGACTCTGGCAGCTGCTTGCTAGCAGTCTCAGCCAGCTTCTCGATACGGGCCGTTCGGGCTCCGGCAGCCCGCTCCACGACGTCAACCAAGTCGCCAGCAACCAATGCAGCGGTCTTCAGGGCAACGGTTCCCAGATCCACATCGGCAGACAGCTTGATACCACGCTCAGCAACCGCATTGCGTAGCATACCCTCACGCTCCTTCTCTTCGGGAGCGCCCATCTCAAATTCATGGGTGAACATGCTACGGATGCCCTCTGGGATCTCCTCAACGTCACTTGTGGTGGCGATAATCACTCGGGCCTCGTTCACAATATCGGCCATGGCAGTGACCATTCGATCAGCAGTCAACACCTCGATATGTTTGATCAGCAAAGCGGTACAGTGGGCCCCGCAGTGGAAGGCTCTCTCGGCTCTGGCCTTGAGGTATGCTTCGGTCTTGACATCACCACCGTTGGCCCCACCCTCTGTGAGGATATCGTAGGCGTCAATGGGGAATGTGTGCAGACCGACGTCGGCACATGCCCGTGTTGCGACGGTTGCTTTGCCGTTATGTCTTTGCTGGGATTTCAACAGAATGACAACTGGCTTCATGCCTAGTTGAATCGCCCGAGGACTGGTAGCCGCAGCCATCAGGTCTCGGATTCGTTGCTGCAGAGGAGGAATGAAAACTTGAGGTGGGTCGGCAACAATTCCATGTGGCGGTGGGACGTCACCGATAGCCTTTGGAATCTTCTTAGCTCCAAGCCAGTATTCCCAACCGTTACCCAGGATACCAGGCACTCGGCTCACATCGCTGCCGGCTTGAACCATACGCGTACTTGTCGGGTCAATGACAGCCACTCCACCCCACTGATCTTCGCCGGTCTCTTCGAGTTCCTCAACGCTAGTCGGGGCGACTTGTCCAACACGGAACCAAGCAACACCGACCTTACGGGCTTGGGTGTTGTCGGGGGTAGGTCCTTGGCCTAATCTGGCAGTAATGTCATCCTCCTGGGCACTGTCACCACCAGAAGTTCCAGAGAATACCGCTCGGCCGAGTCCCTCGTCAACACTGATACCGACAAGGTCCCCACTCTTCAGGATTCGGCGTCGAGACTCGAAGTATTGCTTGAGTCCGGCAAAGAGAGCTGGCTGGAGCACTCGATCCATAGAAAGAGGCGTAGAAACCTTGAGAAGGGTGACTTCCTTAGCCAAAGGTGGATTCTTCGCGGCGCTGTTCTTCATCTGGTGCAAAAGGCCAGGCTTCGTGACACCATTGGTCGTGGCAAATATCATGGGGGAGATGCGGAGATATTTGGGATTCTCAATGTTGCTCAGGAGTAGTGGGGGAACGAAGACGGAGGGGGTCAGGCGCGCGGGCGCACGCTGCGAGAAGCTCGAACGGCGGCCACCAGAAGGGTTGATGGCATAACGAGGCTTCGGCGAGGGCAGGCCAGGTAGTCCAAAGACTTTAACAGGGCGCCACTCACTCGATTCCTCGGGGGAATCATTGAAGCTTCCAAACTGGAGCGACGCAAACATATTCAGCTGTGGCTCCTCGGCTGCTTCAATTCGAACCCAGTCACCGGAAAAGCAGCCGATCTTGGCAAGAGTACTAATGTCCACAAAGATGAAGGAGTCGACATCCTCATCGTCGCGGGGACGAGGGTGGAGTACTTCGTTTGGCACCTGTTGCAGCAAGCCTTCAACCTTGAATGTCTTGCCACCACCACGACCGGGTCGCATCGTAGCTGATGTGAAGTTCGATGTAACCGAGCCTGGTGTATGAATACCATCCATCCGTCGTCCGCCGGCCCTGGGTGTTGCCGAGGTCATTGAAGACATGACGCCCGAGGGCGGCTGTGGAAGCTCCGGCGCCGAGAGAGAAATCATGTCCTCCAGTGAATCGTCGGATGAATCACTGGCGGAGCCAACCGAGCCTTCTGTCTCAGATTCCTCGGCCGCAGAGGTAGTTTCCATCTCAGTTCCGCTCTCGCTAGGCTTGTCCTCGGCGGCGGAATAGAATTGTTCGTTGGAGGTATCGTCGGCCTCATCTTCGGCTACTTGCTTTAGGAGGGCAGATCTCGGCGGGAAAGTCTGTGGTGCACGGTGACCCTGGGGACGAGCTTGGACGAGAACGACTTTGGTGCTCGGCATCAATAGACCCTGTGATACTGGCTCACAGAATGAGATCCGCGCTGGTGGAGCGGGAGCGTAGGTGATTGGGTGGGGAGGCAAGGGAAGGGGAAGCACATCGCCAGCATGGACTATACGCTGGGCACCCAATGCCTCACGCACAGCCGCCGTCAACCGTTGTTCTGCATCGGCCGCGGCCTTCTTGGAGAGCTTCTTCGTATCAGCACCCTTGCCTTTGCCCCAAACACCATTTGGCACATGCGCATTTCCGGAGAAGCCACCGCCAAATTTACTCTGGACGTCATCATGGTTGCGGAGCAGATGCCGCTCGACCGTTACGAATATCGTGTCTAAATGCAAGGGGGTCACATCGAGGATCCGGATCTCCACCGCCCGGTGTGTCAGCAGTGAGTTACGGGATGAGTCCAATTTTCCCAGGGCCTGAAGGAATGGCTGAAGGGAGTCCGCTGAATCGGGGAAGAGAACAGTCGAGTGCGATATCGGAGCGTGTGGCCTCTCCGTCGTCTGGATGCGCACCGGCAGAATCGTCCACGACTGATCTTCCACGGAGGAGAAACTCGGGGAATGCGGGGAAACAGCTACATAGAGCACACCGTCATTGGTCGCAACACCTAATGAACGTTGACAACCAGTTAGTCAGTTTCAATTTCGATCCCATCGTTCGTTTTCACCGTTATCAGCCGACGTCGTTACTCACCCTGAATGGCCTGCTGCGGGAAGAGGTTGCTTGCGAGATCCTGGGATAAGACACCAACGTTGCCACGCAGCTGAGGGTCCAACGTTAGGCGCGCAGCAACAGGAGGTTTGTTGCGCTGGCGCCGTTTGCTAGCTCTCTTCCGGCGCTGTCTAGGCTGGTGGGAGCTTTGCCCGAAGTGCTCGTAATCCATTGCGGCGCGGGGGCTCCCAATTGCCGTCGGGAAAAAGAGCGGAGGAATGGAGAAGGGCGAGGTGATGGAGAACGGGGGTTAAGTGGGCGCTCACCAGGCCGACACTCTCATCGGACAGAAAGGAAAGGTCGCAAGCAACGGGGATCGCGGGGAGAGGACGAAATGCGCCGGACAGAATCCGGGGGAGGTCAACATGGCGGTTCGGCACCGCCCGCGTTCTGCCACTTCCCGAAGCCGAGGTCCAACAGCCCGGCTTCAAGTACGTGAAAATTAGCCTTGCTAGATTTCTCCGGATAGTGTCGATTACTAAATGTCAGATTTTAATATTTCGATAATGTTTGGGATTCCAGGGTCGATGCCGGAATGCTGGATGACGATATCCGACCTGCGTGTTGGCCAGTGACGCCATTGGTGTTCGGCCTGTGATCCGCAAGCATGGACTCTTCTCCGGCTCCGAGGTGTAACCTCATAGTTGCTCGTCTCGACTTTTTCTCAAGACCATTATTCTACATTCGTATTTGACCAATCTCTCGGGGCTTCGGCGCTCTTCCGATTCAGCCATGGCTCTTTTTTCTGGGGATATATATTTTCAGCATAACTTAAGGTAGTCCTATGTTTAGCCACGGCGGTTACGATATGAGATTATGATGGAGTAGATATATTACAATAAGAGCACCGTGGTGCTCTCAACAGGGCCTATGAACCATTCGTATTCAACACGCATTATTGTACCACCACGACGCATTGTATCAAGTTCAATGCATGAGGTTCCCTACGATTCGATGTACCTCACACTTGCTGTCCGGATGGTACCGCCATTGCACAGCACCTAATACCTACAGTGCAGAGAGAACATTAAAGTACACTAGTGTACACTGCGTAGGACGGTACTGCACCAAGCTGAGGGCTTGGAAGACTTAGACCGAGGCCACCCAAGTGCCATGAAACATCGTGATTGATACAGTGCACCCATGGCAATGGCCTAGAATTGTGAGCACGCCATGGTTTTGAAGACACGGGAGAAGTCTCGCCTGCGAAAAGTGTTTGCCTTGGCTCTCGTATCTGATGGATATTCCAACATCGTTGCCTACATCCCCGCGAAGAATCAATGAAGCATAGAGTGCAATCTGCTGCCAGGGCAAGATATCGCATTAGGAATAGACAAATGAGAGATGAACTCATGATTAGATGCGATGTGAATCGTCGTACTTTTCCGCGTCGAACCATCTGGGGTCCAATAATGTATCCAGCAAGGGACTGCGTCTCCACCTCGGCACCCACCGCTACTAAAAACCACAATGCATCAGGACACAACAGCCAAATAATAATAGATTGCCAGTCTCGAGATTGTCCATGATCCTTCTCAAACGAGCAGAGACGCTTTTGCCTGGGGATCATGAGCGCGATGTACGGTGCAGCTTAAGATAATAACCCCGACGAAGAATCTCAATTCTCTAGATCTAAGAAGCGATTGAATTCGTCTGCACTACAATATCTCCGAGGAATTGGCTTTTCAGCATTCAGCCAGAGTCGGATTTGTGACTTTGTTCAACGCAGGGCTGTCTTGGCAGGTCTCTGGAATCCTGCAATACTCCAGGCAGCACAGCAACGACACCAGCGGGGGGCTAAGCCTCGTGTTGGTGGCGGAGCATGCCACTTGGCACACCGCGAGAGGCGCCCAGCCCCGGATCAGCGATCAACGCTTTGGTGTAAGCCGGACATGGGACGACTAGGCAGCCGAAAAAAAAAAAGAAACCGCAGGACGTAAAGCGTCAACGAAACGAGGATACGAGCCACTTCAGCCGAGCCATCCGGGAGGCTCAAGTTCACGTGCGGGACCAAGGCCCTCCCCACCGGCCAGACCAGCGTGGAAAAGGTGTGGACCGGTCCCCCAGTTCGCAAGAATGTTGGGGCGACAAGGCTGAAGTGGGCGGACCATTCCAACCTCGATGGGCCCGAGATAGCGATGTATGAAAATCTAGCTACTTGAGATCGAATGTCGAGATAGAAGTGACAGCACTAGCGGAGAAACAAAACGGAAAAAAAGAAAAAAAAGAAGGAAAAAAAAAGGTTCGAAATGGGTCCTGGTGCTGACGACAGGCACTGATTTTTTTCACGACCATGCGGCTCTCGGAGGGATGCGCTTTTCCGTGTTTCCATTTTTGGGGCCAGGGCACAATACCGTACGAGACCGTTATGTGACCCAGCGGGGCCCCGCTGGCTGCCGCATCGCCCGGAATTCAGCAGTGCCGAGTGTCACGGCGGTGTACGGACGACACGGCACTGCGACCGGCGACCAATCACAGCCGGCACAAACGGCTCAGCCTTCGCGCGAGACCCGTTTGGGGATAGCGTGATTCGTCTATCAGGCAGACATCCAGCGACGCGGTCGCCGTCATCTCCCATCTTTCCAGTTGTCGTTGTCGTCTTTCCCCCGTTTTACATCTGCGTGCCATATTCTCGAATTTATACCCATATTGCTACGGTCGCCCGCCCAGTGTCGCTCTTGGAATCGCCGAACTTGCTCTCAGCCCTGCCCATACCCGCACTGGCACTGTCGGAAATTGCTTCAAGCGCAAAGCCGGTTCATCCGGGGCCGAACGCTTCACCCATCTCTTGCGATTGTTATTGTCTTATCTTCGATATCTTTCCAAATATCCCGCCCATATCTTGAACCCAAGTAGACCCCGTTCTGTGGTTGACTTGTGCATGTTGAGAAGGGCAGCCGGCTGTCTTTATATCAGCCAAATCCACCGAGCCTCAGGACAGTTTGGATCGTCCTCTTAGCCTCTGACTCGATCGTACGCCATTTCTCGAACACGCTGGAACTAGACCATCATCGGTGAGTCACCACCGACGAATGAACCGCCCAGAACCACCCGGACTGGCCTGCCCCGCTGCCTGTTTGCTAACGCCGGCCCCCATGCAGATCTCATCTCAGCCCATGATGACTGTTGCTCAAGTCGACGCTGGCCGAACGCACCCGCGTCGCCGGTCCAACTTAAACTCGGCCCTCCCCTCGCTTCAGACGGAGCCTCCATCTGGCACCTCCAAGATGCCGTTGAGGAAAGGCGAGACATTCAACACCCCCACCAGCCCGCCCTCTGGCGATCGCGATCCGGTCTTGAGTATTCGCTCTCTGCCCCGTCGTGCCCCGACGTCTCTGGAGGCAATCACTTCCAGCGAAGAACGCATGGCGTCCATCCTCAACCGCTTGACCCTTGACGATTCCCCGAAGGAGAAGTCGTCGGCCCCTGCCAAGGACGACCAACCTAGCTCTCGTGCTGCTTCCAAGTCCGGCGGGAAAGACTCCGATTCTCGTGATGACCATAATTCACCTCACAACAAAACCACTTCCTCGGAAGAGGGCCACGATTCGGACAGCGGGCTTGGATCATCCGTGAGCAGCGTCGAGAGCATGTCGCCCTTGAGCAAAGCTAGTAAGTTAGCCCTCGAACAATGCTTTATTTGCGATTCCACTATTCATTGCTTCATCCATATTGTCGTTTCTTGTCATTTTCTCATTCACTCAAATTTTTGGTGTTCTGGTCTCATCGTCTAACTCGATTCGTCAGTGAAAGAGGACATTCACAGCCACGACAAGACGGCAATCACTACGTCCGAGACCTTTGAATCTGGCTCGACCCCGAAGAGACAATTGGGCCTTGCCGCCTGCAAACAGATTGAAAAATTTGTTTTGGTCCCCATATTGAAGGAACCTAAGCTGAAACCGTTTCACGCTTTGACTCGGAGTGTTCCGTCTCGCATTGTGAATAAGCAGATTGTCTGCCTTCGCGACCTCGAAAAGACCCTTTTGTGGTTGGCACCGGTAAGTGAAGCAGGCTACAGTTACTCGATGCTTCTGCCTGAAGAATTTCGTTCGCTCATCTATTTCTTGGTTTCATTAGAAGTCGACTTCTTCTCGACACGCCTATCTCAATTTCGCCGAGTTCACCATCCAGTGCCTGCATACATCTGCTTCGCATCTAAACGACCGAGACCAACGTCTACCTACCGACCGACCGTATACTAACGGTTATTTTGTCGATCTTGTTTCACAGGTCCGCCGCTACGCCGCGATGATTCGCGCCTCGCAAGAGCGGGTGCAGGCCGCTCAAAGCGAGAAAAAGTCTCCGTATGTACAACTGCGTCCTCTTTTCAATAAATCGGCTCGATGGCCTGCCAGAGACAAGTCTAACCGTCTCCCCAGCGTCGCGGAGGCTGTTCTTGAGGGGGGACTGTCGATCAATGGAAAGCCCGCGGAGATCATTGTGACTCAAGATGGAAAACCCATCTCGATGCGCACCGGAGAAGTGTACAAAGCCGACTCTCCGTTTGTTTTCAAGCGTACCATCAGCTTTGACCAGTCGACGGATGAGGGCGTTCAGCGCTCCATGGCCCGCCGCAAGAAAAATGCGCCCCCAATGGACATCAACCAGAAGTGCAGCCACTGCGACAAGGTTTTCAAGCGCCCCTGCGACTTGACCAAGCACGAGAAGACCCATTCCCGTCCCTGGAAGTGCACGATGCCCGGCTGCAAGTACAATACGATCGGCTGGCCTACTGAGAAGGAGCGAGACCGCCACATGAATGACAAGCATTCGGATAACCCTGCCCTCTACAAGTGCAGCTTCAAGCCGTGCACCTACGCTTCGAAGCGCGAGAGCAACTGCAAGCAGCACATGGAGAAGGCCCACGGCTGGATTTACAACCGCTCCAAGAACAATGCCCGTGGCGGTAGCAAGCGTGGTTCGTCGCTGCAGGCCACGCCCCGTACCCCCAGCGTTTCCACTCCTGCCTCTCGCTCGGCTGCCGATTTCCCCACGCCTGTCTCGGGCCCCAGCCCTTCGCCCTATGATCCGCCGATGTTCTCCGACCAGGTGCCATTCAATTTCAATGACCCCCCTGCGGCCGCTCGCAGCGAGGACTATGGCCCTCTTTTCGAGACTTCGCCTTTCTCTGATTCCAACATGTCTGGTGGCATGGGAGGACAGGACTTTAGCCTATTTACCTCGGCTAACCTCGACGCAATGGAGAACCAATTCGGGGCCGGTGACCCGAACGGCCTCATCTCTTCCTTGTCGATGCACCGCCAGTCCATGAATTCCATGTCTGTTCCCTCTGCCGGCTCCGTTCCCGACTTGATGGCCCCGTCCATGTCGTTCGACGGTTCTCCGCTCGCCAGCAGTGCCGATCCCAACCTGAGCTTCGAGTATGAGTGGAGCCGCCTGGAGGCTTCTTCAACTATGCCGGAGGATTATTCCACCTCCAACATGCAGCTTCCTACTCCTGCCTACTCGGATCACAGTGGCCTGAAGCAGTCTACCTCGGGAGCTATGGGCATGCCTCATAACTACAGCTACAACACCCATGGCAATGTTTCTGGCCTCTCGCCCAATGCCCAGGGTAATCTGATGCTGTATTCCCCGGATTCCAACGGCGCTGATGGCCACCACACCCATCTCTACAAGTCTGCTGGTCAGCCCGGGAACCCCGACTTCCCTCTTTACGACAACTCCCTTATGGCCATGAACGGCCAGATGGTGAACCCCTATGCGCCTCGTCAGCAACAGCCACTCCGACTGCCCCAACAGCAGTCCCACCAGCCCCAGGTATCCGCTCAGCAGATGGGCGGCATGTATGTTGCTTCTTCCGAGGCGATGTTTCCTCCCTTGCCGAGCCTGAAATGCTCCGTGGCATTCAGGGCTGGGACTCGCAGGACATGAACCACGAGGCCTGGTTGCTTCAGGAGATGGAGAACAAAAAGTAGAGATTGTCTCTCTAACATACGCGCGACGGTTATCTTTTCCCCTGCAGATTTGATGGTCCTATCTTTACACTTTTCAGCAAGCGACGATCACAACTCTATCTTTTGACTTATCCTTTTGTACCACAGTCTCCACTGGTTCTGGTGACTGTGTGTGGAATGCTGTTGAATACCCTGGCAGACGTTCCAGGGTCTGTGGTGTTTTAATGATGCAGCTGGTGGTTTCATACTTTATTATTCTCTGAGGACATCTCTACACTTACATTTTTACCTTATCTGCTACTGCCATGGGGGCAAGGCGGAATATCCCAATCTGAAAGTCACCAACTTATCTTTATTCTATTCTTCCAAAAACCACGTAGCTTGAGTAAACTACAAGTACGGCTAGTTGTATTTAAGGACGGAATCGACTCCGCACTTGGATGCAGCAAGTGAGCCCAAACATTCACGCTTCGCCGAGACAGGCGGCCTGGACACTACAGCCTCGGCACATCAAGCTACTCCTGGAGTAGTACTAGTAGTATAGGGCTATAGGGCTATAGGGCTGGAACTACGTTATGGGTCACTCAAAGCCTCTATTGGCATCCACCATGCATGGCCCAACAATTGGTTTCCCTGGGGTATTCTCGACTCCCGAGCTTCTGTACATTATCGGGAATTCTTCTTCACCAGCATACCTTGGATACAGCCAAGCATACTTTAGTTCTACTGCGCAGGAGTTCAGGAGTTCTCTGGGGCATTCTCGGACTGTCGCCAGGGCCGTTCTTGGGTATCCTTGGCAAGCGTAGGCAGCAGCGAGGATCCCCGTTCAGCCCTGCGAATGCCAGCGGCGCGCGGTGGAGGCAAGTGGATAATGGCCCCCCTCAGGGCAGCATGGTTGGCGCGGGCACGGCGCAGCGACGGCGTGAGTGATCTGGATTGCACCTGATGGCAGCGGTGCCAATGACCGTCTCAAGCCAAGAGGGTGGAAGGTCGTGCGAGTCCCTGGAAGCAAGTCGCGCCCGGGAAAGTCCTGAATTGGCGCGGTTTCGTGGCGTTGTACGAAAGTCGACGAGGCTGGGCACGTAGTACTTAAGCCGTAGTCTCGCCAGAAGACATCCTGGCTGTGCAACGGAGACAGTGGCAGTGACTGCGATTAAGATAGAAGCAACTGGCAGACTTGGAGCAAGGCTGAAACTGGCCGGCAACTGTCAAACGGTCAAATTGTCAGCGTAAACCACGTTTCGGGTGACGACGTCAGTCGCCCTCCCCGCCTTCTCCTTTCTTTTCGGCCTCGAGATTCGCATTCTCCAGATCTTTGTCAATCCCCGCGATTTCCCTTGCGAAGCGTTCTTTGACTTGCCGGCGGCTGCGATTTTCACCTCCACGATCAGCGAACCTCACCGAACGGGGGCTGTGGCCATCGAAGCTCGGCGCAGGCAGACGGATTCCGCCCCGCAAGCCGACACCTTCTCGGGGAAAGCTGACGAGTGGCCTTCCTCTTCTTCCACACCTGCGACGACGTACGATTTGCATCCACCCGTGACCTGCGAACTCGTCAACATGCAGGACTCGCAATCGCCCGCCGCAGCCTCCAATGGCGACGTGCCCGCCGCAGCCCCAGGTCAGATCCTGGCCGGCAAGCAGGAACACTGTGAGTTCTCATCCAGCTCTTCGTCGTCGAGGACGACGTGGTTGACGAAGCGACCATGACAAATACTCATCCGTGGATTGTGCAGACCTTAAGCGCGAGCTCATTGCCCGTCAAGTGCGGAGCGAAATCAACGAGCTCAACTCCCCCACCGCGCTCCAGAGATTCGGCGCGCCCTTTCGATCGGAGTTTGGCGAAGTCGCGCCCGTCGATTCAGAGCTCCCCATCCTTCGTTACATCTTCGTCCACCACGTTCGCAACTTTCCCTTTCTCGACCAGGCCAAGGAGAAGGAGTTCTGGCAGGATAAGCTACAAGTGGTGTGTTCTCTTTTCCGTTGCGGAGGGAATGCGGAGAGACGAGGAATGTACTGACAATGGCGCAGTTCTTAGAATCCTTTGCGAACAAACATGTCTCCTCTTCGGAGGATCGTCTGGAAGAGACGAAGCGACGGAAATTGGCGCGAAAATGCGAGAAGCTCGTCGAGCTGATGATGGTCTCGGGTGTTCCGACAGCGTCGGGCTACGAGGAGCGCATCCAGTTCTCCGAGATGGAGGTGGTTGAGCGCGGCGCCAACGATAATGGGTTGCTCGTCAATATGCCTGAAGGACACGCCATCAACGGCTGGGACGTCAATGTGGCGGCTGTTCGGGTGACATCCGTCAAGCGCACCGTTCGATACCATCAGCATGCGGTGAGTTATACAGCTGATCAAGGTGACCAGCCGTGGGGCACAGTCTGACAATTTGCTCCAGGAATTTCTTATTCGAGTCCGTCGCAATGGCGAGAAAGAGTTTCACGTTGGGCGCAGATACGGCGAGTTCGTAAAGCTGCACCGCAGACTGCGCACCGAGTTCCCGGGCAAGCATCTGCCCCCTCTGCCCCGCAAGAACAAGACATCAACCAGCTCTAGCTGGTTCGGTAGTGCCGACGACGACAGCTCCTCAGTTTCATCTCTCTCGACCCAGGATGCCAGTGTTGCCGATGACCCTCCTGCTACCACTGGGCGGACCTTGGCTCCTAGTGGCCACCAGCGCTCAGTCTCGCGAGGCTCTATGCGATCAACCAGGTCACCCCGTCCTTCTGCGGAAGTATCACGAGAGACCGTGCTCTACCGCGAGGAGCAGCGTGTCTCTTTGCGTGCGTTCCTCCGTACATTGCTGCAGAACAAGCGGATTGCCGAGTCCAAGTCGATGGAGGAGTTTTTGTCTGCCCAACCGGTCAATCTCAACGAGGAAGAATTGCTTGACGTGGACAAGCGCAAGGCGATGGATGCTGTACGAATTGAGGAGCAGAAGCGCTTCTATGAGATTGCTCGGCAACGTGCGGCGGAACTGGATGTGTACATGGAGAAGTTCCGCAGGGATATCGTGGAGAGCAGTAAGTTTTGACCTATGAGAAGGTAAAATGAAACGAATCATAAAACTGATCTATCTAGATGGACTGACAAAGCTCTTCGCCGAAATTCGCGAAAAGTCATGCATCGCTGAACTCAGCCCGCAATACCAGAAGTTCGCTGAGTGGCTTCGCATTGAAGTCGCTGCTACTGTGTATCACCTGTTCCTCGCCGAGGATAACTCTCCAGAACTGTTCGCGCAAGCCAAGAGAATCCATGGCCTCGTTCCGTACACTTTGATGAAGAATGTCATCCGCATTGCCAATCCAGCAGCAGTCATGTCCGGTGTTCTGGACCTCTTCTGTGCTCAACCGTTTGGCTCGCGGTCATTGCTTCAGCGTATCTTCTCCCTCACATTGAACGACAGCATCAAGGACTTCCAAAAGTCGATCACGTCGCTGTCAGCAAAGGTTGATGATACTGTTCTTTCTCAGAAGCTCAAGAACTTCGTGGACGCCGAAGAGTCGGTTAAGAACGAGATTCGAGAGGAGGCCGAGGCTGAAGATGCAGATATCATTGTCGCTATTCTCCGATCCGAGCTGCTGTCTCCGGAGCTGAACGCGGAGCAAATTGGCAAGGTCTTTAATGGCTGGGTGGCCTGGAACAATGCGGTGGACAACGTGGACGTTGAAATGCAGCAAGGCGCTCAATGGTTCGCCCACATGAAGCAATTGCTGAAGCTGTACACTCGCCAGCGTGACAAGGCGATGATGCTGAGCATTGTCGAAGAACCCACAACCCTGCAACTGTTCCGTGACCTCTTCACCATCTTCTACGAGCCGCTGGTCCGAGTCTACAAATCCGCCAACGTGTACAGCAGTATCACCGACTTTGCCGTCTTTGCCGACGACGCCATCTCCGTGATCGAGAGTGCCCAGCGCCAGGACGCCTCGGCCGACCCCAACCAGACCGTCCAGGCCTTTATCGATCTCTGCGCTCGTCATGAAGACAACTTCTACAAGTTCATCCATGAGGTCCACATCCATGACAACGGTCTCTTCCAGTCGCTGATGTCGTGGATTGAGGAGATCCTCGAATTCCTGCGTAAGGGCCCGCAGGCTGGCAAGGGTGCCAAGCTCGACATGAATGCTCTGTTCCAGGGCGCGGTCGGCGTCGGCCAAATCGACAAGGACATTGCTCTCGCGGAGATCAACTCGCTCATCAAGTGGCAAGAAGACCGAAAGAGGTGGCATCTGAACAAGACTCGCCAGAAGATGGCAGCCGAAGGAACCGGAAATGAGTCCATTCCTGGCAGTGCCACTTTCAAGGGCAGCGATTTTGGTCTTGACGAGGTATGCTCTCCTCAATTCTCTGTACCTTGTTGAATATTTTCTAACTATTTTTGTTTCTCTAGGCTGATCTGGAGGACCTCACCATCTCCGACGAGGACTCTGACTCGGAAGATGAGGCGGCCGACGAGGAAGAGCTGGACGACCCCATCGCCGTGGAGCGTCGCCGTCGCCACAAGAAGCAGGACCAGCTCCGCCGTACCGCGGGCGAGCCTGTCAAGCCGGAGGTGGTTGAGATTCCGAAGCTGGCCGATCCTTTCGTGGTGATGCTGCGCTATGTTCTTGCCGATTAGAAACCCTCACTGGCAACTACACTATGCTCTTCGCGACTCGCAGTGTCTTAGCCCTGACCCCTTTGCATTCAACATTCATGTAACCAATTCAATCATCATCATCGCTGATACAACGCATGTTTTTTATTCCCCGTCGTTCTATTCGCTAATCATGCTATTTCGTCCCGCTGCTGGACATGTCAAACAATGGGAACGCTTTAGATACAAATACACTGGAACCTCCAGCCACTAGATCACATATGTACCGGATAATGTCCGCCAACTCTTGGCGGTCTCCTTCCGTTCTAGTGCTCACCCCCTCGCCGCTTTTGCTCACTGAGTAGAATTGAGCACGCTCCTGATCGGCCTGAGCGGCTCAGTGATCATTATGTAATCAGCCTGATTCACTCACTGAGCCTAGTTAACGTAACCCACAAGCGAACCGCCCACACAAGCGAACCGCCCACCCATCTCAACCTATAATTTTGATTTGCATATAAAATAACCACAACGCCATTAAATTATTGATATCACTGCTTCGGACATCTATTTATCTTATGCCCTATCCCTCCACAACCACTGCATCTTGGTGGCGCCCGTTGTCGTGGTGTATTAGTCTCATTTGCGACCGGAGCTAGTTCTGGATGAACAGGATCCAGAGATTCAACGGCTTGGTTCGAACTGAATATTACGTCTCTTCCCTCCTGAATTGACATGCCTTCAGTACGGTCGATGCGTTTATTAGACCTCTTGCGTTTTTGTTTCCGAACCTCATTGGCAGCGCGCAAATCCCGGATTTCTTTCTCCAACATCGCTAGCCTTTGAAGCGTGACATGGAAGCCTTTAAGAGTCTGCTCTACCACATGCTTTGTAGGCGTTGGAGGGCTCACGGATCGATATTTGAGTAGAGCTTTGACTGAAGATTCTTGCCGATATAATTGTTTTGTGTTGAGTGGTGTTGTAGGGCTCCACTCACTTGATCGGCTTCCTGGTCGGCTTCCTGGGGGGGTTGGTGTTCGAAGCTGAATATTAAGCTTCGATATAACCCGATCGGGATCAAAGGGTATTAAACCAGCAGATTCGAATGCGCTCTGAATTATATCCGAGTGATATGAGATCTCGCGAGCGTGCGGGTAGGCGGCAAGGAAATCAAGCTTGTCAATATGGTTGATATTGCATCGAGCTTTTCGCTCAACCAAGCCACCATATGCGCGCTTTAGGTTCGCAAAACACCCGACATCTAGTGGTTGTAGCAAATGAGATGAATGCGCTGGCATGCAAATTGGTATAATATCATGTTCAGCGCAAAGTCGGTCGAATTGAGGTGTCAAATGGCTACCATGACCATCAAGGACTAGAAGACGATATTTACCCTTTGTACGGCTCGCCGTACTCGGAATAAAGAGATCTTTCAGCCAGCGAAGGCCAATAGCATCAGTTGTCCATCCATTATCACTGATTTCGATCCTCCAGTCCGGTCCTACCCCTTTATCTTCGTACCAAGCCTGGTGATGTGTCTTGGATTTGAAGATAAGACAAGGTGGTAATTTGAAGCCCGACGCACCAATACACTCGATAGATGTGACCCATTCACGATTTCCAGGTTGTTTAAGAGATCTCCGACCGTAGTATTCAGCACGGGTGACGACTTTTGCAGTAGCAATAAGACCCATTGCGAAGCCAGTCTCATCAAAGTTATATATATCGTCAGGTTGGATGCCGTTCTCATTAATCGTGCGTTGAACCAAGTCGAACCACTCTCGTATGACCTTTGGATCCTCGCATTTTGCTCGTTGGTAGTTGTACTTTCGAGAGAACCGAGATTTAAGATCATCATGGCGATTAACAAAGTTGTAGACCCAGTTGACGCCAACAGTCTGCGTACAGCGTTCGGCTAATAGAAGATTGGCCATTTCTGCCACCATAGCAGGCCGAGGAGCTGATCCACGTGAATCCATAGAGAGCACCCATTGTAGAAGTGATCTCTCCTCGTCTTCTGTCAATTTATGGTTGTTGGCGCGTGTTTCTGAGCGACTTTGTTGACCGTTGACGCGATCGCGTAGAGTGGACCAGGGGACGTCGAATTGGCGTGCTGCTTTGCGAATAGAGGTAATTTGACCATTTTGAATGGCATGCAGGGCTAATGAGAGTCTGCCCTGCCTATCCTGCGAAAATCGGGCAGAACTAGATCGATTTGGTGGCATGGTGGATGGTTATAAAAGAGAGGTTATAGTACTCAGATCAAAATTGATGGGGTGGGCGGTTCGCTTGTGTGGGCGGTTCGCTTGTGGGTTACGTTAGTGGGATATGATTTATAATCCAACTCAAAGCGAGGGGTCAGCGTAAATGAAATCATCCATCCATCCATCCATACTGTATACCTCAGGGAAAAATAATTAATATACCAACAAATACCACTCTCATTTACCGATAACGATTCAACTCTCTGTTTCCCACTGCAACAATATTGTAGAGTTATACAAGGTGTCGTGATGATTTAGCCCCAGTATTTGCCCCTGTCTTCTGTTACGTGCTTCGGAGTACCGCATCCAGTCGTAGGGACCCTTCGTTCTCGTGTGTCTGCGGCGGAGACGACGGACCTCCTTCACTGCGGCCTTGCATTCATCTGGAAGTGAAAATACCTCAAGTGATACTGGACATGCAACCACAGAAAATGACTATTAAAAAAATAATTGTTTTTTTACCCTTCTGTAGCTAAAGTTCCAAGAGACAAGACTTGGAGTTTTTCAAGATTTTTAGCCTTGATAAGAGATGTTATGATGGGTCTAGGATCTTGATAATAATCGTCATCGATAGCCTGGAATTTATAGTCGAGATTAGTACGAACTTGAATACGTGCACATACTGTCCGTATTTCCTACCACTAACTCATATTGCTACTTAGTGGGAGTTCGTTATGAAAAAGAAACTTGAAATACTAGGGTATTGATTTTTGTACCTCGAGGCTATCTTCATCCCTCTATATTGATATGCAGGACATGTGACAACGTCTAGGAGCTTGATAGGGCAAGCGTCTATCAAAACCGTGACATAGGCGAACCCCGAGACCCGGAGGGTGGACGCGCAGAAATCCCGCATCAAGAGACAAGAAAATTGATTCCGAGCCAGGAAAGAATTAGGGTACACGCCTGTGTACTCATGTACAGATGTCGGTAAGGCAGTCGTATACGGGGTACACAGAGTCATCATCTCCGACCTCCGTGTACGTGGAGGTGGGTGGATAGGCGGTTGCAGTAACGCTCGGTATTTGTGTGCATGTGTACTTGTCTCCATCACTGTCACCAATAAGGTCACCCGAGTCATCCTTAGTGAACGAGGACGTCTGGTCACAGAATGTGGTCTCTGTATTTTCAGCAGTCCATTCATTCCCCGCGGCCATGGTGTCGTTGAGGACAATAGGCTGATCTAGGCCATCGTAGTAGACAGCCCACCATATATAATCGTAATTGCTGTACCCGCGGATATCCTGGACGATCTGGAATCCGGTAGGCGAAGCGGTGGCACTGGATGATGTCGATGTGGCAGTGATAGTATAGCCTGACCAGCGTGTAGCATCCCAAACGCTTCGTTGGCTGGAAATTCTGCTGGAAATGGAGGACATGACAGATGCCGGAACACTCGTGGACGTATACATGAAACTGACTTTCTCGGTCGAGTAGGTTCCTGTTGTACTAACGGTGGTTGTTGTGGTCGTCGGAGTGGCAGAGCAACCTTCGCTGGATGCGCATGCAGTCTAATGATTGTTAGAAGCTGTTACGCGAAGATCATTCAACATTCACTTGAAGTATGTGATAGCTTACCGTCGTTGTAGTGGAAGAGGACTCCATGCCAGATGTGGAGAAGCTTTTGATGAAGACAGTGCAGACGTCGACAGTCTTGATATCCTCGCAATCTCCATCTTCTCCAGACTCCAATCCGATAGAGCCGGTGCTGCCACCTCCACCGCCACCCCCTTCAACAACACATCCGTCTTGTATATCACGTTAGTCCCTGGTCTTTATAGGTAGTGATTTGAGATAAACTTACTGGTGCCACACCCAGGCCCACAAGATGACAATCCACAGCCACCTCCACACCACGTTAGACCACAGCCTCCATCACAACCAAAGATACCACACTTGCCGTCACAGCCGAAGATCGAGCAGTCCAAAGTACCGCATCCATCACAATCACCATCACTAGACCCGGAGCCTTTAGGCTTGCCAGATTCGAAATTTATGGAAGGAATCGTTTTTGAAGGTGTGATAGTGGCGTGCGTTGCCTGGGGCTGAATGGTGACGGAGTGTGATGTCGAGTAGAAAACGGGAACATCAGTGTTGCTAGTGGAGGTGGAACCTCCAGAGCCCCCAGAAGATGAAGAGGTACCGTCAGAGTGGCTGATACAATAGTAATAATTGAGCCACACACCACTAGCACAGTCAGTGCCAACGTCTGGGTTCCAAGCTTCGAAGTCTGAAGCATCGATGTTGTTGTCGTTCTCAACACTCCAGCAAGAGTCACCGTTTTGAATTTGATAAAATTTCGTGCAGCCACTCTCCATGTTGGCTGCAATAAGGGATGGTGTCACAACTGCCGTAGAAGTGGCAGAGGCAGTGTTTGTAGCAGGGCTTGTGATTGTGCCTGAGGCACTGGAGTCACCGCTGTTACCCTGATTCAAAGACGCAATCTGGTCCTCCGCAACTGATGTATAGTTGGTGGTAACAATCGGCAAGGGGGTCACGCTTCCTGGGAAGACTATAACATGAGACGGTGGTGTAATGCTTTGGACGGGGACTAGAGCGCCGGATGTCTTGTTGCTGGCGATGGTCACTGGCCAGAACGGAATGCTTCCCACGCCGAATGCGGGGATTGAGATTGTTGTTGTCGATGTCACAATGCTGCCATCCTTGCTGACAAGGACCGGGGTGGTGAGCGCTGGCCAAGTGACAGTCTGCGAGCCCTCCATAGGCAAAGGCGGGAGAATCAAAGTACAGGGAGCGACGCAAGAAACTTCGGGCGAGTCATCATCCCAGATATCAGGAGAAAGATAGACTTTGCCGCTTCCTCCAGCCGGGAACAGATCGGTGGAGTTCGAGATACTTTCTGCTTGACATTAGCGATATTGCCCCGGAACACTTCAGGTGAAAAATAGTAGCTAGATGATCATACCAGAAAGATCTCCCTTGCCATCTTCATCAACAGCCCAGGCTGCGACACTATCGATGAGAAATTGAGTTAGCAATGGAAAAATAACAAAAGAGCGATGTTCGCTACAAGGGTAACGTACCCTCCCATGCACTCTGAGTTGGTAAAGTCTAGCTTCATTTGCAGAGTTTCGGGATCATCATAGGCAACCCATTGGTCACCGTCATAAACAGCGATTTTCACGGCAGCTTCAGAATCCACCCAGACAGTTGGGTTTCTCGAGGTGTCGTCAATAATATCCATGATTTCATCGTATGAAAGCAGACCTTCAGTCTGGGAGCATGGGCCAGGGTTTCCTTTTTTCAAAAATATTAGTATCCGCGGGTAGGGATTTCAAGTTGGCATTGCTTTAAATCTTCAGAGCTCGATTCTTCTTACCTCCTGCAGTAAACGCACATCCAGGTTCTGTGCACGAGGAGTCTTCAAGGGTATAACCTGGTCGTGTTAATACGGGGTCCATCCAAAGGAGAATTGCAACCAGCGAACTTACTACGTCCGTAGAGACCAAGACCGAGATTAACCTTGCTGGGCTCAATGTTATTATGCCACAGTAGCTTCAGCCCCGATTCGATCATGGTGAGGTTTGTGCTAGCATAAACTCTACTTCCGATGGAAGAAATTGTAGCATCCCATGTACCGTAGATATCATAGGCCATAAAGTTGAACTATAACGAGTTAGAGTTTGCTGAAGCCAAAGAATGGATAAAGAGAAAAAAAGCAAAAGCAGCGCAGAGAATCTGGAGAACGAAAATTTAGTAAGATGAAGACGTACCCAATCGACATGCTTCTCAAGGTTGACAATGTCAAAGTATTGCAGATACCAGTACGAGCTGGGCAAGGTGATAGATAGGCCATAGTCACTTCCTAGTGATGATCGCACATTCTTTAAAAACGAAACAAAGTTTTCGTAGTCGGCATCTGAGCCATATCGATCAGCTGCACCAGGGTATTCCCTAAAGAGAATTCAGTACTGCGGGAATACAAGCAAAAGGGATCAAAAAACGCACCAGTCAATGTCAACACCGTCAAAACCGTACTTCTTCAAGAAAGCCTTCAAAGAGGTAAGGAATTTAGTTTGAGCAGTAGTCGATGCCGCAAGCTTGGAGAAAACATGAGAATATTCTCCTGGGTCGTTCATAGCCCATCCGCCGATAGAGATCCAGGTTTCAACACCGTAGTCCTTAAGGGCAGTGAATCGGGCATACAGATCCGTCTGATTAGACTCCATGGGGGTCATCTCATAGGTATCCGGGTCAATGTACAGGAATGAGAAAATCAGATGGGTGTAGCCTCCAACGGGAATCTGTTAAACGTCAATAACGATCGGACTTTATTTTTACCAGCGAACAAGAATGTAATGTCATACCTCTTCCGGGGTCATTGCTGTGAGGACATGTCAGCAAGTTATCTCTCAAAAATGGCATTGAAACTTACTGTTGCAGGCATGGTCAAGGTTAAAAGCTTCGTAGTAGCCAATTCTACGTGTCGCGGTGGTATTAGAGCATGATGGTGAGTCCCAGGTGGTAGTACCACAGAAGTCGGTTGAGGTTCCGCCTGGTGATCTGCATAAGTATTCTGTCCTACGGAAATGTTGAAAACTTATACTCACAGAAGCCAAATTGACTGCAGCAGACATTCAGCGGACACGATTCCGATGTTGAGTAGTTAGAAGCTATGAAAATTCTGTCAGTCATGCTTCGATATTCCTGGTGTTAAACATTGAGGGTTGGAAAAATACCCCAAGTTTCTCCCCATCCTGGATATGAACCTGGATTGCACTCGGAGAGATGCGTGCATGTGCTGTTCAAACTGGCAGCCTGGATGCAGGTACTTCCACAGTAATCTGGGCCATAACCACAGACTTCAGAAACACTCGAGCAGCAGCCCTCTGTGCAGGGGTTATCCACTGAGCATGGGACATCGTCTGCTTGTACGCTTGAGACGACGAGCAAGAGCTGCAAGGCTGCCGCTAAGCCCCAGACACTTCGCATTGCGAAGATATTTTTGTGACTGAGAACCACGCACGGTCTTTCAGAGAGAGGAAGACGATGGATAGATAAATTTATTCAACAAATTCCGGTGAAGAGGATCTCTTCAACATAATTGAATAATTCTCATTTTCTCGGAACTATGAGTCTATTACATTCGCTTAAAATGGCCCCATGTTGAGAACGAAAACCCAGTGGGTAGCGCTAGTTAGTTTCAGTAGACCATACTGAGTCTACTAATTTCGGAGGAAGACCGCAAAAGGAGAACCATAAAGCAAAGTGGATATACTAGAGGCATACGGTTACTTTTCCATTGCCACCCTTGCAAATAGAGCGTGAATATTGCTTGAAAGTTTCATGGTATTTCGATTTGAAGAGGGGCAATGCGAGAGTCAGCATAGACTCGGAAGCCATGATACCTCAGCTGGTATTTTGAAATTCAATCTGTATTTACCAAAGCCGACCAGTTCAAAGTTTTAAAAATTTTCACTCTTATTGTCCCAAAGTGGCACTTCGTTGCGACTCGGATTCGGAGCAAAGAAGATTTAGCCTCTTTCTTCGTCTTGGAATATACACTAATTTAGTGCATGTAACTTATTTTAGCAGAACCATAGATAAGAGGCACTAACTTCGTTGATATCCCTCAAGCGATGTATGGCCACTCCACTCTGGGACTCGGACCCATAATCTTCTTCGCCCCTGGGCGTGCATAAGATAATGTGCAGTTCCGTAACCGTGAGTTTCATGAGGCAGAACTAGCTGCCTCCGTGTTTTTATTAATCTGGATCACCGCTTCGACATTTTATCTGGATGCTCGTCATGCATTGATAAGGATACCAAGTGTCTGGTCACAATTCTGGGGCACAATTCGAAATTTCTCTTTTCTTCACCAGGAAGAATCCGTGATCGGATCTCCGGGAAGCTAAGACTGTTAGCCGGATCGCCTCTATGCGTGCATGCACGAATGGCCCACTTTCCCAGGAAAAACAAGCATGCTAAGACTCGCTCACTCTCACCAGGTCTCCACTTCGCCTCCAAATGGGGGCACTAGCTCACAAGCAGCGCTAAATTAGTTACTTGGGGGCCACGGCGTTATTCCGGTTTTTGGAAATGAACATAGAATCATGGGTGCAATCAGCCAAACGAAGTGAGCTAGTACTATAGTGTTACGGGTTTTGTTGAATGAATTGTAGCTATTTTTTTTTAGTGGTTACAGGGTTTTCACGTTGGGTCCAGTCAAGTCTAAACTTGTGGCATCCTTAATTCACATTATAAGCTTGACTCCCCTTAAGTGGGCAAGGTCGATTTAGTTCACGAAGTCTTTCCTGGGACTCAGCTTCGACGACCACGCTTGCTAATTTCCATATAAGCAATGCGTCTCTCTAGCTTGCTCCAGGCCGTTGGCGCTGTAGCCATTTTCAATATCGGACTGGTGACTGCTGTGCCTTCAGGTCATTCGAATAGATACTCCCACCACCATCATGAGCATTCTCATGGCTATGGCAATAGCACCCTGACCAAGAGAACACGCCAATATTTCTGTGATCACGCCAACTCCGCGCTGGTTGCATCGGTCGATGAAATCAAGGCTATGGTAATATGACACGGACAAGTCTGGTTTTAGATAGGATCATTAACATGAATATCTTAGTTGACGACCACTATTGATCGGACAACTGCGCTTGAGGCCTTTGTTCGCAATCCACCAGCCCATATCCTTCAACATGAGCAACTGCTACAATCTACCTTCTATACATTTGAGGCAATTTTTGGCCGCCTTGAATATGGGGTCCAAAGTGGCAAAGCTGCTGATAGCATCTCCAGAGTGCAGCGAATCCTCGGTGCGGTATTTTGAGGAAAAAGGAATTAGTCCATATTACTGACAATTTCCTAAGCAATTGCCACAAACATGAAGACTGGCCTTGAAGGCATCGTGGGCAATCAAGATCTTGAGATCTATTGCAGTGATGCCTGGCTCGTGAGGGAAGACCGCGACGGTGACATTGACAGTGAGAAAATGTTTCCCTGAATGAATTCCCTCTGAAGCTGACACAAATCCCCCCAAAGTGACGAATTCCTACCTTTATTGGGACAACCGAGAGACAAGGACAGAGGACTATGCCGAGAATTTCGAAACCGTGCACGGCGCCTGCAGAGACGCAGCCACCCATTACGCATGGGTTAACCCCTCTCTCTCATCAAGCAAGACCACAAGCGGCAGAACCAATGTTATGACTCTTTGTCAGGACAATGTTGCAGACTGGATAACAAGATACAATAACGGGAAAACGATCGAATCATTTTCCAAGCAGACTTTGAGTGGTCAGACTCCTCAAGTGAGTATTGATAGCTTTCAAGGTCAAACTATGTCCACAGCTATGATGCACGAGTTCACTCATGCGTCAGCTATTGTCGGGACTCCATATTTGAGTATGTATTACCCAGTTCCTACTGAGCTCGGGAGCTCTTCATTTATTAACAAAGAACAACAGTCGATGAATCATGCACTCTCACCGATGGATCAACAGTAAAGGCTTATGGCTGGTTTTGCATCAGCCAATTGGGGCAGAATGCGCCGGCACAGGCTATTAACAACGCCGGTAAGAGACTTTGGATATTTCTTCATCTCGAATTTTCAAGCAACTGCTAATCAAATGATGGCTTCTCTACCAGACTCATTCTCTATCTATGCCACCGGTATGCTAATCAACCCCTTGTATAATGTGAGAATATTTGTACTGACACGCATCTAGCCATGTATCTATCACTGGACGACTGGTCATATGGCTATCCCCGTGAAATCCCCTCCGTCACAAATCCTCTCAATACTGGTATCGCAGCTTTGATGACACACACTGGGCCTTGAGGCCACCATTATGGTATGGGAAGTCCTACTAGTACTATATATGGAGGTGGAAGAGTTCAAGTTTCTATGACGGACCCAGACAACGGAACTATATTGAATAGGAAATTGTGTCTAGTACCACTGGCATGCTTAGAATTACTACTGCCTGTCCATAGGCACTAATCAAAACAATTTTTCCTTGTTACTCAAATGGCTCAAATAAACCTTGGAATCACATGTAAGGAAAAGGATAATTACCATGGGAAGGCAAATTGAAGTCGATAGTAGAAAAGTACATCCGGGTGAACCCTACGGATATGAATTATCTCCGTTTACTTGCGGAGACCCGCTCTGGGGGTTAATCTCACAAAATTCCATCCCAGGGACCCGCGGGCCCTAAAGGCAGTTAACAAACTTTACATAAATTAATGAATCTTTGGCAGTGATTATGAGGAGACATTAACAAAGTTAAATCTTCCTACTTTTCATCGTATTCCATACTCTTTCGGTATCTTCACAAGTTTTCTGCTTGCTTGAGACACAAAATAGTACAGTCATCACCATGTTTGACATTGGTTTCAATTCAAAATAATATAAGGGAAAAGTCCAATTCTTCATCAGAATAATTTTCCTTCCCCAAGTCACCGAGCTTAATGCAGTAGTATGGTGCGACCGTGGAGATGGTTCTTGCTGCTAGTTTGTTTAGTAGTTAGTTTAGCTCGCCACTCACACTAGCTTAAACTTTGGCGAGATCCCCCACTTACACGCTAATTGAATTTTTTCTCTCAATAACCGGAAGATGACCGATAACTTGGCATAAGATACAAGGCCATACGAAAATCCTGTTTTTCTTCGCCCCAATCAATTTGAAAGTAATAAAATGCAGGGGCACGCCACTGCGAGTGCTAAAAAGTAGGGACGCTCGCATTGACTTCCACGTATATCCACTTTCTCTCTCTACTCACGGCCCGAAGTCACCTCCGAATCAACCGACCTCGAAAGTCGAGAACACTTCCAGTTCAAGTTCCTGTTGAGGGGTCTTCAGTTAGTCTCAGTCCCAGTACGCTTTATTCAACATGAACATTGAGTATGTGAAGATTCTGCCTCGATTTCATGATCTTATCTATTATTCAAAGGACCTTGACAAACTTACGGATCTCCCCGTCCTTGGGATCCTTCATTTCACTTTTCACCCCGGAGTTGACATTGCCGATACACAGCAGTGTGCGGCTGCCTTGTGGAGGAAGTCTTTGAAATATGTTTCAACAATCCCTGGATTTGAAAGGCTATTGTGGTCGCTAGTGAACGATACTAGTACTTCCGAGTCGTCATGTCAGCAGGTCGTCGTCTTAATCCAGTGGAATGGCGTTCCTGGATGGAAGTTGTTCCAGTTGTCCCTCGGATTTAGTATGATGCTAGGCTATATTGCACAAGCCTCAAATCGTTGCATCCAACATACTCTGCCGCTGGAGATACCGAGCTCATGTTATCTGGAGCTAGTATCCTTTCAGTTCCCAGCTACGCCATCTACCCCTCAGGTAGATGAAAGGACAGAGTTCAAAGTTAAATGGGATAATACTTTCTCGCCGCCTTGCCAAGCTGCTTTATCTGAGGCTGGATTGGTGCACGCCGGTGGAGAGTGGCTAGAAAGAGACACTGATTCCGAGGATCCCTTCTTTGTCGGCCTGCTTCTCTGGAATTTGGGGGCAGGAGGCAATCAAAGTATTCTTGTCAATCGTATATCTCCCCTCGTCGAGAATGCGTCGTCAACAGTGTCCGTATGCACAAACCAGCTGGCTTTTGTCTCACCTGATGATGCATCTATACTTCAGCCGTCTGACTCTTTTACGGGCTGTGAAATTTCCAAAATCAGACATCCAGCTTTTCAAAAGCCTGTGCAACCAAGATACAGCCTTCATGAAGATTTGGGGACTCCTGGTACTAGTGTTGGGAAGGACATCTGCCATGTGGAAAGTATGTCGCTGGCAAGGCAAAGGCCCCCTGAGCGCATTGCCGCTGGTCCGGCTGGGGCTTGGTATAGGGCGTCAACTATCTCTCAACATCATATTCCGCTTCAAGCTAGGCTTCAATTTCTGCCCCAGAGTCTTATAAAAACTGGTACATACATGATTTCTTTCTGGGCACGACGCGGCAAGCAGCATGTACAAAGCTCCTTTGAGGCCTTGCGGATGAGACTTTGGAAGCTGGGCGACTGCCCACTCCTTAAATGGGGCGATGATCCAGTGAAAGAAATGGACTGGGCCAAGATTCTGCTTTTCATTGGTGAGTATCGTCAAGGTATTTTGCATCGTGGTTAATGGGTGATACTGACCTCATTCTTCAAGACCTTTCAAACCCCGTTCAATCCAATGAAGATACATATTCTCTTCTGCAGCAGTATCTTCAGGAATTTTCCGAGATATCTGGTGATGACATACAGTATCTCCAGCATAGAATGACTGCTTCTCCACAATTCGTTGGAAAGTGCAGTGATGCAGACATAACATTTTACGAAATGCCATCGGATGAGAATGACCGACGCGCATTTAGATATGCCATGATGAACTATGGAGAGTACGTTATTCCCTATACTGCAGTTTCAAATCTTGTTGTGTTCAAAATACCCTTTCTCTCGGAGGATTAATTGCTAACATTATCATTTCGACCTGATCTAGGACTTTGAATCAACAAGTCATCCAGGGAAGTAAATCATCCCCGTGGTCAGCTCTCGAAGAGAGATGCAGTTCCTGGGTTCCGGTCAATCCTCGCTTTACTGGAGGCGACGAAATAGGGCCACTCAGTTTCGCATCGGTATTCAGTCCCCAGAAGGAGGGAGCCAGAGAAGAGTGGTATAACGACTTCGCCGAGCGAGCTCAAACTCAATATGACCTCCTGGGTCATATCGTTGACTTGATGCGAACTTTGTGTACGAGCATCGAGAACTACTATGTGATTTTTGAGAACGAAGATCCCTGGATGGAAGCAGATAAGCTGGAAAAGTCCAAGCGCACATAAACCGGTGGAGGCTGAACATTTCATTCCCATTTTCTGAGATTGACATTCAACAATCTCCATAGTCTAAATGAGGCTTTTTTGCATCGGAATTGATGGCAAATCACAAATACCAATAGAAATCGTAATTTGGGTACCCGTGACAATTTTCCATAAACCCCACGGGCGGGTTTGTGAAATCGGTTACCCGCGATGGGTTACCCGTGGGCGAGTTGGAAATGTTGATTTATAGTGATGCTTCAGTGTTCATGTTGTTTTAGGGGAGTTGATTGTCTAAGATACAGGTAGACTGGTGAACAGGTATATAGGCATGCACGTGATCCCAGCCCACATGATTATCCCAGTAACCGTGATATTTCAACACTCCCACTCGCTGATATCCTTCTGACGAAGGAGATTAGCGATCTTTTATCACGGTTGTCAAGCCCCATTAAAACCTCCCAAAACCAGTGGTAAAAAGGAAGGAAAGGGTGCTTGCATGCCGGTCTTTTGTTTTGTTTTCTTTTAGTTTGAAGGCTCGTGTCTGACCGGGCTATTATTCAATGCCGAGGCCTTCTCGAAACCATTCAAATCTGTCTCGTGCAAGGGGCTTCGTGAAACCATCCGCTATCTGTTCTGACGTTGGGATATACTTGAGTTCCACTGTCCCGGCATCTTGGACTTCTCCTTGCCACTTTCGCTGGATTTCCATATGCTTTGTACGCGAATGATATTGAGGGTTTGAGGCCAGCGCAATGGCTCCCTGGTTGTCGCCGCAAATGATCGTTGCCCGTTGTCCCTGGCCCATATTCAGCTCGTGAAGGAGTCTTCTCAGCCAGATAGCTTCCTTGGTTGCTTGTGTCTGGCCTATGAATTCGGCCTCGCAGGTTGACAGGGCAACAACATTCTGGCGCTTTGATTGCCAGCTGATTGCTCCACTTCCAATGTTGAAAAGATATCCTGCCGTCGAGCGCCTTGTCTGGCGACAGCCGGCCCAATCTGCATCCGTGAAGCCACGGAGCATCTGGAGCTGGCCTTTATATGCGAGACTGAGAGATTTGGTGCCTTTGAGGTATCGAAGGATTCGGCGGGCGAGCTTCACATGTTGTGGACCAGGATTTGCCAAGTATCTGCTTGCCGCCGAGACAGCGTATGCGATATCGCCTCTAGTCCCAAGCATGACATACATCAGCGATCCGATCACGCGCTGGTATTCATTCTTCATATTCGACGGGCAGATGTATTCAGGGCCGTTTTCTGGTAGAGGTGAGGTGTCGATGGGTGTGCTGACAGGAGCACAGTCCAGCATCCCGAATTGCTGAAGGACTTTGCGCACGTAAGCCTCTTGGCTCAGATAGAGGATTCTGTTCTGCCGATCTCGTCGGATAGTCATGCCGAGATAGTAGCTGCAGGGGCCAAGGTCTGTCATATGAAAACGGTTTCTGAGGCTTCGCTTGATCTTCTTTATCTCTGCAATGCTTGGTCCGATGATCAAGAAGTCATCGACGTATACTGCGATGTACATGCTGCTCCGAACAAAGATACTGAGATCGGCGTTGATGGGCTCAAAGCCAAGATCTCGAAGGAAATTGGTCAGCGTCTGATACCAGATACGAGGTGCTTGCTTCAGGCCGTAGAGTGCCTTGCGAAGCTTGCAGACCCTCGATGTGCCGTCTGTAGCGTGATGAGGCTGTTCAACAAAGATCTCATGGTCTATCTCGCCATATAAGAACGCTGTTTTGACGTCCATTTGTTCGATCTCGAGATCCAGAGCTGCGGCAATTGCGAACAAGGCTTTGTAGCTCATTGGTTTGACTACGGAAGCAAATGTCTGATCATAATCGACACCTTCTTCCTGGGTGAAACCTCTGACTACCCATCTGCACTTGTGGCGGACGATTTCTCCGCCTGATCCTCGTTTGAGTTTAAAAATCCACTTCCCGCTCAGGATTCGGCGATCCCTGGGAGGGTCAACCATTTCCCAAGTTTTGTTTTGTTTGAGTGATTGTATCTCTTCGATCATTCCCTTTTCCCATTCGAGCCAGCGTGGATCATTCTTGGCCTGTCGAAGGGACTTTGGTTCGAAGGGTTCTATCTCTTCCGCCGCAACAGCCAAGAAGGTTGGAATGACGTTCTTGTCGGGGATATTCATCAATGCGAGTTCTTCTTGGTCATAACCGGATGTGTCTCGAAAAGTTTGTGTGTCACGGAGCTTGAGTTCAGGGTGGCGTTCCAGTGAGTCTTTTTGCACTAAGTGTTTTGCACCACCCTCTCGTAGCTCGGAATAATCTAGCCAATCTGGGATTCGCCCTTGCTGAGCATCGCCTTGTTGCTGGTCGCTACCGGGTGGTGAGTCAAACCTAAGGGCGGAATCCTGTGAAGCAGGTGATAAGGGCCCGAAGGTATCATCACTCCGTGTAGGCGAAAAGGTTATAGCTCCTTGGCCAGCAACAGCGGGCTGCGAGGTCTTATCACTCGACTGAGGCAGATGCACTTGCACTATGTCGTCCCATGATCCAGGCTGTGTTTGCTCTTGTGGCGCCAGGGATGCCTGACGCCCCGAGGCTGGCACGGATGCATGTCGCATACTGGCCGACGGTTGGTTTATTAGTCCCACCGTCTCACTCCCCCCTGCGGCAGCAGCCGTTGCCACAGGAAAGCTCTGCTGTTTGGCTCCCACGTCTTGTATGGTCTGCGTGGAGGGAGTGTTGAGGACTTCATAAAATTCTGCATTTTGCGTACCAATGATTCTGCCGTCTTCTAGCAGGATGCGATAGTTTGTATTACCTTCGTATCCCAATAGTAGACATGGCCTTGTTCTTGGTCCCGTCAGCTTCTTTCTTTGTTTGGGTGGAATTAGATACTCTCCCTTGGATCCTATGACTCTCAGCCGTGACAGGTCAGGCTTGTCACCATACCAAGCTTGGTACGGAGTCATATTGCGTTTGGATGATGGGGATCGATTTGAGAGGAATGCCGCAGTTCGCGCAATCTCCGGCCAGAATTTGGGCGGTAGTTTCGCATGCCTGAGCGTTGGTCCGACTCGGTCGTAAATTGTCTTGTGGGCTCTTTCCGCTACCCCATTCTGCTGGTGCTGGTCGACGCCCGTGACTTCGGCTCGGATTGCCCTCGAGAAGAGGGTAAATTTCATTTCTTCTCCCACTTGTTCCGGGATCCGGTCAAGACGAATGCGCCTGCATTTGCGCTCAGGGCGCTCATTGTGGTCGAGGAAGTACCGCAAGGACTCCACGACGTATTCTTGCCGTTGTGGTATGGGGACGATCTCAACCCATCCAGTATGGTCGTCAACAATGGTTAGCCAGTAGCGACTACCATCAAGGCCCTCCTCAAAAGGTCCTGCAACATCGATATGGAGGAGTTCCATGGCGTATGTGGCTCTTTTGCACGCTTCTGAACGGCGATGGGGGTTTCAATCATTCTTCCCTGAAGGCATGCGTTGCAAGGTTGGCGTGGTGTATCGTCCTGAATGCCGTGAGCTTGCTTTTTGAGTCGTTGTATGTTCGCACCGCTCATGTGAGCGAGCCTATTGTGCCAAAGTGCCGATTGCGGGCTGACATGGTAGGCTGGAAAAGCAGGTTTCGACCATAGGTCGAGTGCGTAGACTCCATGATATTGGCTCGCAGTGAACAGATTTCTCCCATCTGATTTGATCCGAATAAAGGCGCCATTTCTCGAGAAATCAATCTTTGCCCCCCGATTGAGAAGCTGCAGCACGGATATGAGATTCGCATGCGCAGTCGGGACGAACAAGACGTCATCTAGAACAAGCCATTTCTTTCTTCCTCGTACATTGCACAAGATATTTGCCACTCCTATGCCGGAAGGAGCCGTTGAGGTATCGACGCTTCGCAATGGTGGACCGTCATATTTGTCCATCTTAACGAATCTCAAGGCATTGTTACAGACGTGCTGAGCACATCCGCTGTCCACGATCCAGGCCTCACTGATCGAGGGAGCCTTCGTGACCATCATGCTGGGAATGAAATCAAATGTGGCAACATTTCCTTCAACTTCGGCTCCGAATGCTGCATTGATATCCTGTTTTGAGGCTTGTGTCGCCATAAACGTCGGTCTTTTGGGGTCTCTCGGTCCTTCTGAATCGTCGTCTTCATGATCCGTACTGGCCCGCCTTTTTGATGAATTACGATGGTCCGCATGCGCATCTTTGGGGTTTGATCTGCGCGTCGTTCTCTCCTTTCCTTGGTCCCTCGGTTTAGGGTTCTTCTTGAAACACTGCGGCTCTCTGTGATAGGGTTTTCGACAGAAAAGACAGAAGGGGACATTGTTGATCTCGATCCGGCAAGTTTTCCCATCTGGAGACGGTATGACTTTCTTGTCTTCAAGTCTTCGACTGAGTGTGAAGGCAGGAAGGGCATTTGCATCTGCGGGTTGGTTGCCCAGCTGTCCTTTTCTGTGTTCCTCTTCAATGGCCTTGTTCTCAATGTAGTCGAATGTAGGAGCTGCTTTGGTGATATTTCCGTCCTCATCTCTATCATTGACAATGTCCATTTGCCGAAAGACATGGTCGCGGAAACTCTCATATTCTGGACCTAAGGCATGGAGGAAGAAGAAAGTTCGTTCAATCTCAGAAGTGACACATGCGGGGTCGAGTAAAAGTTTCTCGACATGGATCTTTCTGATCTCGGCCCCGAGGGCTTGTGCACTCCCACATTTTGCCCGGGTAAGTGACATGTACCTCCTCTGAAGATTCACGTATGTTCCTGAACCTTCCGGCTTAAAGCTTTCTTTGACCGCTTTGATCAGTGACTGGACTCGGGTGATTTCGAAGGCGTTTATCCGCTGAGCCGCATTGTGGGTCAGCTTTGCCGCGATCATTGCCGAGTAGAACGTCTGGCGGTGAGACCATTGCTGCGCCTCCTCTTCTTCCAGAGGTGGGATGGCTTCATCCTTAGCCACAGGAGATATTCGAAGAAACTCCTTGACTTTCTGGTTCCACTGTGACCAGTCGTTGGCATTATCGAGTGTTGGTATGGCATGATAGAATGTGCTCAAGCCTATTTGTTCAAATTTATTCGAATCCATCGTGGTGGTTTTCAGGGCTCTTCGGTGCTAAAGAATTCGGCACTTGACGAGCCACTTGAGTGAATTGAGTGGACAGAAGGCGTGCAGTTTGACAGCTCGGGAGACCGCGCCTCAAGACCGAATAGTTCCAGGCTTGATATCTCGCTGGGCGGACTAGAGCTGATGGAGTGGGAATAATCCGATGAGCCTGGAGTAGGCGTATGCGATGGAGGAATGTATTCACTGTCCGATAGGTCGTATGGTTTGAGGTGATTGCGATACGACTCGAAGAAATGAGGAAAGCGGACGCGGTCAACCATATATCGTGGCTTTCGCTCTTGAAAGGTTGTCGGTCTGTTTGGTCGGAGGTTGTACCGATTTGAGTTATTCCCATTTGAGGTCAACGGTGCATGTCCAATCTCAGTGCTTGTTGAGTTGAGGTGATTTGGACCCTGCTCTGGACTGGAGAACGAAGGTCGAACTTGACGTGGAGAACTGTGTCCTGTGATATGCCGGGAGTTGGCGATAACAGGCGCAGCAGCGATCGCCCGGCGAGTGCGCTCTTCCAGAGGTAAACGCCTATAGGCCCCGCCGAGTGCGTGTCGGGAAAGTAATGGAAACTTCGCTTTTTGGATTTGCGAGAAGCGCCACTGGCGGATATATCGAAGATAGCATACCAAGTTGAGCTCTTCTTCAGTCCATCTGTGTCCCTTGTATGATCCTTTCCTTCTCGTCATAGGTCAAAATAGTGGAATGTCCTTTTCCGAGAATGCCAGGGATTTGAGAGGAAATGGATTCCTAGCATGCTACAGAGAGCAGGTCGTTTCTGGTGGCAATGTGATACGTCTGGAGCGGTGTGACGTTTGTAGCGGTGTAAGACGATGTTGTCTGTTGTGAAACATGTCTATAGACCATCATTGGTCTAACGACTTTCTGTAGCGGTGTGGTGGCTTTGTCAGCCTTGTGAGACGATTTCGCACAATTCGTTTGCCTGTTGATCCTCAGAAAAAATGTCTTCTCGGTTGAAGAACTAAATGAGAAATTCCAGTTCAGTCAATATATGTATGAAGCTTTCACTTAAGGGGGAAACTTAGGAGTAGAAAGTATTCTCCAGTTTGAGGTGAGCATTGCCGGGCTCATAACCTGTTAATTTATAGTGATGCTTCAGTGTTCATGTTGTTTGGGGGAGTTGATTGTGTTAGATACAGGTAGACTGGTGAACAGATATATAGGCATGCACGTGATCCCAGCCCCCATGATTATCCCAGTAACCGTGATATTTCAACAGGGTTCACCAAGGTCAAAACCCGCGATGGGTTACCCGTGGGCGGGTAAAGAAATTGAAAACCCGACCCAAACCCACGTTTGGCGAGGTCTAGCCACCAACATCCCCAGGAAGGATCAGTCACGTGCACGCTCCGGCGGTCAGACGGAAGGAGCAGGAAACTGCCTTCTAACCGTACTGTTGTATGGACGAGACTCCTGATGTCGAACCAAATATCCCTTATGACCCAACACATAGCAGTCCAGGGCTGAGATGCGCGAAGGCCAAGTGAAATTGATCTCCAAGATCTTCCAGGAAATGCTGGTGAGCTTTTGCGTCGTCAGGAGTCCGGAAATGCTGGCAGTTTTGATCTCAGACCCATTCTGTGTTGTGATACGAGGCTTGCGCAGATCAGGAACAAAGCCGCAACATCGGAAATAATCCCGGGTTGCCTATGTGAAGAATTAAGTTGATTTGCAATCAACTTGGTCTTCTCGTCGTATATATAGCGTCGTGTATCACCTCAAGAATAACAACTGAATGAATTCCTCTGAACTACAACAGGTTATGAGCCCGGGAGCAAACTCTCGAGTGCCGTCTCTACTCACTCTGAAAGCACCTTATTCATCTTGATTATATATATCTACCCCGCTTTCTCAGTCATCAATATGTCTTCTCTGGTCCATGACTCTCCCGACTGAGCTGTTACGGCTATCGAGCCTCTGACAGGAAGTGACAACTTCGCGACCTGGAAACGTCTCATAACCTCCTACCTCAAAGCAAGGCAGGTATGGGATGTAGTGTCGGGCGACCTTCAACGTCCAGACTGCCTGTTCAAGTAAGCCAAGCCAATCACGGCAGACATTAGCCCCTTGGTAGATTCCCACCTTAATAGGGCGGTGAGGCAGCGAGCTATTGACGTGCGCCTCGAGGTGGAGATCCAAGCGTTCGAGCGCCATCGTGAATGGTCGCGCCGCGAGGCCGAGGCCTACCACACCATCTTCCGGTACCTATCCCCCAATATCAGTATGCACGTCGTGGGATTGGAGACATCCCGCGACCTGTGGAATGAACTCGAAGAACGGTACCGACGCATGGAGCTCGCCACATTTTGCGAGCTGTTCGCCCAGCTTCGTGAAACGACTGGTGACTCTTGCGCCAGCGCGCGTGAATTTGTAGATCGCGTACGAATGCTGGTGCATCGACTGAATGCCATCGCGCCTGGATCAATTGGCGATAGGGCACATATTGCGATGCTGTTGACACAGATCGGACCTGAATATATCCTGATCGTGGACGGCATACAAAATGACAAAGACCCAGTCAATTCAACCACCATCGGAAACCGTCTGGCCAATGCCGAAACAGACGGTACGGAGAAAGGTCTCTCCCACGCCACCGCAAGGGGCAACGGGACTATCTGTCAATACAGTCCAAGCTAACACAAAGAAATGCAACCACTGCAAGAAGCGAGGCCACGTAGCCGCTAATTGTTGGAAAAAACACCCAGAATTACGCCCGCAGAGTGACTCTGCCGTCAAAGCAGAACGGAGTGCTTCCGGCTCACCAGGAAACACCATAATATCGTGAGGGCGAGGGTGACGACCCTTTATACCCACGCACCGTCACCCCGGGCTAATATCGAAGATATTACGGCGCACCCGGTGAGTATTCCCTCTCTAATCTGGCCATTACCGTACTGAATGTTCCGAAGTACCCTACGATGGTTGTGCAAGCGTACAAATTAGCCGCAAAGGGACTTGCAGAGGAAATTCGGAACTCCGTCTCCACCATCAATGAAAAACGTATTTCGGATTTGTCTCTTGAACTGCAAAATTGTCTACGAGAGTTGCGTGGACTACAGAACACTCTTGTCATGTATCCATTTACAGATCGGGACCTTGATGTTGATCCCTCTTGAGCTCTCGAGTAACCGAAGCCCCCTTACAATCGGGCAGCCTCACCGTCCAGAACAGTATTCAAAATTGCTCCGAGGGGGTCATTTTGCTACAAGAAATAGATATTTTTAGATTAATCCGTTTGTATTTTCAACTTGAAAAGATGCCCGTAGCACCGCCTTTCACGATCAGGCTTAGCCATGTGTCACTGAACAAGCAGAAAATCACAGCTGAAGAGTCTCATGCTTCTCCTTAATATGATATTAATTCCCCCGGAACCCGAGCACCCCACACCGGCACAAAATCATCTCATTTCTCGTTTAGGTTTTGAAGTTTATCAAAATGGTTTCGTCGAAAATTCTAGGGTTCGTACCGACGGACGAAGAGTACCACAAACACGAAGTTCTTTCGTACCTATAACACTTGTTGAGGCTTCATCGACGATTTAAGATTACGTGGTCCATAGTGTTAGGTGACTGTTCAGAAGAAAAACAGCAAAAAGCAAAAACAAAAAGGAGAAAACTAACAATAAGAAAAAGTCACATCCATTCACCACCACTCAATCACTATGATTATGTCATGCATATTTGTTCAGTCGACCAACTTTTCGACTCGAGAAGGCTCAGGAATTTCGCCAGCGTTTAACGAAATATACTGACGCTCATGGCGGTTCCCAAGCGTGCATTGGGAAGCAAGGTCACGCCATTGGCAATTAGGCAATTAGCGCATGCACCATTGAAGGTGCCAGGAAGGCGTACATTCCCGCCGAAGGGACGATCATTGGTGGAATACTCACAGGGGTTGGGCATCGGGTTTCCACGAGAAGTGATGAGGAGTGCGTTCACGTACGAGGGACAAGCCATCTTCATCTGGGAGCGAATTAGCATAATCATACAAGACCCTCTAGACTCTGATTTACCTGGGCCACCTTAACGCAGGGTTCACCATTAATCACTCCGATAGTGAATTCGTAACATGGCCAGGACCAGACCTGGCGCTGGATGAAGGTATGAAAGAGTGTACGGAGAGCTTCATTACCAGCTACAGTGAGCTAGACACGAACATACTCGCGATTGTTGTTATCGTGGAATCTGTCGAGGTGGTTGAGAAATTTGTTGCTATCAGGGAGGACCGAGGCTGGATCATATGTGCGGTGCGCAGCCACGGTGGAAAGTTGGCACGCGGATTGGAGATCTATAGCGGGCACATGCAACAGAGGAGAGATCGAACGAACGAAAGAAAATACGATCGAGGTGGTTGGTGAAACAGTTAAGTTTTAGGCGGGAGGAGAGAGCTCTTTATATTGCTAAGGATAGATGGTCAAAGGAGTTTAACATTACGCAACTATAGTTCCTGTTGACGCAAAAAGCTGAATTGGGCTATCAACTGCATAATGGTGATGTAATGGGAACTGATCAGGCTCTCAACTGTACGATAGCTGCCTAGAAGGAGAAGAACGAGGCCATTGTTATGGGACCTTCATACAAAGTTCTAATTTGGTGCACGGCCTGAGGCTTCACAAACAATTCTGTGGAATTTCTCTATCGCCTCTCGTCAAAACTTTACCTTGAGCGTTCTATTTTGCCCTCTTCTGTGTGAAATCTGCCTCGCCTGTCCAAGGCGCTCAGCCGTTCTCCAAATTCGTACATCTATTCTGTGCAATTCCTGCCCAAGTATCTACGCCGCTGTCCAGAATGTTGTATTAAATACACGTGATTACTGACTTATCCTAGTCGAAATGATGAATTGGTGGCAAGGACCAAGAAGCACCCTCCACCTAGGGCACGACGTGGTAGCCGCTCGGGCGACACCGACAGCGACAACCTCGACAATGAT
Source organism: Penicillium argentinense (assembly GCF_028826775.1). Lineage (NCBI taxonomy): Eukaryota > Fungi > Ascomycota > Eurotiomycetes > Eurotiales > Aspergillaceae > Penicillium > Penicillium argentinense. The sequence goes on along the minus strand of NW_026622661.1, from coordinate 3,209,285 downwards.
CGAGAGACACGGACGTCGATGTGCGAGTATTCGCCATTTGCAGGTGGATCCAATCCCAAGGCAAGGGGGCGCCCACTGAAAAGTTTGAAGAGGACAAAGGGAAACCAAGCAATGATATCTTCGGAAGTATTTAACTACTTGGGAGGAATACCGTTAAGGACGACTCCAGGAGTCACCACGGGGGTATACAGCGAGGACTTGATATATAAGGACATTCCTTCATGCATATGTATTTAGTACTTCGCGATCAATCAAACATTTTACTTAGATACACCTTTGATTCTGTCAGGAAAATAGTGATCGACATTGTATTGACTTAAACGGTACATCTGAGGTTTCCGAAGATATGGTATTCGGTATCGGGATTACGCGTACTTTTCGCCACCTTTCGCAACCTCGGAATGTAACCACCGAGTCACAGGTATTTTTGAGGGTATATTAACCCCCCTCAACCACCAACAGTTTCAGGAGAACAGAATCAACACTCTTTTGCATCTCTTGGTATTTTCCCCTTTTTGATTCCGTTGCCTTTCGCTGGCCAGTAAATCCAGTATATTTCCCTGACTATACAGGGCATTCCTGTTAGATTCTATCTTCACAGGTCGACCAAGCCAAACATCCTACAAGTAGGGGAGCTCGTCGGACTGACCTACTTGGCACACTTCGACTGGCGCACCTTTGCAAGCACCCTATAAGACCCGAGCCCGTATAAGGCGTCGTACGCAACGGTATGGTTGCGGACCAGCTTGAAGGCACGCATACCCGAGGCAAGTATCACCCAGGGAACCCAGTTTCACCGCGCCCAGCCAGTAGCGCGTAAAAGTTTAGTGCACCAGAAACCTCCTTGAGTCTAGCCTTAATTGACTTTATATACTATTGAGGCACAGGAAAATTGGGTCGCCTTCCTTTCATCTTCTCCTGATAAGAAGCCTCCTGTGAAGTAGCAATGTGATAGATGAGAAGATCGACTTTAAATAAAGACAAATCCTTCAAGAAAGTCCTAAAAACATCCCGTGACTCCTATGTCCATTCCCCATTCTCCCGGTGTAACCATAGGAAGGTGAGCGTATAATCTGCACCTTCTACTGGAAAAATAACCGCGACAGAGTCACCCCAGTTCTCAGCTTCCCAAGCCACTAGACCAATACCTTTTATCTTAGATTTCCCGCGATAAGATACCTCGTCCCCGGAGGATGCTTTAAGTTGATCGTCATATTTCTCCCTTGGTCGTAAACGAGCAGTTTGGGAGTTTTGGCATGTACTCAGAGAAGAACAGAAATGGCGCATTACGTTGGGAATACCTTACTAACAATTGGGGTCACTAGAGCCTCACACAAGAGTGCAAAATTCACCACAAATCTTAGTGAACTCCCTAAGAAGTCGCGTTGCAGTCGTCCATCAATTGAGGACTATAATAAATACAGAGAGTATCTTTTTCTCGGGATACTAATATACCGGGGTTCGGTGCGGCGGGCATATCCAAATTCTCTTGCCATTCAAAGAGATACTTTTGTGTCATTTTTGGAGATCTTAGCGATAGCCAAGAGGTTTCGAGTGACAGTCTTCCTATAATGACAGTCCTCCACGCCACAGTCTCTCGCCACACCACAGTCTCTCGCCACACCACAGTCTATCACCACACCACAGTCTATCACCACACCACAGTCAATCACCACACCACAGTCCCTTGCCACACCACAGTCCCTTGCCGCACTATAATCCATTGTCGCATTATAGTCCATCGTCATATTATACTACCTTTTCCGGCAATCAGACCCCTCTCCAAAATGAAGAACACACTGGTGAGGAATTAATGACTCTGTGGAACAATCTTGGGTTTCTGCATCTATTACTGCGAATTCTGACGAGGATTCTGGCTCAAACTTTCTCGACCCTGATTACGCATTTGAGGAAGAAAGCGAAATTACATTCGAGACTATTGAACCAGGCATCAGGCCTTCAACCGTTGTCCACGAGTTGCTGGAAGGTAAACGATATTTAGTATTCTATTTGTGGAACGAAAGAAAGTTTGCGAGATTCTCAACTGGTGACAGTGAAACGCCAAATTTTCGGGCAACTGCAAGTTGGCTGGCAGATCGAAACCAGATGTTCATGTGTTGCGTATCTGACATATGGCGGGTGATACCAATCAAAAATCTATATACAACCGCCATACAAGACAAACTCATTCTTGTTGGACCAAAAATTTCCCGAGCTGGAGCCGACCCCCCCCCTTATGGTCCATCTACGCAATGGTCTCTATCGTTTTATCGATCGAGCATATGATCGTGCTCTCATCGAGCCTACTCATAGTCATGGCAGACAAATGGCTTGACTTTCATCACAGGGACGACTAGAGCGCCAACTTCAGAGGCGTGAGAGAGGAAAACATGCTAGTTCGAATTAGCCATGTAAATTACTTTTGACCTTCACATACCTGTAATAGAGCTTGGATTGTAACTCCATTTCTCCGAGTCTCCTCAAGAAATTGGCGAACATAGACACGCGAATCAGGTAATGTCTGGATACTCGTCCTATTAGGATCTGATAGGCGTTCCTGGACGTAGGATCTCAATAGCAACATGGCCAATGCATTTAATATCATGTTGCTTGGATCCCCGATGGTGTTCGAGTGTATCGAACAGGGGCAAGCAAATGATCGGGTAGGTGACAGGGTCAAGAAATAGAGGTTCGATGGAACACCCAAATAGCGTGAATCTTCCAGGTGGCCATAGACGTGGAAAAGAGTTCCATATTAGTCCCCTTTGAGTGATGAGGCATTGAAAGCCGAGAGATCAGAAGGCGTGCGATGTAGCCCTAGTGGACCGGACCTGGAGCAGATCGGTGAAGACAAAGATCCGAATTACTTCAAGGCGCGTGGTGTCGGGAGGGGGCATTGCTCGGCATTGTGTCAAGAGACATAAGGTACTGGGCCGAAAATTACAATGAATGCGGCAAGCGAAGTGGATAATGTATTCTGATTTGTTCCTCTAGGCGTCTATATAGTTTGAGACATCTTAAATGCAGCTAGGCAAGAAATTAGAGTTCATCGATTAGTTATCAGACCTGCATTTTGGAAATGACCCTCCGCGTTCGAAACCCTTGAGCCAACCACATCAACACACCATTCGAGAAAGGCATCGAAACCTTGATTTGGGTTCTTTTCATAGTCATTCCACTTTCGCTTGATATATCGCTTTAACTCAGAGAAGAACTCCTCGATAGTGTTCAAACCCGGCGAATAAGGGGTGAGATATATCAGCTTGACGCTGGCGTTTAGGCACATTTGCTGGATCTTCTCGTACGATGAAAACAAACGCATTATCTATAACAAGAACAGATTTGGCTCTGGCCAGATGTTGCAGTACCAAAGGAGTTGCTCGATGAAATCTTCGAAGATATCGTAGCGCCTTAGAATACTCGACACAGGTTAAATCCATCTTCAGCATACGCAGCGAGTACAGTGATTCTCGAAATCGACTTGACCAACACACACTCAATCACTCTTTTCTGGCCCCACCACCAAGAAAGTAGCGCAGATCATTCATTGAGCAGGCCAGGTTAAATTGAGGGGCAACGTAAAATGCGCCTCAGTATGGTACCGTATCTTGCTACCGTACGAAAATTTACACGATGTGTAGAGAACTCAATGGAATTCCATGGAAATTGATAGTGGGTCTCTGCGAATCATACAGAGAGTCTCCACCTATAGTCACATTCACTGGCTATTCTAAGCGTTATCACTGCAAATTTTGGAATATTCAATAAGCAGGATAGAGCCGAGTAAACTCTCATTTTCTCGCAGGACCTTATTTCATATAGAGATTCGCAAATAGAAAGAAAGAGCGAAAACAAACATCATTTATGTACATCTACATACAAAACCTGAAAAAAGAAATCCGCCCTGATGTGTGCCCCATGGCAAGTGTATTACCCTTTGTCTTAAGACACCTGGGTCGAGACTCTACAGGTAGCCAGAGAACCTTCTCACCCTTTAATTTTATCCATTGCCCATGCTCAATAGAGATACCCAGATTTGCACGAGGTGGATGTAACATTGAAATGTCAAACTTGGATTTTATTTCAAGAGCGCCGAACGTGGTATAGATATGAATACCGCTGTAGGAAAATTCTAGCGTAGTCAAGAAATTTTCAATATTCCAAGTTTGAATGAGGGCGCCCGTCACTGGGTTCCAGAGCCGCGCTGTACAATCAGCAGAGCTTGACGCTAGAAGACGGCCATCGGGCGAGAAAGCAACCGAATCAATCCAACTAGAGTGGCCTTTAAGTGTCTGGATAAGCGCGCCTGTCGCCGTGTCCCAGAGCCGTACAGTCTGATCGTAGGAGCCAGACGCCAACCGACGGCCGTCGGGCGAGAAGGCAACCGGCTCAACCATATCTGAATGACCTTTGAGCGTTTGGGTAAGCGAACCTGTCTCTATGTCCCAGAGCCGCACTGTCTGATCTTCGGAGCTAGAGGCTAGCAGATGGCCATCAGGCGAGAAGGCCACCGACTGAACCGAACCTGAATGGCCTTCGAGTGTCTGGGTAAGCGTGCCTGCCGTTGGGTCCCAGAACCGCACTGTCATATCACCAGAGCCAGACACCAGCAGCCGGCCGTCAGGCGAGAAGGCAACCGAACGAACCCAACTAGAGTGGCCTTCAAGTGTCTGGATAGGCGCTCCTGTCGCCGGGTCCCAGAGCCGCACTGTCTGATCCTTAGAGCCAGACGCGAGAAGCCGGCCGTCGGGCGAGAAGGCCACCGACTGAACAGAATTCGAATGGCCTTCGGGTGTCTGGGTGAGCGTGCGTATCGCCGGATCCCAAAGCCGCACTGTCTGATCTTCAGAGCCAGACACCAGAAGGCGGCCGTCGGGAGAGAAAGAAACCGACTGGACCGAACCCGAATGGCCTTCGAATGTTTGGACGAGCGCGCCTGTCGGGATATCCCAGAGCCGTACCGTCCTATCACCGACGCCAGACGCGAACAGCTGACCGTCAGGCGAGAAGGCAATCGACTGGACCCAACTCAAATGGCCTTCAAGCTTCTGGACGAATGCGCCTGTAGTCGGGTTCCAGAGCCGCACTGTCATATCATTAGAACCAGATGCCAGTAGCCGGCCGTCAGGCGAGAAGGCAACCGAACGAACCCAACTAGAGTGGCCTTCCAGCGTCTGGATGAGCGCGCCTTTCGCTGGGTCCCAGAGTCGCACTGTCTGATCATTAGAGCCAGAAGCGAGAAGCCGGCCGTCGGTCGAGAAGGCCACCGACCGAACCCAACTAGAGTGGCCTTCGAGCGTCTGGATAAGCGCGCCTTTCGCTGGGTCCCAGAGTCGCACCGTCCGATCATTAGAGCCAGACACCAGCAGCTGGCCGTCGGGCGAGAAGCTTACCGACTGGATCGAACCCGAATGGCCTTCGAGCGTCTGGGCGAGCTCGCCTGTCGCTGGGTCCCAGAGCCGCACTTTATGATCGTAAGAGCCAGATGCGAGAAGCCGTGCGTCGGGCGAGAAGGCAACCGAATGCACAGAACCCGAATGGGCTTCGAGTGTCTGGATGAGAGCGCCTGTCACCGGGTCCCAGACCCGCACCGTCATATCACCAGAGCCAGACACCAGCAGCCGGCCGTCAGGCGAGAAGGCCACCGACCGGACCGAACCCGAATGGGCTTCGAGTGTCTGTATTTCTGCACCCCAATTTTCTTCAACTCGTGGAAACTGGCATATCCAAGTTGGGAGCTCTCGTCTGAACTCTCTTCGAATTATTGCCGTTTGGGGTTCAAATATAAGTCCGGCACAGTAAACCTGAAGAGGCGCTCCATCAACTATCTGGCGATATTTCAAAAAAAGCGCTTTGCGTCTTGAAAAAAGGCCGAAACTAGGGAAAATTTCTTGTCCTAAAGCTGTCAGTGTGGACCTTGTGTATGACGGTCTTCAAACTTACCGATAAGGCTATTTGAAGGCGATCAAGAATACTTAACATGTCCGACGTGAGACCAAGTAGGCTCATTGCTTCCACCCAGTGTAGAAAATGCTTCCGTAAAAATTGCCTCTGGAGAAATAACAGAGCATTATAAACCATATCACTCGAGTCCCCGCATTTATCTAGATGATATGCCCAGTATCGACAGGCGTACTGCAACTCAGGGGGAATGTAGGTATCAACTGTCCGACGATCAACTTCAGCACGAAGGGTTCCATCACTTGGTAGTCTACATATATTCTTCCGAAGATTTTGACACATCAGCAGACATTGCCTGGCAAGCCTGTAGTGCATCTCTGTCTCATTCGCCCCTAAAGGTGTTTTGCTGCGGGTCTCCGGATTGAGAAGAAAGTCACGAAATGACAGGTGAAAGAGGCGTATAGGAACTACCTCGCTATCTGGCACTTGAAGCACCGAGTGTAGCTGGTTTAGACGAAGATGTATCAGGCTTTCAGGAACATCCAAAAGCTTTGATAGTGAGATCACTGAGAGTGGGCTTTCTAGTATCACGATGGCACCGATCACTTGTTGGAACTCTGAGACCAATCTTTCTTTTTGTTGTTCATGCTGTCCGCTAAGAAGGCGGCTAAGAACCGGAAGATAAGTCCTATCTAGCTCTGATTGACCTTTTGATCGTGAAAGGATCTCCGTGAGACTTTCAGTTGGGTCCCAATTCGGGTCCTCGAATATGCGACAGATAGTAGCAGCGAAAATGAACAAGGGAACGGATAATGCCACTAGCCTCTGAAGATCTCTGTCACCAGGCCAGTCTGCAGGTAGAGAGCGTTCTGTTCTAATCTCAGCGAGTCGATAATCAAAGAACAATGATATATCATGCTTGATCGCGTCCATAGGGATGTCATGGAGAACAAGGTCCTTATGGTCATCGCTTGCAATCTTTAAAAATCCAAGACGGATCGGTAGATCAGGCCGGCTAGTCAAAAGCACTCGTAGACGCATAGCAGTAATGTTTTGTAGCTGTGGGAGAAGTTGAAGTATAAGCCGAATATCATTATCTCCCTCACATTCGTCCAGTGCGTCAATCACTATCACCATGGTTTGGATTGGGACATCGGATCGCTCGAGGCTTTGTAGTGGCTGGAGAATGAGTTTTTCGAATTGCTCTCTTATTGCCTTTTCGGCGATGTCCGGGTCACCATGGACAGTTTCCTGGAGGAATGGTTTCAACTGGCGAATGCTAATCGCTAGTTGCCTTGCGATTGTTGGAAAAAGCTTTCTGGCATTCCCTCGGTCTCCTTCACCTCTCTCAAAGAAGAAGCTTGCTCCTAGGGAGTTAGACTGGCTGAAGGATTCCGCCATGGTTCGAGAGATAGTCGATTTTCCTGTCCCAGCTAGACCATTCAACCAGAACATGCATTTCCCGTGTGGTGACGAAGCCCATTCTTTGATTTGATCGATAATATCGGTTCGTGTGCCTGGGAGACATTTATCTTTATGTTGATCTGCATATGAGTTGAATGCAGCCCCAGGCACGATAGGTAATAATTGATTAAGGTCTGCACAAAGGTTAGAACGATCGACACTTAACAAGTACTCTTTTTAGTTACCCCGAGGAAGATGAAACTCGTTCGTGATAGAACCATGGTTAATGCCTATTTCCGATCCATAATTGGGACCAACAAATGAGATCGTTGAGTCCATGGATCACGAAGTTAACGATCTGTTGGCCATCAGGAGTAACATGCGGGGTTACTTGTCCTTAGGTGACAGTGTGTAAGCGTGTCTACGTGTCAGCCTAGCCCCGCCATCATGTGACATCAACTACTATAGCATTCTTGTAATTGATAGAACCACATTTCCTTTCTATTTTCAACAGTGACTTTCAGTATACATCAATTCAAGGAACGCAGTGAATACTTCGAACGTCGCCCTGTGCGCACGTCATATGTCTCAGGGATTTTGTGGAACTCCATCCACAGGTACGTGGCTTCTGGCTCCGCCATCGGAAGCAGTGTCGGCCCGCGCCGGCCCAAACTATGCAAACTTGCGCGCCATTCGAAGCATCGAAAAGATGTCTTTAGCTCGGGTTATTGTCGGTCCGTTTGGGGCTGCCGATCTCGCGCCGAGAGTCCACGTAGCACTAACAGACGCTTCACGTTACACCAAGCCAAGATGGCACCGAACTTGAAGCCGCCACAACTTGAGCTTATCCATCATATGATCCAGAGTAACTCGCTAACAACGTCTCAGATGGCCTACGCCGCTGATTGTAGCAAGCAATCTATACTCCACATTCGCTCTAACCTGCAAGTGTTTGGAGACGTGAGAGCCACCCGCAATGGCGCTGGACGCCCGCGCAGTATCACGCCACCTATGCTCGAAGCTCTTTGTGAACATCGGTTGGAGAAGCCGACTCTATACCAAGACGAGATGGCCCTTTAATTCGTATCCTCTGCCGTCGCGTTAGTGAAGGACCTTGGCCTGGATGAACTCGATATTGACTGAGAGATACGTACTTTTACAAACTCTCGAACCACTATGACCTAACAAAATTAGTACCCCGCGGACGGCACGCAGGCAGAAAACCTGGTCACCACACTACAAGCATGGCAGAGGGATTCTCGTGCTGAGGATGACATTCTCAATATTGATTTGAATGGGCGAGTAGTTCTTCTGCAACGAGATCTGAACAAAATCATGATTAGCCGAAACTTGCCGCGGGGGAGGAATGGAGGTGTGTTATATTCGCTGTCAAAACAATTGTATTCCTCGGACCTCGGGGTTACCTTTCTCCGACCTAGATTTGTCACGTGCAAAGATAGCATCACGTGAAGTCACATGTTCCGCCACTTACTCTAACGACGATAAATACTACTGTAGTAACCCGCCCTCGAGCCCAAATTTGACTATTTGACTCAATTGATCTTGTCGGAAAACATGGACCCATTTCACGACGACTCGTGGGCTACGCCATGGCGCTCATCTCAAATTCCACCGGGGGAAACCCCCATCAAACAAGCTGGCGGATTCGAAAATTGCCGGAATGGCACCTCGTCTGCAACGATATACTTGCTCGATTCTTCAAGGATCAGTCTAGACACACCGGAGGCTGGCCGTGGGGGTTTGTTATCTATCGCACAAGCTTCACGGCCACTTCTGATCAGGACTGGGATGCCGCAATCAAGAAGCTTGATAGATACAGCTATTCTAGCATAGCCAGCTCTGAAGCCCTGGAAGATTTCCGACCTCAGTTTGATATCCCTAAGTTTGTTCGCGAGGGCTATCGAAATTTGATTGTTCAAGATCCAGATTTAGAAGGCGCGTCAGTAGCTACCATTCGCAAGCGACATAAACAGTGGGTCGAAGCGCGGGGGTACGATTTTAACCTTGGAACCCCTCGATTTGACTACTGCATTATTCTGGGTGACCGCGCCATCCGGTCTATTTTGGCAAGCTCAGAGCCGCCGCCAGAGCGGGGCAGCAAGTCTGGCCTGGTCGGATATGTCACCATAATCGACTGTGATTTTGATGCGAATGATCCAGAAAACGACTGTTCTGAGCACTATGATGGATCGGTTAGGCTTCTTCTGCAAGATATCTTATGCTTTTCTCTGCACTGTGATGGCCTCGATTCTGGAGAGCAACAATGGGGAGAGTGGGGGTTGGCACGTCCTGGGAACGTCATGTATACAGACGGACATTGTTCCACGGTCGAGAAGCAAGACGTCTTTCTTTGTCCTTCTGGCTACGATTGTTACTGGCGTGGCTGCTACCCTCAATTTGCGACAACAAAAACCGTCACAGAGTCTGAATACAAGGAGCGCCAGACACTACCGTGAAGGATAGTCTGTCCAGTTAATTTGTGTTGAGATCTAGGTATTGAACATAGAAAAATAACTAGTCTTGGTATGACTAAACACTGGATGATCACTGAGCGAATTTGAACGACCACTGGTTGGTCACTGAGCGATCACTGAGCGTTACACATTCCTCACATGACCCCACTGACCTGATCACTGAGTCTGAGCCTGTGCTGATATCTACTCAGTGAGCCTGAGCCTGAGCGCCCTCACAAAAGCGGCGGCAGCCGAGACAGGAAAGCCCCACCCGCCAGACATTATCCAGTCTATATTGCTGCATATGTACCGGATTGTGTCTGGCGACTTGGCGCTCTCCTTCCGTTCTAGTGCTCACCCCCTCGCCGCTTTTGCTCACTGAATAGAATTGAGCACGGCCCTGATCAGCTCAGGCTGATCAGGGAATTGATAGAGACACCTCAACTTTTGTTAGTTAGTTACATAAGAATTTAATAAAACAAGAATTATACAGAGTGTATTTTATGTGTAAACGGCGGACCTGTGAATTACTGTATTCGGTTAGTTTTGCCTTTTTAGGTTTAGCGCCCCAATACGCTGTTTTGTAACCTCTCCCGACGTCGCCTCGACATAAAAGACGCGACCTCGCCCTTTCGACCTCTCTTCTCCTTCTTCCCTTCCCTGGAACTCCTCTATCTTGCACTCATCGCCGCCCCCTTTCTTTCCCTTTCGCCCCCACCGACCATTACGCCTTGGCTTGCAGCCCGACGCACTGCCCCTTTTTTATTGGAGATGCCGCTCGATCCGAACCCCAGCTTGTTCTCGCTCCTCGGGCTGGAATGGTAATTGCACAGAAGCAGAACCACTGGAATGATCCAGCCCGCAGCGGTATCGTGTGGCTTCAGTTCGATACTCCTACTCCTTCCCCAAGGGAGTGACTGTGTACCATGCTACGAAGCTATCTAGGTTTTCCTCTGCCAGTGAGCCTTGTTCGTCTCTGGTACCGCCGGCCTCCTTCACATCTGTAAAGCGCCGGTGTACCCTCGATGCCGCATTCCCCGCTTCGTCCGCTCTATCCGAGATTACACTGCACAGCCCCGGCGTCACAGAATGGCTCTCGGTTGCCTGGCCACGAATACGACCCAGTTGTCGTCATCGCCGGTCTCTCCGGTTCCCGCTACACCCAGTCAATAAATATTCGAAAGCACAGCCCGGCGATATAGGCCAATAGCGAAAATACCGCACACACCCCTAATCTCGGTCGGTGCTGCATCTTGCGGCCAATGCTAGACAGCGACTGCGAAACTATATCATGATCATACCATCACTTCCCTAATGGAGAAACGGCTTAGAACGGGCTGATGACTAGTGTGGGCATGGCAAGGGTCATCAGCGAGCGTAGCGGGAATCCTTGCAAGTGAACTATGGCCCGTGGTTGTTGGCTGTGAAACTAGCATGGTCTCACTTCCATGGATGCAATAGCCTCGATTGCAGGATCTAGTTCGAGATCATCTGTGCTTGGTAGAAGGAGGGCTCCGACGCCTCATAGGCAACCATCGTCTATAAGAGAGACTACAATTCCACCAAAATGGCAGAACTGGAATTCGAATCATCTTCAAATTTTCCTCCTCCCCGGTCCCCTGCTCCCTGTTCTCTGCCAGTTTCCCTTTTTATGAGTGACGACAGTCACCGCATCCCGAAGGCTTTTTAGCCGTCTCTCATATACTATATGTCGAACTTGAGTTTTCGCATGGAATCATTTCGACCATAGAATCCTTTCCAGGACAAGCCCAGTCCCTACGAGATTCTCTCGATATTTGACGTTACCCCGCCTCCCTCCCATCCTATTGACACCGTCTCAAAGAATCCGAAAGTTACTCCCACAAACCTTCCCGGCGCCGCCTTCCTGAATGGTAGGAATATGAAGGTCAGGGATAACAATGGAAGCCGAGACAGCGACTGCTTTGATGGAAACAGAAGGCTCAGCTGAAGAAATGGGCTGGGTGGCTTGGTGAAACCGATGAATCCCCTCGGATACGTCCGAAAATAACGCCAAAGTGTAAGGCGCCAAGCCCGCACCTTTGCAAGGAATGTTGGTATTGTTTCGGCAGAACTCTTTGACCTGTGCTCCCTCTCTTCAACAATCTCTGGACTGCCTTCAATTCCTGATGGATCTTTCTATGATTATCTGCGATTTGTAAGGAAGAGGAGGTCGAAGGAGAAGAGATTGAACCAGAGGGACGCTAGGCTCAAAATGCGGCTCTGTCCACTATCACGCTAGCTGACGTGGTTTCCAGCTTGCAGTTGAATGTCGTAGAGAAATGTGACTTAAAATCTCCTTAGCGCTGTGATAACTTGTGCACTAGCCTGTGTCCATCCGTCTCTGGTGGGGACTAATGCATGCCACATTCACCATTTTGGGTGTGGATGAACTCATATCTTTCCTTCGCGGACCACTGCTTGAAAACTCAGCATACATGCGGTTGAGTGCGTCAAAATCTGTTCAGTTGAAGAGGGGAAACCTGTCACTGACTGTCATTACTGGGTCTGTGCAGAGAATTCAAAGGGAAAAAGGACGGATAGATGTGTCGCTTTTTACGGACAGGTGGTCCTTGGGCAAAATACCTAACTTTCGAGCAACATTGACCAGAGCGGGGTATTTGGTGCGCGTCCAATAGATGGAGATGCATATGACTCGGACGGCCACACCGTGAAGGCATAAGCACATGAGACATGTGTTCTAGGTATTTTACCAAGATTCAGAGGCAGCAGTTAAAAAATGCGAGCAACTGACTCTCCCATCTCTTCACTGCATTTTAATAACTGATGATAGTCTTGAATTTCTCTTATGTGACACAGATGTATCCTTTGCTGTAGTCTTTCACACGCTACTCTATATTCTGTTCTTATTGTTGAACGTGTCCATGCGAAAGTAAGACATCCATACTGCGTTCCGGGGCTCGGAAAAGGTAGAATGAAACTGCCGCCTTTCTTAGGCTTATTGTAGCAATCTGGAGCTATGCAGCATGTAAGCAGTGTATGATGATGGACTAGTCAATGCACGTACCGTCACAATCTGAGTCTGCAGGTTGGCTTTTATACAGGCAAGGATTGTCAAGCCTAATAAAACAAGAAGCAGCCCCATTGAACCAATGGAAGCTCCCCACAAGGCTCGTTGGTGCCTGGCAGTTTTGAGGTCCGGACTTCGCCAAAACAATTTGAAAGTACTTGTTTGCATATGCCATGGCCTCAAGCAAATGACCCAAGCTCGAATAATTTGGGCATGGACGAAGCTGAGACTAGCCAAGCTGATGATCATATATGAAGAAAACAAAGCATTGTGGTGCTCCTGCATTTTTGGTCAATTAAGCACGCACGGTAGCCAAGGAAGTATCAGTCGAATCGCACCGGAAAATACAAGGAAAGTGACAGAATAGTAATTGTTCCCATCAATAATATGGCAGATATTATATGGGTTAACGAGGATTGCAAAGTAGAAACACTTAGGTACTGGAGAGATCAGTGTCACTCTCTTTGAAATTCAATGCCCTTACCTCATTTAAATTGAGGAGAAGAAATACACTGCCAATCTCCTGCTGTAGTATTGGCCAAGATAGGCCTGGAATAGAGTTAGGTACGATAGGAATAGAGAAAAGGGAGCTTGGATTTTTACCTTTCGTCCACTTCAATTCAAACAATACGAGCGGAATAGATGCGATCAGTCCCAAGAAGGCGGCACTGCCTATAATAAGTTGGCTGGAGATGAGAAATTCTCTGCTCAATCTTGGTTGGCTGAAGGCCTTGATAGACAGGAGCCAAAGAAGAAGACTTGTTCCACAGCAAAAAGATGCTGTTGCGGATGTAACTAGTTGAAAAATCACCTCAATATACATCTTTTCCCGAATTTTTGATATTTGCTCCCAAGCCAAAAAGTCGTTATATCCGTTGTTTGGGAAAGGGAAAACCGTACCTTTCTTTTCCTGAGCCTGGCTAAAGTAGGGTTTTATACATTTGCTAGGCATTAACCACTTTGGCTCTGTCTTATTTAACTCAAGAGCCACCGAGGAGGAACAGGACAATGGGGTGAGTTACATGTTGCGGAGAAGGGAATTTCGGGGCAAAATGCCTGGCCTTCGAGGAAACTTGGCTGAAGCGGCATACAAGATCCGCCTAGCATTCTAACTCACGCTTATGATGCATGCACCCCTTGTCTTGGTCAATTTGCCATGATTTTGGGGGAGTTCTGACCATCAATTTCGGTCACGTTATGAACTATCCTCTTTTACCGGATACCGTATTTTTGTTGACTGTTGACATCCGCAGTTTCCTACTCTTGCAGACTTGTGTATATCAGAGCAGATAGAAACATTGACATCGAATGAAATCTCTCGCAGGGGCATCTGATGGCTCGATTTATGATTTAGCATTCTCTGGTTCAAGATGAAGCGCGAAGTATAGATGCCTAACTTGAGGCAGTATCGGGTTACCTCAGTGCCCTCAGACCATATCACATGATCCAATAATTCTGCCGGATTTTTGGCACGCTAAACCTAATCGGATTGCTTGCTGCTCTATGGTCTGAGCGCTGAGCGCGTCTTCCCCATACTGTCTCGCGGCAATCTTCTTTAATCCCCCGCTATTCACGTAAGGTACGCCTTTATATGCTAGGTATTGGCGTATCTAACGGTTGCTATCAGTATACTCTCATCAAACTCACCAAAAATCGACCGCTATGTCTCGAAAACGCGCATGTCATTCACCTCCACCCGTGATGCGGACGCGAAGTGTGCCGCAAGATCTACCAAGCAACTACAAATACATTCCTGGATTATCCGACCGACAGCGGGTAGATATGGTGCTACAGCAGCTGCATGAGCAGCATCGCTGGGGCCTCAAATCCTTCCATTACCACCTGGTAACGGCGCAGCCTGAAGAGAAACATGCCTGGTCAACTGAGTACCGGGCACGGAAGCTATTTGAAGCCATATATGAGCAAGAGGAGGTGATGGCTGAACTGCACAAGGTCCCTGAGAATGCTGAGTCATTAAGGCACTCAAAGCTGGTCGGGCTCATTCGCAAAGAGCTTGCCCAGTTTGATAAACCTGAAGTTGGGCTTGGTCAATTCGTCACAGATGAGACAGTCGATCAACTGCATATGCCTGAGATGGCTTCACGTGTGCGATCCACTGCTCCTACCTTATGGGCTCTCCTTGTCTGTATCATGACACAGCAGCGTCCAAGTGCTCGTGATACATCTCAGGAGTATCAGGGCAGTATCTTTATGATTTGCACGATGTTGGCCTCAGCCTTTGCTCCCCGGACCTGTAATAAATTCCTTGTCCTGCTTGGTCTCCATTTACATTCTATGGGTGTGAAACGGCGTACGATCAATCTTCTTCATGGCTTGGGGGTTACTCCTCATTACACGACAATCATGAGTCGACGCAGTGAACTAGTTCAGTTAGGGAAGGTTGTCCAATAATTCACCGTATTTCCCTTAGTACCTGGCTCTTCGTAGCTAATAGTACTACAGACACAACTCAAGGAAGCTGCTCTGTCTTCTCGTGGCAATTTTGTTATATGTTGGGACAATTTCGATTACAATCAAAATGTCCGTCATCAAACTCTTCGGGACCACTCTCAACATATCTCTGCTACCACTGGCAAGATCGTGCACTGAATCTGCCGAGCGGTGTATCGGTGCTTATCACTCTTCTCCAGCCATTCGCGACATTTCTCCAGTGCTAAATATGTTTCCTTCTTAGTGTCAAAGAACACAACTGTCTTGGGGATATTTAAATGTGCAGACTCGCGAGCAGCACGAAACCCTCCTCCTTCCTTGAACAGGAAACGTAGGGCAGTAAAAGCTCGGCGTTTATTCTTTGGTATCTTGCCCAAACGGAGAACCAACTCTGACCGGTTAATAGAGGTTCGTTGAACTTTCACATCGGGTAAGAACCCACATCCTTGCTTCACAGTCTCCAAGGTAGCTTGATCCAACGTTGCTGAGCGTGCAAACCAAGGAACGTTCTTTCCTAATAATGCGCGCAACTGCTGCATTCGGGCATAGTCTGTCCGGAAAGCGCGGCCCCAATGCGCAACCAAATGTGCCTCATCAACTGCAACAAGACGGAGACGTTCACGGAACTGTGGATGGCAGGCGACAGCGCGAAATTTATCCCCAATTGCAAGCTCTGGACTAAGCAGAACATGGGTATACTTAGCTACCTTGACTTCATCGAGGAGTTCTGCGGAAGTGGTATCAGCATTGAGGAAACAGGGTCTGCCACCAAGACTTCTGATATATTCAGTTTGCTCAATACCAATCTGATTCAATGGAAGCACAATGAGTGTGATTGCCTTCTCGAGGAGAAGAGATACTGCTTGTAAGAGCATGCTCTTTCCAAATGATGTCTTTGCTATAAGAATCATATCTTTACGGAGAAAGACAAGGTGATGGAGCGCTTCTCGCTGACCATTCCAAGGGGGAAAGGTATAGAGTTTTTTTATAGCTGCAATGATGGCAGCATGCTGTTCCTTCTCCTCCTTCACTTGGGCATCTTGGATGATCTCTTGTGCGTTAATTAGTGATGATGGCAATTGTGCTGCGCTGCTTGAGCTTAACCATTTATCCAAGGTTGTCTGCTCATTGCCTAGTGCTGCAACACCGTAAGGGTTCCGTCCACTAGGACGCCGTTTGGAGGAAGGAGTAATTCGGACTTTTCGACGGGCCATTGGTGGAAAAGCCCAATGGTTACGCTTAATATTTCAATGTCCACTTGACTAGAGGCTAAGGCTAAATATTAGCATGATAGGGCCAGAAAACCGCAAGGGGAGCTATTGGGTTGTCCGTTCGCAATAAAGAGCCGGTGGAGTTAGGTACCATTATTATACCTTGATTTTGTGAAATTGGGACCGATTTTAATACCAGCAGATAGCGCTTCTCAATTTCCAGAGGACATCGTCGCCAAATTTTTGATATTGCCGCTGGTTGTTGAGAAAAATGCAGAAAACCGGATCTTGTCGCGTCAAATCGCGGCGAGTTTTTTCCAAGCCACCTATTAAGTGGTCTCACGCGTTAGGTACCGTAATTTTACCTTAATGTTGGGAAATTGGGAATGTGTCTCATACCAACAGATAGCGCCTCTCAATATCTAGAAGACATCGTCGCCTGAATTTTGATATTTGCGTTGGTTGTTGAGAAAATGTGGAACAAGTGAATTTTGTCGCGTAAAATGACCATCAAAAATAACGCGACTTAGTATGTGTACCATAACATTCGCCGCTCAGACGACTCCCCAAAAAGATGTGTCAGCATCGCTGAAGACAGCAGGCGGTGGATTGCCAGATTCACCGCCTTTTTGGGGGCGGCTGAGGGAACTGAGGTAATTAAAATACCACATCGTACGTATTATGCTTACATTAGAATACGGCGCACTTTGGTTTGTTACTGTATTCACCATCCAACAGCAACTGACAACAGTTTCGCAGCCGCGCGCCACGAGGACAGCCTAATAATAGGAACGGCAATTAGGCCACGGTAGGCCGTGACGAGGCTCTAAGTTCATTGTCAGAAATTTGGACATTCTAGATGTACGCAAAGGGATATATATAGGTGTCGTATCCTGCATATCACCGTTAAAGTGAGGGGTCAGGGTAAATGAAATCATCATTATCATCATCATCATCTACTGTACAATGAAACCAATGATTTTCTGCCTTATGCGTCAAGCAGAAAGGAGTATGGCTATTTGGCGGTTATAACCTGTTGTAGTGGGGTACCTGAACATTGACTACCAAGGCATAGAGTATGTAATGTAGATATTGTACAGCTGTTTGCTGCTCGATATCTTATAGTGTCTAATTACTTAGGCTTCTTGATATCTGTTGCATGATATCTTATATAAACCAATCGCAGTCCAGACAGGAATATTTTCCACCAGCGCCTTCCCGATTATCGCATATGCGAGAATGGCTAATATTCTTCTTGCTGAGCGCGGTACGACACCTATTCAGACAGTTGAAGAGAACTGGGTCTCTTAAGTTCATTAAATGATGTGATGAACTGAAAACCCACTAGACTCACCGCTATGATTATCGACGTACCCAATGTGATGACCCTAAGCTTATCAAAAAGTGGATTAACCGCGTACAAATCCTTACAATGCAGCATCAGATTTCATTGGAGGGTATCGACGCTTCCTCCATGCATTATCTTCAAAGGGAAAGTCCCTATAGAGGGTTTGGCATTGAGATCCGAAGCTCCCACCTAAGTACAGAATTGAAATTAGTCCTAATGGATAGACTACCAGTAGGCTAGGCCTTCACTGCAATTTCTGTTCGCCTGTCAAAAGATATCCAGAGATCTCCTGCACGCTTTAGAGGCGAAAAATCAACCTACACCTAAAAGCTGGAACTTGTGGGAAGAATAAGCAGGTTTGCGAATAGCAAGAATAAGACTTTCACTGCATATCTGATTGGATTGAGGTGTGAGATGGCTGCCATGGCCAACCATAGCTAGGTGACGGTATTTCCTAGTTATACGGCTAGTTGTAGCAGGAATAAAAAGAATTTAAACACCCACTATTTCTTCTCCGCAGCCTCAGCAGCCAAAGCCTTATCCCTCTCTCCCAAAATTTTCGCAATCGCCGGCCTCCTGCGAACCCTCTCCAACCAGCTCCTCACATTTGGAAAGAGTTCCTCAAGATCAATGGCATTCCCTGAAACAGAGGGAACAGGCTCGTACCAAGGTACAAACGCCGCGTCAACATAACTAAACCTCTCGCTAACAAGATACTCCTTCCCTTCGAGGACACTGTCCAATACCTCTGTTACGCGCTTCACCTGATTGATATACCGCTCCTGCGCTGAAACAACTTTCTCCGGATGCTGGTAGAGAAACCAGAGCGCCTGCCCGAAGTATGGTCCCTGCCCGCTCACTTGGAAATGCAGGAACTGTTTCACGTGGAAGTACGCCTCACTGCCCCTCTCAAAACTAATTTTGTGATTCGTATCATAGGTTTCAACGAGGTATTCAATGATTGCGCCAGATTCCCAAAGTGTCAGATCCGTGTTAGGGTCTTGGATTGCCGGAAGCCGGCCGTTAGGGTTTATGAGCACGTAAGGTTCTTTTTTAATCTCGGTGAAGGAGACGTCCTTTTTGATATAAGGGAGGTTCAGCTCTTCGAGGATCATAGCTACTTTCCAGGGATTTGGACTAGAGCCGTGGAAGTAGAGGGTTATGGGTTGCATTGTGACTCTTCGGTAGGGGTAGATCAACTATAAGAAAAAGGACGTGAATATCCTGAGCTTCGTTGTAGCTGTGAGACGAGACGAGGCGTCCTCTCTTATCTCGATTTTCTTCATGGATGAATATATATTTCTCCTCTCCCTTCCTCGATAATATAAATAGCATGCTATCTCTCGGTATGATGAGTAAACAGGCAAAAACTGATTAGAATATCGACCCACAACTAACTGATTATTGGTTCGTGGTCTGAGCTTGAGGTTATCCATGGACAATGATTTCTAATCACAGTGTAGAGACTGTCTCTGTGTTGAGTCGATCTCTTTTAGAATGATCCATCATGAAGGGGGTATCGAACTGCACAGAAAATAGAACTACAAGAGATGAGACAAAGTGGACACGTGTGACTGAGACAGATTATATTGTTTTTTTTGGCCAGTCTCTTCTGACAGAAACCCTTTATACTAACGATCCGTAGATTTTGGCCAATATTTTGGCCGACTGGGTGCGGGAAGAGTTTGCCGACGACGACAGGCATGTGGAGGTGACTGGCGAATGAGCAACAGCCCATTCGTTGTGTCTTTGAAATCTGGGGAAATCTGGGGGAAAACGGACAGCTCCACCTTTCCTGTCCGATGCGGTAGTAGAAAATGGGATACTTTTCCTCAGATGGCTGCCACGATAAAACTTTTAGGTCTGCTCACTGTACAGAAGGTTAGCGCTTACCACGATCAGCAGGAGTACGTTGTCTACACAAGGACCAGCTTTGGCCGTCCACGGGTATGTGCCCTCTTTACGTAAGGGTATAATATCGAATTTGACAACATACTTATCGACAAGGAGCTATTGGGAAAACATTATTGGCCAGAAAATAGGATAGGGGGTGTATATTTGATACAATACTATAGCATATAGGTGAATACATAGTCAGGGCCTCATCACTTTTCAATCCCAATGTCTCATCGAACGAAAGGTGTCTTCGGGAAGAATGATGGAGGATTCAAGCGTCCATCAGATGGTAGGCTACATTGGGAGACGCCCCTGTGCAGTAGCTTCTGGGAAACTAATTTCCTTGTGTGAAGACATTGGACCAATCCTGCTTCCTGAAGTACTCTACCACACTGTCCAGCTGCAGGAGCGAGTCCAACTAGGTTGAAATATCAGCAATGTGTGTGAAATTAAAAAAAACCAAGAGAACCGCCAACGAACTCACCTCTTTGGGATGGATGATTGTGGGGTCATCTCGGCCCTCGTATCCAAACTCGTTGCAATAAGCCCAATTGTCGTCCAATTCAAGTTGGAGTTCACTCGGGAGGGGGACGCTCGATTGCCCTCCTGGTAACTGGATGCAATCTGTTTCTGCCCCAGTAGCTTGAGAAAATGCCTTCGAAATTTCGCGTAAGGAGCTCCATTCCCGATAGCCGATGATGTTCTTCCCAGCGCCCTCTTGCACAAGGGCCTTGACAATTGGGCCGGTATCTTCTTCCGCGGCGATGAAAGGCAGTTTAACGTCTGGATCTAAATTCCCAACGAATTGGACTGTACCATGCGCTGTCTAGAGAGATTTAGAGATAATTCCGCGGGTAAAGGTGATCAGTGAGCTTACCATCACGGGCTGGAACATTGGATTCGAGACAAAATTGCTCAAGAAAAACCCAGCCTGGAAGATACTTGTCTTCTTCCACAGCTCAGGGTAGGTTTCTCTTCCGTACGCTTCTGCCTTGGCTTTCGAGTCGAAGTGGTAGACGTGCGTGTATCTTCCCCGGGACCACTTCGTCGCGTCGGAAAGAGATGACAACACGAAGCGCTCCAGCGTAGGAATCCTCGCGGCAACATCGATAACTGCCTTTAGTTGCTCGGTCTCATGATTGGCAGCCCAGACATTGAGCGGCTGACCCTTCGCCTTGGCTTCGTTGGCAGGATCACCAAATAGACCCCAGAAGTCACTGACAGCGAAAATAGCATTCGCGTTCTCAAAGGCCGACGAGAGGGTCGATGGCGAATCTAAATCCGCTTGGATCACTTCCGCACCGCGGGTAGCTAAGGCTTGAGCTTTTTTGCTGGCCGGGTTCCTCGTCACCGCACGGACACGCCATTGCGGCTCCTGGAGGAAAACCTCTGCGACTGAGCCACCCTGATTTCCCGTGGCCCCGAGGATAACAATAAGTTTCTTGGTTTCCATAATGAATGGCTGACGAGCAGATGCTGAACCTTGAGTTGATGGATGTGAGATTTAGCTTGATGTTATAGAAAAAAACGTAGTGCGGCCTGCTAGCCCATTTATAGTTGTCATTCCTGCACGGAGCAACACCCTAGAAATGCCGAGTGAACGAACCATGGAAGAGGCTCGGAAGCTGCTCGGAAGCTTCGGAGACTTTTTGATTGAGTTTGGTTTTGAGGATGATATGATCGGCCCGTGTATGGCTTGAAGGCGAAGTTGAATCTCTGTGGATCATCACCAACCTACTTTGAGGCTATATGATGTCAACAGATATCCTTAGTCATCGTCCGGGACATCCCGTTACGTGAGGGTTCGAGTGTATATGTGACCTGAACACCTGCGGGTGGGTCAGGCCACACCTGATAAGCCCGATAAGTCCAGGCCACACCTAATTTCTTGGCACCTGTAATTTATTTCTGGCGAATACATTTAATAAATTACTGATGTATTATTCACTCGCACTGAACCATGGGTCAGGCGGGGTAGTTCTCCTTCATCTCATTCTAGTGTTTGCACCCACACCCAGTATGGCAGCCTTTTTAGAGGACGACCAAGATATCGGTGAATCCCTTGAGCAGGAGCTTCAGCAGGAGCTTAATAGTGAGGAGAGTGCAGTTCCTGCTACTGTTCAATGGACCCCTGGACCTACAGATGCTCTAGATGAACCTCCGGCATGACGATAATATATTCTCAATATTTAAGTATACATTAATAATATATTGTGTCTTTAGGAATTCCTACGGACTATCTTACACGACAAGCGCTCGCCGATTCGAACACGCTTTATCGAATATACTTCAGCGCTACCTGAATATCCCCGGACAGACCCGGATGGCTTCACATATGTGATCAATGTGCCTGATCGGTCATTGTTTGCAGTGGAGCAGTCAGTTGAAGGAGTATATTAATATCCCATTAATATATTAATAATATGTTAATAATATATTAGGTGCAATACTTGTCAAAACAAGCCTATCGAAACAGACGTAACCAGCATGATTCTATCTTTGGAGAAAGGGTCGCTTTTCTACACAGCCTCTACAGATGTACAGGCATAAAAATGTGTGAATTTACAGATCCTGAGCTCAAGCAAATGGTGCATTCGCATGTTACTGAGGGTATTTGGCAGCGAATCAAAGAGCTTCGCCAACATATCGCATTCAGTGATACCCAAAACCCTCTACAACCAGCAACATATAGGTTGTACCAATCTACGATGCGCCAATTCAAGATCAATCGCACTTCATGTGGATCTTGGAAGGATACTTGTTCGCCGCGCGGTCGATGGGTTCAGGATGTAAGTAATATACTACTAATATATTCTTAAAATATTTCTAACCTGTTATTTATATATCAGAGTGTTATTGGTGGATCTGACTTTTATATCTATTGCTCTAATTCATATGAAAGTCCAAGGTCTCATTTTGCATCATGTGTGCGCCCTGACTCTGGTATCGACAGGGAATTGCTTAGGCGAATCCTTGATGGAGAGGTCCAGGGAGAAATTCAAACCTGTGGTTATATCGACACAAATCGTCATCGTGGAGACTATTGTGGTAAGGAATATATCTTTAATACATTAAGAACATATTATTAATTACTATATTATAGAATTTGACCATACACGTGGGCTTGGTAAAATTAAAAGGCACAAATGCTCCGTTGAGTTCCATTGGTTTATTCCAATAGACCTCACGTCCAATCCATTTTGGGTTTTTACCTCAACCGGGATTCATATGCACCCTCCGCCACCTCCATCGAAGCCTCCACCCGCAATTATAGACGGATTAGTACGAATAATCCGCCTACAGAACAATCCTGCATTAACAACAGGTAAAGTTCTTTCTAATATGTTAAGAATATATTAAAGAAATATTAATAATGTTTTATCCTAGGACGTTTTCTCGTTAGCCCTGAGCTTCGGGGTCTATGCAAGCGATACAATAATAGCGAGTCGCTGCTCAATGTCCATGAAAGCTTTGCTAATTTAGACCGGATCAGCACACTCATTCGAAAGGAGAGACTCCTACGATTTCCTCATGGACAGGATATCAATGGTTTGATCTTTGAGATGGAAAAGGATCCTCCTTTAAAGGTATGAAGATAATAGGTCGTGATATAATGAGAATATATTATAATTAACCTTTTGTAGGACTACGTTCAGCATATCTATCAAGTCCCTGACCTTATGGTTATTTGCTTCACATCTGACATGGCTGAGCTTTTCATCCAATCTGAATCGGTAGAGATTGACATGTCTTTTAAACGATTCAAAGAAAGGTCAATGCGAGAGGTTACATTTTCAAAATATATACCTGAGCAAGACCGAGGTAAATATTACCCTAATATATTAATAGTTCTTTATTAATACAATGTTCTTCTAGTTTTTACACTAGCACGTGTGATTGTCGTTTCCGAGACCCATTCAACCTATTATCTCCTATTTACTCGGCTTTTTGAGTGCATAGAGCGTGTGCTTAGTCGCCAGTTCTACTTTTATCCAATCCATCGTACAGGGCTACATGCTGTCGTTCTGGATATGGATACAAAGCAATACGGAGGTGAGAAATAGATCATATACTATTAATATATTACTAATACGTTATAGGTCTTAGAGACTTTCTCGCTGATAAGAGTACTCTTCAAGTATCGCCTGATGATCTTATCCGACACTTCGTTGTCTTCTGCAGAGCCCACTTCTACAGGGGTATTGATAGAGCACTTCGTGGGCAACAGGTCGCTCCTGGATGTAGGGAAAGGATGCGAGCAGTGGTCGATATTCCGAATCGAGAGGAGTATATTCAAGCTTTAGACTGGATAATCGGTAAGTATACTCTAATCGGTTCTTAATAGGTTATTAATTTATTATTAGAGCATGAATCATCTGTTGTCATTCAGCAATGGGCTCGCCATAAAAAACTGCCTTACGTTGCGGCAGCTTTGAATAAAGCTTGGAGTCAGATACCTGATGTGATTTTCGAAGGACTTCGAAAGAACACAAATGCAGTGGAGCAATCGCACCATATGATCAATAGTACTGGTGTTCAGCTTTCACTACTACAAGGGGTTTTGAAGTAAGTTCTTATTAATTTCGTCGTAATATATTAATAGTATATTAATACAATATTTCTAGTTCTTTTGCCCATGATAAGAACCGCATGCAAGCTTATTCTATTCGTCAAGTAACCGGAATTCGACAAAGGTATCGGATGAATGGTATTCATGCAGCATTCGATCGTCACCTAGCAAAGGGTAAGTTGATACGAAGAATATATACAATACATTATTAATCATTTCTATAGAGCAAAAAAGGCGCCAGGAGAGGCTACTAGAAGAGGAACTCAATCAGCTTGAGAGCTCATCGAACATAGATGAGTTCTTCGCATCTGATGAGACAAGTGTACGGTATACGACCTCAGGTGTACCAATTTCTCGACGTTCAGCTAGTGTACCAAGGAGATCTAGTACTAGATCCCCTACCGCTACTCCTCGCCGAACAAGAACACCTACACCAAGGTTAGTACTCTATGATGTTTTAAGAATATTTTATTAATATACTACAGAGCTCAAAGCCTACAACGGGTTGCCTCTGACAATTTACGACAAGAGCATGATAGTCTTGCTATCCAAAAGCTTGAACATCAGCTCCGAGAGGAGGACTTAAAGGCACAATTGCTCGAAAAGCAGCTTGCTAATCGTAAACGGCAGCAAGAATTAGATGAGATAGATAGACAGGTAAAGCGTAGGTAGGTTAAAATATGCCCACTTCTATTAACTCTAACAATTTTGGTCAAGGAATTAAGAATAATTGTAAATTTATGCTTCCTCCTCGAGACGCTCAAAGTCTGCGTCCACATCCCAAAAGCGAGAAAGATACTCGCAGGTGAATGGGGCAGTACCGCATTCTATTATGATATATTAGCAATGCATTAAGGATATATTAAGAATCGCTTACTGATATTAGCAGTGATACAGGCGTTGCAGTCATCGTGTATATGCTTAGTGGCGAGGAAATCCCTCACGGCTTTAACCGAAATCTATAATATATTAGCAATCTGTTCCCAATAAATCAGAGATAACTTACCTTCCGATTCTTGCCTTTACCCTTCGTGAAGGGAAGTCGCGGCTTCGTAGAGATACGGGCAACAAGAGCAGTGTACCAAGCTAAAATCATATATTAGTAGTATAACAAGAATAAATTAGGAATGTGTTAATACCCTTGACCTCGTCCATCTCCTTGATAGCGTGGCGGCCCTTACTAGCGTACTTACCAGAGACCGTCACGCCTTGATGACCGGTGAGGTGCGTCTTGAGGTTGCCAGTGTGAGAATACTGCTTCTGATAATACATTAGTAATAGATTCAGAATATTTTAAGATCATATAGCATACCTGGTGATCGCAATCCTCGAATCGACAGAAAAGTTCTCCAGGAAGGACAATAACGCTACCATCATCATCCTAGAAATGCATATTAGTCATATATTCAAGGTCACTATTAGGATTTTTTAGAAGCACAGATGGCGCATTCAATATATATTTCAATGCCCAGGACAATCAGAAACCCCACTCAGAGATGTTTCCACTCACCTTCTCATACGCGGGTAGTTCTAGCATACCGGCCTTCGCATCCGCCACGTATTGCTTGTATGGGGCGTGGGACCCCAGGAAACGCACCATCTTGACTCAGGGACCTGTACGGTGTAACTAGTTAGGATTCGACAATAATAGATTAATAATTTGTTCTTGATGAAGATAGGCGGGGAGTTGGGAGGGCTCACGATTGGTGGAGAGGAGGAGGGGTGTGGAGATTGAAAGGGTTGGTATTGCCAAGAAGTTGGTATTTGACCTGACCAATAATAATAGATTACTAATCTATGCTCTACACCTGGAAAATAGATCTTCCGGTCAGGTGTGGCCCGACCCACCTGTTACTGTCGGCCTGATCTGCTTCCTGTGAGGGTTCTCGGTTTTCTGAAGAATGCTGATTAATGCTGATTAATGCTGATTGATGCTGATTGATGGTAACGTAGTTCCCAAGCGAGTGACGCACCCAAGCGAGTGACGCACCCAAGCGAGTGACGCACCCCACCAAAAATGGCGTCCTGACGCGTACCCACTATTTTCAACCACCCACCATGCCACCAAAACACGCTCAATCAAGCCAGGATTCGGTTAATCGTGAGGGCAGGATCTTATTAGCCATTCAGGCTCTTCAAAAAGGACAATTTCCTAGTCTTCGCGCTGCAGCCAAGACATACGGCGTATCTGAGGCTACAATCCGCCGCCGACGTGCGGGCCAGTCTTCTCGCGCGAATACACGCGCTAATAGTCATAAATTGACTGGATTTGAAGAAGAATCGCTTGTAAAGTGGATACTCTCAATGGATTCACGCGGTGCAGCGCCTAGGCCCTCAACTGTGAGAGAAATAGCGAATATTCTACTTGCCGACCGCGGAAACACCCCCTCACCAACAGTTGGAAAAAACTGGGCATCAAATTTTATCAATCGCCAAAAAGAGCTTCGAACATGCTTCTCAAGACGCTATGACTATCAACGTGCTCAAAACGAGGACCCGAAGGTCTTACGTGAGTGGTTTAAAACCGTTCAAAATGTGATCAATAAGAACGGCATCCAATCAGATGATATCTACAACTTTGATGAGACTGGATTCGCGATGGGCCTTATTTCAGCACAAAAGGTGGTTACTCGAGCCGAGTACTATGGTCGTCGGGCAGTTCTACAGCCAGGAAATCGTGAATGGGTGACTACAATCGAGTCAATCAGTGCAGCAGGTTTTGCTCTTCCACCATGTATAATCTTCAAAGCCAAAAACCACAACATCGGTTGGCTTGATGGCCTTCCAAAAGATTGGCGATTTGAAGTTTCACCTAATGGCTGGACTTCAGATGAAATTAGCGTCCGATGGCTTCAAAATCTATTCATCCCATTCACCTCAAGTCGGATGAAAGGAAAGCATCGCCTTCTGATTCTTGATGGCCATGGTAGCCATCTCACGCCTCAATTCGACCGAATTTGCGCTGAAAACTCAATTATCCCACTCTGCATGCCAGCACATTCATCCCATCTTCTCCAACCTCTAGATATTGGATGTTTTGCTGTTCTTAAGCGTGCCTATAGTCGTCTGATTACCAATCAGGCACGGCTAGGATTTAACCATATTGATAAGCTAGATTTCCTAGCAGAATATCCTCAGGCACGAGAAGAGACCTTTAAACTAGAGACTATTCAACATAGTTTCACAGCAGCAGGTCTAGTTCCACTAGATCCTGAACGGGTGCTTTCAAAACTGAATATTTCTCTCCGAACACCTACACCACCACCTAGCCGCCCAAGCAGCCGATCGAGCGAGTTCAGTCCGAAAACGCCAAAAACAGTCAAACAAGTACAAAGACAGTTTTCTTCACTCAAAAAACTACTTAGAAAACGATCAAGAAGCCCTCCTTCCCCATCAAAGATTATCCTAGATCAGATTATCAAGGGTTACTGTGTCTCAATGCATACCAATGTGCTACAAGCGCAGGAAATTGCTGATTTACGGGCTGCGAATGAGAAGAAACGGCAAAAGCGAGCAAGAACGAATCGTCTCGTTCGATGCGAACAGGGTATTACAGTTGGAGAGGGCTTGCGACTACCAGTGCAGCCAGTGCAGCCAGTGGAACCTGTTGAACAGCATCCGCCCGCACCGGTTGAATCACCTATTTTGCCACCCCCACCAGCCAAACGTGCACCGCGGAGATGTAGCGGCTGCAATAGTATTGGCCATTCAATTACTCGGTGCCCTAGTCTATAGTTTTTGAATTTAATAGTGTTTTTAGTAGTCTAATATCATTTTAAAAATGTAGGGGTAGGCGGTGTGCGTCACTCGCTTGGGTGCGTCACTCGCTTGGGAACTACGTTATTATACATTAATGATTAGTGAACAATCCCTGTCCAACCCACCCATGGAAGGCCCACTTGGCTTCCGAACGCAGTTTGAGTTCACCGCTATTTTATGTTTACTCCAAGATTCTAACTAGTACCCTGGATTTGAAACTCTTGGCAAGTTTGCGTCACTGCAGATGATTTTGATTTTTCATCAAGCCGGAGGGGTCTCCCTTGGATAGAGCTAGAGCATTTCTAAACTCTCCGCAGTGACATAACTGGCCGGAAGCAGGTGTTAGGTTATGTGAAGTGGGATTTCCCACCTGCGTGGCTTGGTTATCCAAAAGAAAAGCTCTTTCACCCTATCCTGCTAAATAAAGAAATCAACATTCAATTGTTCGCAACCGATGCACAATGGCTTTCCCTAATCGTCTCTTCACTCGTTCAACATGGCACTTTATCGGCCTTGGCCTTACAACGACTGTCTTTTCTCTCGGAGCCTGGGGCTGTCTATCCCCGTCCGTTGCTGCAGGGTCTCTCGGGGTCATCCCTACCACGCCAGAAGGCCGCGACATAACCGAAAAAGCAATGACATTCCTTGGAATACGTGACATAGCCGTGGCAGGCGCCCTGTTTTGGTTTTACAGTGAAGGAAAGGGGAAGGAAATGGGAGTTATATTGACCGCGTGGACTGTTGTATGTGTGGTGGATACATGGGTTACGATACAGGGGCCAAGAGGATGGGACAACGGGGTTTGGGGACTGTGTGGAGGGGCAGCGTTGGTGGCCTTTGGGGGCCTGGGGCTGTTGCAATTGTAAGGCCTCGGGATTGATGGGGTGCTGAGGAATGTGGCGACTCGTCGGGTTAGGCTACATCATGATTGAGAAAGCAATGGTGTTCCCCGTGATTTCGCGACTTGGCCGTTACTACGGCATTAGTTTGGCTCTACCGTGAAGGCAAGGAGAAGGAGATGGAAGTGCTATCGATGGCCTGGACTGGGGTATGTCTGGCGGATACATGGATTACAGCACAGGGCCGAGAGGATGGGATAAGGGTGTTTGAGGCCTGATTGGAGGGCTCTTGGCCGTTGTATTTCGCGGGCCGGGGCTTTTGCGGTCATGATTGACCTGGTCTGCGGGAAGATTCGTGATTCAGAGCAAAATAGCTAGGTTTAGTGAAGGTACAGGTCGCCATCATGTCTTCTACGTATCTGTGGTATAATAGAACGACGGACGAGTATCATCCCACCGATGGGAGTTCTTTAGCTACCAACAGAGCACATAACATATTGATGAAAATAACTAAAGTAGTCAGATTTCAATGCAAAGGTAGGTAGAGATACCTAGATTACTGTAGTCGACTAGTAATATCATGGCCCTTGGAGCGCATCTCTAACGGCATTCTCGATATCTTCTTTGAGTAGCCCTATCCGGTCATTCCAAAGCTGCCCATGCGTTCTCGAATCGCCCAGACCCGGTTTACCAAATGCGCCACCTCTAGTCAAATCCATGATCCCTGCGAAATCGCCGGCTGCGAGCCTCCTCCTACCATTTGCGATGACTTCCTCGGATGACGTGTGCTTTACAGTCCACTTCTGGCCGTCGATCTTTTCAACTACCCCAAGGATATCTTTCTGGGTGACGTTGAAGGATGAAATGAAAACATACTTGTTTTCTGTCTCATCTGGGTGTTCGAGCATTGCAGCCAGCGCCTTGCCGACTGTGGACAATGTAGTGGTAGTGAATACCGCAGTCCCATCATCGATGAGAGTGACAGACTTAGAAGCAAGATTGAAGCCGAAAAATCCAACTTTCATAGACCAGTCAAACCATGCACCAGTCACAAGGCTCGACCAGGACATTTCAGACTCTTTTGATCGGAGGTAGTCGACTGTGCCTGCTTTTGCCGGTAAAACAACTGGATTCAGCTCCGCAAACTTGGGGTCTCGCGAATATGGCCCGAACTCGCTAGGGAAGAATCTCTTCACTCCGGCAGCGAGGGCAGCATCAATAAACTTGTTTTGGTCCCCGGCTACGTGA
The DNA here is from genome assembly GCF_028826775.1 of Penicillium argentinense. Classification (NCBI taxonomy): domain Eukaryota; kingdom Fungi; phylum Ascomycota; class Eurotiomycetes; order Eurotiales; family Aspergillaceae; genus Penicillium; species Penicillium argentinense. The sequence continues at coordinate 3,179,135 of NW_026622661.1, read as the reverse complement.
CCACCAACCATACTGATCACGACATCCTGGCCTTGCATGGCAGATATAAGCGAGTCCGGGTTGTTGTAATCGACCCTGACGACAGGCACGCCTTCGGGGACTTTGGATGTTGATCCCTGACGGGAGAGAATGGTGACTCGAAACGAAGAGCCGAGCAATGCTTGGATGGCGTGGGGCCCAAGGTTTCCGCCTGCCTGTAATGTGTTGTGAGCAAGATGTCTATCATACCAGCGTCTCGATAGACTAAGCGAGCAGAATAAATAGAACGTACTCCAATAAGCAAAATAGTTTTAAACCGGACCATTATTGATAGATCTAGCTTTGTAGCGGTGATAAAACGAACGTGAAGTAGGAACAGTGTAAGATAGAGCTCATCGACTAAGCGTTAGAGCAAAAGGTATTGTGCACGGCGTTCGTGCTATTTATGCCATTCTACCCCTATTACCCGGGACAACGCCCCATCGTGCCGGTATTGCTGTGTCTGTATTCTGAGATGAGAAATCATTGTCGTTGGATTTAGCATCAAGCTGAATAAGGCAAAGCCGCCAATTGTTGTCAAATCAACCGGCATTGTTGAATAATCACAATTTTCTTGATTTCGAACAACAGGTCCACTACTCATTGGCCAGTTTGTCTTATTTGCAAAGATAAGACCCAATTTCATTTACCAGCCCCACATTTTGTTCTGTGATGGTCTTCATGACTCCAAAAGCAAACGCCGAACAAATTTTGATCATGCGAAATCAACTTTAAACCCTTTTCCGTCAGGCTACAGCATACCAGTAATTCTCAATATCACAATATTTGCAATATCTGCTCCCCACCACTAGATTTCGCGAAATTGGTTGAGCTTGACGAGCACCGGGGCGTGAAGCACAACATCTGTATCTCTTGCGACGTTCAATTTGATACACCCGACGAGCTTGCTCGGCACGATATTGGAGAGCACAATATGTGTGTCGTCTGTCGGCAATTCTTCGATTCTCTACTAAGTTTGACCGATGTTAGTATTTGTATCGGAGTACCCTATAAGGAGCGCTAGAGATCCTATCCTGACTCCTTGTTCTAGCACACGGCTATCCACGTCGAAAAGCCACCTGTTGCGCCGGATAACACCGTCAGGTTTCCACTGACTTAGCAGTATTATTGCATCTGGAGGTGGCGATAATTCTTTACGCTTTAGATCCAGTACTTGGCCCTTGCAAATCGTGATACCATCCTCAACACATGTCAGACCAATGGCATAAACGGTGTAGATTGTTGGCACAGCATGAAATGATAGTCGATCCTTGACGAAAGGATTTTGAGTCGGACTGCTCAGCGGCCAAGTTGTTGATGATGATAGGATCGCGGTCGGGGAAATCTTTATCCGAAATCTGTATTGGTCTGAGGAACCTGGCAAACATAAAATCGCCCTGCCAACTCGGAATCGAGAGGTTTTTAGGAAATTCACGTGATGTGTGATAGGTTTCAGTGGTGGAGAACTTCGTGCTGCGTAACCACTGATGTTTATTTACGACGATGCTTGGTATTGATCCGTCTCAACAGAGTTGATTGGAATTGCGCACAACTATACAATCTAGCCTAGTTTGTTCGGGGGGCAACATAATGTGTGATTGGTCCTCTCCCACTCCTTTCTCCACCTTGAGTAGCATAGACCGTGCAAAACACACGGAAACCCACCTCGCCAATCAAGAGGCTTGCAATATCTTTGATCGACGCAGCCTATAGTACAACTGTCATAAACATGTATGGAGAATTGCCAGAGGACCTATGCTCCTAGGAGTTATTAGGCGGTTGACGCGCTCCTTAGTGTCTTATGAAACAAAAGATCGTCCGATTCTCTTTATCACAGGAAAAACCACGGTTTCCGCGAACTCTGATTTTCTCCCGAAGCCGGGGGTCCTCTGATTATCGCTATATAGGAAAAACCACGGATTTTCTTATAATCTAAGACCCTTCGGGGGAGCATACACATCGTTGGACAAGGTAGATCCTAGGGAACACCACGGTTTCCGCGCGCATTAGGCTCTTACGAACCAAACGATTGTCCGATTATCTATATCATAGGAAAAGACACGGTTTCTGCGAGCTCTGACTCTCTTGCTAACCGCAAGAACATACGACTATCCCTGTCCTAAGAAATGTCACGATTCTTTAGCAACTCTAAGGGTCTTCTCATGGATCAAACCCCCATCAGACTATTGGTATCATAAGAAACACTACGATCTTCGTCCACCTTGATAATCTCACAAATCAAAAGATCGTGGGACAATACTTATCCCAAGATTTACCACGATTTCCGCAACCTCAATCATTTGCTAAATTAAACAGAAATTAATTTTGTATCTCAGATACTACAGTACTGTACTTGATTTGTTACTCTTACCCGTACCGTTGCCGAGCTGGCTTATACGAGCTAGGCCCTTTTGAGATAACAACTAATGCTAATAATGGACTGGAAGACGCGCGCGTCGCGCGCATCAGCCCTGAAACGAAATCAAAGGAAAATAGGATTTAAAAGTGAAAAGTTGTGTTCAAATGTTTCGTATGAAGCGGAAAAGCGTCTGAAACCAAATGGACCAATGACAGAAAGCCCCAACGATGACTAATGGCCGCAACATGAAATGATGTAAGCATGTTTTCGAATCACTGGCCGCATTTTTATTTGGATTGTGCAAGTATATTGGCGTATGAAGCCTTTCTTGACCTTTGTGAACGCCTTTCTGGAGTAGGAGTGCTTGCCTGTGGCAAGCTCTTGGTGTCATCCACCGTATCAGCCCAGGTGATTTGAGTGCTTTCCTCGTCTTCGTCAACAGGAGTATTCGTTCTAATAGCCCTTGCAAGCTGTGGTTCATCGAGGGAAGACTCATTTGTATGGCTCCATGTGGATTGTAGCCAGACGCACTTGACGTCCACAGCCAGAGCAAAGTCGGTTAGATAACATTGTGTGGGCACAGATACAAAAGTAAGAGGAGGGGCAATGGATGGAAGAATAAACGCGCTAGGAGGACATCATAGTGGCAGTAAACAACATTGTGTTGCAATAGGATGGAGGGCGACAAGCAGATGATGAAGCAATGAAAGCAGGACAACCTGCATGAATACGAGCAAATAACCCTACAAGCCTAAGCCAAGATGATCTAATCCAAAAAAAGCGAAAATAAGGCAGGTACCCAGGGCCGCGAAGGCGAATGGGAAGTGTGCGTGGCAGAACAGTCCATATACTGGTGACGCGCGCTGTCGCACGCTGTGGCCCTGAAACGAAACAAGCACGAAAGGTGAATCATAAGTTGAGGAATGATATATGCAAGTCGAACGATTAGTTTTGATAACCCACCGGAAAGGTACACACGTATGCCTGCTAGGACTAGCCAATTATATACAAGACTGAGTGACGTAGCAAAGTTTTGCGTTGGGTGTGATGATTGGACGAGCACGGGAGCGAAAATATATCCATAAAGTCAAAATGAATTGAGAAGAGCGGGGCATGCATAAAAAGGAGATAGTTCACGCGATACATGAGCTCGTTATAAAAGTGAATCTGTCTTCGAAAATTTACGACTTCTCTTGGGTCGACGGCCCGGAAGGATTGTGTCAGCCGACGAACCGTCTTCCAGGTATGAGCATTACGTGTGACTTGTACTTGTTTATGCCAATTCTAGATCGTTTGAAAGTGCAGGAATCGGAACATGGCAACCTAAGCAGAGGCGCGTTTCGACCAGAGGCGGCAAAGACGCCAATCGACAGGCAGGACACCGCGGTGGTTCGATAGTGGTAGAAAGACGAACGCGGCGACCACAGTCATGACAAGATCGATGAGATAACATGCTGAAGCCGTACCACCGACGGGAAGTTAGACAACCTCGTCCACTATAAGTGAAGAATGGCAAGTGCATGTAGCAGACTGAGAATCGGTAATGGACGAGACACCAAGGGTGGAAATCAATAGCAATGCATGAGGATAAGGGCCTAAGAAAGTGAAGCTAGCTTCTTTCTTTCATGAGGTAATAATCGATGACATCGGGTATAGCGGGATTAGCGACAGCTGTGGCTGGACAGGCCGTAGCGTGGTTAAGGTTGCGGAAGACAACAAACCGAATCCGATAGGCGCGATTTGAGTCCTGTCAAGATTTTGTAGGGGCTTTTAGCGGTCTCGCGAGTCACGAAAATATACGTTCAGTTACGTGCAGTAGTGTCCCTTTCTTCTGACTACGTTTGTTCGTGTAGCAAGGGAGCATTATGTGCGGCCTGTATCTGTTTATGCTGATCCTTACACGCCATGATGGCCTGGTTCAGTACTGATTAATACGTTTGAAGCTTCCTATGGCAGACTAAGAATCGGTAATGGATGAGACATTACGTCAAGAGTCTACTCTGCATAGAACGAAAGTAGTACTAAGCAGAAAGGCAAATAAATATATCTGGTGTAGTAGGAGTGCGAGTGAGTTGTGGCTGCACGGTCATAGCGAGGGTAAAGTTGCGGAAGACAGCAGCCGAAGAGCCGATTGGATCTATTTGAACCATGAATAGCCCAGCCAATCAAATCACAGAGGGGGTAAAAGCCGAGTAACCGCAACCGAACTTCCGACAGCACTCAGTGTGCTCATGTCAGTGAAGCAAGGCGTGAGAACAGCTGCAGTGAGTCATGGTAAGAGGCAAGCTATAGAACAGAGGAGAGGCAAGCATGGAAGGTGCAAGCAGTGCAGATGAAGCCGTAGGGCCTCGTGGACCAGCGAAGGCGAAGCCCAGCCAGGATTCCGCAAGTCAGCGAATCAGCGACGGCAAGTGTGGAAGTCAGTAGCAATTCCTTAAGAAAGCTTAAGCCAAGAAGCGAGTTATACGAGCACGGACGAGCCAAGACGAGCCGGTCATGGAAGGAAACGTAGAGAGAAGTATGGAATGAAGCCCTAGAACCCTAAGAGCTAAGATGAATGGAGATGTCGACGAGCAATAAGAAACGTGGCCACAGATGGCCACGAGCGAACGAGAACGATTCTTGGCGGCGAAAATCGACGAATTAAGAGGCGAGAAATTCGAAGTATTTTGCAGTACGAACGCAGCGAAACTTTGCGGGCAGCTCGCGCAGGTTAGTAACCCCTTTCACTTCGTTCCTCGTTTCAGGGCACAGTTAAGCCACCTCTTTTTGCAACGTCTCGCGCACAACGCACATCCGTGTTGATTAACTGGGGGACGCGCGCTGACGCACGCTGTAAGCCCTGAAACGAAACAAGCACGAAAGGTGAATCATAAGTCGAGGAATGATATATGGAAGTCGAACGATTAGTTTTGATAACCCACCGGAAAGGTACACACGTATGCCTGCTAGGACTAGCCAATTATATACAGACTGAGTGACGTAGCAAGGTTTTGCGTAGGGTGTGATGATTGGACGAGCACGCGAGCGAAAATATATCCATAAAGTCAAAATGAATTGAGAAGAGCGGGGCATGCATAAAAAGGAGATAGTTCACGCGATACATGAGCTCGTTATAAAAGTGAATCTGTCTTCGAAAATTTACGACTTCTCTTGGGTCGACGGCCCGGAAGGATTGTGTCAGCCGACGAACCGTCTTCCAGGTATGAGCATTACGTGTGACTTGTACTTGTTTATGCCAATTCTAGATCGTTTGAAAGTGCAGGAATCGGAACATGGCAACCTAAGCAGAGGCGCGTTTCGACCAGAGGCGGCAAAGACGCCAATCGACAGGCAGGACACCGCGGTGGTTCGATAGTGGTAGAAAGACGAACGCGGCGACCACAGTCATGACAAGATCGATGAGATAACATGCTGAAGCCGTACCACCGACGGGAAGTTAGACAACCTCGTCCACTATAAGTGAAGAATGGCAAGTGCATGTAGCAGACTGAGAATCGGTAATGGACGAGACACCAAGGGTGGAAATCAATAGCAATGCATGAGGATAAGGGCCTAAGAAAGTGAAGCTAGCTTCTTTCTTTCATGAGGTAATAATCGATGACATCGGGTATAGCGGGATTAGCGACAGCTGTGGCTGGACAGGCCGTAGCGTGGTTAAGGTTGCGGAAGACAACAAACCGAATCCGATAGGCGCGATTTGAGTCCTGTCAAGATTTTGTAGGGGCTTTTAGCGGTCTCGCGAGTCACGAAAATATACGTTCAGTTACGTGCAGTAGTGTCCCTTTCTTCTGACTACGTTTGTTCGTGTAGCAAGGGAGCATTATGTGCGGCCTGTATCTGTTTATGCTGATCCTTACACGCCATGATGGCCTGGTTCAGTACTGATTAATACGTTTGAAGCTTCCTATGGCAGACTAAGAATCGGTAATGGATGAGACATTACGTCAAGAGTCTACTCTGCATAGAACGAAAGTAGTACTAAGCAGAAAGGCAAATAAATATATCTGGTGTAGTAGGAGTGCGAGTGAGTTGTGGCTGCACGGTCATAGCGAGGGTAAAGTTGCGGAAGACAGCAGCCGAAGAGCCGATTGGATCTATTTGAACCATGAATAGCCCAGCCAATCAAATCACAGAGGGGGTAAAAGCCGAGTAACCGCAACCGAACTTCCGACAGCACTCAGTGTGCTCATGTCAGTGAAGCAAGGCGTGAGAACAGCTGCAGTGAGTCATGGTAAGAGGCAAGCTATAGAACAGAGGAGAGGCAAGCATGGAAGGTGCAAGCAGTGCAGATGAAGCCGTAGGGCCTCGTGGACCAGCGAAGGCGAAGCCCAGCCAGGATTCCGCAAGTCAGCGAATCAGCGACGGCAAGTGTGGAAGTCAGTAGCAATTCCTTAAGAAAGCTTAAGCCAAGAAGCGAGTTATACGAGCACGGACGAGCCAAGACGAGCCGGTCATGGAAGGAAACGTAGAGAGAAGTATGGAATGAAGCCCTAGAACCCTAAGAGCTAAGATGAATGGAGATGTCGACGAGCAATAAGAAACGTGGCCACAGATGGCCACGAGCGAACGAGAACGATTCTTGGCGGCGAAAATCGACGAATTAAGAGGCGAGAAATTCGAAGTATTTTGCAGTACGAACGCAGCGAAACTTTGCGGGCAGCTCGCGCAGGTTAGTAACCCCTTTCACTTCGTTCCTCGTTTCAGGGCACAGTTAAGCCACCTCTTTTTGCAACGTCTCGCGCACAACGCACATCCGTGTTGATTAACTGGGGGACGCGCGCTGACGCACGCTGTAAGCCCTGAAACGAAACAAGCACGAAAGGTGAATCATAAGTCGAGGAATGATATATGGAAGTCGAACGATTAGTTTTGATAACCCACCGGAAAGGTACACACGTATGCCTGCTAGGACTAGCCAATTATATACAGACTGAGTGACGTAGCAAGGTTTTGCGTAGGGTGTGATGATTGGACGAGCACGCGAGCGAAAATATATCCATAAAGTCAAAATGAATTGAGAAGAGCGGGGCATGCATAAAAAGGAGATAGTTCACGCGATACATGAGCTCGTTATAAAAGTGAATCTGTCTTCGAAAATTTACGACTTCTCTTGGGTCGACGGCCCGGAAGGATTGTGTCAGCCGACGAACCGTCTTCCAGGTATGAGCATTACGTGTGACTTGTACTTGTTTATGCCAATTCTAGATCGTTTGAAAGTGCAGGAATCGGAACATGGCAACCTAAGCAGAGGCGCGTTTCGACCAGAGGCGGCAAAGACGCCAATCGACAGGCAGGACACCGCGGTGGTTCGATAGTGGTAGAAAGACGAACGCGGCGACCACAGTCATGACAAGATCGATGAGATAACATGCTGAAGCCGTACCACCGACGGGAAGTTAGACAACCTCGTCCACTATAAGTGAAGAATGGCAAGTGCATGTAGCAGACTGAGAATCGGTAATGGACGAGACACCAAGGGTGGAAATCAATAGCAATGCATGAGGATAAGGGCCTAAGAAAGTGAAGCTAGCTTCTTTCTTTCATGAGGTAATAATCGATGACATCGGGTATAGCGGGATTAGCGACAGCTGTGGCTGGACAGGCCGTAGCGTGGTTAAGGTTGCGGAAGACAACAAACCGAATCCGATAGGCGCGATTTGAGTCCTGTCAAGATTTTGTAGGGGCTTTTAGCGGTCTCGCGAGTCACGAAAATATACGTTCAGTTACGTGCAGTAGTGTCCCTTTCTTCTGACTACGTTTGTTCGTGTAGCAAGGGAGCATTATGTGCGGCCTGTATCTGTTTATGCTGATCCTTACACGCCATGATGGCCTGGTTCAGTACTGATTAATACGTTTGAAGCTTCCTATGGCAGACTAAGAATCGGTAATGGATGAGACATTACGTCAAGAGTCTACTCTGCATAGAACGAAAGTAGTACTAAGCAGAAAGGCAAATAAATATATCTGGTGTAGTAGGAGTGCGAGTGAGTTGTGGCTGCACGGTCATAGCGAGGGTAAAGTTGCGGAAGACAGCAGCCGAAGAGCCGATTGGATCTATTTGAACCATGAATAGCCCAGCCAATCAAATCACAGAGGGGGTAAAAGCCGAGTAACCGCAACCGAACTTCCGACAGCACTCAGTGTGCTCATGTCAGTGAAGCAAGGCGTGAGAACAGCTGCAGTGAGTCATGGTAAGAGGCAAGCTATAGAACAGAGGAGAGGCAAGCATGGAAGGTGCAAGCAGTGCAGATGAAGCCGTAGGGCCTCGTGGACCAGCGAAGGCGAAGCCCAGCCAGGATTCCGCAAGTCAGCGAATCAGCGACGGCAAGTGTGGAAGTCAGTAGCAATTCCTTAAGAAAGCTTAAGCCAAGAAGCGAGTTATACGAGCACGGACGAGCCAAGACGAGCCGGTCATGGAAGGAAACGTAGAGAGAAGTATGGAATGAAGCCCTAGAACCCTAAGAGCTAAGATGAATGGAGATGTCGACGAGCAATAAGAAACGTGGCCACAGATGGCCACGAGCGAACGAGAACGATTCTTGGCGGCGAAAATCGACGAATTAAGAGGCGAGAAATTCGAAGTATTTTGCAGTACGAACGCAGCGAAACTTTGCGGGCAGCTCGCGCAGGTTAGTAACCCCTTTCACTTCGTTCCTCGTTTCAGGGCACAGTTAAGCCACCTCTTTTTGCAACGTCTCGCGCACAACGCACATCCGTGTTGATTAACTGGGGGACGCGCGCTGACGCACGCTGTAAGCCCTGAAACGAAACAAGCACGAAAGGTGAATCATAAGTCGAGGAATGATATATGGAAGTCGAACGATTAGTTTTGATAACCCACCGGAAAGGTACACACGTATGCCTGCTAGGACTAGCCAATTATATACAGACTGAGTGACGTAGCAAGGTTTTGCGTAGGGTGTGATGATTGGACGAGCACGCGAGCGAAAATATATCCATAAAGTCAAAATGAATTGAGAAGAGCGGGGCATGCATAAAAAGGAGATAGTTCACGCGATACATGAGCTCGTTATAAAAATGAATCCATCTTCGAAAATTTACGACTTCTCTTGGGTCGACGGCCCGGAAGGATTGTGTCAGCCGACGAACCGTCTTCCAGGCGAGTCGGTTGGTCAGCAGTTGTTTCCTTACCGATGAGTTCTTCGCAGAGCTCAGATTCTATCAGAAGGCGAGGGTCACTAGAGTGACAAGTCTGGACATCGTCGTCTTGTGGTTGGGAATCAGAAGTCGAGGTCAGCGTGCGAGGTCTCTTTGTTGGAGTAGCTGAGTTGGCACGACTGTTCCATCTATTTGCTTGTTTCTGCTTTCCCACCGATGAGGTAGGGGTCACTGGAGCTGTAGTAATGAAGCTGAGATTTGGAATAAAAAAAACATCATCCACGCCAATTGCGAGCCGAGGCGTGTTGGTAGTGATGCCGAAAATTCTCCCCGTAATAAATATGCGAGATTGCCTAGAAAGGACGGGAAATTTTGTCCAACGGTTTCCGTTCCTGAAGTAAATAGAAACTGTAAATGTCACAGACGCCTTATTAGAGGGGTCATAGACATTAGTCTCGAGGTCGTAATACAACAGAGTGGGTCCGTTGTTTAACTGTCCACCTCCACTTTGGACTATTCCCAGTAAGCTAACAGTAGGGAGAGCAGCCTCTGGGCAGTGCATATTGTACGTATGAGAATTGGTATGATCGCCCGGGTGACTAAGGAAACCTTCAGCGGTGGGGAGGCAAGGGTGGCGTTGTGATACGGGATCTCACCAGTCAACCTCATGGGCGTGTAAAATCAAACGTAGAGACCCTTCCGGGTCGACACAGGTTAAGAACGAGCCCCAAGCATAGATGAATTTGTTGGGTTCGTAAGATTGAGGGTTACGCGGCGAGGCAAAGAAATGTATGGTAGTCGGAAGCTCATTCAATTCAACATCGTCTGAGTAGAGATCCGTTTGGAAAGGAAGATGTAAGGACGCCTCAATTTGTAGAGCAAGTCCCTGGCTGGGCCGAGATGGGTCGGGTCCCACGCTGTCTATGAAGTCCCTCAAGTGAAGAATAGCGGGCGAGTTAACCTGAGACGGCACAAGGACAACGATCTGGGAGGAAATAAAGACCGAGATAGTGCAAGGCCGAAGGGTGATGGACAAGAAGAAGTGGCATTCAAGACTTTCACAGAGATATGAAATATATGTGTAAAAAACATCTAGTGTCTGGATATCAAATTGATACAAGATTGGCAATGCAATGAAACGGAAAACTTTACAGTATTATTTCCAAGCCACACGGAGAGATTTGATCGTATATAGCGAGCGAGAAGGCTTGGGAAAGTAAAAGTGCAGAGCGCATGATCACAACACCAATAATAATGCCAGAATATCTTCACTAAAAGAGAGTGATGATGTCGACAATGTTGGGCCAAGAACGTAGACAACGGTCCCCATCACAAGGATACGAGGTCCACGACGAAAGGGGGCTGCATGGGTGCTAGCACGTGTTAAAGTTCCGGAAACGCGAAGCCGAACCCAATAAGAAACCTTTCAGTGATTTTAGCGCGAACGCCATCCCCGAAACGAAAATAGCAGCAAAAACCCAATGGTGCGGATGGAGTCAGAGTGAGCAACAACACTGAAAAGCTACAAAAACGCCAGCAGGGGAGCGGATTGGACAAAGAACGGAAAACTAGAGTCGTTTCCGGTATAATTATTGTCCAATATCACTGGAAGCATGCGTCCAATATCAATGGAAGCATGCGTCCAATATCACTGGAAGCATGCGTCCAATATCACTGGAAGCATGCGTCCAATATCATTGGAAGCCTTTGTCCAATAGCACTCAAGCCTTCGTCCAATAGCACTCAAGCCTTCGTCCAATGATACCGAAGCACGGCGAGCCAATCATCGCGATTTCGGTCCATTTTCGCCACGATTTTGTATGGACCTTTGGCAGTCTGTTGAGTCGCGAAAATATATAGTTCGTGTCACGTGCATCCGTTTCCCCTTCCTCTCACTTCGTTCGTTTCAGGGCAGTGACGAACGCAGGGAAACTTTGCGGGCAGCTCGCGCAGGTTAATAACCCCTTTCACTTCGTTCCTCGTTTCAGGGCATGGACCTTTGGCAGTCTGTTGAGTCGCGAAAATATATAGTTCGTGTCACGTGCATCCGTTTCCCCTTCCTCTCACTTCGTTCGTTTCAGGGCAATCCCCGGGCACGAAGGTAAACCCTTTCTCTCACTTCGTTCGTTTCAGGGCAATGGGAAGTGTGCGTGGCAGAACAGTCCATATACAGTTAAGCCACCTCTTTTTGCAACGTCTCGCGCACAACGCACATCCGTGTTGATTAATTCCCTTTCTCTCACTTCGTTCGTTTCAGGGCAATACAGTAGTCAAGTTCTAAGCATAGCCTGAGTCACTAGGCATTTTTAGATGTGAGACTTAAGGCTGTGCGGGTCTCGAAATCGTAGAGGACGCGAGTGGGTGGTTTAATGGCCTGGCAGGTCTTGAGACCGCGGTCTTGGAATCTGCTGTGTCTCTTGCTCTGTGTCCACCGCCCTCGGGTCGGTGTCACCGATCCCTAGTACGTAGTCTCATATGAGCAGACTTCAGGTTAACTCAGTCTTCAGATATGGTTCTTATAATCGCCTGGGATTCAAGTCTTTTGGCCTAATATCCTTGGTAGCCTTGTGACAATGAACGCAGGCCCGATTTGGCCTTCCATCCTCTCGGGATTGGCTCGCAATGAGGAAAACATGGACTCTGTTTCGCGTGCTTTAGCGGATGGCCGTGACCAGCAAAGGCAACCGAGGCGCGCCAGATGATGTAGCATCGTTCTAATAATTTCCTTCTGCTCCAAGAGACACTGTTCATGATCGAATAGGCACTGTAGCCGCGTGTTCCCTGGCCTGTCAGGTTAGTAAGCCCCACCGGTCGCCAGTTGACGGCCAAAGAGCCCAGCTGGCCTATAGTCCGTGGCTCATGGGCCGGCTGGGCTCTTTGGCCGTCAACTGGCGACCGGTGCTCAAGGCCACTTGATCTCGTCCTTTGTCTCACATGCCACTGCCTTTTAACCATGACCGTATGGCGCGAGCTCTGGAACAGCAGTCAGTCACCTATAGCTTACAGTACTGCCATCGAATTTGTGATAGTTGATCATCGGCGAATTTCGATGCTGGACTCCTCATATTGGGCCTCCATGGCCTTGAATCAATGTATGAGAGGCTTTCATAGCCAGGTGGCCCATTAGGCCCTTACAACCAGTTACATTGTCTATTGAGGCTGTCATGCTATGTCTAGTGGACATCCAAGTGGAACTTCAGATGCTCTTGAATTATTTTGTCTGACAATAGCTTGTTTATACGATATAACTGAACAAGGAACCCTAGCCTTGCTACTTATCGTATTCTTGCGCGCTTAGACACTCGTTCTGTTTGTGGACTTGGGCGAATGCGCGGAGACATGGCCGAAACGGTTTCATGCAGCTAATTTTGCGGGGGTGTCTTGGGTATTAGGAGGTAATGTGTGCGGGGTCAAGGAAGGGGGTTAATCACGTTTTCGGCTAAGGGCAGTAACTGACCACCGGACTCTTTGTCCGAGAGGCGGCGTCCTTCTCACCAGCCATCGTTTATTACTTTTCACCACTTTTATGTTCAACATAATCTGTGCTAACCTCTATCATTCCTGGATCAGTTTTAAACCGTTGACTCCAAGGCATCCACGAATTCATTCAACTGGTTACTCATATTCATGGGTGCTCACCCACTCTGAACAGACCCGAAACGATCATTTTAATTGCTTGGAGGATATGACTTGGACATTCAGGGGCAAACGCCTTCCCGAAGCCCTGTGCTATCCTTAAGGGCAAGGAATATACCAGATGGGCTGTTGACACCTATCCAGAAGGTGATGGATTCCTTTAGGGCTTTCAAGGTGAATGTTGCGGCAGGTACCATTTACAAAGCTGCGTGGTTTGATCTGTTTGCTCTTTGGTGTGTGATGGCCCATACAGACACTACAAAAAGAGGGGGCCCATCCCGGGCAAGTCTTACCTTGGCCTGGTTGATGCTATTTTCGTGACTCGCTTGTGGTTGATTTGATTGGCTCCCCCCCCCCCCCCCCCCCCCCAACAACCAAAGGGCAACCGTTGCCCCGAACGTTCCAGAAGGGATTCTGTATTCATGGACAAAAGGAGCAGTCTCAGTATTTTGCCATCATCATCGCCCGCCATGGATAAAGCCATTTTGAGCTTGACAGCCCAGAAGATACGAGAGCTATTCACAATTTGCGGAATTGAGGACAGTGAGGAGTAGACCTGGGCAGAACCCATGGGCCGGCCCAAATGGGTTGACCCATTTGGGCCCATGGGCCGAAAAATCGATTTTCTGCCCATTCATGGGCCGGCCCATTTGGCCCATTCGACCCATTTTAGGGCGAAAACTAGTGTACATGTGGCTTTCATAATTTATGTACTTTACGCGTGCTCTTGGCTGTAATGCCTTGGTAACAAGAATGATTGATTGCTCTTAGTTATATACGATATTCAGTTAAAAGAGGGCATTTTGATATTACTGTAGAAATCAACTATATCTCATAGCCATCTAATAACCTTGAACGCTTTCGAACTCTTCCTGAAACACGCTGTGTGTTTTGCTCAGGCAAATCAGGCTCCTCAGGCTCAGACTCCCCCTCAGGCTCTTCGGCAGGCTCATTAACACTCCTTCGCCTCTTCGAATCATATTGCGCAGGGCCTTCTTCATTATCACTAATCTCCAGAATGCCCTCCTGCGTACGCTCATCCATCTCTTCTTGTTGGAATTCTATCTCAGTCTCAGTTGCGTACTCCCGAACGAAAGCAAGCTGCTCCTCTTCTAGATCAAATCGAATCCCACACATAAGAAGCATTAGATCCTGAATAGTACTCGATTGTAGTGAGCCACGGCGATAGTGGCAGATATCACGCGCGGAGTTAAAGAGACGCTCTACGCCTGCGCCTGTGGCTGGGACGGAAAGGAAATCTCGAGCGAGAGCTGCGAGCACTGGAAATCTGTGTTCATGATCTCTCCAGAATTCGCGCGGAGGCATTGATACCGTGCCTGTTTAAGGTATTTAAATTAGAAAGAGTGTTTGGTTTAAGAATAGAAGACCACTTACTACTCTCGAGATACTGAGTGAGCTCAGGGACTGGGGCAGTAGGCCGACTACCACAAGCGAGTAGTAGATCAATCTCACTCGTAGGCTTCACAGTCTGTAAACCTCCAGTCTGTGAGAGAGAGCTATATACACTATCCTCGTAGTGCTTAACTCGGGCTTCGAGAGCTTGTCTGTATTGGGCAGCAAAGTCTTTCTCGTCATCCCGCCAATCTGAGGTCTGGAAGAATTCAAGCTTATACTGCGGCGCCAAAATAGTCCCAGTTGAGTATATATCACTAAGACCTTCAAGGTCAGTCATCATATAATAATCCCTGAGCTTACTTTCGGCTGCTCTCAGAGCATCAAGCATTTGTCTTTTCCATCCGATCTTCTTCCGTTGTAGCTGGCGGATCCGGCTCTCAAGATGATTAAAGAGACGATTGTAAATACTGAAAACAGTATGAATCGTTATGTCTTTTGTTTTTGAGAGAGCAGTTGTGAATCTGTAGAAAGGCTGGGTGATACAGATCAGGTAATCAACCCGCCGCCACTCATTTGATGTGACCTGAAGATGAGAATGATGAAATTCGGAGCAGAAAGTATCAAACACAGGTTGTAGCTTCTTAGCCCGGCGGAGCATTAAGAAGGTCGAATTCCAGCGCGTCCTGACATCCTGGATTGGGAATAATCGAGGTGTATTAGACTGGAGGTTTTGGAAGGATTCACGGCGCTGAGGGCTTGCATTGATGAAGATAGCGAGGTTTCGGATCTAAGCAATTGTATAATTAGTATATGTTTGATAGGTAGAAAGAATAGTTTAAGATCAAACCTTCTTAAGTGTATTCGCCATACTATACTCTCTTGCTGTTTGGCGAGCTATTTTCGTATGCTCTTCAGTCCAGACCGTATCGACATTCTCATTCACTGGGTTGGCTTTCATTTGACCAAGGAGCTGCTTTAGGCTCAACTGAATCACATGGGCGAGGCATGGTACTCGGATAATAAGAGTATCAGAACGAAGGCCCTGAGACTGAAGAGAGTCTTGCAGAGATGAAATAAGAGTCGAATTGTTAGACGCATTATCAGTTGTGACAGCTAACACTCGCTCTTTGATCCTATGCTTTTCAAGCAGGTCTAGGACAACTGTGCTTAGATAAGCCCCAGTATGAACACCAGACAGAGGCTCAAATCCTAGTAAAACCTCCCGATATTCCCAATCAGCGTCAATAAAGTAACCAGACACTGCCATAAAGGCCTGTAGGAAAGGGGACGTCCAACAATCTAAGCTTATTGAGAGCTTTGCCTTTGGTGGAAGCTTCTGAAGTATTTCTTTCTGCTGATCTTGTGCTTTTGTTTGAATTCGACGCTGTAAGGTTCTTCGAGAGGGAAGGCTTATAGCTGTTGGCGATTTCTGAGCTAGTTGTAGAAGCTTAAGGAACTCGGGATGTTCAACAGTCGTAAAGGGAAGCCGTAAGGTAGTAATTGTAGAAACTAATTGGTGTTCCCAACGGGACTCGCTGAACGGCTCTGGTGCGATTTTTGCCTATTAAGTAGCAAAATTAGCTTTGATCTAGGAATAAATAAATGAGAGACTTGCCTGCTTCTGTAGTAGCCGCCGGATGCTTGATTGACCCTTTGTTTTACATATTGCCCGTTCTAGGTGTCTTCGTAGAGCAGTTGTTCCTTGCTTCCCTGCCGTCCCTGCTTTGGTATGAACTAGAGAGTTCGGATGGTTCAAAATTGCTCCGCAGTTCTTGCACATCACCTTAGGTTGTCCAGTAATAAAATGGGCAACCTGTTCGAAGTCTGCCCATATATCTGCTCGCTGGCCCTTTCGATCCCAGAAAGTAGATTGGTGCTCAGAGTGCCCACTCTGGGTCTGAATCCACCAATCCACGAAATCCTCTTTATTCATATCTTCGCACAGAACGTAGGTTTGTGCTGGATCTGTGGAGCGTCTGAGAGAGGTGGGAACAGAGAGAGGGGGAGGAAGCTGCGTTTGGCTTGCGGAGTGCTCGGGCGCGACGCTATCCGTTAAAAGATAGGATGAATCATCAAATTCCCCACTCTCTGAAAAGGGTACTGAGTAGATATCCGATAGTTGAGACATGATAGTTTGGTAAGAAAGCTCAATAATCCCAACGTTAGAGAGAAATCATCGTTGACTATAAAGAGGAGATAGGTTGGCCTATATTTAAGCTAGAATACAGAGTCCGTAGATAGCCTGGGCTATCATGCCAGGCGCAGATATCCCGGGATAACGCGTCTCCTATGTTCGCGATAATTGGCTATTTAGTCACTAAGTCCCACATCTGAATATCTTTTATTAGTTAGTTCCATGGGCCGGCCCATGGGCCGGCCCATTCGCCTTCGAAATTCGTGCTACGGCATCCCCCGCAGTTTTTATCTCATCGATAACTTTTTTTTTCACCCTTCCACGTTCACTATATAAAAGATTTATTCCATCCCTACATCTAATTCGTAAACAAGAAAGCCTTTAAACATACATAAAGTTATATTTTATTATACGATACTTTAAAAATCCAAGCAAAAATGACCTGCGTCGAGATTTCAGAAAATAAACATCAAGAGCTGAAGGACAATTTGAATTAATTGATCGTGAACACTTCAATATATATATATATTCAAGTTAGAAGAGATTACGCTGTGCGTAATCTATTCTGTAATTCGGTATAAGATTTAAGACAGCTATAAATTACGCTAGTAATTCTGGATATTTTATATATTTATTATGCAGATTTGGGGGCCAAATGGGCCAAATGGGCCAAATCGTGGGCCGACTGACCCATTCGTGGGCCAGCCCAAATGGGCCGACCCACGAGGTTTTTGTCCATGGGCCGGCCCATGCCCAGGTCTAGTGAGGAGCACCTTAATCTGGTTATCGCCCACGCTGCCGATCATGGTGAGTTAGCCCCCGCCAACGTCTGAGAGAATGGATCATTAACGGTCGCTTTAGTTTACAAAGCTCGACTCGTGATTGCTGGAGGTGCGACCGAGCCTATTTCTCAGGCTAAGGAAGCGACTATAGAAACCCCTCCAACTCCACCACATGACACTCGTGGGTCCTATCGACTTATGAAACAGACAGGGAAAGAGGGTCCTACAACCTACAGTGATATGGCCAGCACGGAAGAGAAGAGGAAAAAGAAGAGGAAAAGAAGCGACAGGTCGGAGTTGATGGATCAACCGCCCGGAGCGTCGGTAGTTGGTGGAAATGGAACAGCCAAAGATAAGGCTCCCGAGAAATCAATTTCGCCAGGAGTACAAACAACGGTATGTTATTTTAACCTCCATATTGAAGAAAGTCTAATGGATACATGGTTCATGTCTAGTCCGAAGTCGAGGACCCCGAATCTTTGTGTGCCCCGAATCGCCGTAACAGCTCTTTGCCATTATACCTAGACTCAGCCTACGAGATGAAGATCATGACAACAATATTGACGCAATGTGTCAAATTCAACTCTGATATCGCACAATATGGGCAGCGCGACTGCATGGCCCTGGCAACAACTAGGCTCGAGAGGATGCGGGAGCATGTCAAAGATGTCTCTCAATACAATTATGAGCAGGCAATTCACGCCATTCGAAGAGACACTGCTTTAACTGCGGGCAAAGCAATACAGACAAGATACAACGAAACTATCTTCTGGCCTATCATTCTTAAGTGCGCGGCGCTGATCGACCCTGCCACGCTGCCACCCGCCAAGGGCCCGGCTGATGGATTCACCATGGCGGAAAAAGCTGCCACAAAGAAATTCATGGAGGACACCGGGTATAGCGTGGGTGCAGAAAACCAGCGACAGTGCCGCATTTTCTGGAAAAACATATACGATATGCGTGAGGCTGGCGTTGACAAAATTCTCTTCTACCGTACAAAAGAATTCGACAATTTCTGCAGGGGCTATTGCAAGACATCGGAAACTCCACTCTTGGATAAAGTTTTGAGATGGGAAAACGAGTATCGATCTCATATCGAACAATTGGAAGTGCGGATTACCAAATTGAAGACAGGAGACTCGAAGTGTCTTAGCTACCTCAGCAATCATCAGGTGCTAGAACGACTGAAAGTGCCAGAGCCCTCGTGGAATAATGCTTCAAACGAGTGGGCCGTCAACGCTGAAGAAATCTTCAGGCAACGCAGCTCAAAGTCAATCTCGACTGATATTCTTGGCATACCACACGATGAATCAGGATACGAAGGTGGGTCAGACAAGTCCGCATTCATCACTCTTCTGCCCAAAGACGATGAGACTCTGTTCGTCTCTTCTATTGTGCCGATCTGCGAGGGAGACTTCCTGGGTATGTTTGCTGGCACCATCCGTTTGTCGGAGGATTTCAGTGTCACCCACGGTATCTCTGGTCCCGCCGAGAATTTGTGGCTTGACTATTCTCAGGTCACTGGGGTGCTGAATCAGATGCAGGTATCTGAACCAGGCGGTAACGCAAACGTGTGCCTTTTCTGGGAGGCATTCCATGGTGGCAATGCGACGGAGCCGTGCATCTCGTGGCGAGTCTCCGTCAAAGCCACCAAGCACATCATGCCATTTGATCCTATCGTTCGCGCAGCTGCTCAACAAGAACAATACCATTTGCATTCGTCACCTGGAAATGCCAAAAGAGGCTTTCTCGAATCTGCTACTAACTAGTGGTCTGCTATTGGGGCTCCCTTTGCTTTTTCAGGTAATTTTAGATGCGTTCCGTTCCAAATACGAGCAAAGAATTCCAGCCAGTAACAAATTCATGCCTAATTACATCTTATCTTTTGTCCGTAATGCAAATATATGCTACAAGAATCCATCCATGTATTTACTTCCATGGTACGATGAATAGGCCTTTTTCCAGAGCGGTTAGAACCGAGTGCGTCGCAGTCGATCAGGACAGGCAGCTGCCCACTGGTCCATTTCAGTCACAAAGTTTGCTGTATTTAATTGGCGAGTGGTCCTTGCTAGTCCTGCACTACTCTTTAGTCGTGGCCGAACACCCCAGTCGTGGGCAATTCTCCTAGTCTCTCCGCTCCCGCGCTACACGCTATATGAGCTGGCTCTTCGTAGTATTTCCTCCTAGTCCAATCATTCTAAGTCTACACCTTGAGACAGTCTAGAGGCGACCAGGGGGTTCTCAGCCAAGACAGTCACGCTGCCCCAGTGAATATCGATTTCATTGGCTTATCAGTTGTGCTGAAGGAGTGGGTCCCCGCAGTGGCCTTCAATTTCGGTGGTGGTCCTTGCCGCACCGCTCCTCCGCGGCTAATCTCTCTTCTACATTGTGAAACAGTCTTCGGTGGTCTAGGAACAGAGATTTCAGAGCTTGCAGCAGCCTCAGTGATGCGGCCATAGCCTGAACGACACGTGCTAGCTTGACTATTTCACATCTGCATGCCATGACTCACGTACTCCAAAGCCACATACTCGAGAACACGTCGCAAAATTACCCTGCGCTTGCATGCATGAACAGCATCACTGTTCCTTCCCATCATCATGAGGCTCGGTTGGTTGGCTTCGCGATTGATGCATAGAGATCGAACGCATTTGCTAGGTAATCACGAATATATAAATCCGATCTTTTCTGACATAACTTTAAGACCGATAAGTTTTTTCTTAAGGCCTTCCAGTTTCTCTCGAGCGATATTACCAAAGTCGTCTCTAGTTATGTCTCCTACCGAGTCACCGTCTTTGAATTCAGGAAATCATGATGCCACGCCTGTGGTCAATAGTGGCAGCCTGGAGGGATTTATCAGGTACATCGGTGTACTGGCGTCCAGCTCTGAATCTCAATTTGCATCCGCCGTACTTGGCGAGATCACCCAGCAGCGTGAAAAGATTCAGTATCAGGATGTAGAGTTGAAGAGACTTCAAAAGGAGATCCATGATATCAAGGAGAGAAAAAGAATTACTATCGAAGATATGTATGCTGTCAACGAGAACGAAAAGGCAAAACAGAGAGACTCCGCTACGCATATCGAAAACCTCCGTGCTACTGTCGATGAAAAGGAAAACAAGATCGCCGAATACTCTCAAACTCTGAGAGCTACTCAGGAAGAAATAGCGAAGCTAGAATCGACTTGCTCGCAGGAGCTCGCTAAAGTCTCACAGTCCGCCAAAGATATCGGTACACTGCAAACCAATTTGAAAGACAAAGACAGGATGATCGACCAAATGAAGACAGCTGGATCGAAATTAAAATCAATATTATCGTCGGAGCAGAAGAAGAAAGAAGAGCTGGAAGCTGCTAATGCCTCAATGAACAGAGAGCTACAGGCAGTCAAAGCAAATATCCAAAGATTGGAATCCTTCGCTGCCCAATCCTCGGATATTGAGGAAGACTCCGTGTAAGTCGTGCAAATAATTGCAACCATTCATAGATTGACTGTTCCCGTGTCATATGACAGGTCGACGAAATTTGCGAGCCTTTGGGCCTCTGCTATAAACGAGTTATCTCCATTGCTCGAGCAGGATGTTCCGGTAGATACTTTGAAGGTTCGTTCTCAAACTTCTTTTGCCACGCACCCCTCGCTGATAAGATTAAAAGGAGAAGTCCATCTGGGAGAAACTTAGAAAAGCAGACAATGTCATCCTACCACCGAACTTTCCTCTGATTGCTTCAAACTCCCCGGGAGCCAAAGCGATACGCTTTGCATTGATCCTGGCTGTTTTATCTAGAGAGATCGATCGACGTATATTTCGACCGACCTACTTTCTTTCAGGGGACAACCATCTTCGTGAGGCTCTCGGTCATCTTTCAGAATGTGATAGCGAGAAAGAAGCTTTTTGCCGTCGTATACTTCTCTCCATTGATCCTGGCGCCGAAGACGAGACTCTCAAAGCTGAAATTCGAGCTGTGATCCTGAGAATGTCCTCGTATGTGAGAGGGCTATTTTCTGAAGCGCAGCATGATTTGTTTTGCACAAAAATCAAGAGTATAGTTCAAAACGCGGCCGAAGTTTGGCTTCCAATTCAACGATCGCAACAGAAGTTCGAGACGGACTTTGAACTAATTGATCTCGAGGACGATGAATGGGGTCATTTTTCTTTGGCTGGTAACAATACAGCACCAGAAGCACAGGACCTCCCAGACCTTAATATTCTCATTGTTTTCCCGTGTATTTCTCTGGTGGAAGGCGGCGACCATGAGCCATTGACCGATATAATTCAACTCCGCAGTTCCCAGGAATTATACGTGGCAGCACAGCATGAAGCCACTCAAGTGGCAAGCTCTACCATCGCCCGAAGGTCTTCGACTCGCCCCAGGAGGCAATCAACCGCAGGCTCAACTGGGAAGTCTTTTTTAGGTGGAAATTCAACCAAGGGATAACTGTTCGGCTGTGGAAAAGGCTTCAGCAACGCTGATAGCTCGTAGGACTGAAAGAGAGTAGATGAGGATGGTAGCCAATGATTAATAGCGATGAAAGTCTTTACATATCTTTCTCGTCATACTCTTTTAATAGTTTGCATTTCCGTTGCATGGTATGATGTCTACGGTGACCTTCAACTGTAGCTGTGCGAACAAAATGCCACAATGGTTTTGGCAGATCATAAATCGAGAAGGAAGACGTGAGTCTAAGAACACCATTCATCCTATTCTTCTCTTCCGGAATACGTATACTCAGGCTATGTGACGCCACAGTCGACTATGTGTATATACAAGTGTGCATTTCCTCGTTGCCGAATCTCTTTAGCCCGACACTCTAGTCGTGCTCGACACTCCCGCACAAGATTCTGCCCTCTTCTCCTCGGTCTCATACGGGGGTATCAACTGCAATTTTGTGGAAATGTTGACGAAATTTGCGGTGATAACGTTTTGTCTTCACATTTTCTAATCTAAGCTGTCTCGAGCAATTCAGGTGGATTACTTTTAGTCGACTTTTGGAACCTGATTCCACCATCCGAACCGCACCATTATCAACTTTTCAGTCTCTTTGACCGACGCAGCAAAGGCTTGATGCTGGAGGCTTTAGGTATTTCTGGTCGTGCTTTTGCCCCCTTTCTTACTCCCGGCTGCTCTTTCGAGTGATCGCGATGTTGAGATGAGCGCGTCGTATATTGTCTTCGAGGCCCCGGCTCGGATTGTGCCGCCTTTGCTGCACGCTTCGTCGTTTTTCGCCCTGTAGCAATTTCCGTTGAGCATAAAGCGCTATTTGTCACCCCAGAACCAACAGAAGGCATGAGAGTATCGGTGACAGGCCGGTTCGACAGGGGCTCCGTGTGGACAGTTTGGGGTTCCAACAAGCGTGGGTCGATATTTGTTATCTCAAAGCCGACAGAGGAGGCTGGAGTCTCGGTCCTTGGCCGACTCTCGCATTCTGACGACACCTCTGAGCTATCTATGGATGAGATAGCGTTGCAAGTAACCAGTGGACTTTGTGGCAGATGACAAAGTTTAATTTTGACGTCATATTTGTGCACCTGTGCAGCGTGGGCCAGAAATTCAGTGACTTTACTGAACTTGGACACGTTATGACAGGCTTCCCAATTGCAGCTAATCCCGTCGTGTGCATGGACCAGATGAGATTCAATGAGGTGGCGACGAAGAGAATCCATTCGCTTGTAAGGAAATTTATGCGGAGGGGGATTCGATGCTGAGCGACGAGATACACCATAACAAATGATGCAGATATCAGTTGGACAGACCAGATTATCTTCTCCAGAAGATGAAGACGCGGGTTCTTCTGGCTGTTCAAGTACTCCATCATCCCAGCCATCGAGATTCCAATTGACTCGGTTGCCTCGTCGGGGCGGCTCACAGAGCCGTAAAAGTGCAACCATGTCCTTGGTAACCTGGATGCGTCGAGCAAGCAGCTTGTCCTCATCGAAGTTCTCTGCGTCGGGTCCGTAAAAGTTTTCCACAAGTCGTGCCCGTTCAGAAAATACATATTTCGGGGTGGGTAACTCCCAGTCTTCATCGGCAAGGCTATCAGCATCACATCCTCCAACATCAGATTCGCCGAGAAGTAGCTTAATCTGTCTGTCGACTTCGAGCACAGGTGCACTCTGAAAATGGTCCTTTCTGGCTGTCTCTCGAGTGTCGGTTGCCAATTTTTTCCGAAGCTTGGCCAGATCTTTTTTGACTGCTTCGTGTCTCTGATAGAGGTGCGGAAAGGGTTCTCGGGCATTCTTAACAGTGCCGATCAGAGATCGCATCTCAGCCATGAGCTCTCTCTTCTCTCGTCTAAGCTGCAAGACCTCGGGGTGTTGGCAGATAGCACGTTTGTGCGCATCGGTAAGATCGGACGGTGCTAATGGATCTCTTTTCCTGAGCATGCTTCCAGCGGCGAGTAATAGACCTTCCTGAGACGGCCGAAGAAGAACGACATGCTGGAGGTCGCGCCCGATGAATTGTGATTGGTAATGCTTTTCGAAGACCGCGTCGCCAGACTGGCCAAGCACCCTTTGCCGCTCCTGGCTAGTAAAATTCCCTGTGAGATGATAGTCAGACCCAATATAAGAAAATTTTCGTTATCAAAGTGGAAAGGTGTTCATCAAATTGCGTTCAACGAGTAACATACGATTGACTTCGTTTGCTGTCCAGCGGCGGAAGTTGTAATGTCCGATATCATTTTCGAATCTAGCATCTCGACCCAGCTCCCGGAGCGCCTGCCGACTTGATTCATAAGTCATCGGCAAAGACTCATGGAGTTCGTAGTCGCATGGAGTGCGCTCAAGACGCCGAAGAAGAGGCATATTTAGGACCTCCGGCTTCCATCGGAGGGGGAGGGACAGACTGCGATGTGGAACTTGCAGCCGCCAAATGAGCTCTGGTGTGAGCTCTGTATTGACAAAAGCGCCATCGCGGAAAGCAAACGAAATAATTTGAGCGATAGGGCAATATGCTAGTTGGTAATCACCGTGCATGAAGAATTTTGTTCTGACGCCAGAGGTTAGTATCAGATCAGCTCGGAGGGATTTTAGATAAAGAAAATTCCCCTTACCCATCAGCGCCTTCTGGTCGACCTTTGAGATTACGAAACTCGATGATGGCACAAAGGACGTCGCGTTTGCTTTGAGGGCCTTTCAGGTAGAAAAGTTCGATATCACGATAGCAGACTGAGTCCGGAAGATCTTTCAGGGAAACGTTTTTGGGAAGATCACTCTGGAAAGCATGAGCCCGTTTGCGTTTACCCAAGGACGAGTCAGGCAGCGAGGTATTCTGTGGGAGTAGGACGCCAGGTCGGGTCCCGGTAATGGCGGACCAGAGCTGGACGGTCGAAAATTGGACGATCATACTTCCATGGCGAAAAAACCTCTAATGGACCCAATGATGACGGTAGATCACACAAAAGACATCCACATCGAGAGTATTCTTTTCCTTCGTTCGTCGGGCGATCCTGCGCTCGGCGGGGAATACACCATTAAGAAACTATACTCTAATTAGCCTTCTACTTGCGAGAACTAGGAAGCACCCTTACTCGTCGCATCTGTTTGTGAACGTCTTCATTGACGCGGCGACGGGCGAAGAGCTCGAAGTATTGACAAAGGCGGCGCCAGTATTCGTCATACGACTGAAGCACTTTCTCTCGTGATGTTTTGAACATCCAGTCAAAAAAGTTCATATAGATCGCTTGATCCTCCAGAAGAAGATAGTCCACGTAGTCCTCGTTCGACTGAATGCAATATCTAGTCTCGTATGTTATTTCCTATCATAAGGCTTTTCGCGACCAAGCGAATACTCACTTCCGCCAATAACGTTCGACAACGGCGATACCTTCCAAAGTCTTTGGCTTGAAGTTTGGAGGGAGCCATCCAAGGCTGCGAAAATGTTCTAGTCTGGCTCGAGTTTCCTCGCAAAGAATAGGATCGGTCCAGTATTGGTGCTCATCAGCCTGAGCCGGAGGTACGGGCGTCGGTGCCATGGGGACGGCCAGATACCAAGACTAGGATGCAAAATTTTGGTGTAGGAAACGTCAAGGTTGGCTTAGGGCGAGGGCAATGGGGACGAGGAGCGAGAATCGGAGTGTGCAATGACACCGGAAGAGAGGGAAGACGAAGCATCTTATAGGCACACGACCAGGCCGGGCGAAGAGGTGGGGGGGAACTTGGATTTGGCTGCAGAGGGGAGCCATTTTCGGCGTCGTTTTGGTCGCCAGTGGAAACAAGGGGAACAACTGTTGAAGTCGAGCGCTAACATCAGGAGTGGATGATGACATAACAGTGCTGGGCGGGTGCAGAATAGTGGTGTTCTAGGGTCGTGGGCGGTCAAGCGGCGGCTCGACGTCCAAAGTTACGGGTGGAAAGGCGGCCGTTTCTGGCGTCGAAAGCGGTCATTTTCGGCGTCAATTCCACAGGTCCTCATATTCTATATGTAATTTAATTAACGCGATCTTCGCGCGTTAAAACACGAAAATCACACCAATTCCTGGCATATTTGTCCTGCTTATTATCTATGGATATCTATGCATATCTCTATGGATATAGGTCTACTATATATATATATATGCTATGGATAATGGATACTGTACTCTAGGTGGCCAGGGAGGCCTAGGGTGGGGTTGGGGAGCATAAGCATCAGTAAGAATTAGTTATATTATTATAGATGTACCTTGTGGCTGAGGCTAGGTTGGGCTGTCATTTCATCTATGAGAACACCCGTGGTGTAATGATATTAGGTAGTCCCTTCTATTCTTGAAACTCTAGTCGGTGGCCAAATTCGACTCATGGGTCACATGATCAACAATACAACCTGATCGACACCCCCTGAATATCACTACCAGGGCACCCTCAACTTCAACAGGATATTAGTGGGTGGTTCTGGATAAACATCATAGATTAGTAATTTGTTTTACCTCTTAGTTATAAATTGTTAGCTCAGGGGTTGTACTCGAAATCAGACTTGTTCATCTACATCCACTGGTTGCCATCACATTATGCGGTTCCACCGCCTTCCAACTACTATTCCCAACCTGCGGCAGAAACTCGGTGAACGCGTCACGTGTTCACACCGCTCTGCAACCGGGTCCTTAAGGTCACCGGGGTACTCAGTCAGGGGAACAATAATCAACTTCTGTTTACTATAACTATTGATTCAACCTTACCTAACCGACAGTCCTTCTACGCTGCTATAGTAGATCATAACACGTGGAGAGTATTTAATTCTGACAAAGCATGCCCATAGGCAACAAGAGTTACTTGGCCGATATGATTTAGTGTCTGTCGGTTTGGTCTGTTGTCTGTCGAAATGTAATCGCCCTTCTATCAAATTGGAAGGATTCCAAAGCCCAATTGGCCACCGACCTGAAGTTCGGCCCCCAAGAACCTGATGTTGATCTGGAAGTAACCAACTTCTTTTGGTTAGATCCGATGCGGCTCAATACGAATTGTAAAATTATGATGAGCGATAACAAATGGATTGTTATCTTCAAAGGGGCAGGATCGCTGAACGAAAAGTCCTGAAATGTGGAGCCGGAGACAGCCTGCATAAGAACACGAATGTTGCCGCGTCTTGCCGTCTGCCCCTGCCAAGGTTTGAGGCATTGAGCCCTATTATTGGCTACAAAAGTATGCATTAGATCTCGCCAAGAATGGCTTCTCATGCCCACGAGAGAAATATCCTCAGCCCTTTGAAGACGACGATCACATGAGAAGGAATACGAGACTGTAACATTCACAAGATAAAGTCCGGGGAGCCGCAACATGATATCTCGAGGAAAAACAGATCACTCGCGGCTCTCACTCGTGGCTGGGCCTTAGAAACCGTTATATCAGGCAGCAGACTTCATCTTCGCCTTACGATGGTGAATATCCGGCGATTTTGGCTGTCTTCCAGCCTGGTCCTGTCCCTTCTCGCTCAGCAAGGCTTGTCTATGGTTTTTGAAGATACAGACGCCCCTGATGCCGTCAACCACCTTCTCGAAAGTCGAGACCAATCGAACGAAGATGCTGCCTTTTCGGTTTTTGATCGACTGAGCAAAGACTCTTACTATTGGAGCGGTATGGTTTCCCCTGGATAGAGCATGTTCCTCGAGTCATGGCAAGATAAATAACATTGCACAACAGGTTCCCAGAATGGTCATAAGACTCTGGCGAACCTCACAGTCGACGTCGGCGACGACGAAGCAAACATCGTCTCTATGGAGAAGTTTCGACACCTACTGAAATCCGTTGACTGTACCGCTAATGGCATTGTCGTGGAGTTTGAGGACACTCGTGCGTTCGGGTACACCCAGCGTGGATGGCAGTGGGTCAATGATGACGATGATCGTAAATTGATCCTTGTGACTGGCAGTAAGCACTGTGGCTGGAACCCTCACAGGATGCCATTTGTCGTCTCATCAATTGTGTTCGACAAGCCATCACTGAAGGCGAAATTGAGCAGCGTGGCATCGGAGTGGAAACAACTCTTCCGTAACTACGAGGTCACGGTGGGCAATGTTCCAGAATCATCCACAGCCAGGCGAGGCTGGGACGACTACGACGAGGAGGCTTCTCTAAGCTTCAACCATGAAATACCCCTCAGCCAGTCGATACCTATTCCCGGCACGGATGTCTCCGTGGACATTTCATGTGAGGGATGTGAAACAAAAGGATCGTTCGATTTTGGTGTCCACATCAAGACAAACTATGGCATTCCCGAGTCCGCCTCATTAACACTCTCGCCTAATAGCGTCTCTGCAAGCTTCACGCCACGCCTAGGACTGAGTGGGAACATGACCAATGAGATCTCCGACGAGTACGAGCTCGTAAAGATCCCTATCGATGGTATCTCAATTCCAGGGGGTGTTATTGACCTTGGCCCGGAAATTGTATTTAGTTTTGGATATCAAATTGGTCCTATCAAAGGCTCCGCAGGCATTACATCTGGAGTAACCCTCAGTCTACAGGACTCTGCAGAGCTCGAAATTGATTTTCTGTCTCCGGATGTATCCGCTGGCGGGTGGACTCCTCAAGTTGACACGCAGCCGGTGAAGATCGATGCCAAGATCGAGGCTGGGGCTGAGGTTTACGCCAAAGCTGAAATTCAATTTTCTGCGTCAGTTTTTGGTATGTATGACCGTGCCAGCATGTATTCAATGTACTAACATCATCTAGATCAGGGCTATGAAGCCGGTGTCAATCTGAGACCCTATCTCGGAGCCAATGTAGCAGTCTCTACCGGTAAGTCAAGTTCTCAAACAAGAATCCGATGTACTAATGTCATCTAGACAAGGGTTTGGGAGTCGATGTCAATCTTGGAGACGATCTCGGAGCTCATATCGCGGCTGGTGGTAAGTTGGTCTTCAATTATAGGTTTTAGCATTCCCTGACGAAGTCACGTAGGCTCTAAGGCTTGCATCACCCCAAAGGCTGGAGTCAGCCTTAACGTGGATATTGCACAGGCTGATACACCTGAAGACCCTATGGTGGAGAAGACAATTACGGTATGTCAACTAAACCTGTGAATGGATCCCTGAAACCACCACTGACTTCTGTACAGGAGATCAAAGCGCCAATGTCACCGTCTTGTGTCAATTTCGGCCCGGTCGGGTCCATAAGTTTAGGTGGTGACAAAAACGAGCCAACTTCATCCAGAAAGGCGTCTACTTCCTCGATCAAATATACATCCACACCTTCAACTACACCAGTCACCTCGTCAAAGCCCATCACCACCTCATCCTCGACATCGAAGCCGTCGTCTGCTACCTCGACCCCATCTGCTAGCTCGACCTCGTCTCACCGCAGACATAACCACCGACGGTATCACGAGATGCGAGGACACTGAATGCAAAGACTCCTCGTATAATGACTACTGCATCAAGCGCAGTACGTGATTGAAAATGCGGCAAGTTGCATTCAAAAAGAAGCACACACACCGACTAAACTTCGATTCTTTTTCCTTATATCTACTCTTCCCTGAACAGCTTACATTCATTTCGAACTATTACCTTTCTTTCTTTCTTCCTGTCTCATTCATACATATATATACAAGTTTATAATTATTAGCATTTCTTTCAGGATAATCCAAACTCTTCCGACCCACCTATAGTCTGCAACGCAATTTTTTTGTTTGTCGATGCCCAAGTAGGAAGAGAAAATTAACTAGAATCTCCAGGTGTTCAATTCATAGTCCACAAAGTAGAACCTGGTTATAACGAATAATTAATTTCAGCATCTGAATTCGTTATATCAAGGAATTCGTTATATCCAGTATTACCCCCCCCCCAGAATAGCCTCGAATGTCAACCTGACGCCTATTTTGAATCTCCTGCCCCTGTATATCGATTTCTAGCCTATTTAGGAGCCGAACTAGGCCTGTATCGCCTACTTCTTGCTGATCCTGGTTAGACCTGTGCATGGCCGATGGCCCGGCCCAAGGCCCAAACGGCCCAAAAATTAGCGTCTAAGTGACTTGCATTAATTATGAAGCGTAAGCAAGGTCTTGGCTGTAACGGCTTTGTTACAGTAACTATAATAATGGACTGGACAGAGGTTATAGTAGGCAATGCATAGAATTGAATGCAAAAAGGATAATACGTAGTAAACCAGACAGGTAAATCAAATTTCATATCCATCTAATAATCGTGAACGCTTCCGAATTCTCCCTGAGACCCTCTGGGTGTTGAGATCTGGTAATCAGGTTTCTTGATCCGTCCGAGCATCTTCAATTGCATTGTCCACTTCACCCCTAGTACCTTCAACATTCTCATTTTGACATCTTATATTCAGTTGCGTTGTCTCGGATAAACGCAAAGCCGCTCTTCTTCTAGATCAAACCGATTTGCACACATAAGCAGCATAAGATCTTGGATAGTGCTTGGGTTTATTGAGCCACAACAATAATGGCAAATATCACGGGCGAAATTGAATAAACGCTCCACACCCAGTGGCTAGCACAGAGAGTATATCACGGGCAATTGATGCAAGAATTGGAAATTTGTGTTCATGATCTCTCCAAAATATACGAGGACGGGTTCGCATGGTGTTTATTATACCGCAAAAAAGTTAGTGATTATATTAGACAATCAAAGAAATGTCCTAAAAGGAGATGGTTTTCAGTTGAAAACGATGGCAAAGAAACACATACTGCTTTTGAGATACTGATCAAGCTTAGATGTTGGTGCTGTAAGCTGGATCTTGCTACCATCAAGGAGTAGTAGATCAATCTCACTCTGAGGATTTAGATGCTGTAGCCCTTGTGTCTGAGATTGAACTATAGATCATATCCTACTAAGTTATAACTTTTAGTCTGTGCCTCAAGCATTTGCTTATATTAGGCAGCATAGTCTTCATCCTCCCAGCTAGGGGTTTGAAAGAACTCCCGTTTGTATGCTGGTGCAAGAATGGTCCCAGCAGTATACATAGTGATAAGACCTGTAGTCTCAGTCTCTGCATAGTACTCCCTGAGTTTGTTTTCAGCTGCCTTAGGAGCATCTAGCATCCACCCAATCTTCTTCCGTAACAGCTGCCCAATAGAGCTCTCAAGATGTTCAAAGAGACGGTTGTAAATACTGAAAACAGTATGAATTATCACATCCTTTGTTTTTGAGAGAGCAGTGGTGAATTAGTAGAATGGTTGAGTCATGCAAATCAAAACCTGTCGCCGTTTATCTTGGTTATCTCAACACGAGAGTGGTGAAATGCATCATAGAAGGCCTTGAATACTTGCTATAGTCATTTGGCCCGGCGTAGCATCAAAAATGTTGAATTCCAAAACCCTTAAACGCTAAAACGCTAAAACCCTAAGATCTTGGTGAAGATCTTTATAGAGTCTCACCACACATTGACACTCTCAAAGAGCTGTTTCCCCGATTAATCGTACAGGCGATGATGAAAACAGATTCCCCTGTGGACAATCACACATTGTTTCTCAGCCCGTATCCGAAACCACCCTAAACCATATTGGGCTACTCTATGTAAAACAAATCCCTGTTTAGCCGTATCGCGGCTTATACGTACTAATATCCGTAGAATGTTCTAGGTAGGTTCTTGACGGGCGAGGGCGGGGTCGATCTGACGATCTGGCTTCATCCACGCTCACGCTATGGGGACAAGAGAAACGTGATTTCTTTTCGAGTACTGTAAGTCCTCTTCAATATCGCAGTAGTCATCGACCGCTAACTTCCGCTGGTAATACAAAGGAAAGAAACCATAGGCCGCGCCGTCAAATGTTGCCTAGCGTGGATTAGGCCGAACAGCATGGACTCAAACGCATTCGCATATTCATGGCTCAAAGCCATCACCTACAATGGCCATGCCTTGTTAAGGCACCTGAGCTGGAAACTTACCTCGCTGGGGGGCACCAAAGGACGCCAAATCCGCGTTATTTGCCTCGCTGATACCCATTCGCAGCGGTGTGACATTCCATATGGTGAACTGCTGATACATGCAGGTGATCTGAGCCTGAACGGAAGTGCAACGGAAATTCAAGAAACCATCGATTGGCTCAAGTCACTGCCCCATAAACATAAAGTGGTGGTGGCCGGAAATAGCGATCGTTTCTTCGATGCTCGCTCTCGATTACCAGAGGATATGTCGACGATTGGCCTCTCTTCCGGCAGGGAAGAATCAAAGAACCTACGAAGTCAACTCGAAATGCCATTCGATTGGGGCGAGATACATTATCTCCAGGGAACTTCTGTGACTTTGGATTGTTCCCGCGTCTCATCTACTGTCCCGAAATATGTTAATATCTATGGCGCACCATTTGTCCCTGAGTGTGGCCCTGATACGGAGAATGCCTTCCAATATCCAGTGAGCCATAATCCGTGGGCTGGCAAGATTCCTGAGTCCACTGATATTCTAGTCACACATACGCCCCCCAAGTTTCACCGGGACTGGTATTGCGGGTCTCCAGAAGGATGTCCCTGGTTACTTCAAGAGTTGTGGAAAGTTCGACCACTGCTGCATGTGTTTGGACATGTGCATACTTCATATGGTACTGAGCGTGTTGTTTGGAATGATGCCCAGTCGAGATGGGAGGAATTCTGCTCAGGCGTTCAAGAACTACTGAGTCAAAATGAGCACCCTATTACGCTTGCAGGAATCCTTCGACCCAAATTATGGCTAGATGCAGCGATGGTAATGCTATGTGGATTACAGAATCTACTTACCATCGTGATTGCCCCGCGGCGTCCTGGATGGCAATCTACTCTTATGGTAAATGCTGCATGCATGAGCGATGACGGGCAACTGGGAAAAGCCCCTCACACGATAATCTTATAAACCAAAATATAGTTTATCGAATCTTATACTAATAACGTAGGCGAAATTCTGTGCCACTATTACAATCGGGCTTCTTTTGCGTTCTCTTCAGTTATTTGAGACGTGGCAAGCGACTGGTTATGTATTGTATCATATAATCGTAGGAAAAGAGAAATGAATAACCCATCAGCTACTGTCTAGGACATCCCAGATTGTTTAAAAAATAAGAAATGTAGCCAGCCCTCATAGGTCGCCAGCCAGTCCCTATCGCAAGCCACCCCGGGTTGTAGGGCAGGGCACCAATGTATAAACACATTAATTTAATTCCTGGATACATACCTTACGGTTACGGACTGGACCAGCATTCGCTGTCCCACCAACAATGCTACGACGCCGACCGGTGGACGAGAGAGATTTGGTCTGGATGGACACCGATGGAGGCGCAAGCCTGGAAAACGGGCGGATGCCTTACGGCTCCCCGGGAACTTTGGCGAGGGACTGGGAGAGTCGGAAGGCATTCGTCCAGGCACCATGGCAAGCGCCGCCAGAAGTGTTCATCGAGGACAGAGAGATGGCAGTGAAAACTCACGACCACATTCTATCCAAAGACCCAAGCGAAAGACCCTTGATTCTCTACACCGACGGGAGTGGGATCGAGGGAAAAATTGGAGCAGCAGTAGTCGTTGATCTCGAGAATCACCACGCTCACAGCCAAATGGGCGGCGAAGAAACGTCCACTGTATACGCTGCCGAGCTCAGTGCCATCGAAATGGCACTCAAATTAATCTTGGAGACCACGGAACCGTGGGCGGCACAGGCGAGAAACGGGCTTGTCATCTTTGCAGACAGCCAAGGGGTATTGAAGGCGCTCCGCCAACCACGGATGCCATCAGCACAGGTCTACCTGGAAGAATGCCTCCACCTGGTAAGGCAACACGCAGCCAATGGTCGTCAAATCCACCTCAGGTGGATACCTGCTCATCAAGGAGTGGCCGGCAATGAACGTGTCGACCGACACGCAAAGGAGGCGGCCCAGGAACCAGGACCACAAAACCCAAACAATCGTTATATTCGCCATGCAGCTGCAGCTAAAAGCCGCATTCGCCGCGAGGCAAGAATCGAGTGGGAAAGGTCATGGTCTATAGAGAGAACAGGTCGACCGACGAAACGCTTAGTCGAACGACCAACAAAGAAGACCCTCGAATACTGGTCCGACCTGCGGAAAGCGACAGCGTCCATTCTGATGCAGCTTCGTACTGGACGAATTGACCTTGCTGCCTACTTGACTCACATCAATCGGCGCGAGTCAGCGGGATGTGGTTGCGATCTGGGGAACCAGACGGTCAATCGTATCTTGCTTGAATGCCCGCTACTCCAAGACGAGCGCAACTGGATGAGAAACGCTCTGTCCGACCGCGGAGTTGCTCTTCGACGCGACGAGCTCCTGACGCGGCCAGAGGCTCGCATAATTGTGGCCGAATTCATGGTCCGGACAGGGGTCTTAAACCCATTTCAAGCAGTCAACCCATTGGCTCTCGGCATGGAAGAGGCGACGAAAAAGGATGACCCCTCAGGACAGTGTGACGGAAGGAGAAGGATGGTGCCCGTTAGGAGTGCAGTGCCAGGTCCACTGTACTCCCTTGATGCAAGCAAGCGCAGGAGCGGCAGCCGACGGCCCAGAGGGCCGCGCAGATGAAGGCGGTGGGGGATGAAGTAGATCAGAGAATGAAGTCTGATTGTGGAAAGGAGGGTGGGTAGAGGGGAGACGACGTTGATTGATTGATTGATTGATTGATTTGTCATTCTCGGATCTGTCAGCCCATTGGCCGATTTGCCGGCAGGTCACGTTGGGGTAGCCGGGTCAACTACATCACTATCTACACTGGCTTGCCATCAATCTCAACCCTCCGCAATTTACACCTGCCGGGAAAGAGGTATATGCCTGAGGGTTCTCCCAAAATCATGGCGTATTGTCCAATGCTCCCGTACGGTCCTTATTTGCGGTTGATCCTCGACGGCCGAGGCCGTTTCGGCAGGTTGGCAGCTGCGAGTCTGAAGGCCCGAAGGCAAGCGAATAGGTCACGAGTCCGCCACGTTGTGGTAAACTCGGTATGTGTCTACTATACTCCCGAACTGGCCGAGGAGTCTCGTCTGCAGCATGAAATTGGCCGCTCTTGCCACCAATTCTGGTTCTGTGAGCCACCGCTGCCACTGCGGGGCGGTGGTTCTGACGGTGTCTAGAATACGGGCTCGAGCATTAACATGTCGCGTACAGCTAAAGAGCACATGTCGTACGGTCTGCCTGCCGCGATCGCACGGGCAGAGCGTGGGGTCCCTGATGGCTGCTTCTTGCGCTCCGGCAAATGTGCCCAAATAGCTAGCGAGTGCTATCTTGGCTGTCTGCATCTGGATGACGACGGAGCTTGCCGCTCGTCGGAGTTTCTCGTGAATACGGAAGATAGCCTTCGTAGGTGCTGGAAAGAGAGACTTTGTAGCGGCGCCGCTTCGGCCGGTGGCCCATTCTCTTTCCCACTGTTGCTTCGCAATTGAGCGTAGCTTTGTGCGGCTGCTTGAGGTGAGTATGATGGGGGCCCCTTGATCGTCTGCCGTTGGTGAGTTAGCCGCATCTCTTGCCAGTACGTCGGCCCTTTCGTTCCCATAGACTCCATTGTGTCCCGGGATCCATTGTAGTCGGATCTTCCATCCCTTGCGGTTTAGGTTATCGACGAATTGTACGATACTGCGCAGTATACATTGCCCGGAGCCCCGCCGGGGTTCCGCGCACGCTCGAATAGCTGCTTGATTGTCCGTAAAGATCGTGGCCGTCCGCAATGCAGGTTGGATGTTAGGGATGCCGCTCTGGGCACGGTGGAACTCTCGGAGCACGAGAAAGGCAAGTGCGGCTTGGATCCCTTGAAGCTCAGCCGCGTAGACGGTGTGCGTATCGCGGGTGCCGACGCGCGCGACCGTCTTGCCGCCTGGGTAGATCGCGGCTACGCCAACCCCTTTGTCGGTAGCACTGCCGTCTGTATAGGCGATATATCCGTTTGGGCCGTGGCGTAAGACGTCGTGATGGGCGTGGGTAGCTGCATCCTTAGTGGATGAGATGACCGTCTCGGGTCCCTTCCACCATGGAGCAACTGCAAATGGTTGGATTGGCTCGAGGCGGCTGCACTCCACCCCTTTCTGCCGGAGCCGGATCTCGAGCCGCTCTAGAGGGGATGTGAGCGGGTCCTGAAGAAGATCATCATACCTCCGCCGCGCGTAGGGGGTTCGTCCGATAAGGTTGTCAGAGTGGCGGCGTCTGCGGTGTGATTGCGGTGCTCGGCCTCTGTAAATCTCAGGTCGTTTTCCAGACTCGCGGATATGGCGAAGTGTGCCCATGAACGGTGATGAGCAGAGACGGATACAGGCCTCTTCCGCGAGACGGGTAAGGCTGATCATTGGTGGCGGGATGTAGAGGCACACTTCGAGCGCGGCGCGTGCGGTTGTGCGGAATGCGCCTGCGATCCGGTAAAGTGCCTGGTGCTGGATAGATTCGAGTGTCCTGCGGAGCTCGTTCAAGGGGCCTGTGAAGCCCCAAGGGCCCCATGTGAACCAGCTAGAGCACGCGAAGCTGATCTGCGGCCATAAGACTGCTGTATACATACGGCGGAGATCGAGGAGGTTGACACCCCATGTCATCCCTGCTATCGATCGTAAGGCGGAAACGAGTTCGGACGCTTTCCCGTGGCATTTCCGGATCTGGGTTAGACCAGTGAGGTGCTCATCGAGATATACTCCGAGGTAGCGGAGAGTTTTTGTTGGCCGTATTGTCTCTCCGCGTAACTCAAGGTCGGCATCAAGATCCTCTGGAGGGACACTGCCTCGCGTGCGGTACATATGCATGAGACCGTATTTAGCGGGCGCGAACCTTGATGCATGCCGTTTCTCCCACGTCTCGGCGATCTGGTGTAGGTGTTGGAGGAGACGGCAGTTCTTCCTCGAGGACTTGCTCCAGACTAGGATGCAAATGTCGTTGATGTACCCCGTTACCAGGACCTGTCCCGGGGCCGCATGGTGGATCTCGTCTATAAGATCTGCATTATAAAAGAGGTATAGGATCGGTGAGATCGGTGACCCTTGCGGGATGCCCGTAGCCACGCCAAATCGTCCCATATCGCCTTCCTGCATGAGTAGTGAGGTCTGCCGGTCACGCAGGAAACTCCCCACCCAGCGGATGATACACTGGGGGACCCGCCGTTTTCTAAGGTTATGGAGCAGCCGTCGGTGCGATGCATTATCGAAGGCCCCGCTCACATCTAATGTGAGCAGAGATGCAACCCGATCATCGTTTCTCCATGACGCGTGGATCTGTTCAAGAAGTAGATGGATTGCATGGTCGCACGAGCGGCCCTTCCGGCCTCCGATGTGGGTTTCCGGAAGTAACTGGTGTTCTTCAACGAGGAAGCTTAATCGAGCTGCGATGACTGCCTCCATGGCTTTCCCAAACGTATTAAGTAGTGCGATTGGGCGGTATGCTTTCGGCACTGTGTAGTCTGGCTTTCCAGGTTTCCGGAGAACGACAGTGGTCGACTCACGGAAGTGGCGTGGGCAGTAACCGTGGCGGAGGCATTCGTTAAAGAGGCTTGTCAGAAAGGCCGCGAAGTGCGGGACTTCGAGCGCCTTCTTTAGCACAGCATTTGGGATGCCGTCTGGTCCGGGTGCTTTGTGCGATGCGGTCCTAAGGACTACCCTGGTCACTTCGTCCTGTGTGATTGCTGGCATGTCGATCGACGTGGGGTAGATGAACCCCTGTAAGTCTCCAAGGTCTGCGTCCGGCGCTGGGGGAAGGAGCGTCTCCTGGAGGATCTGCGCCTTTTCGACTGCCGTTTCATATGTGCGATCCCCTGCCTGGAGTGTTGGCGTGAAGGTTGCCTGAGGCGTCCCTCGGCTACGCGCCCATTTGGCGAGATTCCAGAACCCTTGGATATCTTGCGTGGCTTCTTCCACGCGTTCTCGATGAGCAGTTCGGGCGATTTTAGCGCTCTGGCGGCCGAGCTTATGCCTAAGCTGTCGAAACTCCTCCAAGGCCTCCGGGTCCTCCGCCTTCGCGTGCCTACGAGCGCGGCGGACCTCTGCCCTGAGTGGTGCGAGCTGCTTCGTGTATCCCGGTATAGACCATTCATTCACGCTGGTTCGGGGAACGTTGTCTTGGGCTGCTTGGAGAATGTCGGTAACCATAAGTTCCACGGCCGCGTCGATCTGTTCTGTTGTCTCGTACGGTCCCGCTTTCCAGGTCTGGCTTCGCGGCGTGAGAGCTGCCAGCCAGGCTTTCCAATCTGCGTTCTTCCAGGGGAGACGACGTTCGTTTTGGATTTCTTTGTTTATTTTGTCTATTTTGTCATGTTTGCATACATTCTCGGGTGACCAATCAGGGGCTTGCGTTGCAACCCATGGAAACAATCGTTCAGTGGGCTGGCGACCACCTTCAAGCTGTCGGCAGGCCTGACAGCACTCCCGCATAGCAGCATATATTTATAGCAAGCTGCATCGGGCAAATGAATTCATCATCATATTGTGCAGCAAGAGAGAAAGAGAGTCAAGGCCTACAAAAAAATCCACAAGTCCTTGAGATTCAGCTCGCTTGCGGGTGCATTCGTGGTCGCGTTGTAAATAGATATATCATATTTTGACCCACTTCTACTCTGAACTATTCTTATAATTGGTTATATTTTGAGGGTCGTTGAGGGCCGCCCTCTAATAAACCCTCGAAATATGTGTGCGGCCCTCGAAACACTAATCCGCCCTCGATTCTTCGTTGAGTTGAAGGCCCCCTGAATTTAATGCCAATTCCGCGGGATTTTCCCGAATTGAAATATTCAAATATAAATTACGCACAAACAAATAATAATTAGGGGAAAGGATAATGGTTCCAGATAAAAGAATGCAAAGGCTGTTTATTAATCCTAATCACTTTCGAGAAATCTCAAAGTAAATGGTGTATTAAAAAAAAAGGATGCATCATCCTTGTAGTGTAGCGAATATATATTTCTTGAAGTCTACCTCAACAACTTCTATAATTACTACTATCAATCACACTTTGAGCTAATAAGAGTCTTGTCAAATTATTATTATCTACTATGATTATTAATAATACAACGGATTTCTCAAAATTTCTATAAGATCATACAGGAATAGCTTAAGGAAACGACCTATGAACCGATACAGCGTTAAATAACAGTAATTAAATAGAATGAATCAGCAACTTTATCTACCCTAATTAGGAAAGGTCGCCTTTTTTTATGCAAACGAGGGCAGGTGAGAGCCGGTCCCCCCGGCCCTCCAAATGTTTGTGCCGAGGTCTAATTAGAAGTGAGGAGTGTTCAATGCCATCAAGCACAACAATCCACTCATCAGACCGGCGCAAGGCAAGGTCATAACCCAGCCTAAGAAGATAAAAGCCAATTGTTTCCAGTTGACTGCCCCCAGGTCATAGTTCATTAGGGCAACGCCCATAGAAGCGCCGGTCAGACACTGCGTGGTCGACACTGGCAGACCAAAATGCGAAGCGAGAAGAACAGTGATGGCGGCGCCTAGCTCAATCGAGAATCCACGGGTAGGCGACATTTGGGTGATCTTGTTGCCGAGTGCGCGCACAATATTGAAACCATAAAACCAGAAGCCAGCACCCAAGAGGAGACCGGCGACGACCAAGAACCAAACAGGCGTGGGAGCGTCGGTGCTAACCTCACCAGCAAGGTAGGTGCTGTATGTTGCCGCCCAGGGACCAACAGCATTGGCAACATCGTTAGAACCATGAGCAATAGACATCATCATGGCGGAGACAACCTGGCAGTAGGTCCACATGTGCTCCACACGGTCATCGTATCTGTGGGCTCGGGCGTGAATGTCGCGGATTTGCTGGGAGTCATGGGTAACAACATCGCGAGTCACACCTTGAAGGAGACAGTATTTGACGTAGCCCCAAGGCTTGAGGGGGTTGTACCAGGGTAAGTCTCGGACAGGGTCGAGGAAGCGTTGTTCCGGTTCAACGTGCTTAGACTTTGGCAGAATCTGCGGGCTCGATTCAACAGACTCGGGATTTTGCTCGACGTCGGCTGCATCTTTGAGAACCTTGGAATCGGATGTGTGCTGGGTTTCCGGGGATTTCAGTGCATCCTTCTGCCCGGCCAGCACCTGGCCATACGAATCCTCATAATAGTTGACAACGACAGTATCGCCTTTGGCGGGGAAGTATAATGGACAATTATCCTTCAACAACAAAGGTCCAAGAGGAAGATGGTAGGCTCTAATGCGGGTGTCACCCTTGACCAAACGACGATGGAAGTAGGGCATGAAGAAAACAACGGCGACGAGCAGGCAGCCAGCAAACACGCCCAAAATGATTCCAACACCGCTGTCCACTCCGAATGTCGAGAAGGGCTCGCTGGGAGCTTCAATGACGATGAAGAGGGCGAGGATAGCGCCGGTTGCGGCAAGGTAGACGGGAATCAGGCGCATGGCCCACTTGAATGAGTCCTGTCGTTCAAGGACCGAGTATTTGAGAGTAGCGAAGATGACGGCAGCGAAACCGGCAGCAATAGCAGGAGCGATACCCCAGGACGCAGCAACCTGCGAGACACTACCATCGGTCCATTCCCAGTGGATATTAGCCTGCGCAGCTAACCCAACACCAACAAGAGCACCGACGATGGTCTGTGTGGTCGACACCGGCCAGCCCATGTAGTTAGCTATGGCCAGCCAGGCAGCACTGCCAAACTCAGCACAACCCATGGCAAGCATGAGAGTTCCAGGCTTGCCCTGGAACCGGTCGATGTCGATGATGCCGTCTTTGATGGTATCTGTAACACGTTGTCCAAGAGCCACAGCACCAACGAATTCGGTACAGGCAGCGAGTATGCCGGCCTGGTACATTTCTAGAGTTCGAGCACCCACTGAAGTGGCGTAGGAGTTGGCGACATCGTTGGCTCCATTACCAAAAGCACTGAAAACGAAGGCAATGCTGATAAGGGCAAGGATCCATTCGTACTTGGCGGTGGCAACGGGAATCATACTGGCGCCTATCACTCAAAAAAGGCAGAGTAAGGGCTCGTAGATTGTTCGAAGAGGTTGGATGTCGTGAATTGCAAAGAAAAAAAAGGAGGAAATAAATTCGTTAATGTAGGCTTCTATCGACTTATGTATTAATTCGCTTTGTGACTCGGACTCCTTGCCAAGGCCTGCCCGCTGGCAAAACTTTGTATAGAACACTCCATGTGGATGACGGCAAGCCGACCCTTCTCTCGAATGACAGCGACCACGAGGACCATCGTGTTCCGATACTAGACTCGCATTGGCTCAGGGCACCCGCTCATGCGCGGCGGGAGAGTACTTGGCGCCAAGCAAAATTCCAAGTTAATTTCCGATCAAGGTTCATCGATGCCTGGCCAATCACGAAATCTTATATGAGCACATTCCCAGACAGCCGATGGCACGTGAGGGTCCGTTTGCGGAGCAGCAATGATTGATCGTCCGGAGGTTCTGATCGAAGAAACAGAACACATGCCTAAATCGACATACAAATGGGTACGGGTACCTAACTCAGGAGAGCCTGTTGCAACGATTACGGCCTTTAGATAAAGAGCAGAGGGATTGTAGTGCTCATACTGCAAAGCACTGCATAATAAGTGAGTGGTGAAAAAGAGAGGGTGGTATAAAAAGACGGTGGCAGAGCGGAATTGGAGGTGGCGAAGCTGCCAAGAGCAAAAAGTTGCCCGTTTCTAGGGAATCACCGGGCGTTGAACAATGTCTTGAATTACACCATTCATTCGTTCAACGATTTCCTAGAAGGATTTTGACTTCCTAACAGCTCGCTCAATAGCTCGCTAAAATTGATTTGTCGGACTCCAACGATTCCTTTCCATGGCTCCTTCGATTTAATTTTTCCGTATTTCTGCAGATGGTTCTACGGCAGAGAGGGTGGTCAAAAGTATAGGGAGGTGAAAATCCTTGCTATCCTTTTGAACTTATACCCATTTCCTTTATTCCAAATCTACTCTCTGGAGTGAGGTGTTGAAATACTATGGGGTCTGTTTGAAATTTATCAATAAAATTCTGTCGCGCAATTGCGATATTGAATGCAAACTGATCTGCTTTGTCCAACGCCACGTTTTACGTGCTTTAGTCCCGATACCTTACATTTCTTTCATCGCATTCAGCCGTAAGGCAAACTCATCGTAGGATGTAGACCCTCTGCTTATCTAAAGGGCTTACTGTCTTGGAGTTCCCAGGAGCCTTGATAAAAGTTTGGATAGATTTAAAGATTGATCAAACGTCAAAACTCCTCGGAGCAAGTAAGCCGTCAGGACAAGATGGCTTTGCTCATTGTTTTCAAGATATCCAGATCCCAGATACGAACGCTTTGCAATTCTGTTTGACGCCAATACTCTCCGGTTAAGCTCAGGAGAAGTGGATGCCTATGCTCATTAATACCGCGGACGAACAAAGGCCAACCACTGGGAATATTAATGCATATTCGACTTTCCGCGTGCG
Source organism: Penicillium argentinense (assembly GCF_028826775.1). Classification (NCBI taxonomy): domain Eukaryota; kingdom Fungi; phylum Ascomycota; class Eurotiomycetes; order Eurotiales; family Aspergillaceae; genus Penicillium; species Penicillium argentinense. The sequence goes on along the minus strand of NW_026622661.1, from coordinate 3,136,964 downwards.
ACGTTTAAGAGGGACTGCCACGGATTACATCCAATCTCCCGATCTCCCGGGTCACGACTTCATGGCAAAAAAATCGCATTTTGCTGCCTTCTTCCCCGACGAGGAGATCGGACAAGAAGAATGGGAGAAACTACTACCAGTCGAAGAGATGAACGGCCGCTAACTTGGCGGTAAAGCGGCCAGTGGCGCTACTAGTCCCCGAGGTGAGCGAGGGCGATGGGTCTCGCATAGTGACCTGATCACTGAAGTGGCCCTGATTAGTCACCGATAGATCACATGACTCTACTGACTAACGTGATCACTGAGTCTGAGCCCGTGCTGACATCTACTCGTTAAGCCTGAGCATATCAAAAGAATTAAAAGAGAATTTTTTTACACGTTCACAACGGCGTTGACACCCTTGACTGGGATGAAGATTATTCTTTGTTTGTCTATCAGGTCTCGTTTCTCCGAGCCCTCATAAAAGCGGCCCCAGCCAAAACAGGAAAGCATCACTCGTCAGACATTATCCTGTCTATACGGTGGCATATATATAGAATGGGTGTAAGACAATGCACACTCATCGATTCTGCATCTGTATATAATTGCGTAGCTCCGCCGTGGCCTTTCCATCCGGCTGCCACTGAAGGCCCTGATCCAAGGCCGTCAGACCCTCGGCACACCGTAACGAAGGGTCGGCGCCACACTCCAACAGAACGGCGACAAGCTCGGAATGACCCTGCAACACGGCAGTGAACAGTGGCGTCTGACCATGCGTATCCGTCGCATTGACATCCGCCGTCCGCGAACCCGACAATAACGTCCGCACAATAGATATATTGTTCCGCTCCACAGCCGCATGAAGCGGCGACGTCCCCGCCACATCCGGATTCTGGAGATCTACCCGCGAGCAACTCTTCAAGACAGCGACCATCTCGTCATTCCCCGATATGGCCGCTACCAGCAGCGGCGAATGATGCATCCAGGAATCACTCAGATTCGGGTCAGTTTTCTCCCAGGTCAGCAAGTACCGCACCACGTCGATGTGGTTCCGATCCACCGCAATGGAGAAGGCGCCGCGGCCGTGCCCCCGCACTCGCGCCGTTCGGATCCAGTCGGTCCCCAAAATAGGAGACGAGGTATTCGACAATGTCGAGGTGGCCCGAGATAGCCGCGTAGAAGAAGACATGCTGGCAATGGGCCGGGGATTGGTCCCCGTTCAAGATAAATCGTAAATGGGAGGCGAGGATGAGGTCGACTTCAATGCCTTTTGGGATGCGCGGGAGAGGGCTGTTGCACCTTGGGTATTGGATACGCGGGGATCCACGCGGTTCCCGCTTAGGAGGACGGGGATCATATCGGGCCGTAATGTCACGGCGGTCATGAGGGCTGTGTCGCCGAATTTATCCTGGAGGTTGGGATCGGTGCGTTCGTCTTTGAGGAGGGCACGGGCGACGCCGGCGTGGCCGTGTTTTACGGCCCAGGTGATTGGGGGCCGGATGTACTTTCGATCGCGCGAATTGGGGTTTGTGTCGAATTGGGCGAGGAGGAGCGTGAGGACTGTGAGGCTGCCGTGGTAGGCGGCCAGCATCAGAGGGGTGCATCCTTTGATGAGATCATCTTGGTCAGTGACGGTGGTGACGTCGGCGCCGGCGGCGATGGATTTCGAGGCGGTGGTGAGGTTGTTGTGGATGGCGGCCCAGCAGAGAGCCTGAGAGAAGAGCTTTGCGTCGAGCTTGAAGAGCGATGAGGTGAGAAGGGCGAGGGTGGAGTGGTTCAGTTGGGCGAAGGCATTGAGGGCCGGGAGGTCGAGATAGCCGGCGATCTGGAGGACGATTTCCTTAGGCAAGTGACCAAGGCTGCAGCGGTGGTCGTCGGAGTCATCGGCCATGATGTGTGCGAGTCGAACATGGGCAGGTGGTCGTTGAAAAGCTCCGGGCCGTGGCGCTCAGCTGGACAGGCTGCGGAAATTTAGGGCGCAGGTGCGTTCATGTTCGAGGCGATGCCGCTGCGATGGGGAGGACAGCTTCAAGATATGCACCCGATACTCGGCGCATGTCTCCTTGCTGCGCGGCTTGCATGCACCCGGAGGTCAGGTCAGGTCAGGTCAGGGTTGTGCAAGTTGTGCAGCGGGCTTGCGATGGTGGGCCCCGCCCGGCGTCGTTCGCATGTGGGATGTGGGGGGGGGATTGCGGCGGGCGATCGACGTGAAACCCGGCTTGGGCGATCGCGATGGGCCATGAAACCGGCAGTCGTCTCACGACTGTCGCAGTGGTAGGCATCACGATTTTGATTATTCGAGTTGTATAAAAGAGGGGCAGGGATGCTATTTTAAAGTCGGATTGTCTAAGTATACACCACTGTGCTACTCCTGCCCCAGATTCCTTCCATGAATGTTTGTCGCCGATAAGATAAGCGTTTCCCGGGCGACTGGTCACGTTCCGCCGGTCACGTTGACACTTTGTTCCTCTCAAAGATCAATGGGGGAATGCGCAGGTCGTTCGCTCTTCCTTCTCTGGGACTGTCGAGCCAGCAAGATGTCGCAATACCAGCGCAGCCCGACTAAATATAAGAGCCAGCCCGGGTTGTTCAAAGACGGCCTGTGGCACTGCGATTGCCACCTTCGCCCGCCCGCTGTCAAGTTCCAGGTCAAGAAGGAGGGGAAAAACCATGGCCGATGGTGTATGTGTTGACCAACTCCGAAATAGTAGATAACGGACGAAACTGAAAGTATCAGTCTATACCTGTCAAAAACAACCGCCTCAGAAATGCGGCTTCTTTCTATGGGAGAACGACGCAGAGATTCGCGCAAAGTCCGTCAACCTCTCTAACTCTCGCTCTGAACATGATCCCCGCGATTCCACCCCACGAACCCCATCGAAGAGCACTCAAAGCCAAGGCGGTCTCCTCACTCCACAGACCGGCCATCGCGACTACTACGGCACTCCGCCCCGCCCCGCGCAGTCCTCCCCGAGGAGCGCCCGAGTAGCCCAGATGATGGCAGAGGATACGGGAGACTACAGCGACACCGAGGATAGCGATGAGATAGCCCAGCTGTTACTGTCCACGCAAGCCGCCGAGCAATACCAGTCACAGTCCGACGTTGTCTACCCGGAGTTGCCAAACAAAGTACAGCGAACACCGACAACGTTCTCACCCGGCAAGCGCAAGCTCTTCGCCGCCCACGGAAGTCCGAATGGCCGCGAAGATCTGTTCAGCTCAACAGTGATTCCAACGACTTCCTCGTCTCGGCCGACCTTGTCCAGCCGTGTGCCACCCTCTTCGGCGGAACTGTGCGTGACGCCCACGCCGACTAAATACCACAACGTCCTCAGCTCGACCTCCGTCCCCCACAAGTCTGAGCTGGCACGCGAGGCCACCGCAATTTTTGAAAAGCACGATGTAGTCCTATCGAACAAGGCCCTTGACGAGCTGGTCGAGCTGCTGAATCGCCATGACTTGAAACTGCAAGGTGTCAATCGCGGTCGAGAGATCACCCGGCTGGCTCTCAAGAAAAAGGAAGAGGAGCTTTCCAAGAAAGACGATGAGATTCGGTACTTGCATGAGAGAATCACGAATCTGCAGGCCCAGAGAGAATTGGATCAGAAGCTCTTGGACTCGATGAGCAGTGGGCTCAGCTGATAATGCGTCGGATGTGTGTTCGGATCACAGATTCAGCTTAACGATGTTATGAGATACGCTATTTTAGTCCCGAGCGATTGGACAATGCAACCAAATTGATTTTCGGCTTATACACAGCACTCTTGCAAAGCTGCCCTCTCGACCCCCTCGTACTTGATGACCGTTTGCATAATAGGATGGAGCCCGGGTCTCAACCTTATCACTATTTATCTATACCGCAAAACCACCATTTGTCCCTGAACAAATGTTACATTGATGAATACAGAGGGACAGGTGAAGACCTCTTCGGGACCAGGTTACAGGTCAGCTAACCCTCACTGAACCTCATCGCACCCTCAAGTCACGTGAAAAGTGGGTTTTCAGTAGCTCATCACACCCTAGACCCACTTATGTTGGTATTTATCCCTGTATTGCTGTAGTAACCATGTAAATAATCCTCATTTACCTTATAAATTAAAAACACGCCTGTTTTTATCCCGTCTTCGCCTTACGCAGACAACATGGAGCACCAACCAGTTGCTAACCAGTTCTGGTACCCCTGGAGGGAAATGCCTCTCAACCAACTGCTTAATCTTGATCCAAGCGCAGAGAATCAAGATAGGAGTGATGAGGACCTCTCTATCTTGAATCAAAGTAATGATACTCGTATCATACATGAACGAAATGAAGCAACAGCCGACCCCAATGAGGTAAATATATATCTCTTATACTCCAACTAGTTTTTACTTAGTCTCTAATCAATTAATCTCTAGCAACCCGAGCCACAGGTCACAATTCCACTCTCAGGTGGTACGCACGATGTAGTAGAAACTGCCAAGATCGAGCATGTTATTTCGCTCCCAGAATACCCACAAACCCATGATTAGGGCTGTTGCGAATACGAATATTCGCAGGAATCGGTATTATTCGTTATTCGTATTCGCAACACACGAACACTGCGAATATTATTCGCAGTTTTATTCGCAGTACTAAAAGTGTGCGAATAATTATTCGCACTAAGGCTGCGAATACGAATAATATTCGCAAGATGTCACGTGCAGCTAGAATAGTGGAGCAAAAAAATAATTCCTAGTCACCCAATGCAAAATCACTCTTCTGTACAATTCGTGCTATATTCTTGACTCTTTGCAGAGATATTTATCGCCCAAGATGCTGACTCGTGGGAACCATCCGAATTACCTTGCTCTAAACGATGGCTATGAAGATGAAGCCCCCTCTGAAGATTGGCTATCAAACCTAATAGAGAATCCGATAGCTCAGCATCCAGAAGAGCTTAGCCTACTGCCTCTACCGCATACCTCTGATCTGTCAGTGGTGACTGCAGATACCGATTCTTATCTTGATTCTCTGGATGAAGTGTTACCTTCAGAATCAGCCTCTCAACTACCTCCTCCAGCTACTGGTTCCCAAATTTCCCGCCCAAAAACACTGAAAAACGACTGGTTATGGGGTTTTCTTCATGTTAGAGAGTTCTCTAGCGAATGGATCGAAAAGAGAAGCAGAAAGAAGAGGCTCATCGATCGCGAAATCAGTTGTACGGCTATTGATAAAGCCACAGGGAAGAAATGCAACTGGTCTACAACAGATTCGAAGCGACAGACTTCTACCACTAATATTCGGCTCCATTTGAAGGAGAAACATGGGATTTTACCCCTAATGGCCCTGAGCAAGTGATTACTACACCTAAATCTACTCTTCTGAGCCTATGGGGTAGTAAGGCAAATATCACGATTCAACAAAGTCTTGAAAAGAACCTTCTTCGCTGGGTTGTGAGCAGTAAGCAGCCTTTCACAGTCATTGAATCACCAGACTTTCAGCAACTCTTTAAGGATATACCGGGGGTTTCGCTCCCTTTTTCCTCTCGCCATACCCTTCGACAGCGTCTCCTAGAAGATTTCGACCAACAACGCGCTAAATTGAAAGAGGAGCTTGCGGCGACGTGCAAAACAATTGCTTTATCTCTTGATGTCTGGACTAGCAAGAATCACCTACCAATCCTTGGTGTTATTGGTCATTGGCTCACAGAAGAATTTGATTATCGTGAGAGAGTCCTAGAGTTTACAGAGCTTCATGGACCACACAGTGGGGAGAATCTAGCTACGGCTATTGAAACATTACTTATTGAACTCAATCTTGAGCACAAATTACTCTCAATTACTGGTGATAACGCTAGCAATAATGAGCGGATGGTGCTACAACTCTTTGAAAAGTTACAGCAGTCCGGAGCGAATACCATATTCTGTGGTCTAGGAAGCTATGTGCGGTGTTTAGCGCACATTATCAACCTGATCGTGAAGGATATCCTTTCCGCTCTCAAGTCTGGTAATACAGAAGAGGCCACTTCTGTCTGTGATAACCTTGATAGAGGGGAACATCACTCATTCCATACACTTGAACCACTCGCTAAGCTTCGTATCCTGGCTATCTGGATCTACCGAAGTCCTCAACGCAGACAGGCGTGGAAAAACAATTGCAAGCGTATGAACCTTCCCGAAAAGTTCATTCAATATGATGTTGATACACGATGGAATTCTACCTTCCGCATGATAAGTGACGCTCTAAAGGTGAGCTACTAGCACTCAACGATACTTTAATAAGACTAAATACTAATGCTTCTAAGTCAAAGGACCAGCTTGAGAAGTTCATTCATTACGAGACAGAGTTTCTACCTTTCTCGACAAAAGATTGGGAACGACTTTCACAAATCCACTCTATTCTCTCAAAATTCGATGAGTTCACCTTGTTTGTCTCAGAGAAAAGGCCCCAGATCAGTCTCACAGTGCCGGTCTATTATGAACTTCATGATTTACTACATGATGCTGCGGAGCGTAAGGAGGATTTTGCAGACATTGATGAGGATATTGCAAGTGCGGTTAGGCAAAGTATCAAGAAGTATATGAAGTACTATACTTTTATGGATATCTCTGATACATACTATACTGCTCTGATTCTGGATCCTCGTGTGAAAGGAGACCTCCTCCTATACGAATTGGAAGATAAAGCCACTAGCAGGGAGATTCTTCAATCTCTCCGTGATGACCTTTATTCCAAATATCCAGAGACTTCAGACCTACTTAGTATAGCAGAGCCCTCAGAGCCCAGTCACAAGAAGCAAAAAGTTGGAAGCCGGATGTTACGAAGGCTACAGCCTCACGATAAGCCTCAAGTATCTGATATTGATCGATATTTTGACAGTGCTCGGGTTGATGCTAGTGATATGGAAGATCCAAACTGGTTATGTGATTGGTGGAGGGTTCATAAACATGACTACCCTCGGATGGCTGCTGCTGCTAGAGATTACCTAGCAATCCCAGCCTCTGAAGTTTCGGTTGAGAGATTGTTCAATGCAGGAAGAGATGTACTTGGAGTACGGAGATACTCTATGAAGGCAGAGACGATGAGGGTTTTAATGTTGTTGAATGATGTTTATAAGTAATAGTGATTCGACTGGACAACTATATAGAGAGCAGTCTCAATTTCTAGTGTTTCCTCTGGTGTTCTATAAATGATAATTCAATTTAACTCCGCAAATCCGTAATATATATACCCATAACATGCTAGCTTCAAGTACTTACTCTAAATCTGTATAACTACTTTGAACACGCACTTCTAAAAGTAAGATGAGTCTAGCAGTAGAATCTACTACACTCCTTATATTCCTACTCTACAAGACTTACAAGTATAGAAATCTTACCTTAACCCTCTACGTAACCAAGTAACTAACTAGTTAGCATATACTTAATTAACTAGTCAACCATCATCATCCTGGAGGATTACATAATAATTCGGGGATTGCGAATATTCGCCGAATATTCGCAGACTCGCGAATAATTTATTCGTAATCCCGATTTGCTGCGAATAATATTCGCAAAATTTATTCGCAAAGCAAAAATCTCGCGAATAATTATTCGTACGAATATTCGCACGAATAATATTCGCAATTACGAATATTCGCAGCAGCCCTACCCATGATCTTGGCTATGCATATGTGGTCAACCTCCGAGGACTATCGTATGAGCAAGCATCTCAGGTTCTCACTTCAGTATGTATCTCTAGAAACTAATACTAAACTACTTACTAACCAGTTACTTAGATACAGTACTCCTACGCTAAAGTTGGGACCGAAACAGTTGCGTTTAATCCATTCCTTGGTTGCAAGACTAGGAAACGAAGGTTAAAATGCACTGGGGTTTCTATCTGCACCTTCGCACATCCGTTAATTATGTCTTCGCAACATTACCTTGCTGATGAAGATCTATTCACATCGCTTTCAGAGACCCGGCGGCGAATCAAGCAAGAAGATAGCCTGACTTTGCAGCAAAAGGCTAGCATGAGGTAAGATAATTAGTTTGTAACTAAAATAGAACTAATCCTAACTTCTATTAGCTTCTACCAGGTCCATCAGGAGAGGTTTCACATGAAAACTGCATGTAAAAACTCTATAGACAGCTGTAAGCTAGTCTATGGGACCTACCATGAACCAGTAAGCTTGCTAAATAGGTCAAGGAAAGCCAATTGCTAACTAGTCAACAGACCATTGATGGGATCCATCATCCCTTCCTCGCATGCAGTAATCGCACCCTTGAAAATAGGACTCTGCACTTCCATCGAAGCCTAATAGGGAAAGAGACCTCTCTAGATATTAGATACCTCCAGTATCTAGTAGATGGAAATATACCCTCAAGCTTTGACCACTGCGGTGTGGTTGAGCCGCGCTCTACGCGGCGTAAGGACTGCGGTATGTCTTTGATAACTAGTTATACACTAGTTACTAACTCGTGTGTAGGTATTATGCACCCTCAAGGGCAGGGTAAATTAACCCAGCAACAGTGTGGCGTACAATTTCGCATATGGATCCCGATAGACTTAGCAGCGTGCCCATACGCTCTTTTCTACTCTCGCGGATGTCATAGTCACCCACCACCTCCTCCAAATAAGGCACCATACCTTATTATGGGTGATATATTGAATCTAATTTGTCGAAACCAGACCCCAGACTTAACCCTTAGTAAGTAATCTTATCCAGCTACTGACTAATATCTAACTAGTTAACAGCGTCGTTCCTACAAAGCCCAGCTCTTCGTGAATACTGCCAGGAGAGAAAATGCATGACACTCTCTCAGATCCATAAAAGCTTCGTGAATATGGACCGTTTTCGAGCCGTTCTCACTAAACAACGTGCCTTTCGATACCCCAAGGGTAGAGATATTGCAGGTATTCAACATGAACTTCACCGTGATCCAACTTTGCAGGTAGGACAACAGGAACTAGTTGTGATTTACTTACTAATTGATTATTAGTCATATATACGGGAGGTCTATGATAATGAGTATGGTCTTTTCGTCTTCTGCGCTCTTGAAGCCCAAATTCGATATTTAGCCTCACTTGACTCATTTGAGGTGGATATGTCGTATAAACGGGTTAAAGGCGACGTCATCGAAGTAATATTCGCAACCCTTATACAGGAGCATGGCAAGAGTAAGTATAACTACTCCCTAACTAGTTCTTTACTAATTTACGTCTTAGTCTTTACTCTATTCCGCGTCTTCACAGATCAAGAGTCACCAAATGCTTATGAGTTTATCTTTAGCCGAGTATTCTACTTGATCCAGAAGATTACGAACGAATCAGTGAGGTTTCATTATCTACATAACAAGGGCTTCAAGGCTATTGTTACAGATATGTGCCCTAATCAGATGACTGGTATAGTTTATTATTTTATTTTTACTAGCCTTTGACTAGCTTTTAACTAATTCAACCTAGGTCTCGGGCAGCACCTCCAGAGAATAGACCCTTTTCGTCGCGAGCGTGGCTGGCAACTACGGAATATTTTGATATTCTGCAAGGTGCACTTTATGCGCACTGTGGCAGAATTATTCCCTGAGACTTTAGATGGAACATATCATCTAGCCCGGGAACGATGTATGAGCTTGCTTAGCTCTCAGACGGAGAGGGAGTATCATGGGCTACTTGACTTAATTGCGGGTATGTCCATTATAAGTGGTTACAAAACGAGTTGCTAACTAATAAGTAGGACACTACCCAGACTTAGTTGACTGGGCAAACCACAAGCGACATCCAATTATCTCTGCTGGTTTATGTAGAGCGTGTTCGTTAATAAATCCGGATTTCTATAAGGATATCAGGAATCATACGAATGCGGTTGAACAGAGCCACTACAAGTCCTATTTTCTAGGCATACACGATAGCCTGCTTGGTGCAGTGATGAAGTAAGTTCAAAGTCAACTATTTATAATTTAGTTATTAACTAGTTTACAAGGTCCAGATTGCTAGATCTCCAAGACGTCGAGCAATATCATATTCGTGAGCGTTATGGTAGTAGGCATTCATATCGATGTGATAGCCAACAAGCGAGATGGAAGAGGAATCTACAGAGAGAAGGTAAGACATAACTAGCTAAAACCTAGTGATTAGTCTAGGTACTAATATTAACAATTTAACACAGACCGAAAGAGAGATTGTTTCTTACAAGAGCAGCAAGAGAAGATTAATGCAATAGTCTCTCAGGAGGATCTAATTCTCCATCAATCGAGCTCATCTGGTAGAATGATCAAACGGTCCCGTTCTACACGGGGAAGGTCATCATCAAGATGTAGTTCCCAGAGCCGTTCCCAAAGCCGTTCTCAGAGCCCTGCAGTGTAAGTGACTACGATAGCTAGATATTGATTAGAAACTAACTAGTTGATAGGACCCCATTCTCATTACCCTCTCGGTCTGACTCTCCAGACCTTCGCCGTACTGCCTCAGTGAACCTACATAACCAAGCATCTATTGACGAAAATCAACGTCAAGCGCAGCTTAGGTATCAGGAAGAGAAACAGCGGATAGAACTAAGGGTAGAATTTGAGAGAAAGGAGTATGAGGTAAGGCTTGAGGAGCAACGGAGGGTAATAGAAAGACAGAAAAGACAGGATGAACTTGCATTTGAGAAGAGTGTGATGGAAAATGAGTTATTAGCTATTCAGCTTGCTAATTTGAAGAAACAGTCAGGACAGAACTAGTATAAAACTAGTTCTAATCTGACATTTTTAATATTCTGCATTTAAAAAGTTGTTCTTGTTACGGGTCAAGAGAAAGATCAAAATCAAACTATACTATTCAAAGGAAAAGAAAGAACTAGTTCAAAGGTAGTTCAGGGATCCTTAATAGTATCAGAGGGATAAGGGGCAAACTCCTCAAAGATATCACACTGAGTACGGCGAGCATGACTGCAACATCCTGAAAGTTTTAAGTAAAGTAGTTCTGAACTAGTTAAGAATTGCTAAAGACTCACTTCGCGAAACATTATCGAGCTTACACTGCTCACAGGGAACGTCCACACCCATTTCCATAGCCTGGCGCTTTAGCTCAGACATATTGATCTATTAAGAAACTGTCATTTAGTTAAGAACGAGTAATATACTAGAGGATATCCACTCACAGTACCATCGCGCTTAAGAGGAAATGCGGGCTGAGGGGCACTAGCTACACGAGTGTCGTACCGAGATTTGAGGTCATTGTAAAAGGCTATAAATTAGTTAGAGACTAGTTTAGCATATCAAATATCTTTAACTTACCGATAGCAGCTGCATCACGCTCAGCTGTGATTGAACCTCCGCCCTCTCCCTCGCAAATCTCGTTATGCTTATCTCTGATATGAGCCTTAAGGGCGTTGGTGTTTTGGAAACGGTTCTATGACTAGTTAAAAACCAGACTTAGAAGATTATCGTTATGAATATAAAGTCATATACCATATTGGCACAGGGATAGTAACGACAGAGCAATTCGCCTGGGTGGATAATAAGAGTGTTCGCTTCCTGTGGCTATATCAGAACTAGTTTAGCATTAGTGGAGGCACTCACGGTCGCTACAGGCATGTCCAACTCATGTAATATGTCCTCCTTCTTCATCGTGGTATACCATAAATAGGTGTCCTACAACCAGTTCAGAGCTAGTCAGTTCTCTCATCTCTTCTCTCACTTTATTAAACTTTATTACTCACAGCTGTCTTGTACTTCGGCATGTTGTAAATTGAAGTTGAACTAGTTCGTGATGCGATAATCCAGCAGAAAAGAGCGGTCAGGGACGGCTCCTGAAGTGTTCAAGAACCAATAAGGGAGGCGGTGGGTTGAAGGAAGGAGGGTAAGGTTTTGTAAGGTGAAATGAGGTGTAAGGTATTTACAGTTGGAACCCACATGTCATGTGACTTGAGGGTGCGATGAGCTTTTTTGGAGGGTGGGCTGAGCTGTAGTCACCTTCGGGACTAGGACGACACTTTGCTGCCTCAGGCACCAATAACATGTCAACTTCCGTATAGTATCCGATCAATTGGAGATATCAATGACTCTGTATTTCCATTACCCCTTATTCACGCTTTTTATGGTCCAATTTAGTTACATAAGCAATGCCGTCGGATCATCCATAGACCCGGTTTCATGCAGTATTCGTAAGGTAATGCCGACACTCCGAATCATGACTCGCGGAAGTATACAAGAAAGTGTACGTGACTCCAGTGTTGACTTCCAGAAGTCACTCTCGGAGTAGGAGGAGCTAGATATATAAGGACATTCCTCCACGCACATGTATTTAGTTCTTCGCGATCAATTGCACATTGTTACTTGGATCTACTGTTGATTCACTTCACCGTTCGATATAAAGCCAAACATCCTACAAGTGGGGGAGCTCTTCGGACTGACCTACTTGGCGCACTCGGCTGGCGCACCTTTGCAAGCATCCTATAGGACCCGAGCCCGTATAAGGCGTCGTACGCAGCGGTACGGTTGTGGACAAGCTTGAAGGCACGCATACTTGAGGCAAGTATCACCCAGGAACCCACCAGTTCACCGCGCCCAGTTAGTAGCGCGTAACAGTTGAGAGGAGCAGTAAAACGCGCCATGTACCTTACGTTATATGCGGCGTAAGATGCCTTATGCGTACGCAAAAGGAACTCATGGAATTTCATGTATTCCTATGGTTTTGATCTTTGCAAGTCAGTGGGGAAGGCCGCCTAGCCCCAAGTAACTCGACGATCCGCTGGAATACCTCTAATCTCGTGGGCGACATATGCTAGGTATCATTCGCGAGGGCGTCTGTTTGTCTCAAAACAACCCAATAGGGTATTCCATCGGCAAATGATCATTTTGTCCGATCATCGGTTGTTTGTAAGGCGACCAAGGGCCTCAACAGCTGCTGATGGCTGTAGGTTTCGATATCTTGCAATGAGCCTGTTGTTATAGTGGCGGCCGTTATTGCCTTCCATATCGTGATATATAGAGATACCGATTCAAACCCTAGTCACATGTTATGCTAATCCTGTCTTTAGTTCTCCGCGAATGGCACATTGTTAGTGTACTTGGATCTACTGTTCATTCATACTTCACTGTTCGATATTAAGTCAAACATTCTACATGAGTGCGTGGTCATGGAGAAAAGAAGGGAGATAGGCAACGAGCTCGCAACGTCCCCAGGCCTTCCGTTCTCTCTTTCAGAGGCAAACCTTCCTCGGGGTTCCATTGAGGCTTACGGTTCAATAACGATGACTCATTTATTACTGTTCATACAGGACGATACACTTTGACAGGGGTTAGGAGACATCTGTCTAAATTGGGTCTAGCTAGTTTCGGAACAGGATTCAAGAAGTAATCTGCGAGTATGAACAAGGGAATCTGATTTCGAATTTGGCAGTATTGACGAACTTAGAGTTAAACGTCTTTTGCATCACTCAGGCGGGAAAAAAGGAATGCTAGGCTGAGGATTCATGAAATACACTGAAATCGAACGGCGTTACCACCCTTTTAGCCTTCTTATGCTTTGCTGAAATTCCTCTGTTCCAGCTCTCCCACTCTCGGATCTCTTCCTCCGCATGCCTGAGTAAGCAAGATTGTTCTTGAGCGCCCTGCTTCAGTCTGAGAAAATTCATTTCCAGTCCATCGATATGTTCTTCTAGAGATTGAATGGATGTTCCGCTCATTGATATTCTCCGGGCTAGCTTGCGGGTGACATCGATTGTAAAGTCACCGCCTTCAGCGATCAAGTTCCCCAGACTCTCCTTTGAACTCTCCTCTGATAGTTTGGTGTAATTTAGCGCTACGTACTGGGAGAGTAGTTCTCGAGCTGGATCTTCCATTTTTGATCTTATTGTTGAGTCGTATATGAGGCGTATGGCGTCCGCGAGATGCAGAAAAAATGGATCAGTTGGTGTATCGCATTTGAGAAGAAGCTGCGTTAGGCGCTGTAGGGCCAAAGTCTCGAGTCTGGAGAACAAGAATTGGTGTGCGAAACAATAAATCTTGGCGTGCATGAGGGCTATGTTTCCTAGGTGCCCGTCGCAGGCATGAGACATCTTGGTGAAAGAACCTGCCGCTGTCTGCATAGTCTCTAATGGCAGGCCAGCTTGCAAGCATCGACTCAAAGGGGTAAGCGGTCGTTCCAATTGTTGTTCCTCCGTAATTGCGGAGTCGGATGCCGAAAATCCTGCTTCGGGTTTATTGATCGCTTGTCCAGCTAAATGAAAACTCTATATTAGTCGACTGCAGATAGACGTATGACAGGGCCATGGGAATTACAATTGTTGTCATTTTCTTTATCTTCTAGGAGTTTTTCGCCAAATATTGGTTGACCTTGCACATCATAATCCTTCACGTAGAGATAGCTCAAGGCGCATTCAACGGTGTCTTCATCGAACTCAGTCCAGTCAATGGTCTCACTTGATCCATTTTTGATTCACTGATCGCTGACACGGGTTTTCAATACCGGTGAGCCGCTCGATAAAAGGACTCCGGGGTGGATGTAGTAAATAGTCTTCTGGGATCCGGCAATGATCTGGACTGGGCAGTCCTTGAATATACTCCGTCAATGTCAGTGCCAGAATGTGTGACTATTGACAGGCGCCTACCTAGGATCTTGTAGGAAATTCGTTCGTGAAGCCATCTTTCAGCGAATTCTTCGAGTTCTCGAGCCGATGATGACGTAGGGAGAAGCGCACGAAGTGGCCAAAGTGGTTTCGAGAAGGAGAAGGTGACAAACTGAGGGGGTGGTCAAATACCACTAGGACCCTTCGGGATGGGCTTATTCATCGTTCACCCAATTTCCACCTAGTTAGTATGGTGTCATAACACGCCATAGTTCAAATATAAAGACCCCTGAGATCGCTCAACCGATCTCAACAACCTGCAATCAATCATCTTATTCTGTTTGACATCTTCAGTACTAGCCAATACATCGATTCCTCATCCTGACAGAAGGCCTTATCCCGTAAGAGGGGTTTCAGAGGGTAAACCAAATCCAGGATTAGGTGACAGCAAATAGAGATTAGTCAGTGACGGCACACTCGCTGCATGAGGCTAGAATATCGATGATTGGTTGATTGCGCGAAGGAAATGCCACTTGGCAAAAGCAAGTGTCGGATTATATGGAAAAATAAAACTCCGAGTGAGTGAAAAACCGCTACAGTACAGTACAGACAGAATTAGGGAATTTCTGAACTCCTTCCTAGCATCGAGCCAAAGATCGGTGGGAAAACGCCAGTGGTCTAATTACTTTGAGGGAGTATCAAACTACTCGAGTTTGATATGTACTGTTCCGCAAGGCGACGAGAGAACCCAGACGTGTTATTGTTCCAAGATAGTGTTGTAATTCAAAGGAAGATTGCTTGTATTCCTTCTGGACAGAAAACTTGAGGGTTTATATACACATGCGACCTCCAGATTGATTTCCAATCAAAGCTGGTAATTCCGTGAGGTTAGGAATTGATTCCGTTACGATACGACATGTCACAACAAATTGACTTACTTGCTCACTACTCACGAACTTCCTTATCATATTGTGATATTTGGCACAGAATACGCGGTATGGTCTGGTACTGACAACCCTGGTTAGGTCAGTCAGTACAGTGTGGAACAGGCTTACTAAGTTCCATTCGGAATACTGAATCTCCGATTCAGTACGCTAATGTATATAAGACCGTATGCCCCAGATAGTTTTCAGAACCAGACAATCCCTTCTGTTGAGTTATCACAATATTACTAAACCCGTCAGCCACGACTTTCTCAATTTGACGCAACACTTGTGGAAGCAACATAACACATGACATATAATAGACTCCTAGTAGCTCAATCATTCTTCCGAACTTTGTTGGCCTAAGATCCGTCAGAGAAATATGGCTCAGGCGATTCATCCACGGTTGTCCTCGTCACCTGACGAGTTAGTAGTATCCCTCTTTCGCCAGCGATCCAATTGACTTCGTTGCTTCATGGAAATGACAAACCGCTCCTCAAAAACAGACCGCACTGCAATTCTCGTGCTCTTCTTGAAGGTGCCGGGGTGTGAGACAATGAAGAGCACCGCGTTATAAACCTTGGCATGTTCATTTCTTTCATCGCCGAATTCGCCTCGTATTATCAGGAATAAAAGCCGAAATGCCGCGTCCCGTGCTCGAGATTTATCGCCCCTTACACCTCGATAACTCTTATACCCGAGCTCGTAAACAGTTTTGCAGGCTCTCAAATCAACAAAGATATTTTCGATTGTCTTCCCGGCTGGTACGTCAATCCCAAGGAAATGATATGTCTCACAGAGAGTGTGATATCTGGGAATATTCCCTCGCAAACAGCGGAAACATTGCCGATAGCCTGATTCCAAGCCCTTGAGTGCAATATCAAACAAAGGAATATCGCGATGAATGAAATCTGTATTTTGCGGCTGGGCAAGACGTTGAAATCGGACAAAGGATGATAAATATGGTATCGTCAAGAGGTCAACATTGTGGAACGTATCCCCAATTTTCAGTGTTGTTCTGCGAGAAATCGATTCATTCGCTTGAGTCGATCCCTTTTTATCACCGAATTTCGAATAAAGATCAACCGGTAACATTCTGCTACCTTCTCTCTTCGAAACCGCAAGGCTATCACTTCGGCCGTCATATTTTATGATGGCATTCCCATCATTCTCTCTCACCACTCTAATAATCTCCTTGATCAATACCACCAAGCTCCAAATATCATGAGCATGGTCTTGCTCCCATCTATGAATATCACAGGTGACGTCTTCGACTTCCGGCGGTTCAAATGTGCCACTTTTGTGGTAGGCACGAACAAGATTTGGTGTTTGCGATACCCATAGCTGTGGAAGGACTTCTTGGATGTCGATTGGCTTATGGAACACACGTGTTTTGATCTCAAGAGTTAAATCGATTGGTATCCGTTTTCCTTTTTCTTGGATCGCCAATTTGGACTCGGTAGCACGCCGAGAGTAATTTTCGGATCGCGAAAGAGACAGGTTTTCCATCATGTTCAGAATATCCTCATTTCCCGAACTACGAGGTTGAAGTTTTGAAGCTACTTCGACATATGCGTCTGTCTCGTAACGTAGCATTAATTTCAAATCACCCAAGTTATAGGAGATAATCCGATGGTGTCCTGTGCTACCGGACACTTGGGCTGTGGTGAAAGCTTTTTCAAACTGGTGGCCGTAACCTCTGAAATCCAGTGGCCCGATGAATGTATGTGTTTCGGTTTCTGCCCTACAAAAAATCGCTGTATTGTCCTTGACCTCAATTTCAATGGTAAACGGCTCCGGCCCGTTCCTGGAGAGATTTGGATTGATATATGACAGAAGTTTGCGAACGTTGTTTCGATCAGTTATCACGTCAACTTCGTGTATATCGTACGAAGGGCGTTCGGTGTACAAGGAGCGGAAAAGTGGCTCGAGTGGACTTTCAGGAAGGCGAAACGCGTTTTGAGCAATGTAAATCAGCCCAGAGTCTTTGGTCACTTTTTTGGCGGCTTTGGGTGGAGACCAAAGAGGCGGGCAGCCGGGGACAGCGATAGTGGGGCTGGAAGATTCAATCCAATTATAAGAAGACAAATGCTCCACATTCGTGATGGATGGTCCGATCATCTCTGCATTTGCTAACTCGAAGCAAGGGCGAGGTATGTCTGTGATCCAGGTAGAATCCATTGCTGCCTTTCTTGCTTGATGAAATTATACTAGCCAAGGAGAACGAGATTTGGATTGAGTCTCTCACGGTATTTGAATCACCGAAAGTCATATATTACCCCGCACGGGCTAAGACAACGAGGACTTGCATAATCTGGCCTTCACTTTTACGCACTGCTAATATGGCTTGCACAAAACCTTCGAATTTCGAAGTTTCAGGTTCTCGAGTCACTGCATCAACCGTAGAAATAACGTAAAAACCAACCACTCCAAATCCCAAGCCCTAAGGCCTCTTATTCCCCTGTGTAACAACAGAGCACCCTGAAGGGGATAACGAGCCTTTCTCTGACCGACTTCTTTTGCGGCGTGGGAGGTTAGAAAGAGGAAAGAGGCAGGTAAAAATCCCTGCAGCAGGTAATGAGGAGAACGATGCCGTACGTGGCGTGAGATGTGATAGGAAGCTGCCTATAGAACTGTCAGTATCTTTCCACGCAGAGCATGCTCTGGGCTGTCATTTGATGCCATCAAAGGCACGAACGACACACAATCCTGTTGCTTATGGACTTGCTGCATTTAGTAGCATCATCTGCCTGATAGGTGGTGAACTCACCACTGGAACGCCCCAGCGCTAAAAAGAAACGATATGTGTCATGGACGTAATCTATTGGATGTGGCGACACCACGTCAGTTCACTCCTCACTGCTTAAAAGCATCATTTCCTTGGATGCAGTGACACGTTGCAAAATCAAAGGAAGCTTGTGACAATCGATATGATTCCGAAATCATCAGGGTGACACAGCCCGTCTCCAGTCTACTTGGGGTTGAGCGGCGCAAATGCTTCTTCGTAGGGTACGAATTGGCATAGCCACATGAATATGAGACAGATGAAACAGGATGAACCATTCGTGATGATTGGAGGAACAATAGGGGTACCCATTACGTCTACGGCAAGACGGGCCAGCCCGTGCGGGCCGGGGTGCGTTGCCAGGTCAGCCTCCACAAGCCAGGATCGCCAAATCAGCATCGCCAAGTCAACTTCGCCAGGATCGAGTTACGAAACACGAGGCTCAATCACAAGGGCTTTTACAACGATCTGTATAGTAACGGGTTACGCCCGATATGCGTCACCACGTAGGATTGCACACCTGGCCTGGCGTCCAGGCCCTTAACAGATTCCATTGGTTCAGTCTGACATACACCACCAAGAATCCTTCGGAATTCCTGACGGGAAACTTTTGCGAGATGATGTTATTCTGCAATGCCTAATACCTAATTCGCAATTATCTTCTGAGTATTCCAAATCCACTTCGCTTCCAACAAGTAACCTGATATGCGTAACATTGATGCGAGTAAAAATGACGCCGATTCCTGCTTCGCTTCATGTGGTTCGTAGCTGTCCGTACTTCCTGAAATGGTTGTCTCTTGGTGGCCCACCTGTAGGTCGTGGCCCCTCGTAAGGCAGAGACCATAACATTACCCTTCTCCTTTGCGGAGGACACAGCTTGCTTAGATTTTGGACGAATGGTGAGTCGAACACGTCGGTGATGCAAAGTGTTCTGGACTATGCATCTTGATGACAGGTTTTAATTGGTCGAATTCTTCCGATGATGCAATATAAGGCAACCGATTTTGTTGCCCGATTTACTTCCCCATCCGCCGAATTGATTGACGTTAGTGCACGTGGCGACTTTCAGGCTTTTAAATTTTTTAGACGGAAAGCTTGAGGCTTCGAATAGAAAGTTCTACCATCGATACCGATAATATGCCACACCGAGGTCAAAAGAGACCAAAGCCCGTCAAACTATGGTCATTGTTCCCGACGCTTCATACAGTGACGCCCGTTATTGCCTTCCATATGGGGGAACAGAGAGAGACTCTTTCGAACCCTGAGCACATGTGAAGCTAAACCTAATATGAATTTCGCGTAAGTCACGAGTTATAAATATACATGTAATAATACCTAGCTTCGTATCCCTTTGTATAGATACAAGACTCTGGAAGCCTAGACGACTAGAAGGCTCCATGCAAACCAAGCAAACTAGGCAACCGTTAGTAGTCTAGTAACTTCCCTCTTCCATCCCTCAGTTGCTTCACTGCAGAGGATCTAACGCTGTTCTGCGGACTCTCCGCGAATAAAGTAGTTACTCATCCATTTGTTGCTTACAGGCATTCTCTTGTTTTTATTCTTATCTCAGCTGTGCGTTTAGCGTCGTGTTACACCACATGAAATATATCTACCAATCAACTCGTGCTGCGGCAGCGATGCGTTGTCCTCAGGAGGTACGGCTGCTGCTTCGAAGCGGGGTAGCCTTTCTCCCAGAAATGTGTTCATAAGCCCATCCAAGGCCATATTCCGATCATATTCCGAGTTCTCAGCGCAAGCTTTTGACATCATTAACATTCTAAGATCCCACAACCGACACCCAGGTTTAAAATGCCACACAAGGGACGCAAAGCTACGAAATTGTGGTCGCTCCACCCAAAGCTTCATGACGACGTAGTACGGTTATTAGACGAGGAAGGGCTTCAAATAGACTTCTTTGACGCCGATGATGAGGAAACCAACATTGAGGAATGGGACACAAACGTTATGGGTCGATTTATATGCCAAAACAGCAGATGTTACTCCAGCGGTTGGTCGAGCAAAAAAGTCGCGATTACAATTCGCATGTACCCCCGACAGCGATATAATGCACGAGTGTATCATCAGCGATGCAGAAATTGCAGAGCAGTTGGTCGGCTAGTCCTGGATACCGGGTGCTATGCGGAAAGAGTGACATACTGGCTCAAAAAATGGAATGGAATTGAGGTACAGCGGTCCAGTTTTTCCGGCCAGAGCAAAGGACCGCACGATAGTGAACTGTGTGAAGGGTGTAAAGTTGGTCATTGTCCCAACTCGAATGAGGATTTAGCATTGGTGCTTGCGAGGTAAGTTTGGTACCAAAGGTTCTTATACAGTAACCAATTATTTTAGATTGTCTATCTGAGCGCTGCGCTACAAGGCATCCCATTCTTGGTACGCAGGCTATCCTCGATCTGAAAATCCTTGGGCCAACTATCCAGTCCGAGTGGGCACAGCTTTGAGATGGAAACACCAGGGTCGGAACTGCAACAAGATTGATCAGCAACCTGGTGTTACTCCTTGATCCCTGGTTTTGTGGTGTATGACGCTCAGGAAGAAAATCGGGCTAATATGTTTAAGACAATTTTTTTTACTCTTTTCTTTTTTCTTTTGAGTTATCTTCTGATCATGTACCCTGTAATTCTTGGTCTTTTCTTCTTCCGGCTTACACCGCCGGGAAGAAGGCGGAGAGGAGAGGCAGGTAATGTGTAATTGCGAAGGTCAATGTGGACGCTTGGAAATCAGGCGAGGCAAAGAGAAAAATGAAAATGACAAAGAAGTTAAACAGTTGTCCCAATGGAAGAGTGGTGGCCTAGTCGTGCGCTTGCGATCGCATGTGGATCTCTTCCACGGGGAGCCCATCTTCTGAGAGGACGTGCTGGTATGAGCGCGGCTTGCGCTTCTGGATCAGACGCCAGGCACCGGCGAGGATACCGCCGACGGAGCAAGCCACCAGAATGAAGATCAGGAGGCGGCCCACGCCGCGGATAACCTCGGAGGCCTGGTAGACGGCCTTGGCGACCTCCTTAGCGTCGGCGTAAGTCTGAGGGGAGTCGGAGTCAGAGTCCGATCCCATGTCCATGTCCATGTTCATGGAGTCGTCGTGGTCATGGCCATCGGTGGTCTCCGTGGTCTCCTTATCTGCGACCTCCTTATCGCCAGCTGCGCCAGTGGCACCTTCGGTGGTCTCGTTGACCTTGTTGATGATTGACGGGTCATCAGGGGAAGGTCTACTCTCAGAGCCTTGGAATCCGACAGCCTTCCAGTTGCTAGGTATCTCGCTACGCTGGACACGAGATTTACCCATGGCCTTTCCCTCAGCGTCGACAGCCTCGGCGGAGATCCAGTCCATGTATCCGTCGACAATGTACATGGTCTCGAAATCGGACTTCTTGGCGTGACCGATGAGCACATCGCCACCGCGGTAGTCAGCTTTGGCGTAGAAGTTCCATCCGGCAACATCGGTGGCACCGTTCCAGCTGACGTGGATGATGGTGGTGGTATCGTCATCATTGGTACCGTAGACAGAAGCAACAACATCCGGAGGAGCGGCAGGGCGGCCGATGAACTCGTATTTGTACGCCCGGTAGGTCGAGTAGCGTGTCGAGGCGAAGCGGGCAGTCATTAATACATCGCCGTTGGGTGCGTGCTCACTCTGGTAGCCGCGCTCACCCCAGCCGGCGAAGATGTTGCCGTTGGGAAGGGTCTGAGCGCTGCCACGGAGACGGGTCCGGCTGCTGTCAGGGCGGTTGATGCGGTTGATGACACGGGCAGTCATGGCAACGGTGTCCATCTCGATGTACAACACCGAGGAAATGTTCTCATCGTTACCCCGCTCGTCTGAGGCGTTGTTCAGCATTGAGATCACCTGGTGAGTGCCGTTGGAAGAGACGAATTTCACATCGTGCTGCTTGGAGAAAGTGAAGTCCATATCGAAATCACCCTCCGGACCGCTGGTAAGGCGCCACATAATCTGGCCAGTCTCACCGGAGATACCGTAGATGGTGTTGGTGAACCGCAGGGAGATAATGAAATCGCCCGCCTCGTTCTTGTCGACAGTGTTGATGTGGACGTAGTCCCAGCCGGGCTTACCCCATGGGGCGTCCCACGAGTGGAAGGGAACATGTTCGACTCGGTAAGCGCAATAGCGTCCTTGCTGTTCCACTGAGCCAGAACCTCGCTGGTCTTCATGTCCAATTCGACGAATCCACCAGTAACGACCCAGCTCTCCTCCATCGGGCGTCCGAAGTCGGCCAGGTTGGCCACCTGCGGATGGTATGTGCAGGCCACGGCGGACTTACCACCGGGCAAGATGTTGAACTCGTGCATGTTGAAGTCGTGCATCTCATCGGGCTGGTAAACGCGGGTCTGTTCCTTATAGTGTTTGTCTAAGACAATGCCACTTCCCTTGCCGCCTCCGTCAAGTTCCCAGTTCAAGATAAAAGACAGTTCAACCTCATCGTCGATATCGCTAACGGGTCGGAAGTCGAACACGTTCATGTAATCGTACTGGACGGGGCCGGCCCAGACAAGCTTGCCCTCGCCATCGTAGATATATGGACCGACCTGATACTGCTGGTACTTCTGGGTAGGTGCTTCGGGCGAGATCTGGCCGTACGGCGCGACGAACCAGTATCTGGGGCCCACTCGCTCGCGGTCATGATAGGTGACTTCCCACTTCAAGGCGCGGACTTCTGGGAGCTATAGGAATTGCAGATCATTGGCCTCTGTTCAGGACTTGGCTTGGCCAAGAAGGTGCGAAAAACAGGACACCAAGGGGGCTACCAACCGTCACGAATGACATCAAATCGCCATCTTCGCGCAGTGCGACGGCATTATGCAGGACCAATAGTAACAACGCGGCGGAAAACAACATGATCAAGCAGTGGTTAGGGAAGAGGACGATCTTCCCCGGGACGAAGTAGGCAACAACAAAATAAACGAGGGTGAAAGCAGGGGTGGGAAAAGAGAAGGAGAAAGGAGGGGACGATACAAGACAGACCAATGACGAAGCATTCGGACGTCCCGACTGTCAAAAAACGAGTGGAGAGCAGGCCGGGTCAGGGAGGGAAAAAGGCAGAAGACTCCACGCAGTTTTTTGCCCGCTCAGGCGGCGACGGGCCTCGGGGGAGCGCATGGAATCTGACGATCGCGGTGAAGGCTCTTGGCATTGTTTGGGACGGTGGAGCCGGGTAGGAGCAGCGACGCTGAGTGGCGCAAAGACGAGCGAGCGAAGCGGACGCTCGATTCCACTCGTATCGTTAGCCTAGTCGGGTTCCACAGGCGACACTCCCATAAGGTCGAGCGTTCGGTGTTGATTGCCCAAAGGCACGGGCAAGATCGGATCGCAACACGCGCAGCAGCATTCACATTGATTCATAGCTGATTGATTCGAACTCGTCAAGACGCTCTTGACTCGTCACGCGCCTGACAAGGCTAGCTAGTTGTACTCCGTAGACCGGCAAAACGGGGGCAAACGGGGATGGACACGAGGCCAGCCGGCTGGAATGGCGGACACACTCCACGTCCAAAGGGGAAAATCTTGGCACTCTAACTGTTGTCGGCGTGATAAGATCGCCATTCTGCAGACTACGCAGAGCTTTGCCTGCCTGTTATCTACTTTTGACAGCCGCACTATCCACTTTTCTAGCGTCGGCATCGGCTGTCCCTGGCTAGCAGGTGGAGACGTGGCAAAGGCAATTTGCACAGGCGAAGCCAGGGCTAGCTGTGAATACCATGAGGCTCTCACGGTTAAACATGGTGTCTACGATAGTGTGATTCGGGGGGTTGATGAGGAGACTGGGGCAGAAGGAGAATGGAAGCATTGGAAGTAGAAGTATCAAGTAGAGGACTAGCCCAATTAATCCGATTACTATTAAGGTTGACTGCTCCACATTATTCACAGCGGCTCAGGAGTAGCAGTGCCTTGTGTAATACGGGTTCGTTAGCCCCCCCACATGCCAGTGAGAGGGCGCCCCAGCGTAGCCACAATTTTCATTGTAATAGTCCACAATTTTCATCGTAATAGTCCCGTAGTTGAGCACACCGCTTCGGGTGTTCGGTGTGGGTCAACTACGGGACTATTAGTGTAGTGCTTGCATCAAGCCTTGCGAGCCTATCAATAATTCGTCTTCCCATTATGACTCTATATGGATACACTCGCCTCGCCCTATTACCAGTAGAACATCCCTCCTGGTTCAAGATTTTCTCTCTCCAGTATAGTTCCAAGTGTATGTTTCATTCGAGAAGCCGCCGCCCTGCAGTACTCCTCTGAACCTGGAGTAGGGCCTGCCTTCGTCTTGTTGAGATCCGCTTTCAACCAAGGCAACTTTACTGTTACTGGCGAGCTGGTAACAGCCTCGTGGAGTCGAGTGATAGCTTCCTCGTCGTATCCGCCTCCTAGAACGACAGCCTTGGGAAGAGCCGAGTAGTTTTTCGAGCCCAGACTGCCTTTGTCATTGACCGGGGTGGAACCGGACAGGATAAGAGGGAGGTCGCGTATACCATCCTCGACGCTCATGATGAAATGTGTTACTAATTCCCCTGTGAGATGCGAAAGAAACCACGTTGGTGTTTCGAGCTTTTCTTACCTTCATAGTCAGGTTCTAGCTCTGAGATCACAATGCAACCCACTTTCTCCAGCCGGCCACAAAGAACAATTGGGGTGGGCATATTAAATCCTTCGAACAGGAGAAACTCACGCTGCATTAAGGACGACGAAAAGCAGTGCCGAATCAGGTTGGCTTTTATAGAAGCAAGACGCAAACGACTTGCTAAGTCCCTGTGCGTCACTTGCAAAGAAGCTTTGTAAGCGCTCGGAATTTCGCCTGCGATCTTCCCGACCGTCTCAATTTCTAATCAGAACCTAAAACTCTCGTGTCAGAAACTTTATAAGCTCTGGGCTGTGAAAGACCCTGAAATTATAGGCTAACGAGTTGTGGATTAACATATTACTCAGTACAGAGTTCTCGGGGACCTTTTCCATCCCGAGAACACGGCAATGTACGAGTCCGAATACCGACGTCGGCCAAAAGAATTCCTGTCTGAGCGAGAATGCAGCACAAGCATAACATCGTCGACTCGGATATTTATTCACAACGATTCCCAACCGTTCCATTTTACTCTCATTCAGATCTTCACAGCCTGACAAATTTTCCGCTATGCCTTCCATCTCTACTATCATCTTTGGCCCCACCGGCCACGTCGGCTCTGCCGCAGCACTTTTCGCGCAACAACACGGTGCAAAAGTGACCCTTGCTCTGCGTGACACCGAAAAGCTCGTTCCAGGCCTCACTTTGGAGCAGGAAAAGGCAGCGGGCTTCGAAAGGGTCCAAGCTGATCTCACCAATCCTGAAACGGTTCATGCTGCCGTCCGAACGACTGGAGCCAAGCGGGCCTTCATATACCTTGTGCACGGCACAACAGACCACATGAGGCAAACTATCAAAGCTCTAAAGGCCTCTGGTATTGAGCTTGTTGTCTTTCTGAGCAGCATTAGCGTTCACGGTGACATTAGAAACATAACGCCGACAGACTTCATCGCGTACGCCCATGCACAGGTCGAGGTCAACCTTGACGAAGTCTTTGGCAGTGACGGCTACATAGCGATTCGGCCGGCATATTTTAGCACCAATGCGTGTTGGTGGGCGGGTATGATTCGCGAAGGAGAGGTGAAAATCGTGTATCCCGATTCTAAACTCGACTGGATTTCGCCCGAAGACATTGGTAGGGTGGCCGGAACGCTGCTTGTCAAAGGGATGCAGACGAGCGAAGGTGCCGAAGAACGCAACTCGATCTCTCTCTGTGGACCAAAGCTGGTATCCCAGAGAGACGCCGTGGGCATATTTGGCAAGGCGCTTGGCAAAGATATCAAGGTCACCGAATTGGATGAGAAGGAAGGGGTGGAAAACCTGTTGAAGATTGGTATACCAGAGTTTGTGGCTGGGAGGTTGGTTCAGTCGTTGAGGCCGAAGAGTATGCGCGGTGATGAATTTGACCCGTTCGAAGGAGAGACGTACGAACAGGCAGCCACTAATCTTCGAAAGTACGCGGGCCGGGCCTCAAGCTTGGAAGAGTGGACCGAGACAAACAAGGAGGTTTTCATTTCCTAGTGGAGCATTATATGTTTAATAGCAGTTTAGGTAGATTCATGCTCTTATGGCGATTCTCATACAGTATAGTACCTTCCATGAGTTCATGCCAAGCACAACGGTAGAAGCGCCCTAGTGTATGTTTGCGGGTTAATCCCTCCTCACACGTCCTCTGTGAAGCCCACCACTTAAACGATCACTACTGTGACAGAATGTCTCCTGGGAAATCTAAAATCGTGACAGAGATCGGTTACTTGGGAACACGTTACGAGGTTCCTGAAGCCTCAAATTTAGAGTCAATCGATGTTGGAAAAGCCTGTGTTTGTTTATTCAAATCACTCGCGGATGATAAATTCGAAAACAAGTGTAAGTGCATTAAATACACCAGAATTTTGAGGATTATAGGTCAATTGAACATGACCCACTGTGCATTTTGTCACAGAAGTTGGAGTGGGTACTGCCGGATCCAACAACGGCCACATGGATGACTCCAATTTCTTGTTGATGGGAGGGAGAGATAGAAGTTTAGCAAAGGGAAAACCGACTGCACGTAGATAGAGCTAGCATGGTGATTTTATTGGGGGTGGACTTGTTGGACTTACTCAAGTCGATTGTCTCTCATGCTCACTCAGGTCAGGCTCCGTGAGCAAATCAGGCGGATCAGTGAGTAGATCCGCTCAGGGTAGTGGCGGGCTCTACACAGGGAGGAAGGGGTGAGCACTAAAACTGAATAAGAAGTAACAGATGCTATATAAGATACTAGCCTATATATTAGCTCGGACGTAGGACGCTGCCCTAGATATCTAGACTCATTCACTTTAGATGCAGCGGGATTTCCTTGAATGACAAATAACCTATGTATAAATAATCGTCAGCCGATCCCATGCTCGGGACCTCTGCTCTTAATAGGAGATGTGACATTCTCATTCCTACACCAGTCACTAGCTAGAAAAGGGCAATAATAGAGGCACGAGTCTAGGCGCTGTGTCGCGGCATTTGGCCTTGCTAACCTTTAAGTACCTACCTGCCTTTGGGGCTTTTCATATTTAGAACGCCACAGTATGCCGAACACATCCCCTATCGAAGGGTAGCTGGCTCCGAAGTTCTACTGTACTGACCAAGGGAGAGACCCGACTGTATTGGCAGTCGAGAGAGTTTGATTGTGCCACGTGGTGACGGAACCGACTTCCGGTATCGATTTTGAACGATGGCGGGACGGACCGTGATGCAAACCCCTGAACCGCCCGACCGCGAAGATTCACCGCCACGATTGTCGAGACCGAGACGCACCACCAGACCAATAAATACGTATGCTCAGGAACAAGAGTTCAATAACGAGCAGAGGAATACACGCTCTCAACAGAGGAAGAAAATCCAGGACAAGCCAGTAAACCAACGTGACGCGGCAAGTTCGGACGACTCTTCGACAGAGAGCGACGACTTGAGTGCCACCAAACTCGTGAAGAAGCTCATCAAACTCAGCCGAGAGATCAGACGGCGAGATGAATTGCACAAGAAAGAGCTTCAGAAAGTTACAGAAGAATTTAGTGCCGCCCTCGCCGAAGTCCGACACGATCTGCAGGTGTTGTGACACCAGGCACTTGCTGCGCAGTAATAAAGCCGCAACATAGGAAATAATTCCCGCTCTATGTATGAGGAGAGCCAAGTTGATTGAAAATCAGCTTGAAATTCACGTTGTATATATACCCCCATGTATTCCCTCAAGAAGATGAATCAAGCTTCCTTCGAATTTGTTGTGATATGTCGTATCGTAACGGAATCAATTCCTAACCTCACGGAATTACCAGCTTTGATTGAAAATCAATCTGGAGGTCGCATGTGTATATAAACCCTCAAGTTTTCTGTCCAGAAGGAATACAAGCAATCTTCCTCTGAATTACAACAGAATTACAACAGAGCTTAATCTGACCGACATCGCAGGGGCGATGTCCATCCTCGCATAACCGGGTGTAGATCGAATTTATATGGAACTTAAGGGCTCCAAGAATGTGAAAGAGGTTATTAAGAGCGGAGCGGGAGAAACGACACCTTTGGGTCCAAACGGATTTTATGACGTTGCGAATGGAAAAGATCCCGGTATTTATCCGCTTTATTAGTAGGTGTTATCAAAGCTCCCGCATTAGAATGTTCATGGCAGCTTACGAGATTCAGCGGCGAAAACGGTGCTGAGAAGATAAACCGCCGATATAGTGTTCCAAAATGGACATCAGCTGACTCTAGCAATATGTATTCCAATTCTGTTTGCGGTGCTGTTTGCGCTACTGTTTGCGGTGTAGTTTCGAAAGACCATTGATTTTGGCGGGCCCTGATGCTCGATTCAACGTGGAAGACGGTGGATTGCGCGAACACATCAAACTGCGCACTGTAAGGGATTACGTCCTGAGGCAACACGGCTCTAGCCGCGATTCCCGGAACGGACAAACTATTGGCCCACTCCATTTCCTCTCGTTTTTGATCCTGACCTTTCCCCCGAGGCTAAGGGCATCCATTCTCAAGCCGAATATTTACCTATCTTGCCATCTATATCCGCCTTTGCAGAGACGTGGAATAATGCTATTGATGGACTGACACGCGAAAATCAACATGATGTGCTCGATGATTCGGAGAAAACCCCACTTCGGCTCGTTGCAAGCTATGGTTATTCTGAACGTGTGCACAAGCTATGTGGTGCTGGGGTCGACATCGATCGGCAAGATCGGTTGGGCCAGACTGCGCTCTTCCAAGCTTCAGCGGCTGGGCACACTGAGGTTGTGGAAATCCTTCTCAACCATGGCGCTGATCGCAATATCTGGACCGACAATGGTTTGTCGCCAATCTATCAAGCGATCTTGAATGGACATAAAGAAGTCGTTGAGCTACTTCTATCTCGCAACCCAACTATCCCGTCGACTGGACCTTCATCTACATGGCGAGCTGCTACACAACCCACTGTGGAGTTACTTTCGCAATATGGGATCACTCCTCAAAGGTAGCCTGGGAATGGACTATGTCAGCCCGTCACAGGGTATAGGCAACTGGTATATCCCCTACTTTTCAGATCTGTCCTTTCACGCCAGCTAAGGTAGTGCACTAGGTACGGCCTAGTGGACTGAATATAGCACAATGCCACATCCCTCGGCATGCTATAGTCAAGCCATTTTCACCCGCCTATGTTAGCTTCGGCGTGGGGTGTTCCCGACATTTTATGATATCGACAAAGGACACGACCAAGCGTTGTAACTTGTCCTTCTTGAAGAGGCAAGTTATTTCCAAATTGCCTGGCTCGAGTGGCTTGAGAACAAACGGTATCTCTATGCGCTATCTGTGGAGTGTTCCGTTGAAGAATTTGAAGGAACTCCATGTACTACAACACTGTGCACAGATACGGGAGCGGAGTACTACCCTGGATGGTGACCCAAAAAGGTGTATGTGTGTCCTTGGGGAATATATGCGCATAGCGGACAACCCGGAGCATGCGGTAGGCAAGGCACGAAGGCACAAGGAGATGCGGAAACTGTTTATGAACCAGCGTTGATGGTGCCGGTGGTGGAAAAACGGAGTCGTTGATATGCAGGATTGTGTGGTTGGCGGGTAAGCACTATCCATGCCCCAGGAGTTTCTTTGCTTAAGCCTGATTCCTAGGTTCAAGATGGACAACGGTATGACACCTTTGATCTCTCCCTTATAGTATGAAGTCATGGATGTTCAGCTGAGTGATTCCACAGAAAGCGAATTCCTTTGTGAAAGTGAAGTCTAAATCGAAACTCACAGGTACCCAAAAGAAGGATCACATTGGTGTCTAGAGCTGGAGGGATGGTATGACATTGATGAAGAGGCCGAACAAAATATTATCGACGACGACATAATCCACCTCATTGAAGAGAATAGCTTGTAGATTCGAGCATTATTGGTGATGGTATTATTATGTTCTCATAAATTTTTATGTTTACTATACTGAGCACTAGAACTATGACCACGATCAGACACGACGTTACTTGCAAGCATAACTTCCAGAGGACTTGTACCTCCCAGGTGAGAACCACGCAGACCTTGGAGACGGATATCTCGCGTGCTTTTAATGTGTCACGTCTCCAATGGAGAGTAACGACAGCTGGCCAATCATAGTCTTGATGAAAAATGTTAAATATCATTGGCTGGCTGCTACACCTTTCCCCACCATGGAGTAGCAAAGCGGTCGCCTCATCTGTGCGTTGAGGCTTCCGTTTCGAGGAGACAGGGATTGGTTAGCGTCACGTTTCAGATCATCACCCTGCAGGAGAGGCGGCACGTCTGGGAGTTATCTCCTTCCAGGCTCTCCATGTCTTCGTTTCAGGGCCGATGCGCGCGGCGCGCGTCTTCCAGTCGATACTGATACAGGAATATTGTCGGTATTAGTGGAGAATCAGTATTGTAAGGGATGGTCAGATTGTATCATTGTAACTTAGCCAAGAGTCTTAGTCATGCTCGGTCGCATGCAAATTCGTGTGTGGGAACGAACAGAACCAATGCAGATGACAAGGTATCTATGATTCGTCCAGGTGATTGGGCCTAAAGCGGTACCAACAAATATCGATATTCCGAGATTACTCCTATTATAGACTAGGAAGTCTCAGCATTAGGATTCGGGAAGCAACTGAAGGGTTTAGGTGGTTGCACCAGTTTCGGGACGTAGTGTACTGTTTGTTTGTTGGCGAGGAAAATAACAGAGTCGCAATGCACACACGAAAGATGCCCTGTGGCAAATAGCGTCTTCCTGGTACACGTACGACCTAGGATCATCGCCAGCGGGAATTGAACCGGAGAAGACTCATCGGAAGGACGAACCTTGCTTCAGATACAAACTACTAGGGGGGTAATCCCTCCCCGAGGGTTTAGAATGGGTTTCCAGGCTTATATGACACCATGTTAATAGACTTGATGGCCAGAAGCTTCTTTCGAACACGAGTTCCAAACCCACAAAGCGCAGGGCAGAAGAAATTCTACAGTCCCACAACTCAGTACCGACACAATCTCAGGTTAGCACCCAGGAAAATAGACAGAGCTGGGGGAAATCGAACCACACGTTTCCCACATACGAGATAGTGGTGATGACTAACCACCATTGCTTTTTAGCCAGACCGTGTCCAGCGCTATTCTCCGGGTTTATTCCACCAGCACTGGGAGTCAGCGATGGACCGTTGCCAACCGTAGTACTAGCAGAAGGAACCCCACTTGTGAAAGGGGGTCCATTCGTAGGTGAAGCATTCCCAAATGCAGGTGTCCCGGAATGCCCCGATGGGGTTTCAGTTAAAGTGGCATTTGGATTGAGGACGCTGTTTCTAGTGAGTATAGATATCCTGCTGTTAAAAATGTGCTAACTCACTTATCGATGACATGGAGGACACCATTTGCCACTAATACGTTAGGTCGGATAATAGCAGCGGAATTGACATATATGGTGCCGTCACTTGCCAAGTGAAGGTGATATTTGTGCCAGTCGTAGTGATCCAATCAGCATGGCTAATTCTTGTTGTATAAATAGGAAGAGTATCATTGATAACATGATACATTAATGTCGTATGAAGCTCCTCCTTTGTCATGTTTGCCAGCACTGACGAAACGGCGCGAAAAGCTTCATTGTTCGGGGCAAAATATGTGGCATTTCTCCATTCATTCCATTGGAATTCAGCCACACGAACTGCGCCAACAAGCGATGTAAGGCCAGCAGCGAGAGATGTTTCGGTAACATTGCGAGGAATAACGAGCATGGAATCTATGGTGTGAATCAGGCCGCCATCGAATCCGATGTCCTGTTGGGGAGTCAGCATAATAAGGAAGGTTGCGCTGGAAAAAACATACAGGATCCACCAAGGTTGATTTTGAGTTATAGCCTGAGTAAAATTCCACTTTATCTTCTGATATTTTAGACGCATTTTGTGAATGGCTGCTGGTTCTGACGGCTTGGACAACCTGCCCTCCACTGACATTGACATGTGCATCATCTGTCAACAATGTCGGAATAAATATCCCTGTTTCCCTTATACTGTCAAAAGGGTATCTGCCATTAAGGACATGATACTGCATCAAAGCTTGAGTGAGACGGCCATCGCGAAGGCGCGCC
The DNA here is from genome assembly GCF_028826775.1 of Penicillium argentinense. Taxonomy (NCBI): domain Eukaryota; kingdom Fungi; phylum Ascomycota; class Eurotiomycetes; order Eurotiales; family Aspergillaceae; genus Penicillium; species Penicillium argentinense. The sequence goes on along the minus strand of NW_026622661.1, from coordinate 3,104,596 downwards.
GAATTTCCCTCCTCGAAATCCTCGATAGCCTTGTTGGTGGGGGCAAGTATAGTGACATTGTCCACAGATTCAACTGTTCGAAGGAGCTCACTGTCGGTTGAAATAAGGGAGCTCAGAGTTGATAGATTGTCGTTAGAACCCAACGCAGACATCAAGTTTTGCGCAGTAGCCAAGGACACAAAGGCAGGAAGGAAATAGACTAGCCGCATTTTGTGGCTACTGTATTTCGCCCACTTGTCGTTAGCGAAAGCAAAGATCAGTGTACGGCCACTATCAGGAAGAAATAGAGATGTGTTTCAGAAACCCTATCAGCATTTACCCGGGGCAACCACCTTTCTATTTACCGCTAAAAGTTTGGACAACCGCCTAGTCATGATGTATGCTAAGATGTAGTGACGACCCTCGAAAGCCAGTCATTAAATCATTAAATTCTAGCAGACAGGAACTACGAGATACATTACGCATCCTGGTCATTGGGCGTGGCCGAACTTTATCCTTTCCCATAGGTGTGCGGGGCGAACGTGGAGGGTCTAGGTTTGTGATTCCCAGTCTGAATATATGTCTGTTTAAGCCCGATGTGGCTTTCTGCATATCTTTTTAGTTATTGGTCATTTTGGATCAAGCGTACTATAACTAATGAACTATGCCTACTCTCTTGGCAAATGATATTCATTTCATAGGGTGTATTTTCTCAATACTGTGGAAAGCTTGGCAGAAAACGTCATCCTTCTGGGCTAGATGAGTCGGTTATCGTACTTTGCGTGTGGGATGAAAGAAGAAAAGGGTTGATTCTGTGGTAAATGACGCGATGTCGGGCGCAGTTTCGTCCTGTTGTTTCCGTTTCCGTCTAGGAGTACGTAACGTATTCGGTAAGCGAGAGGCCCATGTAAACGAGTGGCGCACCCCACCCAAAACGCGTCCATGAATTAGCACTTAATTAATTCAACCACGCACTATGCCACCAATTTACTCCAAAACCTCCAGAAATTCAACAGAGAAAGGGTGAATGATGTTATTAGCCATCCAGGCTATAAACAACCAAGAAATTACCGCTATTCGTGAAGCAGCACGTCGGTCGGTTTGAAGTGCCGGAAACCTCTTTGCGCCGTCGCCTCCGTGGTATTCAAATCCGCGCGATTTCACGCGCTAATAACCATAAATTGACGGAAGTTGAAGAGGAATCTCTTCGAGAATGGATCCTCTCACTTGATGATCGTGGAGCAGCGCCCCGGCCTACTACCGTACGAGAAACTGCGAATATTCTTGCGGCGCGCGGAAAGTCACCTGTTCAAACGGTCGGGGAAAATTGGTTTATAACTTTGTGAAAAGGCATCCGGAGCTATCAAACCGATTCTCAAGACGCTATAATTACGCTCGGACAAAGTGCGAAGACCCAAAAATCATCAGTGAATGGTTTACGCTCGTTCAAAAAACCATCCTTCAATATGGCGTCGATCCCGACGATATAACTTCGACGAGACTGGTTTCGCGATGGGATTAACCGCGACCGCAAAAGCTGTTACGAGAGCTGAATACTACGGTCGGTGACCACCTTTACAACCTGGAAATCGTGAGTGGTTGACCGCTATTGAAGTACGAATGCTTCGGGGTAGGCTTTGCCTCCGTGCGTAATTTTTAAAGGAAGTTGTTTATTGAATCTTGGTTCGATAACCTTCCGGATGATTGGAAAATCGAAATTAGCCCGAACGGCTGGACGTCTGATGAGATCGGCCTTCGTTGGCTTGAAAAATTCTTTATTCCATCGACTTCTTCGCGAGTGAAGGGCGGGTATCGACTTTTGATCCTCGACTGTCACGGAAGCCATTTGACTCCGAATTTCGATCAAAGTTGTGAACAAAATAGTATCATTCCAGTCTGTATGCCCGCACACTCGTCGCATCTTTTATAGCCACTTGATATCGGTTGTTTTGCGGTGTTAAAAGCGCTCGTACAGTCGGATGGTTGAAATAAAGATGCGTCTCGGGATCAACCATATCGACAAACTTGATTTCATCAAGGCATATCCCCTCGCCCGAATCGAGGCATTTAAATCGGAGACTATTGAAGATAGCTTCGCAGCTGCTGGTTTAGTGCCGTTTTCCCCCGATCGGGTACTCTTAAAGCTCAATATTTGCCTTCGAACCCCGACACCCCACGCGAGCCGGGGTAGCGAATCAAGGCAGAATTTTACACCAAAACCCCTTTTACCGAGAAGCAACTTTATCGACAAGCTTCATCAATCAAAGCATTACTTCGTACGGGTTCACGAAGTCCACCGAGCCCGTCGGATCGCGCGTTAAATCAACTTTTCAAAGGCTGCCAACTCGCGATTCAAGGCGGTGCAATTTTAGCAAAGGAAAACAGCGATTTACGCGCCCGCTAACGAGAAGCAGAAGCCAAAACGGACTCGGTCGACTAGACAAATAGCTCACGAAGGTGACCTCTCGGTTGCAGAAGTTCGTGAGCTACGTGCGGAGCCATTTGATGCCCAAGTAGCCCGTATCAATAGCTGTCTGTCGTGAGCAGGTTTCGGAGGGTTTACAGCCGCGTACACGGGGCCAGCGAGGATGTGGGATATGCAGGCGCCCAGGGCATAGAAGGGAGACATGCCCAGATAGAGAAACTAGCTAGTTGGATTATTTTAATTGCGTTTTGGTTTGAGATAAAATTTAAATTTAATAGATGGGAGTAGGTGCGCCCTCATTTACTTGCTCCGCTCGCTTACCGAACATGTTATGTGCCAGAGTATCCGGGGAATGCCATTGTAGCTTCGCATGCTCAAGCAGGCACGATGCAACCGCCCATTGAACCCGGTTCTTCACTGGCATACTCTAGTACATATTTATCCCTAAGAGTGCCCCGAGTCGTCTAGAATCGTACAACGCATCATCACTTTTGCAACATTGGAAATTGACATTAATGCTGCTATTATATCAATTACGAGACAATGGAGCATCTTTCAATCGCCCCAAGAGACTCTGTTCCATCTGAAAGAAGATAATTCAAAAGAAGCTCCACCTGGATCATTCGGTTTGTCTCTTGTAACATCATGATTTCATGGTCATCCTAGTGCTTCATTAGCCACGGAAGAAATTGTTGCGACGAGCTCTTACCCAAAAATGACCGTTCCTTCATTTCTGTTCTTCTTCGCTTCCGTGATGATGTCGAGCCAGTCGTATTGATTGATTCAACAAACACGCTCTCACAATCCAGATATCTGAGATCACGCGGGGTACCTCTTTTAGGTCCTGTCTCGTGGCTTGGTTGTTCAAAGTCATCGGCTAACGATTGGGCTTGCCTGGTACCACTAGTCGCAATGCGAATATCATCTCGCAAGAGAGGAAATAGAGAAATTGAAGCTGGTGCCAAAGCTTTACGGCATCTAACCGAAAAAGCAGGTATATCCATCGTCTGAATCCATTATATGAACTTAAAAGTCCCGGACATGGGATGTTCTACTGGTTGAAAATCCACCAGGCGCTGAAGAAACGCTCTGAGTATAAATCCAGTGCATAGGGAATAAGGCATTGTGCACACTCATGCGCTTTTCGAGCAACGCGTAGACATTTCTTACTGTCGCACCTGGTAATAAATCTCGCGCATCAGGTCGCATCGCAGATATTAGACGGATACAAGCTGATTTTCTCCATGACGTCGTTCACCCTCTTTATCTTTTCCTCGGAATCAAGCCAAACAGCACCAAGAATTGCCTCCACCGTGGAAGCTAGTGCATGATCTGGCACGCTTCTCTCTAGGTCAAGTCTTTTGTGGATGAACTTCTGTAAGTCCAGAGCTCTAGCTCTAGAGGTCACCTGCCTATTGCAGGCGTAAGCCTGCAGCAGATTTGTCCCTTGCTCTATACTGTATCAGTACAATGTCTGTGATAGCAGGAGCAGACCTACCTGTAGTGTTACCTTCACCGTACCAACGTTGAAGCAGCATAAGCGCTAAAACCTTGTCTCCTAACAAGGCTAACCGCTCGTTTCCTGCGGTTTCTGGTTCGGCCTCTTCTAAAGCCTCCTCCATCAAGTCTCGATGCTGAAACTGATAGCCAATCAGGCACTCAAATTCTGGTTCCATGCTGCATCAATCGAATGTATTTAAATACCACTCAAAAATTGATGGATTGTCTCGGTTTGAATCTGTGTTAGCTTTGGAAGGTGATCATGAGCTATATAATACTCCTGTTCGCTGAGACATGGGTCTCTATAAATATTACGTCGGTATGACCGTTAGACCGAATTGAACGTTGATATGGTTTGTGAACCAGTTTATACATGCATGCGTGAGCGCCCGAGCAAATTGTATTCGAGAACCAGAGGCTGGAAGAGGGCTTTGATCAAGCCAGATTGCCAGATCTTGCCACCATTCTAGGCCCTCAGAAACAGTAATTTACAATGACTCATCAGGCACTGAAGCCCAGTACAGTGACGCAGCAAAAGGGTTAACACCCTGTAGATTACCGCCTTTTGACTTGGTATACCGCCCTCGATTTGCAATTTATGATAGCGGAAATTGAAATTGCCGTCATAAAATCGTAACTAGGAGGGATGCCAAAACTTCTGCGGTGTCACTGTATGGTTATGTTGGATCCTCTGTACTAATGGTATCGTCCTGTCACCATGATACTGGCGAGACAATGCCTCCTGTCGGACTTTAGGATATCGGTACCGACTAGTACTCGCGAGGGGCCAATTGAACCATCTCAGCGATCGATTGATTGACTGAAGAACTATCTCTCGGCTCCCGTTCAGGATGCCATCTATTCAGGGTTTTCAGTGTTACAGCGCTGCTTTTCCGAGAATACCCGATTACCATACAAAACAGGTAGGAGATTGGGTATCTGCTGAATCGTCCTGCTCCTGATTGTAATATCAGTCTCCGATCGACAAGTCATGTGTCAAACCCTGCGAAAAAATATTTGTGGGCTGCTAAGCGATGGGACCCAACGTACAGAAATTGATCGTCAGACTGTCGATGCCTACCTTCCTCCAGAGTTGCAATACGCCTGTCGATATTGGGCATATCATCTAGTTAAATGCACCGACTCCGGGAATATGGTATATAGTGCTCTATTGTTTCTCCAGAGGAGTTTTATACGGAAACATTTTCTACATTGGGTGGAAGCCATGAGTCTACTTGGTCTTATGTCTGAGATACTAAGCATTCTTGATCGACTCCAAACGGCTATGTCGGTAAGTTGCGCAGATAAGTCATATGTGATTCGCACTAACAGCTTTAGGGTAAATAACTTTTCCTCAGCTTCAGATTTTCTTCACGATGCAAAGCGATTTGTTCTGAAAAACTACCAGATTATTGATCAAGCGCCCCTTCAAATTTATTGTGCGGGACTTATATTTGCACCCCAGACAACAATGATCCGTACACAGTTCAAACAAGAGTTTCCAACTTGGATATGCCAGTTACCACAAGTTGAAGAACTAGTTATGGGGTGCAGAACTACAGACGCTCGAAGGTCATTCGCGTTCAGTTACGTCGGTGGCCTTCTCGCCTGACGGCCGGCTGCTGGCGTCCGGCTCTATGGATAATACAGTGCGCCTCTGGGACCCAGCGACGGGCGTCCTGATGCAAACTCAGGATATTGGAACAATAGTCACCACAATGGGATTTTCCGACGACAGTGTATCTCTTCATACTATGCTGGCATTCTTCTTATTCAATCCAGGAGTAACATTCCTATACCCAATCAGCCTCACACGAATCTAGCTATCTCTTTTTGTCACTACCAATGGATAAATTTGAATGGTGAGAAGGTTATCTGGCTTCCTGTCGAGTCACGGCCCAGCTGTTCCAAGATCAATAGTCATACGCTCGCCCTAGGACACACATCAGGGCGGATCTCTATCAGTTTTATTATATAGATACAAATTATGTCAGTTTCCTGTCCTTCCTTGAGTTTCTTATCTGTTTATTAAAAAGAAGTCTGGGAGAAGAGGGGGATCTATGCGGTTCCATCCACTCATAGAATGTTGCATAAAGCTCTGGTTATCTGGCGATTGTCCAAGAACCTGGGGTGGCGTAGGCATGCGCTTCTTCCAAAAAACTCCTTTATTCTTGAGCTTGGCCTCGGCATCATCAAGATGCGAGAATAGCTTGTTATAAATACTATAGATATTATGGGCAGTAATATCTTTAGTCTTTGATAACATGCTGGTAAAGTCGAAAAAGGGCTTTGTGAGAAGAAGAAGATATTCAACCTGTCGCCACTCTTCTTGATCAAGCCTGAAATAGAGATACTGATTATCTGCACAATACTGGTCATAGAAAGGCTGTAGGGTTTTGGCACGATTGAGCATCAGAAAGGTAGAGTTCCACCTAGTTTTGACGTCTTTAATAGGGATTAAGGCCGGCTCTTTGGTTTGCAGAGCCATGAATGCCTCCCGGCATTGTGGACTTGCGTTAATCAAGACTGCAAGACCCCGTATCTTTGTTATTTGAATTAGAACAGATCTATAAATATAAGAGTAGGATAAACTTACCTTTTTTAATATCTCTGTGATATGAGCTCGGTTGGAGCCATGCCTTTTGGTCTGAAATGAATGGGTTTTGTCATCAGACCATTCCAACTCAATCTCTTTGTTTTGTGGTGTTGCTTTCAATTTCCCAAGGAGCTCATTCAAGCTGAGCTGGATCACATGCGCAATACATGAAACTCGGAATACCATGATATCCGACCGATATTGTGACTGAAGGGTATCTTGGATATTCATCATCAAGGTATTGTTATTTGTTGCATTATCAGTGGTCACTGATAATACCCGGTCAGATATTTCATGATCAGCCAGTAGTTGAGTAACAGTCTTGCTGAGGTTTTCACCAGTATGAGATCCATGAAGAGGCTCAAATCCAAGGAGGACTTCACAGTAATTCCAATATTGATCGAGAAAGTAACCAGTAATAGCCATAAATGCCTGCTGAAATGGGGATGTCCAGCAATCCAGAGCTATTGACAAATTACTTCCGGTCGGAAGTCTTCTAATGACCTCCTTCTGGTTGTTTTGGACTGTCAATTCAAGGCAACGTCGGGATACTTCGCGTAGATGGAATTGTGATCTTGGTTGTGGCTTGCTGAATAACCTCGACTAGTTCATGAAACTGGGTATGCTCGATTATTCGGAAAGGGAGATGAGCAGTGGAGATAAAGTTCAGAATAGCTCTTGAGAGGCGTTCTTGGGAGAATGTATGGCTCTGTTGAAACCTGGGCTTTAATGTTTAGATTAGTATTAGTGGTAAGAGTCAAGATCATAAGGGTCAACAGTATACCATCTGCTTGATAAGCTGATCAATCCTGGGATTAGGGCTTCGGGCACAGGAGCCAGTCTTAATATGCGCATTCATTGGCGATGATCCTGCACGGCGAAATCTTGGATGACCAAGAGTACAGAGACATGATTTGCACATCACCTTTGGCTTTCCAGTCTTCTCATTTGCAACTTGCTGGAAACTCTCCCAAACTTTCGATTGGGTTTTTGTCTCCCAACGAATACTCTCTCTTATATCAGGCTTCGATCCAAACTCAGTAGTAAGCCACCAGCTTACAAACTTTTTTCGGGATTCCTCCATATCGCTGCTGCTAGAATCAACGGGGTAGAGGACCCAATGTTGTTGAAGAGGAAGGCCAACACGGGTGAGGGAGGGAGGTGCGGTCAAGGTTGAATCTGCAGTTAGAGTTAGATATTGAGATGCAGATATTGATATTATTTCGCTGCCAATAAAATCAGAAATATCGTCAGGATAAGGTCGATCCGAATTCAGACCTAAGTCTGAATCAGTATAGGAGCAGAAGGATTGAGACATTTGTTGTTGGGACATATTTCAATAGACTATAAGTTGTCTGTTGAAGTAGAGATTGGGAGAGACTTGGAACGTAGAGAGGAAGGCTTACATATGGGGCTGGAGAAGAATTTCAGGGGTGTCACAAACAGAGCACAAACTCACGACTTGAATATGTGTTTGTGGTTAGTGTCCTGATGATTGGCTAGATAAATTACTAGTGCGGATATTTCGTGGATATCCTATGGATATTGCGGATATTCTGTGGATAATTTGCGGATATCCGTTGGATATCCGCAGGAGTGGAAGCCATATCGCTAAGTCCCGAGAGTCAAGACTTCCGACTGTGGTTTCTCTAGGTTTTTGTAAGCAAATATTTTTTTAAAATTAGATAAAAATTATTGTAGACCTAGATGAATAATTTGGTCCTAAATTGAACCCGATAAATAATGGAATTATGTTTTTGTTTAAGTATTTTTCGTTTAACAAAAAGACGGACAGGAGGTACATAGGAAAACACCTGTGAAATATATAATCACTAGGTAACTTACCAAAAAAATAACCAAACATCGTTTCTAACCCCAGTACAGGAGTAATCACTAAATTCAAAGCGACAATATATAAGAAACTTATTATCAATTAATAGATACAAGATCATTTCTTAAAATTCCATTAAACGATGGGATGAGCTGGGTTGTTGGCGTGGTTAAGACCAAACATGTATTTCTTTCAACCTAAGCGAGAATATTTTATGCTATCCAAAGGCAATCTGACTATCTCTTTTCAGATAATTAAGCGAGTTTTATGCTAGTGCGGATATCTTGTGGATATCCTCAACTTGGACATGGATATGAAGTGATATCCAATATCCGCAGCATTGCGGATATGGTATTGATCTCATATCCAATGGAGCGGATATGCCGCAGTCTAGCTGCTGGACATGGGCTAGTTCAGCTTTGTGGCTCCTCCAACGGGCCAGCCAGACCCGGCCGTGCATAGACAATCTCAATGATCGGCTCCCACGTCCTCCATGGATCTTCGATCAACAGCTGGGCTTCAGCGGCCGTGCTTGGGCTTCGCGTTGCACGGGAGCTGGCGAGATAGGCCGCTACGACGCTGGACTGGGGGCTGGACGATGGCAAAGGCGGCTTTAGTGACTCGCTCACCCGGTACCAGTGAGGAGTATTATCGATCCACATGGTCCTCGGACGGTCAGCATATTCCATTGCTGATCGAGTAATATGTACTGTACCGAGCGCAACTAATGTCGATTCAACCGACGGCCGATAGGAGGCGGGGTCTGCTTTTATAGTTTCTCCTTGCGCCCCCGCCCCCGCCGCTGCACTCTCGCTTGCATTGCTACTCTGCTCGGATGAGCGTTGAGGACATTCACCATGGTCGAGGAAACTCCACCGATCCTACGTAGATGTACGCTACCGTCAATTGTCGCTCAGCTAGGGCCAAATAAACCTACTGGCAGTAGCTGTTCTGCGAATCTGCGCTGTAGGCGTGGCTACCAGTTAGGTGCTTCCCTATTAGGCAGTAGCGGAGATACTGTGAGACACGCACATACACATAGAGAGAGAGAGGGAGAAAAGAACGCAAATTGACCCGGAGTAGTTTCGTATCCTTGATTATGGCCGATTTGATTGAATCTGTTGGATCGCAGGATTCCACACGTGCTATACTGACGGGGCAACGACCTTAAGGCACTTGGTCGATCAAAAGACCGCTGTTGAGAGATCCTATACGTATCTAGGGACCAGTCTAGCATCATGGAAATGCGTTTACCGAGTTGATTCGGCTACCATACAATGGCGTTCGGAATGCCACTACGTCAGCCGGTCTTTGTGGCAGTACTTCCCCTCAGATGGCAAATTAGGAGACCCATCCACATCCCAGGAATGAGCAATCATACAATATTCGTGGATTTGTACCAAAACTATGAGAAGGCGATGAGAGAGCTGGAACAGACAAGAAACCGCAGTGGTCCGTTGCTCAGAATTAAAGAGTTATTTCAGTGCACAGTAAGATACAGTCTATTCGAGGGCCATGAGGCACTATAAATGCAAATCTCGAATCTTCTCTGATAAATAGTTCTTCTCCGTACTTTGAGTTGAGGCGTCTCATATCGCGAGTTCCGGCAATTTGGAGACTTTGGAAAGACAGCGTTCGATTGTATGCTGCTGAAACCTCGAGGGCTGACAATGACAGCGGTAGCCTCAATCAAGATAGGTCTGGCCTTTCTTAATCCAGAAGACGACCTTGTCACTTCGTTCGCATTCTCAGAGGAGTCCCAGTTTATTTAGCAACCATGCGCGTTTTGTACCCCTCATAGTTGCGCCGTTCTGTTTGAGGCATAATCTAGTAGTTTCGAGGCCTTTGCTTTCAGCGTGGCCGGCATTTCCAGCCATGACAGAGGTGACGTGTACATATAATCAAGGGTATTAACCTTAGCTCCATTTTTCAGCAGGATTTCGGCGGCGTTGTAAGAACCATACTCAGCGGCCCAAGAGAGGGGTGTTCGCTTATTCTGATCACGATCGTCAACCGGAGCACCAATGTCCAGCAGACTTTGAAGAAGCTCGGTGCAATCTCCCATCGCAGCGAAATGAATGAGAGATTTCTTGTACGGGCCTTTGGGGTTGCATATACCCCTAAATAGGATCGCCTTGTGTGTATCACCAAGGAATTCCATGATGTGTTTGTTCAGTTTGTTCTCTTGGATCTTCTTCAGGCGCTTGAATTCCTCATCGATGATGGTCATGGTAGTGCGGGAAGCCATTTGGGCCTTATATCGTTGAATGAAATGAGCTAGCACTGAAAGCGGAAGCGATATTATAGACGGCGACCAAGCCGGAGAACCAGTCAATTTTAGGTAGTTACATGGCGAGCTCCATGCGTATTTATGTTCAGTATCTTGGAATATGTGAGCATTCAAGATGGCGTTCCTCCCTACCTCTTTGTGCCTGTCAGCTTTGTGTGTTGATGGATTCATGACATCGTGCTATAAATGTCTTCACGCAGTTCCTCGTTGCATCAATAAATGTTTGACGATTCCCTTCCATCTCAATACTGATGCCGACTATTAGAGGCAAAGGCGAAGCAGTCAAACAGCGCCAGTCTCGCGAAGAGCGAAATAAATCTCAACAGTGTGACCCGGTGGAGAGCCAAATTTTGAGGACCACAAAAGGAGCTTTGAATAAAGAGGCTACCTCTTCTGGAGAGACAGCAAAAACGGTGCTACACTCTTGCAACCTATTCTATAGGGATCTCCACTGTGACGGATGACCCTGGGAATAGCCTCGTCTCGTGGAAGGATGCCTGAGGCATAATATTGGGTCGTTTGCACAACGCGTTTGCTGGGGACTTAACCCCTCTTTTTCTGGCGGACTTTCTTTCTTTCTCTTTCCTTCTTCATCTTCGAGATTCTCGTAAGTAGGCACCGAATGAATTTGTTTCTTTCGAACGGCCCGTAACATCCACCTGCTTTTTTTCCATGCTCAAATTTTCTTCTAATCCCGGTACTCGAGTTCTTCTTGTAGCCATTTGGTTCAACGTCCTTTTGGCGCTATTGAGTTTACGAGATTATACTAATGAGGTCGTTGACAATGATCATGCATCTGTTATGATAGCGTCTAGAGGATGATTTGTACCACAAGGCTCTCTCCTTCATCTGACTGTCTATGGTTTCATTGGCCAGTAAACGAACTCTCGAGTCCTAGAAGGAATCCGAAAGCTCAGACGAGGTTGATTCTCCAACATACAGCCGTTCTCGAAATCGGCTTGACCAGCACACACTCAATCACTCTTTTCCGGTCCCACCGCCAAGGCTTTAGCGCAGATCATTTATTGAGCCTGCCACTCTAAATTGAGGGCGCCGTAAAATGCGCTCGGCATGTTACAATGCATAACTCCGCAAGTATTACAACATGCTGCACAAAACTCAGTGGAATTCCATGGAAGCCAATGGTTGGTTCCTGGGCTCTCTAGACTGCAAAAAAGAAGCTCTCAAAGTATTATACTGCCACTGATCATGAACCTTACGGTGATATCTACGCTCTTGCAACAATCCTTTGTCCATCAAAGAAACTCCGATACTTTTCATCAAGTGATTGGCAAGGTGAAATTGACTATGTGCAACATTATCATGAAGTTCTGAAACGAGAGTTCAATCGATACAAAGAGTTACTTCACCACAACTCAGATCCTACAGCATTGGATGATATATTTAGTGAGGCTGTTGATGATAATAATGACTGTGATCTTGATGCTGCCTGTGCTTCCCAGAACCAGCTACCCGAGGAGCTCACAAAGCCTGAAGATGATGAGATCGCAAGATATCTTGCCCGTGGGATTGAGAGACAGAAGGCCCGAGTTTTCTGGAAGGAGCATGAGAATGAATTCCCTATCCTTGCAAAGATGGCACAGGATATTCTCTCTATCCCTGCCAGTGGTGCTGGTGTGGAGCGATTGTTCAATTGTGCCCGTGATATCTGCTACTATCGCCGCGGTCAGTTAAAGCCAGACACAATCCGGGAACTAATGCTTCATCATTTCGCAACCAACTTTGATGTCAGGCAAGATGAGCTCGGTGTTCTTAAAGAGCATCTTTCTAATGGGGAGGCTGCGCTATTGGATCACATCTTTCCGTCATCACCCTGCCAACTCTTGGCAGCAATGTTCACTCAAGCGCTAGAGTTATCCCATAGTGCACAAGTCAATACGTGATGGAAAGATCGTTTTGAGAAATTATCACATATGGCCGAATTTGTCACAGGATATAAACATTTGATATTCAAGTAGCTAGCTTATCTAGCCATTCAGACGTCGGCGCTCTCTTCCCCATTCCAGCAACGTTTCGGAATTGGATAAAGTGCCCGGATGGATTGGCCCTAATATCTGCTTCTGTTTGGCAATGCAGTCCCGTAGTAAAGTGTTGGCCTTGGAATCGTGCCCTAACGATTTCCAGGTGAAAGCGAGGTTGGCCATGCTTGACAGCGTGTCAGGATGGTACTCGCCGAGCTTCGTTTTACGAGCCTCCATCACCTGCACGTCAAGCTGCTCGGCCTCATCCCACCGGCCCTGCTTCCAATATGTCGATGCCAGATTGGCCATACTCGCCAGCGTAGAGGGATGAAACTCGCCCAGCTTCCTCTTGCGAGCCTCCATCACCTGCACGTCAAGCTTCTCGGCCTGTTCCCACCTGCCCTGGTTCCAATACGTCGATGCCAGGTTGCCCAAGCTTGACAGTGTGTCAGGATGGTACTCGCCGAGCTTCATCTTGCGAGTCTCCATCACCTGCACGTCAAGCTGCTCGGCCTGTTCCCACCGGCCCTGGTTGCAATACGTAGACGCCAGGTTGGCCATACTCGTCAGCGTAGAGGGATGATCCTCGCCAAGCTTCACCTTGCTCGTCTCCATCACCTGCACCTCGAGCTGCTCGGCCTCTTCCCATCGGTCCTTGTTCCGGTACGTGGATGCCAGGTTTGCCATACTCGCCAGCGTAGAGGGATGATCCTCGCCGAGCTTCGTCTTGCTCGTCTCCATCACCTGTACCTCGAGCTGCTCCGCCTCCTCCCATCGGCCCTGGTTGCGGTACGTAGACGCCAGATTGGCCATGCTTGACAGCGTGTCCGGATGGTCGTTGCCGAGCTTCATCTTGCTCGTCTCCATTACCTGAACGTTGAGCTTCTCGGCCTCCTCCCATCTCCCCTGGTTCCGGTAAGTCGACGCCAGGTTGGCCATACTCGTCAGCGTAGAGGGATGGTCCACGCCGAGCTTTGTCTTGCTCGTCTCCATTACCTGAACGTTGAGCCGCTCGGTCTCCTCCCATCGGCCTTGACTCGAGAACGTCAACGACAGGTTGGCCATGCTTGCCAGCGTGTCAGGATGGTACTCGCCCAGTCTCGTCTTGCTCGTTTCCATCACCTGCACCTCAAGCTGCTCCGCCTCTTCCCACCGGCCCTGGTTCCAATACGTCGATGCCAGGTTAGCCATGCTTGACAGCGTGTCCGGATGGTCCTCACCGAGCTTCATCTTGCTCGTCTTCATCACCTGCACCTCAAGCTGCTCCGCCTCCTCCCATCGGCCCTGGTTGCGGTACGCCGACGCCAGATTTGCCATGCTTGACAGCGTGTCAGGATGGTCGTCGCCGAGCTTCGACTTGCTCGTCTCCATTACGTGCACGTCAAGCTGCTCAGCTTCTTTCCATCTGCCCTGGTTCCAATACGTGGATGCCAGGTTGGCCATACTCGTCAGCGTGGAGGGATGATCTTCGCCAAGATTCGCCTTGCTCGTCTCCATCACCTGTACCTCAAGCTGCTCGGCTTCTTTCCATCGGCCCTGGTTCCGGTATGTCGACGCCAGGTTGGCCATACTCGTCAGCGTAGAGGTATGGCCCTCGCCAAGCTTCGCCTTGCTCGTTGCTTCACGGTCACACCTCTGGAAGTCTCTCAGGTATTGTGATACCGAATAGCGAGGAACCCGATTTTGGATATAGCTAGCGGCCTGTACGATCGCTAGCGGCATGAACTCGAGCTCTTCCACTAACTGTCGGCTCTCTTGGCTTTCCCCTGGTTGTGAAAGCTTTCGTTGCAGAAGCTCCAGCGCTTCAGGTCTTTCCATTGGTTTAACTTCAATGAGGCCCTTGTGATCGACCATTTTCAACGCAACTTCTCTGGCTCGGCTCGTGATGATGGTGGATCCATTTCGGCTTCTAGGAACGTATTCCAATATCGGTTTTGTCGATGATTTCCGGGGACCTTTCGTCGAATCTTCAGTCTCTACCGCTGAAAACGAGCAAAGCAACTTATCGTCATCGACATTATCAAGGATACAAATCCACTTCCCTATCTTCTCATCCCGGAGCCGGTTCTCGACCAGTCTGAATATGTTACTTTCCGGTTCCTGGCGACCGGGGATCTTGACCTGGTCCGCGATGTCCCGGAAACTTTGCTCAAACCGGGCTTCGTTACTGGCATGGACCCAGAAAACCCATGTCGCCGGCGATTCGGATCGGACCCGATAGGAGTATTCGATGGCCAGCTGTGATTTTCTTCGAGTTGTGAGCGAAATACCACGTCCTGGTCGCTCTACACTTACCCAACACCGCCGCGGCCGACTAGCGCTATTCTCGACCCTGGCACCGAGCTTTTTTCATGAATCTGATGCAGCAGCGTGTCACGAGAGACAAAGCCTGGATCGCGCGGGAATGGGACAGTTGATAACGGGCTAGGCGGGGTTTGCGGTCGCTCTAGGATGAGAAGCAGTGGTTAGCAAGTCGACCGTGGCTGTACGGCTCCTGATTACATACTTGGCGGCAGATGGAATTCCGCATTGATCGAGCCACGGTTATCTCCGATCTGGAGCCCATGATTGTTGCCAAGGAATGATGTTGATGCCATGATCAAGTAACTTTGCGTTGTATGAATTTCATTCGAAGGACCGTGGTCCAATCCCCAGCTGAAAGAGGCGCCAAGTCCTGAGCTTTAAGATCAGGTGACCTTGCGGCGCTAAGACAGGGAATCAAACTTGCGGAATCAAACTGAGATTGGCTCCTGCGGGTGGGATCGGCCCGAACCAGGACACCCAGATCACGCACAGCACGCGATAGACAGCCAGATCCCTCTAGCTAAAAGCACGCTTTGAAGTTCAAATATTGACATCCGGTGCTGTCGGTTATCAAACACATACTGGGAGTATCAAAATCAGTTTCACCACTTGCACACAGATATTCTTTCTCAAGACCCGCTCTGCAAAACGCTTGTCTAACTATATATCGCTTGTTCTAGTTTCAAGGGGCTGAGTCGTATCGAAAGACATCATGGAAGACTGGGTGAGCTAAATTACATGAAATACTACTACCATCGATACACCCATGACGTCATCATTCAGCTCGCTCCTACGACCTTACTACCGTCACTCTTGGCAACAATATCCGCCATGGCTCTGAAGACAGGCCTTTCCCTAAGTCCGCAACATAATAAGGTACGGTATTGAAAATGAAATAGAAATTGCTATATTAACATGTATTCAAGCATCTGTTCTACTTAGGCATTAACGTCCTGCGCCTCCGTTTCCCATTCCAGCAATGTTTCAGAATTCGATAAAATGGTCGGGTGATTCGGCCCAGTGTTTTTCCTGTTTGACTGTGCAGGTCCATAGTAGTTCGATGGATTCGGCATTGTAACCTCAAGTTTTCCAGGTGAACGCAAAATTGGCCATGCTCGTCAGCGTGTCGGGTTGTTCCGCGCCGAGCTTCGTCTTGCGAGTCTCCATGACCTGCACCTCGAGCTTCTCGGCCTCCTCCCACTGAACCTGATTCCGATATGTTGACGCGAGGTTGCATATGCTCGTCAGCGTGTCGAGGTTCTGCTGCCTGGGACAGTCCGTTCTGGTGAGTTTCCGGAGTGACGGCCTCGACCGATCGGCCAAGTTCCTTGCAAATTGCCCGAAAAAGACGCACGCTTTCGCTGCTCAGACAGATCTTCAGGAGCGAGCCGTGACCGACCATGCATATCCGTCCTCGATCGGTGGCTGGAGACGGACCTGGCTGGGCGCAATGATGAGACCAAGGCGGTCATCTATGCTGTTTAGCATTCCTTCGCGGCGCGAGTGTGACAAGACGAGCACTTACAAATGCGGAGCGACATAGCTTCTTGCCATTGCTGTTTTAGTTGAGCACGTCTCTCGTTGTTAGTCTTGGCCATGAATCCAGGAAATGCGACCTGCAATGGCAAGCCTTCTGAGGGACGATTTGCGTAGGAAGAAGGGCTCGGGATGGTTGTGAAACACTAGAGAACTTCCTTGACATCTGTCATCATTGAAGACTATCGCTGAAAGTCACCAAGGGGAAATACTGCGAAAATTCGTTGAAGGGCAAGATAGCAATCGGTGAAGGAGTTCATTGAGGGGGTAAGTAGGAATTATTTTTTAGGTTCGTTGAAGGTCAATTCCGACTAGCCGTTGGAAGGTTTATTTAATAGGGTCTTTGAAAAGGCATTAGTTCGAGAAGACGTTGGAGAGTACCGTTGTATAAAAAAAGCTCTACATCATCGTTGGGAAGATAGATTTTTGGATGTCATCGAGGAAAGAATTCAAAATAGTCGTTGAAGAGCATAATTGGACGGAGTCGTTGAAGTATCAAATCGAGTCGTTGAAGTATCAAATCTAGAATTGATTGAAGGAATAGAAAAGGAATATCATCGATGGAACTAACCGGGGATGGGGGATCTTGATGGGTCGTTGAAGACAGAATTTTAGAGCGTCGTTGAAAAAAGACGTTGAACAGATCAATTCTATGGAGAAGTTAAAGAAACAATCTAAAAGACCGTTGAATAAATTAATTGGGGAAATAGTGAAATAGTTAACAAAAACAATCTCAGGCAGTCGTTGAAAGGAGAGCCAAAAGGAAGTATTTGAGAGCATTTGTCGTGAAAGTCGTTGAAGTCGATCGTTGAAAGGCATCGTTAATGATTGACTCTTCCTGGCATTATCTTTCCCAAGAAACCAGAATTTCCGGGGACTAATTCTGACGAGGTAAGAAACCAATGCTCGGATTCAGAGATAGTCCTCTCGCTAGTACAACCCCCGTAGATTTCTTTCATTCAGCACGAATTTAGTTTCACCGTCTTATTCCCTTGGATTTCTTGTAAAAGGCTTGGCAAGGCCCACTTGAATCTTTATTTAGCTTAGCCTCGAGAATAGGGCGAAATCTCTTGTAGCATGTGTATGATTGTTGTTAGGCCTCGCCAAAACCCGCCCACGGCCCAAACCCGCCCACGAAAACCCGGCCCACGGGTTGGGTTGGGTCTTAGTCAGCAAACCCGTGGGCGGTGTTGATTTATAGTGATGCTTCAGTGTTCATGTTGTTTAGGGGAGTTGATTGTGTTAGATACAGGTAGACTGGTGAACAGGTATATAGGCATGCACGTGATCCCAGCCCCCATGATTATCCCAGTAACCGTGATATTTCAACACTCCCACTCGCTGATATCCTTCTGACGAAGGAGATTAGCGATCTTTTATCACGGTTGTCAAGCCCCATTAAAACCTCCCAAAACCAGTGGTAAAAAAGGAAGGAAAGGGTGCTTGCATGCCGGTCTTTTGTTTTGTTTTGTTTTCTTTTAGTTTGAAGGCTCGTGTCTGACCGGGCTATTATTCAATGCCGAGGCCTTCTCGAAACCATTCAAATCTGTCTCGTGCAAGGGGCTTCGTGAAACCATCCGCTATCTGTTCTGACGTTGGGATATACTTGAGTTCCACTGTCCCGGCATCTTGGACTTCTCCTTGCCACTTTCGCTGGATTTCCATATGCTTTGTGCGCGAATGATATTGAGGGTTTGAGGCCAGCGCAATGGCTCCCTGGTTGTCGCCGCAAATGATCGTTGCCCGTTGTCCCTGGCCCATATTCAGCTCGTGAAGGAGTCTTCTCAGCCAGATAGCTTCCTTGGTTGCTTGTGTCTGGCCTATGAATTCGGCCTCGCAGGTTGACAGGGCAACAACATTCTGGCGCTTTGATTGCCAGCTGATTGCTCCACTTCCAATGTTGAAAAGATATCCTGCCGTCGAGCGCCTTGTCTGGCGACAGCCGGCCCAATCTGCATCCGTGAAGCCACGGAGCATCTGGAGCTGGCCTTTATATGCGAGACTGAGAGATTTGGTGCCTTTGAGGTATCGAAGGATTCGACGCGCGAGCTTCAGATGTTGTGGGCCAGGATTTGTCAAGTGTCTGCTTGCCGCTGAGACAGCGTATGCAATATCGCCTCTGGTTCCAAGCATGACATACATCAGCGATCCGACCACGCGCTGGTACTCATTCTTTGTATTCGACGGGCAGATGTATTCAGGGCCGTTTTCTGGTAGAGGTGAGGTGTCGATGGGCGTGCTGACAGGAGCACAATCCAGCATCCCGAATTGCTGAAGGACTTTGCGCACGTAAGCCTCTTGGCTCAGATAGAGGATTCTGTTCTGCCGATCTCGTCGGATAGTCATGCCGAGATAGTAGCTGCAGGGGCCAAGGTCTGTCATATGAAAACGGTTTCTGAGGCTTCGCTTGATCTTCTTTATCTCTGCAATGCTTGGTCCGATGATCAAGAGGTCATCGACGTATACTGCGATGTACATGCTGCTCCGAACAAAGATACTGAGATCGGCGTTGATGGGCTCAAAGCCAAGATCTCGAAGGAAATTGGTCAGCGTCTGATACCAGATACGAGGTGCTTGCTTCAGGCCGTAGAGTGCCTTGCGAAGCTTGCAGACCCTCGATGTGCCGTCTGTAGCGTGATGAGGCTGTTCAACAAAGATCTCATGGTCTATCTCGCCATATAAGAACGCTGTTTTGACGTCCATTTGTTCGATCTCGAGATCCAGAGCTGCGGCAATTGCGAACAAGGCTTTGTAGCTCATTGGTTTGACTACGGAAGCAAATGTCTGATCATAATCGACACCTTCTTCCTGGGTGAAACCTCTGACTACCCATCTGCACTTGTGGCGGACGATTTCTCCGCCTGATCCTCGTTTGAGTTTAAAAATCCACTTCCCGCTCAGGATTCGGCGATCCCTGGGAGGGTCAACCATTTCCCAAGTTTTGTTTTGTTTGAGTGATTGTATCTCTTCGATCATTCCCTTTTCCCATTCGAGCCAGCGTGGATCATTCTTGGCCTGTCGAAGGGACTTTGGTTCGAAGGGTTCTATCTCTTCCGCCGCAACAGCCAAGAAGGTTGGAATGACGTTCTTGTCGGGGATATTCATCAATGCGAGTTCTTCTTGGTCATAACCGGATGTGTCTCGAAAAGTTTGTGTGTCACGGAGCTTGAGTTCAGGGTGGCGTTCCAGTGAGTCTTTTTGCACTAAGTGTTTTGCACCACCCTCTCGTAGCTCGGAATAATCTAGCCAATCTGGGATTCGCCCTTGCTGAGCATCGCCTTGTTGCTGGTCGCTACCGGGTGGTGAGTCAAACCTAAGGGCGGAATCCTGTGAAGCAGGTGATAAGGGCCCGAAGGTATCATCACTCCGTGTAGGCGAAAAGGTTATAGCTCCTTGGCCAGCAACAGCGGGCTGCGAGGTCTTATCACTCGACTGAGGCAGATGCACTTGCACTATGTCGTCCCATGATCCAGGCTGTGTTTGCTCTTGTGGCGCCAGGGATGCCTGACGCCCCGAGGCTGGCACGGATGCATGTCGCATACTGGCCGACGGTTGGTTTATTAGTCCCACCGTCTCACTCCCCCCTGCGGCAGCAGCCGTTGCCACAGGAAAGCTCTGCTGTTTGGCTCCCACGTCTTGTATGGTCTGCGTGGAGGGAGTGTTGAGGACTTCATAAAATTCTGCATTTGGCGTACCAATGATTCTGCCGTCTTCTAGCAGGATGCGATAGTTTGTATTACCTTCGTATCCCAATAGTAGACATGGCCTTGTTCTTGGTCCCGTCAGCTTCTTTCTTTGTTTGGGTGGAATTAGGTACTCTCCCTTGGATCCTATGACTCTCAGCCGTGACAGGTCAGGCTTGTCACCATACCAAGCTTGGTACGGAGTCATATTGCGTTTGGATGATGGGGATCGATTTGAGAGGAATGCCGCAGTTCGCGCAATCTCCGGCCAGAATTTGGGCGGTAGTTTCGCATGCCTGAGCGTTGGTCCGACTCGGTCGTAAATTGTCTTGTGGGCTCTTTCCGCTACCCCATTCTGCTGGTGCTGGTCGACGCCCGTGACTTCGGCTCGGATTGCCCTCGAGAAGAGGGTAAATTTCATTTCTTCTCCCACTTGTTCCGGGATCCGGTCAAGACGAATGCGCCTGCATTTGCGCTCAGGGCGCTCATTGTGGTCGAGGAAGTACCGCAAGGACTCCACGACGTATTCTTGCCGTTGTGGTATGGGGACGATCTCAACCCATCCAGTATGGTCGTCAACAATGGTTAGCCAGTAGCGACTACCATCAAGGCCCTCCTCAAAAGGTCCTGCAACATCGATATGGAGGAGTTCCATGGCGTATGTGGCTCTTTTGCACGCTTCTGAACGGCGATGGGGGGTTTCAATCATTCTTCCCTGAAGGCATGCGTTGCAAGGTTGGCGTGGTGTATCGTCCTGAATGCCGTGAGCTTGCTTTTTGAGTCGTTGTATGTTCGCACCGCTCATGTGAGCGAGCCTATTGTGCCAAAGTGCCGATTGCGGGCTGACATGGTAGGCTGGAAAAGCAGGTTTCGACCATAGGTCGAGTGCGTAGACTCCATGATATTGGCTCGCAGTGAACAGATTTCTCCCATCTGATTTGTTCCGAATA
Organism: Penicillium argentinense; assembly: GCF_028826775.1. NCBI lineage: Eukaryota > Fungi > Ascomycota > Eurotiomycetes > Eurotiales > Aspergillaceae > Penicillium > Penicillium argentinense. The sequence goes on along the minus strand of NW_026622661.1, from coordinate 3,083,520 downwards.
AAGGCGCCATTTCTCGAGAAATCAATCTTTGCCCCCCGATTGAGAAGCTGCAGCACGGATATGAGATTCGCATGCGCAGTCGGGACGAACAAGACGTCATCTAGAACAAGCCATTTCTTTCTTCCTCGTACATTGCACAAGATATTTGCCACTCCTATGCCGGAAGGAGCCGTTGAGGTATCGACGCTTCGCAATGGTGGACCGTCATATTTGTCCATCTTAACGAATCTCAAGGCATTGTTACAGACGTGCTGGGCACATCCGCTGTCCACGATCCAGGCCTCACTGATCGAGGGAGCCTTCGTGACCATCATGCTGGGAATGAAATCAAATGTGGCAACATTTCCTTCAACTTCGGCTCCGAATGCTGCATTGATATCCTGTTTTGAGGCTTGTGTCGCCATAAACGTCGGTCTTTTGGGGTCTCTCGGTCCTTCTGAATCGTCGTCTTCATGATCCGTACTGGCCCGCCTCTTTGATGAATTACGATGGTCCGCATGCGCATCTTTGGGGTTTGATCTGCGCGTCGTTCTCTCCTTTCCTTGGTCCCTCGGTTTAGGGTTCTTCTTGAAACACTGCGGCTCTCTGTGATAGGGTTTTCGACAGAAAAGACAGAAGGGGACATTGTTGATCTCGATCCGGCAAGTTTTCCCATCTGGAGACGGTATGACTTTCTTGTCTTCAAGTCTTCGACTGAGTGTGAAGGCAGGAAGGGCATTTGCATCTGCGGGTTGGTTGCCCAGCTGTCCTTTTCTGTGTTCCTCTTCAATGGCCTTGTTCTCAATGTAGTCGAATGTAGGAGCTGCTTTGGTGATATTTCCGTCCTCATCTCTATCATTGACAATGTCCATTTGCCGAAAGACATGGTCGCGGAAACTCTCATATTCTGGACCTAAGGCATGGAGGAAGAAGAAAGTTCGTTCAATCTCAGAAGTGACACATGCGGGGTCGAGTAAAAGTTTCTCGGCATGGATCTTTCTGATCTCGGCCCCGAGGGCTTGTGCACTCCCACATTTTGCCCGGGTAAGTGACATGTACCTCCTCTGAAGATTCACGTATGTTCCTGAACCTTCCGGCTTAAAGCTTTCTTTGACCGCTTTGATCAGTGACTGGACTCGGGTGATTTCGAAGGCGTTTATCCGCTGAGCCGCATTGTGGGTCAGCTTTGCCGCGATCATTGCCGAGTAGAACGTCTGGCGGTGAGACCATTGCTGCGCCTCCTCTTCTTCCAGAGGTGGGATGGCTTCATCCTTAGCCACAGGAGGTATTCGAAGAAACTCCTTGACTTTCTGGTTCCACTGTGACCAGTCGTTGGCATTATCGAGTGTTGGTATGGCATGATAGAATGTGCTCAAGCCTATTTGTTCAAATTTATTCGAATCCATCGTGGTGGTTTTCAGGGCTCTTCGGTGCTAAAGAATTCGGCACTTGACGAGCCACTTGAGTGAATTGAGTGGACAGAAGGCGTGCAGTTTGACAGCTCGGGAGACCGCGCCTCAAGACCGAATAGTTCCAGGCTTGATATCTCGCTGGGCGGACTAGAGCTGATGGAGTGGGAATAATCCGATGAGCCTGGAGTAGGCGTATGCGATGGAGGAATGTATTCACTGTCCGATAGGTCGTATGGTTTGAGGTGATTGCGATACGACTCGAAGAAATGAGGAAAGCGGACGCGGTCAACCATATATCGTGGCTTTCGCTCTTGAAAGGTTGTCGGTCTGTTTGGTCGGAGGTTGTACCGATTTGAGTTATTCCCATTTGAGGTCAACGGTGCATGTCCAATCTCAGTGCTTGTTGAGTTGAGGTGATTTGGACCCTGCTCTGGACTGGAGAACGAAGGTCGAACTTGACGTGGAGAACTGTGTCCTGTGGTATGCCGGGAGTTGGCGATAACAGGCGCAGCAGCGATCGCCCGGCGAGTGCGCTCTTCCAGAGGTAAACGCCTATAGGCCCCGCCGAGTGCGTGTCGGGAAAGTAATGGAAACTTCGCTTTTTGGATTTGCGAGAAGCGCCACTGGCGGATGTATCGAAGATAGCATACCAAGTTGAGCTCTTCTTCAGTCCATCTGTGTCCCTTGTATGATCCTTTCCTTCTCGTCATAGGTCAAAATAGTGGAATGTCCTTTTCCGAGAATGCCAGGGATTTGAGAGGAAATGGATTCCTAGCATGCTACAGAGAGCAGGTCGTTTCTGGTGGCAATGTGATACGTCTGGAGCGGTGTGACGTTTGTAGCGGTGTAAGACGATGTTGTCTGTTGTGAAACATGTCTATAGACCATCATTGGTCTAACGACTTTCTGTAGCGGTGTGGTGGCTTTGTCAGCCTTGTGAGACGATTTCGCACAATTCGTTTGCCTGTTGATCCTCAGAAAAAATGTCTTCTCGGTTGAAGAACTAAATGAGAAATTCCAGTTCAGTCAATATATGTATGAAGCTTTCACTTAAGGGGGAAACTTAGGAGTAGAAAGTATTCTCCAGTTTGAGGTGAGCATTGCCGGGCTCATAACCTGTTGATTTATAGTGATGCTTCAGTGTTCATGTTGTTTAGGGGAGTTGATTGTGTTAGATACAGGTAGACTGGTGAACAGGTATATAGGCATGCACGTGATCCCAGCCCCCATGATTATCCCAGTAACCGTGATATTTCAACAGGCGGGTTGTCATTTGGGCAACCCAACCCAAGACCCAAATGGGTACCCTTGATAACCCAAAAAGGCAAAAAAAGCTGACTTATCACTTTACATTAAATTATGCAGTAATTTTCGATTACATAATGGTATCGATTGTGTTCTCCTGGTCTACGGCTGAGAAGATTTGGAACAAATATGATGGACGAAGAAAATAAGATTGGCTAACTATAAAGACTAGTATATCTCATAACCTCGCAGTCGGCTCGAGGGCATTGTCACCCGACCAGAAGATCTCTTCTGGCTTCTCTCACCCAACTGCGTGATTGGAGGCGGAAGTAAATCTGCTTCCTCGGATTCAACCACCTCTTCCTCCATACCCTCTTCCTCCATACCCTCTTCCTCTTGTTCCAGGTCGTAAGTCTGGCTGTCCATGGTGCTCCGACCAGTCTCTGCCAGCGTACACTCCGCTTGATATGGCTCCTCGAGCTCAAAATTACCCTCGAAGTCCTCGCTCTCTTCAATTTCTTCATCGTCGCTGATCGGCTCTGCATCCTCTTCAATTGCCTTCAGCGCTTCATCCTCTTCAAGTGCCTCTTGGCTGTCGTTCTCCAATGGTTTCTCCAGACGGGTCAGTTGCTGTCCCTCTAGTGTGAACTTTTCTGAGCACATATACATCATCAAGTCTTGAATAGTCGCTTCATGAAGAGATCCTCGACGGTAATGACAAATGTCTCGTGCACTATTGAAAAGCCTTTCTACGCCCGCGCCGGTGGCAGGGACCGAAAGCAAGTCTCGTGCAAGCCGAGAGAGCACCGGGAACTCGTATTCGTGTTCCTTCCAATAAAGCCGCGGTGATACCGGGACATTTGCTATCAGAAGTCAGTCAGTCGTTCTAGTACAGTATGCCAGTTGCTCGTACCTTCTCTAAGATACTGGTCCACTTCGTCATACTCTGCCCCTTCGTGGAGCATCGATGCATCAGGTGGTTCAAGTAGCCGATCAAGCTCTGAGCTATGTAAAGTGGAAGAGCGCTGCACCGTGCGGAATAACAGCTCGGGGTTCTGCTGCTGATACTGTGTGAAACATGCTCTCAAGTATTCACAGTACCGTTTCGACGTATCTTCGTGGCAGGTAGAGTACTCTCTATCATCGAAAGCACTCAATTTATATTGAGGAGCGAGTAATGTTCCAGTGCCATAGAGAAAACCGTGGTCGCGGTAAGTCTTTTCATAGTACTCTTTCAGCTTCTGCCTCGCAACAAGCAAAGCGCCATACATGTCCTTCTTCCAGGGTGTTGCCTTTCTTTTCAATTTCCGATTCGACCTTTCAATATGCTCCAGCAGCTTCCTGTACACGAGGAACACACTATGAATTGTGATGTCTCTGGTCTTCATCAGAGCCATGGTGAACTGAAAGAACGGTTTAGTCAAATGAACCAGGTAGTCAATTTGCCTCCATTCAGCATCAGTAACCTTGAACTGCGAGTATTCATGATCGCAGCAGTATTTGTCGATAACGTTTCTTAGCCGGCGCGCACGGCGAAGCATCAAAAACGTCGAATTCCAGCGTATTTGAACGTCATGCAACGGGAACAGCCGAGTTCCACCTGATTGGAGACACAGAAAGGCATCTCGCCGTTGTGGGCTTGCGTTGACAAAAACAGCAAATGATCGAATCTAGTTCTATCAGTGCTCCATTTATATTGACAGCCAATCAGAGAGAATCTATGCTCACTTTGGTTAGAGTATGAGCCACATCTCCATGGTTGACCGAATCTTTCAACCCATTCGCTTGGGTGTCAGACCAAAACGTCTTTATCTCTTTGTTCCGGGGTGCTGCTTTCATATGCCCCAAAAGTTGTTTCAGGCAAAGTTGAATCACATGAGCCATACAAGGAACTCGAACTATTGATTCTCTGGAGCCAATCGCGCCGGTGGAGATCAGTCTTTCCTGCAAGGCTCGTATGAGAGTTTCGTTATTGGTCGCGTTATCGGTAGTGATGCTAAAGATGCGATCCAGGAGTTTCCGTTCCTTCAGTAGTTGGTGCAAAACATCACTGAGGTTGCTCCCCGTGTGAGGGCCATGCAGCGGTTCAAATCCAAGAAGCATTTCTCGATAGTTCCAGTCTTTGTCAATGAAGTATACCGTGATTGCCATGAAGGCCTGCTGGAATGGACTGGTCCAACAATCCAAGGCAAGTGACACCTTAGCATCTTCAGGCAGATCTTGTAACTGTGACTCCTGTTGAGCTGTAACTGCATCTCGAAGTCGCCGTCGTAGGGTTTTCGCTGATGGAATTTCCAGTTCCCCCGGACCAGAGTGTAAGATGTTCAGCAGTCTTTGGAACACGGGGTTCTCCACAGTCTGAAATGGCAGCCGAAGGCAGGTGATGGTTTTCAGCAGCTGCTCCTCAAGTTCAGATGTTGTGACCCTGTCTGCGGCGAGTGATGCACTAGTGGAATGATTTTGCAACGAATCTGAGAGTAAAGTTTGATGGGATCCTCTCTTTTTCCCCCGGCGACAAGTATTGGACTTCAGGTGTCTGCTCATGGCGCTTGTACCATTTTTCTTGTGCTGCGGATGATCAAGCAAAGTAAGACAGGCTTGACAGATGACTCGTGGACGCCCAGTATCGATGTCAGCTACTTGGTCGAAGTGCTTCCAAACGTCGGCATGCCGCGATTCGGTGGACCATTTTATCTGAGACTGACCATCTCCGTTCAGCTTTTGACCGTACTCCGTTTTTTCCCACCACCCTAGGAACTCTCTCTCTAGACTCGATTCGAACAAAATCCAATTCTTTCTTCGTTGGGGCACCACACGCCTCAGCGTTCCTGGGGGCCTTCGAGCGATTATATCGTAGCTACTGCGGGATCTAGTGAAAGGCTATAGGTCGTCTCAGCATACCTGTTGGTGGTCTCGCAATATTCAGGGGCAGGAGGGGCCATTCTCTTACAGAAGACTGAATGTCAGAGTCTAGGAAAGCGTCAGATGACGGCTCAATGGAAAGCAGAGGACTGAAAGCCTGATGCAATGATCGCGACGATGAGGAAGAAGAAGCCATATTCAAGAGGCGTGCTATCGGGCTTGGGAATAAATTTTCTCATTGTGAAAACTTGGAAATGGACTTTGTTGGGGGGTCGTGTCGTGCGTTTGGATCTATTAACTTTCGCTTCGCGTTAAACCCGCGGGTACCCAAAAACCCAACCCGACCCAACCCAGCCCAAAATGGACGTGACTTTGTATAGACGCTGAGAAAGTGTGTGTCGCCGATTTAATTTATTAATTTCCAAATAATCATTTCGAGGTGGCTCATAAAGCTCAAACTCATTGAATTCTCGTGAATTCATGGATGTGGCCCCTGATCGCTTGGGATGTAGAAGTGGTGGGATGAAGGAGGTGGTCCCTTTGCAGTAAATATATATTTCCATGCCGTCAGCGTACATTGTTTCGACGTAACACACACCTTAAGGCGTGACAGAAATAAATTACCAAAATTACACTAGGTGACTAATCGAGTTTATCCACGATTTATGCATATTTTTGGGTATTTTGGGCAACCCGTGGGTACCCGCCAAGAACCCACGGGCGGGTTCACCAAGGTCAAAACCCGCGATGGGTTACCCGTGGGCGGGTAAAGAAATTGAAAACCCAACCCAAACCCACGTTTGGCGAGGTCTAATTGTTGTATTGTGTGTGGATCTGTGGGTCTCGGACCCGGTTATATAGTGTAGTGGGGAGACACCCTCCCCCTACTACATGGGTGCCATCCAGGCTATGTGACATAGCCGGCAGTATACAGCGGCCGGATAGCTAGTTCTAGAATACACCTTCTTACACCTCCCCGACCTGACCCCTACGTTTGGGCTTCTCGCTATTTCCTGGTTGCTATGCGTGTGTTTTGTGGTGGTTTTTCTGCTGAATCGTCCCGCACGTCTCAGCGCATGCAGCCATCGAGCGTTCCCCTCTTCAATAGATATCTTTCTACCGCTAAAAAACTCTCCATATAATGCGGCCCGCATATCATAATTAAGTTTGCCTGCTTTTAGACAAAGATTGCTTTAGTCCCTAACAGTTGCGCAGAATCCTGCAATCTGATGTCGTTCACCTTTTCGTTGGTAAAAATCAAAAGCAATTCTCAATTCACCAGGCATTGGAAAGTTCATTCCAAGAAAGGCCCTTGAGCCAGCGATCCTCGAGGGAGTTGATGAGGAAGACTTTGTTCGTTGCTGTGAGTGTGTGTACTCTGGGGACTACTCTGCTCCATATCCTATTCCAGGATCATCCGAAGGTGATAAATCGCAGCCGATAGACGTGGAAAAGCAGTGCCAGAAGGCGGCAAAAAGATGGGATCCATCTTATCTAACTTGGAACCTCTTCCATCCGGTGTCACTTTTATTGAATTATGATATGCTGTTGGAAAGATTTGGCCGGGATCCAGGACAGGAATGTAAAGAAGGATCAAATATGAACCTTCCACTAGCTATGCAGCAGTGTTTTTGACTCACACTGAAATTCATCGCTTTGCATTCAGAACAGGCTGGTATCCCCTGAGGGTTCTATCTTACTGCCGGTTTCTCCGATTGCTTGAGAAATTCACAGTATTTAAAGCACGGACGGGAGACATCGTTCAGCTATTGGAATTTGTTTTCGAAGATAGTGAGTATATGCAGAATCTGGCAAGTATGGCGCGAGACTACATGGTCTGGAATGTGGAGATGATTATGCGGAAAGCCGACTTCAAAAGTTTTCTGCAGCGGAACTCCTTAGAACAGACTGTCTTTCGTTCAATGTGGTACAGTCGTTCTTGAAGTTGGCTTGACCAGTTCACACTCAATCACTCTTTCCTGGGCCCACCGCCAAGACCTTAGCGCAGGATCCACATTAATTTTGGTGCAACGTAACATGCATATCGTAGAGATAGTACGGTATCTTCCTATGTACGATAATTTACACACCGCGTAGATACCTCAATGGAATTGCAGGGAAGCCGATACTGGGTCTCTGCACATCATCCGAATGAGGTCTGCCGTGCACCTGGACGATCAGCTGGGCGACTTCGATTAGCTTTTGCTCTGGAGATATTTTCTGATGAGCTCACTTTTGAGCCTGAGAGTAAGACCATGCTCCGCTTTTGCTAGTCTCGGGCTGACTTTAGTTTTTTCGTACCTTACTGGTCTTTCCATGGATTGGAATTGGGACAAGCTCGGGAACCGCCCGGTGGGAAGAAGCAAACAGCGATCAGCTGGGTGTTCGGGGACGATTTGTTCTCGCAAATCGGATTAAAAGCCGGGTGGGGCTGCTTTCTTTGTTTGCTATTCAGGCACACATGCGTTAGCACTGGTCATTGACTTGTGGATCGCTTAATAGTGATTGCGCCACCGAACAGGTTTCTTTGTTTGACAAACATTTCAGCAATAAAGAATGCGATCCCAACATTAAAAGGGAAACAACATAAAAGCCAGTAAACCATTCCCATGCCATTCGGCTTTGATCACTCCTATTCCGTTCATAATCCCATTATATTTGAACAGTTGAGAAATGCCGGGAGAGAAGCCTTTTCACCCACTGCTTCCTGTTCAGGAAGCTATTTCCATTGGTTCTAAAGATCATCTACCCCAAGCAAAAAAGAAAAAGGTGTCACTCGCGTGTAAGGAGTGTCGAAAAAGGCGGATCAAGGTTAGAACGCGCCACGTTTCACACAGACATAGAGCTAATCATTTCAGTGTTCCGGAGAGATGCCATGTACACAGTGCACATCAAAGGCTCATGTATGTGCTTTCGATCCTAGGACCGATCGCCGGCGCCGACGCGGAAGCCATTTCCTCGAATTATCCCAGCTTCATAGAGTCCTTCAAAGCATTGTGGCTCAATTACGACTTGGAACATCCGATGAAGTTAGAACGTTGGTATTGGCAATACGCAGCTTCAAAACAGACCGTGAAGCAATAAAATATCTTACCCAAATGAATGGATAGAGCTAGGAATTCATGATTCTTTTGAACCTATCATTCTGTCGGCAAGTGACTGTACTGGACTGGGCAGTCAAAAATATGGCATGTACGGTAGCAGGCTTGATGTTTTGGAATATATCTCTAGAATACACGGCCACTATGATAGACCAACAGCACACAGTGTTACGCCAGAACCACCTTGACGAAGGATACGCCTAGGCCCTATTCCCACAGCCTGTTGTACTCTAACAGCAGACTTATTGTAGATATCGAAACCTACAGACATCAGCAGCTGTTGAGGCCCTTAGTCGCCTTACAAATAACCGACGACGGGACAAAATGATCATTTGCCGATGGAATACCCCATTTAGTTGCTTTGAGCCAAAGAGACACCCTCACGAACGTTAACTAGCACATGTTGCACACGAGATTAGGGACCTTCCAGCAGGTCGCCGAGTTATTGGGGCCAGGTGGCCCTCCTCAACTGATTTGCAAAGCTCAACGACCATAGGAATACATGAAATTCCATGAGTTTTGCGTACACATAAGGTATTTTACGCCGCATGGTAATGTACCATGCATGGCGCGTTTTACTGTACCCCTCAACGCAATGCGAGTAGCTCAATAAATGATCCGCGCTAAGGCCTTGGGTGGTGGGGCCAGGAAGTAGATTCTCAGTGTATGTTGGTCAACGCGATTTCGAGATTGACTGTAGTATGGGCTGGCTTAGTTCCAGTACGTCCCGAAACTGACGCGACAACCTACACACTTCGAATCACTTTTTAGCACGCTGCCAAGACGCACTAGACTACATGGGGAATTCCTCCAGAGGGCCCCTGTAAGTTGCTGTGTATTTCTTCGTCCGTAAATTATTCAGTTGTTTCAAACATGTATTCGCTAGTCAATTCTATACAACTGGCACCTCACCCCTCTTGAAATAGCCTTCCTCGGGAGGCACACTGAACTAGCAATCACGAGTGGTCCAACCAAAGATGGCCCCAAACCTAGCTTCTTCCACGCATGAGCTAATCTATGATATGATCCATGGTGGCGAACTATCTATAACTGAGATGGCACGGGCAGCTGGCTGCCACAGGAGTTCCATCCTGAGGATTTCCTCTAACATACGAATATTTGGCAGCATCAAAGCACCGCTCAATGAAGGTGGTCGGCCGAGAAGCATCACTCCAGTGATGTTACAAGCTCTCTGTGATCGCCTGCTCGAAAAGCCCGACCTTTATCTTGACGAGATGGCTAACGGTTTTCCTGTGGGAAGAGTTCGCCATCCAACCAGCAAACTCGAGTATCATTCGCGCTCTTGCATCCAAAGCCTGGTCAAGAAAGACTGCCCGATTCAAGGCCCGAGAGCGCAATCTAGACTTAGTGTACGTTATGAATACTTTCACTTTATCTCAGACTTCGCGATATCAAAAATCTATATGCGTATGCTCAAGATGGTATCGTTCTTTCACGGGTATTCCGGGGCTTGACCGACGCCTTTGTCTTTGTGGACTTCATCGAGCAGCTTCTTCAGCCCTGCGGAGGATGGCCCGACCCGAAGTTTGTGATAGTTATGGAAACGCATCCTTTCATTACTCCGAGCGTAAACAACGCACGTGTTCAGAAGCTGGGGTAAAGCTGGTGTATTTACCTCCATATTCTCCGGGCTTGAATCCTATTGAACATTTCTTCGCTGAGCTCAGGACCTTCATCCGGCGCAATTGACAGTCTTACGCAAGAAATGCAGACCAAGTCTTTGGGACATTTCTCGAATGCTGTGTTGATATCGCTGGTGCAAGGGAAAGAAGTGCAGAGGGGCACTTTCGAAATGCAGGTTTGGCCGTGGAAAAGGTATAAGACAGCTACTATATTCACGTCATTCATTCAGCATAGATCAGAATCTTGTTATGGTCGACTGACAATGTTCCGAAAAGAGATATTTCGGTGGTGCGCTGGTAGACTATCAATCACGAGAGTTTCACTATCCCACCGTGCCCTGTGGTGGCAAGGTGGCTCTAAAGTTACGATGATATATTGCATACCTGGTGCCAACCTACCACACCGCTGGTACCTACCCGACCGGCGCGAAGAAATGTGACCCACTCATTCTGGTAGCGATACTGCTCTGCCAGGTACTAGCGCATTCTGTAAATCTACGTGTTTAATACTATGGGCTAGAATGTAGCGGGAGGGAGGAGAGAAAAAGGAGCATGTGTTTTCCTCAAACTAATGCTTTGATACGAAACTAGTTCGTATATACCTATAGCTCAGGCTAGACAACTACGAATATTTGGCCGCTTCATGAATGATTTCATGCAAAACTCAACGGTGAATACTACCAGCTCTTTGTCTACTCACGCCTCTCTTCTGTTCCGAGTACCGGCGCTCAAGACCAAATTCCTGGGTGTGAGTCTCGCCTGGGAAGCGGGGCGGTCCACCAAGACTCGCCAACACGGCTTTGTTATTGGCTGTCATGTCGTCAAGGACGCTGGTTTCGTCCCGAGAAAACCACTTAGGAATGATCCACACTCGGAATGGAATGAGTGCTATAATAAGGACGGGAAATCCTGAAAAGGGCAGAAGACGTCAATAATGATGCAGAAACTAAAATGAAAGGAATTACTTACCAATTGCAGCGATGGTTTCGGATATCGCGACACAGGCAGCGACCCCAATAAGCTGGCACGCGATCCATAGCATGACCTTGCGGCTGCGGACTTTCAAGAGAGGTTCGTCGCGCTGCACAAACCGGTCCTCCTGTATTAAATGGATAGCTTTGCGCATGATACCGCTGCTCCCGATGGATCCCCAGCCAACAATGAAAAAAACGCCGGCGAAAACGGCGGAAGGCATAGTGTGGAGGACGATCAGAATAGGCCCCGTCATAGTACCAATGATAGCTAGCCCCATGACAAAATGTGATATGCGCTGTTCAACAACTGCAGTTGCACTGATGACAGGGCGGCGGATCTCGGACTCTTCGCCTTCCTCAGTTGGTATAAGTCGAAGTTGAGTGTGATAGACGGTCAAGGAGTCAGTATGCACAGGCGCCTGAGTCAGAATGTTAGAGTACACAAAGTGGATTTGAATGAAATCGATAGGCTATCTTACCTGTGGGACTAGTCCATTAGGAAAAGGGATTCCAATGATCCCGGAAACGAATGTGGTGCAACCGAGAAGAAAAAAGTCCCAATGAAAACCAGCCGGCTTTCTCAGAGGGAATTGTCGAGCCTGAGCCGTTAGGCTACTGACATTCTGTGACTGGATTAACACCACCGTCAAGACAGGTGTGATTGGAAAGAATCCGTACATGATCAAAATAGAATAGCAACATGATCAAGAATCCAAAAGGAAGCGCTGCGAACACCCACTTGGTATCCAATTCCCAAAATTGAATCAGCCAGTTTCGTGGCTGTGTGGGGTAAAAGGCTTTGCTGATGGGTACACGAGTGACATCTGCAGATTGGAGCGGTCCAGGGATATGCGAGAACCCGACCCAGAATACTGTACCAATCTAATAGCAACTCATTAGCGACTGCGTATGTGGAAACCTAGAATTTTTGATACATACCACGTACGCGTAATCAGCCAGCAAACCCCGAAAGCCGGGCCTCCAAACGGTGCTGGAACCGATGGCTTCTAAGCTGTAAATGGTCAAGAAATACAGAATAGCCACCATGCAGCTCATGAATCCAGCGATGTGCCCTTTAGTTGTGAACTCGCTGATTAGCTCCTCCACGCCCTTGCCTAAAATCTGGGTTAATGAACTTTCTTGCCGGAAGTGATATGATCGCGCAGATACTGACTGATATAGATGGTCCCGACATAGAAACCAAACGTTTCACTTGAGAAATCTGTCACATATCTCATGTAGTCACACATGTTGCAGAGCGCAACAATCCAATGGAAAATAGCTCCCCAGATTCCCACCCAACACATGAATTCAGGGAAAATGGAGGGTTCATAAAGCTTGACGATGTCATATATGGTGTAATTGAATAAAGAGATCAGTCCAGTTATGCCGACAATGGTTAGAGGCTGTACTGCAAAGACGCTGAATACCATCGCCGCCAAAGCAGACGAGAAAAGGGATTCATTGATGCCATAAAACTGCCCAGTTCTCCGATTCATATCCAGAGTATAGGCTATGGCTGGAAGCATACTAAACGTTCAGTTATTAGCATCACATTCGACTGCAGGCTTATGCCAACCTACTTCACGAAGTACATGCGAATGATACTGGCGACGGTTCTGTACGTCCACGCGTCGCGAATGTCACTGAAGTAATAAGGCAGGCGTCTCCGGACATCATGATACATCCCTCTTCCAATTCGAAGAATTCGAACGCTTTTCCATCCACTAATGCCATCATAAGTATAGGATACCGCAGACCTTTCTCTCTCAATGGGTGGTGAAACCGTATCAGCGCCGTCGGAATTGGACGGCATGATTTGAAGTGTTGCAAGGAGGAAAGTTGGTTTTCGAAGGTAGAAAGAAAGTCACTGGCCACGGAAAGGGGCAGAGGGGTAATTTATAATTTCGCCATAGTCAAGCTCCACTGGGTGTATTAGTTGCTGGTTCAGTCTGATTGCCCAACCCCAAACAAGAATGCACTTAACCAATTTCTACCGAGTCTCCATCGATATCTTCGCCTCTGCGCATCTTCAACTTAGAAAGTGGTATTTACCTTTCGGCCCAATTACTGATATGTAAAGTGCCCTCGGGTCTGTGCATAGTACTGATCATATAGAAGACGTTAGGGCTCAATAGGCCATTTTCCACAGTGCAAAGATCCGTTGTGTCATCATGATCGGTGCCAAGCTTGAACCGCGCAATTGCTGAGTCAGCAGTTTCTGCCCGGGCAGAATCGACTGCCTTTGCGTGAACAGAGCCACAGACTGTATTTTCCAAACCCTGGACGATGCATTCGCTTGCACACCATCCGGTCGTAGCAAAATTGTCGGAACTATTCCAAAATGCGGACTTTGTTACTCAGCTTGCATCTACCTTGGACTCTTTCAGCAAGCAGGATGAAGGAGTCTGCTTGCGTATTGATGCCGTCGTATGCTCTTCGGATCATGCCCAGTCGACCGTCACCAGGCCGACTAACGAGTCCCTGTCACTCGTACGAAGCACGATAAACACCATGTAATGACTGTTGTTAACTTGAAACTAGGGATGGTTGAGCATGAAGGAAGGTTGTGTCCCTGCGATGATGCCCGGGCAGGTTACTTATTCGAAGTCTCCGGTCAAAGTGGGTTCCTTGTGCCTATGCGAATCCCCCATCAAATTGAATCCATTTGCTAAGCTTTAGAGAATAGTCCAGCATCGACGTACAGTCTGGTCGTGAAAGCTGTCCAGTCACGGCCCCATCCATATCCCGGACCATCCATGAGAGACCAAGGCACAAGACCGTCAGCGGGCTGCGACCGTCAAAATCGCAAGCAATAGCTCTGGCGATGGAAGATGTTGAATCTGATAACGATGATGCGGTGGCCGAGGATTGTCTGAAATCGTCCAATGCGACCGCGCCGCCGGTCCGTCAGTTTCACTGTGATACTCGCTTCCCTCAACGCAAAAGAACTGCGAATGATTTAGCAACCCCAAAGTTGCAGCCTTCATCTATAGATAAATTTATTTTGGGAATATGGCGACAGGTACACTCTCCAATCACATTAAGTGTGTCATTTCCGGTGAGTATCTTGCCAGCAAAATAGCTCAGTATGTCTGCCAATGCTGACGATTGTACAGGACCGAAGGCCAGAATTTAGTCTCCGCACTGGTATCAGTCAGGAAGTATGTGCGGCATTTTCCTTATCATGGGGATCGGGAACCGAGTGATCTAATGAGACCAATTCGAGTCTTAGGTTTTCCGAGCCATTAATAGCCTGTGCAGAACATATTGTGACCAAAGCCGTTCGTCGCGGGCTCTGGAAATGATCATTCAATCATATTGGGTGGAATGCTTCCAAGCACGAATTGCATCGATCCGTATCGAACACCCAGAGTGTACGAATGTCGAAGCTCGAATGATAGCGCTGAAAGAGGCCTGCAGCACGCTCGGCTGGCAGGAAAAAGAGCTCAGAAACAGGATGTAAGTCGCTCTTTCGTATATTGCTTGCTTCGTCCCATCCCCTTCTTTCTTTTCTCCTCTTCAACATCATTGCTAATAGTAACCGAGGGCGGTGTGGCGTGGCTACAAAGAAGTTAAGGATTCGGGGGCTGGGCTTGTCTGATCTTTGCCGGGGCCGGTGTTTATCGCTTGTGCAAGTATAGGATTGGTTTTGATAATGGACTCACAACTCGGTTGCGCCACCTTGCACCCAGTCTCGAAGTCGCCGCAGATACTCTCCATCCCGGTTGGCGAGATCTCCTTCGAGTTGTAGACCAGAGTGGCCCCCGCCGATACACTGGTCACCCTCATGAATGGGTTACAGTCGATACCGGGCCAGCGTTGCCACTTCAAGATACTTACTCACATCTACCATTACCAAATGGCTTCGCGTATCAATTCGTTGAAGACTGTGTGATCGACCAGGACGTGTTTGGTTCGGAGGACCCTCGACGCGACCCAGGGTTAGACCCCGACCTGTGTCAAATATGCAAGGAAAAACAGTCGGATAATGCGACTTCCAACTGTTGTTCCTGCTTTCCAAATATATTTGGCTGTGTTCGTTGTCCCTCCCCGGTGCAAATATTTCACACGGCTACTGGAAAGAATAATGGAGTGGTTGCCCGCTGCGTATGTTTTTTGAAACCCCCTTCCTTGTTCAATCGCCTTCGTTCCCGTCTCTGGTGTGCATACTGATGCTTGGAAGCCATTTGAACGAGGCATGGCTATTGCAGAATTCGTTGGTTTCATCACTCTCGGAATTGATGGTCTGGATGTGATGGCCGGCGGAACACCAGAACGACCCTATCAAATTTTCCAAGGCAACCTAGGTAATTTCACTCGTTTCATTAATCATTCATGCCGACCCAACTGCCAATTCCAGAGATTCTATTGGTGTGGGGTGGAACGTGTGATCGTGGTTTCTCGCGGAGTTGAGGCTGGCAGTGAGATAACGGTGGACTATTCAGATTTCTACTGGAGAGAATTGAAAAAAAATTGTCTTTGCGGCGAGCCGGGCTGTCGCTTTGCCCATCAAGGCGAGATTGGGCTGTGAGTCAATCCGAATATAATGTCCTCGACTGAAGTACTACGCAGCTTCTTGGACAGAGCGAATTACATTCTTACGAGATGTCCGTCGTGGGAAATTTCGGCATCCTGGATCTGCTTTTACACGTTTCCCCTAGCGGCGTGGCATTGGAGTTTGACTGGGGCTCTTCTATACTCTGGTACAAATATTAGAAGAGGGGTCGGGCATGGGAAAGGAAAAAGCGGAAATCCGCTCCTGTAAAGAGTCAAAATATTATGTATTGAGGAGCTGGGGATACCGCGTTGAGCCGTTTTGAAGAATCAGCAGTTTGGCAGCACTGCAAGCAATGCGGGTCAGCAACAGGAGAATACTCTAATTTTTTGACCGGAGATTAAGTACTTAACCAGCAATGTTGCGTCCGCAATTGTGTTATCCTAGAACCAGGACACCAGGTGATACGAAATTCGGACATTTCATTCTGGGGTCAGCTGGCGAAAGTAAGTAGTTTGCCGTATAGCAATATTCGACATCAGTTTACCCCATACACTCACCAAATTAATGTGGTGTTACTGTACCTCCGCAAAAAAAGAGAAAAAACCCTTGCATACAGAAACACGTATGAAAATATTTGACACAATAGATCCACAATCAGTACTAATACAGTATAAATACAATGACCATCAAATGTACATAAATACAGTACCAGCAAGTGTTTTCTTCACTTTCCAACCCGTCACAAACAAAACGGTCTTGCGCAATGTCCCGCATCTTCACGGACCAGAGACCGCGATATGATGTTACCGATAAGAGGAACTTTTCATAAACAATTATCTGTGGGCCATATATTTTGGCATCAAATGATAGATCTATCTGGTACTCGGTAAGCCTAGTCCGTGTTTATGGGCGGAGACATCTTCATGAACGCCATTGTTTAAACATATTCTGATGGGTCTCGAGCCACACGCACCACACGCCCGTGTGAAGAACACAGTTAACTGAGCTGCCCCTCAGATGAAGACGAGATTTCGAATCGCTTCTTTATTTCCAGATAAGCACTTTGAACACTGTCCCAAAAATGGCACCCCCGTCTATGCGTGATGAGTACGCCGAGCTCATGAAGGGCGACAGCGACGGCCACTTCCTTACGAGGGCCAAGTAATTTTGGTAAAATTACGTGGGGCCGGCTAATATTTAGTCAATTCGGCACCAACGCGGGCAGGCGAATCGGCCAATCAGAGGCCGTCCTAGCGCTGGGGTTGTTGCCGAAATATAGGGCATCGCCGGAAAAGCTGTCCTAGTATTACTGGGAATAGTGCACTCTAATATTATTGATGGTTGTTGAAATATATATATGTATGTTGGGTGGAAAGGGGGGGTGGACTGTTCGGCTCATATGTGAGTTCCGTTAATCCAACATTTGCATTACCTCAGCCCCACCAAGGTCATAACTAGGCTGCCCAGACCACCCAAACTGTGAAAGTCGCCACAGGGGCCTCCCCACCCCAAGAGGTGCAGAATATTTAACGACCGGCGTTCGTTGTTTTTGCAATATCGTCACTCACAAAGTTGAAAGAAACGCTCCAGAATGGCCAATGGATTTCTGCCATACCACGAACCCGGAAGTTTGTACCCAAGCTCTATCTCAACCGAACGCTGCTCACTCCCCGTTGAACAATCACAGTCGTCGAGATTCTCATCATCGTTTCTTTCTTCTTCTTCCTTTCTCTTGCGAAATGGGTCTCCGCGAAGATCTTTCAAGCCGGCATTATAGGTCAAATCGCTGTCGGCATCATCTACGGTGTACCGTTGGCCGATATCCTTGAACGTAACTGGCAGGAGACGTTTCTCGCTCTCGGATATGTTGGTCTGATTCTGATAATTTTTGAAGGTAGGTGGAAAACACTTTCATCGGCTTCGGTGTGGACACTGATGTCATCTATTCTAGGCGGTCTTGGCGCTCGTGTGGATCTACTCAAGCAGAATTTCACTTTGAGTATGGTTGGCGCCACAACTGGGGTTTGTTTTCCCATTGGTCTCTCATATCTTTTGCTCTACCTTGGTTTTGGATATGGTTTGTTTTCCTTGTCTGGTAATCATCGATCCCTGTAAACAAGCTAACATGGGCAGGTCCGGTCGAGACATTCATCATCGGTGCTGCTCTTTCCGCCACGTCACTAGGTAAGCAATTTCATTCATTTCTATTTAAAAAGTTGACTGCACTTTGTCTAGTTAGATCGCTGATGCGTACCAGGAACCACTTTTGCTGTGATCAGTTCTGCGTCAAGCTCGATCAGTCTCTCACAGACTCGAGTAGGATCCGTTCTCGTGAGCGCAGCTGTCATAGATGACGTGGTAGGACTTGTTATGCTGAGGTATGTTGCTTGTTGAAACGAGGTACCATTAATGCATTTAACTGATTAACTCCATAGTGTCATTGGCGACTTGGGTAAACTTTCGGGAGAAACGAACGTCAATCTCGGCTGGCTCATTGGGCGTCCGATAGTGGCATCGATAGCCATGGCTATCTTAACACCAATTTTCACCAAGTGGGTATTTGCGCCTTTTTTCCGAAAGTTTGTCGAACACCATTTCGCGCGGTTTGACCATATCTCCAACATCATTCTCATGACCCTTGTTCTTGCGGCTTTTATTAGCATCGCTGGCTTTACTGGTACATCTGTCCTATTTGGAGCGTTCTTGGCGGGCGTATTTCTCACGTACCTTCCAAGCAAGCGCCCGGAAGGACCATTCGTTGTCATGAGCCGTGAGGAGGGCGAGCGCGAAGCGGACAAGAGTCCTACATTCATTCACACATTTGAGAAATATTTGTTGGGTCCTCAGGAGTATCTGATGGAGCCTTTGTTCTTCTCAAGCGTCGGATTCGCGATTCCGTTCTTGCAACTGTGGACTGGAGAGCGAATTTGGAGAGGAGTGGTTTACACGCTCCTTATGGCATTTGCAAAAGTAAGCAGATACTCGTAGAAGTTGTTAATGATCGAGCTAACAAGTTCAAAATAGTGTATTGTTGGGATCTGGATACCTGTATGGCAAGTTGTTGCAAGGTGTAAACCCTGCCACAGAAAAGAAATACGTGCGCAGCAGCTGAACCAGGGACTGCCCAAAAGGAATGAGGGGGGAAGGATCGCGATGAAGAACAAACCGAGCAGGGAGAGAGGAGAAGTTGGAATCGTGTCTGGCTCGCCGCGGTACTCTTAGGGTCTGCTATGGTAGCGCGCGGTGAAATCGGCCTATTGATCATCGAAATCGGACATAACGAAACTCCGTACGTCAGTGATGAGGGTTTCATCACTGGTGTCTGGGCCATTCTTTTGAATACGATCATTGGTCCTGTTATCGTCGGTCTCCTGGTTCGATTCCACGCGAAAAAAATAGGGGAGGGGGAGTGGGGACTACAGGATTCTTTGTCCGTTCCTAGCCAGGAGACCGGCCACAGAGCAGTATAATTGTTTCGGATCAAGATGATACACCGCATAGGGAGGTACTGCTGTACACAGCATGTGGATCCGCCATAGGTTTATTGGCACACCTCGGGCATATTTGGTGAATAAATTAAATGACGCCTGCAAGTGCATGAAGACTACCAGCAAAACAAGAAATAATACATCGCCAATATTCACTAGTAGCCATTTCTGCCAAATAATGCATTAGTGGCTTTCAATGAATTTTGCTTCTTCTTACGTGGACTTTTACATTCCGTCAGATTACCATGGTAGAATAATTCGATGACCTTTAATCTGTTTCATGCGATCTGTTTCGAAGATGGGCGAAAGACCAGCCCAGGAGGCAGTGAGTGGCCCAGCCCTCAACAATCTTTTCCAATAGCAGCCTCAAAGTTTTAGCTTTGGCATCATTCCGTTGAGTTGTATCCATAATGTGTGCGCTATGTCCAGGTGAGGGTGTGTTCCCTGGCCAATTTCTCAATATCGGACCAGGGAAAGCCTTCGTTAGGGTCGCTCCGGGACGTCTCTGGAAGAAGTCAAAACCGGACTTTTCTTAGCTTTGATGCGGAAAAAGACCCGCTTGGCCCATTTCCAGGCTTCAACGCCGATGAAGAATAGAACAGCCTCGACCGCCACAATGCCCCATTCCCATGTTATGGGCTTGTGCTTGAAGACAACATCGTTCAGCACGGGGATGTAGAGGATAGGAAACATGGTGATCCACCCAGCCATGATAGACCAGAAAAGAAACTTGTTCCTCCAGACATCGTACATCCACTGGGTGAAGTATTTCTTGGATTTTGGTTGCATGCGGAAGAATGACCGACGCATGTTAACCATTTCCCAAGCCAGGAATAACGCAAACCATGTCAAACACACGAACGTAGTGGCTCGTGCTCGGAAGACGAGTTCGCAGTCTTTGATATCTTCTGACCACTCTTTGTTGCAGCCACGGGCGAGGTTACCATCGCCAAAACCCCACATGCGTACAGAGAATGCCGCCAGACAAAGCGCTGCGGTCCAGACGCCATACACAAGAATGTCAATCACCACCTCCCAGGTGAATATGCCTTGCTTACTCTGGGGAGGGCGATCCATAATGTCAGGCGCAGCCACCTCCATGCCAAGGCCCATGTCTGGCATACCCGAGGTAATCATAATAATCCAGAGGATTTCCACCGGTGAAAGAGGGAAGACAGATTGGTTATCAGCGTCTTTGAAAGCCAATCCAATGAGTAAGGTACAGGCCTGGGCGATGTTTTCGGACAACAGATGAAGCACGAATTTCTGGATGTTATCGAAGATGCGACGACCCTCCTCGACAGCATTCAGAATCGAAGCAAAGTTATCATCCGTCAAGATAATATCAGAGGCGTCTTTGGCCACATCCGAGCCCGCCTGTCCCATAGCAATACCCACATCGGCATGCTTGAGCGAAGGAGAGTCATTTACGCCATCGCCAGTCATGGCCGCAAAACGACCACGCCGATGAAGGGCGTCAATCATGCGCACCTTTGTTTGAGGGGCACAGCGTGCGATTACCAAAGGCAGGGTGGGAAGAGCATCTACCTGCTCATCAGTTAGTTTGTCGAATTGACTGGCAGTCATGACCATAGCGTCCGCGACATCAGCCGCCACAGTACTGAAATCAACGGGAAGGATTCCCACTTGCTGCGCAATCGCTTTGGCAGTGCCGGGGTGATCTCCAGTGACCATGTGGACAATTATACCAGCTCGGTAGCAGGCCTGAATGGAGTCTGCAGTCTCAGGGCGAGGAGGATCATACAGCCCGATGAGTCCCAGGAAGCACAGATCATTCTCTACATCCTCACGTTCCAGGTCGGAATCTTCGAGCAGTTGTGTCTGACTAGTATATGGTCGATGGGCCAGAGCCAATACCCGGAGTCCCAGTTTGGCAAGTTCCTCCATGTTCTGAAAGATTTGTTTGCGGTGGTCATCAGACATTGGGACGGGGGTAGACGAATCTGGGTCCCAAATCACCGAAGTGCACGAATCAGCGATGCGCTCGACAGCACCCTTAGTAAATACCATTGTACAGTCCTCTTCTGGAGAAACTTTACTGAAAATCACGGACATTTTCTTGACTGTCGAGTCGAATGGAAATTCAGCCTTTTGGTGCCAAACTGGTTTCTGGCCCTTAGTCCAGCGGTCACGGTTCCAGTTGAACCTCGATGCAAAGACTTGAATAGCAATTTCTGTAGGTTCACCCCGTGCGTTCCATTCGCCCTCTTCGGACCTGTGCACATGAGAGAGGTTGGCCATAGATGCGACGTTCAGAAAGTCCTCGAGCTGGCGGTTTCCCAAGACTAGGCCTTCTGGGTTTCCCGCAGCTGGACCTTCTTTCTCGTTATCAAATTGCGAAGGAGATACTGGGGTGAAGGTAACATCTCCAACAGTAGGATTAAAAGGCTCGTTGGATGAGCCAACGGAGTATGTCCCCCGAGACGGAATCCATGCTTTCTTGACGACCATCTTGCCCTGGGTCAATGTTCCAGTCTTATCGGAGCAGATGTCAGTAACGGCACCAAGTGCTTCCAACGAGTCCAACTTGCGAACAATTACGTTCCGCTGGACCATGCGCTTGGTACCCACTGCCATAGTGATTGTGAGCACGACCACCAGACACGCCGGAATCATACTGATACCGGTTGCAACTGCGTACATGATAACTTCAGTATTACTGCTGAAGAGGTTTGCCGCCATGCACACAATGGCAAAAACAACAGCAACTCCAAACAGTAAACATGCCAATTTTGACAGCTTCCTTTGTAAGGGTGTACCGATATTGACACCGAGAAATCGACCCACGGCATCCGTCCCGGTGAGAGTCCACGCCTGGACGTACCATCGCCTTTTGGCCTCACCGTTGGGCCCACGCTTGACGGGGCGACGCTTGCTGCCGCTGGCCCGCAATGCGAGAGCAATGGAGCCGATCTCGGTGGACATTCCAGTACTGACGACGACACCACGACCACGACCACGAGTGACCGTGCTCGAGCTATAAGCAATATTGAGACGGTCCCCAGGGCCAGTGTCCTCTTTGAAAGTCGAGCCACATTCCTTCTGGACAGGAAGAGACTCGCCGGTAAGGAGTGCCTCGTCGGTCTCGAAATTGACTGCTTCAACCAGACTAGTACGGTTAGTAAAATAATAGACTGCCTCGGCAACTTTGAAGGCGCAGGTGCATCGTAACAGTAGACTCACCGAATATCCGCTGGAATGGTATCCCCTGTCCTCAGCTCGACCATGTCACCCGGCACGATTTCCGACGACGGTACCGAGAACGTCTGTCCGCCTCTTGTGACAGTCCCTGTAGGCGACGACAGCGAATGTAAAGACTCCATGGTCTTTTCCGCGGCGTACTCCTGAAAGAACCCAACGACGATATTCAAGATAATGACAGCACAGATCACTCCGCCCTCAATCCATGACTGAATTCCGAAACTGACCGCCATGGCCAGAATCAGCACCTGCAATAAACGGACTGGATCAGATTCGGAAAGTTCTCAACAAATTCCAAGATACAGTCGCAAAGAATAGTGGTGCTCTTACTAGCATCATTGCATTAGCCACCTGGCGCACGAAAATCTTAACCACCGATACGCCTTCGCCTTCGTCCAGTTTATTGGGACCATATTGCTCGAGACGACGACAAGCTTCGTCAGGGGCCAGTCCTTCGTCCAGTTCAGTGTTGAGTTCCTTGATCACGGCTTCACAAGTCAGTGAGTGAGCCGGCCGGCTCAATGGGCTGCCACCAGACCCGTGGTCGGGAGCGATGTCCTGCTTCTCTGACATTAGAGATTGTGCTTGGGTGAGAGCTTAGCTGTAGCTGAGATGACAACGGAGCCGTCTGCCCGTCCGTCTTTTTCAGCGAAACCACTGGCTTAGGAGAGTTTAAAAGAATATAGCTCTGTGCGGGGAGCAGGGGTTTTCTTCAGGTCCAAGCTAACACTGACACCTGAGTTCTGCTCACGTGAGGAGTCGAAGTGGACGCGAGCGTCCAAGCGCATCACAGCACATAGGTCGCCACATAGGTCGCCACCCGCGCTGGAGGGTTCGCAGGAGGCCGTCATTGGATGAGACGAGGTTTTGGCCTTGGCGCCAAGAATTCCGCCGAAACCGAGTACTTTACCCAGATCCACACGACAACGATTAGCTAATCAAACAGAATAGGTTAGTTAACTGAATCCGGCCCCCAAATTCTGGGCAGGACGGATCCAATGACAGCAATGTTGCCAAGGATATTCATGTGCCAAGACTGAGGCGGTCAGATTCCACCATTGTTTTCATCTCCGTCGCAACTGGTTGGGGCTGCATGATCAGTCAGCTCCCCGGCCATACTCTACGCTTGGATTCGTCGGACAGGAAAAGGGGACTGGGACGGTGGAGATATTCCAGATGATGACCGAATTCCTTAGCGGTGCCACGATTTTTATGTTGGACACCGCCAAGGGCAAAGGTCAAAGTGAATTTGGAGACATATCATGTCCTCCTTCGGGTCAGCCATTTATGGGGCAGAGAGCAACAAATAAGAATCCACGTACAGCCTGCCAAGCCTGCTCCGCCTTGTTTGCCAAGCGCTTGGAAGGGATTGCCAAGCCTTCCAGGCTTGGGCCGAGTTCTGAGCTTTGGCCACTATGAAATGGTTACGTCAGTGCGTTGCTTGCGGAGGTAGCAAAAAACCGCAGGCAACGCACGAATTGATTTAACTATCATGCGGCAGCTCCCTTAAAATCCGGAAGTAACGAACAGCAAAGAGGTAACTGAATCCCAATCTTATCAATTCTGCATTATGTCTTCGATATTTTGACAGTTTATTTGTCGAACAGCCAGACCGCAACTCCGGCCGGTCGGCGACGCAAGTAAAAATGGCTGAGCGTCTCCAAAAGTTGCTGAACTCAGTATCCTGGCTTTTCACTTTCTTCGCCGTTGAAAAACGACACGAATCCATTAGCGACAATGCTCTCAATTATGCGCCCATAGCTCAAAGTCAAACCGATCCCGAAGTGGAACTAGAGGCGAACAGAGGCATGTTTCCACCCTCAACGAACATAACCAAAAACCGCAGTTCTGGAAATGGAAAGTTCACACTCGAGAATGGAAAGCACGACCACTTCCACGAACCGCCCACGTCAAAAGAGCGGCACGTTGGAAAGAATAAAAAGGCAATAAATGCAAGCTGGTTATCTTCTAAAATAAAATTTACAACGTCTGGAAGAGCTTGCTCACGACCGCTGGTGGAGTTGGAATGGGAGAGATGGATCAAGAGTCTTTCTCAAACCGGAGCCACTGCAGGTAAAAACATGGCACTCGTGTCTCAGAAGTATGGCGAATGCTGCGATGTGATCGGTCACGGCTCCTCTGGAGTTATCCTACTGTCGCACAAGGTCCAAGAATGGCACCCGAACATTGATTCCTTTTACGCAATCAAGGTCTTCCGCCGCGGGACGGACACCTGCGAATCGGCTTATAAGAGGCGTATTGATGCAGAGTTTTCCATATCTTCTTCATTGAGGCACCAAAATGTGGTTCGGACATTCGATCTATTCCAAATTGGCAGTGGCAGCCTTTGTGAGTGCTTGGAGTATTGCTCTGGTGGGGATCTACATTCATTGGTGGTCATGAGAGGCCAGCTGGAGCAGAATGAGGCCGACTGCTTCTTCAAACAGCTTATGCGTGGTGTCAACTACCTGCACGAAATGGGAATCGCTCATCGCGACTTGAAACCAGAAAACCTTCTTCTCACATCAAATGGTTGCATCAAAATATCGGATTTCGGGACGGCAGAATGTTTCCGTCTTGCTTGGGAGAGTGATATACACATGTCAAGAACACGTCGCGGTTCACGCCCTTACGTATCACCGGAGCAGTATCTCAGCAAGGAATTTGATCCAAGATCAGTCGACATCTGGGCTGCGGCTATGACCTACGTTGCGATGAGAACTGGCAGGATCCTGTGGAAGATAGCGACTGATGTCGACGAGAATTTCAGAGACTACGTCGCGGACCGCAGGATTGGGAGAGGTTACTTCCTTATTGAGGATATATGCCATGTTAAGTACCTGGCCTCCTGACTTAACCGGTTGGATTGCTAATTTCGCAATCATAGATGGCAAGCCGCTGGGTCATATATTCTATGCTAGATATTGACCACATAAGTCGTCCCAGGTCAAATGAGGTTCTTCGTTCTCAATGGTTGCAGGAGATTGAAACATGTACAGATGACGACTCTAAACCAGTTTAGCGAGATACTGTCAATAGACCTCTTATCCTATTTTATTTTCGACATGGCATTAGTCGGATTTCCCAGAGTCGCTGCATGGAATCGCCATTAGTTGCACGGATAATTTTTACCATCCCTTGAAAATAGTCTTCAGAAGCTCGTCCACAAACAGGACTGGAAATCTAGGCGCAAGTTTGAATCTCTTTTCTGTGGCCTCGGATGATCGCCAATATGTGGGCGTAAGGGAATATTTTCGTGAGTTGGAATCTCAAGAAGCCAGTCTATTGGTGTCGAGCTGATCAAAATCACGCTGAGCTATTTTGAAATGATTTCTAGCTATCTCCATGCCCCAGCGCATGAGAGCCCATCCGAGACGAAGACAGCATTGCAAATCACAACTCAGTTGCTACAGCACAAATACATATAAGTATTTTGAACGGCTCAGGAGAGGGTTTTTCTCAGCATTAAGTATCCCTGATCAAGTGACGCTGCTCACAGTCTATATGCCTTTAATTCGATCGTCGTTTGAGTCATACATAAGAAATGGAATATCCATAATATTCAGAAGCAACGTGGCCGGTCAGAAGCGGTTACTGGGAAACCACCGTCAAGGAAAAGATCACCGAGTTCATTACTGCTTAGATGCCTGGCAGAATCGTGTGCATAACCGAGTCAGAATGAACGGTCAACTTCAGAATGAGCGGTCAACCTATGAGTATAAGACCCCTCTCCTAGAGATCGATATGCTTTAGTTCTTCAAGCGTTAATTCTTAAGTTTACGGGAATACACGCATTATATCCTAAGCCTCTCTTGCCTACCACCTAGTCATCCGGCGCCAACCAACCTGGCTTATTCCTCTACAACCACATATGAATTATTATCATCCTGATCCCCCTACCCAGGTGTTCAAGGTAGAGGTTGAGTCAAAATCCCTACATATCCAACAGCAGCAGTATCCCCTAGCCCGGGATGCAGATGAATACCTCCCGTTTGATACATGGAAGTGGTGTCGGACACAGCTCCTGGATATTGGATTTGATCCCCTTGATCCACCGCCACGAGGTCCCCAATTGGATTATTTTAATCAACATTACTGGGTTGAACTACGAGAGCAAGCAGTGGCGGTGAATCTATGAGGCGACAGCAGTCGCGCACCGTGTCGCAGTCCCGGGATGCTGGTCTGTCGACGAGCTTGCAGTCCCACGACTGGCTGCCCCTGCAGCCTGCAGCAAACGGCAGTGCCGTGGTGCAGCGGTCGTCTACCATCCGGTCCGATCAATAAGCATCGTTTATCATACGCTTGCTTCCATTGTTGTATTTATTGTTTTGACGTTACTTGAACTTATGTATGCTGTCATCGGTCACCACAGTGAAAGTCGAAGACAGATTCCCCTTCGGTGACTCAAATATTCTTCCGCAGAACGTAACTTATTTCCTTTACAATTGGTGTGAATCTTACCGGAAATCCCAGTCCGGATTAGTCGGGTGTCGGGTACGAGACAAGAAACAACGCGAGTCTCCACGGAAATCTGTTTTCGACTCTCTCTGTAACCTGATGAAGCAATGTCCGTGGTCTATTGCGTGGTGCTTCCCAGTTTGGCTTAAGTGGCTATTACATATGATCCTTGGAAGGCCCACTTGCTAATTAGAAGTGCCAGCGGCACTCCCAGGTGCGTATGGAAGCCCCTCAAAATCCCTGAGAAGTTCCTGGTAGCCGTATGGGCACCGAAATCAGTGCAGATATTCCCAGCCATAATCCCATTCCAGTTTGCTCAGCCTGATCTCATCTTTGACTGTTGGCCCAACTAGTCTATTTGTTGAGATTCTCCCTTTCTTTGCCTTTCATGCGCTTCAGTCCCAGTTCCGGCGGGTCAGCGAAATATTTAAAAGCAGCCCCAAACGTTACGGGATGAGTCCAGCCCTCCCTTTTCACAAGCCCATCAATACTAGAAAAAAATCCTGGACATCGTTCCAACCCTCTGCGACAACAAGATGGCTTCTCGACATTTCTCAGGCAGAATTTCCACCTGCTGAGTAATTATCTCTGAGAATCCCCCGGATCGTCTACGGTTTCACATTGTGTCATTGTTGATGTTCCGCTTCAAAGTTGGAAACCGGTGCCAGGGCTGCTACCATATACAATGATCAGAGCAAGAAACAATATGCACCCATCCAAGAGAACTCCATCGCACCTGAAGATGTTTATCTTCAATACGGAACCCAGTAAGAATATTTATCGGCCCACAGCCCCGTACCAACACAAACCCAGGATAGCACCAATAACAATAGACACAGCCGGAGGCACCTTAAACCACGCATTTCCGGCACAGGAGATGTAGTGACAACCACCCACCATGGCTCTCTAGCAAGACTCCGTCCAGCGCTATTCTGGGATGTCAAATAACCCATCTCCCACAACCGGTAGACAGCCGTAAACACCAACCCCATTGCAGTAGCACCTTGGGACGAATCGTTCCCTTGGGAATGGCAGCTAAGCACCGGTCAGCACACACCGAGTGAGCGCTGATGCCTCGAACCTAAGTTAAGCGCCTTTAAGGCCGTGGCGTGATCTGATACCGTTAGACGTGGAATTCGCCGTCAAGGATTCCCCAGATTATAAAGTCGCCTTAACCCCCGCAAGGCTAACCAGAACACGAAAGTGACCAGCTGCCCAAGTGAACAACTATCCTATCTGCTGGTTCCAATCTCCTAGAACACAATAATTTCATAATTTTACCCTACGGCCGAGTATGCGGAAGACCAACCTTTGGCACGAACGATTCTCGCCACCATGTTCTTAGCCGTGGGTTCCAACTTGGCATTGCGATCGGCTTGCTAAACAGCGGTGCTACATTCCATTTGAAGCGCCGATCTCTTAATACGCCTATTCTTCTCCGCTCAGCGGGTACTGGGGGTCTCATCGTGACCGGCATGGCGGGAGTTTGCCTCATCGCTCGGATGTGGGGCCGAGAGGAGATCGACTGGAAAGATCGCAGTTGGCGCTTACGGTATAACTCCGGCCAGGTGGCTATTGATAACTGGAGTGAGCCAACTGCGGCTATTGGGGTGCTTGCCGTGGCTTCACGGGGATTGTCGGGATCAGGAGCAGGGAATTGGCGTGGGCTTGTTAGCGGTGCTGGTATTGGATCATTGGTTGGGTTTGGTTGGGTGTCTGTATAACACGTCTTTTGGCATCATAAATAGGGGGATTCCAAATCGGAGGCTGTTACGTGTACTTCTGTGGCTGGTATATCTCACCGTGGACCTAGGAACTGTGGAAAGAGATTTTGTGATGGCCCTTGCTGTAGTAAATCACGCGATTTCTCGTATCCCGTGAACCCCGCAACTAACCGGTTCTAGAAGGTAAAATATGAACGTGTCATCCAGACTCCATAGTGTCTTGATGCTCACTTCGTCTTACTCGAGAAACAGTAAGCTACAAGCATATTTGGACTAAGGCGCTATTCTTCCCCCGTCCTATATACTGTTCACATATTGCTTTTAGCACGCCACCACTAGCCTAATATCCGTCGGCAAACTCACCACCTGCCTCTGGTTCGACGGCCGGGCCGAAGAAGCCGCCGCGTTCTACACATCTATATTTAAGGACTCCAAAATCACCGGACGCCACTATTACACCGAAGCGGGCAAGGAGTTCCATGGCCGCGAGCCGGGCAGTCTCATGACCATCGAGTTTGAGCTCAACGATCAGAAGTTCGTCGGCCTTAATGGTGGGCCCAAATTCCTGTTCACCGCGGCAATCTCTATCATGGTCAATTGCAAGGATCAAAGCGAGATCGACTACTACTGGAATAAGCTCGGTGAGAGTGGAGATGAGAGCAAGAGGCAGTGCGGGTGGCTCGTGGACAAGTTCGGCCTGTCGTGGCAGATCATCCCTAACGAGCTCCACAGGATACTAGACAGTCCAGAGATAGAGAAGCGGGACCGTGCGTATACTGTCATGATGCATATGCAGAAGTTCGACGTGAACATGCTACGCAACGCTTTTGACGGGGATCGACTTACGCTCTAGTGGTTTATCCACTGGGATACGTTGGCGCCAAAAAAGCCCTACTGTTGAGCCACGTGTACCAACTTGGCCCTGGACGGCGCCGGTGCGATCTTTTCAAAGTTTTCTTGACGAGACGCGTTTTCTTGTTACGTGCTTCAGAGTAACATTTCCAGTCGTAGGGGTCCTTCGTTCTCGTATGTCTGCGGCGAAGACGACGAACCTCTTTGACGGCTGTCTTGCACTTGTCGTCAAAATCAGAGTTCGACCACGCTGATGGTTTTGCCCATGGGGTTGAGTCCTCAATTGCTGACTGGACAGCTTCCAGTAGTTCCTGGCATTGAGCCTCTATCTGCTGTGGGTCTGCCTGGGATAGACGCCTTGCCTGAAGATTTTCTTCGACCCTCTGGATGAGTTTCTTGTTGTCAGTCGCATTCCAATTTCTTCGCTTCTGCTGTATAGCGATTGATGTCTCAATGTCAAGCGCGGTTCAGATCGGGAAATGGTCGGATGAATGTTCAAACGTCATCCACCCTTTTGCACTGTATGATTCAGGCTGGCGAGACCCGATGTGATGGAGGTAAGATCAATCACCGACGACTGGTCGTTTCGAGACCAGTTAGGCTTGTCTCTTTCGGTTGTCAGCTCAAGACCCCACTCATCGATAATTTCTAGTGGCTGTGCTGCAACAGGCTTCGGAAGACACTCAAGCAGTTTATTCTCGCTTGGGACCTTGTTTCATGGGCAATGCTGTTTATCAGCAGAGAGCTTCTCCCAAACAGCGATAGGGTGCTTACCGAAGCTAGAAAAGCCGAGGAAATGGTGCTTGATTTGGCTCACTGGCCACAAATCCCACATAGTATTAGCAACACCAATGGAAGCTGTTGTCAAAGGCCGAAGCACATCGTCCATAGCTCTGGTGTACAGTGAAAATCAGTCTCTTGCCAGGGAAGCTGTGGTTGCCGAGCCGGACACCTGATTACAACGTGGTTGTGCTTAGCTAAAATCAGCTGGATGGTGCCAAGCCCTCCAGAATTAGATCAGAAAGAGAAATTGAATAAAATTTCACGAAGCAGAAAAAAATAAAGGATAAAGCGTGTGCCTTCGCATGCCAAGAGCTTGGCTTTAACACGAAGAGAGTCGCCAATAACAGGATTGCTGACCAGCCTGGTGATCTCTTTTCCCGTGTGGGGGCGGGATCCATCTCTCTAAGTAGAATATCGGCCCCGCGCGCCAAGAGCTTGGCTTTAATACGAAGAAAGTCGCCAATAGCAGGACTGCTGAACAGATTGTTGATCTCTTTCTCCCGAATGCCTTCCACTTCAGCAGCTCTTGTCCTTTTTGGAAAAGTTCCGTGTTGAATACCATAGGACTTTCGCCCACAACTGTCTTAGTAAATAGCACGAATTGGCAGAATATGTATATAATATTCTAACTTCGGTGAACTGAATATTGCGAGATCTGACCGCATGCTTAGACCTATAAGTTTTGACGCAGATCATCCAGCTCTGCGGAAATTTCTCTCAGACACTGTCCCTAGAAGAGGCTTAAGACCACCAGATACGAACTGCCAAGAGATCGGCAGTTACTGGTAGAGATTTAACAAGATTACTTTTTGATGAACACATCTGACTTGCCGTGCAGGGCTTGAAACAGAATATTACCCGGCCCCTAAAAAGGGCGAGGATTCCCCTGGCGAAGTACAACTGTTCTAGTCGTGCAATTTTCCGCTCATCATGTTCTTGAAGACACTCCTTCCCCTCCTGACTTTGATTTTCCAGCCTGCATTTGGAGCCTGGGCTGTCACACAATATGTCATTGTTCGCAACATCACCACGGGTCTGATACCAGACTATGTGGAATCTAGCACCGTCTTCCCTACGGCGTCTGTCTCTCCGATATCCACTTCGACAACCGTGGCGCATGAATATCTTTACCCTACGCAAAATGGCAACGGAGTTGCTACGATCAGTGTCACCACCAGTTACCTTATGCTCCCCACGGAACCAGCTGATCTCCCTGTCGTGACCGAATCACCAACCCCCACCGAAACCCATTCCATTAAGACAAACTATTACATCCCCGTGACCGTGTCCAATCCGGAATCCTGCACCATGACCGATTTCACCTATACAGATACTATCGGGATCAGCCTAAGCAGTGCGCTAGCTTCAGGTGCAACAGATACCAGACTGGCTCTGTTCGTCACGACCTATGAGTCTACCATCAGCACTAACCTCGGCGGACAGCCCGTCACGACCGCAGTGTGTGATGTGTATTTCAAATCCAATGCATTTCCCGTTGATGATTTTCGCGTTGAGGATGACCATTTGCTCTCTGAGTGTGTTGACCCTCGACGACATGTCTGCACTGAGCTGGGCCAAAATTCAGCTGCCACAGGATCTGGTGGGTGTGATGGGCCATACCCTCCCACGGCTGGTAGCAATCAGGCAACCCCAACGGATTATGACTCTGCCGCCCAACCGACGGAGACAGGGGGAGCAGGAAGCTGGAGGCGCCAAAGTGAATGGTGGGAATTGATAGTTCTTCCTAGTTTCACGGCAGTGTTGCTTCTGACAAACTGAGAAAATCAATCAAATGAAAGGCGATCCCCAGTACGGGGGCTTTCGGAGGAGAGATGAAATAGTTAACTTGTTGTCGGAGCAGCAGGGCCTGTGGGACCCTGAGGATTGATATTCCTGTATCTCCTACTTTTACAAAGCTGAGTTATGAAGTTCTCGAGCAAGGTGGCATCCGTAGAGACACAAAAGACTGATGAGGGAACGATGCCATACTGGGCATACGTAGGCGCTTAAATGAAAATCAATTCAAGCTCTGAAAATAGAATTCTTAAAACTGCTCAGGACATGCTGACATTTTTCCGCCTTACTAGCTGCGATAAAGTTCCTCTACAGTCAGACCTGCATGCCGAAAATGTCCCGCTACGCTTTCCTCCCTCACACCAGCCACGTCAATACACCTTTCGAGAAAGTTATCGAATCCTTGCTCGGGATTCTCTTCGTAGTACTGCCAATTACGCCGAATGAAGGCTTTTAGCTCAGCAAAAGAACTTCTCAATAGGATTCAAGTCAGGCGAATATGGAGGTAAATACATTAGCTTTACTCCGGCTTCGGAACACATCTTTTCTATCAGTCAGAATGATGGAAGAATGCGTTGTCCATGACTAGCACATACTTCGGCTCGGGTCACCTTCCGCAGTGCTGGAGAAGCTGCTCAATAAAATCCTCAAAAAGAGATGCATTAATCGAGCCTCGGAATACCCGAGAAAGAACAATACCATCTTGAGCATATGCAGGTAATATCTGATATCGCTGATCACGATGAAATTTGGACACTTGGACTGGCGCGGTACCTAGCGGAGACCAGCCCGTTCGCCTGAAGCCTATTCGTTTATCACAGCCTGACTCATCCACATGGACAAGATGGTACGACTGGAAATCGGAGATAAAGTGAAAATATTCATCGCGTAGGTCTTGATTGCGTTCTCGAGCCTGAACTCGGACAGTCTTTTTTGATCAGCCTTTAGACGCAAGAGCGCGGCTGATACTCGATGTTGCTGCTTAGACAGCGAATTCGTCCCAGACAAAAATCTCCATCTCATGGAGATAAGATTAGTCTTCTCGATCAGGTGCTCGCATAGAGTTTCCAGCATAACTGGTGTGACACTTCGTGGTCGACCTCCCTTATTAGGTGGGGCTTTGACGCTGCCAAAGATTCTTATATTGTGAAGGGCCATGGTCGAATTGATTCAATTGAGCGGTGCCAATATGCTGTTTATCTGAAGCTTAGAGAAGTTTAGAAATAGGGGGTGGCCAGCGGTGACTAAATATCCTGGGGAGTTGATAGATTACATCGCAGGCTTGGCCTGGGCAATAGATCGGGACCTGAACCGTTACAGAAAACACCAAAAACCACCAAACAGCTTCAGAAACAGGTATCTTTGACCAAGGCCCGCCTCAAACAACGATCAAGAAGCCTTCAAAGCCCGTTAAAATCCGAGCTTAAACAGGTGTTCAAAGGCTATGAAGGCTCTGCTGTGAAGGTATGATCTACTTTACAGGGTAGAAGGCCTGTCAATTAGGTAAAGAAGAAAGCACTAAGTCCCAAGTTGCTTCAAGACTGTTTCTTAGGGTTTCTATAACCCACTGTGACTCAATTTATATACAGTCTCTTCTCTCAAACAGGAAGGAGGGGAAAGCCCCACAAAAGAGGGGTAGAGAGAGGAATACGAGATTATGCAACTTATAACAAGGTTCCCCCCTGTGGAGTCCCTTCACCGCATCACTATCGAAAGGTTGATGATTAACCACGGAGGGGCTGCCGTTCTGCCAGGATCCTCAGGCTACCGCATAGCCCTGAGGCACAACCGACATAGAAATAGCCTCATGGCGGAAATATTATAACATCTTCATAGGGAAATACTTTTAAGGGAGGAAAACGCTACTCTTCGCGCTGCGCTTGAGAAAAAAAAGCAAAAATTCTGCTAAGTCCAGACGCCAGATACCAGAGGAAGGCAAATTACCCATTCAAGAGGTTCAGGCTTTAGCTGAGGAGCGAGAAACACCGGCGGAGGCTACACAGCACTCTGTGTGACGGGCTACGGCCGAATTGATTCAATTGAGCGGTGCCATCATGCTGTTTATCTGAAGCTTAAGGAAAGTAAACATACGGGGCATCTAACTAGCGGTGAACTAGGTACCCCAGAGGCTTGGCGATCACGTGGTGCACGGGCATAGCACCGGCCATATCCTGGGCTTCAGCCCGTTACACCCAGGATGGGATCGTTCTCTCGCGTGTCTTCCGCGGTTCTACAGATGCCAATGCAATGGATGCAAATGGGAACCCAACCACATAGCTTTAAGCTAGATCAGAACGCCCTTAGTGCCTCGTCAGTCCAATCCCACAAGCGCGCTGCTAGAGAATTGGCCCTCGCTGTCTTATCCAACTTCTTCTGTGCTAACTGTCCCACAGGCTCATAGTACATTCCGTTCTTAATTTTCTCACGAGATGTGGTGGCCGCCCACACTTGGTTGTAAGCCCCCTTGTCTGGCGTGAGAACCTTCCCTCGGCTCATCGCATATATGAGAGCCCTGGTAATATAACCAGAACCGGCCAACATATTTGTTGCTACCATTCCGGGGTGGACCGAGACAGAGATGATCTCCGGGTATCGGCGGGACAGCTCTCGCGCGTAGAGGAGGTTGGCAAGCTTGCTCTGTCCATATCGTCGCCATGGTCCGCCGAACCAGTAATGCTGGACTGTCTTGAGCTTGTCGAAGACAATACCTCCCTTAGGATGAATCATCCAAACGTCAGATGTGAGAATGACGATGCGAGCGTCATTGCCCTCCTTGGCACTTTCCTGTAGTAGCGGGAGGAATTTCCGGATGAGCAGCGCATGTCCGAGATGGTTCGTACCAAACTGGAGCTCGTATCCGTCCATTGTTAGGGAGGGCGGTTGAGCCACGATTCCGGCGTTACACATCAGGATATCCAGCTGTGTGGTCTGGGATATGAAGGCTTCGGCTGCTTCCCTGACCGATGAGAGGGAGGCGAGATCGCATTCTACGAATGTGACGTTGGTTTTGGAGCCGCTGTCACGAATCAGCGCGACGATTTTCTGTGCGCTCTGGGCACTACGTCCGCTTATGTAGATGTGCGCTGCGTCGTGATTCGCGAGATGGATGGCTGATGCGGCACCTAAACCCTTGGTTCCTGCTCCCAGTAAGTCTAGTCAGCAGGAATTGGAAAGAAGTCGAACCATTGTCGTTGCGTACCTCCGGTAATGAAGATGACCTTCCCAGCGAGATCTGGGACGTCCTTGTCTGGATTGAAATTTACGTTAGGCATGATATATGTATGGTTCACTATGAGTTGTGCTCTGAGAGGACGAGTTGGGGAGTGTCATAACCCAGGGTGAAGTGGACAAATGCTTCAACCAATGGAATCTCGAAAGAGAGTCTAAATTACTGTAAAGCCCCTTTTTTGGCAATTTATGGGGGGAAAGTGACTAATACAAAGCGATCGGCAATCTAGATAATCCGTCTCCGATCACTGGGTTTTGACAAATAGGTTATGTCAACTTCCGTATAGTATCCGACCAATTGGAGATATCAATGACTCTGTATTTCCATTACCCCTATTCACGCTTTTTAACGTAATTCACCACCGAGCTGACCGCACCACCGAGCTGACCGCTCACCCGCCCTCTTCCTATTTAATAGCGTATTTATCAACCAAAACGCCGTAATATTAATAAAACTATCTAACTGAACATTTATTTGACTTATGCCCTATCTCACCACATATAGAGCAGGTAAATCGACGCTTCTGTAGGGGTGCTGCTGTAGTTTGAACCGGTTGAACTGGGTTGGGCAGAACGGGCTGAACCAAAGGAATAGGCTGCTCAATAGGTTGTGAGAGCTCTTGGGCCTCTTGGACTGATAGGCCTGTGGGATGTGCTTCTCGTCTCTGCGTACGTGCCCTTTTTTGCTTCTTTTTCTCGTTCTCTGAGCGTAAATCCTGGATTTCCTTCGTGAGAATTATAAGCTCTTGACGGACGTTATGGAACCCTTTCTCTAGCTGGTCAATTGCTTGATATGCTCGAAGTGATGGGCTTTGCGACCGTCGACGAAGAAAAGCTTTGATTGATGAAGCTTGACGACGTGCTTGAATGCTTGCTTTTGGGGTTTTTGGGCTAAAAGCGCTAGATCGACTGCTTGGTCGGCTCCGAGGGGGTGTAGGTGTACGAAGCCGAATATTTAGCTTTGATATCACTCGGTTGGCATCTAATGGCACCAAACCAGCTGCTGCAAAGCTATTTTGAATCGTAAATGATTTAAATGTTTCAATGCGCGCGAGTGGATATGCTTCGAGGAAATCAAGCTTGTCGATATGGTTGATACCAAGACGCATCTGACGCTCGACGAGCTTACCGTACGCGCGTTTAAGCGATGCAAAACAACCAATATCAAGTAGTTGAAGTAGGTGTGATGAATGCGGTGGCATACAAATCGATATAATATTGTTTTGAGCACAGATTTCGTCGAATTGTGGTGTCAAATGACTACCGTGACCGTCAAGGATAAGAAGTCGATATCTGCCTTTTATGCGATTATTTGTCGCTGGAATAAAGCATTTTTGTAGCCATCGAAGCCCAATTTCATCTGTCGTCCACCCATTTGCGCTTACTTCAAAGCGCCAGTCTCCTGGAAGATTGTCGAACCAAGCATAATGGTATAGCTCAGCTTTAAAGATGATTGTTGGTGGAAGCGTCCACCCGCTTGCGTTGATTGATTCGATTACGGTAACCCACTCGCGATTTCCGGGCTGTAAAAGCGAGCGCCGACCGTAGTATTCCGCCCGCGTAATGACTTTTGCGGTCGCAGTAAGGCCCATCGCGAAGCCAGTCTCGTCAAAATTATAGATATCTTCGTCAACGATACCATATTGCTGAATTGTAGCTTGTACGGTGTCGAACCACTGCTGGATAACTCCTGGATCCTCTTGCGTTGCGCGTTGATAGTCGTATCGTCGTGAGAAGCGCGATTTTAGCTGCTCAGGATGCCGTTTAATAAATTTTGTAACCCAATTTGGGCCAACGACTTCGATATTAGTTGAACCGCGCTTCGCGAGTAGTAAATCAGCCATTTCTCGCACCGTCGACGGTCTAGGTGCTCCACCGCGAGTATCCATTGAGATAATCCACTTAAGAAGCGAACCCTCTTCGATTTCTGTCAATTTATGGCCATTGGCGCGAGATTCGGCGCGATTTAGGGTGCCGCGAAGTCGTGTTCGAAGCGTAGAGTATGGGACTGAATAAGTCCGTGCCAGTACACGAATTGGTGATTTATCTCCATTTTTAATAGCCTGAATAGCTAGGAGGATACGACCCTCTTGTTCAATGGAATTTCGGCTTGATCGAGAGCGATTTGGTGGCATGGTGGATGGTTAAACATAGAACGACGCGTCTGGACGCGAAAAAGTGGGTAAGCGGTCAGCTCGGTGGTGAATTACGTTAACGTAATCAACCACCGAACCGCGGATACCACCGAACCGCGGATTTTCAATCCAATTTCTATTCTCTGTGTTTAACGCGTCGAATCTTCATCACCACAATACAATATGCCTCTTTCTAAAGAGTCGCGTATTCAGATGGCTATTTCAGCCTATCAGAATGGTCAAATTAAATCAATTTTACGCGCTGCGCAGGTCTTTGCGATTCCTGAAAATACTCTACGCGATCGGCTTCATGGTTCAAAATCACGGACAGAACGACGCGCCAATGGTCATAGACTTACTGAATTCGAAGAGGAATTACTCTTAAAGCGATTATTGGAAGCAGATACGCGAGGATTTCCAATTCGACCTGAATTCCTACGTGGAATGGCTCAAACATTGCTTTGCAATCGATTACAAGATTCAACGGCAGCTCTCGGAATTAACTGGCCTTATAAGTTCGTTAAACGCCATCCT
Source organism: Penicillium argentinense (assembly GCF_028826775.1). Classification (NCBI taxonomy): domain Eukaryota; kingdom Fungi; phylum Ascomycota; class Eurotiomycetes; order Eurotiales; family Aspergillaceae; genus Penicillium; species Penicillium argentinense. Next base: position 3,045,585 of record NW_026622661.1, on the reverse strand, counting down.
GAGCTACGTACGCGATATACAAGACGTATTACCTATCAGCGCGCAAAGCAGGAAGATCCGAAAGTTATAAAACCGTGGTTTGAGACTTTACAAGCGACCATTCAAGAGCACGGCATACACGAAGACGATATCTGGAATTTTGACGAGACTGGCTTTGCAATGGGACTCTGCTCTACTTCAAAAGTGATTACTGCAGTTGAGCGCAGCGAGCGACCGCGCAGAGTCATTCAAGGCAATCGCGAATGGGTCACAGTTATCGAGACAATCGGGTCAAAAGGCATACATCTACCGCCAGTCATTATATTAAAAGCAAGCTTTCAACAAGCTGCCTGATTTCAAGAACCTAAGCTTCCTCGAGACTGGTGGATTTCTACTAGTCAGAATGGCTGGACGACTGATGAAATAGGCCTTCTTTGGCTAAAAAATATCTTCGAACCGCTTTCTAAGCGCTATATGACTGGTGCAAAGCGCTTGCTTATTCTTGACGGCCATAGCAGTCATTTAACTGCTGAATTCGATGATTTCTGCAAGCAGAATGCAATAATCTGTCACTGCATGCCTGCTCATGCTTCGCATCTTCTTCAACCGCTTGATGTGGGTGTCTTTAGCCCGCTTAAAGGGGCGTACGGAAAGCTTCTTGAACATCGTATGAAAGTCGGCAACAATCATATCGATAAAGAAGACTTTTTATCGCTATACCCCGATGCACACGCTAAAGTATTTACTTTAGAGAAGATTTGCAGCGGTTTTAAAGGGGCAGGGCTCAAGCCATTCAATCCAGAGCATGTTCTCTCAAAACTTACCTTCCGGCTACGTACGCCTACACCTGCACCATCACTAGTTGAAGGCTCGATTTCCTCTGCTTTTCAGACTCCACAGAATACTCGCCAGCTAGATCGGAAAGTCCGAAACCTGCAGAACAGCCTTAATAAAAAACGGCAGCTTTCTAGCAGTCCTATTGCTCATATTCAACATCTTGAGAAAGCTGCGCAAATGGCGATGCAAACCCAACTGCTTTTAGAGCAAGAAATCAAGGCTTTACGGGCTGAAAACGGGCGACAACGTCAAAGAAAGGCAAAAAAGCGTGGTAAACTAGGTAATGATCGCCTTCTTAATGTACAGGAAGGTCAAAATCGGATTCAGCAGCATGATACGCAGCTTAATGAGCAACCTGAAGAATCTACTCCCGTGCCTCGCCGACGAGCTCCGCAGCGCTGCAGTGGCTGTGGAACAGTGGGACATACGATTCGAAATTGCCCTAGTAAATAGCTATTTTTTATGTATTTAATTAGTCAATTCTAATGGTGTTGGTGGTTTAAAAGCTTCAAAAAGTGGTGGCTATAGCAGAGAATCCGCGGTTCGGTGGTATCCGCGGTTCGGTGGTTGATTACGTTATGGTCCAATATAGTTACATAAGCAATGCCGTCGGATCATCCATAGACCAGGTTTCATGCAGTATTCGTAAGGTAATGCCGACATATGGCTAAGATTTTGGTAAAATGAACGCTTAAACTGGCGTCGAGTGTTGCCGTTGTGGGCGTTCGATTTACCGTCACTTAGCGTTGTGGTGTAATTTCAGTCGTGGTTCACGTTGCAATGATTGTTCTTCTTTCAGAGATTGGGAATATGATCCATCTTATGAACTGTATCAGCAAAAACACTGTGCATTTTGAATATAGTATAGTGAGTATTTTCCTGGCAGATGGCGGTCTTGGCATTCCCGCGCGCCAAGACATTTGATCCCTCGCACTGAGACGTCATCGCATCCACAACTGCGCAACCCCTTCCTCAAGAACCAACTGACCAACTGGATATTAGCGTCTGCCCTCACCTCTCAAGCAAGACAGGATGCAAGTCGCAGAGATCTTGTCAGATATCACCTCTCTGCGCGTGTGTGTAAGTATTCAGTTCTACCTGCGATCTTCGCGCCCCACCGTGACCCGCGATAGGGTCTCAGTCTCGCGTCCTTGCGCTGGTCTCCCACAAATGGAATAATCTAATCTGCCATAGGGTCACCATGAGGCTCTAGCTTTGGTCAACGTGCACCGAACCGATTTTGACACTCCTGTTCGTTCGGGAAGCATATCCGCACCAAATGACTCGGCTGTCGCTAGCGAACCATCACAAACCAACAAAGACCTAGAACGGGCGAAGGAGCTGGTCGAGCTTCACTACGAGGTCAAATCACGACATATCGATGGCCAGGTGGATCCTGCACTACAGCAAGCACGCGCAGACGTCAACAAGGTCCTGAGGGAACTCTCATAGACGACTTAATCAGTCCTCCACCTTTTACTGTTCAATGACTTTTAGATGGAGCGATTTTGACGATGACACGATTGAATGGAATTGGGTATATTTATCAATGCAAAAGGAATTCGTAGTGATTAGTGCATCGAGCAGAAATCGACAATCTGGTCATGAGCCACCACGCGCCCTTCCGTCTTGCCGCAGAGTTGCTTCATCGCAGCGGACTTGGAACGGATCCCATCGTCACTCAGCACATGCAGCAAAGCCTTCGAGAACTCTGTCGACTCAATCCCGGGCGCGGCCTTCCGGCTTCCGTTGACTCCAATTCCCAGCCATTCGACGCGTGTCGCACAGTCATATGTATCGAGCCATTGAGGCAGGACCACCTGTGGCACCCCGACTCTATTGTGTTATGTTAGAGCTGCCACTGGTCATGATCTCGTAGATCACTGGCGCGGTTAATACTCACTTGCAGGCTTCGAAATACGAGTTCGCTCCTCCATGATGCACATATGAAACAATACGTCCAGTGTCGAGAACGGACATGATATCAGGTTGAATCCAGGATACCACCTTCACCGAGCCAGCGGTGATGAGCGGTCCCAGGACCTTTTGGAATGAAACGGAACTGTTCCAGTCATATCGGAGCTTCCATAGAACAAGCACATCCGGGTGCTTGGAAAGGACTGCTGCAATGCCCTTTGCCATCTGCACGGCAATTTCCTCCGTCAGTTGCACGTGAGAGCCCAGACTGATCAAAATCGTCGGCCTTTGGAGCCACGTATCCAGATCCGGTTCGGACTCGGACAGTGGCGCACACTCGCGAAGGATAGGTCCGCAGCTGATGACATTGTCCGGGATCTCAAAGGGGAAGTCCATTTCGGGGAATGCCGGTGTCAGCTGCAATGCGTCTTTCTCGTAGGCATTTGACAGGGGGAAGGGAGTGCGTCCTTCGGGCTTCTTGCCGTTCTTCAGCTCATCCGGCACGGACTTTCCAAATGCCAGGGTCATCACGATGCGGAATACCAAGTAAATATTATGAAGGACTAGTTTCCATGGCACCGGAAATGGGAATCCAGATCCCGTTCTAAATATCGCGATGTTAGCCACTGATACTGCGTCTTGTGGATGAAGCGTCCTCTTACATTGGATATTTCCAAAGGACGGCCGCCTTCGGTTGGTTAACAACCACCACGTCCTTGATTGGCACAGGCCACAGAACCGTGAATCTGGTTTTCGTACTGTGGCACGCATCTATACCAACATGGAGGATCGGATCCACCACAACCATCGCCGGCTGCACATTATCCAGAATTTCTAGACAGGCCTCGTACGCCTGTTTATACTCCGAAGGCCTCCAACTCTCCATGGCTCTGCCGACCTTGGCGAATCCCTCTTGGGCGCCCTTCACTCCGGGTTTATGGTACAGCAGGCCGACGCAGCTGCGAATCGCGAGGTCGGTCATCGATGGGGAAGGGATCTCGTGGAATTGCGCCATCTGAGCGCACCCGGCGCGATTGTGCAACCCCTTCACCATGCTGGCGATTGGACCAAAAGACGCAAAGTGTACCTGGAACTCGCCTCGGCGCAGGAACTCCTCCGCGACAGCCAGGGCGACATTGCATTGGCCCAGCTCACTGTTGGTGAGGAACAAAATGTTCCGGGTGGGCGGGGCCATGTTGAACAGACGCGACGAGCAGCGCGAGGGCGAAAAAGTCGAAATGGAGACTGATCCAAAGCATTTGTACGGGGGAGTCGCAATTATACTTATGGGTAGGTGGGATATACGATCGACCCACCGCGCTGGCAGGGTTCAGATTCGCCAAAAGTAATGGGTTACGCTAACATCCTTTCCCTTCTATTGCCTCTAGAATTGACCGTACGCCCCATGACCCCGTCGATAATCTCCACTTCGGACCAGTCGTGCTGGGAAAGGTTTCGCCGTCTGGGCCGCTAATAGGTTGGTTCGGCCACCGATCTTTACAGGCGCGCCTTTCAGCTCAGCAGATTCGCGCAAGCCGCAGTTTCGAGAAGTTCGTGGGAACCGAGGTTTATGCAGAGACCGTACCGTAAAACAAGCTAGAATGGCATTGAAACACCAGAGGCCCGATTTTTGAGGCGACACGAAAGAGTGGTTGAAGGTCGTTTCGGGTTGGGCGAGGAAGAATCCCCGATTTCTACTGATTCGGCGAGCCAATCACCAGTCAAAATTCATCAGGGAAGTGGGTCGATCGGCACTTCCGAAATCAGAGATTAAGCTTACTGACATCCAGACACACGTGGTCCCCTCCAGGCTCTTTTTTGAATCGAACCGTTGGCCACCAGAACACTCACAACCCGTGTCCAGCCGTATTGTGCCCGGCTAGTCCATATCTTGCCCTTGTCGACAATAAATATATCGAATACATTCCGGTGGTACAGAGCGTATAGTTGCTCGGGGCTCGGTCAGCGTCGGCGTTCCAGCATCTAGAACTCACCACCTCTATCTACCAAAGGTTAACAGTATCTGCATGAGCGACCGACCATTAAGGGCCGAACGTCAAACTCGGTAAATTTATCCCCCGGAGAGGGAATGATGTAACCGCACATATGTATACTACGAGAGGGACCGTCGGAGTGCGCGGATCCCATGTTTGAGAAAGTAAGAGTACTACCCTGTCTAACATGCATGATACGTAACTGAGATTGCGTCAACAAGTAGCATTTTGGCGAATGTTTCTTAAATTCCACACATCAAGGCACATGGTCCGAAACCACGGCTATTGTGCCTGGGGGCAGGCATCATACCCTACCATGGAACTTTCCCTCTTCTTCAGAGACTGAGACACAGGAACAGAATGAGATCCGCTGCTATCTATGTACAGAGGCCGAGATATTAAATACTCTTCCACCTTCTCCACAATTTTAGTGTCCTTGCGACAAGACCCTGAAATCCCACACCACCCGTGCGCTCTCAGTGCTGATCGTCGCGGATCACTTCGAGCAATGATAGATGATCGTTACCAGGGCCTCGGTCGCAATATGCCCCATAACCAAGTTTATCGCAGGGGACCCGCCCCGGCGAGCTACTTGGCGTCTCGGACTTGAATTATTGTCGTACCGACAGTTCGAGCGACAGGTTCATAATGCCAGAGGTGAAATGGGTACATAGAGAAACACCCCGCAAAATGACCGAGCGATGCCGATTATAGGAATGTGCTGGAATCAACGGCGTGTCAGATTGAACCTTAAGAAGTGCGACAGCGCCAGGAATACTCAGAAAATGGGTGGGACTTACATGCCAGTCATGTTACAACTGGTTTCTCCGTCATCTTGACCGCGAGGAGAACCACCAAAATTGAACCCGCGAAGATGAAACACGCGACGCAAAACACGAGCAGGAAAACGGGTTTTGGGTCAATATCCGCGTCTTCCTCTATTTCAGGAAAGGTCGATAGATTCCCCACGAGCGCGTCGTGGTCCCCATAATATTCGTAACGAAGATCGTTGGTTGTTGTCGGTGAGATCGTGGCATAGTTACGATCTAGGTAATTCTTGCTCTTCCACATCGTCCAACTGAATGGGGGCGGGGGACTGCGATCGAGATGGACAGGACATGTTACGCTGTCGCCGGGAGGGGCTTTTCTTAACAAACAACCCGTGTGTGACAAGGGAAAAAGCAGCGAACGGTATGCAAGGCTATTGAAATCGGGAAAAGCAATATAGCGAGGCGATCGTCCACGGTCCGTGCCGTTTGGGACAAGTAGTCGACAGATGTGATTTGTCAATTTGTCTACACGTCTTCTTTTCCCGGGGCCCCTTGCCTGCGACCGCACGGAGATGTTTCGGTTGGCTGGCGACGTGTACATTCCTTGCATCCTATAAACCGCGACGCGGTTCCGAATGGTGACGGTCGATTCTCAGCCGCCAAGTCGAATTGAAGGGAATTGAAGACAAATTTTAATTTTCAAGACATTTCTCTCAGCCGACGAAGATCTTGTGACCCATTAAGGGATCTACTAGTAAGAAGATCCTCTGGCTCTACCCTGACTGTTCAAGGTTGCTACGATCTACAGCGTGCATGGATTGCGACAGAGAAAAGGTAACACAGCATAAAAGCAGCTCATCACAGCCCACAATCTCAGCGAAACATGCAGTCAAATGATCTGCGTCGCAGCACTTTCAGCTCTCCACTCAGCTAACAGGGATTGTTTTCATCCCGCATCTCATCCGTCGAAACTATCCCATGTCCATTCGGCACTCGATGCCACATCAACATGCATGGTCTTACGCGATCCTGCAGCATGGCTGCGAAATTTTTTATCCCTCTCTCGCTTTTACGTTTTTCCCTGCCATCATGAGACGTGGAAAGTGCTTTTCGAGATGGAGCATATCTTTTTTATTGCCGTGGGGAATACCCCGCATATGAAATGACTGGTGGATTACACAGTCTTCAGTTCCGGAGCATCACATTCCTCCCATGGATGATCCGTCTCCACAGACATTATCAGAGCCTCGTGAGCAGGCGAACGAGGCTTTATATCGAACTTCCAAGGAGCCGGGTGGCTAATGACACCAGGCTGGAATTCCGGATTCACATCCACAGTCTTCCCATTTTCCTTTGCCTTGCTAATGTTGAACACCGCGAGCGATCGGGCGACGCTGAGGAACAGTGTGTTGTCGGCGAGAAAACGACCAGGGCAGACGCGACGGCCGAAGCCGAACACGATCGTGTGCGGATGTAGCTCGGGTTCCTGACCATCTGTAGCTAGAAAGCGCTCGGGGTTAAACAACATCGGGTTTTCGTAAGTCGCGGAGTCATGTGTGAGAGCCCTGCGTTTGTTAGTAAATTATACAAGTTTCCTTGTCATTGTGAACCTACCAGATGTTAGGCATGATCAATGATCCCTTCGGGATCCGATATCCTTCCCAGGTGTCTTCTTCAACAGACATATGGGGGATGCCCATTGGTGCGACCGGGTGCCAGCGAAGGACTTCCTTCACAAGAGCGTCGACATATGGAAGTCGAGCCCGGTCGGCCATTTTGGGCAGCTGACTCGATCCCAAAACATTGTCGATTTCCTCCTGTGCCTTTTGCTGTATCTCGGGGAAGAGAGTCATGGCTAGGAAGAAGGTTTCGATGGCACAGACAGTCTATCGATTGTTAGTCAATATTTTCATCATGCATTTGCAAAGAGGGAAAGTACCGTGTCAGCGCCGCCCGTATAGAGTGATGCCGAGGTCCATTTCGCAACTATCTCCTCCTCGGTTCCGTTGGAAGGACAGCCTTCTTCCTTGAAGAAATTCGACAGATACGATGGCTCGAACTTTCCTCGCTCCATGCGCTTCTTCACGAAGTCGTAGGGCTTCTTCGCGACATCCTCCAGGTTACTCTTCCACTCCGTTGCCTTTCGCTTAAACCCGGTACCGGGGAGCCAGGCAGGAACATATTTCACTTCAAATAGAGTCAGTTATCTTGCGGAGCTCACGTTGCCGGTGGAGAACTCACATATGGGTATCATATCCACTAGCCAAGCACCCGGTGTTCCGGCAATGGAAAAGTGTTCCAGGGCAAGGTTCGCAATGTGTACCAAGGGGTCTCGCTCATGCGGATCAATGGTGTATCCATATGCGATTTTCAAAATCACCGCTCCAGCTTCACTAAGATAGGTCATTAGTGTCACAACTTCCCGGAGTTGTGGGTACTCACGTTTGAATATGCTGGGCCAGCTTGTTTTGACATCTCAGAACACGAAGTAGAAACCGGTGAGCCTCGACTTCCTGCAAAGAGTTGTACTGCGCAACTGCTTGCTCAGAGCCAAGATAAGGCTGCATGGCCTTGCGATAGGCACGGAATCGACTGGAGTAGGGTTGCATTGCTAGAATATGCTCCCACCCAACCCTGGTGAATTGATCATCAGTATTAGATCCCTTTGTGGACTAGCCGGGCGACTGACATATCTGACGCGAATACCAGCTTCGGGCGCGAGGAATGGATGGCTGAGCGCTTTCCTAGGAGCTCCAGGGCGATTTGGGTATCGTTCACGATTATGATGGTCTGGCCCATGACGGTAACCGAACTGATGGGGCCTGAAGAGTGGAGGGGATGATTAGCTTGCCATCTTCGGGTCCTTCCTTCCTGACAAACCGGTAATGTTACTCACCATACAGCGGCTTATGCTTCAGCCAATGTACCCAATCTTGTGTCCCTGGCGCAGGCAGGTCCGAGATGTTGCCAATGAGAGGCTTTCCTGGCGGACCTGGGGGCAAGGGGAGGTCATTTCTCTTGCTTGTCAGTAGCCATCTAGTCGCGTAGAGCAGCAGCGCCCCTAAGATTACGCTCAAGAGCGTGGAAAGGGACATGGCGGGGTTGACCTGACATGCAGGTGTGGTATGGTCGGGCAGGATAAGGAGGCAATGCGGAACAGAAGAAGTGGAAAGAGGTGTGGAAATGAGTCTGCGCAGCGAGTCCAAGGTCAAGCACCAGGCGGCGATCCTCCACCTGTCATCCACCTGTAAACTGAAGAAGCAGGAAAACGAGTCAGAAGTGTGAGGTTGGGATTGCCGGGCTTGCATTATCTGCTCTCGGATTTGCCAGCAGAGTCCGATTTATTTCGTTCAACTGTCTGTTGAGTGGTTGCACAGCCATCCCCACTTGCATCGCTTGGGCCCACGACGACTAGCCCCCACACTGGCGTGGCCAGAGCAATTGACATCTCGATAGCTCCAGCTGAGAGGGATCGGAGCGTCTCCTTGATGCTGTGAGCCCGGATATCCTGGCTTGTCTCTTGATGCACGCATCTTCGCTCCGATCAGATCAGGTCAGGCCCTGCGTTGCCAGGGGCGAAAAAATCGGTCAAACGGAGGCTCGCAACACGTCAATCTGGGCTCTTGGTGTGATCAAGCCGGAGAACGCCCTGTTGTTTCCAGTTTGCGATTGTCGTTCTCGCAAATGGGATAATTTAGAGGGCTGTGGGGGGCCGTTGCAGGTTCCAGGGATTGTTCAGCCTCACCCGCCCACACGCCCTCCGCGCTCTCCGCTCTCCATACTGCCCCATCCGTCTCCTTTCCTGTTTCTGTTTCATCGGGCATCTCACAGCCAGATCACATCAGTCAAATCGCATCAGCCAGATCGCATCAGCCAGATCGGATGCAATTTTCAACCTCAGCCGTTATCTCGCCCTCCCTTGATATTCGAGGAACATGGCATCCCTGTCTAGGTCGCATCTTGTTACATGTGTGGAGTGGCCGGGATCCGAATCTCTGACACATTGACAGCGAAGATCGTCACGGCATGAAGTCATTCGCGGAGCAGCACATATTCTACATTATCTGATGCTTTAGTACTCATATCACAATTTATTGAAGGAGTATACGGACTTGACGCGCCTTTGATCACCACAACAATGCAAAAAGCTCTTCCTGTCGCACGACCCTTGGCTCGATACGACATATACTCTCACTTTCTAGCTCAGAACGCCGTCATCATACAGGGACCTTTCGGAGCATCGCTAATGTTGGTAATTGGCCATAATTGGACAGAGTGCCATCCATTCCTCTCTGTTCCCCATGATCCCATCGCCGTGTTACTTCATACTTGGCTTCCCGACTAAGACGGCCCAGAATCAAATGAAAAAGCGCGATCAAGTGGTCAATTTGCTTTGATGAAAAACTGTGCTACCCACCAAACTTTACCAAAGGAACTTAGGCAGAGGTCGGCGACCAGTTCGGGATAGGAAAATGCATTCGTCTCTTAAAATCAGGACAGTTTCCTTTCACGACTTTTGCTGTATCGCAATGTGTTCTCGTCGGCCCTGTGCCGTTCCGTCTTTAAGAGCTATGAGTAGATATCGACATCCTGGGGATTCTGACTCTATTTCTCCAGTTTGGACCTCTTGAGGTTCATCCGTGATGGCGTCGCTGGCAAAGGGGCCATTCGGCCACTTGCAACCATGTGCTGTATGACACCTAGGTCTCCCTCATGCCAGGCATCCTCATAGTCGCTCTCCAGCTAACATGATCTGAAATAGTTAAATTGCTTCAATGCCGCACTCAATCAATCTCTATGCGCCGCATCCAATTTGACTTGTCTTTGTATGGACTCAACTTTCTTCACCTCGGCCACCGGGTGCACGTCGTCAGAATGTGGCATCAAACCAGGCTTTGGTACGTGCAATATCATGAGACCTTCTGCCTATCTCCGTAATTCTGACTCCGTATACCTCAGAGGCTACAAATTTTACCTTGTCGACATGTCACGTACCTGAAGCCAGTCGGGCTTTGACAGCCCCTGTTGTCGCCGGTATATTGGGAATGCTGGCTCTTCTGATGGTACTACTACGATTAATTCAACGAACTGTTTTCAACAGGCTTTTCGGATTAGATGATGGCTTCATTGTCGCTGCACTAGCCTGTGCCATTCCCTTAAATTGTCTCATGTTTCCAAGTTTGTTCTTCAATTTGTTCCTCGATTTGTACCAAGGCTAATCGAAACAGTGCACAAGTTCGGACTGGGAACAAACATCTGGACAATCCCGTTCGACCATATCACTATTCAGCTTGAGGTGAGACCCACATCCACAAATCCCGGACACCCCTTATTGATGCTTACTACAGTTGCTATATGTGGCCGAAATCTGCTACATGCCCGCCGAGGCCTTGACACAATTATCCTTTCTCGCCTTCTATCTCCGAATATTCCCATCAAAGATATTCCATCGCGTTGTCTATTTTTTGATGGCTTTATCTTTCTGCTTCGGAGTTTCTAACACGCTCGTCATGATTTTTCAGTGCACGCCAATCCCGTACTTTTGGTCGGGATGGACAGGCGAGTACCACGGAAACTGTATTGACATCAATACATTCTCCTGGTACAAAGCGGCTATGCAGATTGTCATGGATATTTCTATCATCAGTCTCCCGATTCGACCATTACTCAATCTATCACTCAACAACAAGAAGAAGATACAAATTGTTCTCATGTTCTGCACTGGGTTTTTGTGGGTCAATCCGTAATTCAATTCCTTGCATTTATTGCTGACAAAAACAATAGAATCACGGTTGTCAGTTGCTTGCGTTTGCAGTCTCTCGTTAAGTTCTCCAAGTCATCGAATATTACATGTAAGCCCGATTTGGTCTTACGGCGATTCCTCCAGTCTAACAGCGCATATCAGATGATAATACACCAGCAATATACTGGAGTGTTGTGGAATGTGATGTCGCAATCATTTGTGCTTGCATGCCTTGCATCCCTTCGCTGTTGAAGAACCTTTTTCCTTCGATATTTGGCTTGCCCACAAATGACCGTTATAATAATGTCACACCTCCCCAAAATACACCTAGTGGATCTGACTCGGTGCCCTTGGACAGAATCCAGAAGAATACGTCGTGGCAGATTACTAGTTCGGACAGCGACACTCAGTATATCAATGAGTCGGCCAACAAGGAAACTGGTTCGTCTTCGTCAAAGTAATGTAATTCAAACTTTGGCTATTCCATTGAGGAATAGACACAGTATAATGAATGATATTCACATCAGTTGGTCAATCGAAATCTTCATTCTCCTCATGACGCGTCTCTCATAGCCTCACAAATTTGCTCTCATCGGCATGAGTGAGCTTAAGGAAGCTTTCGACAAGACGCTCTGGCTCATCAGCGTTTGCCTTTGATATGCGATCTTGTATACTCTTGCGGCTATCAAGCAGTCTCTTGGAAATATGGCTCCAATCTAGGTCCTGAGACTCAATATTCACTTCAGCCATAGTGGGCGCAATTTTCACCGGAACCAGTCTGCCGCTCTGCTTGCGGATTTGCCCATCAACAATAACCATATCGATATCCCGTATAGAGGAATGTAGAACGATAGCAGCCACTGGATCCTGCTCCGATGCACAAACCATACCGGGACTGGTTGCATCAAATATAGTGAGATCAGCAAGCTTTCTAACTTCAATCGAGCCCACGCTTTCCTCCATGCGGATCGCTTTGGCCCCCTGGATAGTCGCTAGTCGGAAGACGTCTTGGACGTAAAGATTCAAAGAGCGAGAGAACTTTCCCTGTGCGATGATCTTCTCATTCCGACTGGCTCGTTCGTGTTGAAGGGCTAGTCGCATCTGTGACACCATGTCCCCCGAGTTGTTGCTATGGCAGTCGATTCCCAAGGAGCTGATGTCAGCACAGCCCTCTCGGAAGCAAACAATATCTCCGTGGCCCATCTGTAGCTCTGTGTCTGGGGTCGACGAGATCCATGCTTGAGCTTGTTTCAGTGTTTGCTCGTCGGAGCTGGTCAGGTTCGTGGCATGTGAGAGCAGGATGTCTGGGCCCAGTAGACCGTATCTGTCGAGTAAATCAACCAGCGAAGTGTTATCTAGACCGTGTTAGTATGAGAAAGAGATTAGGAGACCCTTGGATACGCTCACCGAAGTAGCCGCCGGCATAGTGCGTTGTGATCACTTTGGCACCAAGCACACGCACCTTGTTGTAGATTGAAACCACTTGGTCCTGTGGCAGCATGAATCCATCAAATGCGAATCCAAGTTGAACTCTGCCGTCTCCCACAGGGAAAGAGGCGCGAAGCTTTTCAAGGTGTTCGACAACCCAGTCATCCAGTAGCCCACCAGTTACGGTCAGATCCGGCTTCCAGTCCTGGACTCTCATGGTCGGCGCATAGCAAAACACTGACCGGATGCCCGACGACACTGTGGCTTCGACTGCATTTGAAGCTAAAGCAAGCGATCAGTCATTGCGATATGTGAGGGTATGGGCCGCTTTACTGTGAGCCGCGGAGATATTCATATGAGCGTGATCCACCAAAGTTGTCGTCCCTGCATCCAAAGCTTCAAGACAGCCTCCCAATTCACCCCAGAACACATCTTCTGGTGTATAGTTGGCACTTTGCATATTCCCTGCACTCCAAAGACTCGATCAGAAAAGTGTCATCTTTCGCTCGCGAGTAGACGAGAAGTCGCCTACCATTGGGAAGGTATTCAAGCAAAGTCTGGTCGGCATGGCGGCCCTTCAGCTGAGTCTGCCACACATGATGGTGTGTATCAATGAAACCAGGCGATATTATTTTGTCCGTACAATCAATAACCTCTGTACCGGCTGGCGCATCGATCTCGCATGCAATTTTCGAAATCCGATTGCCTTCGACGAGCAGCGAATGGTTCCGTAGCGGTTTAACATAGCCCTTCGGTTCGCCGGAGGGGACGAGAATGGTCGCGTTCTGCAGTAAAATGTGGGAGGCCATGTTCGGAGTCCGTTCAATATCTCCGATGGTGGCTTCGGTTTAGCTCCGGATTCGAGAGGAGCGGTTTGGCGATTTATAATGGCGGAGTGGGGAGTCGTGCCTCGGTCGCTCGATGTCACGAACGGCCGAGCGACACGGCAGATTTATCTCCGAATGGTCCCAGTGGGGATTGTCGCTGCATCCACAGGCGCCTGGCCAGAAACTCGGATCTAAGCGCGGTTATCGAGTGAAGAACGGTTGAATGCTGGGGAAGACCCTGCGCATGACGTCACCGGCGACCGTGTCGCAGCACTACTTATTCCTTCTACATACCTCGAGTGTTATTCATTGCGTTCAACTTCTCCCTCTCTTTGTTCCTAGTTGATCTTTTTGCATCTCCAGTCGGCTCAGCGAAATCCCTCTCACCAAATCCCACCGACCTCAATTATCGTCTCTATGAAACAATTCATGTCCACCAAAACGTACACAAATGTCCTGGACTTCTGGTTCGGCTCCAAATCATCTCGCGAATACCTCAAAGAAAAGGCTTTCTGGTACGGCAGCCCGTCAGACGATGCATACGTGCGTAAGCACCTGGGCGGGCCATACGAAGAGGCCCAAAATGGGAAGCTGGACTCGTGGAAATCGCTGGGCGAGGGAGAAGGAGCACTGGCCCTGATCCTACTGCTTGACCAAGTACCGCGCAACATCTTCCGCAATACTCCCCGCGCATATGCCACCGACTCCGATGCCATTTCAGTCGCTCGTTATGCCATTGATCGTGGTTGGGATAAGAAGCTACCGACTATTCAGAGAAGATACATGTACTCGCCTTTCAATCACTCTGAGGACCTGAAAGATCAGGAGACGTCGGTGGAACTGTTTACAGAGCTTGGAGACTCGTACCATCTACACTGGGCGAAGGACTTTCGGGATCAGATCAAGCGAAACGGGCGATTTGTACATCGGGATCGCATTCTGGGGAGGTCTTAAGCACGGTGAACAGCTTCTTGGGCCGTGCGGAAAGGACAATTGATAGAATCGGCTGCAGGGCTACAAAAGACAAATCGGATGCTCCATTTTCTGACTCGAATGGCATTTTCAAATAAAAAATATAGGGCTGGAACCGATTCTTTCTGCTTTCTCGACGTATAGACCGCGATCGGCCCACCATCGGCGAGTGGATCATCGGCCTCGGGCCGTGAAGGATTTTGTGATCACGTTAGAAAAGGGGCATTCAGCTTGGCTTCTGGGCACTGATAATTCCCACCGGCTTCTCATGCATGAATCATGTACGGGCTACATGAATCGACTTCAGCAAATCTTCTGGACTTTGTCGGTTTTTATCTCATCCAGAATGCTTTGCCCGCGGTGATGATCGTCGCCACACCAAAGCAATCCCCGATTCGCCTCTTGGCAATCGGTGCCATGATATTAATTGCCAGTCGTTTTATACGGCCATTCGCTCCAGCTGGCAGTCCTGCTTGGTGTCAAGCTATTTGTCAACTTGTCCTGGTGTCTATACAAGCCACGCACCTCCTGTTAATTCGTCCGCTTGATCGTTGGGATATCGCGAATGCTTTCAGAGGATCGCAGAGCATAATCTCGCATATGTACAATGCGATGAGGGCTTTGATTCAGACCCGAGGAGTTGATACTCCCTGGCAGGTGAAGAATGTCCCATCGCATTCGAAATACTACCAACGACGTGGCATGGATACACCTCAGCGGGTTCAGTTCATAACCCGTCAGGCATTGATTCTGGCGTGGCAATATCTGGCTCTGGACATTACTCAAGCTGCATCGATTCAGAGTTCACTGTCCCAGCAGAGCCTCAACGTAAAGCCAGAGTGGAATATTCCACTGAGCAAGTGGGCCGAACGAGGAACCACTCACCTAGCCATCTGGTTTGTCGTGAACCGGTTGATTGGGGACTCTGCATATCGACTACTATCAATTCTTTTCGTCGGTCTCGGTATAGACGATCCATCAAATTGGCCTCCTGCATTCGGAAGTGTGGTTGATTGCTACACACTACGAAATTTCTGGGGGTATGTCTATTTTTATCCTGTCAGATTATAACATCTCTAATTCGAACTCACAGAAAATTTTGGCATCAATTCATGCGCCAACCATTTACATCTCTTAGTAAATTTGTTGCAAGGGATATACTTGGGCTTCCATTTCCGTCCGTCCTGGAGCGATACATGAATCTATTTCTTGTATTCCTTTTCTCGAGCATGTTTCATGTCATTGTCGACTTGCTGCAGAGTGTACCGATCGAGCACTCAGGCTCCATCCCTTTTTTCATGACTTTTGTCATCGGTATTGTGGTTGAGGATGCGATTCAGGAGCTTTGGCAGCGGCTGCTCCCCTCTGATGCACAGAGTGATTCTGCCAAAACTCCATTCCCCCCGTTGTGGCAGCGAATCATTGGGTATACTTGGGTCATGGTATGGTTGGCCATCACGTCTACATGGTACTTCACTCCGATGATCGCTTTGACTGGCCAAGACATTACTATGGTTCCTTTCAGCTTTGCTGGGAAATTTGGTCTGTTTCCTATCGTGGGGCTCTCCGTCATCAGTGGCATGATCATTGCTTATGTATATGAGGTTGAACTTTGAAAATGCATTTTTATCAGAAACGAATATAGTCATTTCAGACAAATCCTCGGCAGTCAAATTGAATATCTGATGTTGGTCTCTGCAGTCATCCGGTCTTGGAATATCAACTCGAACTCAGATGTCCGATTCCGAACTCGTGATTCTGAGCTTTCCTTTGTAAACTCGGAAACACCAAAGCAACAGCATCAGTACGACATCAGAGAAGTCGAACGTCATTGCGCCCCCAAAATGATGGTGTAGTATGTCCAGGACTGCGATTTGGAAATCCGAGTTATGGTCATAGTGATCGCCCAAGGAAGCATCCAGAGCCAGTTCGAGCCAAAGGTACCAACGACGGGAGGCCGCTAGCAGTACAGCTGCAAGCTAGTAGTTGAGACTGTAGAGAATGTAAGTCCAGTCGATTGCCTATTTACCATTATTGGGTAGCCTTTTCGCAGTGGGAATGAAGCGACTCACTCTTCACATTTTTTGTGTGATAATTGCCACCCCCTGCGAACCGGATAGGTAACGTGCGAAAAATTCAATGCCGCCGAAAGACATGGCGATGCAGATGCAACTTCCAAAATCAGTGCAATCAGGCATGACTTCAAAGCCGCACGGACGATTCCTGTTTACGATGTTAGCTGCTTTTGAATCTTTTTTAATGCCGTCTCTTAACAAGAATCTCTTTTCTGGAAGCTCTTTGGTAGCTCGTGTCCTGATCTGCTCGGAA
This sequence comes from Penicillium argentinense, assembly GCF_028826775.1. Classification (NCBI taxonomy): domain Eukaryota; kingdom Fungi; phylum Ascomycota; class Eurotiomycetes; order Eurotiales; family Aspergillaceae; genus Penicillium; species Penicillium argentinense. The sequence goes on along the minus strand of NW_026622661.1, from coordinate 3,028,790 downwards.
TTGGCCCCACATATGCCCTACAAAAACGAGAGTCGATGCCTCCAGTACCTCAACAGGGACCATGGCTAGTCCCCATCGGACGGTGTTAGAAACATCCCATGCAGTGGCATAGTCCTGCCCCAGCTGTATTATGTTATGTACAAGCCACAAGTATATAGCGTTTCTGATAGCTGACTCCCCAGATATGAAGTTACTTGGACGAACCAAAGTCTTCAACGCCGAAAAGCTCATCTGGAGCCGTCTGTCATCCCTGAATTCCCGTTCTCTCCGTTTCACCACCACGAACACAAAGTAGAGCAGCCCCACGAGAGCAGGTGCGCTGTCGCAAACATGCCGAATAAGTGCCTGGGTCACGACGGTCGGCTTCGATCTGCCAACATGGAATTTTGAGATGATGAGGAAATCCAAAACGATATCGACGATAAATTTGCTGGAACGGATTATCAAGGGCACGTCCGGATTGTCCAACCGCTCTGGTCGAGAACGACTGAGCGGCTTCAGCTGCGGGTGTCAATGCCTGGACGGATGAGATCCAGACATAGGTTAGTTAAGCATGTCGGACATCGACTGGGACGAAGGCAGCTCTGAGATTTTGAGATGTGGCCAGTATGATAATTGTCATCAGCAGTCCCAATACCATCATAGAGGTGATCATTGTATATGCCAGATTTAGCCTCGAGTGTACCGTTCTTGTCGTATTGTCTCCGATTACAAGCCAAGCAGAACGAGGAATGCTCTCATTCAGTACTTTGACAATCACGCTTATGTAGGTGTAGATGTCTGTCGTCACAACCTGCGATGAGTCGATGTTCGACACCCATAGCTTCCTGAGCGTGCTGTAGATGGCTGGGAGGACAAATGATCCAAGATTGAAGATCAGCGACCCGTAATAACTAACTGTACCATACCAGCGGACTTGTCATTTATTGCTTCACAGTGGAAAAAATGCACTCACGTATCGCGGCTCCTTCTCCACCCACGTACCAGGATTTGGGTACCATGTCAAGGGTCTGTTCAAATGAGACTCAGAATTTTTGTTCGGATCTAGATTCGATGAGGATACTAAGATCCCTTTGCCCGGTGCCATGGTTGCTGTCAATAGGAAACTCCAAGATCCAGAGATGCATGGGGTGCTAGTGAGCGGTTTTCTTTATGAAAGGTTTGCTTTGACGCTACTTTATCTCGGCTATATGTGATTGTATTAAGACATCATCGGTTTTTAGGTCTCGATATGGTCATCAAATGTCTCACTGTCACTAACTATTGCCGTCGCTTCTAATAATTAAGAGTGTCGATCAGTAATGCAGGAAAGGAGCTAAACAAATGCAAAATACAACTCATATAGATTTTTGCAAGTATTTCGAGTATCTGGACCTCTATCCATTGTGGGTTATTATTATAGATTCCAATCAACGCCAGCCCGGTATCCTCTACTAACCTAGTTAACTGACTAGTTATCATACATGATCTTATGTAAAAGGAAATGTGGTAGCGGCCCGCTCCACATACGAACCTCAAGGGGCCAAAGCGGCAATTTCTCGCCGATTGATGTCCATTCCTCACTCTCACTTCCGCCCTTTTTTTCCCTCCCCGCATCCTCCAAGGTTTGACACATCCAGATATGCCGTCAAATCATAGCTCAGTCTGTACTCACCAGTCGATCTGTTTTGATTGCTCTCGTCATGCAGCACAGGCAGGCTTCGAAAGACCTGGTCTGGAAGAGCGTGTCTCTGCACAGAAAGAAGAAAATGAGTCAACTCAATCACTATCTGAGGACAATCCTGAAGCATTTCCTGCTCCGTTGGTGCTACCTGGTGATGAGATTGCTGAAGATCCTGAATATCCGTCCCAATCTTTCCAGGAGTGGCTAGATAAAGAGGATCGCAACCCAGTCAATACTCAACGCAAAATCGTTTATGTGGCTCCTCCACCGCAAATTGATGATTCCGTCGAGTTTCTGCGATCATTGGTTCAGCCGCAACAACATGACAAGGGGCCACGAGCACAGTCTCCCCACCATGAAGACGTACACGGATATGTGTCTGCATTCTATCATGGCCTTCCGGTCAAGCTTCTGCCTCAATCGACACTCCGTCTTGTTTCATGGGATTCTGGGAGAAAGCCATCCAAAACTGCACCTAGCACCAAGCCGGCGAGACCAAGATACGTCGGGCTACAGACAACCCAGGAATGTGTTCGAATTCGTCTTCGTCCCTCCAAAGATGGCGTCTTTCAAGGACAACTGAATTTGAATGACCTCCTAGATGCTGCGATTAGTATGCTGCCGAGAGATGCATACGCACTCCTTTTATTGGTTCATCATGACATATACGAAGATGAGAATGACGACTTTTCCTGTGGCCGCGCTTACGGAGGAAGCAGGGTGGCTGTTGTGTCGAGTGCTCGATACAATCCAGGTTTGGACGAGTTGGAATCTGTTGAACGTCTGCATGCCTGGCCCGCATCACATTGCGGTAGCTATATTACCCGTTTTTGCGATGCAGCAGAGGAGGACTTGAGAGGAAACCATTCAATCAAATCAAAGAAGCCTAGAACCAAGAAATCCAAACTGCCGGCCGTTTCTCCTGGATCTGGGGCCGGTCCCATGGATGCCGCGGTGTCGGTCCACCGATCTTTGCCCACAGAGAACATGACAGCGGTCTCATTATCTGCACTTTGGCTCGGTCGCTTTTGCCGCACAGCATCTCATGAGCTGGGCCACTGTTTTGGTATTGATCACTGCATGTACTACGCTTGTTCCATGCAGGGAACTGCCTCGGTGGGCGAAGACGCAGCCCAGCCACCCTATCTTTGCCCTGTCGATTTGGCCAAGGTTTTGCATGCCACTTCCGGTGATGTAGTCGACAGATATAGAGCGCTTCTGGCATTCTGCGAACGGCCGGGCAACAAAAAGGCGCATATCTTCGCGCCATTTGGAGCCTGGATCCGGGCGAGAGTGAAACAACTCAATGTCAACAATGATGACAGCTGACCACTCGTGCATCTGTTAGCTCTGTTCCATTCATTATCCCTTTTCTTCTCTTCTATTTCTAGTATTAAGCGATTTGAAATAATTTTACAAATGCCACAACAGCGTGAAATTACAGCAAAGCAATGGTTATTTGTGCAATCACAGGACTTTTGCCTAGATGACCAGGCGCCAAGGCCGCAACTGAGCGGGCCGCGGTTACCTAAGCGGGTCGACCGCCCTTCACTTATTTCCTCTTCCTCGAGCTTCCTCAAACCCCCACAGCATTCGCATTCTGTCGCAGTTTGCGGCTTCGCTCCCTGCAAAATGGCAACTCCCGTGGATGCCAAGCTGCTCAAGCAGACTAAGTTTCCCCCGGAATTCAACCAGAAGGTAGACATGAAGAAGCTCCACATTGAGGTCATGAAGAAGTGCGCGCCGTTCCCCGGGTTTCGATGATGCCGTCGGTCAGTGCTAATGGGCCTTTAACACAGGTGGATTTCCGAGCGAATCTCAGAGATCTTGGGTCATGAGGATGACATCGTCGTTGAGCTTTGTTTCAACCTACTGGAGGGATCACAATACGTACGTTCCTTGCCAATTCTACTAATTCTCAACTTTGTTAGAACAATTTTTGTCTAATCCGTTTGTTATAATGAGCAGCCCGATATCAAGTCCCTCCAAATCCAACTCACTGGATTCCTCGACAAAGACACCCCCGCGTTCTGCAAAGAACTCTGGGCACTTTGTCTCGATGGCCAAGCAAATCCCCAGGGCATCCCCAAAAAATTGTTGGAGGAAAAGAAAGAGGCCCTTAAAAAGGAGCAAGTGAGTCGCCACAAACGTGTAAGGTCCAAATGCAAACACAATATTCACAGAAAGTCGCAGATTCGTCAGTCTGAACTTGCCCGGAAACAGGAAGAAGAGCGAAAGCGAGACGAGGAAATGGAAGAACTGCGACGTCGAGAGCGTGCAAATCGTCCTACGCCCGGCCGCCATCGCGACTTCGGTCGACGAGAGCCGCGATCTCCGCCCCGATACCGAGATCGAAGCAGAGACCGATATCGTGAGCCCCCATCTCGTCGTGAGTACGATCGTTACGCGCCATCCGGCAATGACAGAGGTCGCAGACCAGCCCGCTCCTCCGATTCTCGCTCCCCTCCTCCCCGACACTCTTCTCGGTCCCCTTCGCCGCCGCCTCGCCGCCGCCGCCGAAGCTACAGCAGATCTAGATCGCCGCATCGCCGAGATCGCAAGGAAAGAGGACGGCGCAGCCCGCACTACGGTGATCGATACAGTTTGAATTCCCGCAGTGAATCATCCCGCTCACGAACTCCCAGAAGAGATCGAGGCAGACGGCGCTCTGTCTCGCGCAGCGTAACTCCGCCTCGACACCACGATCACCACAGAAGACACTCTCGCTCACGATCTCGTACTCGCTCCGTGTCACGCTCTCGTGAGCACAGCACTGGCCTATACAGAGGCCGCCATACTCGCCGCTTGAGCCCCGGGCGCCTGAGCCGCAGCCGTAGCCACAGTCGTGAGAATAACCGCCGGCGTCGACGTGCCACTTCAAGCCGGAGCCGAAGCCGCAGCCATAGCCGTCATCGTCACCGCCAACCTCATCGTGCCACTTCAAGCCGAAGCAGAAGCCGCAGTCCTCGAAAGGATCGCGCCCGTCGACGATCAATTGAAAGGTACAAGCCTGCTATGCGCAGAAGACGCAGCACGTCTTCCATTTCTTTGGGCCCCAATGAGAAGCGACAAAAGGTGGATGACGAGGACAAGTATTCAAAGCGTCATTCGCAATCTCCAGACCCGAAGCCATCGATTCCAGAAACCGCGGAGAAGGATGGTTCAGAGGATCTGCGAGAGTGAATCATTGTGTTTTTTCTCATACCTACTCGGCATTTCAAAATGCCCACGGATTGTTTCTGCGTTACGCTGGTGTCCAATGGCCGTCAGCTTTTCTCTTTTCAACCAGACAACTGGTTACCACTGCACCGTAGCAGTTTTTTTCACGCTTTTCTCGGCATTTTGAAAATGCTCACTTCTACTTTCCGTGTTTAATGGGTACTTTCGGCAATGAGTATCTTTTCCAGAACGATCTATCACTACATCAGGGTAAACCACAATGAAAATTTTCAAAACATCTGGCATCCGAGCTTCGTAGAGGAACGTATAATTCTAGGTGTACACCAAAAGTATACATTTCCTCTTTTTCCCTTTACTCCAACTTGGCTCCGAGGCTTGGGCCACCTCGGGGCTTAATGAATTTGGATCGCTCCTCGGCAGGCTTCGCCTAGAGATGTGCGATTGCCTGGTAGCCACGCTGAGTAAAAGAGAAAAATCAGAAGAAAAAGGGGATAACCAAAGTGAGTGAAAATGTTGCCTAAGCATTGAAACGCATCATCGAACCAGAATGTCAATTGGTCTGTCTGGGTAAGAAGTAGAGATTCTATATCGTCAAGAATAGGGCTCACTAAATAACATAAGTAACATTTTGAGAGAACAAGTATATCAATGGCAGACTCGAGGCCTCGAACGTAGAAGGAATGTACTCCATTGAAGGGGGGATCAAAAAAGGCACAAAACGACAAGTCTTCAACCGGCGCAAAGGCCCAAGCCGCAAACCGCCCGAAGCCGTTCGTCCATATACATTTACATGGTCAGGCCAGAATCTCCCAGAGCAGATTAGAATTAGAATTAGATATCTACAGACAGGACAAACGCGAAGGGTCGAACCTGAGTTCTAGACAAGGGTATCCGCAGGCCACGCGCCTTCCCAGGGGAGTTTGAAGGTCATCTTGTCATGAGAAAAGTAAAACAAAATCGGGAGAGTAGCTCTTTCAATGGGATGCTGCTGGAAAGCGTTTTCAAGAGCCGCTTACTCGCAGTTGCAGACAGTCGAGGTGACGGTGACAGTGGTGGTGCTGTCAATCTCGCCGCCGTTGCCGCCGCTAGGGACGGAGGGAGCGGTGGTAGGAGCCGGGGGCTGAGTGGCACCAGAGCCACCGGGGATGACGGTAGAGGTGACAGCGGGGATGGTCTCAGTCTCACAGGGAGTGCTGGCGCTGGCACCGGGGCCGGAGGGAGAGCCACCGCCAGCGACGGGGGTCTCAGAAGGAGAAGCACCCGAGGGCGCAGGGGCACCGGGGATGACAGTCGAGCTCACAACAGCGCTGGTCTCGGTGTCACAGGGGGTGGTGGCAGATGGAGCAGGGCCACCAGGGACACCAGACTCGGAGGGAGAAGCACCGGAGGGAACAGGGCCCGAGGGAACGGAGCCAGACTCAGCTGGGCCACTGGGGGCGGGGCCAGAGGGCACAGAGCCCGAGTTGGCAGGGCCAGTAGGAGCAGGACCACCGGGAATGACAGCCGAGCTCACGACAGCGCTGGTCTCGGTGTCACAGGGGGTGGTGGCAGATGGAGCAGGGCCACCGGGGACAACAGACTCGGAGGGAGAAGCACCGGAGGGAGCAGGGCCCGAGGGAACGGAGCCAGACTCAGCTGGGCCGCTGGGGGCGGGGCCAGAGGGCACAGAGCCCGAGTTGGCAGGGCCAGTAGGAGCAGGACCACCAGGGATCACAGTCGAGCCAACAATGGAGCTGGTCTCGGTGTCACAGGGGGTGGTAGCGGGTCCAGAAGGAGCAGGGCCACCGGGGACACCAGATTCAGATGGAGAAGCACCGGAAGGAATAGGGCCCGAGGGAACGGAGCTAGACTGAGCAGGGACACTGGGAACGGGGCCGGAGGGAACAGAGCCAGAGTTGGCAGGACCAGTAGGAGCAGGGCCACCGGGAATGATAGTAGAGTCGATAATGGAGCTGGTCTCGGTGTCACAGGGGGTGGTAGAGGCGGCAGGGCCAGAGGGAGCCGGTCCAGAGGGAACACCGGGGGTCGAGGCAGGGCCGGAGGAGAGGGGAGTGTTGACGATGCTGGTGGAGGAAGGCAGGCTGGGGACCGAGGAGGGCTTGGGAGCACCGGGCAGGCTGCAGCCGGTGAACCACTCAATAATGATGAGCTCGATGTTGATACCGATATCGATGCTGGTGCAGCCACCCAGGAAGGCAGCCAACTCAGCGCGAGCCTCCCAGGAAAGGCAGGACAGGCTCTCGCCAGAAATGAGCAGACCAAGGGCACCACGGAGGTTGACGCTCAGAGTGGCCAGGACGGTCTCAGTCAGGAAGCCGGTGATGTCGCCGACAAGGCCGGTGACAAGGTCAACGGAGGTCTCGGTGACAGCCAGGGACAGCCAGAGCAGGACAACAGCCTTCAGCTCAACGCCGAGGCTGCAGTCAGAGCCAGACAGCCAGACAGCGAGAGCAGTTCGAGCCTCAACGGACAGGGAAGTAGCGAGGTGACCCTTGGCGCAGGCCTTCAGGGCAAGCAGAACGTTGGCGTCGAGGTTGGCGGAAACAGCAGCCTCCAGGAAAGCAGCAATGGAAGCCTGGGCGTGGGTGGAGAGAGCGCCACTCTCCTGAACGGAAACACCGACGGAAGCACCAACGGAGATGGAGGTCAGGGCATTGTCGGAGAGAGACCCAATGGCAACAAGGTCAGCACCGGATTTGCCATGAATCCAGGCAAGGACGGTGGCCTTGAGGTCAGCATCGAGAGAGCAGTCGCCACCCGTGAGCCAAGCAAGCAGGGAAGCCTTGATGTCAGCAGTCAAGCTGCCAACAACACCGCCGTTGGCGCAAACGCCCAGACCGGCCTTGACATCGGCACCGAGGCTCAGGGTAGTCTCGAGGAAAGCAGAAAGAGAAGACTGAGCAGAGAGGCTCAGGACGAGAGTAGACTCCAGGTCCACAGCGGAAAAGATACCGTCCAGGGTAACGTAGATAGACTCCTTGGCGGCGATCTCAGCGCAAGTAGGGATGTAGACAGCCAGGGCAGCGAGGATATCAGCGGACAGGGTAACATCTGCATCAGCCTCACACCACGACAGCAGGTGGGTCTTGAGGGTGCCAGTGATGTGAGTCTGGCCGTGCAACCAGGACTTCAGCTGGGCACGGGCATCGGCGTGGATGGTGCCAGCACTGCATCCAAGAGCACCACCCTCCAGAGCAGCAGCACCGTGGGCACTCAGGCCGGAGAGCAGAGAGACGGAGACGTGGGCACCACCACCCAGGATGGCCTCGAGGATACCACCGACGTCGACAACGGCATCGCCGAGGATATCAGCGAGAAGACCGAAGGTGCGGCGCTCGTGAGCGATGTCTGCAGGGTATGCGAGAGTCGAGCTCGCCAGACCGGCGAGCAGAAGGAGGGAGGAACGCATTTTCGGGCGTCACAAGTGTGTATAGCGAGTGTATAGGCACAGCAGGCCAATGACGGTACAAAAAAAGCGGATTTGACAACAGTCAACCCGTGGGAAAAAAGAGAGGCAGACAAACCACAACGGCCGTCCAAAAGGTGATTAACGATAGACTGGATGGAAAAAAGAGATATGAAAAAAGAAAAGAGATAGAGTAGTGACATCGGGAGAGCGAAGATCCTCAATATTTATACACCCCTGATCGTCCAGGAACTTCGCGGCCTACTGGAAGCCGGATCTCCACTTTCGATCCAGCATGTCCAGCACATCACCAGGGCCGGATGGACCAGGAGGTGCAGTGCACTGCTACCCCGGTCTCGACGCCTTCAATCCACATTTGGAGCTATCCACCTATCCACCCCCTTAGGCTCACGGATATCGGGGGGCAGACCTGGATCATTCAGGGCCGGGTGGAGCAAGGCTACCAGTGAGAATTCACCGGGTCAGGCTGGATACACATGGGTGGAAACGGTGCCCGCTCGTGCCGTCTATTTGTGGCGAGGTAGTCGCAGAAGGTGTCAGGTACCGGCAAAATATGGGGAATCTGTGGCATTTTCATCCCGACTATTGATCCATGGCCTGACTTGTCTTTTGAGTTAGAGCAACAGCGCAATTGCGATTGTTGACATTGTATCATGACTTGGACGAGCATCTCCCACCAAGTTCGCGGTCAAATTTTGGTATGTTGCCACGAGTGCAGCCGAGAGGAGACATGCGAGTCTTGGCCCGAAGAAGGTAACCGCGGCGAGGATCATAGGGAGAAATGCAGTCATCGCCCACCTGGCGCAGTGTGCCAGGGGAAACGATCGTCGTGACCCACCAACGGTTGACGGGCAATGACCCGAAAGAATATTGGGGTGGGCTATTTTCGTCCTCCCCCAAAAAGCAGTGCCCTGGTCACGGCCAGCCTGCAAGGAAAAGGGGACTCTGGTTCTTCAGTTTTGTTCAGCATCCAAAAAGGGGGTCCTCCTCCAGGTAGCCAGTCGTCGTTCGGGGTTAGTCTCGTCCAAAAGACCCAAGAAGCCTCGACCGGGGCCCAGTAGCGACAGGCATCCGAGTGGTCCGTCGTGAATTGGTCCCGAGTTCCCGAGATTTAGTCCTGATCATGATGCACCGGCTTAACGCTTTTGGGTCTAGCCCTGACGCAGCTCGCTCTGCTTTTCAATCCCTGAGGAGAAGAAGAGACATGTCGAAACACCTTGACCCAAGGTCCAGCGCTCTTTCGGTGGCTACCCGACTGAATTTTCGGGCCCTGCAGCGCTTATTATTCACGGGTCACGCAGGGTCGGAGAGTGACCGGATGCCGTTGGATGGCCCTTAAGGTTGTCCTGCAGTGCCACGGACGACGCATGGTATGTTCTATGCTTGTTTTTCTGCTGGCTTCATCTTGTGTGACCAGGATGCAGGTACGGCAGATTTTTCGAAAGGAATCAGCATGCAGCATGCAAGCTGTCGGGGCATTGTTGGCAGCTCCACGGGGCGAAGTCTGATTCAGACAAGGATGTGATCAGGAAATCAAGGCAGTCAGGAATCAGGATGTGCTGAACACCGCGATCCCAGAAGAATCTCGACTCGATTCCTTCCAAGGATGAGAGCTGCACTATGCAAGCCACCGTCCGTATGGCAACGATAGTTCTGAAGTTGGAGCAACACTACTGCAGTTCGACTTGCAGCTTTGGACTCCACTGACAACAAAGGCGTCCGGCGTCGCGAAAAGTACAGAGGGACCCATTCCAGGGCGATTTCCTCAAAGCCGAGTGGCTCTAAAATGAGCGTGGAGGGAAAGCGAGTTGCCCCTGGACCCAGGGGAAGGATATGGCTCCACCAGGCTCGGCGGAGGTGGAAACTGGCGAGACGCAAGTCGCCAGACAGTGCAAACACACCTTTGTTGACTCGAGGGCACCCCCTCTGGTCGCGCTCGTCGTCGAGTGGTCTGCCTAAGCTTCTTTGTGCGCGAAGCCCCCACCGACTACTGCAGCGAGATGAAACTAGCGTCCAGGCCCTTCTTCCCTTTGGTCCTGTGAAGTGGAGAACCGGTTCGTTTGATTCTGGAGGGCTGGAGGGGCTTCCCGAGGATCTCGACACGATCGTTGTTTCATCATCACCCGTCCCTCGTCGGCCCAGGCGCAGGGCTCGCGAAGCTCAGAGACATGGCGCGACGGCGTGGGTATGAGATAGAGTGTCGTTCGAACGATATGGGGAAGAGAGTTCACGATCGCATCCTAAAAAAAGCAACTGGTTGCGATAGAGTACCGATTGAGTGTCCCATCCTGGCGGGCTGGCAGACAGCAGGTTCCAGCAGTCAGGAATGCTGGTGGAAGTCGTCCGAAAGGCAAATTGCGATGTGTCCGATTTCAAACGCGCCCCGCCGGGAGCTACATACCCAGCCTCGAGGTGGCATATCGCAAGTTCTGCGTCCCAGCGGTCGGCAGCCGATGGATCAGGTACCCGGCCCTGCATGAGAGTTGTCCTGAGGGGAAAAACGGGGAGGCAATCTAATTAGGTTCGGCAGCTTCAACCGCGGCTGCCCGGCGGTGTCTTGGCCGGCTTCGTCGGATACGCTGATCGATCGATCTTTGTCCTCCATCATCCTGGACTCTCACAACAAAAGCAAGCATCAACAGCATCCTGAAACATTGCACCTCGTAGAATATTTCTATCTCCCCGATGGCTCAGTGCGCCATGCTCCACCTGCAGGAAATACTAGCACTCGACGTAGATGATCGGATAGTACATACTAGTACATACCCTAAGTAGTCTTCCCTAGGGTGTAGTACATCGAACACTCGTATTTGATCAGGAACTCCTCACGGACCAAACTATAATCCCGATCGGGGACTTTGCACCGAGCTCTGGACGGGTCTGGTCGTGGATCTCTGCGAATCTGATGGATCTATACGGCCCTCATCACATGGCAGGACCCAGACTTTGATTTTTTCCCGTGCTCCATCGCCATCCATGGCGACATGACCAAGCGTATCCCTGGATTGCCCTTCGACACATTGCATTCTGCACTCGATACATCGCAGGCATCATCTCGCATAGTGCGTGCACGAGGTAGCATGGCTACCTATCGAAGAATTTTCCTGGCGGGGACGACAATGCTGCAGGACCGCATAAGTGGATCGACCGAAACGACCGCACGTTTATTCATGTGAACCTCTCAAAACCGTTCATTTATGGCGCTAGTAGCCGATAGTGTGTGTCATTAAAATTGTCCAATTCGAGTTCGTCTGCGCCACTGTCCCGGCTCCCAGCTCGTGTTGGCGGACTTGCAGGCGTACCTTGCAGGCGCAACCTCGGGAAGTGCCCAGTGTAGTGGCTGGGCTGGTTGTGCCTTCAATGTTTATGCGTGCATCGCAAAGTCATACCCTACCCTAGGGTACTAGGTAGCCCAGTGTCGTCATTCAAATGCTGTGCACCAGTGTGGTTCGCAAATTGGATATTTGAAAATAGAAAAATAAAATAAAATAAAATAAAATAATCATCTACAGTATGTAGTTCAGATTGAAAATTGGGCTTTGCATTATTCCTATTAAGTTCGATTTTGGGAATCGTCATACATCTAACTGTTGTCCCCATCACATATTGTTGTGAAGCTGGCCTGCACTAGTGTACACTATGTAACGTGATTCCTAAACGAGTGGGCCACCGAAACGAGTGGGCCACACATCAACAGTACACTTACTATACATATATATATATCAACCACAACGTACTGATATTGAATTAATTACTGCTTTTGACATGTCCTGATATCATGGCCTGTCTCTCGACACCCACTGCACCGTGCTTGTGCCCTTTTTGGTTGTGTATTGGCCTGATTTGTCACCTCCGCTGTGCCCGCTGCTTCGGTCGGAATTGCATGTTGAGGGCTCTCTACCAACGTAGAGGTCTCATGAGCAGCTATACTGCTATTATGAGATATCCGACGTTTAGATCGAGTGCGCTTTTGGGTTAAATTTGCCACAGTTGCACGTAGGCCTCGAACTTCTTCGGTCAAAAGCGCTGTTCTGTGCATATGTAACTCTGAACATTTAACGAGCTGGTTTAACGTGGTTTGCACAGCTAAAGGAGGGCTTTGAGACCCTACTTTGAGGAGGCCTTTCATCAATAATGCCCGTCGCTGTAGCTGACGGGTATTTTGAGGTGTTTTTGCAATTGAAGAAGTGCTCCCTCGGCTGGGAGGAGGGGTGGGCGTTTTTAGACGAATAGTCAATTTAGATAGCACGCGATCAGGATTATATGGTACTAATCCTGTAGCATTAAAACCGCTTTGGATTGATGCAGTAATAAGTGCCTTTTGCCGTGCTATTGGATATGTAGATAGGAAATCAAGCTTGTCAATATGATTGATCCCGTTGTGGATTTGCCGTTTAACTAAATCGCCGTAGCCACGTTTGAGGGTGGCAAAACAGGCCACATCTAGTGGCTGGAGTAAATGCGATGAATGTGCTGGCATGCATATTGGTATGATGTTGTTTTGGTCGCATATTTGGTCAAATTGAGGTGTTAAGTGGCTACCATGCCCATCAAGGACTAGGAGACAGTATTTGCCTGTTAACCGACCTTGAATAGCTGGTATAAAGCTTTTTTGAAGCCATTCGAGTCCGATCTCGTCTGTTGTCCAACCATTCGGGCTAATCATTAATCGCCACTGGTCTGGAAGCTCATCAAACCAGGATTCGATAAAAACCTTGCCCTTAAAGATGATATATGGCGGGAGCGCCCAACCAGTGGCGTTGATAGCTTCAATAACTGTCACCCACTCGCGATTTCCAGGCTGTAAAGATGCCCTCCGACCGTAGTATTCAGCCCTAGTGATGACTTTTGCGGTCGCAGTTAGGCCCATTGCGAAGCCCGTCTCATCAAAATTGAAGATATCGTTAGGTGCGATGCCGTATTGGATAATAACCTGTCGAATCCGGTCGAACCAATCGCGAATAACCTCAGGATCCTCGCATTTAGCCCTTCGATAGTCGTATCGGCGCGTGAAGCGACTTTTTAGCACATCTGAGTGCCTTCGAACAAAGTTATTGACCCAATCTCGTCCGACCGTAAGTGGAGGGTTGGTTTGACGGCTTGTAAGTAGTAAATTGGCCATTTCTCTCAACATATTGACCCTAGGAGGATTTCCACGTAGGTCCATAGAGAGTATCCATTTCACAAGCGATTCCTCCTCATTGGCAGTCAATTTGTGGTTGTTGGCACGCATTTCAGTCCGAAATTGTTGGCCTTGTAGGCGTCTCTGTAGAGTCGTACGCGGGACGGAAAAGACGGTCGCAGCTTCACGAACAGAGGTGATCTCCTGATTTTTGATGGCTTTGATAGCTAATAGGATCCTGCCCTCTTGTTCTGTAGATTTTTGGCCAATTTGAACGCGATTTGGTGGCATTTTGGATGGTTGGAAATTGCCAGAGATCAAAATTGGAGATACGCGTGGACGCGTGGCCCACTCGTTTCGGTGGCCCACTCGTTTAGGAATCACGTTATACCATAGAGCGGAGGTTATATATTTGACATCATCTCATTTCTACCTGCCTTTGCCTTGTAACACCACAATCACATATTTATTTTTGGTGACCGTATGCACGAATACGATCCCATTAAAATCGCTGGAACGTTTACTTGATCACGCAGGCCAGTCAATTTACATTTTAAAGCCAAGACAACATTTCATTACTTTGTTGTTTAGTATCGCATCGGCCGGAGCCTCAATGTCCCTTGCGCGGCGGTAACCGAGCCCCGGCCCAGGTGATGGTAAAAGCGAATACCAATAAGCAGCCGAATTCCAAGGGAAGAGAGATAATGAAAACACCACGGAATAGTTTATAAAAGCGACAGCAATTGAGCACCTATCTATTGATCCCAAGACGGTCGCGACGAGTCGACACGTCCATCATGACATTCTTTGTTGTTGGCGTCGCCATGGCAACTAGACCACGTGACCTATAGCGCGCCGCGACGGCACTTCGAGATTGGATGGACTTTCCCCTGCAGCGACACAACAAACATCCGACAACTCGGCCATCGCGGGCCACATTGATCCACGACTTCAATGTAGGCAATTGTCGCCATGGCCTCGACGAATTCGCTTTCCTCCGCCTACCAATCCGGCGGCCCATTTCAGCTGCCGTCTCGTCCGATGTCCCGATCCGCGGTTTCACGTTCGGGATCCAGACGGGCGTCACCGGCGCTCCACGCTCAGCCCAAAACAATGTCTCGACACTACTCGGGGGACAGTTCGGATGAGGAGGTTCCAGAACCGAAGTTTAGTGCCTCCGTCAAAGCCCTTTTGGACGGAGATGGATTGGGATCTTCGCCTCATCTGCAAAAGGGACATGCGGCATATGAGCGACGAGCGGCGGTCGGATCGAGGCAGGGTAGCCAATCGCCCCGAACTGCGTCACCTCACGATCGATCAACGGGCAGCCCTGCCCCTAGGGTCGTCCGAATTGGGGGTGTTTCGTCCGCCTCCAGATTTTCTCGCGAAGGATCTCCATTGTCAAACAGCCACAGTGCGGAGTCCGAACCACAAGATCGCCCGAATGATTTCATTACTCCCGCCCCACGACCGCGCAGCGTTCGGATCAATGCGTCGCGTAGCCATACGCGATCTCCTTCTTCCATCTCACCACTGAAGCGTTCAACGGAACGTGGATCGGGCGACGAGTATGGAAGTGGGGAGCGATCTGATAGTGACCGGAAATCTCGCCTTGAAGATGACCCGGCTTCTCACATCGGCTCTTCATCAGTCCTGCGAGGTCGTAATGGAGACGATATTGGGCCCCAGAGTTCCTTGCGAGTGAAGAGGGTTGGCCGACTTACCGGCACATTCTTGAACGGACCAGCACGGCGGGGAGTCCTGCGCCGCCAAAGCGAAGAAAACAACGAGGAAAATTATTTACTGAATGGGGATGTGAGAGAGGATGCCGAGCGTGAAGATAATAATGTTGAATATCAAACCCGGAAGCCATCATCGCCCAAAGTATCATGGGCGGACCCGAGCCCACCGTCGGAAAGAGAATCGCATCGCTCCGAGCTACCAGCAACAGGTCCCGAAGAAGGTCTCTTTTCAAGATCATCGTCACCCAAGTCTGCTGGATCTCAATCGAAGTCGACACCCGCATCCTCGGACAAGTCGTCTAAGCCCTCCAGTGCGCAGGAGCAGCCGGCATTCAAAGTTCCATCACTGCCGCCACTCCCGTCGGTAAGGGATCAGGAGAATGAGCCTCCTCCAACGTTCAAGCGTACCAAGCCCCAAAGCTTTAACCTGCTGGACAAGCCCGAGAAGTTCTCTGTTGTGTACGATGCCGACAAAAAGGATGCTGTGGAAGCGCCAGCAGGAACCACACCTCGCAAGATCCTGTCGACTCGGAGCAACAACACCCCTCGCCGGCCTGCTCCTCCGCCCCCGAAAATGTCGGTGCTTGAGACAGCCACTGCTACCGCTGGAGCATCCACATCACAGTCTCGGAAGAAGCGGACCCAGGTTTCTATCAACCACAAGCATTTCACTCGTCTCGACTGCATTGGTCGTGGGGGAAGCTCACGTGTCTATCGTGTCATGGCTGAGAATTATAAAATCTTTGCCCTGAAAAGAGTAAATTTGGAGGACGTTGATCCGCTGACCTTGGCTGGGTACAAGGGTGAGATCGATCTTTTGAAGAAATTGGAAAATGTTGAGCGCGTGGTCCGTCTTTTTGACTGGGAGCTCAACTCTGAAAAACATTCCCTGAGTGTTCTTATGGAAATTGGCGAATCCGACCTTGAAAAAATCCTCACATACCGTCTTAACGCTGAGGATGCTGTATTTGACATCAACTTTACCCGTTTTTATTGGAAAGAAATGCTTGAGTGTGTGCAAGCTGTACATGATTTCAACATTGTGCACTCCGACTTGAAGCCTGCCAACTTCCTTATGGTTCAAGGCCGGCTCAAACTGATCGATTTCGGAATCGCTAATGCGATTCAAGACAACACGGTCAATGTGCACCGTGAGCAACAAGTTGGAACACCAAATTACATGTCACCCGAGGCTTTGGTCGACTCCAATGCTTCGCTTGGTCTGCCCGCCAGCGTCGGGAAGGTGATGAAGCTGGGCAAACCTAGTGATGTTTGGAGTTTAGGCTGCATCCTGTACAAAATGGTGTACGGCCAGCCCCCATTTGCAAAAATTGCCAAATACTACGAACGTATCATGGCTATTCCCAACCCCCGTGTACAAATCGACTTTCCGTCCCATGGCGTGGGCGGTGTCCCTGTTCCTCCTGGTCTCGTCCGCACTCTCAAACGCTGCTTGCAGCGTGACCAAACTCTTCGACCAACCATCGAGGAGATGCTCGGCCCCCGTGATCCATTCTTACACCCTGACGCCCAGCTCGAGGGTGCAGTTCCCGTCACTCAGGACATGCTCGGCCGCATCCTCGCCAATGTCGTCAACCATTGCAGGGCCCGCGGCATCCCCAAGGAAGAAGAATTGGCAGCTTGGCCTGCGGGATTCTTTGCCAAGATAAAAGCAGCACTGGAAGAAGAAAATTCCTAACCGGTCCCTACCTCTCTCCTTTGTCTTCATGTTCCCAGACCTTGTTCCCTCTTTTTGCTTTTACACAAGAACGACTTAATGACCGGTGTTGGATGGGTTTCGTTTTCTTCCGTTTAGAGTCCACTGGTGGTCGATCTCACCAATATCTTGACTGCCACTTATTATCTTTCCTGTTCTCTTCCCTCTTGCATAGCTCCTTATGGGCTTTGTTTGATTCAATCAACAGTTCGCATTGGCGGCTCAGCACTGCGTGTGGAACATCCATTCTGTATATGAATTCTTGTGTTCATTTCTCTGCTTGCATTGGGATATCGACTCAAGCATTGGGGTTATTGGAGTTCTTCTTGGTGCCTTCATAGCGCCCTTTAATTCATTAAACTTTCTGTCAATTCTTCTACCATACCATATGAAACAGTAGACTATAGCGTAGATAGAGCGATATGTTCAACAATTAAAAAAATATTAGCATTCCCATTCTCGCTTGTGCCAAACGTAAGCTTGCTCTCTGCGGGGGCAGCCTCGGCAAGTGGGACTTGAGCCAGCCAACACCCGCTTACCAACGAACTGAGCCTAGAAGTCATTTGCCACCGGCAAAGCCACTGCTGAGAAACTTGCTACACACGATCGCCGGAATTGGATATATTGGCCTAATCAATTATACCCATGTGACCACTTCTCTTCTGAACCATGTTCCGTTTTCATCGAGACTATGTTCCTGTTAAGCGTTGCTGAGTGATGTTTACGCGTGGCGACTGATTCGGATTATTGAAATAGTTCCATCGAGATTCTTTGCTGAGATAGTGTAGAAAGAGACATGTCTATATAAGATGTCGAAAATCCCGTAGTCAAGACACTACCAAGCATCAATCCAGATCAACCTGAGTACTTTCTCAAAGTAGAAACTACTATCTGCCCTATCCATTACACATCATCGCCACGTCGAACCCAACCACGATGTCTTTCCAGTGGAAGTCTGTCAGGCAACACGTTTCGGACTTCTGGCGATCCCAGAAGAAGTCCATGGCGGCCAAGGCCGACCGTTGGGACGACACCGAGAATTAAGGCGATTAAGCCTGCAGAGATAATATTTCAATCGGGAACTGCGAATAGCATGTCGACTTATCAAAACGTGAGTTATTGTTACTTCTCAGATGATTGAGAAGGGAAAAATATTGACTCAAGCTTGACTGTAGCAGAGGATCAAATGATGATATCACATTATGCGACTGATTGGATTTATCTTGGGTACCAATATACGTGAACATCACCTAGCTTCATACAAATAAATGTACGAGAATTGGTTAACGATGGGACATGTATTCTATTTTATTTTCTTTCGATGATATAAATATCAATTTTATCTTTTCCCTCGAGTCAAACTACGCTGAGTTTCTAGTATTTTTCGACAATGGCTCAGCACCATATGAAGTCGTAGAACAAGATATACCTTCTAGAAGATGGAAAAGACCTTAGAAACTCGCCGATGGAGACTTTTTTAAACAGCAAAAGGCATTTAGATCGGGAATATTCCGGTATGTATGTGTAGCTAAGCTAATCTAACTACATCCCGCGAGGGATAAAGCATGCAGTATACTTTTCACCCAAAGACCAAAAAGACTTGGGAAAATGCGCCATGAACACCGAAGAAATAGCGTGGTCTATCAACCATGTCATATGAACCGTGAAACAAATAGAGCATATAATGCTTAGGAAGATGGTAGTGGTATCGAAGACAGACGGGGGCCAGTCGAGAGGGGAAAGGGAAGGGCGATCTTGTCATCAGGGTATGAATCTAGACGAGGAGAACACTGAAGATTGTTGTTAGTATAACGGTAACATCGGAATCATAGGGAAATCGGGAACTCACGCATTGACGCATCCGTCGTTCTCGGGACTAGTGGAAATTGTCAGTAAATGTCAGAAGAAATTGTGACCGTTATCAGGAAACCTACACGTTGGTGATCTGAGCCCATTTACCCCAGACGACCTTACCGCTGGTCGTAACGAGACCAAGCTCGGAGACGTTGACCTCGACAATAGTACCCTTAGTCAAGACACCCAGCTGAGTGTAGAGAGGGTTCTGGGGGTTCTTCTTGACCGAGAGGATGGGCAGCTGAACAGTGACACCAAGTTCGGGGCTGGAAATAGATTAGTACTCTGCCTGGCAATATCACACTGGACCAAGGACAACATACTGGGTAACATTGGCCTTCTTGTAACGCAGACCCATGGGGCGAATGAAACGCTCGTACTTGACGGGTCGACGAGTGAAGTCGTTGCCGACAAAGGTGGGCTTAGTGATCATGCGCTTCCAGGACTTCTTGTGGGTCTTCTTTCCGGTGTTGACGACCTTGAACATCTCCTCCTCACTAATACCCTTGACCTTCGGCAGAGGAACAGCGAATTTGGCGGCCTTCTCATTACGCTTGTCCTTGATAGCACTGGACAAGGCCTTGGCGTTGGTGGCTTGCGAGCGGTCGAGCAGGTACTGGGGCAGAGGGGTCTTGGATGGCTCGTCGGGAGCGGAGGACTTGACGTTCTTCTCCTCCTGCTCCTTGATGCGCTTCTTCATCTGGATCTTCTCCTTGTGACGCTTCTGCTGGTACAGCTTGGCCCTCAGGCCGCGCAGATTCTGGGCATCGTGCGACTGCTTGTGCGACTCACGCGCCTGGCGCTTGCGGGTGCGCTCATCGTGGTCGAGGCGCTTACCGTGCTGCTTCTGCCAGCGCTCGATATACCTAATGGTGGGTTAGCCGGGTTGTGGACGGGATGGGTTTGTTGCGGTGGGGGATGGACGGACTCGTTCTGAGGCTGTAGGTGAAAATTTTTGTTAGTAAATGAGCATGAGCAGAGTAACTCAAAGTCATAATCCAGCAACTTACCATGATGAATGCAAACGGAGTATAACTGGTGGGACGAGGTTGGGTCTGCAAGATCTAATCGCGAGAAAATTGTCGGCAGCAAAGATAGCGGGGCACGTGACCGTCTTATCAATTTGAGGCACCAATTTGATTGCTGTCGCAAAACCAACGAGCCACAGAAGGTAAATTTTTCTGGTCCTCAAAGAAGAGTGACTAGAAAGTTGCTCGTAAATTCCGAGGAATATTTCAAATATACACATCGTATAACTATCAACTCAGGAAAATGGAGTACACTGGGAGTAGTCACGTGACACTACGGAACACGAGGCGGCCACCGGCGCCATCGTGATTTTCTCGACGCAACGGAGAGCCGCCTTTGCATCCCAACGACCACAGAACCATTTCCTCCCTCAATTTCTCTTGAGCGCCGAGGCAGGTTCTATCACTATGTTCTCTCGCTCCATTCTTCGGAGTTTTACCTCCGAATTGCGATTCACAGCACGCTCTTCGATTTCGGCAGCTCCACTTCCTCAACGAGCTTGCCTGCACCAAACCTCCTGGCTCCGAACAACGCAACAACAATCTCAGTCTCAATCTCAGTCTCCAAACCCCGAATCCCCTCTCGGAGCCACTCCCCGTGCACAAGATACCCAGCCGGAGATCCAGCAGGGCTCCAAGGCGCCTTCCACCCCGACATCCACATCCAATACCATCATTCCTCAAACGCGCGCCGACGTCCCAATTGAAAAGCAGCCCGTCGCACCGAACTTTGACACTCCTCTCGAAATCACCAAGTCTCTCATGTCGAGCCTTCCCCACCTCGCCGGTCAGACACCGCACTACGTCGTTGCGGAGTTGCATGCGCGCCCCTACCTTCTGACGGCCGGTGACCACATTCGTCTGCCGTTCCTGATGCCTAAGGTCAAGCCCGGTGATATCCTCCGATTCAACCGCGCATCTGCTGTCGGATCTCGCGACTTCACTCTCAAGGGCTCCCCATACGTTGACGAACGTCTGTTCGAATGCCGTGTCCGCGTGACTGGCACCGAGTCCGAGCCTCTGCGCATCAAGGAGAAGACCAAGCGGAGACAGCGACACACCAAGACTGCCAAGAGCAAGCACCGATACACCATCATGCGCGTGATGGATGTGCGCGTGAAGACACCGGAGGAGCTGCTGCAGGAGGGTGCCGTGGTGGTCGAGGATACGGAGAACACAACCAAAGTCGAGGCTCGGTCATGAAGTGACGAAGGCGGAAATTGATACCGCGATTTGAAAGGAAAATACGCCAGATCCAACAGAAAGCATTGTCGAATGCCTGGCGAAGATATGATGCATTAATTTGCAGCATGTTTTGTACAGATAGATGGATCTATCAGATCCTTTGTGTGCATTGTATTTTATATTTATTATTCAAATTCATCTGCGGAAATTGGAATTTAGTGTTATTCTTTCTCTAGTGTCTTCGTTGAGTTTTGGCTAACAATATATAAACTTGTAGAGGATCACAAATCGAGACTGATGTTACACCAAACTCTAGGGGAATAACAGCAGACGGGTTTGTGCTCAAGCAAACGTTTCAGGACGGGGAATCTGTCTTTTCACATCATCACCAAGGAAGACTGGAGAGGTAGGACTTTTGGGACGCTGATCAGGCTGCCATGACTCCCGACCTCTAGATCCGAGCAATCCAGATTCCGGGGTAGCTGATTTGCTCCCAATCGCCTGCTGCGCGCAGACTGGCTTCGCAATCCCAATATTATTCTCTTCATCCCCGGATGACCCACGGAAGGGGAAACAAGATCTGTTGGAAGCAGTGGGCGAAGCGCTATTTCTCTTCGCAGAGTTCCACGAGTTTCCATTCAACTCGCGGACAAGCGGGCGGAGGGTTGGCAGACACGCGCAGATGATTCCGACTGATTGCTCAATAGAGGACCAAGTCGATGGACTAACACTGACGTAGGTTGCATCCTCGAGAGAACTAAAGCTGAAGCTCGTTATCCGAAGAATAGAAACAACGCAGACACTGTGTGTTCTTAGCAATCTGCGTCTTGACTTGAGCTTTGACCAGAGCACGAAGAAAAGGGAAGAACCTACAAAGCTCCTAGCAGAAAGATTCCGGTGAGAATAAGCTTTTGCCGCGGGGAGGTTTGCAGCCTCCAGGCCATGGGATATGGCAGACAAAGAACCAAGATGTCCAACGCCATGTTGCCGAAGCCATTCCACCGGAAGAAGGCAACTTCGTTGACGCAGTACCCAGGCAGGCTTGGGTCCCAGAATTTGGAGACTGGAGAGCATCCCGCAATCGAAACTGTTGAGGCGGCGATGAAATAGGCAATAACCAGGAAAAATGAGATTGCAAGGGCCCAGCGAAAGCCACGAACAACACCGAAGATTCGGTAGTAGAGGAGAAGTAGAGATGCTTTGGTGAAGACGGCATTGGTGAAGTAGATGACTTGACTACCGAGTAAACTCTGCTTACACATGAGGTCATGCCAGTATGTAGGGGAGCTTGGAGGACGTACCTTTCCAAAGCTTTGGAATACCGCTGGAGCTATGTCGTAGGCATGTTTGCCCAAACCAAACTTGGCGACTTGGACGCATCGCAGAGACACCATCGCCCAGTTAAACATCTAATACACACAGACAACAAATTAGTATTCCTGGAAGTATCATATTGACATTTACTACCCAGGTAGTATAGAGCACCTACCAGAGACACGGCGATAGTATAGTCATCCCACCAGAGCCCAGCACGCGATACATACCGGGCTACATACCGCAGAGCCACAACCACAGTGGCAGGAATGATAGTAGAAAATGCTCCCACCCAGATGCGCCAAGAAATGTCATTATGAGGAAGGTCTTGGAGTGATTCCATGCAGGCCGAGACTTATCCGGGCTACAGAAGCTGGGGAGGCAGATCGCGTCTCCATGACGATCGTCCTTGTTTATAGGTCATATATATCCCAAGCGTATAAAATCACTAATCGCCACAGTGCCGCCATGACTCCGGGCCCAGATCCTCACAGTGTGGTTGCTAAGCCTCGTTTTGTTTTTTTTCTCGACCGGGTGGCTTCGGCCGGGGCGTCATCCCTAGGCGCAGATGCGATCGGTTTGCCGTCGTCGGGCGCTTCCGGCAGGGCTTGGCGCGGCATCCACCCCGGCCGAATCTCGCTTGAATGGTAAATCCGGGGGTCTCTCGCGGAAGACATCGACTTCTGGCATGATAGCCGGGGAAGAGGACCTTACTTACTCGAATAGGTCAACGGCTGGGCCCGCTAGGTCCAACTGGCTCCGGTACCGCGTGGCGCAATATGACAGAACGGGCTTGTACCTGCATAATGAGTTGCATGATCCCGCTTTCTCTTACAGACCCCGCGGTCGGTCTATTCAGATCTACGCGTACTAGATCGGAACCCTCCGGCACTATCTAGAATTTCCCTCGACGAAAATCTATACGTCGGGGAAGAAATTCCTGAGCCGAAGGTCTATGCTGGCCTATGAATTGCATATCCTAGGGAACACTGGTTTGTTTTTCATGAGCCGAGTGATGATTCATTATGCACAAGTGTTCTAAAAATGCTCCTCACGTCTGAACTTGACCTCGCGAATTTATTACTACTTCGAGTCAATCATGCCCCACAAGCCATCCTAGAAAAGAAGGTGACTTTTGCTACTTAGCGACGGGTATAGATGACCCAAACGAAGCATTCTTGACATTTCGAAAGTTAAAAAAAAATTGGGAATAGTATAATGTTATTTGCTGGTCATGCATTTGTTACTAAGGGCGATATATGACGGAAATGATTGCCAGGGCCAAGATCTTGAGAACAACATCAGACCACTAAACAGCAATTTCCTTCAAACCAAGTCTCAACCGACAAAGCTCGAGCGATTCGCGCTGCATCTCCGCATATAGGTGAAACTCGTCCGCAACACGGGCTCCGAGGCAGCGTTGGAAGCCATCAAGATCTGGTTCGGCTCTCATGATGAGCTGTTTGGATTGGGAATCATTACCAAGGTTCGAGTTGAAGATCCCACCTGCCGATAGTGGAAGGAAATCTTCGTATGTCAATGGCTCATAGCTCAATAAGCCATTACTTAGAAGGTTCTCCAGTGATGATGATTTGCCTCTCAGAATATTTTGCGCATCATCTGCCTGCTCCTCGCCGGTCGGGGTGAGTCGAAAGTTGAAGTATGCCAGACCTTGGGTACGTAGATTCTCTAGGCTATCTGGGAAAACCTTGAAAGATTCCTCCAGAATATAGTTATACTCAGAGCTGTTCATTTTCTGCTTCACAGCCCCTGCGTTCACCCGGTCCAAAATCTGATCATACAGCTGGCGTCCCTTGCGTGTAAGAGCATACCCTCGTTGCTCAACCTCACCAAAACGAGCCGTGTGAGAGCCTCTGACGTAATTATCAGACGAGTCACGAAAGTACACTGTTTCTTCCAGGGCTTTGAAGCTAGTTTGTCGCAGAAGTATCGGACACACTCGCTTGGGTGGCCCTTCGATTCTCTCTTTTGCGGGCATCCCATGGTCGGCCATCAATTTCTGGACCAGGTCGATGTCAATAGTTCGAGGTGTTAGGTGATTAATATGTGCGTTGGGAAAAGAAACAATGTCGGCGATCAATGGATGCTCGGATTTGAGACGCATGTATTCGCCCAAAGTCACCGTGGTTTTGGAATGCCATCTGAATGTCTCCAGTCCATTTTGAATAAATTCAGTACACTCCGCAGGAGTCAAATGGCCCTTTTGATCCACAATGTCCAATAGAGCAAGGAGCCTCGGTGTAAAGATATCTCTTTGGCTCAACGCATGCTGTGCCAGTTCGCGAGTCCTTTCGGTCAAAAGGTCCATCCGTAGTACGGTTGTAAATACCCGGAAAGGATGCTGAGCAAGGGCAGCTTGCGTATTGGGCCTAAAGGCAGTCGCGTGCATCGGAAACCCAGCCAGACTGAGGTCATAGTAGCCCACGGGGTACATCCCCATCACGGCAAACATGCGTCGGATTGTGCTGAGCTCATATGGAGTACCCAGTCGGATCGCTCCGTGTCTCTCCACCCGATGCCGCGATGGTAAGACGTCATCGGGATTTATGGCTGTTCCTTTCGACCCGTCGCTGTCCTGGATTGCCTTGGTATCAGCTTCCAGAACGACATCGACCAGGTCGCCATATAAGGGAACTTCAGTCTTGTACATTTCTGAAAGAGCATGGCAAAAACGTGCCCGAAGCACGTTTTGATCCCGGTTGTTGGTCATACTGTGCTCGTGGAATATCGGAAGTGTTATCAGGCAATATGCACAAGGGCTTCTATGACCGGACGCGGGAATGTATATTGGGACGCAAAATGTTGAGAAAAATAAATATTCTGGAACCTTGGTTCTCTTTGCTGCGATTATAGCTATCCTGGCTGCGCCAAGTGCTCGGATATCTGATTATGACCTCTAATCGCCGTGCTTATCCGCCAACGGATGTTCCGTCCGGCCCCAGTCACCTACCATGCCGATAGCGTTATCAGTATTGATAGAATAAGATGTGGCTGGCTATCTTGGATACGATTCGAAGATTCGGACCCCAGGAGCGTTTATCCTCGGCAATCAGAAGTTCATGCGGGGCTTCGAAGCAGCGCCGGTTTCCATGACTAAAAGTACCCCTTCAAGGTTAGAACATGATCCTCGACAATACGAGTTGATGTTTATGTGTGGAGCTCCAGCTTGCCGCGAATCCAATAGGATGTAGGTCCGAGGGAAATAATGCATTGCTTTTAACGCCGACGAATCGCCGTATCGCCGATGTTACTCTTTTAGATCATTACCTTCCACTTTAGATGTTCCTGATACCTCATACAACAGCGATCTCTCTGAAGAGGTAGGCAATGATGCAACATCTGATCGGGAGGAGATAAACACCAGCTGAAATTTTGTGAGGGTCCTTTGGGGTTCAAAAATGTGTCTTCGGTTTCAAGCGGGCCTACTTTCTGGACGGTCAAGTCCTCCACATCTTTCAGTTCAGGCTCAGTCGTTACTGCCCGGAAATCAGACTCTCTTTGATTAATTTCTACAATCTTTGTGTAAAAAGCCCGGATGAACTACCTTGAGCTTTTGGTAGGAAACAGGGATTGGAATGGCTGTTCGGACAGCAGTGGCTATTGGGCTTGCTTCGAGTATGGCTTCTTTACCTCCACACGAAAGGAAAGAAGCAAAGCGTACCTGGTGGTAAGTACACTATACACCCACGCCTTCAAATTTTATCTATTAACATTGAACTAGGTGCATCTACTCACATGAGATGTAAGCACCAGATCCCATCGCACTAATACGACGTAACTGACTCCACTAGCGAAATGCGCTGTGCCTCCGGACGACTGAATAGCATGATGGATCTCCACTACTACCAAGTCTCGCTGCCAAAGCTAAAGGTATGACAGCACAATCCTTGGAATGAACCCGCCTAACAAAACCCAGTTCAAACGGGAGACCACGACCCCGATGTCGAAGAAAACGACATAGCCATGATCCCAAAGATGGTCTCCTTAGCCCAAATATAATGTCCGAAGTCTCACACCACTATACCACTCCTCCCGTGGCACAGCAAGCGAATTATCCAGTTTAGCAATGTCCCTCGATAAAAGGCTACTGGAGTGGAAAGCAAATATCCCGCCCCTTTCTAGCGCTAGATGCAAACCCCCTCAATGACCCCGAGTGAACGTTTAAGCAGAAGCTTGTTTTGCGATTGCGTATGCACCCACTCCTCTCTCCAATAAACCCGAAAGTGTGAGCCCATGCTAATGGTATGGCAGGATACTATAACACTCGCATCCTAGTCCATAGACCCTTCCTCGTCTTCGCAACAGCCAACACCTCGTCCTCCGACTTCAGCCAACACCTACACATATCACATAAGGGAATATATAATATCTAAATACTGTATTATAACAGTTAGAAAACAGTATTGAATTCTAATATAGTATCTAATTCAGTTTCGTTAAGCAACCGTTGTGATAGCGAAAACTGTATTGAAGTTTTAATACGTGTTTAAAAGCTAATATAATATTGAAATCTGAATCCCGTATTTAAGTAAAGATACGGTTATAGATTAAAAACTGTATTGGCGTACAAGACTGTAGTGAAACAGTATTGGGGTTCAAAAAACGTACTGGCGGGCCAAAACTGTATTGGGTGGTCGAAAACGTATTGGCGGCTAGAAAGGTATTGGCGATATTGACCCGAGTGACTGTACACGTGATTCATGCTTTTAATGCTCTATTACTAATAGTGTTTGTACATCACATGATCACGAGATCTATCCTGCCCCCACGCCTTCTGGTGCTCCATATATCCCGGCCCCTTTCATCCCGGCTAACCCTGGCGCCACGCCTCTCCCTATCCTTCTCTAGACCAAGCAGTACGCCCTCAATCACAATACAATACCGCGATCCTGTAGGATTCGTATAACTGAGTTATCACTGGGATTAGAATCGGGTTGCTGTCAGAGGTGGTGCACTGTAGCACTGTTCTAGCTCAGTCTGAAAGCTTTGTGATACCTATGCTCATAATATGATATTGGAGTCGGATTGGAGTCGGATTGGAGTCAAATTACACCAATATGGAGTCGTATCGCAATAGAGTATATACTGCACAGCGTATGTGACAGTAGGAATCTGGAACCTAATGCCTGTATCATGGTCAGTATACTGCCAATATGATGTAATCTGGAAAAAGACTGGATCTGTCGTGACAATGTACAGACTTTTCCTGGATGTACCCTGCAATAATTGCTGTCTGTATGAGAGATGAAAGTACATCGCATGTTCTGTACCATCACATCATAATACAGCACTAGGTGTGTGGAGATACACTGGGATCATACAACCTAGATTTTCCGGATTGGGATATGTTGAAGTTATCCATAGCATGAGTCGGTATGACATCTGTTGGTAAGGAATGATGTAGAATCCGAGCCTGATGAACGCTAATTAGCTCGATTCAATTTTGTTGGACAAAAAAGTCACGAAAGGATAAGGGTATCCTTATCTTTCGAATATCTTGGTGCTGTCTGTACTTGGAAGGTTGTGTTGTTGATCTGGGGTCCATCGTTGATACTTCAAAGTTGATAGCAAGTCACCCACAAAAAGAGTCCCCTATGACCACACTCCAAGATCCCATAATATAGTATGGGTGATTTTATCTTGTGTGTAGGAGTATGGCAGATGCGCAAAGTTATGATATCTAAAATGATCAATGTTAGCTTAGGGTCAATAATTGAGTTGTTAGATCCTTTATGCTATCGCACTGTTATTAGCTAGAAGGAGAATAGATCTTGCTCTTGCCAGTCTGTCGCTTAGCCCCTCTAGAGGAAATTATTAGCATTGCGGCTATCATTTGGCTTTTGGTGCCCTTGTTTAAGTACAAGATTCCCAAGAGTGACGTAGACTCAGAGAGCATTTATTATTATCTCTGCGTTTTTGTTTGAAATGTGGCCTGTTACTGTGGGTTTTCAATCAATGTCCTGGGCTAGTGGCGTTATAGGGCCCGGCTGGGCTTTAGATAGAAAGCCATGAATATAATTGGGAACCTCAGGCAATAGTATTGCCAAATCACTGTAACCTCTATTAGTATGTGGTCTGAAATATCCACCTTAAGGGATTCCAAGGTTGTCAGAACACAAAGATCTGTTATATCACCTTCCAGAAGAGCCATAGATGCTCTTATTCCTACTATCTCCCTACTTTATCCACCTATTTGGTATTATTGTTCCCCATCATCTGTGAACAAGGTGATATGGTCGCTGGATCGGATCATGTCTCTTCCTGTCCTTTTAGAGGGCCAGAGAGGTCTAGATAGAGAATAGAGAGTTGTTGAACTGAAGAGTCGAGATACCTAAGGGCTCTGCTCTATTAGTGTTTTATCCTTCCACGGGGGTAAAACATAGGCATATCAGGGGTTCTTGTGGCTCTGAAGTTGAGCTGGATTGGTCGATCGGATATATCGAAGGAAGGAAATATTAGGTGGTGAGACAGTGAGTTGGATCGATATACAATAGAAACTCTGTATATAGCGGTGGGCCAATACTGGATAACGTGAAGTGGTTTGGTTTCTAGAGTAGAGACATTAAGTTAGTTAAGAGCTAAGACATGTGGGAGCTTGTGGAAAAACTGCATCATGGTCCACTTAGAGAATGGAATATGAAAATTTCATTTCCCCTTGGACTGGAATGTCCATTATATGATAAACAAAATAATAAGATGGCTCATGGATAATGGCAGAAGTGATGTTGTGGGCATAGAGAGTGGTGTTGAGGAGGTGAAGTCGGGAGAGAGTGAGCACGCGTCCGGGGAAGAAAAACAACACACTTACGCGTAACTCTCCCGATAATCTAATATACTAAAGGTAAGCTTTTCGCCTGAGGCGATGATACAGTCTAGCGTAGTATTCTTTAAGAGGTGATTTTCGTAATTTTAGAATATACTTGAGGCCACGACAGGACTATGTTTACTCTCTGTACTCACTTCTACAATATAGCCATTCTTATGAAACTTTTAGTAGTGTCAGAATGGTTTTTTCTGATCTACATGAAGTTAGCAATTAAGTAGTTCTGTAAAATAAAACAAAACCAGTAAGGTGAAATCAGCACTGTATATGAAGGATTACCAAGAGATTGACATTGAACACTGTGTAATAAAATGACTAGACTTGTAGCAAGCATCCTGTGGGGTCCTATAAAGGCCCTGCTTTAAAACTTGGACATTGTTTCAATATGCGATCAGTTACTCTAGCGTGGAGGAAAGAAATAGAATAGACAAAAGGGGGTGGGGGCTGGGGGCTCCTAGGGAGAAGCTTAGGAAGGCCGCTAAGTAGATTCTGGCTTTGAAAATGAAACCAAATCTGGTGCACGCCGATCCCTATCTGGTTGTTCTAGAAGAACGAGATCTCCCAGGTGCAATAAACCAGTACGTGTCCTGGCTCCTTGTCACCTATCTGCTGCCCTTGGATGTTGGTGATTTTTGCAGCCCTTGTAAAGTAAGGACGCTCATCTGTAATTGCAGGGAGCCCGACAACGATAAATTGGTCTTGGACAAGAATGTAACGCGGGAGGCCCAGATCAGGGTCTGTAGCCCCTGGACCCACAACTGGTCGGACTGGATGCCCGTAGAGAAAAGCCCTCAGTTTCCCCCCCAGTAACTTGTGAGTAAAAAAGTTAAGGATGAGCACAAAGCTTCCATTCTGGAACTTGGCGAACTGGTTTGTAGACAGAGTTGTGGTTGATGTCTTATCCCTATAAATCAGATTATTAGTGAGTGTCTTGCGTCAAGGAAAATTTATTAATATATACCTGTACTGGAATGTTATCTTGTTGTACCAGCGTAAATAGCCTGGACCTGGGTCCACAATGTGAGGAATCGAATAATCGGCATTATAGGAATGACGTAAAAGGTCCAGGAAAGAGCTTTTCATTCGTAATAAAGAAAGCTGGTTGGGGATCCCAAAATGATCCTGGTAGTTAGGAGACCACGCCCTGATGTTGGAGTGGAATGGAGTTTCAGCTGGATTCTCGGACTGTCCTAATATGCTTTTTTTCTTCCGAGAATTTGAGCCAGTTTTGGAAGGATCATCTGGAATAGCAACACCGTAGCGAGATCTGATTAGAGAAGGACATGTCCGGGCGACCTTACGAGCCATTTCAGTTCCATCTGGGTCATCGATAGCATAGGCTCCTTCCATCCAAAGCTGTGTACCCCTTTGAAGGCATTCATTCAAGAGCAGGTGCTTTTCTGGATTCTGATGATTGGTCTGTTCTGCAAGCTTCTTCAGATGCCTAAAATTTAGGTTAGTAAATAGATCAGAATTGAACTTGCCGTCAAGGTGCTCTAAGACTCTAGATATGACTGGGGTTATTCTTACCGATGCTTGTTCTCTCCAGGAAGGACATTGCTATTGAAAGGAGTGGCATACTCCTCTAAGTCTTCTTCAAAGTGAAGCGCAATATGCATATTTGGCCTTGACAACATATTATAGAACTTATCCCCTTGTTTAGTCAAATTTGCTGGCTTTTCTTTGACTCGAGGGATAGACGAAGCTCCATGCTGTGAAGCGGTTTTGCTAGTCTGGCGTTGAGGAGGTGGAGCCCTGATTTGCGATGCTGATGGTGATCTAGATACTAAGCCACGTCCTATAGTTGCCCCATAGGCTGCTTTCAGGAGGCTCTGTAGTTTAAGCCGAGGAAGTCTCACAATCTTATCAAACTCTTGTCGGTCCATTGATGAGATTGTTGGTGATACCAGCACTGAATTGCTTTTTGCAAATCCTGCATAAGCACGGATAATTCTGGCTTCACAAGAGACCTGGGCTGCAACTGGGCCATAGAGGAGGCGGTTATAAAACTTATCATTGATCCAGCTCCTCTCCATTGATTGAGAGAGTATGAATGGAACAATCACACTCATTCTTGCATATTCTTGCAGTTGAAAATTTGCAAGATGATTCGTAGGCGACTGGATCCGTGTCCATCCAGCTGGGAAGGGGTATGTCTCAAGGATTTTAGAAAACGCTGCACAGCCTTTGGGACTGAGGATTCCTTCAATTAAGAGCTCAAGAGCCATTTTGCATAAGCCACCATACTCGGAATGACAGGGGTCTATCGGGAAAAATGTCACCAAGTTCATACATGGCGCAATTCTGAAAAGAGGGGTAACCTCTTTCAGGCTACCGATCCCTTTTTTAGCCCTATATTCTTCCCTGGCACTTTCATTCCGGATCTGGGATGCATAAAGGTGCTGCTGGAGTAACTTATAATGTCCTCGTCTTTTCCGTCGTATATCGAAGTTTAAATTGCCCCGTTGGGACTTAGAGACTGTACATCTCCGACAGCCTTTCTCTGCGGTAGGCCCTTTACAGCCAGCACCCTGCTGTTGTTGTGGGAAATCTCCAAGCAAAGAAAAAACAAAGCCAATGATTCTCATCGGCTGGCCATCAGTCCAGGTAATGTCAATACCATGGTCTAGTCTGCGGAGGGGATCTAGTGATGCAATAGTATCACTAAAGTTTGCCCCGTATGGTCCAAGTGTGAGAGCTATCCAATTTGCCGAATGAACACGCTCTACACACGGTAGCGCAGCACAAATCAAGTAGATTCCCATCAGAGTCCGATACATATTTCGATACAGCCCAAAACCATCAATAAATAGTTGGTACGGAAAGGAAATATATCGCACTCCATGTAGACGTTCTACCAGATATTGCCGACCATAAAAATCAACTTCAAGTTCGCCTCGTAAAGGAGAAGAGTTCCTCAGTGGTGTCACCAATTGTTGATTCTCATGCTCATTGAGTATCCGAGCAATTGTATAGATATTTGGCAGTCTTGGTGACTGGATGTGACTGTTTGGGCGATTCTGAAACTGATAATCACGGCCAACCTCAATCCTTCCTAGGACTTGATGGGGAGAGATCAGGACATCCTCATTCTCACGTAGGACAAGTTCATACTGGGTAATCTCAGGTCCTCCTAGCTGTACTAGCAGCCCTCGTTGTTCATCTGGGATATCCTCCCAGTGATAGGTGCGTTGAACTTGTAAAACAATTTCCTCAGTGGAGCCCTGCTGGTAGGCCCCAATCCAGAGAACACGTCCTATTTCAAGATGAGATGGGTCAACGATATCAGGTGACTGATATGAAATAACATCTCCAGGAAAGATTGGCGTATTGTCTGTAAACATCGCGAACTTTCCGGAGGTTGTCCGAATGGAGTTTCCCCAAGCTTGTGATTCCCAAAGTTCAGACGGCTCCTCGGTTACCTTGGCAAATCCTTGATAGATCTTACCAAGGAACTCTGGTGATTGCAAAAGCCTAACCACAAGTGCAATTGGGTCCATAACATAGATACTTCGCATTTCAGAATTCACAAGGCGTCGCTCTGCTGCTGAGAGTGTTGGCAGTTTCGTTGGAATAATTGAGATTTGTCTCTCTAAGAGTGGAATTTGTCTGAATTGACCCCTGAGACGTCTTTTCAAGGTCCCAAGATCTGATGGCAGCTCTGGGAGCTGGGGTAGGTCCTTAATACTTTCAAAAAGCTCACAAAGGAGCTGAAAGTTTTCTCGAGATATTGCCATCGTAATCATCAGCAAAGTGAGTGCAGCACTGAATGCGTCCATTGGAGTTCTTGTCTGAGGAACAGGAACAACATCCAAGGAGACATCCTGGAATATTGGTATGGCTGAGTGATATATGCCTTTGGGAGGAGGCATAGATAGTTTCGGTGTTGATAGAGAAGCGGAGATGGGTGTTGTAATAGTTTCTGTGTCTGACTCCTGTGGCCCTTCCTCTTCTTCAGACTCTGGTGAGGCTAGGGCATCCTGATTTAACTGAGCGATTCTCTCTCTGGTCAGGGTACTATCCAGAACTTTCAGGGCAACCATATGACCAACATCGCTCTCAGGCTCAGGGCTTAGGCTACCGTCTGATTGCTCTGAAGAGGAATGCTGTTGTTGGGCTGGGACTGAATCCTGATCGCTCTTGATAGACTAGTAAAATATAGTTAGTAAGTAATTCAACTCAGGTGTTGTCGAGGAACTTACTTTTAAGCTCAGTTGCCGCGAGCTTAAAATAATAGATGGGTTATCATCACTCGTACTGACATCAAGCATATCCACGTCAGCATCACCAGCTTGATATTGCTCAATAGATGGTACTATGGGCCCAGCAGGGTTCGATGTCTGCATTAGTGTCTGCTGGTGTACTTGAAGGGGAATCTGAAGTCCCTGAGAAGGATCGTGCTGTTGTTGAAGGTGATATTGCTGCTTCTGGCTACGAGATTGCTGTCCTTCCTCAGGGGCATGGCCAAGCATTTCTTGGTATCGGAGGTACTGAATGGGCCGGCGATGTCCGCGTCGCGACATTGTGAGGATGACTTGGTGAGGCTGTGGAATCAAGATAAATAACAGGGCGAGGTCAGGCCTAAAGTCTCGTTAGCTTAAGTATGGAAACTTGTTGAGATAAGCAGAGTGAGAAAGGACCCTGAAATCCTGATGGAGTGATCACACTGAGAAAGTTCAGTCTGCAAAGCCGGTAACCGTTTGGCACAGGCTGGGACAGTGTGTGTCTTACCTAGGGCATGGGGAAATTTCTGGGGCTCGTGTGAAATGCCAGCGAAAATAGAGGACTGGATACTAGGAGAGCTGATGAAAAGGATTGTTGTTGACAGAAGAGCGTGTGTAAGTAAACATATTTGTTTTGGCCTGGCACTAAGGCGCCCTGTAGTGTATAGCAGGTGTGGGCGGCAAAATCCCACGCGTGCCTGCCTAAAGTGCCATATTTATGGTGCAGTGTTGTGTCTGGTGGTAGTATCACAAGATACTGGACCAGAACGGTATTGAAAACGTAAATCGTAGCACTGTCGTCTAGAAACCTCATTTTTAGAAGTAAGGAAAATTTTTTAGAAGTGATAAAAATATAAAATAAAGATTGCAAGCTGTTTGGGGTTTTAAAAATAATGAAATTCACATTTGAGCCATACTACTTCTATATGGACCGTACTATAGAGTATGACGGGTACACTGCTGATTACAATACTGTATTGTACTATTATGGACTGCCGCAAAACGCGACGCCAACTATCATAACACATCCACAACACCCTTCTCACATCCTCCATCCTGACTTAATCACTGCTCCAACTCTCCGTCTGTCCAACAAGTCAACTACACTGCCCTTTTAAGGGACCCCAAGGCCCAAATTCAGTATCATTCAGCAAAGCTCAACTCTGTGGGTAAGTCACTCCACTAGTCCTAACCTCACAGGTGCTGTGTGAGGAATGGTAATTGACTGTTATAATGGGCCCCTGGCTAACATTTCTACAGTCCAACATCTACTATGCCTTCAGGAATTTCTGTCGCCTCACAGTCACGGGGCAAAAGTCTCAGCAAAAGGGTGATTATTCATACTTCCAAATCTGGCTTCAAGATTCAAGAGACTAATCAAAATCATATAGGCTAGAATCTCAGAGTGCGAAGATCCTCCTCAGTTCCCTGAAGTACAGACAGTTCGACCGCGAACCACAGATCAAGAACCCTGCAGCTCATCCCTACAAGAATCATCCCAGGCAACAATAAGCACTACTAGCTTAGCCATAAGTCAGGGAAAGACTGAGCCATGTGAAACCCCGATTCCGACTGATGTCCCAACAAGCGAAGATATCATTTTATCGACCCTCGAACAAGATACTTGTTCTATGCCAGGGGGGATGGAAATAGACAAGTGCAGCGAAACAGAAAAAGAAAAAGAGGAGGCACTCGACCATATCATATTCATGCAAAGTTCCCACTGGGAGCTGAGCAAGAGAGGGCCCTCTTCTACGAGCGGCAACTTATCTACTACTGCCGTTGGCACTACCTATTATATTTCTGGGTGGATGCGAATAATGTTGATGAACTTGTGCAGAAAGCACAGCCTGGTTTAACGCCAAACCAACCTGAATGGGGGTCACACCTCACCCATGCCCAGAATTTGGTTAAGGTTTGGAAGTCTAATACGATTAAGAGCATGCAGGTATAGTCCAAGGCTACCTCCTGACTATCTATAGTTACCCATGGCTAATTATCGCAGGCATATGTTCGGGACAGGGTCAACTTCACTGATTCAGAATCTCGGTCCACAGAGCGCCTCAGGGCCATCACGAATCGAAAGAATCTTTACACCTATTTTAAGGAAAGATTCACATCTCATGACTACTTTCTTGTCTTTTCGTGGGTCAGAGACATAGTAGACTATGATCGATCAACTGCAGAAGGACAAAATTATATCAAGAGTATATTAACCCCGGTCCTTATCTCCACACGTCATTTTCTACTGGCATAAGCTAATCTGACTTTAATTATAGCTATTTTTGCCAACCTAGCATCCTACTGCAAAGCCCACTATGACCTCTTACACTCCAGTGAAAAGGTTATTCGGGACACCGCCCCCGGGTATCTGCTGAAGATCGTTAAAGAATTCTTTTTCAAAGCACCTCATAGTGTGAAGCTCAGAAGCATTAAAAGGGAAGATTTTGCTGAGATCGCAGTTGAAACTGCGACTGTGTTGGTCAATGACAGCGGAGATGAAGAGGTCGATGATGAAAATGGTGCTTTTTTTGATTAAACAAGAGCCTATCCAAGATTGTACTAAATTTTGCTTTTTGGTTTTCCAAAGACGATGGAGGGGTTGTCGATTATGCTTTTTTCTGTATTATTACTCAGTCAATTACTTCGTCTTTGATGATCAATGTAATATTTGGGAGATTACCACTTTTCCTGTAGACTCCTTTAGATGCCAAGGAAAAGAGAGTCCTCGAGGATATATTCAGGATCCGGAACATTAGAGATATTTAATTTCTTGCCCCTATTGTAATACTTTCTTTATCCCCTACCAAGACATAACGCCCTGAGACATAGGCGACCTCATAGCAACTGAGCTTGCACTCCTATTCTGTACTCTCCTGAATAATTGGGTGGCTAGTGCTTAACCAACCAAATTAAGCTAAGTACAGGAAACATCATAAATATATAATTAGCTCGTGGTAAATTAAATCGTATACATAGGTAGTATAATTCTCTCATCATATAACCTTATATAATGCGCGCACTGAAACTTTGGTATCTCAATACTATACTACACTAATAAGAGCTATATAGTAATGAGGAATGGCACTCTAGCACTGTATATAATCATTACACAAAGTGTGGAACACGCTATACAGTCACCTGATATGGAACCTCTATAATGAGTAAGCGAATCAGTTTTGCGATACAGTTGTGAGAGGGTTGCCAAACCGTATTGAGGGGCGAAACGTATTAGGGCAGCAAACCTGTATTGAGGCGGCAAAACCGTATTAGTGCAACAACAGTATCGAAGACCATAACCGTATTTTGTCTTTAATACTGTAGTGTCTTCAATACTATATTTAATCAAAAACTGTATCTAAACTATATTGACACGTCAATATAGTATTCTAATTGTTTTAAATCTACTACTGTATCTAAACTGTACGGCAATGGTATTCAGATATTATATGCGCCCCTATGTGATGTCTCAAAGCCGCGCAGAAAAGTATCAACATGCAATACGAATCCTTCATGCATAGAATTTACATTCGTACTTGGTACTACCACTTGTATTTTTCTTTCAAATTAACAATAGCTAACTTAATCAGGTGGTACAACACAACGTACAACCTCTACGGCTCAATGATCCTCCTCCACCTCATCCTCTCCAACTACCCCGATCTACCCGACGAAGAGCTCCTCGAATATGTAGAGAAGTCGCTGGAGATCTTCTCGTCTACGGCGGATATCATTGTTGCGCGGCGGTGCGCGGATATGTTGAGAGAGGCTCTGGAGGTTGCGCGAGCTTGTCTTGCCCGTCGACGTCATGATTTCCCGTCTGGTACAGATCCAAGAATGAGATCGGGAATGGGGGTGTCCGGTGCATTTAGTCCCCAGATCCAAGCTTCATCTGGAGGATTAAATGCACCTGGGATAGCCGGGGATACCCCGGAGACAGAGATAAGGACTCCGCACACGGCGTCTGGGTCCTTTATATCCGAGACAGGACACTCGGTACTGGAGAATACGTCCCTTCTGCAGGATGGGGGAGCCGCACAACCTGACGACGATTTCCTTTTTTCTTTATTTAGTTAGGGCCCAGCGAGACAACGGCCTGACTCGACGAGGACGGAGATTTTGGCGAATT
Source organism: Penicillium argentinense (assembly GCF_028826775.1). NCBI lineage: Eukaryota > Fungi > Ascomycota > Eurotiomycetes > Eurotiales > Aspergillaceae > Penicillium > Penicillium argentinense. The sequence continues at coordinate 2,991,362 of NW_026622661.1, read as the reverse complement.
CGGTGAATCCGTCGATTTTGGAGGATTTTGCGTTCGGGGGACAGGAGTTTTCTTTTTTCTAGATTCTCACATTAACGTATTTGGTCTGATGTCGTGAGCTGGGATGACTGCTTTAAGCCATGGTGGACATACTAGTTTCCTACTAAAGAGAACGTGGAGTCAGTCTACTTCACTTCAGGGCAGCTGAGAATATTGATCCATATCATAATTCATAACCATCTATGCCTGTCTCTAAACAATCCAAAATCCAGCGCGTTCCGGGGTAATCCAAACAGCTATTGCTAAATCAATCATTCAAAGCGTGGCCTGCCACTAGTGACAGTACAGAAAACCACAGATGCTAGTCAAAATCATGCGCTTCGTTGCGTTCCTTCAACGCCAGTAAATCATGAAGTGTGGGTATTAATGCGAGAGAAGAGGAGGGAAAAAAATTAGAGCATGGAGGCATCGTTGTCTTCCATGTCACTAACAGAGGTTGCGGGAGAGGCCAGTCCTGATAACACGGATGAGGAAGCGGCACCGTGAGTGGCTTCAGCTTCAGCCATGGCGTCGTCGTATGCGCCCATCATGGAGATGCGAGGGGCCTGCTTCGTCGATGCCATCAATTCGTCGATGTTCGGCTTTGCGGGGACGTGCTTGTCAAAGGCGTTGGCATTGTCCAGGCTCTCCAGGGCGAAGCTCATGAATTCGGCGTTCTTGTGGCTGACGCTTAGAGTCCAGCGGTACTCGCACAGACGGATGCGGTAGAACTCAGCTTCCTCGTTGGTAGGCGCGGTAATGCGAAGCAACATGCCGAACGAGCCGATCAGCGAGAAGTTGGTGCGCGCAGAGGCCGGCCAAAAGGGAGCGGAGGTGGGCGGGGCGGAGGCGGTTGACAAAGTCCATGGCAGAGATGAGACGGGTCTTTGCAGCGGAGCGGCAGATATGAGCGAGGTAGGAGTCGGTGCCGTCGGCAGAGAGGGACCGCACGATGCAGCGGTGGAGGGTGATTTCGGTGGCAAAATATGCGAGATGAAGGGCCCCGTTACGGGCATGCTCGTCGGTGATGGTCTCGACCAGCTCCCCAGTCGAGGATTCCATCTTTAACGCGGCGGGAAGCGAGGAGAACCATTCCTTCAGCCGGATCTGGGCCGGCTTCGCCTTTTCCAGAATCATGCGAGTTTGCTGATTGCCGGCGGCCTGGAAGTCCTCAATAGCTCGCAGGGTGTAGAAACGATCCAGAATATCAGATAGGATGGTGGTGAGCGCAACCATATGGCAGAACAAAGAGAGGGCCATGTCCGACAGCTGCAGAGTCGTGTGCAGAGTCGGTGCCAGACAGGAATGCATCGGAAAAGTCGTCTTCCACGAGATCCTTGACGGTCCAGTTGAACGCAAAGATCTGCGACGGACGGCCATGCACCAGCGAGGACCATTTGTCCTGCATGTACAATGCCCACGCCAGACGTTTTCGAAGACCCTTCTCCCAAATCTGCATCCGCCAGTTTGAGCAGTCTTGGTGGAGGCCCAGCTCGAAGCAGGCGGTCACCAGCTGTCCATTCAGCGATGCTGTCGCCAATGTCGATTTTTGAGTCAACAGCAGACCGGCCTGAATAGTGGAAATACTGGGGAATGGCAGTGATTCGATGAGTAGCTTCAATGCAGTGCTTTCTAACCGGGCGGCGTCGGGTCGACGGGCCGACTGTGTCGAAGCACCCACGTCCACGAACTTCAAAGTCAACACATAGACCGCAGCAAGCAACAGCGGTGACAATTGACGGCGTTCCCGGTATGATTGACGGAAGGCATCCTCCATCAGAATCGGAAAAGACGGGTGCACGTGCTCGAAGAACTTCTCGATCAGGGTCGACCCGTACGGAGCAACCAGGCTCTCGATGGCATCAAGTGACACGGCCTGCGAGTCACCAATCGGGACGGTGTCGACCACGCGCATAAAGGTGCAGTCATCGGCGCATCGGCGGATGCGGGAGTTCGATACGGTGCATTCGTCGTACTCATCCAGCGGCAGGAATTCGAGGAGGGCCGGCTCCAATTCGGTGGTCATGCCGATATGCTGGGTGGATTGATTGAAGAAGCCGGGGCGGATCATGGCGCCGTGTTGCAAGCGGACCGCCTCGTCGTTAGGGGTGGGTTGGGAGGATTGGATGGAGGACCTTGGCACGTCAGTATATCAATTCTTGTCCGCGGCAAGGGATGGATGGAGAGGCATCACATACCGTTTTACGGAGTCATTTTCCCGTGGAGAATCCTCCAGCTTCCTCTTCTTGGTTGGGGCCTCGGAGTCGGCAGAGAGGGTGAAAGTGCACTCCTGGCGGTGGAAATCACACGAGTAGCACTTGTTGACGAGTTCGTTCATGGCGCAGCGGCTTTTTCGGCGGAGACAGGCGTCGCAACTGGCTCCATCCCGCAGACGGGGCAAGGACGAGTGACCGGAGACGGGGGAGGGCGAGAGGGTCGAGGCGGTTGAGGCCGTGTGCCGGCGGCGGAGGTCGGGGGGAGGAATGAGAGTGCGAGTGGGAGGTCGGGCCTGCCGTGGAGGAAGGCTGGATTGTGATGACGGTTGCCATGTCCCGGTGCTCAGGTATATACTACCGCGACCTCAGGGGAAAGTACAGGTAGGGTCGAGATAGGACGATAAATAATCGAGCGGCTGCGATTCGCGAATGGCAATCGTCACGTAAAAAGAAAACCGGGGACTCCGCACGGGGAAGGCGTGAGGTCCAAGGAGCTTTGGGTTTCGTCAGGGCTGCTGTCCCGCGATAACAAGGTCCCGGGCAGGTATACCATAGGTCGAACAGGTCGAGTCGAGGAAATTGGAGGTACCACATGCACTCCAATCTGTGCAAATCCGATGGGTGATCGCTTATCACGAAAAAGTGTTATCTCCGATCAGTGATGCAATAAGTCCAGATATGGATCAATGCTAAGTAGATCTGATATCAAGCCGACAAGCCCGCCAGCGACTGCAGCAAGATGAGGTGCCGGATCGTGCGCTCGGTCATCTCTTTGTGAAAAAGAGAGTGATCTGGAGAAATGGGGATGATGACATCGATATAGTCGCGCGTGCTGGCTTCCGCTGGGCGACGAGCATGCCGGAACCAGACGATCCTCTTTTTGCTCTCGTAACAGAATGGTCCCAATTAGCACCGTGAAATTGTCACGCCTGATAAGCGGGTGGCGGCTGATTGGTTGCATTGCTCAATCTGCGTGGATCCTTCGCCGCATTACGTACTGCCAATCAGTCCCGCCTATGAGAGCCCGGCTTATCTAATTCGTGGTAGGTAATCGAGCTTGCTCCGCCGCCAGCAGCCGTTGCAGCTTCCGTCCGCCCAGCAGCGTGCGACAAGGAGCATGTCCTGATCCAGCTCGCTGCCATCCTGGCTCGGTCGGTGTTAGGTAATAGGATGCTGGCCTCGAGACGGTGTGCAGTCAGAAGACTGGAATCTACATGTGATTTGAGTCATAGATATACAGCTACACTAACTATATTAGTAGTCATAATACTATCTATGAGTACATCTCTACAATATTATTGTAGTACTTATATCGTATTCTCTGTTTCGTCAGGGTCCAGGATGAATACTTTATGCGACGACAGTACACTACTCCGCAGACACCAAGGATCAACTCGCCTTCAACCACCAGCCAATCGGTTGCCCGTGATAACAGCATTAACGTGGCCAATCACTGCGCCGTCGATGGGATCAAACTGCAAGTTTAACGAGTTTGAACCGAGTTAAACGGGCCCCACGGTGGAGTCCGGAGTGCTGGACGCCGTCCCCGGCATGTGCTCACCTGCCTCGAAAACGTTGACCCGGGATGACTAACCTTGGTCATAATGTTAAGTAGTGATCCATCCACTACTATTGTAGGCTACTATACTTAGTATGAAGTTTACTATAGTAGTGCATGCAAAGGGCGTAGGGGAAACTCGGAAGTACACTACTCTACACCGCACTAGTGTCTACTTAAATAAAGCACTCGGGGTTAAAACGGGGTTATCGTATTGCATCGTAAATGGGCGACACCTCATCGTGACTATCGGACATAGTAACGAGGGTAAATGGCAGATCTGCGGTTCATTGGTCTGTTCCGCCCGGAAATCCTCTAAACGCCAAACTCCTATGCTCTCAAAATCCAGTCGCCGTCACCGCAGACATTTCCCCTACTCGGTGAAGTTGCGGAGCTTGGTCAGCTCATCCAAAAGCTCCTGCAGATCGCCGTCGCTGATCTTGTTCTGCAGGCTGGGAATGAGCGACTTCGCCTCCTCCGCGTTGTCGCAGCACAAACTGCCTGTTCATTCGTCAGCCGAGGTCCTGGCCCGATCCAGCGAGGCTCATCTCTGGGCATCCCCCATAACAGTAACCGGAGTCCGCCACTCCCTTTCTCCGAAACGCCACCAGGGGAGAGGGGGGAAGGTGATATGAAGATCGGAACATGGCTGACCAACCGGGTGTGCAGATAGCGCCGGGGGGTAAAATCACGGGAAGAAAATGGTCACTCACCCAGTTGCGAGCGCTCAAACATCTCCAGCTCCGTGTGGGAGTTCAACAGTCGCTCCACCGCCTTGATGTTCTCCTCGTCCTTGAACCGGGCAAACACGTCAAGGTAATCCAGGGTCTTGCTCAGTGTCCTGCGCAAGAACAGAGTATTAGCACTAATCCCTCTCCACATTTCTGCCCGCGCAGGCCAACAGTAGCTCCAATTTGCAAATGGGCAGTACATACTCGGGGGGTTCATAACGGTTCTCGCCGCGTTGCTTGTTCTCCAAGACCTTGCGGATGACCAGACGAGCCTCCGACAGCGAAAGCGTGTGGGTATGTTGGTCCGCGCCCAGCTTCAGCGTCGAGGAAGCTTCAAGTTCGCTTTGCGGCACCGTGCGCTGGCGATAAGTAACGGGTGGGAGTTGGACGCTCATGGTGCCGGTCGACTTGTTCGTGTTCTTGTCCTTGTCCTTGTCCGTATCGGGAGGGGAATGATAAGGGGCGTAATAAGTCCAGTTACCGTCACGCTTGATGACTCGAAGTTCGGGTTCTCGTGCTGGCGGGAACAGGAGCTTCATTTTCTCCTCCTTAGTCAATCGGCGCTTTTTCTCGGCAGATTGAGGCGGTGAGCCCCCAGGGCTGACGTTGGAGCTCCCATCGGCGCTCACCGCCTGGTCGGGGTCATTCACAGTGTCGTCGTCCATTGGGTTGGTGTGAGAACACAGACGAGGAAGAGATGGTAAAGTCGAATGGGGTGAGAGAGAAGGAGGAAGAAATTGAGAAGATGTTCAAGAAGTCAGCGAAGCCAACAGCCACGCCGAGGGCCTCCAGGTGGAAGGTGCGATGGTAAACGGCTCGGCGACGTGCGTGCCTTCCTTTTCGAGAACAACAACTACTCCAGGCTACAATGGCACATGTGAACGTAGTACTGAGGCCTGTGGTACTAACATTTTGGAGGACCCTACAATAGTGTAGTCATCGCCAGAAGCAGCTGCGCTTTTGCCCATGTTCTATACTTCACATCCAACACCCAGAGGTAGAAATGCTTATAATGAGGGTATCAGTATTCATAATTTTGTACTTGTTGGCAGCCTCGAGGAGGCTAATCCAATGCCGCTATACATCTCCATCTCTATACTTTGCGGAACGCGACGTCTGGCGGCAACCGGAAACTGGCGCAGAACATCTGCTTCTTCGGGCTGACCAGCCGCACGTTATGAATGTTAAGCTCGATCGCCGCATTTCCACTGCCATCTACACGATCTTCCGGGGTGATCTTGTATCCAATGCGCTCCGAGATACGCTCGCAGATGTTCGCGTGGTCATCCACTTCATTTTCCGAATGACCGGAGAAGCAGTACACATGCACCATGGGGAGTTGTTGGGAAGTCTGCGGCGCAAAGTGAGCTTCCTTGCCAGTATACAAGCCTTGGAAGGCGTCGAGGAATTCAATGGCGGTGGCGGGCAGGTTCATCACGTAGTGGTCGACCACAGAAGGCCGGTTATATACCTTCGCCGGCGGCTGGGGGTCTTGGCTCCCGTCCGCCTTTCTCTTCCTATCCCTCCGCACCTTGGGGTGGATTTCCACAGCGACGGGATCGGATTCGAGGAGCTGCGTAGCGGAATTGCGGATGAAATCCCGACCGTCCGAGTTGAAGGGAGTGACAAAGTCCTTGACCTTGTTGCGCTGGACAGCATCCATCATCACTTCATATCCGTGTGGGTTCAGGTCATTGGCCCAGACAAAGATTCTCTTCTTCCCGGCAGGCACAGCAAAAGGCCCAACGCCGGCCATCACGTCGCAGACCATCTGCCCCGGTTGAAACTTCTCGACGAGTCGGCGGTGCTCGGTCTCAAGGCGGCTATTCCAGTACACGCGGGAGTAATCGAAGTGGAATTCGCAGTCTTGCTCGTGCTGCACGACGTTCAGGTCATTGTCACCGGCCAGCAGTTCAAAGGGGAATGTGCGGAATTGGCTGGTCGAGCCAACATCCTCGGTTTTGTTGATAACCGTCCGAACGGTAGGATTCTTATCCTTGAGCACCTCGGCAATGAAGTGCTTGAAAGGAAGCCAATGCTCGCGCAGGTTCAGATGGACTTTATGCTGTTTTAGCTGTTGTTCAAAAATGGTCTGTCGGGCAGAAACATACCCACGTGCCCCACTTGCGTGAACCCTTGAGGGACTTCTTGGTTCTCCTGCTCCGGCAGAATGGCGTTCATAATATCGGCTGTTGCATATCAGCAATTGAACTTCTCGAAGTCAGAGGAATGCACAAGTATAGTCATACCATAGCTCCAAAAGTCGTAATCCAGTGTCAGTTCGTAAGGTGCAACAGCCACAGTTCCCTTCTCCACGAGCTCGGTCACCTTGGGGGACCACGTTGACTTATCTGCATACGAAAGCAATTAGCTCGTTTCCACGCCACAAGACAGTCGCCTGGTCAATCACGTACCATTGTGCATGAGATCCTCCCGCAGCAAAAGCGATTTCAGGACCGAGCCATCCGCCTCCTTGAAATCCTGCACGCCCGACAGGCGCGGGATAACCAACAGATCTTTCGATGCGCCCAATTCCTTGCGCACGCGCGCAATCTCGGATTTCTGGAAGACCTTGGCCGTCGCGAGGGGAATCGTCTTGCGGAAGAATGACCGGTCGAGGGTCCGCATGGCCCGGTTGACGGGTGGGCGGAACATGGCGGGCAGTTCACGGGGCACCTGGACGCTTGATTTCTGTTTGATCTCCATCGAGAGGAGGGTATGGTCCGACGGGCGAGGGAATTGACGGTGGCCTGGGTGTTCAATGTGGTGGACTTGTCGCGTTGGGCGATAATTTGTTTCTTATCAACCACGTGACATTTAATTATCGCTGCAGATCGGAGCCGCCATGCCGACCGAGCCCATGCCTAATCACGCTAGCATGGGCTCAACTGGTCGTACATACTACCCTAGGTAAAAGGTCCCTCTTTACCTAGGTAGGGTACTATAGTAGAAGAGTGCCCATATCATCATACGGCCAATAAAGACGCTTTTTTCACTACAGCTGGAGCCCCTGGACATTCTATACCGGATATAGAGTCGCGAAATTGCAAATTAGTGCCGTGTCGAGCGCCACGAGAGCCTCTTTTGGTATTGAATTTCGTATTATTCTCAAGCCCCAAAGAATTATCTTCGGCTTCTTGCATCCTGGGAGTGGTTTAGATGGCGGTTATCTAACTTCAAGTTCTCCCGTACCGGGTGGTAAAATTCCGGGTTGAAATAGGCCTTCGGAATCTTCATCTGAGCTCCAGCAGACGTAGGTATGAAAGCCCAGTCCCGCATCCAAACTGCGGTTTTTACTAAGACAAAGTTGTTAGCAACAAATAATAGCTAGTTGCAGATAGTGGGATAATGATACATACCAAAGTTGCTTTACCCCTTCATAATAAGACCTTGTCATCAATCGTTTGCTCCTTTTGCTGAGATATTAGGAAAGGCCTCGTGCGATCTGATTATCATTTATCGCGTAGTGTCGGGCTGGCAGGTACACCGTTGTCTTTTGTATATCGAGTCCACTTTTCAGCTCGAAGTAAAGGATGCCACCAGTTCGATGATCGTTCTGGGAGAGCTCTTGATACCCTGGTATGTCTCTTCATTCAATCCGAACACGCAGCACCTTATTCCTCGAAGAGGGTTTTTCTCCTCGTTCAGTTTCGATGCCAGCCATCCAAATGCCATAGTATCAAACACGCTTTTCAGAGTTGTCTCTTGGCATCGAACATATATCTTGAGTCGCCACTGGACCGGATCCAAACAGACGATGGCCATTATTTCCGCCCCCGGCCGAGCCTCCTCTGGGAAGGACTTAATAAAATTCACGAGAGTATCGAACTAAGAAAGCAATGATCCTGCTATCGTCGGGAGCTGTCTCAACTCATTTTCTATGACAGCGAATTTGGATGTCCCATTCAGCAATGCTCGGCGAGCTGGCAGATAGTATTGCTTGACCATGACAGTGGCCTCCAGAAGATCGAATGCCATGAAAGTCTGTGACATGGGGACGTTGGCGATATCGATGTCTCCAATAACACCGGGACAGAATTGAACGTTTGAGATGCCTATGCAAATATAGATCGATTTCCGGTGCCAGCGAAAGCGCATCCCTTAGCAACCCCACGCTGGCAGCCGTATTAAACGGGTCGACCGGTAGCCCTTCCAATCTATCGATCGGCTCTACTGAGGAGCGAACCGTAGGGGTATCATGAGACAGACCAGCACCACTTAATTTCAACCGGGGTGCAGTCGTCTGTCATGAAACTTTTCAGGCTGTGAATTTGCCAGACGCTCTGGGGCGTGGACCTAAAGACGGGGCAACAGACTCGCGGAAGAAATCTGTATGTACAGGGCATGGGCTCAACGGGTATCCCGCCATTTTCAACATACGGCGACGCATTGTTTCATCCTCTTCGTTCCACAAGTAGGCATCGGTTTTAGTCGATTCCAAGCGAGAATCCGGGATCCTGATCCCCTGAAACCGATTCGGAAAGGAACGAAAGTAAACATTATATGATGCAAGATGTCACCAAACTCACTGTCTGAGTGCTTGAGGGCCATATCTCTGTGAGAGGTTTGACACTATGGAGCTCGTTAGCATCGCATCGATAGGGGCAAGATAGGACTCGTACGGAAATATTCCACAAGCTTAGGCCTCGGCGGAAACATTTGGAGGGCCGGTCCCCCCGGCCCTCCGCCCGGCCCTGCGCCCTCGGCTGGCGGCCCTCACCCGCCCTCACCTGCCCTCGTTTGCATAAAAAAAAGGCAACCTTTCCGAATTAGGGTGGATAAAGTTGCTGTTTCATTCTATTAAATTACACCACAACACTAAGTGACGGTAAATTGAGCGCCGAAAATGGCTACATTCGACGCCAGTTTAAGCGTTCATTTTACCAATATCTTAGTCATCTAAACAGCACGTGATTGCAATCAAACTGCCAGCGTGCTGCATCCGAGGATCTTCCTCTGGCGTGGATCAACTATAGTCCGGGAGCCACGTGACCACCACCAGGGTGTCATATACTCCATGATGGCTTAGATGACCAATAACAACACACATCTCCCTAACACAAACCAGTCTTATCGCTCGCTCCCGGATTGCTCCCAGATTGCTCCCGGATTGCTCCCTGAGCACTCATTGAGTACTCCGGGATCAGATCCACCCTACTCAGGGTGCTCTGGGTAGACGATCAGGCACGTCATCAGTTCCTATCCTCTGTCGTCCGCTTGTAGCCGCTTGTACAAAAATAAAGGGATGACTTTGCCAGGTGTTCGAGCCATCTCAAGCTTTCGGCGATCCATAAATAGTCCTTGCTCCCACCTGCCCGTATTTCTTTTCAGATATATTCATTCAAAGCACCCTCTTTCAATTATCATGTATCATGTCTCTTTGACTTTGGCTCGGTCGCTCGCTTTCGTTTTCTTGTGTTTGATTTATGCAACTTTAATCTTCCTCTTTGGTCCCTTTCATCTCCAATCATCCTATTAGTTTTGCCACCATTGTCATCACAATATCTGAAGCCTTCTTTTGTTTCCATCTTTGGCTTCCTCGTTTGCTTCTTGCGGACGATATCCCCAGTTATGTCGATCCTTGAATCTCCTGCCACCAAAAGGGCCAAATGGCCTAGTCCCGAGTACTACCGGCGACGCCGTCAGCAATTGCAGAAAGGCATTATCCAGAAACGACATGCTGTTTCAACCAAAAACAATATTGACCATATCAAAAGGCGATGGATCAGGTAACACAACACTCTAATCGTGAATCCTTCGAAGCTAATCGCCCCAGGCACTGCGAGTACTGGGAAAAGATCCTCTGCGCTTTCTCGTTTCAGCGCGGAAAGAAGACATTATGATATTTCTGGAGTGGATACTTGATAACTCAAAAATAAGGAAGTTCAGCAGTTTGCATGAGCCTTGGAGACAATGGTGCCAGCTATATCGCAAAGCAGTTGGCCGTAGCCTTCATGCAAAATGCAGCCAGGATATCAATGATGTGAGTGTATTTTGCCTTCACGTGATGCTGCCGTCTTTCATCGTACTAAAGCAAAATCCGACAGTACATGAAAGAGAACCTGGTTGCGCGCTACAATCTTGACATGTCCGTTGGAGAGAAGCCGGTTATGAATGTTGACGACCTATACATTGTACTCCACCACCATTGGACAAAGGACAAAACACCCTATCCTGATGGTAGACAGATCATACAACTCGCATTTATCCTTCTGGTGTCGGCATATACCGCTAGTCGACCAGGAGCTTTGGTCTATCTCGAAAGGAAAGAGAAAACTAACATCCAGCATTTCTTCGGCAATGCTGATGATGATGACAGACCACCCGAAGATGAATGGGACCTAAGGCACGAGGATCTAAAAACTCTTTGTTACGGGCAAATCAACTTGATTCTGCTACCTAACCCAACTGGAGAACGTGACCATCTTGTGATGGAAATTGATTTGAAACATACCAAGGGCCATCATAGTAGGCCAAAAAGGTGAGATGCATGGATACTCTACTTGACATCATTTGAGCTGACCACACCCTGAAGAAAAATATTTCTGATGTCCGAAGTGAAGCAACCAATCTTCGATGTCATAAGTCTCGTTCTTGCACTAGCAATCCTTGATGACGCCTTTGAATCGGATCACATCAGGTCGGTTGAGGACATCTTCAGAACTCGTGTAACCCTTCCACGTCGGTCGTTGAATATAAGATTCAAACAAAAACTTCTCAACGTGCCCATTTGCCGGCAGCCAGTTTCGACCTCCTCCGGGATGACTATCGATGACATCAAACCCTTGAGGTATCACACATATTTATATTTCCTTCAGCGGCTAAGCCTGGCCGTGGGAATGATTCGAGCCATGAAGCCGTACGACCTTCGGCGCGGTACTGGCGAGGCCGTCGACAGTAAGTCATACTCAGTGGTCAAGACAGATTCTGAAAGCTGACGTATCATATCCATCCAGAAACCGCATCGCTCCCCCTGCTCCAACATGTGATGGGCCACGCCTACGCCAGCACATTTCAGGCATACATGAATCAGCGCGTTCAAAGCCATGTTCAAGCTGCATTCCTTGGTTTACCTTCTGAGGATGCATTAATGAACATCTTAAGCCACCAAAGCCGATATATCGACCCTCGGGCTCCCTCCAGATACGACGACCTGCCTGAAGCTGAAAGGAAAACGTTTTCAGATGACTCTGGCATAAAGCGCCTACAGCAAATGCGTGATTCACTTGCCATGGAAGCTAAGGAGCTCTACGGATCCATAAAAAATGCAGAAGGAACAAAGATTGGCGAGCTGAAGATGAAAGCGGACGCCACTCTGAGAGCAGCGAAGAAGAAACTTAAGGAATCGAATTTCACTGGTGCTCGCGAAAAGTTTTTTGCTACCATTGATACATTGGAAATCAATAGGCAGCTTGACCCATCGCTCCTGGATATTAAACAGGATGCTTATGAACCAGAAAGAATTGTCCACCGCCTCAAAGAACGCCGCCGAGTGGCAGAATTGATGCAAATTCCATGTCAAGAATTTTCTGGGCGCAAGGATACGACTCAACGAATTACATTGGTTGGTGCCCTGGTTCGGCTCGGCCAAATCGAAAGAGTTCCATCGGAAAGACCAATCCAAGAGGCCAAGCCACGCAACACGGCAGTTAGCCAGGTCACACCAGAAGAATCATTACGGCAGGACTTCTCCCCTTCGCCGGAGCCCCGTATGTGTCCAATCTCTCTGACAAATAGACATTGCCTCTTCTGCGTCTTTGAGCCAAATTACCAGTGCTATTTCGCCTCTTCGCGCAAAGCCAGGGAGCATTTTGAGAAACACATGCGTGGGTTTAATCGGGACGAGCCTATAGAATGTCCTGATAGATTTTGCGGACTTGCTTTTGGTGGACCTGTAGCACTCAAAAATCACGCCGAAAATGTCCACTCCGTACGTTATTTTGCAGAAGCGCAACGTCTAAAGGCAGGATTCTAGAAATAGCGCATAGGGAGATCATAACATAAAGAATAACATGGATATCAATTGCTGGCTTTGTTCTCGGGAACTTTTGTTTGGAGTAGACCCCGGCTAGAACATTCATTTCAACAATGATTTTCTGTGCGGATTGGGGAATCACCTCCGCTACTCGTGCTTTCCATGCGCACTTTCGTGGCTAAATCCAGAGTAGCTTGTCAATTAGAATGAAGTTTTATAATAAAGTAGGTAATTGTTCTACGCACACTCCACAGATGCCATTGCATCAGCGAGACATTACCTTGCCGACCAAAGCTAGGGAATCGAACCAAGGAACCTCAAAAACGATGATGTACGCAAGGCAGGTTCTTGGCAATACACAAATGCTTTAACTACGCCGCATGTTGTTGAATACTTATTTTTTTGGGGTCCTACCCATTGGTTAATGTCAACTCTGAGAGAGGTAAAACACTGTGGATTCTCCACTGCTCTTGGTTATTCAGCATCCACCCACATTGCAATCGTAATTGTATGGTAATTCGGGTCATTCTCGGAAGAACTGTGATGTAATACGCAGTTTATAGCCCCTGGATCATTTTCAACACACAGACACACTCTCGTTAATCCATCTCATGCATCAATTGGCCGTCCCTCGATACTAGATGATACACGTATCCGACATCCTGACAGTTAATTCTAGAAGAATACAGCTCACTCTCCGATACTCATGGTACATATCTTTACAGAATACGTACAGTACTGTACTGTACATTGCACAGCCACACCCTTCTTATTACAATTACTAGTGTAAATAACGTCTTGTATATAATTACCTGTCAGATAGCTGTTTTGTATTGTCTTATTGATTTCTGAAGCAGGTCACAATCCATATCGTAACTCATTTGCCTGCTGAAAAAAATCATGATCTGTCCTGGCCGAAGTTTGAGATGGTGAGGGAAATTCTCCATGCAAATTTCCATTGCTCTAGGTAAATGGGCGCTCTGAATATTCCATTCTCTCAAATGATAACTGGCTCTGGACGAATTACAATCTTGTAATCAAATAATTCCAAAGGGTGTCTTTCCAGCGTCTCAGACGGAGTACAACCTGGGTATACTGCACGCAATCTACTGTAGTTGGCCGTTTCGCAGTCCTGGTCATTATTTCTGCCAATGTAAAAAATGAATGGGTTTTCATCGAAGAGCTTCACACGGCATTTGGCAACCGAGTAATCCGGGTGAAAAATAGATCCTCAAAAACTGACCAGGTACTGAACCCCCTTTCTGCGGCCAGTTCAGGCGTCCACTAATCATCAATTCAAAGCAAATTCGAGGTGCGTCCACAATCCACTGCTACAAAGGATACTGTACTAATTCAATCAATAAACTTGCGGGAAAGAATTAAACGTGTGGTGCGAACGAAATCGCGGACGATGGGATTCAGCACTCGGTGTGTGCCCTCTCTTTTTCACCACTTTGCTACAAGGGGGCTGGATATTTGGGCAATCTGTACAATTGGCCGTATATTAGTCACGGCTTCCGGGGATCCCAAGACAATAAGCCCCTTAAAAAGCTGAGGTTCCAAATAGATTCATGACAGATGTATCAAAAATCCACATTCTCTATGCACTAAATTGAGGCCTCTTTCAACTGAATGATGTCTACTGACAGATGGCCTTCTCATTTTATCAGACATATTTTAAGGGTTAAATGCTGCTCATTCTCGTGAAATAAACTGACCACCTCTCCCCGCCTACTTTAGAATACTCTCCTTCATTTGACTATGGTTTCAATGGCCAGTAAACGAACTCTCGAGTCCTAGAAGAATCCGAAATTTCAAACCAAACTTATTCACCAACATATCAGCAGAGGTGTGTGGGGCACACAGTACCTGCGACAAGGACGGCGGAACGCTATCTGGACTACTGGCTTGATCCCAACTTGGAGTTTCAGCATCACCGCGAAAAGGCAATTTCGAAGGCAAGTGTGTCCCTCCAGGCGCTACGAAGCTTGGCTGGCTCGACATGGGGGCCTCTCTTTCAGCTATGCGCAGGATCTACCAAGCGGTAGTCATCCCACAGATGCTCATCGGAGTATCGGCCTGGTACCACCCAATGATTGTCAGCAAGATGAAGGCACGAATGATCAGTCAACCGTTCGTGGCCATCCAGAAGCGGGCAGCATGCCTGATCAGCGGAGCTTTCAGAACGACAGCAGCAGAGGCACTGAACACAGAACTACACCTACCACCACTTGCGATCCATATGAACCGCCTCGTAAAAGAAACAGCTTTACGGTTACGGACTGGACCAGTATTCGCTGTCCCACCAACAATGCTACGACGCCGACCCGTGGACGAGAGAGACTGGTCTGGATGGACACCGATGGAGGCGCAGGCCTAGAAAACGAGCGGATGCCTTACGGCTCCCCCGGGAACTTTGGCGAGAGACTGGGAGAGTCGGAAGGCATTCGTCCAGGCACCATGGCAAGCGCCGCCAGAAGTGTTCATCGAGGACAGAGAGATGGCAGTGAAAACTCACGACCACATTCTATCCAAAGACCCAAGCGAAAGACCCTTGATTCTCTACACCGACGGGAGTGGGATCGAGGGAAAAATTGGAGCAGCAGTAGTCGTTGATCTCGAGAATCACCACGCTCACAGCCAAATGGGCGGCGAAGAAACGTCCACTGTATACGCTGCCGAGCTCAGTGCCATCGAAATGGCACTCAAATTAATCTTGGAGACCACGGAACCGTGGGCGGCACAGGCGAGAAACGGGCTTGTCATCTTTGCAGACAGCCAAGGGGTATTGAAGGCGCTCCGCCAACCACGGATGCCATCAGGACAGGTCTACCTGGAAGAATGCCTCCACCTGGTAA
Source organism: Penicillium argentinense (assembly GCF_028826775.1). Taxonomy (NCBI): domain Eukaryota; kingdom Fungi; phylum Ascomycota; class Eurotiomycetes; order Eurotiales; family Aspergillaceae; genus Penicillium; species Penicillium argentinense. The sequence goes on along the minus strand of NW_026622661.1, from coordinate 2,976,006 downwards.
GGCAACATGCAGCCAATGGCCGTCAAATCCACCTCAGGTGGATACCTGCTCATCAAGGAGTGGCCGGCAATGAACGTGTCTGTGTCGACCGACACGCAAAGGAGGCGGCCCAGGAACCAGAAGGACCACAAAACCCAAACAATCGTTATATTCGCCTTGCAGCCGCAGCTAAAAGCCGCATTCGCCGCGAGGCAAAAATCGAGTGGGAAAGGTCATGGTCTATAGAGAGAACAGGTCGACCGACGAAACGCTTAGTCGAACGACCAACAAAGAAGACCCTGGAATACTGGTCCGACCTGCGGAAAGCGACAGCGTCCATTCTGATGCAGCTTCGTACTGGACGAATTGGCCTCGCTGCCTACTTGACTCGCATCAATCGGCGCGAGTCAGAGAGATATGGTTGCAATCTGGGGAACCAGACCGTCGATCATATCTTGCTTGAATGCCCACTACTCCAAGATGAGCGCAACTGGATGAGAAACGCTCTGTCCGACCGCGGAGTTGCTCTGCGACGCGACGAGCTCCTGACGCGGCCAGAGGCTCGCATACTTGTGGCCGAATTCATGGTCCGGACAGGTCTCTTAAACCAGTTCCAAGCAGTCGACCCATTGGCTCTCGGCACGGAAAAGGCGACGAAAAAGGATGACCCCTCAGGACAGTGTGACGGAAGGAGAAGGATGGTGCCCGTTAGGAGTGCAGTGCCAGGTCCACTGTACTCCCTTGATGCAAGCAAGCGCAGGAGCGGCAGCCGACGGCCCAGAGGGCTGCGCAGATGAAGGCGGTGGGGGATGAAGTAGATCAGAGAATGAAGTCTGATTGTGGAAAGGAGAGTGGGTAGAGGGGAAGCGACGTTCTTTTTGGATTTCTTTTGTCTATTTTGTCTATTTTGTCATGTTTGCATACATTCTCGGGCGACCAATCAGGGGCTTGCGTTGCAACCCATGGAAACAATCTTTCAGTGGGCTGGCGACCACCTTCAAGCTGTCGGCAGGCCTGACAGCACTCCCGCATAGCAGCATATATTTAGAGCAAGCTACATCGGGCAAATGAATTCATCATCATCATCATCATCATCATCATCATATAGAGAGAATAATTATGCATGTCAGCCGGACTTTCTCGCCATCGAATTCTGTTACAACCGCGTTTTCTGTACAGTACCTGGCAGACCCAAATTAAGTACGAGAAGACCGGAATGAACTTGAACATCCTTCGTATTTGGTACTACTTGATGTTAAACCTTTGAAGGTATATTACTTTTTTCGCGATTGTATGCATGGAATTCCCGGAGGTCCCTTCTTTATCGCTACGCCGATGTTTGAGTGCGGTGGGCCCGCAGAAATCGATTGGGTCAGCTGTGTTTTTAACATATGCTAAAGTTAGCCGGACTGAGTGATGGCTGGACGGCCTTAAGGCCTCCGAGACATTGGATCGTGACTCAACTTACACACCCCACATATCATTACATGGCGAACGCCTAGCAGAGTAAAACACGAATACTAAATAATATCGACAGAAGTACAGTGTCCAGTTTAAAATGAAACGAGAAGGAACTTCTTACAAGTGGCAACCATCCGAAAAAGGCTACCCATATTTATTAGAGACATCAGACATAATTCCGGAGCTTCACAACGTAAAATCATTGTGTATGAGGATGCTTAGTCTAGTAAGCTACAGTGTCCAAAAAGTAGTCTTGGTACATATTTATTTGGAACCATGGGGTCTAAAGTGAATGAGCGGGGTCTCTCCAGGTCAAAACTGCGCCGGAACGCACAGCCAATTATGAAACTCGCGGGTATCCTTCCCCTCGTTAATACGTATTTGTCGGTGATTGTAGCGTGTCGGTTAGAGTGGAGGCTAACGACCCATCGGAAAGCGCCTCAAATCCTACCCACCTTACAGTTTCTGTAGCCGAACGCAGACACTGCAAGTTATAGATACCCTCATCTGCGCAACTGAGCTTTGAAGATCTTTCTCTGCTTTACGCAACTTCGGTCCTTACCGTAGAGAATGATAGAAACGTGCGTGATCGCGCGCGGAGTAGAGGTGTTCCCTTGCGGGTTTTATTAGCTAAGCATTCATCACCGCCTCTTGTAGCATGTGTATGATGGTTGTATTGTGTGTGGATCTGTGGGTCTCGGACCCGGTTCTATAGATACAGGTCTAACCCTAATGCATGAGTAGTGTGTATCAGGGTGACAGGACAATACCATCAGAACAGGGGATCCAACACCGCCCTAGTTATAGAGTTATAGATCCACTAGAAGTCTTGGCGAGCCTTCCCAATGGCTGGAAACTTTTCCCCCCGAATAAAGTTGTCTCTTGTTGTCCTTGCTTGCTGGGGGGACCGAATATCTGATCACAGGGTGCACCACTGTACCTGGACCATGTGAACTTGGGCTAAGGCAATCGCGAATGGTATTCAGTGCGCCGTCTGCACTTTTCGTATATATTGTATATATGATTGTGTTGTTTAGGCAGTCACAAGGAACAAAGAAACGCCCCCACAAACACTGACTCGACAAAGGGGGGTAAAAAAGAGAGAGAAAAGATAGAGAAATGGGGCAGCGCATCTCCTAACAATGCCCGATTTCCTTAGCCTCTATGCAGGTCGCTATAGTCGGTTCACCATTGGGCCGCTCGTAACGGCGTGCATCCACGGAACGGACCATAATACTTGCCTGGATTAGCCTTGTCCAGTGTTGCGGTGCCGTACCTTGTACGTGGATTGACCTGGGATGCAACATTGCACTATTCCATCCGACTGGGGTGTAAATATTTCCGTAAAAGGTGGTAAACACATTTGCCTGACATTTCTCTACGATCCAAAGACTTTAATATCTACAATCTGTATATGGTATACCAGGAATAATTACAATCAAATATGACCGACCGACTTTCAATTCCTTCTCTTCTCAGTCTTTACACCGCTCGTGTCGATATGCACACTTGAAGAAGCGTCGACAGGTCCAGCACTAACAGCCATCCGAGTTACAAAGCAACCACCGTCCAGAAAACGAGGAAGCCCGCAGCTGGTCACGAACAAATTGCCCTCTCCGAATAGTGGCGATCAATCCTACTAAATTTCATCGGATATTACAGTACCATCTCAAGTATCAGCTCTATTATATTAGAACAACACTGATCCCCACCAAAGTCAAAATGGGAATAAAATCGCACAAGAATCCGATCTTACTCCTTGACGCCTTCGCGACCGGCAGGGATATCGGCTGCGGTTGCACTCCATCCTCACTAAACTCGGTGCCGTGGAGAAAGGGAAAGAGTGACTGACAGCTAACCAATCTATCTTGGCACGCGCTTCTCCTCCGCTCCACTTTGTGAGGGAAGGTGAGACATCAAGGATGATTTCAGTCAGAAATTCAGAATGAAAGTCAGACACTAGTCACGATTCCAGAACGGTAGCCCGACCTCGCTTAACCTGGCTAGTCCGAGCTCTTAACTCTCATTAAAAACTAGAACGCGAGCAGCATGATACAAGCGGCCAATGCATTCCACGGGTCTAATTTCATCTTACCAGAAGCAAAGCAATTGTGAGGCCCTTTCTCAGGAGGGTATCGTCGTCTGGTTATTGGCTGGAGAATAACTGTGTTAAACGATTGTGGTGAACTTGGCAGGTTCCTCGCAAGATGAGCGGGGGTATTGGTGGGACTATTGAGACGCGGTCTGCGAGCTGAGGGAGGTCCGTGCGCTTGAAACCACTCGCAACTGGTCTTCACTGGATATTCTTGCACATTAAACTTCATCCAATCATTCATCAATTACGGCAGACCCAGTAGTAATCGTATAAGTCTGCATCGGGAGAACCTCTTTAATCAGTGAGCCTCTTTAAGTCCAGGGGCTCATTCCCACAATACAGGCCCGTTTTTGTCCACTTGTTGTACTGGCATAGAATCTCGGACGCAACCGCCAGTCCTGTCGCTGATTATGAATGGTCCTAAAGCTCGTCTTGATCTCCTCCATTCCTCCATTCTCTCCCGAGTCGTGGGATACCTCGGACCTTGGGATATTGAAGTGTTATCCTGCGTCAACAAGCGGCTCAGGGCAGCGTCTCTTCCCGTGCTCTTCCGCGCAGTCAAATTTGAATTTTCCAAAACCGGGTTGAATGGCCTAAAACGCCTCTCGGGCTCCGATATACGCCAATATGTTGTCTCCTTAACATACGTCGCCCCGGAAATCCTCAAGCCAGGTATATTCCATTTTTCTATCCCTGTGCATGGTAGTATTAACATTCGTCGTCTAGAAATTCTGAACTTTGAGAGCTTCGGTTCTGAGATATTGACCCCTGATGACTATGTTGACTGTGTATTCGGCCGGGATTCCTTTCTTTGCGAATTTCCTTCATACATGCTGGCTTACGATGTTTTGCGCGACATCTGCGAAGAGCAGCGCAATATTGTGGGAAGCGATCTTGAACGCATTGCGTTATCCTCTATTTTCACGGAGTTTCCTACGTTGGAATCTCTGAATGTATGGTTCTGTCGGACTATAGAAGAGGAAGAATGGATAGAGTCTGTACTGGCTCGAGGTTTAACTACCGAAGAATCCCGTGAATACTATTACGATGCCATTCGAAATGCCATTAAGGTCGCAAGGGAATCTGGATCTATTCGGAACAGTATCTGTCTCTCCTACACTGAGCTGCCTACCTAGTCAAAATCTCAGAGGTCGAATTTGCCGCGTGAAATAATGAAGAAAGTCGGGTCTTCCAGATAGTACCTACAAAATGGACCTTTAGTCCACATATCAAACTAGTCCTGGATTAACCGAGAGAGATCTGTGCTCCGTTATGAAACGGTTTGCTCCAGGGACAGCTTTTTACCGTCTAGTTGATTGTCCTTCCCGATCAATGGCGTACAGAATGTACGATTGGATCAGGAAGTGAATACGGCAGGGACTGGTCACTGGATGGTTTGTGGAGAAAATATCTGAGTTCTAGTGCAAAAACACCAGTTACTTATGATATTGCTATGCCAATATGCAGGATAAAATGGTTGCCTGACATTCACGTATCGTTCAGTATCCATGTCGACCTTTTACCGCCTGCCTTAAGTGAGCCCACCTCGCCCTTCCTAATATAGTGGCTGAACCAGGGCGACCCAGTGTAATATATAACACAATATTTACACTCTCCTTTGCAGCACTTGCTTTTGTGCATGAACCATTAACGGTCCCTGCTCGAACAGACTCGTCAGTCTGCGCCATTAGTGGCATAGAAGCATGAAGCGTATCAATCTCGTATAAATCGACTAAAATAGAAGCAAACGAGCAGACAAACACAGTAAGCAAAAAGCGGGTAAATTATTAAAGCTCATATTTTTCCTTTTATCCACGGGCTGACTCTCTTCTGAGTTTTAAGTCCCCGTGAACTGATCAGAATTACATCACGGCCTTGGAAGTCAGGTGTTAAACTACTTTGACTTCCAACATACCTTCTCTTTTCTTTTTGAGATCAAGGGTCTCGAGTTTGTTCCATCATAAGTTGTTCGATAAACCTAGCATGTTTTTCTCTCGAGAATAGCTTCGTCAGACCATCAGCGATCATTTCAGATGACTAGACCCATCTGATACTGAGTCGCTTAGCCTGAACTTCCTGTCTTATCCAAAGTTGGTGGATGTCAACATGACGCAATTTGGTCTGGAAAACTGATCTTTCTTGTGCTAGCAGATCAACAGTCTGTTTGTTATCATATCTGATAAGGAATTGATGCTCTGGGTCAAACTCGATAAAAGAGAACAGTCTCATCGTCTAATATAGCTGTTTACTAGCCGGCGAAAGGGCTAGTAGTTCTGCTTCCGTGTTCGAGGTTGTTATCATTCTCTGTCTTCGGGCCATCCAGTCAATCGGGCCGCTAAACAAACCGAATATAAATTCTTCTGAACTCTTTCGATCTGGATTATCAGCGAAGCTTGCATCTGATGCTGCGGTGAACACTTCAGCATATTCTCTCATCCCATCATAACAAATAGCAAGATCTCTCGTCCCATATAAATATGAGATTAGATGATCGATCGCATTCATATGTTTTGCTGTGGGTTTTGTGAGAAATCTCGCGAGAAGCTGATTCGCGAATGCAATGTCTGGTCGAGTCCAGAGAGCGGGGAAGAGGGTAGAGCCGCTTTTCTGTTGATAGAGTTTGATGAACTTATCATCTAATCTCTCTTGGTCTGATTTCTCTTGATTTGATCTCTCTTTATTTGAGGTCAAATTAAGGATATCAGGTGAAAGCAGAACTCGAGGAGTTCGATAGTGAAGTAGGTGAAATTTGGCCGTTATCTTCTCGATATACGCGGATTGATCGAGCCATGTTTTCCGATTCGCTCGATCAGTGTTATCTGGATGCCAATAAATTGAGTAAGTTCACCACGATCTTTCATCTCGAATTGTTCCTGCAGCTTTCGTTTGATCTTGATCGCATGTCGAGTATCAGATCGACAGTAGATTGCGAAATCGTCAACAAACACCATATTCAGCATCTTCCTATCTGAATATAGGCATGGATTATCTAGGTAATGTGTGAATCCTAGGGAGATGAGTTTTGATCTGATATCATCCTCCCATCGTTTGCCAGCAATCCTGAGACCATATACTGCGCGTTTCAGTCTCAGACATTTTCCTCTCACTCCTATACCTGGTAGATAGTGGCAATATACGTCTTGGTCGAGTACACTGTTCAAGATCGCATTTACCACATCTATCTGATATATTTCCAGATTGAATACTGTGAGGATAGCAATCAAGGTCCGAAACGTTCTCGCCGCGAGTGTGCTTGTCCTCGTATTTCGGTTATCTGGAATCTGCATATCCCCACGAACGCAGAGTCGTGCTTTGAACTTCGAGATATAACCATTTTCATCAGATTTATAAGCGAAGACCTATCGCATTGGTATAATCTGATGTTTCGGGCAGGTCTTCGAATCAGATGATCTATCTGATCTGAACGGTTTTGATTCATCTGATTCGCACTGTTTTGAATGAGACTGATGCACACCTTTGATTGTGTATGTGACGAATGCTTGCATCTGAACCAGTTTGGTAAACTCAATTTCCTTTGCCTCGAGGAACTGTCGTCGGAAAGTGTGATTCGCAAGTTTCAGTAATCTGATGGTGCTGGTGGAGCTGCAGAAATTGCCACTTTCTTAGGTTGATCAATCTGATATGTTGAGAATGCTCAGATGAATGGTATCAGATTGAGACCTTGATATTTTCCTTCTGGTTCTTTTGGCGTTGGTGAATCGATCACGTTTCCGAGATTACTTGAAAGTGAGAGGTTGATAATCTGATATGTCAATATTCGAGTTATCGATCAGAACGAATAGTTGAATTGCTGTGTATTGATGTGTTCGTATTTCTGGGTTCTGATGCGTTTGGTTTTCCTGACTAACCTGATCATCTCGATCATCTGATTCATCCGATTTTCCAGAATCAGGTGGCGTTTCTAGTATATCACTAAGGGTTAGATCTTGTGGATCTGTTTTATTTCTATTTGTCTGTTCTGGTGACTAGGAAGTGTTAGGTATATCAATATCTTCGAGGATTGGTTTCGTTTCATCATGGTCGAGTAATCAAATCTGCTGAGATTGATCGTTGATAATGCTGATGTTTTTGGATGGCTGGTGATTAGGCTTATAGAACTTGTTTTCATCAAATTCGATGTCTCGGGCCCTTATAACCCTTCCTTTTTCAGGCATCCAAATTCTCCAGATATTCGAGGCGTCATAACCGACTATATAGCCGATTTCTGCTCGAGTGTTCATTTTTTTCGAGTCGGGGAATGTTGTTAATTCGGACGAAAGCTTTACATCCGAATACTCGAAGATTCGATAGATCAGGTTTATTCGTGAGACAGGATGGTCATTGTTCTGGTTCGAATTCTTCGATGTGGGATGCGATTCTGGATATAGATTGCCGTTTTGCATGCTTCGTGCCAAAGATTCGATGGTAGACTCGCTTGAATCAACATCTGTCTTCGCATCGATGAGATCATACCGCCATAGCGTTCTGCATAACCATTTTGCTCTGGTTGATATAGTGGAGTGGTCTCAAATTTGATACCACATTTTCTGACCTCATATGTGATAGACGGAATATGCGATCGTTCGCCATCGCAGTGAATAGTCTGGATTTTAAGATGAAATTGACTTGCGACGAAATTGATCTGGGCGATCAGTGATTCGGGCGAGTCAGTTTTTCGAGTAATATCTTCACCAATTTGATACTTCGTTACTGGTCAACGGAATGAGACATAGTTCGTTTTGGCAGCTAATTTTCCAAATAAAGATAAGTCCTAGTGGATAGCTTCGAATGGTCTGGTGTACTCGAAAGGTTGTCGAGAAATCTGTCGATTAGATCGTCCAATCTTGATTGTTTCACAGATATCAGATAGTGTCGAGTTCGAGTCAACTGAGATGTTCTCTGTATGATCCTGGACATGAGATAAGACGTCTTTTCCAGCATGTCCGAGTCTGATATGCCAAAGATCATATGAACCACTGAGACTTTTCGGCCGAAATGAATTATTTGCCGCATATCGTTTGAGATCAGATTGATCTTTAATCTGGAGATAATTCGACTGACCTTCTATTTTTAGATGATTCGATTCATCTTCAATCTTGAGATCGTTGATCTGATTAGATAGAGATTGAATTGAAAGCTAGGTCGGGGGCGATGGCGCTTGTGAGACATGATTAGCTAAATGATTAATCTCTAACGTGATTCCCGGCTAGCCGGTCATCCCGGCTACGCGGTCACCGCCTCGCAATTTTCGTCTCCGTAGTAACCCTCTGTTTTCAAACAAACACCATGCCTCCAAAACGCTCAGAAAAAGCTCAAAAATCAATTCAACAGGAAGGTCGTATTCTGCTTGCTATCAAAGCTATTCAGAATGGCAGATTTACCTCGGTCGCTGCTGCTGCTCGGTCTTTTATGTCCCACGTACAACTCTCGGTGCTAGGATCCAAGGGCGAAAAAGTCAGTCCGGTACTCGCTCAGCTCTGTATAAATTTACTCAGCTTGAAGAGGACTCTATCCAGGATTGGTTAATATCTATGGATCAGAGAGGTGCAGCTCTCACAATCTCTATGTTAAGAGATATGGCTAGTTTACTGCTGCAATCTCGCGGTTCTAGCTCCTCTTCAAACCCACCAACTGTGGGTAAAAATTGGCCAACTGAGTTTATTAAAAGGCATCCAGGCCTGAAAACTCGTTTCTCACGCAAATATGACTACAAGAGGGCCGAGAATGAGGACCCAGCCATAATAATTGAGTGGTTTAAGCTGGTTGAGAAAACAATCCGAGAAAATGGCATTATTTCGGACGATATCTACAACTTTGACGAATGTGGCTTTCCATGGGGATAAATGCGACTTCGAAGGTTATCACGCAAGCATTTTTCCATGGTCGGAGGGGTGTTTTGCAGCCTGGGAATCGTGAATGGGTCACAGTTATCGAAACTATCTGCGCATCTGGGAGGGCCCTTCCACCATACATCATTTTCAAAGGCAAGAACTTCATGGCTAGATGGTTCGATCACCTTCCAAAGCAGTGGGCTCTTAATGTTAGTCCTAGAGGCTGGACTAGCAATGATATTGGATTAGATTGGCTCCAGAAACACTTTATTCCACATACAACAAGTCAGACAAAGGGAAGTTCAGACTTCTAGTCCTTGATGGCCACGACAGCCATCTTACAGCCAGATTCGACCAGATCTGCAAAGAAAACAACATCATTCCGATTTGTATGCCTTCGCATGCCTCTCATCTTTTACAGCCTTTGGATGTTGGCTGTTTTGCTGTTCTAAAGAAGCTTTACGGCACGGAAGTTGCAGAGTATATGAGATTGGGTATCGATTCTATTGAGAAAGACGACTTCCTAGAGATTTTTCCACAAACACGAGGGCACGCTTTTAAAGAGGCTACTATTCAGAATGCCTTTGCGGCTACTGGTTTAGTTCCCTTAGACCCGAATCGCGTGCTAGAAAAGCTCAATATTCGTCTTCAGTCACCACCTCTCCCGGATCGACCAACCTCACAGGGTTCAACTTCTGATAGCAATATCTCTGCCGGTATCCCTCAGACAACCAAACAACTCAAAAAAAGGAAATCTAGGCTCGATTCTGGCCTATATTCAGTCACAGATAAGATCTCTTCGCCCACTAAGCGAGATCAACAGTATTATAACATGACTGTCAAAATGCTTCATTCGCATATCTTAATGAAGGATGAAATCAAGCGTTTACGGGAGGCAAACAAAAAACAGGTGAAGAAAAGAGCTAGATCTAGAAGGCAAATTGCTCATGAAGGCAGTTTGACCGAAGTTTTGGATATCATACATCCTGTTGGTGGAGAAGGAGGTGGTGCAGGTGAATATATATCTGGTCTCGTAGCTGCTCCACAACCTACTGTTGAACTTTCACTACCGGTTTTACCTGCTATACGACGCCGGATAACCTGTTCTGGGTGTGGAAAACAAGATCACAATATCTCTAGATGTCCACAGAAAGTTTAAACAGCAAAATTCAATCTTTTTTGGGTATTAAAATCGTTGTTGAAGATTTTACAAATTTTGAATTTTGATGGGGTGACCGCGTAGCCGGGATGACCGGCTAGCCGGGAATCACGTTAGTGCTTTCAAGAATCGCCCCTTCAAGTCCGTCCAGCTTAGGAAAGTGAGTCCGGCTTCACTTCATCACACCGCATTTGTTTGTGAGGGCCAGAGAGGTAGTTGACTGGCATTCCTGTCACGGCTACCGTTCATTCTCAATTAATTGATACCAGTCTATACTATGTTGATCAGATTAAATGAACTCAGTTGGTCCTAGGGACATAAAGGACTGCCCAACTGTGAAGTCAACGAATGATAATGGGAGAAAGTGGTGAAATAGGAATTAAAATTCATTTTATTTCAATATGAGGCCGCTGAAAGTGGTGAATAGGTGTTGAATTTAACACTATCCTTTCTGTTGATTGAACAGGATTGGCCAAACAACAGCTTCTCCACCTATATCGTTCTTCGATTGATACTGTTAATGATGAGTCTGTCAACGAACTACCACTTGGGCGGCAGCAGCCGATTCAATACACTGGGATACAAGGTACGCAGTTCGCGCTCGGCAGTTCTCTGGTTAGAGGCAGCAACTCAACACTGGGTCCGGCAGGTGGTGGAAGCGTTGATTCAGCTACTGGCTTCATTCTACCGGATGTTACTCCAGCTACTGAGGGCGGGGATTTCTTTTACTCCCTGTTCAATGGCCAGGGTGCGCAACCAGATACGCGGTCAGAGATGCTGGCGGACCTGGTCGTCCCGACTGTTCTGGAGGATTTTGCGTTTGGGAGTGGGATCGGAGGTGAGCTTTCGTTTTTTTAAGCTGGACTTCCTAGGAATGTGTAGAAATCCGCAGTGTATAAGATTGGATTGACAGACGCCTGCCGAGAGTGAAGGAAATACGTCGTGCTTATTACATTTGCTGTTTGCCAGCGCCGGAGAAGCCGGAGAAATAGCGGATGCGTACTCCAGACTTTGTTCATCGTGTCCATTCTCCGGTTATGTACATAGCTTGTCTGTTCTCCAGAGTCCATTCGACCGAACTGCTCCCCACATCGTGATAAAAAGTCCATGTATACGGTTTAAAACCCGAGTAGATACAGAAGGCCATTCCATTAGTTACCTAGAACTCGCTATGATGTGCTGAAAACCCCGCTGCGTCCGCGCCACAGGCAATCCCATCCACCAACTCGAACTTCACTCTGCAAGCGCCAGACTTCGCAATCCCCACCCCGAAGAAATCCGTTTGATCTTCACCCTCCCCGGTCCCGACAGTGTTCCCCTCCGGTCCCCTCACCTCACACTGCTGCGGGATGCCGGTTTGGGTTGCCTGGCACCGGAACGAGTACCATGCCCCGCCGAAACATCCTTTTTCGAGCTGGAATTCTTGACCCACGAAGGTACACGGGTTGTACCCGTCCGGGTATGCTTCGCTGTAGATGCTCTCACCGTCCTGGTTAACCAGCGCGAAGCCGGCGGAGAAGTTGTGTGTGCCTGTTTTGCCGCTGGTGCTGAAGGTTGAGCTGCTCCAAACGGCGACCACTTCCTGCCCGGCCAGGGCGGGGGTCGCGCTGAGGGTGGAGAGTAGGAGAGTTGTTGGGAGTTGCCAGCGCATTTTCAGCATGTCTTGCGCTTTGTGGAAGATAGAAGTTGAGGTTGAGGTTGAGGTTGAGGTATTTGAAAAAGGGCTGTGTTGGACTGCTCTAACTGAATGAATGATCTGAGAAGGTGAGGAGCGTTTGGGAGTCTCTGACGAGGGTATTTATACCTTCGCCGGTCGGTACATTGCACTTCGTTGCACCTCGTATCGTCGCTCTCAAAATGGCCCCCATCATATAGAGTGGAGACTGTAGAGCTGATCTCGGTTATGGTGATCGTCGGGTCACGGACAGCCCGACTGCACTGTATCAACAGAATTAGCGCAAACGAGGGCCTGGATACAACGTGCTCGCGGGGGCCATTTTCATGAGCTGCGAAACTAGCTACTAGGTAGAAGCCCATGAACTGGACTACGGAGTACTCTGCTTGCCTAACTCGGGGTCGCCGTGGTTTGGCGTATTGTTTGGTGTGGGGGCCGGGCGATCTGCTTTGGATTAAACACAGCCTACAAGGTCCAATTCTTGAACTACGGCCTCTTCGGGAAGGAGGCTTCAAGCGAAGCACTTTGCATTGTTGGATCGAGCAGGGATTTTAGGGGCAGAATAATAGCCGGGTTAGCCCATACGGATTCTTGGCTTTGAATGTCAATGTACAGACATATAACGAGGAAGGGAACAAGCTGTTCTGCTCGTGGAAGGGGTATCTAGTTTAAATACGTCATAAATATAATTCTGTTTCAAGGAAGTGGTCGAGAAAGACCGGCTATGAAATGTAAGCATCTGGACATGTCAGGCACCATGTGCAGAATATCATGCGTAGAGATCGGACTTCATATGCTTAGCTCCGAGCCTCAATCTGCAAGGTGATTCTTCAGTTTCCAATGTGCAGAATATTATGGGGAGAGGCTCGCCTTCGCATTTTGACTGCGCACTTAACTCCACATGGTGGCTCGGCAGGTGGTGTAACTGACGATTGTTCTTGGCGGGAGTCAACAGGTCGGGGACATTCGGTTCTGGTTATTTGGAATCTCGCCCCCAAACATGTCGGAACGATCCCTCTCTACAAGTCCAATTTATATGAATAACCGAATAAGAAACAGATTTTCCGTCATAATGACAGTCTTCGGTCACCAAGGGAAATCCTGAGCCGAGCACATTCCCTTCTCGGTGATAATATCGAAATGACTCTCTTATGTCCGCCTTCGGCCCGGGGGGCCAAAACGGATTTCGATGGCTGGAACGCATAGAGGGTTCCGACGCTAACTGAACACAGGCACAGACCAAGGCATCGCCCATGGTCAGACATAAGGTTCTTCCTCGATATAGTAAACACTCGACGATATTGTACGGTAGAAGCTTGTACAGGACAGTAAGACCATCTATCACTTCTAATGGTGCGTGATCTGGTGCATCTTTCGGAAGGCTTCAGTTCTCCCCAAACCTGTCGCAGAAAATCTGTGTCAAGATGAGCGAATTGAGGTCCAATCTGTCTGAGAGTCATCTTCTCGCCCTTGAGCGCAAGCAACTTCCATCTATCCCTTGCATTGAGCCTGCGATGCAAGTTTTTAGAATTTGGCCTTCGCGTGGGATGCAACAGGTTCTGATCATGTTCGCTGGGAACTTGAGTGGGGTGGGGGCCATAATACTTTGGCTTGAAAGAGTCATCATCCCCACCATCTTCTGCCTTGTGCTGCAACTCACTGCTGAAAGAGGGGGAATTGTGAATTTATCTCGCGCAGCAGTGATTTCTCCACCAATCTCATTTCCAGCGTCTTTCTCTGCCTCGGCAAACACATCATTCCTGCCTTCGTCTTCCACTGTAGCAGATTGATGGATGAAAGAAATAGGGACAGTGCATTCATCTTGTACAGCGTTGACATTCTCATCCACTCCGTCGCTAATGCAGATTATAGCCTGCTCACTAGAAATGGTTGGGGCTGGCAGAACCCGCTGCGAAATATAATTGAGTGGGAGCATTTTACCATCAACCTCAATCGGGCAGCCAGTATGTGAATCCAGTTTTTCGGTTTCATCACAGGTCTGGAGGTCATTCTCTTCGCTGAAATCGGAAGGTTCAAGAATTTCCGGATCAATAACGTCGAGTACGGGGGTGGTCGGCCGTGAGCAAAGCAGGGAATTTGCGGTGGAAGGATTAGATACCACTGAGCTGCATTTGCTGCTTGATGAGGAATCTTCGCTCCTATAGTAATACTCTTGAGGGTATTCCGCACTGAAGGAATTGGCGGTCGGGATCGGGATGAATATGTTGTCTGAAAGCAGAGCATCATGTTCCTGACGTGGAGGTGGATGGCGATCAAACCGCATTTTCTTGGACCGCTCCTCTCTTGGTTTCTGCGAAAAAAAAACTTGTACTTCAAGCCCGAGCCTTTCGTAATACCCTCGCACCCCCCAGGTCTCTAGCCATCACCTTGATTGCAAGGACAATAGCGTGGGTACCTCCGCTCTATTCCGAGCCCTCGGGCCAGACCGGACAACTGGATTCAGGTCATCCCTATCCGATTCTCCCGCTCCCCTATAATTCTGCACAGAATATAGGTGGCTCCAGGCTTGGCCTCCCAAAGCCAGTTCTCATTATATGCCAGAGTCAAGGGTTTGGCGATTCTGTTGCCGGGTGGCCAATACTCTGATGGGCTGGATTTGGTGAAGCAGAGCAACTCGTAGGAAGAAGTCGATGATCAAATCATTGGCGGGGACCCAACAAAGAGTCAGACTCAGGCGCTCCTCTGAGTTGTTCATTCATGACCACCAGGCAACAGGGCTTCAGCTTAAAGCTTACAAAACTGGAAGAGATTAGCGTGGCTCTTCATACTGCTCAGAGAAGTGCTAGGCTCAACTAGGGAAACAGACCGCTATCAGAGACGATTTAAGATTGTTCGGTAGCTCTTTTGCTCTAAAGGTACAGTGTACTAAGAGCAGCTCAGCTGCAGCTGGCGAGACTAGAAGGGCTTGTGTGGTACAAGCCTTCATGTACGGACACTTGCTTAGACGCCTTGAGACTTTAAGTGAGTGTAGAAAGGCAACTTGTGATTGGTCTGCTGTCACTCCTTTCTCCATCTTGGAGTAGTCTCAGTCACATCAGGCAGATCCTCGTCGTCTTGCGCTACTCTGCTACACGCATATGAACTAGTGGCTCTTTCAAAGATACACCAGGCTACTCGTCCCCTGCGCGACCGTCCCCTTGTGTACTGTATCATAATTAGACCCCGCAAGAGAGCGGCCGTTGGTTTTGGGTTCGCAGTAGGGCGCCTCCCCAGCAACAAACAGCGCCAACAGTATTTGCCGTCATGATTCTAGTGGCTCTATATATAGACTGTGCTTGACGAGGAAAAGTAGGAACCGACTGTTGCTTTGCATCACATGGTTAGTGTATCCACAGTGCAAGCCCTTGTTGACGAACATACCTAAGTCTGGTCGCTCTGGCTCTCTTGAGCTGGTATTCCTTGGAAGACTGTCTGGCGGCTGGCTTGGAAGCAAACTTTTGATCTGCTCTCGGGTGGTGGGTATGGCAAGAATGACCAGCGCAAGGATACACAACGTAAGAAGCAAGATGGCGAATGTCAGCCCGATCTTGAGGTCCAAATTGATCTGACGAGTCCATAAAACTGCAAGAGGGGGGGCTACTAAGCAAGGTAGTAGGACTGTAAGCACTAGCACGAGATAGCGCACTTGATAGAAAGCCCCGATGTAGTCAGAGAAAATAACATGGATAATCATCCTAGCGATAGGCTTGACTACCGCCTGGGTAATCATCCACGCAATAACAGCTGAATTCGCTACTCGTGCGCTTGGAGGCAGAGAGCTATGTTTTCTGACGGAGGTTAACACTTCTTGTTTCTTCCGTTGCATCCACGAACTGCGCACAACAAGTCGCAGGGTATATGTGGTTGCACTGAGTGAGAGGGCAAAAGCAACGAAGTAGGCCAGTGGCAGAGGCTGGGACAGTTCCCGGACCTGCATTGAAAATAGCGCGGCTGAAAAAGAAAGGGGAATGAAGAAGAACGCCAGTTCCGTCAAGCGGGTGATGCTCTCAGCCTCAAGAATTGCTCTCTGGCTTTCCATGAATTGAACTGCTCCTGTAATCGAATCAAGAGACCTGCTAAGATCCAGGATGATGTGCTCAAACTGGATTTTAACTTGAGCACTGGCTGTGCGGTGAGCTTCGTCTGCTGGAAACAGTTCTAGCAGGGCTCCCAAGCCCTGCTCAAGCTCGGACTTTAGATCAGGCACCTGCGACTGAATGTTGGCAATAAATGTCCGTAGGGCAAATATATCTTCGAGTTCAGCATTTTGTGGGACCACCGCCGTAACAATAGTACCTCGCACGTGGTGAAGTAGATAAAGCAAGCCCTGAGTATCTGAGACAATTATATGGAAAAGGCATTCCTCAAGTAACAGTTCATTTGGAATTGGGCGTTGAGCATAATCACGGAGGCATGATGTTGTGGATAACACAGTCTCAAGAATGAGCGAAGTGCGCTATCCGGTGTACTTTATATCAACTGGCTGGTCCTAATGTCTGGAGGGATTCGAGGTACCAGGCATTTATATAACGTAGAGATGTGGATTTCTGCCTCCAATGGGGCGATGCTAGGTTCTGTCTCATGCAAAGGATTGTGATGGATTGTGGTCCAGCGTTGTTGACGACATGTCGGAATTGGATCCGAGATTATAATCACTGTGATAATATTAGTAGCTGCGAAGCGTTCTTCGATCGTAACGCACCATGTCTGCGCCTATCCTTCTCGACGTGGTAGATGGACACCCGCTCTTCAATAGCTGTAATTCGGCCAGGCCGGAAGCCGGGAACCACGAGCTCGGATAAGTCCAACTCGGACCGGAACACGCTTGAATTGGGCAGGAACTGCTTTACCTGTACTTCACCTTTTTCTCCTCCGACCACTGGGTGTATTTGTGTGGACTACGTCTCCGTTCTCTTGCGTTTAGATCGACTACCGGGCTTCCGATAGGCTACAGGTCGATACCAGCGAGAGGAGAGATATGGCTTGCGAAGATTCCAAGTGTTCCAATGAGCGCTTCTGGGGGTTCCCCATAAGCTAACAGTAGGAGCTTGATTGCCCATGTGGTCAACGAAGAATTGAGGATCCAAGTCGAATGTCGCCCCTAATGGCGCGCAGATCCAGGGGATAATGTCCTCCATCAAAATGTATCTCGTGGCCACTCCATTGGCTTCTCCAGTAAGCCAGGCAGAAAGATCCCGTTGGGATGAGTTAGAATCCCAAGACTGGGATTCGTGAACGTGGAAATTTCCATTTTCTTCCAAATCGACGAGGGAAACGCTCACTTTCTCAGTAGAGTTTCCAGAGAGCTGGTCGTATCCGGGGAGAAATCGAGAAAGACGCACGATATTTGCGGTATAGTTGTCTATCTTGTTGGCCATTATCGTCGACTTCTTGCTTCGGTCTTCGCAGAAATCATGCTGGACTGGGTTCCAGCGTGCGTGAGGTTGAGATTGCACATGGACAACGCATCGTCCGGAGCGGAAAAACTCGGCAAAGCCCCGCCAAAGTATTCTCCAATAACGGCAAGCATGTAGCCTTTGTAGCCCTGACATGCCGCGTCCAAAATCATGTTTCCATATCGCCCCGCAGAAGCTGCAACAAAGGAGGCTTGGGAATCAGGCAAGTGTTCCGTTCTACTAACGATGACCAGTTAATATCGCGTAACATCCGTTGAACCTACGTGTTGTTCAAATCTAACGTCAGCATATGTATTGCAATGCACTCAATTAGGTCAACACTTTCTGGTGCGAAAATAGTTGATCAAACGGGGAAAGAGAGATGTGTTGGATGTCGTTGATTAATGGATAGGCACAAATGGAGGGAACGAAAAAAACACGGTTGATGGAACGGAGGAAAGTGGTGACCGATGAGAAAGTAACTGATTATAGGAATAATAATTCAGATTAACAGTAGATATCTGCACAGGTGGTTCTGGTGAAGTGGTCATTCGATGGTTAATAGCGATGGACCATTGACAGGCAGAGGAGAATGGCAGCCAAAGCTCGCCAAAAACAGATGAACACAATCTGCTGTTTAACCGTTGCCTCTGAAAATAGAGGGTGATTAAGGAATTGAATCGATTGGCCAGACACCACCATATCCCTGCACACCTTTCAGGTGAGTCATAATCACGTGCGTTGGTAATACCCCAGCACCCCCAGCTCGACGGCCAGAATTTTTTTCAACCCGCTAAGTCACTTATAGCCTCAGGCATCAAATGCCAAATCTTTGATGACCGGTTGAACCATCTCATGGCTCGCCCTTATCTCCGTTGAAACCGAACAGTTAGAAATTCTCCAGACAGATAATATTATGAGACCAGGAATATTAACAACTCTCAATTTCAGCCCAACACAAATATTAGCCTAGTGTTAAGATTTAATTGTTTAAATTTTGCAGTCTTGGATTATTCTCCGACAGTTATCATTCCCTCTCTCAAGTTTTGTGACCTGGTTCTCCACAGCGTTGTGATCGCACTACTGGCATAGGGAAGGGTTAAACGGGAAGGACGGTCACTCGTCGGGTAATCGTTCGCTGACGCTGCGAGCCAAGCAGTCAAGAGACCCACCCAAGCTTCGCATATTCTGTACGCTCCATAAGCACCCCTAGGTCCCACGATTGTGGGGATAAGACTTAGTTCTCTGTTAGCCCGACTATTCTATGATCCGCGCGATCCAGGCGGTCGCAACTTTAGAGAGGCTCAATGAACTGTACGATAAGCATACTTTCCTATACGATAAGCATACCGTCCTATGTATGCTAAGACAGACCAGATACCATGAGATATTCGGGAACTCAAAGCCTATCGCATATATGCCTTTTTAGTTTAGTGCATCCCGGTGCATGCTCAAGTTGACAGGCAAGCTGCAACCCTGAGGTCCGATCCGGTCTCTTCTTATGCGTAGTAATTTCGTTCAGTGCCAAGACGATAAACTTCTTCCGCATGCCTGCATGCCTGCGAAGAATCATTTAGAACTTGGCATCTGTCATCAGTGAAGGCTATGATGATGATGATGATGAATTCATTTGCCCGATGTAGCTTGCTCTAAATATATGCTGCTATGCGGGAGTGCTGTCAGGCCTGCCGACAGCTTGAAGGTGGTCGCCAGCCCACTGAAAGATTGTTTCCCTGGCCTGCAACGCAAGCCCCTGATTGGTCGCCCGGGAATGTATGCAAACATGACAAAATAGACAAAATAAACAAAAGAAATCCAAAAAGAACGTCGCTTCCCCTCTACCCACTCTCCTTTCCACAATCAGACTTCATTCTCTGATCTACTTCATCCTCCACCGCCTTCATCTGCGCAGCCCTCTGGGCCGTCGGCTGCCGCTCCTGCGCTCGCTTGCATCAAGGGAGTACAGTGGACCTGGCACTGCACTCCTAACGGGCACCATCCTTCTCCTTCCGTCACACTGTCCTGAGGGGTCATCCATTTTCGTCGCCTTTTTCCGTGCCGAGAGCCAATGAGTCAACTGCTTGAAACTGGTTTAAGAGACCTGTCCGGACCATGAATTCGGCCACAATTATGCGAGCCTCTGGCCGCGTCAGGAGCTCGTCGCGTCGCAGAGCAACTCCGCGGTCGGACAGAGCGTTTCTCATCCAGTTGCGCTCATCTTGGAGTAGTGGGCATTCAAGCAAGATATGATCGACGGTCTGGTTCCCCAGATTGCAACCACATCTCTCTGACTCGCGCCGATTGATGCGAGTCAAGTAGGCAGCGAGGCCAATTCGTCCAGTACGAAGCTGCATCAGAATGGACGCTGTCGCTTTCCGCAGGTCGGACCAGTATTCCAGGGTCTTCTTTGTTGGTCGTTCGACTAAGCGTTTCGTCGGTCGACCTGTTCTCTCTATAATCAGTGAAGGCTATCGCTGAAAGTCACCAAGGGGAGAAACTGCGAAAATTTGTTGAAGGGCAAGACAACAATCGGTCAAGGAATTTGTCCAGGGGGTAAGTCGGAAAGGAATTAATCCTAGGGAGTCGTTGAACGTAAATTCAGAGGTGCCGTTGAAAGGTTTATTTAGGAGGGTCTTTGAAAAGGTGTCAGTTCGACAAGCCGTTGAAGAGTATCGTTGGAAAAAAATAAAGAATAAAAAATAAAAAATAAAAAATAAAAAATAAGGCGGTTGCTAAAAAAGAAAATCTACATCATCGTTGGGAAGACAGATGTTTAGATGTCATTGCGGGAAAGAAATCAAGGCCGTCGTTGAAGAGCTTAATTGGACGGAGTCGTTGAGGTATTAAATCGAGTCGTGGAAGTATCAAACCTAGAATGTGTTGAAGGAATAGAAAAGGAGTATCATCGATGGAACTAACCGGGGAGGGGGATGTTGATGGGTTGTTGATGGGTTGTTGAAGAAAAAAATTTAGAGCGTCGTTGAAGGAATCAACGGAGGCGTTTGTTGGCAGAATTAGTTCAATAAAATAGTTGAACGAGTTGTCAAGGAACCCATGGAGGATTCAATTTTAGGGAGTCGTTGAAAAGAGTCGTTGAACAGATCAATTCTATGGACAAGTTAAAGAAACAATTTAAAAGACCGTTGAATAAATTAATTGGGGAAATAGTGAAATATTTAACAAAAACAATCTGAGGCAGTCGTTGAAAGGAGTGCCAAAAGGATGCGTTTGAGAGCATTCGTCGTGAAAGTCGTTGAAGTCGACCGTTGAAAGGCATCGTTAATGATTGACACCTCCTGGCATTATCTTTCCCAAGAAACCAGAATATCCGGGGACTAATTCTGACGAGGTAAGAAACCAATGCTCGGATTCAGAGATAGTCCTCTCGCTAGTACAACCCCGTAGATTTCTTTCATACGGCACGAATTTAGTTTCACCGTCTTTATTGCTAGATGCAAGTCTGGCTTTGCAGTTTGAAACCATGAGTTCGCGGTTCTCGATAGCATCGATAAAAAACTTGCATTTTCAGGATATCTCATCTGATGCTAGGGCATGTAAGGACCACCATCCTCCATCGAGAAGTCAGCGGATACGAGAAAGGCTTTGTGTCTGTGTCCTGCAACCCAAATAGAGGTCACAGTGTCGAAGGTAGGGCTCCGTCATTTTCCGGGAAATATTTCTGCCGGGGCTGTGATCGGCTGACATCAGCTCCGATCGACCACGGGCGCAGCAGGAGGATGAACAGCGGGGGCTTGCGAATGATGCAATTGAGACAATGATTCCAGAGGTGACTGTAGGTTTTGAATATATTTGAAGGACTGAATTCACTCGAGTATTGATGAGGCTAGCCTAGGTACCCCGAAATTATGATGTCGACGGATAGTAAAACCAGTAACTTGAAAGTCGGTATGAAAGGCCAAAGAGTGTTGAGTCGGTGGCCAATTTGACTTACGGATCACATGATACAATTCAACTTGATAAGATCACCTGATCTACACCCAATGGAGGTCAACAAACAGAACACTCTCTTCAACAAGATATTAACGTAATTCACAAGCGAGTCGATCACACAACCGAGTCGATCACACAACCGAGTCGATCAGCCAACTACAGTCATAATTTTGGTTTGCAAATATTACCACCACAACGCAATTAAATTAATAGCTACTGCTTCGGACATCTATTTATCTTATGCCCTATCACTCCACATCCACTGCATCTTGGTGGAGCCCGAGTTCGTTGCGTACTGGCCTGATTTGCGATCTCCACGGAGGTTGTAGCTTCGGCTTCAGCTGGCTGTTGGCTGGCCTGTATCAACGCACGCGCCTCTGTAGCACCTAATGCTGTATCATGAGCTATTTCACGAGTGGATCTTGATCGCTTTTGCTTTTTCTTTGTATTTGCAGCACGTAAGGCCCGGTTTTCTTCGGCTAAAAGCACTGCGCTATGCATAGCCATATGGCAGCCCTTAATCAGTTGATCAATGGCCGCTTCGGTGGGCGTAGGAGGGCTTTAAGATCGATATTTAACTAGTGACTTAACCGAAGATGCCTGCCGATGTAGCTGCTTAGCGTTGTGTGGTGTTAAAGGCATAAAATCGACTGAACAGTTGCTTCCACGACTTTGGGGTGGTGTTGGAGTTTTTAGCCGAATATTGATCTTCGAAAGAACTTGAGTACGATCCGATGGCACTAATCCTGTTGCTTTGAAGCCACTTTGTATAGTGGTATCTTTAAATGCCCGTAGACGGGCCTCAGGATATGCCGAAAGGAAGTCAAGCTTGTCGATATGGTTGATGCCATTCCGAGTTAGGCTTTCGACAAGCTCACCATATGCACGCTTTAGGAGGGCAAAGCAAGCCACGTCAAGTGGCTGGAGTAAATGCGAAGAATGCGCTGGCATGCAAATTGGTATAATATCATGTTCCGTGCAGATTTGATCGAATTTAGCCGTTAAATGACTGCCGTGGCCATCAAGTACTAGTAGTCGATATTTGCCCTTGGAGCGGCCTTTAATAGACGGAATAAAGTGATTCTTAAGCCAGTTAAGGCAAATATCATCAGTAGTCCATCCATTGCGCTTTTGTCGATTTTCCAGCCATCCGGAAGGTCATCAAACCACGATTCGATAAAGACTTTGCCCTTAAAGATGATATACGGTGGAAGGTGCCAACCAGCGGCGTTAATTGATTCCACCGAAGTCACTCACTCACGATTCCCAGGTTGTAGCATCGATCGTTTCCCATAATATTCGGCACGAGTGATCACTTTAGCGGTCGCAGTTAGGCCCATTGCGAAGCCAGTCTCATCAAAATTGAAGATATCCTCGTTGGCGATGTCGTACTTGGCTATAACTCGCTGTACAGAGTCGAACCACTCGCCAATGACAGCTGGGTCTTCGCATTGTGCCCTTTGGTAGTCGTATCGACGACTAAAGCGACTCGCGATCGTGTCTGCATGACGTTTGATGAAGTTTGGGACCCAATTAATGCCAACGGTCGGAGGAGGTGTAGATCCACGGCTTGCGAGTAGTAAGTTGGCCATATCTTTAGCCAGGCTTGAACGGGGAGGATTTCCACGTAGATCCATAGATAGTATCCATTCAATAAGCGATTCTTCTTCGAACTGGGTCAATTTATCACCATTTGCGCTTGATTCTTGTCGGTATTGCTGACCGCGAAGCCGGCTATAACGTGCCAAAGGGCACATCAAAACGGCGCGTAGCTTCACGAATAGAAGAGACTTCATGGTTTTTGATGGCTTTAACAGCAGGAGGATCCTACCTTCCTGCTCGACACGTTTTTGGGCATTTTGAGAGCGAATTGGTGGCATAGTGGGTGGTTGAATGTAGTGGAAGATTAAATGAGGGACGCGACCGCGTTGGCTGATCGACTCGGTTGCTTGATCTACTCGCTTGTGGATTACGTTAAGTTACAATGATAGCAGTGCCTACGCGCAGCGTAGGCACTGTTACATTCTGACCATGCCTTACGATACCAATTCCCCACCGATACCGACAAGTACTGTGGGGTTCCAAAAGTATTCGCACCTTGGTACTTCCTTGTTTCACCGCCATATTGCTACCGCCTACTAATTTAATACACGACACGCCAACACGTAAAATAAACGCGTGAAATCTGAAAGCTATTTAACCTTGCAGAGATGATGTCTCACTGGATACAAGATATTATTGATAACGAAGGGTGGTACACAAGCTATTAATTGTTCAGTATGGCATTAGCTACTGCGATCAAATTTAGTTTGTGAAGCATCACTGTTTAGCCGGCAGAATAAAAAGTGGATCTTAGGGGGTAGTGAAGTAACAGGGTGCAAATACTTGTGGAACATGACAGTACTCACGGAACACCACTGTATTTTGCAAGCCAAGGGAAACCAAGACGGATGGGCAATAGCCTTATCCACTTGTTCATATTCCACCTCGTATTTACGGCAACCCTATTTATCAGCCATTCGTGGTGCATGATACACAGCTGCAGCCTGCAGATCACTCTTGGAACCTCGGCGTTATTCTCCTATTTAAACTGGAGTTGCATTTGCACTTGTTTTTCCGCGCCGAAACATGTATTCAGTGTGCTCCCAGGAAACACCAACAATCCTGACAAGGAATAGCAACTACAGCCGACAACAATGGCTAGATCAAGAGATCCATCCAACAGAGGGACTTGTGGGCTCGTCATCCTGGGTCTTGTTGAGTTGATACTGATTCCGGTATTCCACCTGACTTCATATGGCGTAATGCTCCATCTGTCAAAACGGTTCTACGACGCTATTCAAGCCACTCCACAAGTCCTACATCCTCCATATGACCCTAATATCAAGCCGGTTGCGACCCTATCTATTGCTGCTGTATGTTTCCTCTAGAACCTTTGGGCAGTCCATCTTCTAACAAAAGAAACTTCGGTATTAGAATGCTATTGGCCTCGCATTCATCATCACAACATGGATTATGGCATGTACCTCCCTACGAAGGAAGAAATCATTCTGGATTGCGGTCACGTTCTCGCGGCTTGTACATGGCGCAGTTTTTACGGCAGCTGTTATCATCAAGACGTCCTTTATGCCTCGCCCACTCGGGTCTTGCGAGAAAGACTATCAATGGCCAAATGAGAGTGACGCCCCCCACGGTACAGACACCTTGTGGGAGGCCCTTCCGGACCATATCGAAACCTCTAAATCCAGGACTTCGGGAAAGACCGTGACTCGCTACATACACCCGTGCAATGACTTCATAATGCTATGGCACTATGAGATTGTTGTGATGTAAGTTCTCTTTAATGATCTGGCCCATAAAGAAGCATGGATCGCTAACTGTCTATATGATCCCCAGTGTTGCCCTTACGGTTGCGGCTGGTTTAGCATTATGGGAAATCAAGTATGTCAGCCGGACAAGAAAGGAGCTTAAATGGATCTACACCATTGACAAACGGTTGGAAAGGTTCTTTTGGCCGAGCAGATTCAAATATCAAGAGCCGGAAGTAGAGCTGTTATAGTTCAGAGGAAGATTCGTTGTTATTATTCTCATCTGAAAAACTTTAGGGTTTATATATAGGGCGATGATAGAGCGAACCCCTCTTGGATGTAACGTAATCCACTACCGAGCGGTCAACTACCACCGAGCGGTCAACCATCCCCACTACCACATTTTCAAAAGCAGGTAAAACCACCAAAACATCATTAATTCAAAAAACTACATATTAGGGCAACGGGTCATAATATGGCCAATCTGCCTGCATGCGCTACATGTAGGGGGTGCACGCTTCGCTGCATAAAATAGGTGGTTGAACGTGATATAGTTCTTGTTGTTTGAGCGAGTAGTTTGGAAACTATAAATACTCATATTATACTTAAATGAGGTAGTAGCATAGCCCCATGTGAAGGTGGCTTTGGGTCTTATGCTTTGCGGTAGTTAGGCGCCGCAGCCTCAATGACATGTGTGCACGAGTCCAGGCGTGCCCTCAACGGTTGAATTCTGCTGTCATGGTGATGTTTGCGTGGAAGAGTCAGACCACAAAGTACCCCACCTAGAAAGCAACTGTCGCAGCTAGCTGATATAGTATGGCATTGTATGCAAGAATGGGGCTAATCTACCAAGGGGAACCAATCCAAAAAGATAGGATGAATTAATTGAAGAACAGAAGAAAAGAGCGGATGCTGCGAGGACACGTTAGGGTGTCCTTGCTTACATGAGTAGGGTGAGGGGTTGAACCTCCCGATCTCGGAGTGTCGAGAATCCCCTAGTACAAATGAAGATATCACGACACAAACGGAACTAAACTATTTCGGGTGCTACCCCACTATCCTCGACAAAAGGATACGGTCCTTATCTGCGCAATTATAATTGCGGCTAACTACTCCGCAGACGTGCAGGTAATACAGCCCTCTCCTTGTCCCCTTATCAATGAACAGCACAACAGTATCTCCGGCTATTAAACATGACTGCTTTCCAGGCAGCCATAAAGTATCTTATTTGCATCAATTCAGCCGTTGGGTCTCGTCAGGGAACCGAATCTCCCGCTCGCGCTGAACCGGGACCTGGGTGGCACTGCGCGAGTCGACCTCAATATGGCTCGCGCGACTCGGTACGACAGCTGCCTGCAATGAATCAACCGAGGTATTTGTCTCCGAATGTGGGTGACGAAGGTCCAACGGGCGCGATATTACGCTAGTATGTTGAACGTGCCTGGACTCAAGGTCGCGACGCTCTCTAATAAGGTACTTGCCCAGAACCGGGATCCTGCGCCGAGCTTCCACCGCGCGCGGCTCATCGCTCAGAGTCTCGCTCAGTACCCGGCCAAAGGCCCGAGGCGCGAGGTATCCCGCCTTTCCCAGAGGGATACTTAGCCCATGGACGACCTTACGCAGGTTAGCTGTTCCGGTTGCTAACAGAGATGAATAGGGGCGACTTACGATACTACAGACTGTGAGGAACCAGACGACGACTCGAATTGTTTCACCAAGGTCCTTGACATCGCTTCGAGGGACACCGTCCACGTCACTCAAATGTTCCTCGATATACTCCATGCTCACAAACAGGTAGAAGATGGCAGAGACGCCGATGGGTCCAAAGAACCCCACGAAAATTGCCTGTCTGATCTCTTTAATCTGGTGAATCCACTTGTGCATGCTGAACACCCAAGGCAGCCGTCGCAGGAGAAGAACCAGGAGACCAAGAACTACGAGGCGCCAAGTAGAGATAACATTGTTATCACCGAAAAGGTCCCACGGTAGGTAGGCGCCGTACCACAAGAAGATAGTGACGTTCAGGAGCATGTCGATTGTCGGCTGAAGGGAGTCATCCTTGGTCTGCAGCCTGAACCAATCATCCCATGTAAATGTATTTCCCGCGATGAAGCAGGCAAGGACATCGTCGGTACCAACAAGGCCACACGTACCCAAGACGAAAAGAGCGAGGGCAATGGCAAAGACGAGAAAACTCTCGCGGTCCACGTAGTTGCGCTCTTCTGCCCAGCGCAGCAACTTCTTGCCTACCCAGCCCACCACGGCGCCATACAGGACGCTGAGAACAATCGTGTATCCCCAGGTGAAGCCGAACCACAGGCCCATGGCATCGCCAGCACCACCAGATGCGGCACCTGAGCCCACATACTTGATGAGATAAAGTGCAAAGAAGAGGAAAGGGTAGCCGAGCCCGTCGTTGGTGCCCGACTCGGCAATGATGAGATTCTGAAGTTCTTTGGGGATATTATGGTCTGCGAACTTACCTTTAACTATAACGGCGGACAGCACGGGATCAGTTGGCGTTACACATGCGCCGACGGCGAGTGCGTGCAGGAAGCTCGGCGTCCTCGCAAAAGCCCAGACTAGCAGGCTCGTGGCTATCCACATAGCCGTCATGCCGGGGCCGACGAGCAGCAGCACCGACTTCCATTCCGTCTTGAGGTATCTGCTGGGGAGCTGTACGCCAGCGAGAACCAACTGGACGCCCAGAACCAGTCTGGAGAAATTGAGCGTGATGGCGTTCAGATTGTCGCGGCACTCGATGACTGAGACTCCTTTTTGGTTGCACTCGGCATAGTCCCTCGGGCGGATGAAGTTTGCCCCATTTGGTCCAAAGGCGACGCCCACTAAGAGCGAAATAACTTGATTTTTCTCTCGAGTCAGTGACCCTCAACCCAGCCATAGGATATTTTACTACGGAAGAGCAACGGCGACTGGCCTGGCAATCAGCGGAGGAGCCGGAACTCACGAGCTTCAGAGAGAGAATAATTCTCCTTTAGGAGATACGACACGAGGCCAAAGAGAGAGACGAAGCCGCCCAGTACGGCAACTAGGATATTGAAGTTGGAGAGCTGGAGGGGAACCGCCCAAATGTCATGCACCATCCCCGCCAAATAAGGTATCAGGAGCAGAGGTCAGTGGCGACGATGATGATGCGGGAAAGGTTCAGCCGAAATAGGGACCACCGCTGGCTTTCGTCAAGGACGGTGTCGACGACTAATGGAGAACGATCTGTCGACGCGGAGGAACGGTGAGACTCGTCGGTCGCACACCGATGCAAAGAAGCGAAAGCGGGGGAAGCAGGACTGTGGCGCACCTAGAAGTGGAATTACCACATGCCGATCTCCAACACTTGGCATCTGTACGACAAACTGAGAACGGCCTGACCCTGCGGCGCCTCCCCATACGCAGCCCGGGCCCAGGCTATCAACATAGATACTGCAGTTAGACCTGCTTTCATTAAGCCTCCAAGTGATCCGTCTTGTGTCTATGCAAGATCTCTGACCGGGTAGTTCGGCTGATCCCAGGTGCGTCTCTTCGTTTGAATCCTTGTAGTTTTCGCCCTTGCTGCAGTCTCAACTCCACTACTGAGGCACATAAAACCGATCGCAGTGAATCCTGAACGACAACAGTATCCATCGAGGCTGTAAGACCATTTCCTTTTCGCGGATGCATTTTCCCGAGGATCCAAAACCAGCGTAGAGCAATGAGTAGCAGGTACAGTAATTCCCCCTTGATCGCCCCGCAAAATCGTGCTTATGTCTTGTCATAGCCGTCACACCTATCTCGCAATGCTCATGTGGTATAACCACATAGCCCTCACCTTTGCAGTTGCTTTTTACGCGTACTTTGCTGCCTTCAGCCGCTTCACCGGTAGTCGCTCCAATCCGCGCCTCTACACGTACCAAATCTCCAGCACTGGCGATAAGGCATCTTACCGCTTCGCGCCATTCCTCGAAATGACCCTCGCTACTCTCATACTTTTTCAGAGGACCCGGACAATTGCACTATTCTGCTACGGCGTCTTTCATGGCTTAGGTATCATATTACGTCTCAGGAAGATCAACGATGTAGGACCAGATGTTGCTTTTCAGGGTATTATAGGTGTGGCGTACTGGAGCTGCTCGGTTCTTGAAAGTACCTAGTACAATGTCCGTTCAGAGGCGGCAGAGGCTCAGCCTTGTCAAGTTATTGTCTACCATGTAACGGGCCAGGGCCCAGTTGGCCATCCCGTGCCAGCACCTTTCAGCATTGTTGTACCACTCCCCACAGTTAACCCATTGGCCAGATGGCCCCATTTCGAGAACTGCTATGATGATTTGCGCAAGCTAGTACCGAGATTATTCTCCCAAAGCCACCCTTCATTCGTGGCATGATACAACGCAAGCCTCCAACCATGTCTCAAATGCTGATGCAGCTAAATGCAGCAAAAGAACGATAATATATCCGTCGGCAGCTTGAGACATTTCAGAGTTGTCCGTGCATTAAGAGGAGGGCCAGTTCCAAGTGGTCTAAAAAAGTCCTCGGCATAAGGACAAAGAGCAGAATGTCTCCAGGAGCTGCGCGTGTTTTGTTACGAAACCTGTAGCCGTCAACTATTTGAGTGGCCGCAATTTGCCAATGGGCTACGAGAGTAATGGCTAAACAAACTGGCCCAGGATCTCCCGGGAAATTGGGTTTTAGGGTTGATAGGATTGAGCTCCGAGTCATTGTTTTTCACGACGCTCAAGAGCTATACTGTAACAAGTCTACTGCACAGCAAAGAAAGCGATCAATGGTCGGGCTTATCCATGCACAAAATTAAGCTGATCCTATGACTCAACCTATTGGCTCGAGACCACCATGATTGGAGACCTCGACACTCCCGGACAATCGGCATCTAATCTCTCAGAACCCAAAACCGTACTTAATTGTCTAACAGAAGAATAGACTAGTTGATAGATACCTCGCTAAACTACCCCAGAGTCGGCATCTGTACATGTTTCAATCTCCTGTAGCCACTGAGAACGAAGAACCATTTGCATCCTAGTCTGGAGTAAGTCCTCGAGGAAGAACTGCCGTCTCCTCCAACACCTACACCAGATCACCGAGACGTGGGAGAAACGGCATGCATCAAGGTTCGCGCCCGCTAAATACGGTCTCATGCATATGTACCGCACGCGAGGCAGTGTCCCTGCAGAGGATCTCGATGCCGGCCTTGAGTTACGCGGAGAGACAATACGTCCAACAAGAACTCTCCGCTACCTCGTCGCCCCTGGTTGGATCTCTGGCCGAGACTTCCTCATCGGTCTAGCCATCATTCAAGCCTTCCCAGGACCAAATTTTAACTTCGCTGTCTTCCTCGGTGCCTTGGCCCTGCAACCAACGCAGTTCCCTACGGTATTTGGCGCATTCCTCGGCTGGTTAGGAGTCTTCGTGCCGGGTCTTGCCCTGGCTGTTGCGTTCCAGAGTTTTTGGAGCGTGCTGCGGAGGAAGAAGTTTGTCATTCACATTTTGAGAGGAGTAAACGCTACTGCAATTGGGTTGGTGTACGGCTGTCTACCGGTTGTGGGAGATTGGTTATTTGACATCCCGGAATAGCGCTGGACAGAGTCTTGCTAGAGAGCCATGGTGGGTGGTTGTCACTACCATCTCCTATGCCGGCAATGCGTGGTTTAAGGTGCCTCCGGCTGTGTCTATTGTTATTGGTGCTATCCTGGGTTTGTGTTGGTACGGGGCTGTGGGCCGATAAATATTCTTACTGGGTTCCGTATTGAAGATAAACATCTTCAGGTGCGATGGAGTTCTCTTGGGTGGGTGCATATTGTTTCTTGCTCTGATCATTGTATACGGTAGTAGCCCTGGTACCGGTTTCCAACTTTGAAGCGGAACATCAACAATGACACAATGAGAAGCCGCAGACGATCTGGGGGATTCTCAGAGATAATTATTCAGCAGATGGAAATTCTACCTGAGAAAATGTCGAGAAGCCATCCTGTTGGCGCAGAGGGTTGGAACGATGTCCAGGATTCTTTTTTTTTTTTAGTATTGATGGGCTTGTGAAAAGGGAGGGCTGGACTCATCCCGTAACGTTTGGGGCTGCTTCTAAATATTTCGCTAACTCACGGGAACTGGGACTCAATCGCATGAAAGGCAAAGAAAGGGAGAATCTCAACAAATAGACTAGTTGGGCCAACAGTCAAAGATGAGCTCAGGCTGAGAAAATTGGAATGGGATTATGGCTGGCAATATCTGCACTGATCACGGTGCCAATACGCCCACCAGGAACTTTTCAGGGATTTTGAAGAGCTTCCATACACACCTGTGAGTGCCGCTGGCACTTCTAATCAGCAAGTGGGCCTTCGAAGGATCATATGTAATAGCCACTTAAGCCAAACTGGGAAGCACCACGCAATAGATCACGGACATTGCTTGATCAGGTTACAAGGAGAGTCCAACAAATTTCCGTGGAGACTCGCATTGTTTCTCGTCTCGTACCCGACACCCGACTAATCCGGACTGGGATGTCCGGTAAGATTCACACCAATTGTAAAGGAAATGGATTACGGCTAGGCCCTAACAAAGTTAAACTGTTTAAGTTACGTTCTGCGGAAGAATATTTGAGTCTCCGAAGGGGAATCTGTTTTCGACTTTCACTGTGGTGACCGATGACAGCATACGTAAGTTCAAGTAACGTCACAACAATAAATACAACAATGGAAGCAGGCGTATGATAAACGATGCTTATTGATCGGACCGGATGGTCGACGACCGCTGCACCACGGCACTGCCGTTTGCTGCAGGCTGCAAGCTCGTCGACAGACCAGCATCCCGGGACTGCGACACGGTGCGCGACTGCTGGCGCCTCATAGATTCACCGCCACTGAGATTCGAGCCACGGCAGCGCAAGCGATGTTGTGCATCAGCGGCCTCCTTTTTGTTGAGAGAATCGGATGGTAGAAGCACGGCACGATCCAGCGAGTAGGGCAGGCCACGGTGGCGGCCACGGATCTGCATAGAAACGATCACCAACTTGGAGAAGGTGTTAAACTGCGCAGAGAAAGACGTATTGTAGCCGGGATAGCCAAAGGAGAGGCCCACGGTGCCGTAGGCAGACACAATTTCGAACAAGACCGGGAACAGCTGGAAGTTCACATCGCCAATCTGAAGTCGATCCAATTCCGCGATAGCGATGACAAACAGACCCAAGAACACATACCACAAGTCGAAACTCAGTTGGCGCCGCAAGTGGTGTCCAATATAACTAGGGGTAGTCTGAGCTTCCTCGTCATTCTCCTCAACCCCCTGGCTGTAAACACCTAAGCTTTTCTCCTCGTACACGTTCGTGCGCCGCATGGAGATAGCAACGGGGTACACGGAGATGTACATCATGATCAAGTATGAAACCTGGACGGCTGGGTGAAGGTCCGCCAGACTCACAACCCCGAAACCAGCAGTTCGTGTGCAGGATGCCTGGAATAGCCCATCAAGGACTCGAACCCCAGGAGGAAGATTCGTCACTGTTGGGTCGTGTAGCTGTAGATGTAGTGTTAGCTGAAGACCACGATGGCCCGAAGACCGGGAGACACCCACATCCAGGACAATGAAAAAAATAACATCGATGCCGTTCAGAGCCACGAGAATTGCAAACAACCACCAAGTAGCATTGCGAGGGAAAAGAAGGGTGAAGCACCGACGTGGGTGATCAAGGAGGAACTTAAGCTCTTCGCATAGGGCGGACCCTTGCCGTGCAAACTTCGAGAGAACCCAGATCATCAACCGAAGCATACAAGGAAACCCGGTGTTGCCGATGAGAATGAGGAACGTCATGAGCAGCAAAGGAAAGACAGCTGTTGAGAATGAAAGCATCGAATCTGGCGTCAGGGTGAACCCCAGATCGTTGAAGCCCGAGGCAGCGGTCCAGACACCCCACCAGGGCCGCCCAAGTCCATCTTCGATGACAATCTTGCCCCAGCGTTCGACAGTCATGATCCAGGGAACCATGCATACCAGGGCAAGAATATGGAATCCAACATAGTAGGAGATCAAGACGACGGCCAGGGTTTTCAAGGCGCGGTATTCAATGCCACCTAGCTCGTCGCGTTGTTCCTCCGTCAGATCAACGAAGTTGGAGTTTCGGGCCACTGTAGCGTTCCAACTGAGATAGGGCTGGGTAGGACGATCTCTCTCTTGAGTCAGAGATCTCCAGAGCCCTCGAAAGGTGTTTCTTGTAGTTACCGGTCCCAACCCGGTCGTCTCGTTCGCTTCTTTGGTGTCACGGACGGTAGGCTGTGTGTCCAGGCGAGAGAAAGAGGACCCGTGCGTGCGACACCTCGGCATGTCTGGCTCGTTGATGGTAATATGTTGCCCTTCCAGGGCGCCAATAAAATGGGTCTTGTCCGAGCGCATAGGACTCCGAGGTTGGGCTTGCTCAGCCATGTCTTTGTCCTCTTCATCCAAAGCCTCTGGAACTCCACCACGATCGTATTCGCGAGGACTGGGGATGCGCAGAGCTCCTTTGCTCCTCCGCTGGTTTTCGAGGAAAGCAATGTGATGTTCAGGACCGAACTGTGTGGGCACCCTCAAGCCGCCTATCCCAAAACGATCTCCGTCACGGTTGTGCTTCCCCTCATCTGTGCTTGGCTGGCCATTGGGTCCTTTTCTATCAGCTGCGTTGGCCTCTGAGGGCACATCATCCTGCTCGTGCGTTTGCCCCGCGGGGTCAGGCAGTCGATAGCCCCGTGCATCTCCAGAAGTGTCCCGCAACACCACGATGGACCGGCCGCCGACTCCACATTCCGCGCGATTGATTTCCTGGGTATCTTTCTCTCGGGTGGTCGTATCCATGCGTGAGCGGGTGGAGCGCAACGCGCGTGCATCCCGGACCACGTGCTGAAACCGCTTCTCGAACCAGTACAACCGGACGAACACCAGCGCGCTATGGATGAAGATAGGAGTGCATATCATGCAGATTATATAGAGGGTGATCTGCTGATACAGTCGGAGTTTATTCAGATCGACAGTATTCAGCCCGCTCTGGGTAGCGGCACCAGCCGAGAGGAAGAGGGCGTCGACGTAGGCGATTTCGCTCCCGGGGTAGATGATCACGGAGCTGATGATCGCACAGGAGATGATGTAGACGTAATGTATGAAAATGAAATTCAGATGCAGCTCGTTCACCAGTGGGACGCGCTGCTTGATGATGTTTGCTTGGCGCAAGAAAGCTGACCAACGACCAGTGAAAGCCGAAAACAATGTTCGCGGACACAGACGGCGAAGCCGTCGTTCCCAGGTAGAAGCCACAGTCCGCGCAGTCCACGGCGATGAAGTGGCCGGGAGAAATTGGGAGTGGATAGAGGGAAATTTTTCGGCCCTGTGCAGGGAATCGTCATGATGGTCAGCCGCTCGACCCTAGTACATCTGGGAGGGGATCCAATCCACTTGGGGTGATTTCCAAGACTGGGCATACATTTGCGCCGCCGATCGCAGGAGTCGGGAAAGTCAGACAGAAAGAGGAGCATGAGCAACGCCACCATTAGTCGCGTGCCAATGTGCGATGAAGTAAAGACATAATCGGGGACATCGACGGAGAGGGGGAAGAGGGGATTCGAGGTGTAGTTACGACACCTCCCACGCCAGAAAAGGGGGATATGGAAATCGGAAAAGAACCTGCCAAGCCAAAAAAAATACGCAAACGTGCGGAGGCATAGCGGCAGTGTGTAAATTACGGTAACCTGCCAAAATCTTTCACCGTCGATGGCTGGATGTGAAATTTATTCTTGTGCTATCTCTACGTGTCGTGTTTGAATTTAATTAGAGTGATAATCAGCCTCTGCCCACTGCAGCAGCAGCTCCTTGCCCACCCAGCCAACCCCAGCGCCGTACAAGACGTTGAGGAATATTGTGCATTCCTGCATTTCCAGGTGAATCCGAGCCGAACCGCAGGCCTATGGCAGCGCCGGCACCGCCAGACGCGGCGTCTGAGCCCACGTACTTGACGAGGTAGAGCGAAAAGGAGAGAATGTGTGGCCGAGCCCGTCATTGGCGCCCGACCCCGCAATGATCAGATCCTGGAGGTCCCCGGGGACGTTGTCATCCGCAAACTTTCCCGTGACAATGAGAACAGAGAGCAGGGACCGGTGGGCGTGCACATGTGCCGACGGCCATGGCGCCGAGCGCGCCCCGGAAGCGGAACTCACGGGGTGCCGTCAAAAACGTGGTCAGGAATGGCTGCCAATACCTAGTCCGACCGTGCACTCATCCGTGTTCCCACTGGGAGCTTCGACCAGAGAACGAGTACGAGGTACGATAGTGTTTAATGCCAAGCGGAATGGACCAGCCAAGCGGAATGGACCATCCAATCTAACGGTGCATCACAAAAGATAATCCATCTAAAGAAATCCTTGGACTGGCACACCGTTAAAAGTTTCTAGTTTTCTACTATTCCAAGGGTAGACTAAGCCGCCCCGCATATACCCACTTCAATGAGGCATAAATCTAATCTGATAGGACTTCAAAAGTAGCGAGTCCAATTTGGTATAGCGTGTTGAACGAAAAGCCACCTACGTGTAAATCCAAATTTCCTAACCAACCCTTGATTCTTTTTCTTCCTCCGTGTTTAAATTTTGCTTCATTGCCAGCGCATGAGACATCGCAAGCACGTCCGCTAGGTGTGTGGAGTATCTGGCTCCGCGTTCGTCATTCGTGCTGGTGGGGTCATTCCTTCGGAGCTTGCACTTGGAAGACACTTCGACCAAGTTTGATCAGCGGTTCCGATAGAGCATGGAGGCAGACGCACGTCTAGACACACCTCCAGGCCCAGCTACAGCTACAGCTACAGCGCGCCCACCGGCTCACCAGGATTCAATTTCAGAGACGGATCAGTCAACATGGAAGAGATTCCGGAGCCAATTCAATCCGCGTCCAATCCAGGATGACAAACCTCGGACCTGGTGGTTTGCGTCGACAGCCATCCCACTAATCGCCGCGGCCACCGCACCTTTTGCCAATGTGATGTCGATTGTGGCTCTGGCCATGCCTTGGAGAAGTACGATACATTACGACAAGACCGGTAATGACGGGCTCCCGCTTCAAGTCCCATATGATGATCTCACGTGGTATGGGTGGAAGGTACGAGAGAGCCATATTCATGCTAATATCTGAATTCTAGGTCTGTGGCACTCAATGCGACTTCCCTCGCCTGCGGCGTAATAGGGAATATCTTTCTTTTGTGCAATTTCACTCAAGCGGTGCGATACATCGTCGCACTGCCCGTATCTATCGTACTTTGGTGGCTAGCAACGGGGATTGTGAGTTGAATGAACATTGGAATTGACTTATTGTCTATGAACACTGACTCCTTTAGTTGATCGGAATCACATCGGCCGTCCACATCTACGCGCCCCCCGCTCTTCCTCATCAGTTATACACCACCGCATTCTATTTTGCCGTCATAGCAGCGTGTCTTTATTTTTTCAACACTCTGATTCTGACGATCAATCTCCTCGGTTATTTACTGGGCCACTACCCGCAGCACTTCGCGCTTTCCAACAGTCAGCGAACTCTGATTCTGCAGACCACTGCATTAGCCGTATGGCTGATAGTGGGAGCAGCCATCTTCCAGAAACTCATTGGTATCTCATTTTCAGACGCTTTATACTTCAGTGATATTACGATCCTCACTCTCGGATTCGGCGACATTCTGGCCAAGACTCCCGTGGCTCGTGGAATTATCTTCCCCTATGCCGTCTTTGGCATCGTGATGCTCGGTCTCGTCATCGGAAGTATGAACCAGTTCTTCGGTGAAATAGAAGTTGACAACGTCGTGCGGAAAAGAATCGATCGGAAACGAAAAGCCTTGGTCGAAACTTCCCCTATCTCGGAAAATGTCCATTCCCATGACCAGAATACCGTGAATATTCATTCAGAAACATCAGAGAGCGCATCCCCGTCAAAACAAAGCGAAGAAACCTTCACCAACACCTCTACGACCGCATTTTCTCACATTGTGTTAGGCCAACGAAGAAAACAGGTCTCGAGTGAAGAGAAAGACCGATTTCGTGCAATGCGTACTATCCAGAAAGAGGTCGCCAGTTTCCGTCGCTGGTTCACCCTTATCCAATGCCTGATCTCATTCGCAATTGTCTGGACAATTGGCGCGCTGGTCTTCTGCACTTTACAGCCTGAGCTGACTTACTTTGACGCCTTGTATTTCAACTTCGTCTGTCTCTTGTCTATTGGATACGGCGATATCACTCCAAACACAAACTCAGCTCGGGCTTTCTTTGTTCTTTGGTCACTGATAGCTGTCCCGACTATGACCACTCTCATCTCCGTGATGAGCGACACGTTCATTTCCGCATTCCAACGCGCGACGAACATGCTCGCGGGATGGTCGAACCTCTCCAAGTCCCCTCTAAAGCACTCACGGTTTATGAGAATCCCTCTCGTTCTGAACATCGGCTGGACTCGCGAGGCTGAACAGAATAGTGACATCTCCGAATCTGCTGATGAAGAACAAGTCAAGTCTTCCTTGTGGTCGCAGCAAGAACGACCGTTTCCGTCCTCGGCTAAACCGGGCATAGAGTGGAGACCATCGGACATGGACGTCATCCAGAAATTGACATATGCCATTCGTCGGGTAACTCAAGATGCATTAGATGGTGGAAATCAGTACAGTTATGAAGAATGGGCGGAATTCATGCAGATGATTCAGCTCAGCCATTCTCGTCCAGGTGAACTGAACATGGACAAGGATGAGTATGGAAGATTACACTGGGACTGGATTGGGGAATGGACACCGATGATGTCCAAGCAATCGGAGTCTGAGTGGATCCTGGATCGTTTGTGTGAGAGCATGATTCGGTGTAGCAGCATGCACGGCAAAAGATGTCCCCTCCAGAACGAAGAGATCGATAGGGAAAGACACGAGTATGGCTTGACGAAAGAGGCGGATATTGGTTCCCAAGAGGGGAATAATTCGTAGCCTCTTACGCTTTTAATATTGTTCACCAGATTGCAAGTATTATCTTGTATATATTGAACCTGTCAATGCGCGACATGAATGAACTTGGTCTCCTTAGGCTTTAGAATACACTACGTTCTTATAACTCGATAAAAACCACTATCAACAGGAGTCGCCCTTCATATCCATTAGCAGCTGTTTTACTGAACCGAGACGTTTTGAAACACGTCGATCAACGGGACCGAACTTAACCTCGCGGATTCGGCCAAGGTTGGTACTATCCCATTCCAGTGCCTCCTAATCCAGACAATGATCGACATGGTTTTGTTGTGGCCGCATATCCGATTTCGGTCGAATGACAGGAAGCTCTCCTATAGTAAGGGCGTACTCCTTGGAGTTCGGCAACAGGTACATCTGCAAGAGATTTTCTTCTGGATCACAGCGCAGATAACCAAATACTATACAAGTCCGGTCTGAGAATTTGTAGGTGGCGTTTATCTCAACATCTGCTTTGGGTATGCATGGTCCTCCATCTCGGCAAAAAGGGGGAATTACTGCACTTCTCATGGTCATCACGCATATCGTTCCCGCTGGAATGATGTCTTAGGATTACCGCAGCGTGGACATCTCTAGGTATCAAAGTGAAGGGGAGGAGCGCATGGTCTGTTGTGCGTGGCATGGATGGATGAATGCTATGTCTTAGGATTTCGGGTCAGGACTTTGGTACTTCGAGAGTCTGTCAGGTGAACGTGCTTTCCAAATTTGATCTTGAAAGTATTTCATTGTAGAGGTACTTTGTATGTGCTCTTTGCTTGCAAGATGGAATGAAATGGTGGACCCAGGTCAGTCACTCGAGACTTGGCCGCGACCGAATTGGACGCTGATAAGGCGAGCAAAAGATGCACAAGTGAAAATTTAAAAAGACTATGAAACCTAGACTTGGACATTGTCTATCCAATGTGCAATGTGGGAAGTGTCGTTTGTAATATGGTCCGGAAGACGTGCTTGGCAGGCAGTCGTCCAAGGTAATTTGTCCTACTCTCATAGGGCTGGACTAGGCGAGCTCTCATGTGCTTCATGCGCCCCAGCCACGGGGCTATGTACAGCCAGATTAACCGGTCTCTCCGGTTTGTCGGTCAAGCCCACGCCTGGCTGGAGCTGACGAGACGGCGAGCCGGAACGGATCACCGAGCGGCGCTTGCGGGTACGGTTAGAGCCTGCTCCTTCGATATGGGGAGTTTCAGTGCTATTGGTGTGGTGGATGGCTGAGATGGGGAGGGGTCGGGTTCGTCGACTGTGCCGGTACTGATGGCACCGGAGATTGTGCGTGGAAGGTCGTAGCCGGCTTTGCCGACTGGGACTGAGAGACCGTGGATGATCTGGGAAGTTTGCTAGAGATTGTAGCTAAAAGGAAGGGAGGGGGAGAGGTGAGCTCACAATACTACACATAACCAAGAGCCACACTACAATTCAGACAGCGTCCATGACTTGCTGCGCATCCTCTCGCACTTTGCCGTCGACTGTGATCTCCTTGAGGAATTCCTGGCTGATCTAGAGATAAAAGATGGCGCCGACGCCGATTGGACCGAAGAATCGACAAAGGCGGCTTGTGCAAGATGTTCGATCTGATGGATGTACTTATGCATCGCGAAGATGATCAGCATACGGCGGACTAAGAGGATCAGGATGCCCAGGAATATGAGTCGATAAATCGAGATGATGTTGTTGTACGGGAAGGACGACCACGGACACACTGCACCAAACCAAACCACACGAAGACAGACAAGTTGAGAAGCATATCATTGTCGGCTGGAGTAAGTCGTCCATGGTTTCGAGGCGGAACCAATCACTATCATGGTCGGGTTTGGACCCCTGTGTCAGCGGGTGCAACTTACTCCTGCCTGAAAACATTCCAGCGATGAAACACGCGAGGAGGTCGTCGGTGCCAATGAGACCGCAGGTGCCCACGATACAAAGCTGTGCTAGGTATCAGCAAGACGCCATCTGCCATGTCTACATTATCACTCACCGCGAGGGCAATGGCAAACACCAGGAAACTTTCCCGGTCGACATAGCGCTTCTCCTCTGCCTAGTGAAGCAGCTTCCGCGACAGCCAGCCAACTGCGGCGCCATAAACAACGCTCAAGATGATGGTGTACACCCAAGTCTCGTAGAACCACAGTCCCATGGCTTTTCCCGCGCCACCGCTGAAGCCCTCGCCACCCATTCCTATGTACTTCAACTGGTAGATGCCAAAGAACAGAAGTGCAGGGTGATGGCTTCGAGGTTCGGCTCGGAGTGCATGGCATACTCCTCGGGCCGTATGAAATTGGCTGCATGTGGTGAGAATGCCACACCGGCCAGCAAGGAGATCACTTGTCACGTCAGAACACCCTATGAGGTACATGGAAATACAGGGGCACGGACACGCTTCAGAGAGATAGAATCGCTCCTTGCATAGGTAGGAGACCAAACCGAACAAGGATATAAAGCCTCCAAGTGTGGCGCAGACAATGTTAAAGTTGATCAAGGCCAGCGTCGGCATTTTGCGATCTGTGTGGTGGATGCACCACTCACGATGATAGGCACAGTCACAATCAAACCATTCACAGCGGAATCAGAAATTCCGATTCTCTCATCGCAATGTAGAGTCGATCTGCGGCCGGGCGGATCAGGGAGCGGAATATTGAAGCGAATGTTATTCAACCATAGTAGTGAGACCGATGTATGATGAGATGAGTTAGATCATAAGTAGAGAGCGGGAGGACACGCTGCACAACAGGACGAGTGAAGGCGGGGCCTAATACAAGAAAGAGAAAGAGAGAGAGGGGGATGTTTGTTGATCGACAAAGTCATAAAAAGTGGGCTCAATGTGGGCATTCGCGAATTACGGCATCCCACAGCGGCCTTGGGGAAAGTGCTTAATATAATGCAGTTTTTGACTGGCAGAGTCCGACACAGTCTAATCCTAAAGTATCCATCTGTTGATTCTTATCATTTATCCTTCAACTTTTGTCTAACTGCTGATCATAATCAGTCAACTACGTGCTCGTAGGTCTGGAAGTAGTCCGAATCAAAAACAGCGTTTATTTTCTCAGAGAACTATCAAAATTAGCGCTTTCGTCCTTTTGAGCCCTCCTAATTTGTTTACAAGGACCCAGAACCTATTCCCATCCAATCGCTACTGGTTCTGACGCCCGCATCCGCACGTGGTCCTCTGTCCGAAGCTGATATCTCCGTCGAGTACGAGGTGGTGGTCCTGTAGCAATAGAAGATACCGCGGATCGAGCTCGTTTTGGCCGACCCCGTCTGGCCAGCTTAGTGGCCTGCTCGGTGGCTCGGTCAGTATGCTCGGGTTCCTGGTACTCAGCCGGGCCCTTCTCAATTAGAGTCCGCTCAATCGGACTATTGGTGCGCTGCATTGTCCTGCGAGTAGTGAAAATATCAACGCCGTCTAGGTCAAAGCTAGTGGCAGTAGACTGGGCCATATCCTGTTCTTCCTGTTTAATCTCAGGAAGTTTAGGAAGCTCATGACGGACAATCAGCACGCAAATCTGGTACTCTCCATTTGAAACATTGAAATGCTAATGGCATAGGTCCTTGGAATTTGAAGGATGTCTTCAGCGCCGATAAAGACCGACCTCGTGCGTCGAACTTCACGCGCAAGCCTAGGCTCATCGCCCTCCTGCTTGGTATAAATATTAAGACCTTGCTGTATCCCAGGCATAAGGTCGCAGGTTATGAAGTGGTTAACGCTAAAGATTGTTCGAGGATCGAATGCTCGTGAAACACATGCTAACAGAGAATTGGCTTCTGTTCCTAGTAGTAGGATTTTGCTTTTTAAGACTTACTAAGTTCTGTTAACGTGATTCACTACCGAGTCGCCCACCCTACCGAGCCGCCCGCTCCGCCCGCGAACGCGTATTTCTATCCCTTCCTACCACTTCATCCGGCAACCATGCCACCAATTCGCAATATTACCGTCCATACGCGTGAGAACCAAGAGGGCAGGTTATTACTTGCTATAGAGGCTCTCAAAAACGACGAAAAATTGACTGTCCGACGCGCTGCAGACCTATATGATGTTCCTCGTACTACCCTCCGCGGTCGCCGCAGTGGCACAACTGAACGCACTGCCACGCGCGCAAACAGCCATAAATTGACTGAATTGGAGGAGAAATCGCTAGAGAATTGGGTTCTTTCTATGGACGACCGTGGAATTGCTCCTAGGCATGAATTGGTGCGAGAGATGGCAAATTTGCTACTATCTCAGCGCGGCAAAGGTCCTCCGGTCACGGTCGGCAAGAATTGGGTCACCAAATTTATTAAGCGCACGCCAGAGCTTGATACACGATACACACGCTGTAGGGACTATCAGCGTGCTCTCTGTGAGGACCCAAAGCTAATTCAGCAATGGTTTGACCTTATTCAAGAGGTTATTTGCAAATACGGTATCCACCAAGACGATATCTACAATTTTGACGAAACTGGCTTCGCAATGGGCCTCTGTAGCACTTCTAAAGTAGTAACTCGCGCTGGTTACTATGGACGAAGGGCTAAAATCCAACCGGGGAATCGTGAGTGGGTAACGGCAGTTGAAACAATTTGTATGAGTGGATGGGCGCTTCCGCCGGTGCTCATATTCAAAGCGAAAACCTACAATTCGGCCTGGTTTTCCTCCGAAATTGACCTCCCTCGCGACTGGCATATTGAGGTTAGCGATAATGGATGGACGACTAATGAAATTGGCCTTCGGTGGTTAACAAACCACTTTATACCATTGACTAATGGTTATACAAAGGGCAAGTGGCGTCTCCTAATTTTGGATGGACATGGAAGCCATATGACTGCTCAATTTGACCAAATATGTAGAGATAATAATATTATCTCTATCTGTATGCCGCCACATTCGTCTCACCTACTTCAACCACTTGATGTAGGTTGTTTCTCTATTATCAAGCAAGAATATGGTCAATTGGTTCAGTCAATGATAGTGGATGGTATACACCACATCGACAAGCTTGATTTCTTGTCCAATTACCCCTATGCGCGCACAAAGGCATACACACAATCAACTATTCGAAATGCTTTTGCTGGCGCCGGTCTTCTACCTCTCTCTGCGCAGAGGGTATTAGAAAAATTGAATATCCATATCAATGTTACTCCCCCAGGGAGTAGGGCAGGAGAGAGCGGCAGCAGTGGTTTTATCCCCTGTACACCACAAAAGCCTACTGAAATTCAGCGGCAAACACGATCAATTGGCAAATTACTACAGCAAGCTCGCCAATTAGCGCTGGATACCAATATTGAGAGAGCTTTGGTGCAAATCGAACAATTAGCAAAGAGCGCGCGCTCTAGTATGCATGAAAAAACGCTATATTTAGCTGATATCAACCGAATGCACGCTACCCATGCTAAGCAGCAGAAGAAACAAGCAATTCCTGGCACAAATATTGGTCGATCGGAGGGTTGTACGCGCGCACAGTGGGAGGAGGAATATGTTCGTGCCAATGATACTACTACGGCAGGTCCTAGTGGGACAGGAAAAACGACATTTCAGAGAGCGCCGCCGCGTTGTTCGAATTGCAATACTCTTGGGCATAAGAGAACACACTGCCCGGCTTAGTTTGATATATTTATCAATTTCATACAATTCCTGGTGGTCGAGTAATATTCAAAAATAATGGTAGGGGCCGAGCGGAGCGGGCGGCTCGGTAGGGTGGGCGACTCGGTAGTGAATTACGTTAGAACCTTCCGCTCTCTAGTCACCGGGATA
This sequence comes from Penicillium argentinense, assembly GCF_028826775.1. Classification (NCBI taxonomy): domain Eukaryota; kingdom Fungi; phylum Ascomycota; class Eurotiomycetes; order Eurotiales; family Aspergillaceae; genus Penicillium; species Penicillium argentinense. Next base: position 2,932,432 of record NW_026622661.1, on the reverse strand, counting down.
AACCAAAGATAGAATGTAACCACCGGCTGGAGCTGCGTTGGTATCGGTCGAACAAGATACTGACGCTGCAGACGCTGCAGCTGAAGAAGTCGCTGCTGTGGCCGTGACCGTTGAACTGTGCCCTGAATTCTTCGAAGGCGAGATTCGTTCGCTGATCTTGAATTATTGACGACGGTAAATGAGGGACGATTGAATGGATTTCGTGAGATTAGCTGCGAGCACTGTACGACCAATCTGAGCTTGTAAGAGGAGACTCATCCATCAAATCAATAGTGTCAGCGTCGTCACTAGTGAAAATAGTAGACATTTTAGATGGCTACCAGTAGGAATATGCGGTTAAAGGCGGTTAAGGAGTTATTCTATATCTATAAGATTAAGTATTGAGGGAACCGCTACATACCCAAATTTTTATTTTAAAATGATCTAGGTGGTATGTGTATGTATCCACACCCACGAAATTTCGCGAAATATCACGTGACCCCCAGGATATCTGAGATATCTGATCGCACCCACCCATTTGACCCCCATCCCGCGCAAGATATCTGACCGCAGATCGAGCCTGCGAAATCTTGGCAGTAATCCTGAAGCCAGGGATAGCTTCGTACGCGCCCTTACGGGGCTATGACAGTACCTTACGATGAATCAAGGGGGGGGGGAGGGGGATTAGGGATGATGGGGATAGGCGGTAGGAAGGGTGGTAAGAAAGGCAGCTGGTTACTGTGTGAATTCCGCGTCGCGTTCCTTCCTCTCTTGTCATTACTCCTACCTACACGCATCTCATCATCAAGAGAAAGAGAGAAAGAGAGAACACTATTTCGAACCTAATCAAAAATGGCTTTATCATCACCTTCTACTCCCTGCTCCTCTCCTCCATCATCACAGACCCAGGAGCTAGCGCAGATTGAGCTCCAGGACCGATTAAACCTCCACAGCATCAAAGCCCTACACTACATGCGAAGCCAGCGGCCTAAGAATACATCCAAGGCTTATGTTAACAAGCATAAGGAATGGCAGGTAAAGGAACACCCTTGTGACCTTGTCTCTAGTTCGTACGAGAAGCTAAACGAGATGCTACAGAGCTTCTGCAAAAAGCAGGGCTTCCCAGACGGCGAACTAGTCACAGAGAAGAAGCTTGTCTACTTTCTTGACACTGAGGTTCTTAATCGACCTCTTCGGTCCTCTCAATATAAGAAGGATCGTACACGGCCAGATGGATCAAAGGTAGAACAAACCCTGGGAAGCAATTCAATCACTCAATATATCAATGCTATTGTGGACCTCTGGAAGTTCCAAAAAAGCATTGGTACGAATAGCTTCCCTAACCCCCGTGGATATGCTGTTTCCGCCTTGATGACTGGCCGACTACATAAGGAAAGCGAGCGAAAGCGCGAGCAGTATCTTGACCGAGCTGCAGGCACCCTGCAGGATGGATATTCCAAGGATAAAATCAAGGACTTCGTACGATACTGTTGGCAAGGATGGCGAACAAAAGATCTTAAGCATCGAAAGCCTCAAGCTCAGGAGTCCTATCTTCTCACGGCCGTGGATTTCCTTTTCAGTCACAATATGCTCCTTCGTGGAGAATCGCGCCGGCAACTCCAGTTTCCTGACCTGTTCACTATCTCCTTACCCAACGAAGGACCGACCCCCTGTTGGCCAATGATCATGATTATGAATAATGGAAAGACTAACCAGTTTGGCCGCTTGCAGTATATGGGGGTAATGCGCCATCAGGATCCTCTCCTTTGTACGATGAGCCAGGCGGCTTTTTATCTCTTTTATCGCTGGCAGATAGTAGGGGAGTCGCCGCCTCGGTTTCAGAGCCGACCAGAGTGGTATAATTTCCACTTCTTCAAGGGCTCAGATCGAGAGAAGCCAATCTCGTACGAAATCCAGCTGAAATGGGCCAATGAGGTCTATAAGGCAATCAATCTCTCTACCGACAAGAAGACACATGCAGGCCGAGCTCAGGGGACAAAACAAGCCGAGCTAGAAGGCGTGGAAGAGAACCAGATCCGCCGTGCTGGTCAATGGAATCAGGATGCCTTAACTAACTGCTATCTGACGCATCTGCCGGGGAAATTCCTTCGTTCTATGGCTGGTTTCCAGCCTGATGCAATTGGGAACTACTATCTTCCTCGAGCAAAAATTCAACCTCCAGATTCCCTCGTACGAGCTCTCTGGCCATGGATCGATCAGTGGCTTGCCTGGTTCCAGTCCAACGATCCTACAAATGAGCCACCTAGCGGGGCTACTAGTCAGGAGCAGGAAGACAGAGATGATATGGCAGCCCAAGGCTTTTTGCAGCTACTGAATCAACTACGGATCATCCTCCTCCAGGACTCGGTTCTCCTACAGGCGCAATTCCCCCGGCATTCAATGTGGGATGATCCTATCTTTGCACAAGACTATACTGCATTTGCAGAGCAAATACGGCAGTCCCTTCTTTGTACGGAGACCCCTCAGGAGATTCAGCTCCGGCAGACGCTTCCTATTATTGCCGACCGTCTTAGTGTCCTCCAGAAGGATATCCATCAGGCGGTTGATCTTCATGGTTATCAGGCTCATGAACAGCTTAGAAAGATTTCTCGCCAGCTTCATGATCTCCTTTCTGGTCACGTTACCTTTGCCGTACGAGCCATGGATGCCTCTATTATCGAAGCGCGGACACCAGACTCGGACTCATTCACACCGTCTTCTCAGCTAGCAGCATGTCTATCGGAGGCATCATCTTTGCAGCCTCCTGTAGATAAGCAGCAGCTTCTCCCACAGGGGATCGATACTCCCTCCTCTTTATTATCCCCCTCTCGATCTCTCTACTCGCTCTCTCGTACGATACAGACTGTGCCGGAGGTCTGGAGAGAATGGACATGTGGGTTAGGTGCAAATCCATCTGTCCAGTCATTAGAGAGATCGTATGGTGCGACCTGGCGGCCTTCCTCTCGCGAAAGGGTCATGTTTTGCCGCCGAAAGTTATCATCGACGAGATCTACGCTAGATATGGTAAGGGCCTGTCTCTGGATGCAGCTGTTGAGGAGCTAGAGCTTGTACGGTGCAGAGGCAAGCTTTCGCTTTACCAGCTATCTCAGCTTCTCTCAAAAGCTCGCTAGCGACTCCATAGTGAATTGATTTTTGATTTTCTGCCGGCAGAAGAAGGAGGGGGGATTGGAATGTAAAAACAGCCCTCTTACAAGGTCAATACAGAAATCTGACCCCCATTCCATGGGTCATGTATTGAGGGCTTGGCGGTTTCGCCATAATAACGCGCGAAATTACGCGGCAAATCTGACCCCCATATATCCTCTATATATATAAAGTTTTCACTTACGATATATCCTCCATAAAGGTTTCAGCCATTGTCTCAGCTAGCCTATATATCACAGTCTAAGGTAGTATCCGGCTGCCAATTGTGAGCTCCAAGTGGCTTATTTGCTAAAGCAAGCTCTGGCCAGGCCCCTGATTGGTTATGAGCAACTGCTTGCCTCGTAGTTCAACCCAGTAAGATTGATTAAAATAATTCAATTAGGGACCTCGTGGCGGTGGATCAAGTGGATCAAATCCAATATCCAGGAGCAGTGTCCGACACCACTTCCATGTATCAAACGGGAGGTATTCATCAGCATCCCGGGGCTAGGGGATACTGCTGCTGTTGTATAACTATGTAGGGATTTTGACTCAACCTCTACCTTGAACTCCTGGGCAGGGGGATCAGGATGATAACAATTCATATGTGGTTGTAGAGGAATAAGCCAGGTTGGTTGGCGCCGGGTGGCTAGGTAGTAGGCAAGAGAGGCGGATATAATGCGTGTATTCCCGTAAACATAATATTAACGCTTGAAGGACTCAGGTATATCGATCTCTAGGAGAGGGTCTTATACTCATAGGTTGACCGCTCATTCTGAAGTTGATCGCTCATTCTGACTCGGTTATGCACACGATTCTGCCAGGCATCTAGGCAGTAACGACCTCGGTGATCTTTTCCTTGACGGTGGTTTCCCAGTAACCGCTTCTGACCGGCCATGTTGCTTCTGAATATTATGGATATTCCCTGTCTTAATGTATGACTCAACCGACGATCGAATTAAAGGCAAATAGACTTCGAGCAGCGTCACTTGATCAGGGATACTTAATGCTGAGAAAGAACCCTCATTCCTGAGCCGTTCAAAATACTTATATGTATCTATGCTGCTAGCAACTGAGTTGTGATTTTCAATGCTGCCTTCGTCTCGGATGGGTTCTCATGCGCTGGGGCATGCAGATTAGCTAGAAATCATTTCAAAATAGCTCACCGTACTTTTGATTAGCTCGACACCAATAGCCTGGCTTCTTGAGGATTCCAACGGACGAAAATATTCCCTTACGCCCACATATTGGCGATCATCCGAGGCCACAGAGAGAGATTCAAACTTGCGCCTGGATTTCCAGTCCCTGTTTGCGGACGAGCTTCTGAAGACTATTTTCAAGGGATGGTGAAAAATATCCGTGCAACTAATGGCGATTCCATGCAGCGACTCTGGGAAATCCGACTAACACCATGTCGAAAATAAAATAGGATAAGAGGTCTATTGACAGTCTCTCGCTAAACTGGTTTAGAGTCGTCATCTGTACATGTTTCAATCTCCTGCAACCATTGAGAACGAAGAACCTCATTTGACCTGGGACGACTTATGTGGTCAATATCTAGCATAGAATATATGACCCAGCGGCTTGCCATCTATGATTGCGAAATTAGCAATCCAACCGGTTAAGTCAGGAGGCCGGGTACTTAACATGGCATATATCCTCAATAAGGAAGTAACCTCTCCCAATCTTGCGGTCCGCGACGTAGTCTCTGAAATTCTCGTCGACATCAGTCGCTATCTTCCACAGGATCCTGCCAGTTCTCATCGCAACGTAGGTCATAGCCGCAGCCCAGATGTCGACTGATCTTGGATCAAATTCCTTGCTGAGATACTGCTCCGGTGATACGTAAGGGCGTGAACCGCGACGTGTTCTTGACATGTGTATATCACTCTCCCAAGCAAGACGGAAACATTCTGCCGTCCCGAAATCCGATATTTTGATGCAACCATTTGATGTGAGAAGAAGGTTTTCTGGTTTCAAGTCGCGATGAGCGATTCCCATTTCGTGCAGGTAGTTGACACCACGCATAAGCTGTTTAAAGAAGCAGTCGGCCTCATTCTGCTCCAGCTGGCCTCTCATGACCACCAATGAATGTAGATCCCCACCAGAGCAATACTCCAAGCACTCACAAAGGCTGCCACTGCCAATTTGGAATAGATCGAATGTCCGAACCACATTTTGGTGCCTCAATGAAGAAGATATGGAAAACTCTGCATCAATACGCCTCTTATAAGCCGATTCGCAGGTGTCCGTCCCGCGGCGGAAGACCTTGATTGCGTAAAAGGAATCAATGTTCGGGTGCCATTCTTGGACCTTGTGCGACAGTAGGATAACTCCAGAGGAGCCGTGACCGATCACATCGCAGCATTCGCCATACTTCTGAGACACGAGTGCCATGTTTTTACCTGCAGTGGCTCCGGTTTGAGAAAGACTCTTGATCCATCTCTCCCATTCCAACTCCACCAGCGGTCGTGAGCAAGCTCTTCCAGACGTTGTAAATTTTATTTTAGAAGATAACCAGCTTGCATTTATTGCCTTTTTATTCTTTCCAACGTGCCGCTCTTTTGACGTGGGCGGTTCGTGGAAGTGGTCGTGCTTTCCATTCTCGAGTGTGAACTTTCCATTTCCAGAACTGCGGTTTTTGGTTATGTTCGTTGAGGGTGGAAACATGCCTCTGTTCGCCTCTAGTTCCACTTCGGGATCGGTTTGACTTTGAGCTATGGGCGCATAATTGAGAGCATTGTCGCTAATGGATTCGTGTCGTTTTTCAACGGCGAAGAAAGTGAAAAGCCAGGATACTGAGTTCAGCAACTTTTGGAGACGCTCAGCCATTTTTACTTGCGTCGCCGACCGGCCGGAGTTGCGGTCTGGCTGTTCGACAAATAAACTGTCAAAATATCGAAGACATAATGCAGAATTGATAAGATTGGGATTCAGTTACCTCTTTGCTGTTCGTTACTTCCGGATTTTAAGGGAGCTGCCGCATGATAGTTAAATCAATTCGTGCGTTGCCTGCGGTTTTTTGCTACCTCCGCAAGCAACGCACTGACGTAACCATTTCATAGTGGCCAAAGCTCAGAACTCGGCCCAAGCCTGGAAGGCTTGGCAATCCCTTCCAAGCGCTTGGCAAACAAGGCGGAGCAGGCTTGGCAGGCTGTACGTGGATTCTTATTTGTTGCTCTCTGCCCCATAAATGGCTGACCCGAAGGAGGACATGATATGTCTCCAAATTCACTTTGACCTTTGCCCTTGGCGGTGTCCAACATAAAAATCGTGGCACCGCTAAGGAATTCGGTCATCATCTGGAATATCTCCACCGTCCCAGTCCCCTTTTCCTGTCCGACGAATCCAAGCGTAGAGTATGGCCGGGGAGCTGACTGATCATGCAGCCCCAACCAGTTGCGACGGAGATGAAAACAATGGTGGAATCTGACCGCCTCAGTCTTGGCACATGAATATCCTTGGCAACATTGCTGTCATTGGATCCGTCCTGCCCAGAATTTGGGGGCCGGATTCAGTTAACTAACCTATTCTGTTTGATTAGCTAATCGTTGTCGTGTGGATCTGGGTAAAGTACTCGGTTTCGGCGGAATTCTTGGCGCCAAGGCCAAAACCTCGTCTCATCCAATGACGGCCTCCTGCGAACCCTCCAGCGCGGGTGGCGACCTATGTGGCGACCTATGTGCTGTGATGCGCTTGGACGCTCGCGTCCACTTCGACTCCTCACGTGAGCAGAACTCAGGTGTCAGTGTTAGCTTGGACCTGAAGAAAACCCCTGCTCCCCGCACAGAGCTATATTCTTTTAAACTCTCCTAAGCCAGTGGTTTCGCTGAAAAAGACGGACGGGCAGACGGCTCCGTTGTCATCTCAGCTACAGCTAAGCTCTCACCCAAGCACAATCTCTAATGTCAGAGAAGCAGGACATCGCTCCCGACCACGGGTCTGGTGGCAGCCCATTGAGCCGGCCGGCTCACTCACTGACTTGTGAAGCCGTGATCAAGGAACTCAACACTGAACTGGACGAAGGACTGGCCCCTGACGAAGCTTGTCGTCGTCTCGAGCAATATGGTCCCAATAAACTGGACGAAGGCGAAGGCGTATCGGTGGTTAAGATTTTCGTGCGCCAGGTGGCTAATGCAATGATGCTAGTAAGAGCACCACTATTCTTTGCGACTGTATCTTGGAATTTGTTGAGAACTTTCCGAATCTGATCCAGTCCGTTTATTGCAGGTGCTGATTCTGGCCATGGCGGTCAGTTTCGGAATTCAGTCATGGATTGAGGGCGGAGTGATCTGTGCTGTCATTATCTTGAATATCGTCGTTGGGTTCTTTCAGGAGTACGCCGCGGAAAAGACCATGGAGTCTTTACATTCGCTGTCGTCGCCTACAGGGACTGTCACAAGAGGCGGACAGACGTTCTCGGTACCGTCGTCGGAAATCGTGCCGGGTGACATGGTCGAGCTGAGGACAGGGGATACCATTCCAGCGGATATTCGGTGAGTCTACTGTTACGATGCACCTGCGCCTTCAAAGTTGCCGAGGCAGTCTATTATTTTACTAACCGTACTAGTCTGGTTGAAGCAGTCAATTTCGAGACCGACGAGGCACTCCTTACCGGCGAGTCTCTTCCTGTCCAGAAGGAATGTGGCTCGACTTTCAAAGAGGACACTGGCCCTGGGGACCGTCTCAATATTGCTTATAGCTCGAGCACGGTCACTCGTGGTCGTGGTCGTGGTGTCGTCGTCAGTACTGGAATGTCCACCGAGATCGGCTCCATTGCTCTCGCATTGCGGGCCAGCGGCAGCAAGCGTCGCCCCGTCAAGCGTGGGCCCAACGGTGAGGCCAAAAGGCGATGGTACGTCCAGGCGTGGACTCTCACCGGGACGGATGCCGTGGGTCGATTTCTCGGTGTCAATATCGGTACACCCTTACAAAGGAAGCTGTCAAAATTGGCATGTTTACTGTTTGGAGTTGCTGTTGTTTTTGCCATTGTGTGCATGGCGGCAAACCTCTTCAGCAGTAATACTGAAGTTATCATGTACGCAGTTGCAACCGGTATCAGTATGATTCCGGCGTGTCTGGTGGTCGTGCTCACAATCACTATGGCAGTGGGTACCAAGCGCATGGTCCAGCGGAACGTAATTGTTCGCAAGTTGGACTCGTTGGAAGCACTTGGTGCCGTTACTGACATCTGCTCCGATAAGACTGGAACATTGACCCAGGGCAAGATGGTCGTCAAGAAAGCATGGATTCCGTCTCGGGGGACATACTCCGTTGGCTCATCCAACGAGCCTTTTAATCCTACTGTTGGAGATGTTACCTTCACCCCAGTATCTCCTTCGCAATTTGATAACGAGAAAGAAGGTCCAGCTGCGGGAAACCCAGAAGGCCTAGTCTTGGGAAACCGCCAGCTCGAGGACTTTCTGAACGTCGCATCTATGGCCAACCTCTCTCATGTGCACAGGTCCGAAGAGGGCGAATGGAACGCACGGGGTGAACCTACAGAAATTGCTATTCAAGTCTTTGCATCGAGGTTCAACTGGAACCGTGACCGCTGGACTAAGGGCCAGAAACCAGTTTGGCACCAAAAGGCTGAATTTCCATTCGACTCGACAGTCAAGAAAATGTCCGTGATTTTCAGTAAAGTTTCTCCAGAAGAGGACTGTACAATGGTATTTACTAAGGGTGCTGTCGAGCGCATCGCTGATTCGTGCACTTCGGTGATTTGGGACCCAGATTCGTCTACCCCCGTCCCAATGTCTGATGACCACCGCAAACAAATCTTTCAGAACATGGAGGAACTTGCCAAACTGGGACTCCGGGTATTGGCTCTGGCCCATCGACCATATACTAGTCAGACACAACTGCTCGAAGATTCCGACCTGGAACGTGAGGATGTAGAGAATGATCTGTGCTTCCTGGGACTCATCGGGCTGTATGATCCTCCTCGCCCTGAGACTGCAGACTCCATTCAGGCCTGCTACCGAGCTGGTATAATTGTCCACATGGTCACTGGAGATCACCCCGGCACTGCCAAAGCGATTGCGCAGCAAGTGGGAATCCTTCCCGTTGATTTCAGTACTGTGGCGGCTGATGTCGCGGACGCTATGGTCATGACTGCCAGTCAATTCGACAAACTAACTGATGAGCAGGTAGATGCTCTTCCCACCCTGCCTTTGGTAATCGCACGCTGTGCCCCTCAAACAAAGGTGCGCATGATTGACGCCCTTCATCGGCGTGGTCGTTTTGCGGCCATGACTGGCGATGGCGTAAATGACTCTCCTTCGCTCAAGCATGCCGATGTGGGTATTGCTATGGGACAGGCGGGCTCGGATGTGGCCAAAGACGCCTCTGATATTATCTTGACGGATGATAACTTTGCTTCGATTCTGAATGCTGTCGAGGAGGGTCGTCGCATCTTCGATAACATCCAGAAATTCGTGCTTCATCTGTTGTCCGAAAACATCGCCCAGGCCTGTACCTTACTCATTGGATTGGCTTTCAAAGACGCTGATAACCAATCTGTCTTCCCTCTTTCACCGGTGGAAATCCTCTGGATTATTATGATTACCTCGGGTATGCCAGACATGGGCCTTGGCATGGAGGTGGCTGCGCCTGACATTATGGATCGCCCTCCCCAGAGTAAGCAAGGCATATTCACCTGGGAGGTGGTGATTGACATTCTTGTGTATGGCGTCTGGACCGCAGCGCTTTGTCTGGCGGCATTCTCTGTACGCATGTGGGGTTTTGGCGATGGTAACCTCGCCCGTGGCTGCAACAAAGAGTGGTCAGAAGATATCAAAGACTGCGAACTCGTCTTCCGAGCACGAGCCACTACGTTCGTGTGTTTGACATGGTTTGCGTTATTCCTGGCTTGGGAAATGGTTAACATGCGTCGGTCATTCTTCCGCATGCAACCAAAATCCAAGAAATACTTCACCCAGTGGATGTACGATGTCTGGAGGAACAAGTTTCTTTTCTGGTCTATCATGGCTGGGTGGATCACCATGTTTCCTATCCTCTACATCCCCGTGCTGAACGATGTTGTCTTCAAGCACAAGCCCATAACATGGGAATGGGGCATTGTGGCGGTCGAGGCTGTTCTATTCTTCATCGGCGTTGAAGCCTGGAAATGGGCCAAGCGGGTCTTTTTCCGCATCAAAGCTAAGAAAAGTCCGGTTTTGACTTCTTCCAGAGACGTCCCGGAGCGACCCTAACGAAGGCTTTCCCTGGTCCGATATTGAGAAATTGGCCAGGGAACACACCCTCACCTGGACATAGCGCACACATTATGGATACAACTCAACGGAATGATGCCAAAGCTAAAACTTTGAGGCTGCTATTGGAAAAGATTGTTGAGGGCTGGGCCACTCACTGCCTCCTGGGCTGGTCTTTCGCCCATCTTCGAAACAGATCGCATGAAACAGATTAAAGGTCATCGAATTATTCTACCATGGTAATCTGACGGAATGTAAAAGTCCACGTAAGAAGAAGCAAAATTCATTGAAAGCCACTAATGCATTATTTGGCAGAAATGGCTACTAGTGAATATTGGCGATGTATTATTTCTTGTTTTGCTGGTAGTCTTCATGCACTTGCAGGCGTCATTTAATTTATTCACCAAATATGCCCGAGGTGTGCCAATAAACCTATGGCGGATCCACATGCTGTGTACAGCAGTACCTCCCTATGCGGTGTATCATCTTGATCCGAAACAATTATACTGCTCTGTGGCCGGTCTCCTGGCTAGGAACGGACAAAGAATCCTGTAGTCCCCACTCCCCCTCCCCTATTTTTTTCGCGTGGAATCGAACCAGGAGACCGACGATAACAGGACCAATGATCGTATTCAAAAGAATGGCCCAGACACCAGTGATGAAACCCTCATCACTGACGTACGGAGTTTCGTTATGTCCGATTTCGATGATCAATAGGCCGATTTCACCGCGCGCTACCATAGCAGACCCTAAGAGTACCGCGGCGAGCCAGACACGATTCCAACTTCTCCTCTCTCCCTGCTCGGTTTGTTCTTCATCGCGATCCTTCCCCCCCCTCATTCCTTTTGGGCAGTCCCTGGTTCAGCTGCTGCGCACGTATTTCTTTTCTGTGGCAGGGTTTACACCTTGCAACAACTTGCCATACAGGTATCCAGATCCCAACAATACACTATTTTGAACTTGTTAGCTCGATCATTAACAACTTCTACGAGTATCTGCTTACTTTTGCAAATGCCATAAGGAGCGTGTAAACCACTCCTCTCCAAATTCGCTCTCCAGTCCACAGTTGCAAGAACGGAATCGCGAATCCGACGCTTGAGAAGAACAAAGGCTCCATCAGATACTCCTGAGGACCCAACAAATATTTCTCAAATGTGTGAATGAATGTAGGACTCTTGTCCGCTTCGCGCTCGCCCTCCTCACGGCTCATGACAACGAATGGTCCTTCCGGGCGCTTGCTTGGAAGGTACGTGAGAAATACGCCCGCCAAGAACGCTCCAAATAGGACAGATGTACCAGTAAAGCCAGCGATGCTAATAAAAGCCGCAAGAACAAGGGTCATGAGAATGATGTTGGAGATATGGTCAAACCGCGCGAAATGGTGTTCGACAAACTTTCGGAAAAAAGGCGCAAATACCCACTTGGTGAAAATTGGTGTTAAGATAGCCATGGCTATCGATGCCACTATCGGACGCCCAATGAGCCAGCCGAGATTGACGTTCGTTTCTCCCGAAAGTTTACCCAAGTCGCCAATGACACTATGGAGTTAATCAGTTAAATGCATTAATGGTACCTCGTTTCAACAAGCAACATACCTCAGCATAACAAGTCCTACCACGTCATCTATGACAGCTGCGCTCACGAGAACGGATCCTACTCGAGTCTGTGAGAGACTGATCGAGCTTGACGCAGAACTGATCACAGCAAAAGTGGTTCCTGGTACGCATCAGCGATCTAACTAGACAAAGTGCAGTCAACTTTTTAAATAGAAATGAATGAAATTGCTTACCTAGTGACGTGGCGGAAAGAGCGGCACCGATGATGAATGTCTCGACCGGACCTGCCCATGTTAGCTTGTTTACAGGGATCGATGATTACCAGACAAGGAAAACAAACCATATCCAAAACCAAGGTAGAGCAAAAGATATGAGAGACCAATGGGAAAACAAACCCCAGTTGTGGCGCCAACCATACTCAAAGTGAAATTCTGCTTGAGTAGATCCACACGAGCGCCAAGACCGCCTAGAATAGATGACATCAGTGTCCACACCGAAGCCGATGAAAGTGTTTTCCACCTACCTTCAAAAATTATCAGAATCAGACCAACATATCCGAGAGCGAGAAACGTCTCCTGCCAGTTACGTTCAAGGATATCGGCCAACGGTACACCGTAGATGATGCCGACAGCGATTTGACCTATAATGCCGGCTTGAAAGATCTTCGCGGAGACCCATTTCGCAAGAGAAAGGAAGAAGAAGAAAGAAACGATGATGAGAATCTCGACGACTGTGATTGTTCAACGGGGAGTGAGCAGCGTTCGGTTGAGATAGAGCTTGGGTACAAACTTCCGGGTTCGTGGTATGGCAGAAATCCATTGGCCATTCTGGAGCGTTTCTTTCAACTTTGTGAGTGACGATATTGCAAAAACAACGAACGCCGGTCGTTAAATATTCTGCACCTCTTGGGGTGGGGAGGCCCCTGTGGCGACTTTCACAGTTTGGGTGGTCTGGGCAGCCTAGTTATGACCTTGGTGGGGCTGAGGTAATGCAAATGTTGGATTAACGGAACTCACATATGAGCCGAACAGTCCACCCCCCCTTTCCACCCAACATACATATATATATTTCAACAACCATCAATAATATTAGAGTGCACTATTCCCAGTAATACTAGGACAGCTTTTCCGGCGATGCCCTATATTTCGGCAACAACCCCAGCGCTAGGACGGCCTCTGATTGGCCGATTCGCCTGCCCGCGTTGGTGCCGAATTGACTAAATATTAGCCGGCCCCACGTAATTTTACCAAAATTACTTGGCCCTCGTAAGGAAGTGGCCGTCGCTGTCGCCCTTCATGAGCTCGGCGTACTCATCACGCATAGACGGGGGTGCCATTTTTGGGACAGTGTTCAAAGTGCTTATCTGGAAATAAAGAAGCGATTCGAAATCTCGTCTTCATCTGAGGGGCAGCTCAGTTAACTGTGTTCTTCACACGGGCGTGTGGTGCGTGTGGCTCGAGACCCATCAGAATATGTTTAAACAATGGCGTTCATGAAGATGTCTCCGCCCATAAACACGGACTAGGCTTACCGAGTACCAGATAGATCTATCATTTGATGCCAAAATATATGGCCCACAGATAATTGTTTATGAAAAGTTCCTCTTATCGGTAACATCATATCGCGGTCTCTGGTCCGTGAAGATGCGGGACATTGCGCAAGACCGTTTTGTTTGTGACGGGTTGGAAAGTGAAGAAAACACTTGCTGGTACTGTATTTATGTACATTTGATGGTCATTGTATTTATACTGTATTAGTACTGATTGTGGATCTATTGTGTCAAATATTTTCATACGTGTTTCTGTATGCAAGGGTTTTTTCTCTTTTTTTGCGGAGGTACAGTAACACCACATTAATTTGGTGAGTGTATGGGGTAAACTGATGTCGAATATTGCTATACGGCAAACTACTTACTTTCGCCAGCTGACCCCAGAATGAAATGTCCGAATTTCGTATCACCTGGTGTCCTGGTTCTAGGATAACACAATTGCGGACGCAACATTGCTGGTTAAGTACTTAATCTCCGGTCAAAAAATTAGAGTATTCTCCTGTTGCTGACCCGCATTGCTTGCAGTGCTGCCAAACTACTGATTCTTCAAAACGGCTCAACGCGGTATCCCCAGCTCCTCAATACATAATATTTTGACTCTTTACAGGAGCGGATTTCCGCTTTTTCCTTTCCCATGCCCGACCCCTCTTCTAATATTTGTACCAGAGTATAGAAGAGCCCCAGTCAAACTCCAATGCCACGCCGCTAGGGGAAACGTGTAAAAGCAGATCCAGGATGCCGAAATTTCCCACGACGGACATCTCGTAAGAATGTAATTCGCTCTGTCCAAGAAGCTGCGTAGTACTTCAGTCGAGGACATTATATTCGGATTGACTCACAGCCCAATCTCGCCTTGATGGGCAAAGCGACAGCCCGGCTCGCCGCAAAGACAATTTTTTTTCAATTCTCTCCAGTAGAAATCTGAATAGTCCACCGTTATCTCACTGCCAGCCTCAACTCCGCGAGAAACCACGATCACACGTTCCACCCCACACCAATAGAATCTCTGGAATTGGCAGTTGGGTCGGCATGAATGATTAATGAAACGAGTGAAATTACCTAGGTTGCCTTGGAAAATTTGATAGGGTCGTTCTGGTGTTCCGCCGGCCATCACATCCAGACCATCAATTCCGAGAGTGATGAAACCAACGAATTCTGCAATAGCCATGCCTCGTTCAAATGGCTTCCAAGCATCAGTATGCACACCAGAGACGGGAACGAAGGCGATTGAACAAGGAAGGGGGTTTCAAAAAACATACGCAGCGGGCAACCACTCCATTATTCTTTCCAGTAGCCGTGTGAAATATTTGCACCGGGGAGGGACAACGAACACAGCCAAATATATTTGGAAAGCAGGAACAACAGTTGGAAGTCGCATTATCCGACTGTTTTTCCTTGCATATTTGACACAGGTCGGGGTCTAACCCTGGGTCGCGTCGAGGGTCCTCCGAACCAAACACGTCCTGGTCGATCACACAGTCTTCAACGAATTGATACGCGAAGCCATTTGGTAATGGTAGATGTGAGTAAGTATCTTGAAGTGGCAACGCTGGCCCGGTATCGACTGTAACCCATTCATGAGGGTGACCAGTGTATCGGCGGGGGCCACTCTGGTCTACAACTCGAAGGAGATCTCGCCAACCGGGATGGAGAGTATCTGCGGCGACTTCGAGACTGGGTGCAAGGTGGCGCAACCGAGTTGTGAGTCCATTATCAAAACCAATCCTATACTTGCACAAGCGATAAACACCGGCCCCGGCAAAGATCAGACAAGCCCAGCCCCCGAATCCTTAACTTCTTTGTAGCCACGCCACACCGCCCTCGGTTACTATTAGCAATGATGTTGAAGAGGAGAAAAGAAAGAAGGGGATGGGACGAAGCAAGCAATATACGAAAGAGCGACTTACATCCTGTTTCTGAGCTCTTTTTCCTGCCAGCCGAGCGTGCTGCAGGCCTCTTTCAGCGCTATCATTCGAGCTTCGACATTCGTACACTCTGGGTGTTCGATACGGATCGATGCAATTCGTGCTTGGAAGCATTCCACCCAATATGATTGAATGATCATTTCCAGAGCCCGCGACGAACGGCTTTGGTCACAATATGTTCTGCACAGGCTATTAATGGCTCGGAAAACCTAAGACTCGAATTGGTCTCATTAGATCACTCGGTTCCCGATCCCCATGATAAGGAAAATGCCGCACATACTTCCTGACTGATACCAGTGCGGAGACTAAATTCTGGCCTTCGGTCCTGTACAATCGTCAGCATTGGCAGACATACTGAGCTATTTTGCTGGCAAGATACTCACCGGAAATGACACACTTAATGTGATTGGAGAGTGTACCTGTCGCCATATTCCCAAAATAAATTTATCTATAGATGAAGGCTGCAACTTTGGGGTTGCTAAATCATTCGCAGTTCTTTTGCGTTGAGGGAAGCGAGTATCACAGTGAAACTGACGGACCGGCGGCGCGGTCGCATTGGACGATTTCAGACAATCCTCGGCCACCGCATCATCGTTATCAGATTCAACATCTTCCATCGCCAGAGCTATTGCTTGCGATTTTGACGGTCGCAGCCCGCTGACGGTCTTGTGCCTTGGTCTCTCATGGATGGTCCGGGATATGGATGGGGCCGTGACTGGACAGCTTTCACGACCAGACTGTACGTCGATGCTGGACTATTCTCTAAAGCTTAGCAAATGGATTCAATTTGATGGGGGATTCGCATAGGCACAAGGAACCCACTTTGACCGGAGACTTCGAATAAGTAACCTGCCCGGGCATCATCGCAGGGACACAACCTTCCTTCATGCTCAACCATCCCTAGTTTCAAGTTAACAACAGTCATTACATGGTGTTTATCGTGCTTCGTACGAGTGACAGGGACTCGTTAGTCGGCCTGGTGACGGTCGACTGGGCATGATCCGAAGAGCATACGACGGCATCAATACGCAAGCAGACTCCTTCATCCTGCTTGCTGAAAGAGTCCAAGGTAGATGCAAGCTGAGTAACAAAGTCCGCATTTTGGAATAGTTCCGACAATTTTGCTACGACCGGATGGTGTGCAAGCGAATGCATCGTCCAGGGTTTGGAAAATACAGTCTGTGGCTCTGTTCACGCAAAGGCAGTCGATTCTGCCCGGGCAGAAACTGCTGACTCAGCAATTGCGCGGTTCAAGCTTGGCACCGATCATGATGACACAACGGATCTTTGCACTGTGGAAAATGGCCTATTGAGCCCTAACGTCTTCTATATGATCAGTACTATGCACAGACCCGAGGGCACTTTACATATCAGTAATTGGGCCGAAAGGTAAATACCACTTTCTAAGTTGAAGATGCGCAGAGGCGAAGATATCGATGGAGACTCGGTAGAAATTGGTTAAGTGCATTCTTGTTTGGGGTTGGGCAATCAGACTGAACCAGCAACTAATACACCCAGTGGAGCCTGACTATGGCGAAATTATAAATTACCCCTCTGCCCCTTTCCGTGGCCAGTGACTTTCTTTCTACCTTCGAAAACCAACTTTCCTCCTTGCAACACTTCAAATCATGCCGTCCAATTCCGACGGCGCTGATACGGTTTCACCACCCATTGAGAGAGAAAGGTCTGCGGTATCCTATACTTATGATGGCATTAGTGGATGGAAAAGCGTTCGAATTCTTCGAATTGGAAGAGGGATGTATCATGATGTCCGGAGACGCCTGCCTTATTACTTCAGTGACATTCGCGACGCGTGGACGTACAGAACCGTCGCCAGTATCATTCGCATGTACTTCGTGAAGTAGGTTGGCATAAGCCTGCAGTCGAATGTGATGCTAATAACTGAACGTTTAGTATGCTTCCAGCCATAGCCTATACTCTGGATATGAATCGGAGAACTGGGCAGTTTTATGGCATCAATGAATCCCTTTTCTCGTCTGCTTTGGCGGCGATGGTATTCAGCGTCTTTGCAGTACAGCCTCTAACCATTGTCGGCATAACTGGACTGATCTCTTTATTCAATTACACCATATATGACATCGTCAAGCTTTATGAACCCTCCATTTTCCCTGAATTCATGTGTTGGGTGGGAATCTGGGGAGCTATTTTCCATTGGATTGTTGCGCTCTGCAACATGTGTGACTACATGAGATATGTGACAGATTTCTCAAGTGAAACGTTTGGTTTCTATGTCGGGACCATCTATATCAGTCAGTATCTGCGCGATCATATCACTTCCGGCAAGAAAGTTCATTAACCCAGATTTTAGGCAAGGGCGTGGAGGAGCTAATCAGCGAGTTCACAACTAAAGGGCACATCGCTGGATTCATGAGCTGCATGGTGGCTATTCTGTATTTCTTGACCATTTACAGCTTAGAAGCCATCGGTTCCAGCACCGTTTGGAGGCCCGGCTTTCGGGGTTTGCTGGCTGATTACGCGTACGTGGTATGTATCAAAAATTCTAGGTTTCCACATACGCAGTCGCTAATGAGTTGCTATTAGATTGGTACAGTATTCTGGGTCGGGTTCTCGCATATCCCTGGACCGCTCCAATCTGCAGATGTCACTCGTGTACCCATCAGCAAAGCCTTTTACCCCACACAGCCACGAAACTGGCTGATTCAATTTTGGGAATTGGATACCAAGTGGGTGTTCGCAGCGCTTCCTTTTGGATTCTTGATCATGTTGCTATTCTATTTTGATCATGTACGGATTCTTTCCAATCACACCTGTCTTGACGGTGGTGTTAATCCAGTCACAGAATGTCAGTAGCCTAACGGCTCAGGCTCGACAATTCCCTCTGAGAAAGCCGGCTGGTTTTCATTGGGACTTTTTTCTTCTCGGTTGCACCACATTCGTTTCCGGGATCATTGGAATCCCTTTTCCTAATGGACTAGTCCCACAGGTAAGATAGCCTATCGATTTCATTCAAATCCACTTTGTGTACTCTAACATTCTGACTCAGGCGCCTGTGCATACTGACTCCTTGACCGCCTATCACACTCAACTTCGACTTATACCAACTGAGGAAGGCGAAGAGTCCGAGATCCGCCGCCCTGTCATCAGTGCAACTGCAGTTGTTGAACAGCGCATATCACATTTTGTCATGGGGCTAGCTATCATTGGTACTATGACGGGGCCTATTCTGATCGTCCTCCACACTATGCCTTCCGCCGTTTTCGCCGGCGTTTTTTTCATTGTTGGCTGGGGATCCATCGGGAGCAGCGGTATCATGCGCAAAGCTATCCATTTAATACAGGAGGACCGGTTTGTGCAGCGCGACGAACCTCTCTTGAAAGTCCGCAGCCGCAAGGTCATGCTATGGATCGCGTGCCAGCTTATTGGGGTCGCTGCCTGTGTCGCGATATCCGAAACCATCGCTGCAATTGGTAAGTAATTCCTTTCATTTTAGTTTCTGCATCATTATTGACGTCTTCTGCCCTTTTCAGGATTTCCCGTCCTTATTATAGCACTCATTCCATTCCGAGTGTGGATCATTCCTAAGTGGTTTTCTCGGGACGAAACCAGCGTCCTTGACGACATGACAGCCAATAACAAAGCCGTGTTGGCGAGTCTTGGTGGACCGCCCCGCTTCCCAGGCGAGACTCACACCCAGGAATTTGGTCTTGAGCGCCGGTACTCGGAACAGAAGAGAGGCGTGAGTAGACAAAGAGCTGGTAGTATTCACCGTTGAGTTTTGCATGAAATCATTCATGAAGCGGCCAAATATTCGTAGTTGTCTAGCCTGAGCTATAGGTATATACGAACTAGTTTCGTATCAAAGCATGAGTTTGAGGAAAACACATGCTCCTTTTTCTCTCCCTCCCGCTACATTCTAGCCCATAGTATTAAACACGTAGATTTACAGAATGCGCTAGTACCTGGCAGAGCAGTATCGCTACCAGAATGAGTGGGTCACATTTCTTCGCGCCGGTCGGGTAGGTACCAGCGGTGTGGTAGGTTGGCACCAGGTATGCAATATATCATCGTAACTTTAGAGCCACCTTGCCACCACAGGGCACGGTGGGATAGTGAAACTCTCGTGATTGATAGTCTACCAGCGCACCACCGAAATATCTCTTTTCGGAACATTGTCAGTCGACCATAACAAGATTCTGATCTATGCTGAATGAATGACGTGAATATAGTAGCTGTCTTATACCTTTTCCACGGCCAAACCTGCATTTCGAAAGTGCCCCTCTGCACTTCTTTCCCTTGCACCAGCGATATCAACACAGCATTCGAGAAATGTCCCAAAGACTTGGTCTGCATTTCTTGCGTAAGACTGTCAATTGCGCCGGATGAAGGTCCTGAGCTCAGCGAAGAAATGTTCAATAGGATTCAAGCCCGGAGAATATGGAGGTAAATACACCAGCTTTACCCCAGCTTCTGAACACGTGCGTTGTTTACGCTCGGAGTAATGAAAGGATGCGTTTCCATAACTATCACAAACTTCGGGTCGGGCCATCCTCCGCAGGGCTGAAGAAGCTGCTCGATGAAGTCCACAAAGACAAAGGCGTCGGTCAAGCCCCGGAATACCCGTGAAAGAACGATACCATCTTGAGCATACGCATATAGATTTTTGATATCGCGAAGTCTGAGATAAAGTGAAAGTATTCATAACGTACACTAAGTCTAGATTGCGCTCTCGGGCCTTGACTCGGGCAGTCTTTCTTGACCAGGCTTTGGATGCAAGAGCGCGAATGATACTCGAGTTTGCTGGTTGGATGGCGAACTCTTCCCACAGGAAAACCGTTAGCCATCTCGTCAAGATAAAGGTCGGGCTTTTCGAGCAGGCGATCACAGAGAGCTTGTAACATCACTGGAGTGATGCTTCTCGGCCGACCACCTTCATTGAGCGGTGCTTTGATGCTGCCAAATATTCGTATGTTAGAGGAAATCCTCAGGATGGAACTCCTGTGGCAGCCAGCTGCCCGTGCCATCTCAGTTATAGATAGTTCGCCACCATGGATCATATCATAGATTAGCTCATGCGTGGAAGAAGCTAGGTTTGGGGCCATCTTTGGTTGGACCACTCGTGATTGCTAGTTCAGTGTGCCTCCCGAGGAAGGCTATTTCAAGAGGGGTGAGGTGCCAGTTGTATAGAATTGACTAGCGAATACATGTTTGAAACAACTGAATAATTTACGGACGAAGAAATACACAGCAACTTACAGGGGCCCTCTGGAGGAATTCCCCATGTAGTCTAGTGCGTCTTGGCAGCGTGCTAAAAAGTGATTCGAAGTGTGTAGGTTGTCGCGTCAGTTTCGGGACGTACTGGAACTAAGCCAGCCCATACTACAGTCAATCTCGAAATCGCGTTGACCAACATACACTGAGAATCTACTTCCTGGCCCCACCACCCAAGGCCTTAGCGCGGATCATTTATTGAGCTACTCGCATTGCGTTGAGGGGTACAGTAAAACGCGCCATGCATGGTACATTACCATGCGGCGTAAAATACCTTATGTGTACGCAAAACTCATGGAATTTCATGTATTCCTATGGTCGTTGAGCTTTGCAAATCAGTTGAGGAGGGCCACCTGGCCCCAATAACTCGGCGACCTGCTGGAAGGTCCCTAATCTCGTGTGCAACATATGCTAGTTAACGTTCGTGAGGGTGTCTCTTTGGCTCAAAGCAACTAAATGGGGTATTCCATCGGCAAATGATCATTTTGTCCCGTCGTCGGTTATTTGTAAGGCGACTAAGGGCCTCAACAGCTGCTGATGTCTGTAGGTTTCGATATCTACAATAAGTCTGCTGTTAGAGTACAACAGGCTGTGGGAATAGGGCCTAGGCGTATCCTTCGTCAAGGTGGTTCTGGCGTAACACTGTGTGCTGTTGGTCTATCATAGTGGCCGTGTATTCTAGAGATATATTCCAAAACATCAAGCCTGCTACCGTACATGCCATATTTTTGACTGCCCAGTCCAGTACAGTCACTTGCCGACAGAATGATAGGTTCAAAAGAATCATGAATTCCTAGCTCTATCCATTCATTTGGGTAAGATATTTTATTGCTTCACGGTCTGTTTTGAAGCTGCGTATTGCCAATACCAACGTTCTAACTTCATCGGATGTTCCAAGTCGTAATTGAGCCACAATGCTTTGAAGGACTCTATGAAGCTGGGATAATTCGAGGAAATGGCTTCCGCGTCGGCGCCGGCGATCGGTCCTAGGATCGAAAGCACATACATGAGCCTTTGATGTGCACTGTGTACATGGCATCTCTCCGGAACACTGAAATGATTAGCTCTATGTCTGTGTGAAACGTGGCGCGTTCTAACCTTGATCCGCCTTTTTCGACACTCCTTACACGCGAGTGACACCTTTTTCTTTTTTGCTTGGGGTAGATGATCTTTAGAACCAATGGAAATAGCTTCCTGAACAGGAAGCAGTGGGTGAAAAGGCTTCTCTCCCGGCATTTCTCAACTGTTCAAATATAATGGGATTATGAACGGAATAGGAGTGATCAAAGCCGAATGGCATGGGAATGGTTTACTGGCTTTTATGTTGTTCCCCTTTTAATGTTGGGATCGCATTCTTTATTGCTGAAATGTTTGTCAAACAAAGAAACCTGTTCGGTGGCGCAATCACTATTAAGCGATCCACAAGTCAATGACCAGTGCTAACGCATGTGTGCCTGAATAGCAAACAAAGAAAGCAGCCCCACCCGGCTTTTAATCCGATTTGCGAGAACAAATCGTCCCCGAACACCCAGCTGATCGCTGTTTGCTTCTTCCCACCGGGCGGTTCCCGAGCTTGTCCCAATTCCAATCCATGGAAAGACCAGTAAGGTACGAAAAAACTAAAGTCAGCCCGAGACTAGCAAAAGCGGAGCATGGTCTTACTCTCAGGCTCAAAAGTGAGCTCATCAGAAAATATCTCCAGAGCAAAAGCTAATCGAAGTCGCCCAGCTGATCGTCCAGGTGTACGGCAGACCTCATTCGGATGATGTGCAGAGACCCAGTATCGGCTTCCCTGCAATTCCATTGAGGTATCTACGCGGTGTGTAAATTATCGTACATAGGAAGATACCGTACTATCTCTACGATATGCATGTTACGTTGCACCAAAATTAACGTGGATCCTGCGCTAAGGTCTTGGCGGTGGGCCCAGGAATGAGTGATTGAGTGTGAACTGGTCAAGCCAACTTCAAGAACGACTGTACCACATTGAACGAAAAACAGTCTGTTCTAAGGACGAGTTCCGCTGCAGAAAACTTTTGAAGTCGGCATTCCGCATAATCATCTCCACATTCCAGACCATGTAGTCTCGCGCCATACTTGCCAGATTCTGCATATACAGTAAAACCGGGTTATAACGAATCAATTCAGACAGCTAAATTCATTCGTTATATCTAAGTATTCGCTATATCGAGAACCATTATATATAACCACAATAATCAAATTCAGACATTAAAATAACTTCTAATATCCCTCTGCTCCTGGTTTGCCAATTTTCTCCCTTTCACCACTCTTTCATGTTTATAAAGCTCTCGCAAAAATGAAGAACTACCCCGAGGTTGCTGCTCCTCGTACAACCGAAGCCTTTCCAATGCATCAATAGCTTCCTTGATTGAGATAGAGGGTAGTTCTTGAATGATTTCATCCTCTTCTTGCTCAATTTCAGGTTGAAATTGGGAAAGAATTAGATCATCTATCTCATGGATATTATCTTGTACAACCTCATCGTTCGGATTAATGAAGTCGTCAATATCCATAGGATCTCTGATCCTTGATGAATGCTGAAGCTCTTGAAAATCCCTAGTAATATCAGAGATAATCGGATTGATCTCAGAGAGCTGTATTTGCTCAGAACGAAGAGCTTTATTAAAGCATCGCTGGATTGTTTTGGATGAAAGATCAAATTCCCAAGCTTCAATACCCCATCGAACTGCATGTAGGACATGCATTGATCTTGAAGGGTCTCGTCCTTCTTCGTACTCTTCAAGGATAAAACGCACCCATCGTCGTTTCCAGTAAGCCTTCCAAGTTCGAATAATTCCCTGATCAAGAGGTTGAAAATGGCTTGTCGAATTAGGCGGAAGCCAAATAACCAAGGTATTTTTCAAAGGAGAAGGGCCTTCATCGATTTGTTCGAAAGCAGCTTTATGAGCAGAAATATGATCTAGTAAAAGAACCACTTTTCGTCCACTCATAGTATTATCAAACCATCGGAGCCATCCCTCAAAAATCTGGCCTGACATCCAGGCTTTGCGGTTGGAATACCATTGGCAATTAAAGTTTTCAATATTGATTCCCGCAGCTGTAAAAGCACGAGGCTTTTTAGCTGTACCAATAAAGCATGGTGGCAGGCGTTCAGAACCATCTGCATTGCAGCAAAATAAAACTGAAATTCTTGCTTTTTCCTTCTTCTTGCCCGGTATACTGCGTGTTGAAAGGCTTCGATCTGGGACCTGCTTCCAAAATAGTGACGTCTCGTCGCAGTTGTAGATATCATTTGGCTGAAACGTCGATAGTAGCTGTTGGATAGGTCTCATTGCTTGAGAAGCAGTCTCAGGGACACTGCCTTCCTCTCCATGCTGTTTATAGGCTCTGATTGATCGTCGAGATTGGAACCCAGCAAGCCAACCATTACTAAAAGAAGGCATATCCTTCCCTTGATAGCTGGGAATTTTAGCCCAAAAGAAACGCGCTTTCTCGCGTATAACCTCCTGGCTGATAATGATCTGTCCTTCTGCTTGTTGTACCCACTGAAATAAGGCCTTTTCTAGGTCGGGCCAGAATTCGATTCGGATACGCTTGGAGTTGGTTTGGTGTAGAGATAGATGATTATCAAGGCATTTGTATCGTGAGGAAAGGATTTCAGAAACTGAAGATAGAGCAATTGGGTGCTGAAAAGTCTCTTTGAACCAGCGAGCCAGCTCTATATTCGAAGCTTTTGGCTGGAGTTGTCGTTGAGCGCGTAGAGCAATCTTTTGCGAGATGGGGATAGCTGTACGGCGAGGCATTTTGTGATCACGTGGTACCTGGGTATTACGATTTGTTGAAGATTTTTGTATGGGAAAAACAGGAATCCTATCTATTTATACAAATTTCGTTGTAAGGGGGATAATTCGTTATTTGTATGGAATGTTAGAAAGGAATGCGTGGCAAATTCTTTATAACAAGGGATTCGTCTTAGCCGGGTTCGTTATAACCCGGTTTTACTGTACACCAAAAAGTCCAATCCCAACCGACTCAGTAGCACAGCTCAAGATCATTCATGAATCCACCCTCTCAACTCATTGTCTTACTCTTGATATGATTCAAAGCACTACCAGCCCGGAGCCAAGCGAGCTGGCCCTGGTGGAAGCTATGGTTAAGCTGAGTTTCCCAAACACTGCCATCTCTACTCTTGACCCTCATGGTAACAGGATGACCAGGCTGAAGTTTGCCGTCTTCAACACCAAGCAAAGAAATTCGATCACGCTCCGCGATACGATCATAAGCTGTGGGGTCGTTAAAAGTCAGCGGAAGCATACCCTGCTTCTTCAGATTTGTTTCATGGATACGAGCGAAAGATCTGGCAATCACAGCCGTACCACCGAGAAAACGGGGTTCCAGCGCTGCGTGCTCGCGAGAACTACCCTCGCCATAGTTATTGTCACCAATGATACACCAGCGCAAACCCTGTCGTTTGAGGTCACGAGCAACTTTTGGCACAACATCCACATCTCCAGTCAATGGGTGCTTGGTATGCCCGAGAAGCTGGGGGTCTTTCGAGAGGAAGGCATTGGTGGCGGTTGTCAACATGTTACTGCTGATGTTTTCAAGGTGACCACGGTATTTGTACCATGGACCCGCGGGAGAGATGTGATCAGTTGTGCATTTCCCAGAGACCTTGATGAGAATCTCCATATCATCGGCGTTCCCTTCTTGCCAGCCCTGGAAAGGGCTAAGTAGTTGTAGGCGGTCGGACTTAGGGTCGATGGCAATAGTCAGGTCAGAGCCGTCAAGCGGCGGCTCTTGGAATGTATCGATACCGGTCTCGAAATGAGCTGGAAGCTCTTGGTTCGCGGGCGGCTCGAGTTTGAATGGCGCTTCGAATCCAGTAATCTCGTCAACAAGAGGGTCAAAATCAAGACGACCAGCATATGCGAATGCAGTAACTGTTTCCGGGGAGGTCACGAAAGAATGCGTAGCAGGGTTGCTGTCATGTCTGCCGATGAAGTTTCGGTTGAAACTGGAAATGACGGAGTTCTTCTCCTTGCCCTTGACATCCACATCCTTGCGGTCCCACGAGCCCACGCAGGGTCCGCACGAGCTGCTCATGACAACGGCGCCGGCATCTCTCAACTCGTCTAGGATTCCATCAGCCTCGGCTGTGGCTCGAACCTGCTCGCTTCCTGGCGTGAGGAGAAACGGGATTTTGAACTTCTCAGCACCAGCAGCCTTAGCCTGACGCACAAGTTGTCTGCACTTGTCCAGGTCTTCATATGAGCTGTTCGTACAGCTTCCGACCATCGCATGGCTCAGTTCGATAGGCCATTCGTTCGCAGCAACAACAGACTTGATTTGGGAGATTGGATGCGCCAGATCAGGGGTGAAGGGTCCGTTGATATGCGGCTCAAGGGTCGATAGATCGATATCAATGATACAATCATAGTAGTTATGAGATCCCTCGTCGGCCGTAAGGAGAACATCCCGAACCTGATTGACCGCCTGTGCCACATATTCACGTCCGGTCGCGACCAAGTAACGATCCATTGAGGGAGAGTGAGGGAAGATGCAAGATGTAGATCCGATCTCTGCAGACATGTTGCAGATGGTAGCCATGGCAGTGGCTCCGAGAGTTTGGGTGCCTGATCCAAAGAACTCGATGACCGAGCCCTTTCCACCTGACACTGTGAGGATGCCGGCCAATTTGCAGATGATATCTTTAGTGGATGCCCAGCCATGGAGCTTGCCGGTAAGGTTGACACCGATTACCTTAGGAGCCACAAGCTCCCACGGCATACCGGACATAGCGTCGACTGCATCGGCGCCTCCAACTCCAATCCCCAGCATTCCCAGTCCTCCAGCGTTCGGGGTGTGTGAGTCAGTTCCAATGATCAGTCCACCCGGCCTAGAAGCGCAGATGAGATAAGTGGTCGGTACTTTGGGCATCAAGTCCAGCTGGTGGCAACCTACATTGCGTAGTTCTCAAAGGTAACAGTGTGAATAATTCCCGAACCGGGCTTCCAAAAGCCAATTCCGTATTTCTTGGAGGCACTGCTAAGAAAATCATACACCTCAGCATGCTCCGAGGCAGCACGCTGCAGATCTGCCTCAGCGCCCTTCTCGGAAATAATCAAGTGATCGCTGTGAACTGTCGTCGGCGTCATGACGTGCGGAAGACCGGCGCTGATAAACTGCAGCAAAGCCATTGTCGCCGTCGCATCATGGCAAGCAATGCGATCAGGTCGCAGCTCAAGGATCGTCTTCCCGCGATCAATATTGCCCAAGCACCAATTGCGCTCGCCATCGATGATCAAATGGCTGTATAGAAGCTTTTCGGTCAGGGTAAGCGGGCGCTGTGATTGCTGCTTCAGCGTGTCCAGAACGGAGATTTGCTTATTGTAATCGACGCCAAGGATCTTGGAAGGATAGCTTCTAGAGCTTACGAACTGTCTCACGGGGATCGTTGAACATATTCGAAATCGTCCTGTTGTGTGTAAAGTCCGTCTGTATACTTGCGACATCATGTGGGGCGGGTGCCGTCGTGACCGAGAAGATCGCGGTTTGAACCACGCAAGGAGGATGCTAGAAAGACGTCGAATGCGCGACCAATGAAAGTCCTTTCGTTCGCTTTATTAGCAATTCGCAGCTTTCTCTCGCTCGCCGATGATCGCCACTTTGGAAACCTCGGTCGCCCTGCTGGATGGCTCCGGGTGGGGCTGGAGCGCTCCGGGCGAATGAGACTGTCGGCCGGAGTGCCGTATTCAAGCAATGAGGAGAGGCGGCCAGCCCATATTTGTTGACCCAAGCTGTCTAACAGTAGACACTTTTTGCTAAGCAACTGTCTGATCGCTCGAACATCGCCAACTGCTTTTGACTTTCCTTTGCCTAACCCCGTCTCGCCACTGCCAAGAAAATGGCAGCTCCAGCAAAGGCTGTCCAAGCCCTGCGCAAGTTCTCATCCTGCGATGTAAGCTCTCTTCCCTCCCTTCACCCACACTGAAGAGGATGAAGAAGCTAAAATATATAAATCCAGATCGGTGACGCCCTCGTGAAACTCGGCCTCAAACATGGCGGCTACCTCTCTGGACTATCAATGTACAGCCCGCGCCGAATGAGCGGACCATCCAAGATCTTTGGCCCAGCGTACACGGTCCGCATGGTCCCAGCCTCCGACAAGACCTCTCCGAACCCACGAACGCACTTCGCCGACGCAATCCCCATGAACAGCGTTGTTTTTGTTTCGCAACCGAAGGGCCTGATTAGTGCGTGCTGGGGCGGACTGATGAGTACCCGTGCGCAAAAGCTCGGAGCTGCGGGTGTGGTGATTGACGGGAAATTTAGAGATATTGAGGAGCACAAGGCGTTGGACATTGGGCTTTTTGCGAGGGGGATCAGTATCCTTGGGTCGAACACTTTTACTCGTTCGTCGGAGCTGAATGTCCCGGTCGAGTATGTGAACCACGAGATCGATGAGAAGGTGGTGATTAATCCGGGTGATTATATCCTTGGAGATTGTGACGGCGTCGTTGCGATCCCGCCCAAAAAAGTGGAGGAATGCTTGAGTCTGTGTCAAGAGCGGTATGAGGTCGATGAGGAGACGAGGGCATGTCTGGAAAATGGGGAGGAGATAGGGAAGACTATTAGAAGACTCCGAAAGTAGCTATTTTTGAGAGAACTGGGTGCAAAAGAATTATCTTTCGACTAGTGCCAAAGACAAGAAGTATTCTTGGGCCAATCGGCGATCCGGAGATAACATCGGTCTCCCATCGTGATATCGATATTCAAACCCAGACTTTACATAAACGTTCAAACATGCTCGCTTGCAAAATGAATAGTAGAATCCTCAGTCGCATCCCCACAACCTCAGGCCATGGTGAGTAGGTGGCGGATATGTGTCATACAGGCCCCTGATGATCGAGTGTTCCTGTGGAACTGGAAAAAGGATCCCATCCCCAATCCTCATGCAGAAAGCCTGCCATAAAATTTTCCATCGCTGTTTCAATCGATTGAGGATCAAAGTCTTCTAGTGGATCGATTGGCATGGAAAGATTGAGGTTGTCGAAAGACGACTGGCCTTTTTCAACTGGTCAAGGTCAACAACATTCCAGAGAAAGGTCGGAGGGAAGAGATTTGAGGTCTCTGGAAGAGGAAGCCACCTACCTGGCGGGAATGGCTGGTTTGGGCCATTAGAAACAAGGCGTTGTAGCTGCATTCGCTGCTGACTCCCAGGCGTGGAATCCACTCCAGACATGCTGTCGTCCATTCCGGTGACACTGTGATATGAAGAAGGTTGAGGGTGTTCAGTCCTATCTCTCAGGGGCCAGCTTTGCCCCAGGGGTGGTATAGAGCCCTGAACCCGTAGCTGTATATCGCTGAAATACTTGATAATCAGATCGATCATCATCTCAAAGCTCTCCTTGCCATTGCGTACAGATGGCCACCACTGACTCCCAATACTAAGATGGTTGGAGCAGGTACGCAAGTCTCGAAGCAGCTTTGCAAAAGGAATGGTGCGTTGCAGGTCTCGTGACGCCCATGCACAGTAGACGATGGTTGCTCCAGACGAGAAGATGCCGTGTATGTTGCGCCAGTTGTAATA
Source organism: Penicillium argentinense (assembly GCF_028826775.1). Taxonomy (NCBI): domain Eukaryota; kingdom Fungi; phylum Ascomycota; class Eurotiomycetes; order Eurotiales; family Aspergillaceae; genus Penicillium; species Penicillium argentinense. The sequence continues at coordinate 2,903,237 of NW_026622661.1, read as the reverse complement.
CAGCATGTCTTGATGGTTGACGGCATCGTAGATCTCCAGGCGCTTGCTGCAGCTTTGGTAGCAGAGGAATAATGCTTCCTCGCTGGGTGATGGGAAAGCCTGGGAAGGTTGGAACAGAAGTGATATAGCCGAGTGATAGAGCTGCTCATGTCTCATTTTCTCAAATTGGAATTTGATCTTTTCTTCGTCATCGATGGTGTCATTCGGAGTAATCCGTTGAACATCAAGGACCCACTTGTCGAGGTCTGACTTGAGTCGAGATTGGATTTCTGGTAGGTTTGTGGGCCAGACGAAGCTTTTGTTCTGTGTTGGTAAATGATACAACAAGAGCTTGATCTCCGAGATGTGGCGATCTAGACGGAATCGAGATACTGATAGCGCCAGGATATGGGAAGACGGCAATTCGATTACCAGATCGTTGCCTACCAGGGTCATCATCTCGAAGATATCCCTTTCATCAGGGAGTTGGACGTCAAACGTCTCGTCGCGAATGCCAAGTGGGCGACCTTGTATCGTGGAGATCGAGCTAGAGATTCCAGTTAACCAACTGGGGATTTCGTGGATTTTAGAAGCAAAGGGTATTCATTCCTCACCGATCAAGAGAGTACACAGTCCAGAAGATGAATCTCAACATCGCTCTTGCCACGCTGGGCATTTCTGAGCCACTTGACTCTCTGTGTAGACCAATGTCCACACAGTGGGACATTGCAATATGAGACAATGTCCAAATGTTCACACTGGCTGGTTCAATAAGACTCTGCACGGCCAGTAGTAGAACGGCCTGCAGTGATGGGACTGAGATGCTTGAGAACGTTTCAGCTGCAGCAGACATCGCCATTCGCTGGAACCTAGTTGGCGAATAGTCGTAGTTCTTTTTTCTGGTAAGAATCGTAGCCGACAGGGAGATTGTCATAAAGACATGGAATACGGCGGTCGCGATAGATATGGGAGTAATGTTGCGGCCAGCCACATGGTCCATCTTACCATTGTAATGAAACGGGTCCACCGTATCAATCCAGCCATTGCGGTCGACGGAGCCATTGTAGCCCGCTTGAGAGCACAGGTACAGGGCCTGATACGCATTGATCAACGATGCGGGATGGAGGAAGGGTTGGTCGACATGAATGTTCTGGAAATAAACCTCGAAAAGAAAACAGGCCACTTCGGGGGAGGGAGATCCTTGAAGAGTAAGTAAAGGTTGATCTAGCTAATATTGGGGGATTCACATCGGAGGCAAAAGCTTACATGTTTCAGTTGGTCGTAAAGGGATCGGTATATCTCGTCTGGAACCCGCCTTGGGGCGAGTCGGCGTACTTGGGAAGCTTGTTCAGGACGCAGTTCATTGTCCAGCCCCATCAACTTCGCAAACAACAACCCGGAAGAAGATCCAAGATAGTGCTTCTGACGTGAGTCAGACTGTAATGAGAGCATTCCTAGGTCAATCGCCACAGACCGCGCTTTCGCAGAAAGTGGGGAGTCGGCTTCTGACTCCATGGCCGAGTGACAGCGTTTATTTGTGGCAGCCTCCTCGATAAAAGCATCAGGGGATGTTTCCGATGCAGCCCCATGAGACAAAGAGGGTAAGTTAGCAAAGCTCTGGCTATCACGGGACGCGTTCAGCGTCTCCATGAAGTCAGCATTGACCTTTGGGCCTTGCGAGAAGTCAAAATCGGGGCACAACGTTCCCAACTGCTGCTCCAGCCATTCTATACGGGCGCAGCATCTTACAGCAAAGCTTTGCAAATGGGTTAGCCAAGAACGTCATCTAAAATAAGAGTCCCTTGCTCTGAGAGAGAGGCCGAGGACGTGTGAGGTTGACTCACTCTCGTGGGATAGACAACTCGTTATTGCCAGTGTGGACATCAATACAATCGACTTTTGCTCGGGCACAATTGCTGCAGGCAGGAATACCACCATCACACTAAATCGTATCGTCAACCTGCTGCTGGAAGCACAACGACTAGAATGCTGACCTTCACACGTTTCTGCCGGCATCGGCGGCATGCCGAGCGGACCTTTCTCGGAGGCGGGGCACTGCCATCTTCGGGAGCCATGACGGCGGCGCTGTCGGAGAAGCCTTCTCAGCACTCTAGAGGTCTCGTGGGATGCATCCTAGGACGACAGCTGGGGTGTTTTGTAGAGGCGATGGGGGATGAAGACGGAAAGTTTCTCCTGTGGGGAAAGGCTTGGCCTACCGATAGTTTCTGGGGTAAAAGCCGGTCGCATAACAACCGGTTCAGCCCTAGTACCCTGTCGGCAGATTGAACCCTCAATGGTGCGAAGCGCTCTCGGAATTCGGGGTCTGTGGATATTTCTCCGATCTCAGGCTCCCGCTATTGTGGCCTCTTACGTGGCCGTCTACCGAAATTTGCGATCCAGAGATTAAACCCCATTTGTTCCTGAAACATTCCACAATTTACTGCTCGGGGTCTCCAAACTAAGACCTGATTTAAGAACTTCAGATATCTTACAAATTTGCTGTCTTAGCTTCCGCCGACCTGTCAATCAACAAAGTGTTAGTCCACTGAATAACGCCTTCGTATATAGAAAAGCTCAGTGCGCCCGAAACCTAGAAGCCAATTGTCAGTCATGGAAAGTCAATGGGAGACCACATAACACTAAGTATTACTCACACTGAGCCGAACTAGCCGTGGCGTAGTTCCTCGCCACAGGGCAGAAGTCCCCTCTTGGGTAACCACAGAACGAAGGCAGTCTAGTGAGCCTCGATATCGTGTACTGCCATCGATTGCCTGTAGTCGTGTCTTGATGGAATCGAACGGCATGGTGGCATAAACCGTAACGACGCCTGCCATGGCACCTGCAAGGACTGTACCGGCCGAATTGGGGACCGAAAAGACCTCCATCTGGTTCAAAAATATGTTGTAACTCGTGAATCGTACCATCGCATTGGCCGATTGTTTCAATGTCACTGGAATAACGCCGCGGTATAGTCCCGACCATCCATTCTTCGCGAGAATGGAAATGATTCCATGGTTAGTTGATCGATACAGCCTCGGACCAGCTCGGTCGTCAATCATCTTGGTTTTGATAGTTTCTCCCGGTGTCACTACGATAACGGCCTCTGCCACGCCTGCGAGCAAACCAGCACACATGTTTCCGATGGGTGTCACCTTGCCCGCTGTATCAGCCGGCATGGAACCTCGAGCTAGGTCGAATGTGAAGAATCGAATTGCTGACTTGGAGGCATTCGAGGAGCAGAATACTCCGCTGCCGGTATAGAGGGCACTGATTCCATGTTGCCGGATAGTGGATGTCAACAAGCGTACAAGTGACTGTGTCTCCGTAGCTCCGGGCTGAAGCAGTTGTTGACGGGTCTTCAGATACTCGGTAGGGTACTATAATGCGTAGTAATATGTCAGTATATCATTCTGTTCCTCTGTGTTCCTCTGAGTCGTGCCTCTCATACCGTGATCAAACTTTCAAAGCCCCCGGCAGCTCCCCCAGCCAGGATAGATTGCAGCGGCGTTACTTGCTTCCGAGAAGACATGGTGGTGCACAGTCGAGCTACCCTTTGAAAGCAGAATACCCACAGCAGTTTGTTCCTGCCTCTAGCAGACCATTAGCATATATGAATTGCGTCATGGCGCTGATCGAACGCGCACCGCCGAGCGTAGGTCAACAAGCTGCGCACCCACTGCGAGCGCGGAGGGGAACAGTCCGACATTGCGAAATCGCAATTGTGACCAAGGAAACCGCCACCACCGTGCCTCCATCGGAGCTCGGCAGACACTTCGGGTGGTGGCCGAGATGAAGAGCACAATTCGGCGGATGTTGGTTGCTCGGTTGGTCCTGAAGTCCCGGAGCGCCCCAGACCCACCCGGAGTGCGCCAGGCTGGGATACTTCGGCATGTCCGACTCCAACACTTCCCCATACTACACGAATTGGCCGGAATTTTGACGGGTGGGGAGCAAATGGGTTCCTCCCTCTTTCCCGCTTCTGTCCCGTATGACGCCGACCAAAGGGTGTCAATCCATTGGGCCAGCCATGAAGCTGCAGGGCAGCCCCGGGATGACTACTATTAGTAGCCCCGGTATATTTTCCCTATCTTCACGCTGGCGACTACCACCCCATTTTCTATGCAGATGCACGAAAACTAGGATAGAAGAACTACTGCTACGACCGTCTCACTCCACATCTTTCAAGCGCATAACTCGGCAACGAAAATGTCCTCGCAGTTGTTCCCAAATGGCGGATGGGATGTCCACCACCACATCTTTGAGCGTAAGATCAAGAAGTCACTGCCCTTCAACCTCCTCGGTCACGCTAAATTGATTTCCTTTTCCTCACAGCTGAAAGATTCCCCTATGACCCCAACCGCCATCTCACTCCGCCCCCAGCCTCGACTAAGAAATACAATGACTTCAAGAAAAGCCTAGGATTGTCGCACTCAGTCTTGACACACGGTCTCTCCTACGGAGCAGACAGCAGGTGTCTCAACGCATTCACATCCGACCTTGGTCGAAATGTCACAAGGGGAATCGCAGTAATCGACCCCGAGACCACAATACCAGCCGAGCTGCAAAAAATGCATAACAATGGCATCCGTGGCATTAGAGTGAACATCTACAGATACGGAGCAATGCACGATCTGGAGCTGCAAAAGGCTACACTTTCAGCTCACGCCAGGGCTCTGAGTGGTCACTTTACCGGATGGAGTATGGCCTTCACACATACACATCCGGAATTTTGGGCAGAGTTGAAGCCCGTCATTGAGCGAGACGTTGTTTCACGAGGAATTCGGCTGGTCACTGATCACTTTGCACTACTGAAAGGGGCTAGTATGTTGCCAGAGGAATGTGAAGGTGATCTCACTCGGCAGCAAGGATTCCAGGCAGTCTTGGGTCTTGTACGCGCTGGTCATCTTTTCGTGAAGATCAGTGGACCTTACCGAGTGAGCACCCAGGCTCCTGACTTTGAGGATCTGAGACCCCTTGTGAGAGTGCTCTTTGATGCGAATCCGCAGCAGCTTCTCTGGGGTAGTGATTGGTAAATACTCCATCTGTTTAGAGGTAGAAGAGTGCTGAGCGTGAATCGGTGATGCTAAGTTCGAATCCTTTAGGCCGCATACACCTTTGATGAAGGTTCGCACGAGGGAAGAAGCTTTGGCAGAGATACCATACTTACAAGTGGACGATCTAGCCTGGCTGAGAAATCTCCGATCATGGTTGACAGATCTGGAGTGGCATACATTGATGGTGCAGAATCCGCAAAGGCTGTATGACTGGTAGGTAGACAGTTTCATTTACTTTCAATATACCAGTTTCATTATCACACTATGCATGAGAATATTTGAGTGGTTCAGAATTGAATTTCCATTTATCAGAATTTCTCGAAACAGACACTCCGTAGATGCATTGGGCACGGTCCCCGACATAACCGCCCCCCGCCCCTCATGAAATAAAAATCAGAGCCGAAAAAAGCACACACCTTTTTCTGGGTGAGCAAGAGGGAGATACTCGATGGGCCTACTGAATATCCTCACTCTTCATCACTGGAAGTAAGATCTTCATCGTTGATAGGCGGCAGGAAAGTGAAGCGGTAGCTTCTGCTTCCATTCGGCAAAAGAACCGATCCATCCTCAAGTTGGTGCTGAAGGGCATACTCCTGATTGGCCAAGTAGATTTCCTCACGACTCAGAATTTCGACGTACTGAGAGACGGCCTCCCAGTTCCATCTTCCTTTACGTAGCCAGTGAACCATTCGCCGGCGGTAAAGCTCGTTGTCTATTCCGGCGATAAAGGCATCAATGATTGCCATCTCGGTTCCCGGGTGAGTCTGCTGCTTTATGCGACAGACATGGCTGGCAATGGCAAAGTAGTCCGCGATAGGAATGCCGCCCTGTTTCATGACCACAGAAAGTTGTTCGTAGAGGTCGACAGGGCAATTCAGTGGAACGGCGGCCTTCTTATTCTTTGGGTAGCGAGGCATGCGCTGATCCATGCCGAGGCTAGGAGAAGTCGAGACAGGTGCCTCGCGAGTCCTAAAGGACTCGTGCAAAGCCTTGGGCAAAAGAAGGCGATGTACCTCTGACAGATCAACAAGATTGTTTGCTTCACGGAGCTCGCGAACGGTTTCGTTGACGAGTGTACTGCCAAAGCGTTTCTCGAGCGCTTTGTACACAGTATCAATGATCTGATCATGCTGTCCATTGTACTCATTGTAGAGATGCTGGAAACCGTACTTCATATGATTCAGAACGCACCGACGCAATTGCTGCTCGAGAACCGACGCTTCGGTGGGAATTTGGCTGGGCCGTGAAAATCCAAGGCGGCGGAGAGCCGCAGCTGCTTCGGCCCAAGCGTTAAAGTGGTCAGCAAGAACCTCGCGTCCTCGCAGCTGGTCTTTTATCAAGGTCCCAAACTTTATGAGAGTGTCAAGATCGCGTCGCAGCGCGAGTCGGAACGCATGCGTGATGTTCGCGGTAAGATGATCGCTCAACTGATGCTGTTCCTGCAGCTGAGAGATGAAATGAACCATGTGCTGGTTCTGGCGTTGCAGTTCGAAGTTATGAAGCAGAGTCACCGGGGGGAGCAGGCGCAGGACTGGAGTGGGCACACCCTCCACGATCTCTGCGGACGAGGCCATGGTGGGCCGTCGAAATCGCCCACGGACCTGAGAGAACTGGAGGCCGAATGTTGGAAAGAGACCAATCAAAACATGTTGCGGGCATACTGACCTGGAATGGAATCAAGCGTTGAGCAAACTTAGACGTGCACGAAGGGAGCTGGGGGGTGAGGGATGAAGAAGGTTGGTGGTGGGTGGATGGATAGTGAGAATGAAGCGAAGTACAACGGGGAACCCCGTTGACCAGGACGACAAACGCGCAGCAGCCTGAGGCAGCGGGCAGCCACCCCGTAAAATCACAGAGAATAGGAAGAATCCCGCGTTGTATGCCGCTTAAGTCCATTTACTCTACCTTGTAGAAAAACAACACCGTGAGGAACAAGTCACATTTTGGCCCGATCTATTTGATTAAGTATCTTAACATCGGCGTCCTTAACCAACCAGAGCGAGCTAGATACAGAGGAAACGGAGAGAAAATGCAGAAAAAGGAAAACCGTGACAGCAAAAACGCATAAACATGTCACATCTCCGGAAGTGCAGGGGACATAGGAAACCATAGCAGTGACCCGAGGCCAGCAGAATCTCGTCTCATTGCACCGAGGACAGTCATCGACTGACCCCACCAGGCCAGCTGCGTGCGGAAATGCGTTGGGAAACACAGAAAGCCACTTTTGACGCAGGTTCTGCGATCGTAATCCGCATCAAGACATAAAAGGTGTTAGGGTGTTTAGATGAGGTCGGCAACGTTCATGGGCATCTCCTCGACCTGGGTGCTGTAGAACTGCTCAATCTCGCGGAGCATGCGAACATCGTCGGCGGTGACGAAGTTGATGGCGACACCCTTACGACCGAAACGACCACCACGACCGATACGGTGAATGTAGTTCTCACGGTTGGCGGGAAGGTCGTAGTTGATGACCAGGGAGACCTGCTGAACATCGATACCACGGGCCAGAAGGTCAGTGGCGATCAGGACACGGGAAGAACCGGAGCGGAACTCCTTCATGATAACATCACGCTGGCCCTGCTCCATGTCACCGTGCATAGCGGAGACAGTGAAGTCACGAGCAGTGAGCTTGTCGGTGAGCCAGTCGACCTTGCGGCGGGTGTTGCAGAAGATAACGGCCTGGGTGATGGTGACGGTCTCGTACAGATCGGAGAGGGTGTCCAGCTTCCACTCCTCCTTCTCGACGGCAATGTAGAACTGCTTGATACCCTCAAGGGTAAGCTCCTGCTTCTTGACCAGGATACGGACGGGGTCACGCATGAACTTGGTGGTGACCTCGAGGACATCCTGGGGCATGGTGGCGGACAGAAGGGTAACCTGGGTGGACTGGGGCAGGAGCTGGAAGATGTCGTAGATCTGCTCGGTGAAACCACGGGACAGCATCTCATCGGCCTCGTCGAGGATGAAGAGCTTCATGTGGTCGGTGCGGAGGACGCGACGCTGGATCATGTCGTGGACACGGCCGGGAGTACCGACAACGACCTGGGGGCCCTCACGGAGAGCGGTCATATCCTCGCGGACGTTGGTACCACCGATACAGGCGTGGCAGTCAAGGGTCATGAAGTCACCAATGGCAACAACGACCTTCTGGATCTGCTGAGCCAGCTCACGGGTAGGGGCAAGGATAAGAGCCTGGCATCCCTTGATGTTGGGGTCAATCTTCTGGAGAGCGGAGATGGAGAAGGTAGCGGTCTTTCCGGTACCGGACTGGGCCTGAGCGATCACATCGTTGCCTGTATCGCAAGATTAGAGCCCGATCTTCAAGTACATCGTGTAATTCCAGGAGGGGAAACCTACCCTTGATGATGGGCATGATGGCGCGCTGCTGAATGGCGGAGGGACGCTCGAAACCGTAGGCGTAGACACCTGGGGGTCGTCAGTAAATGAAGTTTCTGCATACCCCGCCATGGGCGGGACGGGTGGTAACGATGTCACATACCGCGGAGCAGCTCAGGCTTGAGTTCCATGGAGTCGAAGGAGTCGGTGATCTCGTCATAGTTGGACTCGATCTGACCTGTACATAGGCGCAACCAGTATTAGCCGCGTGGTTCTTATCGCTTGTGGGTTTAGGGGGGTTCTCTTTTGACAGTCGCCACTCTAACCGCAAGGGGTCCAAAAAGCGCGACAGAAGACAATATCCCAAGAAAAGCAGAAAGAAGGGGACACATACCCTCGGGGAGGTCCTCAAGACCCTTATCGTTCGACATGTTGGCGGTTGGAGGGAAGTTGATCACAGGCGACTTGTCGCTGTGATCGTGGTGGGGTGAGAGTTTTTAGCGAACGGAGTGGGGTTCGCTGAGAGTAGGTGCTAGTATCAGGGCTCTTCAAAGGAGAAGAGCGCGACAGATACTACGGGTGAAGGTGTGTGGTGAGTGAGATGTGTATGGAGACACAAGGAGGTGGGAAAGAAGAAGAAAAAAATCGACTGCCGGCCGGCCGCTATTTGCCAGCGACGCTTTTTTTTTTTCAAGGTGGGCGGGTACCTCACCGCCTGCCGTTTGTGGGGCAACCCGCAAGCGAGCATTGTTCCTTCCCCCAAATGACTGCTTTGTTCTCGCCTCGCCGTGACTACTACTGGATCACGTTCTGTGGGCCTTGCTTGTTCTTTTCTTTTCTTTTTTTTCTGTCATCGCCCTCGTTGGTTGTTGCGCTCGTTTGCGGTAGCCGTGGGGGAGTGCTCGGGCCGGCAGAAAAAAAAAACTTGAAGCCCTAACCAAGAGTGGCGGATAATGCCTGACATCACAACGCTACCGATTTATCCACCAGCCCAAGACGGGGATCACGGCGATGAGGCCATCCCCAGCCATCCGTTGGGCGTCAAGCCTAGTGGCAACGCCCTGCTAGCCTCGTGGAGTCTCCGCAGCGCCATCGGATCCTTCCAGTTGCTGCCAGACGATTTAATTCTACTACTATTGGAAGAATTGGACGCCCCCAGTCTTCTACGGATCGGGCGCACATGTAAAGCCTTCTACGCCTTCACACGGGCGGAAGAATTGTGGAAGGCTCTTTTCGTCGGGTAAGATACTCCTTTCTACTATGAGTCAGGTCATTAGCACTTGACTGGTCGCATAATGATGAGACGTGGCTGCGGAACTATATATCCGTGGGGGCGGAGCCACGGTGGGTGCGGATGCGGCTCAAGTGGCATTTGATCGACTCAAAGTGCCGACAACCCTTTGACCTCGCATATAAGCATGACACTAAACTGAGTCACAGGTCGCCGCCAGCAACATTCACTTGGCGAGGATCTTGGCGATCCACCTATCTCAATTTGCCTGCCTCGAAAGTGCCCATGGTGGATTGCTCCCATCTGTACTCCGATGCACTCTACCGACCCTTCAATTGCGCCCACATTGTGTTAGATCCCTATGTCACCAAGATCCCTGCACGCAACCAAATCCCGCGACTGTCAGACCTCTCACCAGGAGAATTTCATGAGAAATGGGCTGACACTCCCTTTGTTCTAACCGAACCCGTCAAGTCATGGCCCGTCTACAAGGACTGGACCGTTGGCACCCTGTTGGGCCGCTACGGCCAGGGCACATTCCGCGCAGAGGCTGTGGACTGGCCCCTGCGAACCTACGGTGACTACATGGCCGACAACGCGGATGAGAGTCCTCTGTATCTATTCGACTGTGGATTTGTTTCCAAAATGGGGTTGGCTGTCGGCGCACCGGAGTCAACTCCCAACGCGGCGTATTGGCCACCAGCCTGCTTCGCCGAAGATCTGTTCTCGGTCGTAGGAAGTGACCGACCCGATCACCAATGGCTCATCGTCGGGCCGGAACGATCGGGAAGCAAGTTCCACAAGGATCCCAATGCCACAAGCGCGTGGAATGCAGTCATCCGTGGACCAAAGTATTGGATCATGTTCCCCTCCGGCGACAAGCGACCTCCGCCACCCGGTGTGTATGTATCGGATGATCAGAGCGAAGTGACCTCGCCACTAAGTATCGCGGAGTGGCTTCTCAACTTTCATGCAGAGGCAAGACGTACTGCCGGCTGCATGGAAGGTATCTGTGGCGAAGGAGAGATTCTGCACGTCCCCTCGGGCTGGTGGCATTTGGTCGTAAATCTTGAAGCATCCATTGCCATTACTCAGAACTTTATTCCCCGTGCGCATCTCGGTGCAGCCCTCGACTTTCTGTCTAACAAGGCCGATCAAGTCTCAGGGTTCCGCAAGAATGTGGTTAACCCATACGAGAAGTTTATCAGCGGCATGCGTGAGACATACCCTGAGCTCCTTGAGCAAGCCCTGGAGGAGCTGCAGAAAAAAGCAGAGGGAAAGAAGCGCAAGTGGGACGATATTGTCCATGGAAAGGCAGAAGGAGAGACAGAAGAACAAAATGCTGGAGGTTTCAGCTTTGGATTTGGAGACGATAGTGATGTTGAAGTGCCATGAACAAGATACCACATATAGAACGATTATCATTTACATCTGCAGCCTTGCAATACCACGCCACAAGGGGAGCTTCAGAGTGTACCATAGCAATCAGAGTAGTCCTACCAAACTAAACACCGGGATGCCTGTGTTAACTCGCGCATTTCATGTACTTAGTAACACTAGAGCTGGACCCAACAAGCGAGTCTAGCACTCAAAATGTGAAACGACATCTCATAATGTTGAATTTCGACTATCATGAACGTGGTAATACCACAAAGACCGGTAAGTCGAATCCGTGCGAAAGAGGATCGATTAGAGCTTAGTAGAGACCGTGAACGCCAGGCTGAGATATTTTTCCGAGATGATCAGTGGCAGGCAACAGTCTTGGAAGCCGGAGTACCGTCAGCGAAAAGTAGGTACCCAACAAATGCGCCAACCGCAACAGCCAGCATGACCGAGCCGTTGTAGGTCATGAAAAGAAGCCTGGAAATAAACGCATTAGTAAGAAGGCCTATAACATGGGCAGTGGCAACTCACATGATGAAGAAGCTGTAGAAGACTTGAATGGCATACAAAGCAGCCAGCGTAAATCTTCCCTGCCGTGCGACAGCGGCTCTGTTATCCCGTCCTACAAGCAGTGGTGAGCCTTCGCCAGTAACGGATGGACGAGCTGCGGCGGGGACATTAGCGGTAGCGGGCTGGGGGATCCCATCGTCTGCAGAGCAAAGATAAATGAGAGCTTGCTCAAGCATGAAGCCAGAAACAGGGGGGCGAAATGTGTGATCATCACTGCCATCCTACACCAACATCAAGCCAGCCGCATCACCGTCCAAGCATTTCCCGATATTGTCCGTATCCACCGAGATAAGAGGAAGGGATGGGAGAGGGGGATACTTACCAGAAGTGGATGAAGTCGCGACGAATGCATTGAGGCGTTGATTGTGAGCGGCTTCGTATTTACGGGTGATTTGTCGTACGCCCTCGTAGCCGGCCGTGAGGAGAACGATGACGATGAGCGATAGGATAAGGGAGAGGGGGCCGGTAATGCGCCACTGGCGGAAGATGATGCACAGGTTCTCTGATGACCAGGTGAATATCATCTACAGAGAATGAGAGAGGTTAGCTATCAGGTCCATTTCAAGTGTAGGAGTACTTGCGTTCATGTTGCACTGGCCCATGTCCATATCCATATCGCCATGGCCGGTGTGGCCGTGGCCCATGTCGTGCATGGCATGCATGGAGTGATCCATTGTGAGCGAGTGCCTGAGTGAAAGCGAGAATCAGAGAATCAAACGATCAAGACGATGATCGAAAAGAACCCAAGAGGATGAGAGAACAACACGACGTAAACATCCGCTCACAATGCGTGACACCACCGCACTGCAAACAAGACAAACATCCTCGATAAGGCGCCGCGATATTTGGCTGCGATCGGACCTGAGCTTCGCAATCCCGCAATTGCAACACCCAGTCTCCACTCACCACTGCATTTTCAGACTGAATACAGCTAAGACCGAGGTTGTTTCTGCTCCGAATTCTAATACGACCAGCACCATGGCCGAGAGTGCTCCCGCCCCGGCGGCCACGCCCACCACCAACGCGCCCGCCGCACCAGCCAATGGTACAACCGCAGGAGCCCCGAATGCGGCCGCCGACTCGAATGCAAACAGTCGCGGACTGCCATACTATGAGAGGCTGCGACGGGATCTACGGGACACAATCAGCAAGAAGCGGCTGATGGACAAGAGCATGGTGAGTCGCAGAACCCGCAGTGGCCATGTTAAAGTCCCTGGACCCCGGAGGCTGTCGCTCGCCTTTTGGGGAAAAAGTACGCGTCGCTGTTGCAAATGGGGTTTTTTTTTTTTTCAAAGTCCGTTACGAATTACATGCGCTAACACTGATGACTGTAGGCCCAGCTCGAGGATCAGATCTACCGGTTCGAGCAATCATATCTTGAAGAAACAACCGCAGGAAACATCATCAAAGGATTCGACAACTACATCAAAGGATCCTCCAGTGGCTCAAGTCTCGGCGCATCAGGTCTCAGTCTGGGATCTGGTGTCGGTGGACGGCGCAAGGCACAGGTCACAGATGCGGACCGGGTCTTCTCGCGGAGTTCCGCTAGCTACATGATGGTGAGTGAGAGAAACGCCCCAGCCCAACCATCTTCCAGAAGATATCCCAGAAGGAAGAGACTGACATTGGGATCCAATAAGGATTCACCTGGCCCGTCATCTGCGCAGACGACTCCCTCCCACGCCGCAACACCTACTTCCACACCCGGCGGCAACGCGCCTTCGAACAAGAGCAACGGAGACTCTGCCTCTGCTGCCGCTAAGACCAACAGCGGCTCGTCCAAGAACAAGAAAAAGTCTTCCGGTGGATCGAAGAATACCAAGGGCAAAAATCAGACGGAGGAGCTTTCGGATGAGGATAAACCCACTAAGAGGTTGAAGGTCAGCTATGGGAGAGACTAGATGGCTGTTCTACCTATCATTGCATTTTACACTTCTTATTCGGACGGAGTTGGGCTGGTATGGAGATTTTCTTCTGGAGTTTCTTGAAACAAAGCCTTGGTGTTGGGACTGGGAGGGTTTACGGTGATTTTATTCCTTGTACATTATCCAATACGCTACGCTTTGAACATCAGTGATCAATGGCCAGAGTTTCTTCGAAATGTAACCACTCAAGCTTTTACTAGTGAAAGACTTTGGTTCTCCGCAAAGCCTCGCTCTTAGAGCTTTGGCACCTTAAAAGCAATACAGCAATGTTGATCAAACACCGAATCTGGCATAAGTTGATCCTGAAAACTTGTCAGCCCTACTGCCAGGCTCTGTTGCACGTCATAACTTGCCTCATCTGTGGGGCTTTTGATGTTATAGCGACTCCAAAAATGCGCCACCAAAGAACGAGAGGCTTTCATAGTCCACTCGGCCTTAATTTTCCTGTCAAGGCTCGCATATCGCCAGCGCAATATTGACCTATGTAATGAGATGTTTTGAATCCCTCCGGAAGTGTCAATTTTTTTTTTTTTAATTGCCTTCGGTGAAGCTCATACACTGCCATGTTAAGCGTCACTTTGTCCGAGTAAGTGTTTGTAGCCTCGTACAGGAACCGGTATCCTCAACCTCTTCTCCTCAACCTCTTCAAATGGCGTAGGAACAATTTTAAACTTCTGAGAAAAGACATCGGCACTGCCCAGTACTAACTAGCTTGATCAGACATGCAGTATGCCTGAGGCAGACGTGTTTGTCGGCGGCACGGCGAGAGTCCTTCTCTGCTGGCAGATGCATATCAAAATAAGGTTGCTGCAGTGGTGGTACGTAGAGATGCGCCGCGCTCAGCCGCACTCAGCGAGGAACACTACCTGGTCCCAAGGCGTTGGGCGAGGATGACACCTCCAAACTACGTGAGTGTGGATCCCAGCAGCTTAGGGGTACATTTATGCCAATCGACACATTAACGATAATGATTCTTCTCCAAGTGACCGACAAGTCGATCAGTTGATGAGAAAAAAGAGGGTCACGTCGATCGGAGGTAGTGTAAGCCTGATGACACGGTGCGACGAGGCATGCGCAAAGCACATAGGCCAGGTCGCGAAGGACAAAGATTGATAATAATCAAAATGTCTTCTGGAGAAGACTTTCAGAGATTAAACTGAAAAGAACAGATACTACACTTGATTTAAGCCAAAAGGCAAAGAGAGCTGGAGGAGAGAGAAGGAAGAGAGAAGATCGGGAAGGCAAGCGGTATTTACCCTGACGGCTGGGTAAAGGGCTTACCGCTATGTACGTATTTTATCGACTGTTACAGGCATTTCCCGGCACGAACCCTGTAATTTACGTAAGGGATGACTTGAAACAATCGTGCGTTCGCATCACGTGAGAATAACGACCACACTAATCGGAGTGGGCTGGGAGCAAGCATCAATGAAAGCTGCTGCATTTTGAGAAGACGCGATTCATCAAAATCCCTTAAAGCCATAACTTGTTCAATCACTCATTGCAGGTATAGTGTAGGATTTAAGGTAGGAAAGTGTCATACGATGAGATACTCAAATATCTGTTCTGAAGCGGAAAAAATATATACATATTCTGGACAGGAACTATGCTAGAAGCAGACAGTGTGAGCCTAAAACGAAAGTCATTGGCAAAAGCTCGACTGCACCGAGCCAAGGAAAGAGTTAAATCAAAGCTGCAGTCGGAAAGTAGCGACTTCAAAAGCCCTGAGCTCAATATCACATTGCACAGCATTCCCGGACATTGCCTTCTTTGTCTGCAACTCCTCCTCATCATCCTCGAGGACATTGCATTTCCAAACCTTCTGAATCGGCAATCCACTATGAATCGAACCACGAGCCTTCCCACCAAGAGACTCATAGATACGTACGACGATGCTCTTCCCACTGCGCGCAGGAAGATCACCCGTCGAAACATCCTCATCATCCTCGCCCCGCTTGACGACGTCCAGGACAAGAGACGGCGCACCTTGAATCGACACAGCCTGGAAAGCAGCATTACACTCCATGGCCTGTGGGTTGCCCGCTTCAAGAACCAGAGGGTGATTGAAGTTATACCCGGCTCGAACGATTCGAGCATCGAGCGCGCCAGAATGAGGGAGAACTGCGTAGCGAATGCGGTGGCGGCCCATGTCGGCGTGAGCGTCGGGGGCTTTGGGGGGCGCGTAAGAGGGAGAGGCGCATTAGGTTACCACAGGTAGCGAAGCCGTACTTAGAGTCGTTCAGGACTGATACACCGTAGCCATTCTCGGAGAGGTCGGCCCATTTGTGACAGCAAACCTCGAACTTTGCCATATCCCAGCTAGACAAAGAGAGTCAGCATCAGAATCAATAAAGGGCTGGGGGAAGTCAAACCTTGTATTGTAGTGAGTAGGACGTCGGACGATGCCATACTGAGTTTCATAAGACGCTTCTGTGTTGGTGATGTCCACTGGGAACTCGACCTTCAGGAACTTCATCGTCTCCCGCCACTCCACCTCGCTCTCAAACTCGACGTAGGATGGCTCAGAGGACACCGCCGCAGTGAGGCTGATCGATGTTTTGATCCAGCTTTTATCGCTGATCTTTGTCTCAGTCACAACGCTCACTCTGTGGCGGTTACTTTCTGCGATGACAGTCTTGCCACTTGGGAGCTCTTTTCGGGATTCAAGGTGAAAAACCTCGACATCCCAAGCTTGCCAGTAAAGGGGCTTGTCATCAAAGATAACAAGTTGACCAGCTTTGCCACCCTTGGCTATGATCTCCCTATCTTCTTTAATATCAAAGAGTGAGATAATCACACCGTCCTGGACATCGACCTTAAGCTTAGAGTTGGACAGTCGGAAAAGGCCGGGCTGGATCTCAGAAACAGTGACTGCGGCAGTGGTTTCGAAGTCAACGCGCTGAGCCCCGATAGCACCGGGAGCGCCGTTGACTAAGAAGTAGCTGTCAGCATCTGAAGTGGAGACACCTGGGTCCTTCACAAGCTCGCAGCGAGGCCAGGGCAAGGTATTCAAGGCAAAAAGGCCCTCGCTCTTGCTTTGGCCAGTAAGTCCTAAAGCTGCAAGAGCATCCTTGCGAAGCTTGCTTCCAATCTCAAAAATCTCAGCGTATAGCTTGTCTGAATCATCGTAGCACATCTCGATGGAGCTACCTGGCAAGCAATCATGGAACTGGCAAAGGAGGACGCCCTCCCACATTTGATCAATTTGCTCCTTCGGGTAACGATATTCCTTGCTTGAGTCACGGACAGTAGCAAGGGTCGCAAGGAGTTCAATCTCCCGCAACAGGAATTCAGATTTGCGGTTGTTACGCTTGTTGTTTGCCTGGGTTGTGTAGGTTCCTCGGTGCAACTCGAAATAAAGCTCTCCATACCATGTCGAAAAGTCAGTGCCACTAGTAGCGTTGGCCTCTAGCTTATCAAAAAAGTCATCAACAGAATCTCCCATCTTTACACGCGGGAGGGTACCGATCTTGTCACTCAGACCACGGGCTCGGCGCAGTTTTTCCAGATGGCCGAAAGTAGGGCCACCCCCACCATCACCCTTTCCGAATACAAGTAGTGATGATTTGTCCTTGTCCATAGACTTGTGCTGGGTCACACTGCGCTTGAGATCGCCAAAGTGTGCCTCCGCAGTGTAGGTCTCGGCGGGAGCCATATGGCACATTACCTGGCTGCCGTCCAACGCGACCCATTGAAAGGTTGTGTGAGGAAAATTGTTGATGTTATTCCAGCTGAGCTTCTGAGTGAAAAATCGGCTCATGCCAGCTAGGCGACAGATCTGAGGGATTTGCGTGGAGTAACCGAAGGTATCGGGTAGCCAGAAAGTGGTGCATCGTTTCCCAAAATGGCCCTCGAAAAATCGTTGACCGTAGAGAAACTGACGTACAAGAGATTCGCCGCTTGGCATGTTTGTGTCGTGTTCTACCCAGCTGCCGCCGATCGGTTGGAAATGGCCTTTTCGTACCCATCGCTTGACACGGTCGAAAACAGAAGGGTAGAATTGCTTTAACCACTTGAACTGTTGTGCTTGAGAACATGTAAAGCGGTGCTCTGGGTAACGGTCCATGAGGTCGCATTGATTTGACCACGACCGTGCTACCTTGCGCTTGGTTTCTGCCCAGGGCCAGAGCCAACATGTATCGATGTGGCAATGGCCAATGGCGTAGACGAAAGGGGCCGTATCGAGGTCATAAACCTCGGAGGAGTCCACCTTGTCACCAATATATTCACGCGCTATCTTTCTGGCCTGGAGAATCGAGTCGTTGTTACCATCGCCGGCGATAAATGCGTCGATCATGGCATTGCCGACCATATTGGCTTCATGGGCCTCCCAGGAGTCTGCAGGGAATTCTCGAGCAGCGTCTCCGATGATCCAAAAGTCATAGAAGAGTGCCCGGGCCTCTAGGTTGACTGCGGTGATCTGCGCTTTGCTGAGAGTATACTGCTTGTCAGGGTTGGGCGGCTGAATCGAGTCGCCTCCAGGGGCGTTGCCGAACATCCCGTTGCAGGCCATTTCAATGTAGAATGTATGCTCTTTGCCATCGCACCAGCCGTCAGGAATGATCCATTCAATCCGCTCTCCGCCGCCAGTCAAGCCTTGTAACGGATGCCCATCTTCGGTCCAGACCAGCCCTTCGTTGTTAGCATCCCAGTGAAACTCGAGTCGTTCTTTCGTGCGCATATCCTCGGGAATAGTCAAGCGAATTCGGAACCAGTGGGTGGACCAGCTGGGACCAAAGGAAGCTCCTATTTGAGTAGGGGTGAATTCGTGGGAGGTCGCCTCCTCGAAAGACGGGCGCTGAAGGTCCGGAACCGAGTAGACCGAGAGTTTGACATGTTCTCTATCCGAGTTGACGGCTTCGAAATACTTGGAAACAAGATTCTGGCCTTCATATTGGCCTGTCGAAGTGAACTGTTTCAGTCGATCGGTGTAGATCTTGGTGATTCGCTGGCCGACTGGACGTTCGGCAAGGCGGGGAAGGGAGTGGTAAGCTGGGGTGGGGGCAATATGGGGAGCTTCTCCACCCATGTTGGTGATGTAGTAAGTGAGAATGGTAGGATAGAAGTAAACTGAGAGACTGAGAGAAGGATAGAATTGAGGGTAGCACCGTGGAGGATACGCACAGTAGACAGGAATGAGTTGGAGTTGGAGAGAGACGAAAGGGAGCTGACCCGATGCGGCGTGACGAAAGCTCAGGAATGCGGGGACCATCGGTCGATGCTAAACCACGTTGGGTAAGCGTGGGCCCGCAATGCTGCCCCGCTGAGTCGATCAGTACCCTACGGTAGAGTATACAATGTACCTTGGGTGCTTAATGTATTATAGTATACAGTGCGAGGTCTAGGAAAAAGCAAGGAGGTACAGGAGGCATCGGTCTCTCCATAGAAGTGACAAAGCCAGCTTGGCTGAATTGCCGTCGAGGTCCGCCTTTCCTTGTTTGGGTGTTGGACGTGCCTGCCTAAACGAGTACTTACCTAAGCCCACGGGCACTTTACTGTTGTGCCCCCATCTGCCTTCTCTTTCTACTTTCATCACAGCCAGATGCGACATCGCAATGGTGAGCAGTCCAAATAGGGCCTTCACAACCTTTATCCTCGCACACCAAATCTTTCCGCCTCTGTTCGGTGAGTAACCCAACCATGTCGACGGGCTCTATTGGCCCCCTTCTGGGGGAGCCGACTCTTGAGACCCTGCCAGCATAAATTCAATTTCTAATCCTGTCGTTCGTCGACTATACCAGTTTGAAGTCGGCGATTCTCGCATCCAAAAACTTCAAAGAGCGATACGCGACAAGTCGGCGACTGCTCCTATCTTACTGTCTCCAAAACACTCTGGGAAGCACCGTCCAGGACAATTACCTGGCCATGCTGAGCGGCAGTGTGAAATTCCAAGAGCTCCGCCGCTCATCATCGCCGGAGAGAATTGCGACAATCCTGATGCACGGGCCCCGGAGCGAGCTCATCACTCCCACGGCCGACCCTACGAAGTTCCCGCATGCTCTCACCCTACGAGGTATGACTTTGATGCTCGAGTTCCACGAACGAAATGTCATGCCGCTTACCCGAAAATACATCAGGTGGGCTCTTTCCCATCTTGAAAGGAAGCCCGAGGTCCGAGTAGGTGAGTTTCCTCAAAGTCTTACTTCCACCGAGGAGGCTCGTGTGACAAGGACCCTTTATCGATATCACCTTTGTGCAAACTTGCTTGGTATTGGCTGCCAGCCCTTTACAGACCACAATGCAGCTGATATTCACAGAAGTATCTTCGGCACGGACATTCTCAGATGTCTGGATGTTTTGTACCGCTCATGGAAGATCGAAGAAATTTGCAGCGTTGTCACCTTCGCCGAATGTCAGTACAAGGGAATTATGAATAGAGATATCTTCAGATTCGAGGACAGTGATCCCGAAACGAGTGACCTAATCCCGGAGTTCATATTCTCCCACATTGGATGGGCAAACTCTCAGCTTGTTGAAATCCCGCTTGGCTCGCAAATTGCGAATGGGTATGTATCCCAAGGCCTCGGGCTTCTCTGAGTTGTCCTCAGCCCCCCTAATCGGGGAACAATCATCACTCAATTGCAGAAAGCGGCCAAAAAGTGGGCTCCTAGCCGTACTCTGACGCGGAGAAACCAGGGGTCAAAACAAAACCTTTTCCCATCCGAGAAGGACGCGAAAGAGAGGAGAATGGACCCGCTGCTTTTCCAGGGAGACAGGGATATTGATCCAGAGGGTCTCTGTCCACCTCCTGCGTGGACGATGCTCAACAGCGACATGTATTCCAACAAAGTCGGGGCCTACATCCCAAAGTCCCTGGTTTCATGGGAGTATGTCATGTGGGATGCAGAGACCCTCCGGAAGATGCGCGCAGATAGAGCCGTCATCCTCGCGGCCGGCCACGGACTGCAGTGAACCAGCACCTTTTGGGGCCAAGAGAACTTTTTATTTTCTTTTCTTTTCTTTTCTTTTTTTTTTTTGATATTGTGTGGTACTCAGTGGGATACTAGTAATGACTTGGGATGAACTCTGTACGATATCAAAGATGTGGGAATATACTCTGGGAAGTCGCAGCAGCAAGAGAACTTTGTTCGTCCTCATCATCAAGTACCAAAAGATTCCACTTGTAGAGAAACAGGACTACGCCAGCCTGCGTCAGTCGCCAATCGGCGATGCTATTGGATGCCGTTCAAAATGGATTACTCCATGCACTCGAGCCCAATTCTCATTTCAGTGTATCTGTCATACCTGGGAATATTTGATTCAAATGTGGTCAACATAGGTACACGCGATATTGCGCGCGGAGGGGATGAAGTGATATATGACATAATGACAGTGTGGTCAATTCTAGAGACAACTAAATATGGTAAGCCTGATACCCAGAGCTCCGGTGAGTGAATTCCTAGAGAGCAACAAATGCGAGAAATTCGGACCTTGTGTGCCCAGGTGGCAGGACCTTAGGAACCTGAAGCTGTCAAATCTGATTAGACAATTGTAGCGTTCTGAAGTAGAAACGATTATTATCGCTCACAATAATCTGCCGGGGTGTTTGTCAATGGAGTGAACTCACGCATGTGGCTGGACAAAGATTGTTGGGCGATAATTATGGGCTGGGCTGGTCATGGGCAGCGAAGTGGGTCGTCGTGCATTGCGAGGATCGAGTTTTCGGTACCTATGTCGCCATCCGAGCAGGGAAAGCCGTACCCTGCTTTGCTGAATTGACAGCTCAACACGCAGTACCGGTCGCACGTTACCGAGACCCCAATGGAGTGTCAAGGTAATCTGCTTCTCTTGCCCTGTGGACGGCGCCTATTTGGTTGCGCAGCGTCAAATCCATATTCAAGCCAGCAGAGCTGTTATGCAAGCACGGCCGCAGTGGATTGCACTGATCTTTGGAGATGAGATAAATTCGATAGTGATAAGTTTCAAAAGGGAACAAGGGATCTGTCAATGTCCATAGTTGGGGGGAAGGGGAACTGCGCGTGGGTCATGTTTTCTCCGAGAGTTAGGTGTGTCAGTTGCAGCGCGATGGCAGTCGACCCGCGATTCAAGAATATCGAAGTCATCCCAACCTCTTTGCGATTTCAGTCCGAGTTCATCCCGGAACGTAGAAGTGCTTGAGCCTTTGTCGAGGGACTTTTGTCTCGAAAGCTGTTGTTAGCAGATACGGTGGGTCTTCGAACAACGTGTTTCGCTCGTTACCATGATCTGGCGTGCTCGTGGTATACGTTGGAGGTCAGAGCCCAACCCTTAAGGAGGTTTAGAAACCGTCAATTTAGGCTAGCCTTTTCCAAAATTATCTGGGACAAGTGCCAGATGTACCAAAGAACTGGGATGGGCCGGTCGATGGGTTCGAGACACCGGTCTCCACTCGTGCCTGATGCCGATTAAGCGGCCGCGAGTCACCCGACTGTGCGAGATTTGCGCATGGGTCGACGTGGTGATCACAGACAGCCCCAATGCGGCCTGATATTGATAGCTTCCTATCTTGCTTTTTCCATATGCTACCCCCCTATCGACATTCAACATCTTGTAGTCAAGTAGTCATTGTGGTTGGTGGTGCTCGGTAGTTGTCGTCTCGCGGTGGCGATAAGGCTCGCTCGAACAGACGGCGCGGCCGCCCACGCGCTTTTCCAGCCGGCTGCATTATCAAATTTTGATATTGGATGGAGCTAACTGCGATAGGTGATTTTCTCGGGACACCCAGTCGATAAGGGCGAGATTGGCCTGGTACATCCACAGGGCTGCTTCCCACGGGCGAATTCATTGGACCTTCGCGCCCCTCAACGCCCACCTGCGACCAGAATTTGTCTGGAAGGTTGCCAAAGAGAGTATGGTAGAGATATCAGTAGCGGTCGACGAGTCATGGATAGCTCCGCGGTATGTTGCTTATCGCATAGCACGACTGTGTTCGAGACCGCGTCCAAGATGGGCGCGACGGGTGGCAAAGCAAAAAATGTCGCACGGCATCTTTGTTCCGCCGCCAATCTCAACGCAGTATGGCCCCCATGCAGCCCAGCTGAGCTGTTGAGCTCCCCCATCTATAAATCCAGCGAGAAATCAGTTCACACCCAGTCGAGCATTCCAGCAGCAACTCGATCTCTTCTACAATCAACTCAAATCCATCCACTTTCACCATGGCCGACGAGATTGTCGAGTTCGTTCCCCTCCTAGGCTTTCAGCGATACAGACCCTACTTCGATGAAGTCACAACTCCAAAAGCTGTGGATACCGCAAACGCTCTAGGTAAGTTCACACCCACAGAGGACTACTCAATCGCACAACAGAAGATCTGACAAGCATCCCAGCGCACCAAGATGAAGCACCAGCCCCATCAACCGACCGCGTGTTTACCATCGACCTCGGGACTGGACTGAGCAATACCATGCTGGATGACCCTATCAAATTCCCGAGTGTGTCACGGAGGTCTAGTGGCCAGTCGAATATAACCTCGAAGGACGACGAACCGCGACGCAGCAAGAGCCCCAAGGGCCGCTGGTTCGGTTCCGTGGGCCAGTGGTATCAGCGCCGTCGCGAGCGAATCTCCAACTGATCCAGTCCTCCTGGAGCGATGAACCATATAATATTCTACTCGAAGGGCGGTTGAACATCACTTCGAACCCTTCTCGATCACGTCAACGTCCGGTCCTTCCTCTCTTCGTCTGACATGACTCAGCGACGAAGTCACAAGATCTGGCCATAGGAACGAGGGATAGCCAAGCACCTTGGCAATCGGAAGTTGAAGAATCTCCAAAAAAAGGCACACCGGGCCATATAATTTCACATTTTCGGGGCGATGAGAATATCCAAGGCGGAATAATGTCTACTTCATATTCATAATGTCGGAAAAGCAATAATGCCTTCTGGCAACGATCATAATGTCTGCCAAAGCAAAAATGAAAACATCATGTTCAGCATTTCATACTATAGTGCCACCAACTCGCGAACACCTAATTGTCTTTGAGGTAGTTTGGATATCCTATTAGCGCTCTGGACTCGGTTGGAACAAATTAAATGAGCCACTCCTGGGTGTGTTTGAAGCAAATTCAGAAATGTGCTTGCTCTAACGGGCGTGTGCCGAATATTGCCAAAACCACAACTACCCAGCACTCAAAATTGATATTATGAAGTAAGAGCCAGCGTTTATGGTTGTGACATCTCTAAGAACGATTTCCAGGGATGAGATATGCTTGTACCTTTTGCATGGTCTCCGGTACCTTTTTTCCTCACGGCGCGAAGCTTATTCTTAGCGTGGTTCTAGGAGGGAGAAACTTTTATGAGATTGCTTATTTGCCCACTACTCGCCCCCTGGCGACTTCTGCCGTTGTCCCATGCCGACCTGCTTTGTTTATGGGGTGGTACGAATATGACCCCGTGTTTCCAGCTTTTGTCAAGCGATCCTTGCGTCAGTCCATATCCGCCATGAACGTGTTGGCTCTGAAAGATGACTGCTTTCGTTTGTGCAATGCCTCGGCAAGTTTGAGACTTTCCCGCGCGGTCTGACTGGTTCCGGGAAATCTTGGATCTGTGTGGTTCAGTGTTCGGAACCTCCCGACATGTTGATTTTGTCAATGCTCACTCAAAACAGAGACCGGAATGGATTTTGCTGATGAGTTATCCCGAACATCCTATATCAAAAGCGAATTTCTGAGCAGGTGTGGCCAATTTTTGCTTATGACAGCCCGGCCATCCAGCACAAACAGCCATCGCGCCAAGCTTCCCAATAGCGACTGATCGTATAGTTCCCGGAAAGCGTTGATTGGCCCGGTGTCGGGGCTACCACGGTGGGCGGTGGGGCGGGTTCCTGTTTTGCGGAAGCCGCCGCACTCCGCAGTTTCGTTGCAACATCAGTCCTCGTCCAGGTGCAGGCGCGAATGCAATGCAGTATGAGGTCAAGAGAACGGGTATATCTATTGTTCGAGATGGACTAGCAAGCGCTTTGTGATAGTCGATATCAAAGCTTGAGGGGGGGGCAAGAGCATGCGAGGTGGCCAGAGACAGTGACCACTGACGCGAAATGGGACTCGGAGAATATAGGGAAATTACGTCAAAAAACTCTCGCCAACACGATCGGCGCGTGCAGTTTGAGCGAGTCAGGCAGAAATCCCCCTTCCTCGGCGATCTGGGCAAATAGCAAGCGCCACCCCGGAAGCCCCAGGCGTCGTCCAGTCTCTCTCCGACGGTCACCGGTCAGCAATGATTCAAAGAGTGCGTTTTACACAATCGAGGATATGTGCAGATCTTGCTGTTCATGCATACTGACGACGATGCTCTAGAGTGCTCTAGACCAGCGTTCACGGTCTCCATTCGTCAATCAAGACGATATACTTTGCAGTCATCGCGGCCTTACCCGTGATCTAGCTTTCTTTGGATTGCAACCTGATCCCCGGGCCCCCGCGCACTGCAATGGCCCAGACCCTCAGTGGGGTAGCACCGGAAAATATAGTCTCCCATAGACCAAATTCGGGGTGCGCACATGACGCTACCCCGGCGCTCGCCGTCTTCCTTTCCGAATATGATGAAGCCCTTTTGTTTTGTGGCGAAACCAGGTTTTCAAACTTTGGTCCGACGATCAAGCTAGTGAAGGCTATGAATTTGGGTAGTTATTTACCAAGAATTGCCCAAGAGTGGGATATTTCCTGGCACGCTCAATATCAACCACCACTTGTTTTCCTTTCTTGTTGCTTGCATTAATCGCGTTTTAGCCCAGCGTCTACTTATTTGTCCTTTTTGCGAAACATTTATTAATGGAACAGATTATTAACGTCGCTGAGCTAAAACAGCCCCAGGCTGATGCAAAGATATGCAGCCAGACCGGTCTGGATAGCCAGAGCCAAACCCCAGCCGCCTCACAGACCGATCACGATTACACCCTGGTTTCTCCTGGAACGCCGGTGGGAAGACCAATGCCACCACCACCACCACCACCACCACCACCACCACCACCACCACAGCATCATGATCAAGGACCTTCGCCGTCAGAAGTGCGAAAATTTGCCAATCCTGCTCCCCTTGGTCTATGTGGGTTTGCACTCACTGCATTCCTATCTAACGGCATGAGTGTGTTTGCCGGGGTTTCTGTTGCTGGAGAAAATGTCTCCTCGGCCCTGGCCTACGGAGGCATCATCCAGGTGCTTGTTGGCATGTGGTATGTGGTTTGAAGTTTTCTTGCGTGTATCAAGAATCCACCTGATCCCGAATGATATTGACAATCTCAGGGAAATGGCCCTCGGAAATACGTTCGGTGCTACATCATTCTGCTCGTACGGCGCATACTGGGTATCATTTGCCCTTCTGAACTTCGACGGGACCCAGGTGACGAGCAAGGAACCGGCCGAAGCATGCCAGAGTGAGACATTGATGGGGCTATTCATGATGGTAAGAAATAAACCAGGGACTAATTAACATCTGGATACTGATGCCCTTGCAGGCATGGTTCATTTTCACCACAATTATGCTGCTGTGCACACTCAAGTCAAGTCTGGCCATGTTCCTGCTTTTCTTCTTCCTCGACATGAACTACCTCCTCCTGGGTATTGCCAACATACAATGCGGCTACCACGGCAAGATCCTGGCATCAGTGCAACAGGCTGGGGGGATTTGCGGTCTGCTAGCGGCTTTTGCTGCGTGGTACAACGCCTTTGCTGGCATTTTCGACAGAAGCAATGGTTTCTTCACAGTACCTCTTGGTCATTTCCCATGGTCTCCCGTTATCCATGCCCACCACTCCAAGTACAAGGAGGTGTGAGGGTGATCGGAAGTCCTTTTTCTTCAGCATTTCGTAAAACCCACATTCAACTTTGAGACTATTCGCAAGGCTCCGCAGCAACTTCATCTTTTCACTATCGGAACATCATTTGGATACGGTCTCTCTGACATATGAATCTTTCCATTGTCCGATCCATCAACACGCCTTGCGAAGCCTTCCTACCTTTCATATCGCCTAGAAGGTCACCCTGACTCCAGCTCCCGGTTTTATTACAAGCGCCGCTTACACCATGAGCATGAATGGCATTGGATCTGTCGGACACATCAATGAAGGGGATCCACCTGCTACCTGCTGCAAAGGGGCCAGCGCTGTCTAGTACCCACTATTTAATTCTCTGATATTCATTCTATCAAAAGCATTTACAAGCGATTTTCAGTTTCGTTATTTGAACTTTGTTCATAGCCAGAGCATCCCTGAAGATTAAGGACATCATTCAGTCCCTTGGGGCACTTGGGCACTGCAAGAAACCTATTGATTTTAAGAAACGCGTCAAATATGCCAACAGAGCATCACTCTGGTCCACATAGCTATCGAGGATCTGCCCACCGAAGTAGCGGTACAGTGGTACATCCAGAAAGGCCTCTCCGTGGCAAGAAGTCTCAAAGCCTGAGTCGAATGTTAGAGACGCATACGCAAATACTCTATCCGACTGGGAGCGCGAGGGCCTCCAAAAGGGTGTACAAAGCCTGCAAAAGTTACGCGGATCAGGCAGGGCGGGGCAGACAACAATTTACAAAAAGAGCGTTACATACTTAATCCTGAAAAGGAAATACCACAGTGTCTCTTCAGCCCGGTGTTAGGGACTGCGTGCCTAATTAGCATGTGGGTTTCTGCATTGATCGAACTACTACAAAGAATACGTCGGTATCTTCAATAGAGAAAGAAATATGACGTCTTTCGGATATCGGAACAAGAAACGGTGAGGCGGTGGACTTGTTGAACAGTTGGAATTGCTCCGGCTGCGAATTGGTAAATATTACTTCCTGAATTTTTTTGTTAACTTGATTTTTATACTTTGCTCGCCGTATTGTGTACCTTGAATTTCTGGAAGTTAAGAAGGAACTTGTCAATTATCTAGTTAGCTTTCTGTTGGTTATTGGATTTCACAAACAGTTCAAATGCCTCTCAGGTTTAGATTCGAAGGGTTAACTGTGAAAAGGCCATATCTCACATGGGTTTAGAAAAAAAGCCTTCGCAAAACTACTACAGTTTACTCCATCGGCATAGGCGCGTCACAGTTCGAAAACGGCCGTGTCTCAATTTCACGTGTACTTTATACCTTCACAAGGTACATATTCTACAGCTGATTGATGAATGTGGTTCAATGCTCAATGATTGAGGCGTTAGATTGAGAAAGCAAGAACAGCAACATGAAATAACTGTTTGCGAGGATATTTGCCATTGCTGGTCTCAGAAATTGAAAGGAAAAAGAAAAAGGAGAAATAAAGCACCAAGCCAACTCCCAGCATACTGGAGGATTCACTTGTGGGGAGGGACTCTCTTCCACTCGGCATAAATTTCCTTGCCAGTGAGCCCTGCGCCGATACGACGGGCAAATTCCGCACGGCCCGCTGGATTGTTTGGATTAAGCTTCAGCTTATATGGCCATTTGTCGATGATGGTGTTCTTGTCCTTCATCATCGCGCCGGAGCGGCGTTCTTCCCGACGGAATTCCCATTTCCGCTGGTAACTTCAAAAGATACAGGTTAGCTGCTTTGTTTACTCTAGGTATGCTAATATCTTCATCCTATTCTTACTGGTCGAAGATTTCATCGTGAGTTTCGACAAGGCCCCGAGAAAGTTCCACTTTGATGAGCGAGGGGTCATACAGGGAGGTAATCTCCCCCTCCGCAAGCGCCGGGACATACAGCTTCATCAGTTCAACTGTAGTACCAATCGGGGGCTGTGATCTCTCCTCCGCAGTCCGGGTATCGTCGACGGCCATCATAAAGAGGCCCAAGAGGGTCGCGTGGGGATTTTCGTTGGGTGTCTGCAGCAAGGGCATCATTGGCCCAAGCGTGCCACCCACCTTCACCCATTTCTCGTCCATGATGTTGGACACCTATACAATGTGAGCTAATTGTTCGAGACATCACTTCAACTACAGCCCCGCTACGAAGGCTACGATGGGCCTGTGATCTCTTACCTCGATCCGGCAGAACTTTTCACTCCCGATATACTTCGGGAGCTCGGTGACGTTGAACTGATGAACCGTAAAGGAGGCTTCTAGGCCCGAGAGTCGGCCTAGGAAGGCCTTCAGCTGACTTCGCAGGTAATAAAACAGCTTGCCGTAAATATCGGCGCTTGCGAGGCCACTGGAGGTATCCTCGACCTCCTCTGCGGGCCATCCTTGCAGCGGTTCAGCGCTGTCCTGCATTGGCCATCTATCCGCGTTCTGGAAGAACGTCCTAGATGACGTTAGCGCTTGAGCACGTTCCACTTTGCAATCTGTTTTCACTCACGGATTTGGCTTCTTGAACTCATGGCGAGGGTATCCGAATGGGACCAGCAACCCATCCTCCTGGAACTTGGCAAATGCCGCTCGTCGGAGCGGCGACAGGGCACACATGGTCCGCTCGCGATAGTCTACTCGGGACGCGGCTAGCATAGTCTTCTTGCGGATTGTGCGTGCCAGATCGACAGACACCTTGAGTGGCTTGCTCAGGAGGGATAGAAACCGATCCCAGGACGACTTCTCCATGCCGACTCGCAAGGTACCCCGGTCGAGCTTCCATGTCTTCGAGTATGCCCCAAGTCTCTTGCTCTTGATCTTCTCACACATCTCTTCAATCATGGGGCGAACGTAAGATTGGAGGATTTCAATGTCGGATTGGCGCACAAAAGTCGAGTACCAGACATGGATGATGCAGTCAATGGCCTTTTCGACTGGCTCGACCGTGAGCGCGATCATCATCATGATTGTGTTCCGGGCCGCGACGTCGAAATCCACATCATTGATGGTGATGCTCAGGGGGCGGGAATATGCCTCAGGAAGGCCGAGGACGGTCTTGATCACGTTACGGAGATCACCAGAAGCTATTGGAATTGCGATATCAGGCTTGCACAGTCTAAAGGATTTTGGGTATTTAGGATACTCACCAGCAAACAGCAAACGCAAATCACCGGAATAGTCCTTTCCTTCATTTGCTTCGAGGCGAAGGATGTCGATCGCAGGCATGTTACCCCAGAGGAACTTTTCGACGCCGAATATCTTCCCAGAAAATACAGGCTTTCGATTCTGTCGAACCCAACCGGGCTTCCACGCTTCTGAGAGCAAGGGTGAATTACAGTCTTTCTTGTGGGTAGACAAATGAGCGTTTTGGCATTTCGGACCACAGTACTACAGTTTGATTAACAGAGTTAGACGACTTGCGTTGACACAACACGCAGTGGTTGATGGACTTACAGCAACGAGACGACAGGCCGTGCAGACGCGTTTGCCCTGATTCGCACAATCAATGCTCTGAGGGCTCCAGTTGGCGCAGAAGAAGGTGGGAGAAGCCATTTTGGATGTATTTCGGTCCTTATGGATGGATAGAGGTCGATAGGTGATGGTTGCGTGACGGTATGCAGCAATTGGATGAAATGGGAACTCTACGAGGATGAAGAGGGAGGCTACCTGACTGCTTCGCAGTGAATTATTGTACCCCAAGATAGGCAACAACGGAGGCCTGTCACATGACTGAATCCAAAATGGCCTCGTTTCACTCTACGAAATACTCTACATTTCGAGACGCCATTGGAAATTGAAGGTTTGAAGTGGACAAAATGAATTTGCCTGATTCTCGAGTATTTCCCTCTCAAAGCATCAATCTTGAATCTAGAGACAAAAAACGAAGTAAAAAACATCCGGTTCCGAACGCTGGGCCTCATCGTCGTGGACTTTTGCTGTTTGGCCCTTACCGTCACATGCCTGCCGAAGAAGGAAGGCACCCGCCCTCACACCGGCACGCACTTTGCGGCCTGGCTGCTGCGGCAAGAGCGACTCTGCGTCTTAGATGCACCACTGGCTATTGGCTGAACCTTTGGAGGGCAATCTTAATCAATGAGATCTTCTGGGTGAGGATTAAAAACCTGGAAAATACAGACGAGCCTCTGAGGACTTGCCTGCTGCTACTGCCGCTTCACACAGCCCGGGGACAGTGTGCTTCCTCTTCACGATATTTTCCCATTTAAAAGCTTACTTTTACCAACTGCATGGCCCCTGACAGTGCGATGATCGAATTTGACAAGATCAAGGACGAATAGGATGGGTCACACTAGGGGGACGTGGCATAAACAGCACAGAGTGCGTGATGATATCGTACGTATCCGAAAGGCCAGGGAGATAATTGGTAGCAGTTCTCGTTGTCAATAACTTCAAGTTGGTGAACACCGAGGCAAAAATACCTCCTGCTGGGACGTATCTTACTTTTGCTATCGGCGGAGTGGTCCGGTCCGTGAAATGGGCCTCGCGATCACATTCAACGCTCGACCTCGCTGGGACTATTTAGAAGTCTCCCTCTCACTTTCATCTCATTATATTTTCCCACTACTCGCCCACACATCACCCATGCGCCTATCTCCACCCACCAATCCTCTACCTAAGGATACCCCATCTGTCTACCATTTGTTTATCTACCCAAAGTTAAGCCCTATCCATCAAAATCATCTATCCTGCCACCTAATCACCCATGAAGGCACCCATCCAACTCTCCACCCATCTGCCGCCGCCCCGTAGCTCCAAAGGACAATGCCCTAGAAGATAGTTTGGATTGACTATAGAGAACGCGCATCCAGCATTTCGCCCACGACACACCACCACCCCAATCTCATCCTTATACAGCCATCGATGATCTGCCCGCCGAACTTATTCCCAGTGACTGTTCGACTTTTAGCAGGCGATTTGAATTGCTGCTTTATCGCACTTATCCTCCCACACCTCTCTCAGATCCATCACCCATGTCTCTCTCTCCATCACTCATCGCTCCTCTCTCTGCTACGATCCCTTTATCTACCCTGAGGTATCTAGTATTCATGAGATCACTTATTCACTATTTGGCTATCTAGTCCAGCCGTCGACCCATCGACCCATACCGCCAACCATCAGCTCCTCGACCCACCGGATGATTCACCTCCCACGTCCACGAACTGAAGACAAATAATGCGTTGGGAAAATCTTCAGATTTGATTGGAAAACTCACTTTGACCATGCCGACGAGCCCGCATCCCCGTCCTTGATAACCATCAAGGGTCTGCCCACGAGGGCAGCGGAGATCCAGACAGAAATCAGACAAGGGCTCGCCGAGACGAGAAACTTGAACGTGGCTTGATTATCTGGGGGGCCACTACACGAACACACCCTTTGACTGGAAAGATAAGGGCCTTCAAGAGGCTTACAGCACCTATGATAGGTACGCAGAATATCACGGGAATGTCCATAAGAAGTTCATAACTCTAGAAGGCTTTCAGGTACCAGAATTCGAGTCGCGGTGATCGTCTGCGAGCTCTAAGGTCTCTTGAATGGACTGAGAAGGCCCTCAAAAAGGTCCAGGGATGACTTAACGTCATGGCAAACTGGCGAACAGTTTTCCAGAATGCATAGAGAATCAGTAATCATCTTAAAGGTATGGATGAGGACTTTAATGAGCACAAGCAATGCGTGCGCGACAGCTTTAGAGCATCGTGAAAAGATGCTGGGTTTCCGAGAAAGTGGAACGGACATCAAGGACAGCGAAGCCAGAATTCGATCAGCAAAGCACGGAATTGCTATTGGGTCTGAGTGAGGACTATTAGCCTCATCACTATTTTACTATCTCTATTGTCTACAACGAAATGAATGTTGTTTTTCGGTGATTTCAAATTCTGCCAGCGATATTGACTCCGTCTGCCAACAGCAACAGACCTAGGAAATAAATACCCACATCGAACTGTCTGCCTTCTTTGAGCGGAAGACCACAAATTGAAAGATTCAAACTCTTATTGACCTAGTCTTCAAAGTCGAAGCCAGGTTTCCTCATGGACTGCGATTCTTGCTCTGCCTATGCCGATCAAAGGTGCAAACCGAAGAAGGTTGCAGTCGCTCTCACAAACCGATGTGGTATTCGTTTCCCAGGGCTGCTGTTATCCTCTCATCCAAAATTTTGGGAATGAACCAGATTTTGTTGCCTGACACGGGTCTTCGGATCCCTGAGAGCCGCCACCGCCATGGTGTGCGGCTTGCTCGTGATTTCTCTGTCGGTTACACTGTTTAGCATTGCGTCCGCCTCTCGGCTAACATGGGCCTTGGAACGGGATGGGGCGTTTGCCAAGGTGGTTCGCGAAGGTAGTTCAGCTAGTCACTCCACTTGACTTCAGGTATACAGGCTGATCTATTGTTAATTTTTCTAGATTGATCGAAGACATAATGTCTTCGTCCGCGTGGTCTGGCTCCCTGTTTTCATCGTGATGTGTCTCGCCTGTCTGAATATCGCTGATACAGCCGCGTTCCAAGCCTTTGTCGCACTGGGCTCGATCGGGTTGTTTGTGTCATATTTTATTGCTATCGCACGCATGATCCACAATCGATTCCAGGCGACGCCGGCGCCTCTGGTTGACTGAAATAGCATTTAATGTCTTTGCGTCGATCTATACGACCTGGGTGACGGTCTGGCTCGCGTTTCCCACATACCTGCCTATTACGGGCGAGAATATGAACTATGCGTGCCAATATTTGCAGCGTCGACGTTATTTGCGGTTGAGTATCAGCTTTTGAAGGGGAAGGAGGAACTGGGATGGGCTTAGTAAGGAGGTTGTGAGGGTGGTTGTTGAGAAGGGGGAGCTTCAGTTGGAGTGAGCCTGTTTACATGTCTTTTGGAGGTATCAAATGTATAGACGATACAATGATTGTGATTATATAGAGCGGGGAATGCGCCACGCTTTCAATAGAGTCTTTTATTGGTATTAGGGTAATGTTTCAGCATCGGATCTGTATCGATTATTTTCTGGTAATCGCAATATTCTCTTTTCTAATCGTATATGTTTTTCTCTTTGTTTCGACAATTCCTTCCATTTGCCTGCAGGGAAACAACAAACCTATTGTTTTCCGACTCATCTTGTCTCCCACCCGGAAACCGGCGAAAATCTTCGTCACATACTTCGGCTAAGCTGATGCCTAACCGGCTGAGCGGGGACATGGCGTTTACACCTGATAATTCCACCAAGCAAAAGAAAACATCATCCCCGTCCACCCAAAACACCCTGACTCAACGGTAGGGCCGAAACACGATACTCCCAAGCACTACAAGGTACATTCCACGCCCTCCCCACCTGCCCTTGATCATACTCCTAACCCACCCACTCGGGACACCCTGATCTGTGGCCGAACAAAAATCCTACAAATACACATTCCCCTCCAAGAGGACACCAGGGTTTAAGGTGAGGACAGCCCAAATCAATATTCTGCAAGATAAAGTCTAGTCCAGATTGAGCTGCGGGAAGCGGGGGGATGATGCGAGGGGTTGATCGGGCGTAAAGTCGGTGACAGCTGGCGTGTCCTCCAGTAAAGTAGAAGAATAGATTTGATAGGGTGGGAGGTCAGACACTACTTGCCAGATTTCGGAGCCGAGAACCGAATGCATACTGAGCCCTAGTGTGGAGGATAGCAGGGCAGGGCGAGGCTGTACCTGTACATCCATTGATGTATCGCCTGTAACTGTGTGTAACCTACCCTACGGTAGGCACGTACAGAATACATGCATGCGAGGCTCGGGCGACCCTACATACTTGTAGCTGCGCGGATCTGCGATCGACACCGCTCTTTCAGAAATTAGGTTCACACCGCAACAATACAACTAGTAGTTAACTAAGTTCACTTCAGTACATAGAAGGTGAGTAGGGGTTGACATTGCCTCTGCTGACACTGTCGATTTAACGGTGTCAAGTGCCGGTGGCGATGGCTTGCGCTGTGTTCTCAGTGCGATTGGCGCGGAGGTTCGGTGCTGCGGTGCGTATGTGGGTGAGATGGAAATGGAGCTGGATGGAGATTCAAGCATGTCATTGCCAGTGCTGCAGATGCATGTTGGGCATGACATGATTGAGTGCAGTACTTGTAGCGTATAGTTAATTACTCGATGAGTGTTTACACTGTATGGAAGAATGGTAAAGTGTATATAAACCCACAGGGAGTATACTGTAAAAGATTGATTCAACCAGCCCTCCATGTCCTCCTGTGGACCAACGCCAGTCTATGCTAATACCCAGAAAGTCCAACGCAAAGAGATGAGATGCTAATGTGGGAATATGAGAAGGAGTGTTTAAGCTCCAATGATGTGTCGTAAATCGTATAAGGCCAACAAATCAAACACCGATTAAAGATGTAAAACTTGAAACGTCAAAGGGAAAAAAGAAAAAAGAAAAAAGAAAAAAGGACAAAAGGAAAAAAAGTGAAAGAACTGCAACGTATAGCTAAACCCATGGGTCGAGCTGGCCACACGTGTGCGGATTGACCGGCCCAACCAATTTGATCTGGGCCTTGAGCTGTTCGCGCCGACGCTCGTCCTTGGACTCGGATATTTTCTTCTTGGCGCCGTCCAGCGCAACGAGCATGTGGCTTGTCCCACCCTGCAAGACCCGGACTGCATCCCGGGTATTCTGCTGCAGTTGCGTTTTCAGCGGCGGGGAGAGGGGTGATGTCGGGTTGATGGAGGCGAGCTGCGACGAAGACCGCGAGGCGCCGGGCTGCTGGCGCGGGCGCAGAGTGCGCTTCTTGAACTTGGGCGCATCCCAGATCGAGGCGCCGTACTTCTGGTAAGCCGTCATGGGCACGGCGAAGCGGGCCGACCGGGGGCTGTCGGGCATATCGCTGGTCGTGCTGGCAGTAGTGCTGGACATGGTGTGTAATGACAGCGCCCGCATTTGCAGATTCACATCGGCGCCGAGCGAGGAATGCTGCAGGGGCTGACCGGCGAGCCCACGCCATTGCTGCAGGGTGCTTTTGGGTGTTCCATCGACCTCATTCGCCGGGGCCGTGGCCGGTCGTGCTCGTTGGGCGTCTTTGTCTTTGGCCTTAGTCCTGGACTCGGGCGAATCTCGGGATAGTGTTCGGTGGACGTAGGTCTTGATGGAGTCGCGGGCCTGCGCCAAACCCATGCCCATTCCCGGGCGATCCAGCGAATGCCATCGTCGGCGTTTGGAGAGGTTCAGACGGCCAGGCTTCTGCTTCTTGCGGGTCTTTCCATTGCGGATTTCCGGGCTGGCTCGGCCCACGGCAGACACTGCCCCCGGCGTTGCGAGCTCTGGGAAAAAATCCCACTTCTTTTCGCGGAAGTAGTGATTCGTCCCAGCTCGCGTCTGGGACTGATACTGGGACTGTGGCTGCGACCACAAGGCGGGGCGGCCATACTGAGCGTCGGACTTGGTCGACGTGTCCGACACGAACGAGTCCGTGCGAGACAGGAGACGTTGTGGAGCGACGATCGGCTTGACAGAGCGATCGGCGGGGGCCGGGGGATCGCCCAGAATGTCGTCGGCACCAGACACAAAGATGGGGTAGCTCTCGGTGGAGGCTCGCGGCTCGGGGCTGGCGATGCTGTCGAGGGTGCTGTCGTCGCTTTCGTCGTCACTCGAGTCGCTCCACATGCCGGAATACTCGGGCTCCAGGTCGTCGGAGGGGGTGGAGGGCAGTGGTTTGGCGGGGAGTGGTTTGTTGAGGAAGAGTTCGGAGCGGGTGGGCGAGTAAACGTCGATGGATTTGGGGCTGGTTGGCGGAATCACTCGCTCCAGGCCTTCGAGGGACCGTGAGGGCCGCACCGGGGGCGCCACGCGGTAGTTGTAGGCGTAGGGGTGGGTGTAGTAGTTGGGGGCGAGCATGGTGAAGACCGATCGAGTCGATTCTTCAGCAGACAAAGACTCGACAATCACAGAGAGGGCGCCACCGAGCTGGGGGGAGGGTTGTGGTATTATATGAGCTGGGCATTCACCCAGCATCCCAGGCATGTCAGGGTGATCTCCAGAAGCAGAAGGGAACTAGGCCTGCAGCCAAGGCGATGCACGGACAACGCGAGGGGCTGCAAGGAGGCCGACACATCGAGGCGATCAGGCACACGACAAGTATTCAGGTAGGAGTATTGTATACCTGCTGAAGAGTACCTAGGTAATACCTAATAGTACTAACTAACTAGTTAACTAGCAGAGTGTATAGTGTAAGATACAATACATCGCCAACTGGCCCGATGACGCCAGGCTGCAGCACGGATCGGAGGCTAGACTGCCCTAGTCCGTACTTGACTAGTCCATACCTGCCCCGGTCAACCAGCTGTTCTAATTGCCTAACTACTCCCGGCTAGTCCTCAACTGAGTTTCGCTGCCTTCTCCATCGTCTCGAGCGTGAGTTCGTCCGACGGGCTGCGGCGCCCACGCAACCGGCCCAGCCGGCGCAACTTGGCAATCATCTCCTCGTCGCCAAAGTGGCTGTTGTGCTCGAACTCGGGTTCGCGCGCGTATGCCACTCGCGCGGCGTCCACGATGATTCTTGCGGTCATCCCGAACACGCGATATCGCTCCTTCTGTCCATCAGCCGGGACTCGCGGCGCCCCACGTCGGGGCCTGACCACCTGGTCGTTCGCCTGGACAAAGAACTGGTGCACTAATGCAGGTCAATCAGCGGGGGTTCCTGAATCTTTCAGTCGGACTTAGCGAGTAGTGAGGGTCGGTGCAAAATCAAAGCAACTCGGCATGGCGCTCCCGGATCCACTCCAGCATGGATTGACCACCTTGGTAAAGAAGGTACCCTACCAGGGTAAGGTAAGGTCTATTCCTGGCTATCGCGAACCAGGGCAAACGCCAACGCCAAAACCAGGTGGAGTCTGACAGCCGTCCCGGTCCCACCCCTTCCATGCCTTCGCCCATGTGTCGTTCGTCAAAGGGGGGCACAAGACCGTTGCCTGCAGGACAATCAAAGACGGCAGCAGGCTTAAGACAGGGGGAGAGCCTCAGGACCTCCCTGGCAGGGATCATAGCCCCCTCGGGTCGCCTCATCTTTGGGGACAATCAACAGGGAAAGAAAGGGGAAAACGAAATTGGAAACCATACTGCGCCAGTTGGAATTGTGCCACACATTCCACGACCCACGATACCACTCCCCCGGGTCCTCGCCAGGAGTTTGCGACAACCGCAAAAAGCTCTGGAAGGGCGCCGTAAACACGACCGCCACCTCGCGCGCATCCAGCTTGGGGATCAACGAGATCTCCGGGTCGGCCTGCGCGCCCGTCGCTTCATCAAACGAGTGCAGCAGCGCGACGCAGGGCCGTACCACCAGCTCTGTTTTGGCAAGATTTGCCGGCAACTCGCAGAGATGCTCCACGCGGAAAGGTTGCGGGAGCGGCTGTTCGATATCGGGCAACCCGATCTCCTCCCAGGCCTCGCGCCGCGCCGTCTGGAAGGGCGTCTCGGCCAGACTGTCTGCGCGTCCTACAAGAGAACCGTTAATTTACGCCGATACGAACGAACCGCAGGCATGCAGGTTTTTTTTCTTTTTTTTCCTTTTCCCCAGGAAATCCAACACGAACTCTTTCGCAATTAGGAATGTCGCCCTGCTGATCAGGCGGCAGCTCCCTTTTGCTTTTTTTTTTCCCTTTTTTTTGCTTGGTATGGGTCGGTCCACACGTACCTCCCGGTAAAGCAGCTTCGCCTGCATCTGGAGTGCAGGAAATGAGGTTAGCGCCAGTCCGCCATGTCGTGCAGCATCGGCCGTGGACGTCAGGGTCGCCGTAGCCTAGGGGGAGAAGGGAGCACGCGTACACGAACTCAGTGTCTTGGCCCGGATCGTAATCACAACTCGCAGCTCTCCATGAGGATCGGCATACAGCAGTATCAGCACAGCCGCCCGTCTGCTGAGCGGGACATCGCCATATGCCGTTGGCGGAGGAACGTATGTTCGGAGTCGGTGGATGGCTTCCTGGCGCAGCGTCAGCAGACCATTCCATCACAGAAACATAAACGTCGCCTTAGTCAGATTGTCTCCATTTCAACCCCGTAAGGTTTTTCTTCGTCCTTCCTTTTTCATTCCTGCCACGCGACCCGGGAGGGTTTCAGCGCCATCGGCGTTCGCAAGGGATGTCCATCCACGGGGCTATTGCCATGACGTGTAGGCAAGACATGTCTCCCACCGCTTGCTAGCAGGGCGATAGAACATCTCACATTGCCCATCACCCGCTTGGGTCACGCCAGCACCAGTCGGGAGCAAATGTGATGCTCCACATGCACGGCTTAAGGCACGATCCCCGGAGGATATTCGCCCGAACAGAAAACGGCCAGGAAATGAGAAACAAGGCCCACGAAGAAGCAAGTATAAGACACTCGACTGCAGCCGGGTGAAGACCGAATAATTACCCAAATGAACCGCCCACGGCGTGGGAAGAGGCCGTCTTGGATCCAATCCCGCACACGCGGGCTTCGGGTAGGCACAGAAGGGAATGAAGACGTACCAAAGAAGCCGGATTAAGCGGCGGCATCGGGGGCTGAGTGAGTGTGGAGAGATAGGAGAGACGGGGTCGAAATGTGCAAGTCAAACTGCGACGACGGATAGCTTGGAGGAGCTGGAGTTGGCGTCTCCGCATTGTTGTGTTATCAAACCCCAAGCGGTGCTGGCGGGGAAAGAGGCGACGGCTGGCGGTTGCCGAGGTCGCCCCCGGGCGTGACTAATGGGCCGAGAGCCGGGGTATACTTCAACTACGCCCAGCAGTACAGTAGGTTATTTTGATCTGCGAGGACCCAGTCGAGTTGGAAATTCGCGGTAATTGCCTTAGTTTGGCGTGTTAAGGGGCGGTTCGCGAATACCTTAGTCCCAACTTACATCCTAGGAGCGAGGTCGCCCCACGAGACCTACTCTCCTCAAACCGAGTGTTGAAGACTATACAGGGTTGCAGAATATTCCCATGGAAATTCATGAATTGATTCAACTACTTAGACATATGCTTGAAATTGCTCTAGCCTCGCCGCTCAGTACACAACATGATGCATCATTCTGACTGATGTTCATCATGAACGAGATCCCCGGAAAATACCATCAATCCACATTTCGACTTCACATTTCCACACAAACAAAGATGCTCCTGGGCAGCACCATAATCTTGCGGCTCAAGGTAATCTCAAGGTAACCACCATAAATCTCATTAGACATTAGACCCAAGATGCCCATGAAACCCAGGAAAAGCATCAAACAAAAGAACTAATCACAAAAGCCATCACTCCCCAGAAGCCAGCAGGAACGGGTCCTGACTAATGGTCTGTCTCGGAGGCCCTCAAATTTGGCTGCTTCTCACTGGCACTTACCGCGGGATCAAAACGATTGAAAAGGCCGTCATGCTCAAAATTATCCTCCTCAGTGGTATCCCCATAATGCAACATCTCATTCCCCTCCAAGGGATCCGTGAATAAGAGTGCCTCAATCTCGGAATCAAAGTCGGGCCCACCAGCGTCGGGGCTGTGTGGTGCGATGTTTCTTGTACTTGTAGGGATTCCATCCGAGGAAGTATATGTATGGGTCTTGCCGCAAGGTCCAGTAGGGCCAAGTTTGTTCTGGTTTGGTTCAAGTACATCAAATTGACTGTCAGGGGCATTTTCGAGGACAGAAGCGGCGATAAGCTGGCTGTCAGACTTACCGGCTCTATGATCCAGCGACGGCTCAGGAAAATTGGAGTGAGTAGACAGGGGCGGCCAGTGACCGGGAAGAGGGATTTCATGATGACTGACAGACTGGCCAGACTGGGTACTGCTGCGTACGATCCTGGATGGATCACCCGAACCGATCACTACTGAATGGTTTCCTTGGATTACAGCAGCAGGATTGAGCAGATTGTCTGACTGATCAGCTCTCTTGTTCGATGTTTTCTTCTGCTGTGTATCGTGCCAGTTCATCGGAGGTATCGATACATTGCAGTCAACGGTAGGAGGAATAGGCAGGCAATCAGCCTCCTTGGGAGTATTCATGAATATATTCTGACCAACGGGAGCAGGCAAGGGCCGGTCGTTGATTTCCTTCGATGTGTTCAGGGAGAGATCGTCGTCAATGTTAGAAGGCACAGGAAGGCTGCCAGTCTCATTGGGAGTATTCATGAGCACATAATGGCCAGCTGGAACAGGCAGGTTATCAGTCTCCATCAAAGTCTTCCAGAAGGCATCGTCTTTCATGCGAGCTGACATGGGCTGGTCGGTACCCTCGTTCGAAGTATCCGTGAAGACATCGTTGCCTGCGGTAGCAGTCACAGGCTGAATGCCTGTCTCCATCAAAGACTTCATGAAGGCATCTTCATCATCTAGAGCCGATACGACATAATTGCCAGCAGGAGCAGGAACGGTCTGGTCGCCGGGACCCTTCAAAACTTCCATGAAGACATCGTCGCCACCAAAAGAATGACTAAACGGATCAGGCATGGCCTGATCAGCTGCCCCCTGTGGACTCTCCACAGAGGGATGCTCAGGCACAGCGCTAAGATTCGTTCCAAGTGCAATCATATCGGTGTAGTGACTTGGAGTTTTACCAGCCATCAGAGAAGTAATGTACTCACCTGCCTTTGATAACACGGGTCCCTGGGCGCGTGTGCGTGCGATACGAGGCGAGGCTCTGTAAGGAGGC
Source organism: Penicillium argentinense (assembly GCF_028826775.1). Lineage (NCBI taxonomy): Eukaryota > Fungi > Ascomycota > Eurotiomycetes > Eurotiales > Aspergillaceae > Penicillium > Penicillium argentinense. The sequence goes on along the minus strand of NW_026622661.1, from coordinate 2,862,400 downwards.
GTAGTCAGAGATTGGGCGCGAGAACGTGCCTTTCGGGGGGTCACCGGAGCCGAGGCAGGCAAAGGACGAGTAGCTCGAGCCACATTGGGAGCAGACGCAGATCGGGGCATTCGACACATTCCCGGTCCAAGGGCCATTGGCACAACCGGAGGGATTGGAGATACTTCAGCCGGAACTGGCATAAAGGGAGGCTTGGTCGGATAGGACACAGATCGAGAATGGCGAGCTCCAGGGACAGAGAAGGGCAACGGCGGGGCGGCCATCGTCATGGGGGCGGCCACGGACGGACAAGAAATAGTTCGAGGCATTGCGCGAGGGACAGTCACCGGAGGAACAAGCGAGTCCATGGGAGGAATCATCGACGTATGAACCACGGACGGAGACGAAATAGATCGAGGAATCCCAGTTCGGGATGTGACCAAAGCTTCAGAGGAAGAAGACCATATTTCAGGATTCTCCATGGTCTTGCCAGAAGTTTCCTTGACGAGCACAAGCCCGCCAGACTCCTTTTGGTCACCTTGGTATCGAGACCAGGGTCCATGCTTCAGAGACTTCTTGCCAGCCTCGATTTGGCGAACAATGTCTCGATGGAAGGATCGTCCATACTTGCTGGCAAAGTCCTGGTCGTCGGCACTATAAAACTGTCAGTGGGTCTGCACACCATGAGAGAAACGATAAAATAGAAAAGAATACTCACGCAATCTTTTCAAGAGCATCGCAGTATTCCCTGATCTTGCCCTCACCGTAGTTCGGCTCATACATGAACCTCGCCTGGCGCCAGCCACCCGTCAAAACTAGTTTTTTGAGTGCGTTCTCGCCTGCCTGGAACTCGCCTTCGACCTGCTTACGTGAGAAGGACGTGATAACTATTCACATTTATAGTTAGTGTAAATCTTGATGTCAACAAGGAAAGGGGAAACGGACTAGCCCCGGTATGTATATTGCGAATATGCTTGCGCAAGCTTTCGAGGGTTTTGCAAGTAGTGCCGCACATAATATTGAGTCCACTGATGTCTTGACCTTTGAGCAGTGGAATTTCTGTCGCGAGAACACTACAGGTGAGACTATGCGCGCGGCTGAGGAGAGCCATCTCGTTGGCAGGGCCCGTCGGCGTGTGGTACTCCTTGTCGACATCCCGGCAGGAAACGGGTTTCCACTGTCCTGGGCCGCCGTTGCGGTCAATCCAAGCCTTTGGCTTCCAGCCAGGATTTACGTCGTGAATGGGACCTGTTATGATTGTCAGATAATGAGATGGATGCGGGGGCTTAGGTTGAAGCTGGCATTACCATGGAAGTATCCATATCTTGGGTGCGGGTTAACGGCATTGAGAACATCAGGGTTGTCAAAGTCGGCTCGCGTCAGAGACTTCGGCTCTTTGCTGCCCCCAGGAGGCATTTCGAACAAGTATCAGGTGGTAGAAATAGATAACAGACGGTTGCGATCGGTGGTGGAAGGTTGTGGTGGTGAGGAAAGAGGATGGTGGTGGAGCGGAGCGTGTTGTTGACGTGGAAGTACGACAAGGTAGGCAGCAACAGCATAAGGAATACCAACTCAGCCTTGGACCTGGCTGGATACATCGCGTCCCACTGCTGGGTCCTCTCTGATGGCAGGCGCGTCCGTGGGTCTCATTTTAGTCAGGGTGAGTTCTTTCCCTAACTCCCCATGTACGCAAGAGACCACGACCTTTCCTTCGTTTACTGCTCCGCTGTAAACCGCTTTAAATAGTGAAACGCCTTGTAATTCTATATCCAGAAGCAGTCTTCTCTTCCTGCTAGTGTAGCCTCGGATTGTTTACTTTAAGCCGGTTTGGAGTATACTGTTTGCACGTGCCCACTCTTGCCTCTAATCTCTTCATGCGATTTATCTCAATCGTGTCACTTGTGTATACTCTCAGTCTTAAATGACCATGCAACTTTCTGGAATCTTGCTATTAATCTAGATTTGGTTAACTTATTTAACGTGATGTTAAGGTCTCATAACATATCGCGGCCTAGGGTACGATGTGATGAACTGTGAAACACTATTAGGACTGACGGACTAATGTAAACAAGACTGGTGCATCACGCCTGCTGTCTCTTACCACATCACAACTCGTTGCCTCCGTCGCTTTTTAGAAACCCTGGCAGAGGTATGAACGATCGGAACTGCACACTAGCGTGGTTTCCTGCGGTATTTGACTGTCTCTCATCAAATACATTGTACTCGTATACTAATCGCCTAATGGCAGGGGTAAAAATAGACAAATTTCTGCGTAGTCTGCATATGGCTAGCTGGACATGCCTGAGGGACGGGCCAACAATCAGTCAGACGACACGACTGCAGGATAGCCACTGCCCGAATATAAACAGGAGAGATGTGGATTTAGGGTAGTCTATCAACATAGCGGAGAGTAAAAGTAACACAGGATGAGAATCGAAGGAGGACAATGTCCAGAAAACAAAGAAAATAGGAAAGGTCTATGATGAACCCGTGTAAACCCCTAAAAAAGATCGCAGCCCCATAAAGCAAGCAAATAAACCAGACGTATGCATGAACCTAGGAGCTCTTCTTCTCCTCCTTGGCAGGAGTAGGCTCAGCCTTGGCACCTTCATTCAGAGCCTCGTTAGCCTCGGCAGACTGATTAGCATTGCTGTCGGCAGCCTCAACCTTGGTCTCCTCCTTGTCATCAATATCCTCGATGTCCTTTGGAGCAGAGACGCCCTTGCCCTCGTTCTCGCTGTTCTGCTCGTTCTCCTCCTCGATCAGCTCTTCTTGCTCCTTAATGACCTCCAGACGCTGCTTGTTGGTAGCAGCACCCTCGGCATTGTGAACCTCGAGCTCGATCTCGTGGAAGAGTTCCTCAGGGATACTGGAGAGCACAGACTTGAGGGCGTCAACCTGGGAGGCCATCTCAGACTCCTTGCCGCCCTGGGTGTACATGTATGCGTTGCTCAGGACAAGCAGGGTGGAGGGGACGCCCTGCTTAAGACGGAGGTCAAGCCACATCGAGAGATCCTCGCGGAGGCGGGCAGGAGAGACGCCATGGGTGCGGATACCACGGGAGGCACTGGCCATCTGCAGTTCGGGGACGGAAAGCGAGTGGACGCCCTCGTAGAAGATGGCGCGGTCATCGCGCTTGATCTGGCGCATGCGGTGACGGATGTTGTAGCGGAGCATGGCGTCGGTACCGAACGAGTTCAGGTTCATGTAGCGGCAGATAGCGACCAACTGGGGCCGCGAGAGGTTGTCCAGGGTCAGATCATCCTTAAAGATCTTGCACACCTTAATGACATCCTCGGTGGAGGGGGACTCGCCGGTAGTCCGGATCTTGCGGAAGAAGTCTGCGAATTCCTCGTTCTTAACGGTGGCGGCAGTCAACGGCAGACCGGTCTCACGGAGTGTGTTGCGAAGGAAGCTCGAAACCTCCTTACGGGTGGAGCTCAGGTTCAGGGCCTTGGTCTCGCGGGCCTTCTGGCCCTCGTAGGTGCTGGGCAGCATGTTGGGAAAGATCTTCAGGGCGATCGGAAGTAGGAGTTCGGCGAAGGGAACGATGACGAACATCGAGAAAGGCACCAATCGTCCCAGGTCCTTGGTGGTACGTTGGAGCTGTTCCAGCAGTGCGTGTTAGTCATCTGATGCCACAAAACTTGTTGAAACCTATTGAATAGGGTGAATGGATTTGACGAACCTGACGGTGTTCCCTGCGGCTGAGTTCATAACCAGCTGCCATCTTCAATGCCAAGCGTGAGCTAATCTTGACCTCTGTAGCAAGCAGCTTGGTGCCATCCCAGTAGTGCTGAACCTCCTTCTTGATCTTCTGACCAATGGTCAGCTTCTTGGCCTCCTTTTTCGCCTCAGCCACATTTTTGTCCTCCTCAGTCGCAACAGGCTTGCCAGACACCTCGCGCGCAGGCACCTTGGCCGCAGGAGTCACATTCTGCTTCGATTGGGTAGTCGATGGAGATTGAGCTTGGTCCTGGGGGAGCGGCTTCTTGGCTTGTTCGGCATTGAAGCCGGGAGGGGGGTATGACGACTGAGAGTTGGTCGTATTGTGCTCGGTGGCGTATCCACGCTGTTGGGGGATCAGAATCGCAAGAGCAGAAACCTGCGAGGGGATTCCGCGACCGTTGAAGAGGACGCTGGTGGCCGCAGCCAGAGGAGCCGGTCCAAGAGCACTCGCACGAGTACGAGCTATTCGATCGTCGAAAAAAAAGTCAGTCGCTGATAATCGCCGATCCTGGAATTTGTATGATCGTTCTTACCGGTCAGCGCCGGGCGCAAGGCGGAGGTGTTGCGCACCAGACGAGCTGATCTCATTGTGGCGGACATTTGCGGAAATGCGGAAATGTTGGGAGAACAAGGAAGGGGTCTCGATGGGTCGAGAAGGCGAGTGCGGAGTGCGCAACAACAGGAAACCGGGTGGGGCCTCGACAATCACGCAATGAATTGGATAGATATATTAGATTGATGCCCGAAATTCGATGGAAAAAGCGACTGGGAGCGGCCCGGCAGGATGTTGTGACGCCGCTGAACATCACGTTGATCCCACGTGACCGCATGCGGCCTCGGAGATGCCGCCGGAGTTAATTGGCCGTGCCAAGTGGCGCATTCTAGACATTTCGGGGCTGAGCTACATCCACTACGCCTGAGAAGATCAACACACTAAAGAGAATGAACGTCCTCCTGAATTAAATGTAGATCATGGCATCATAGCAATTTGGTTCATCAAAAATCGCCTCTATGCAAGCCAAAAACAAAGACAGAGCGCATATTACCGCTGAAAAAAAAAAAGAAATGAAAAAAATATAAATAAAAATAAGCCGAAAACAAATCTCGGGCGGGATTAAATCAATTGTGCACAGGGAGGGGTATCACAAACGAATGAAAAGGGATGCCCCCATAACTAACTTCTCTCTCGGACAGTAGAATCAGTGGAGGCGGCCTTGCGCAGATCCGCGGCAGAGGTGGTGGCCGCAAAGCTGGGATCCAGAAGAGGAATACGGTCGACACTGTTGCGCTTCTCGAGCGGCACAGGTGCATTCAGAGCATCGGCAGTGCTGTCAGGAAGAACGAGAGGGCTGACCGCTCCGCCTTCTGGGGAGCTCTGCCATCGGGCCACGTCCTTCTTCAGCTGCTCCAGCTCCTTCTGGAAGCGCTTGCCGAAGACATCAATATAATAGGTTGCACCATTGTGAACACTCCAGGCGAACAGTGCTATCATGTACAAACCGCTTGCCCAGCCGTACCAGAACCAAATTGGAGACGGGATCATGGTAGATAGGGCAAATCCATACTGAATGAACATGAAGGCCGGCTCCTGCAGAGTCTCGGGGAGGCTCAAGACAAGCTTCCCGATCCAGGCCTTAGCATATGACTTTCGGAGCCATGTAAAGCTGGTCGGGCGCCCGGCGGCGATCTTTTCGGCACGGCGCACGGTAATCATGAAATAGAAGGCAAGCTGCCAGATGATATACGGGACCGTTGCCCAAATGATCATCGCGCCGAGCGAATAATGTTCTGGGTCGCCAGGCTTGCTGAACTTGATGGAGTAGACGGCCGGGAATCGCTCTTTGAGCATATCGACGGGTGTCAAGTGGACGATGCAGTGTAATGTGACCGGAGGCAGGATGTGGATGAAAGTACTAGACACGCGTTAGTTGGTTCTTTGTTTCATACACTTTCCGAATCTTGGGAAGGTTCCATACCTGACTACTTTATCCATGCTGTGGAAGACCAGGGAGTTGCGCCACATAGCCACGGCGGCTGCGTTATTTCCGAAAGTCAAGCAAAACGTACCGATGAACAGTCGCTTGGAGGTCGGGAATGCCCAGATACAAAGTATACAGAGCCCGTTGACGAAGTAGCAGAGATCGGCGAGGAAGTAGTGATAGCCCTTGGCATGGTAGGTGAAGTATCGAATAGGCATAAAATAGGCGAACTGGACAGTGAACCAGTAGTAGAAGTACTCTGGGCAGGCGCCGATCAAGTAGCCGCTGAAGAATATGTTGAGCACTCCGGCGATAAAGGAGATCTTCTCGCGTAGGGTGACGGTGGCCGTCTTGTTCCATTGTTTCCCCAGGCGCTCGACGCCCATTTTCATGCGATGACGATACTTTTCGAGCTGCTCATCCGCCGTCGGCACGCGACGCTTGAACTCGCCCACAACACGATTCCTAGCTGTTTGTCCGGTGGATCGAAGCTTCTCGCGTTGCTTCTGTACCTTCTCCTTCTGCACGTTGATCGCGTGTTGCCATTTCTCGAATCGCTGCGTGAGCTGGATGTTGTCGAGTAGGTCGAAGATGGTCAGTTTGTCGAGGGGAGGGAAGGTCTCCCAGTCCTCCTGGTACGAGCTGCTGTTGGTTCGCGACAGCTTGCCGGGGGAGGCGGGGGGCGAGTAGAAATCATCGTTGTCAAAGTCCTCAAAGAATGGATTGTCGATATCTTCCAGCACGGGGGATGCGGAGGCGATGGATGCGGGACCCGCAGTGCCGTCGGACTGACGGCGTTCGCGCGCGGTGTCCTCCATGAGGAACTGTTGTTGGAAGGAGAAGAGGGTAGGGCCGTCCCTGTAATGAGGGTAAGGCCGGCTAAGGAAACGGCCGAATGTTAGCATTCCCATAATGAATCACGAAGTCGCGCAGTGGTCGACCACCTCCAGCCGCTGGCTGGGCCGACGGGGATCTTTAAGACTCACCAAAAGCTTGGGCTAGAGCTGAAAGATCACACTACCAGGGTTCACGCGGGGAAGACGTTGGCGATCATGCAGCCCGAAAGCAGAAGGCGATGGTCTTGGTCGAAGGGCGCGATGCCAAGTGTGCAAAGCAGAGGACAAAAGAGAAGATGCAGAGTCGCGGTGTGCTTCCAAGCTAGCTGGTGGTTGGTGGAGGCGTGCTTGGGCGCGGACGTCGAGATCGCCCAATCACAGCGCCGGCTGAGGGCAGGTGATGCAGAACCATGGATCGCTGAAGTATACCCCGGTGTAGCAGTATAAACAGTCCGTCAACAAAGAAGGAGTAGCTTACAGTGTAAGGCAGTATCTTCTTCTTATATCCCTATTTGGTATCTTAGAGTATGTATTAGTTGAAAGGATAAAGTAACTTCCATTTCGGGAACTGTGTTGACAGCCTGAGATATCCTCTATATATATCTGGAGGAGCGTGTTACACGATAACATGTACCATCCAATAAATACAATACTTTGCTAGTACGTTACACTAGACAGCTGGAGATTACGCCCATCTCATAACCGCGTTTTTCCTGCAGCTGACCCCAAAACGTGATCGGAAACTCGCCGCCTCCACCGGTCCCGATTACAATCTCCAACCGCTACGGCCACCCAACAAGTACATTCAAGCTCATAGTGTATATCCAGCATACTCCATTTTGCCTCCATCTTACACCGTTGCAATGTGGTTTCCACGTTTCCACTATACTGCATATCGCACAAACCCTATGTCTTGAGCAGAAAGGAAAAATTTCGAATATCACAGTCAGCAGTTGAGCACCCCGAGATAGGCTATCGGCCGCAAAGCGAAGTGCTTAATGTAAATAATGTTTGACCCCAGCATCTTCAAGATTGGATTGAATGCCCCGATCAAGCATCCTGTTTTAATCAAACCCAGTGGCGATCCCGAGGATGCACTCCGTTGTAGTTTGGTTTTGTCCAGATGAGTCACCAATCCGGAGAGGACTGTTCAAAACGTAAAATTCGCAATGGTCGACTAATTAACCCATAGGCTACCAAGCCCAAAACGATTCGCTGAAATACTTCAGACGAATAGCACGTGATATCTCACTCGTGGACAGCCTCGGGCCGTATCTGGTAGTAGCTTTCCTCCCAGAGGCTCTCGGTGCCTCTTTCCAACCACGACATGTACCATCACATTTGAATGCTAACAGGTGCATGTCTATCACTGAGCCTGCAACAGCAAAAGTCCTCATTGACAACTTGCAGGAACCTCGCCCACCCGAGCTCCCATCCACGACTTCTGCAGCTCTACCTCATCCTCCCACAGTTCGGGCGCCTCGTCCTTTCCAATACCCGGAGTCACCGCCGTCTCCCCCCACACGATCCCACACTCAACTACATACTCATCCCAATGATTCAGAAGCTCCTTTAACTTCCCCGGATTCTCGTCCGCTAGATCCTTCGTCTCACCCGGATCTTCAACAACGTTAAAGAGTTCCCAGCCATCATCCCCCACGCCGACCCCTCCATTTGCCTTCGAGATATGAACGATCTTCCAATCTCCCTTGCGTAGAGCACCGCGGGCAAACAGTTCCCACCCTATAGGCTCAGATGAGGGGTGAATGTACCACATTTCGTCTTCTTCCTCTTTTGTGCCTCGAGCGAAGAATGGGATCCATGATTTGCCTCGGATGGCATGTACTACCTTCCCGCGGAAGCTGCTCATTTGGCGCGTTACGGTGCCGGTGGTCAACTGCACAGTCGTCTTCTTTGATTCGGGCTGAGAAAGGCCTGCTAGTTCCATGAATGTCGGGAGATAATCCATGACGGTAGTGAAGGAGCGATTGAATGAGCCGGGTGAGAAGGAAGGTAGAAACGTATTGGTCGGCGGCTTGACGACACAGGGGACCAGGATACCACCTTGCGAAGGGAACCCCTTGAACAACTTCGATGGTGCCGTCGAAGCCTGGGCCCAGAGTGGACCGAGCCTGGAAAAGTCAGCTACTTCCTTCACAGTCTTCAAACGAGAATAAAATACCACGTAAAGGAGTTGTAGTTGCCAATGTTCTCCAGTGAGTTATCATAATACTGATGGATAGCAGTCGTTATCTTCTCGCCCATAACAGCTATATCGAAGCGATTAATGACAAGGCATTGTTATTACGAATATTCGGCGTCCTTACGAATGGCTTCCATTCTATGCACCAGTGTTAGCTCGAAAACGCGCATCCTGTGTGCAAACGGTACTCACGCTGCTCCCTCGGCTCCATTGTCGCTCATAAACACAATGAACGTATCGTCATATTCCCCGATTTTCTTCAAATACTCGATCACCTTACCGACGTTGACATCCATCGAGTCGACCATACCAGCGTATGTTTCCATGGCACGACTAGAGAGCTTCTTCTCTTCGGCCGTGAGCTCGTCCCACTCACCGACATTCTGCGTCGTTGTCTCGACCCCGTGCGGGACGACCGATTCCTCAATGATACCCATCTCGGTGAGCCTGTTGAGTCGGCGCTCACGGAGGGCATATGGGCCGTCATCGTACACTCCCTTGTACCTGTCACATTCTATTAGCTCGACCGAGTCTTCGAAATCGATCAATGCCCTCAGGGTCACTCCTCACTTATCTCTCCGTGATTTCGAGCATTGAAGCGGCCAGTGTGGAGCGGTATAAGGGAGAAACCCGAAGAAAGGCTTCGATTTTTCTTCTGGAGACCGGTCCTCGAGATATTGAATCAGACGGTTCGTGTACTCGTCGGTCGAATAAAAGCCATTGGGGTCTTCGGACTTGTTGGGCTGACTATACATCAATGCAGTCATTGCTTAGCGATCCCGCCTCGACCTCGAAACTTCAAGCTGAGCAACCTACATGTCAACCTTGGTGCCATTCTCAGTGTGAATGGGCGACCCGCCCAAGGGAAATCGCTCCTGCACTGGCTCCCACGCGTAGTGACTGCAACAGCCCGGCAGCATCGCAAACGCCTTCTGGAAGCCACGCTCCCGCGGGCCGTGACTTGCGCGTAGACCAAGATGCCACTACAGTCACACGAGGTCAGCATTGTCTCTAAAGTCAGCGAACAGAACTCACTTTGCCGGAAAGAGCCGTGAAATATCCATTGTCGCTCAGGATCTCAGGAAGCGTCGCGACGTCATTGTTGAGGAACCCCTCGTAGCCAGCTTTGCCGGAATACCTTTTAGCCCCGATCGCGTTTTGCTTGTATTCGATCAGCACGCCCAGTCCGCCGAGATGAGCGTCGGTTCCGCTGAGCAGCATTGCTCTTGTGGGGGAACAAGCGGCAGCAGCATGATGATTGAGCATGCGGATGCCCTCAGATGCCAATCGGTCGATGTTGGGCGTTTGGATCTCGCTGCCATAGCACCCGATGTCCGAGAAGCCCTGTTGCTCGATTAGCTCAGTCGTGTCTTCGTTTCGGAAAGACAAGAAGCTTACCAGGTCATCAGCAAGAATGAAGAGGAAGTTGGGGCGCTTCGACGTGCCCTTTGTTGCGCTGCCCATCTTGAATTGTTCGGGATGTGGACCGAGCTCGTTGCCAATGGAGGGCTTGTAGACGGGATCAGTGTCAACACCAAGAAAGGGAAGATCAACACCCAAAAAGTGTGACAGGGAGCGGAAATAAGATATAAGAAAGAGAGAAAGACAGACAGAGGTCGATTATGCGAATGCAATGGGATAAGAACAACTCATTAGCCCATCGTTTCAAGCCACATGCGGTAGCGAAGGCATTCAGAAGAACCGAGCAGGTGGATCCGGGAGAACTTCGGCTAAGTATGAGGTGGGACATGTCGCGGTATCACCACATTCGACTGTCGGCAGGTAAGACGAGCCTTCTTGGCGCAAGCCTGGTCTGTCTTGACTGGCTTCGTGCTTTCGCCATTCGTGCTTAAATGATGTACCCCAGATTGTGGGGCCATGTGGGTGCATCTGGGTCTCCCACGCTGCTCCGAGTCGGCTGCCATCTATCAGCTTGTGTCAACAAAAGTGTGCAAAGGATCGAAAATATTGGCGCTACTTTGATTTCCCGAGGGCTGTACAGATTCAGCCATTCATGCCTAGAAGGGAGAAATCTGTACAGGCTTTCCGGAGCATTCGCTGCGGCAGAAGGCTTCCCTGCAGGATCAGTCTTGGTACAAGAGGGGTATGATAAGCCATCGAGACTAAGAACAAGTCGGCTCCTAATTGAATCCTATGAGCTCTCGCAAATTACCCTTGCTCTGCCACGCCATTAGAAAGCTTGTCATCCACATATAACGTCGGATACTCCCACCCTGACCATTGAATTTTTCCGAATCCTCGTTTGCGCGCGTGGGCAAGCTTTCATATCCACTCAGAGCAATCATGGCGGAGACAAATTCAGCCTGGGATATGGTCACTCCAATGCTTCTGTTTTCCTGCTTCTGTCTGTTGGTGGGAGACGTCCTCTTTGGTTATGATACTGGCAGCTTTGGTGGCATTCTTGCCAATCCGGTAAGGTCCATCCGCACCAGGACCCTTCTCCCTTTGCCTTTCAGGACTGATTAAATTCCCAGGGATTTATTAACCAATTTGGTCAATACAGCTCAATTACCCAAGAGTACTCTATCGACTCTCTCCATACTTCTTTGCTGAGCTCTCTCGCGTTCATCGGAAAGTTCATTGGGTGCTTGGTCGCTGGCCCGGTGATCGAGCGTTTTGGACATCGTGTTGTTTTCTATGCTCTTTCGATAATATCCATCATTGGCGTTATTAGTGAGGAGCCTTAGCTGAGGAAAAATCCCCGATCAACTTGCTAATCAGTTTTATCTAGTTGAAATTACTGCGGCAGGTACCGTTTCCGGCAGCGGCCGATTGGTTCAGTTCATCATCGGGAGAATCATCGTCTACATATCAATCGGCCTCGTCGAGGTCGATGTGACGTGAGTTATAGCAGACAAAACAATCAGTGCAATATCTAACTGGTGAATACCAGAACATACCAATGCGAGATCGTCCCAGCCAATTTCAGAGGCCTCGTAATTGTGTCGCTGCAGCTTTTCCTGAACTCCGGTGCAGTCATTGCCAGTGCAGTGAACAAGGGATTCTCCACGAGCAGCGACAGCGTGGGCTGGAAAACTGTGACAGGGATCCAGTTCATTTTTCCCGTTTGTAAGGCAAATTCATCCAACAAAGATCCGACAGACAATCGCTAACCAGAGAAAAAAGTGATCATCTGCTTCACGATTTTAATACCCGACTCTCCACGTTGGTTGCTATCCAAAGACCGAAACGAAGATGCCATCCTTGCTTTACGACGCCTCAGGCCAAAAGAGGATTCCGAAAATGGGAATTGTGAAAGGGAGATTATGGCAATTAGGCAGGCTCTTCAAGAGCATATACACAAGGGGCCATGGGTGGATCTCCTGCGGGGAGACAACTTCCGCCGAACAATGATTGTGCTCGTCTATTATTTCTTTCAGCAGGTGAGATATCAAGATCCGAACAATTCCGACTGTGCTAACGATCTGATCTTTTAGACTACGGGTCAAGCATTCTTTTCTACATACCAAACGACATTTTACAAATCGAATGGATTTGCATCGCAAGCATTTACATACCCGATCATCAGTTCGTGTCTTGGTGTCCTAGCCGTTATTCCGGCGATGTATATGGTTGACAAGCTTGGGTAAGTCAAAAACGGATTGGGAGCACGGCCATACTAATGAAAACCTCGAATGTAGCCGGCGCGAGAGTTTATTCATCACCTTCTTCTTCCAGGCCCTCTGGATGTTCCTGCTGGCTGGGCTTGGAGGAGAAAACCACAAGACGTCTACTGCAAAGAATGCCATCGTAGCTTCATTCATGCTCTATGCATTCTCTTACAGTGTCAGTACCACTTCGTTATTGAATGCATTTTCTCTCAATCATCTAGCTAACCTTCTCAATTTGCAGCTGGGCGGTGCTTCCATTCCATATCTTCTTGGGACCGAGATTCCTAACGCATCAGTCCGCGAGAAGACCCAAGCACTCGGTACTTCGTGGAACGTCATATGGGCCTTTGTGACGAATTTCATCATTCCTTATATGATCGATGCCATCCACTTCCAAGTGGGCTGGATCTTTGGCGGCATTTCACTGCTCGCTTTGGTATACACTTTCTTTACTTTGCCAGAGACGAAGGTGAGATTAGACTATTCATTTCAGTTGCCACTAAGGGATTATACTGATTAAAATATCAAAGGGTTGCGATCTCGAGGAGCTTGATGCTGTTTTTGCGACCCCATTCAATCCTTTCCGTCCCAAAGATGGACAGGACCAATCTACCACACGGAAGGATCTTGAGAGTCCTTCGGCAGGAGGCCTCAGAAAAGCGAATCATATGGATTGAATCATTATATCTCAGGATAGGCTACGACAATTAGAAGACATTTATCTATTTCAAAATGAAAAGTTTTGAAGTCGGCATAGTCACAAATCTGTCAGACTCGTTGCTACATGCAACAATCAGCAGATTGAAGTTCCGTATGCTCTCAGTTGAGCTTCTCCTGACTCGAAGACATTCAACTCGGTGATTCTCGGAGTTGAAGCTTGGATCGCTTTGCAACCCCACAACCTCGGTCCCGTCTCTTTGAACTCAACTCGGTGGAGGCGACCTCGGCTATCCAAGCGCCAAACCCCTGCGCTGCAACACAGACGCGATTCAATACATTCATCCTTTTCAATTGAGCTAAAAAAAAAAAAAAACATCTTCGATCTATCACAATCCCCTAGCGAGTGTTTTATCAGCAACCAAAAGCATAAGCAGGGAAAATGGAAGAAATCGGACACATCTTGGACCAGTTCACGGACTCTTCGACGGGGTCATTACATGGTGCAGTTTTTGTTGTAGTTGACAGCTCTGGTATGATAATGCATGATATTGTCGTTTTGAATTTATTGGCTTATGTCCCTGTCACTGCCTACCACTAATAATTACTCAGGAACTGTAATCTACGACCGAACAAGTGGAAAAGCATCTTTCGATGAAGCCAATCCTAGGGCCCCTCAATTGGACTCTCTTTGCTGGGTTGCATCAATGACAAAGCTTGTCACTGCAGTCGCCCTGATGCAACTTGTAGAGCGAGGAACTCTATCACTTGACGACGACGCTAGAGACTACGTTCCGGAGCTGAAAGACATTCAAATTTTACAAGATATTGGAAGTGGTAAGATATCTCAAACTGCGCACTATCAAAACTGTATATTATAGAATATTGATGTTGCTAACTCCAGAGAAAGATACCCCATCAAGCACATCCCCACCAAATTTAGTCCCGGTTCGAGGAAAGATCACCATCCGGTAAGCCGTCTCTTAGCACAAAAAGCGATGCATAGCCCCCGGGAAAGAGATTGGAGAGATTAATCAGTTTTCTAAATCCCTACAGAGACCTTTTATGTCACACAGCTGGCTTCGTGTACGACAGCTCTTCTCCTTTACTACAAAAATGGTCAAAACTCCACGGGCGCACAGCGCATACCTTTTGCGGAAGCATAGTAGGTTGAGCACTCATAGTAGCACCACTATATTTCCTTGGTCTCTTGGGAACTATCAAAAGCAACTGTGCTTACGTATTGACAGGCGGGATATACGCACCCGCTCATATTCGAGCCCGGTACCTCCTGGGCCTATGGAGCAGGTCTAGACTGGGCCGGCCGAGTGGTGCGCATCCCACCCCTACTCAATTTGACACCATTCTCTGAATACAAAAATGACATGTAACAGGTTGAATGCGTGTCCAAATCCTCTCTCGAAGACTACATGAAAACCAATATCTGGTCCAAAATAGGCGCAATCTCCACAACCTTCCACCCAGAGCTAAATCGCGGCACCCTCCCCATGCCACTTGAAATGGGATATCGCGTCGGTGTCGGCCAGGGATCGAAATCCGTAAAAGCAGGCCGCATTATCCTCGACCAGCCAGCGAAGGATGAACTTGGGGGTATCGGTCTCTTCAGCACGCCGTCGGATTTCGTCAAGCTCCTGACTGCGCTTCTCCGAGGTGGAGGTCCATTATTAAGTCAGAAAGGCGTCGATACGCTTTTTCGGCCTCAGTTAAGCGAGGCGTCTCGTGTTGCGATGCCCAGGCCTCTTGGGTTGCAAATGAGGAAGGTCTTGGGGATTAATGACATTGCTGATATTAAGCAGGCGGATCATTCTCTTGGTGGGACCATTACTCTCCGGGATATTCCTGGTCGTCGACGGGCTGGTACCGTTAATTGGAGTGGACTGCCAAATCTACACTGGGTGAGAGAGTTTTCTTTCATTCATGTCAATGCGTAGTAATTCGCTTTGCTAACTACTCCTTTCTTGTGCAGTGGATTGATCGAAAAGCAGGGATTGCGGCAGCTCTCTTTACACAACTCATGCCACCGGGAGATGCGGCAGTCACATCTCTTCTAATTGATCTAGAAAAGGCTGTTTACAAGTCTCTGGACACTCTTATCAAGAGTTCAGTGACAGGCGCAAAGCTATAAGCACTTCACCTAATTGCGACTATGACAAGCCGATCATTTTGATGCTCGGCCTCGAGCTACCTACTAGAAAAGAGTGAAGCCATCAAATATGTTCTCGTATTCTTGAATATTACTAATACTATTCCCTGTAACTATCCCGAGTCCCTTCCCCTAAAAAGAATTGTGCCCGTGTGCGACCATCCAATTCTTCCTGCAATTAATACAATTTGAAGCAAACATGTAACCCATTCCACGCCATCGATCCCAAAAGGATAACGGCTCGTATTCGTAAATCATCATTATAGCCGACTCAAATGTACCTTGTATATGGCAAAAGAAAATCAAACTCCCACCTTAGCGCTGAATGCACTCAGTAGCCATACTGCGAGGGTGGCGGCAGGGCGGGAACATCAGGCCAGTACTCGCCAGCAGGTTTCTGGGCCGGGATAAATTCTTGTGGGTAGTATGAAGGGATGTAGCTGGGGTGTGGGTGCGGGGGCATGGATTTATGTGCAGTCGGCGATCCTTGCGGCATGGCTGCTTGGCCCATGTTGACTGTGTAGGAGTTGAAGTCGGTGGTGCCGGGGCTGTGCGGGCCGCTTGAGTCGCTTGTGGCGGGCGAGAGAGGCAGACCTTGCGAATTTGTCGCAGAGTCATTTGTTGTCAGAGGCAGACTGTGGTGATCGCGGTCGTGCTCTGGCTTGATGTCCAGGACTGACACGGGGGTGACATGAGTCTGTGTGAAGAACTCTTCTCCTTCTTGGCTGAGGGCCTCTGGGAGTTGAGTGTAGGTTACTGCCACCAAGGTATTTCCATCTATATAGAATTATCAGTATACCGGTTGTGGGTTCTATATAACGCAAATTTACTCACCAATCTCCCCATCTAGGTACTGTTCCTCCATGCGGCGCACAAAATAAATCTCATCCAAGACTTGTAGTCGACTGGGTGGGTCAATCGTACGCCGGACATCTTGTCCTGCTTCGCGCAATTTGTCCGCCGTCACGCCGTGGCTATCTTTCAGCTCGCAAAGGATATGGACAAGAAGTTTAAGACGAGCTGTATCTTCATTAATGTCTAGTATATCAGTTGAGGAGAAGTGTACCTTACCAGGCTTGAGAAGATGATCCGGCTCCTTGTGCAACACTCCCTCCGGCCACCAAGCTGGCTTCGTCCGTTCAGGACCAACATCACGCGAGACACCTGAAATGACTTTTCGCCCATTGTACGGGAAATGCACTTGCTTCCTCGGCTCGACAAGCTTGATGTATGACTTGGCGATAGCCCGGCAATTGAGTTGCTGGAATTCCTCGAACGCCTTCTCGTAATACTGCCGCAGCAGGTTCCGGTTTCCTACACGGAGGATCGTCCGACCTGGGGTGGGTGTTGCGGGTGGGGAGCTTGATTTCGGTTGAGGCTTGGCCATAGGACGGTGGCGTTTGCGTCGCGACTGTTGAGACTGGAACTCGCAGGGGATCATTTCGGCGGGCCGGGCCTGACCTGGCTGGATCCATTCTGGGCTGGGCTGAACTCCCCATGGTAGAGGGGCTTGGGCTGGGTCTGGTGGGAGTATGGGTTAGCCCGTCACGAGTCATGTCAAATGGTTTGGCTGATAGGGGCGGACATACTATTGTTTAACTGCATCGATTGAGAGTTCGAGCCGATCATCTCCATGAAATGGCCGGTCACCTCTGGGGTGAAGATATGGTTCCCCGAGTTCGCAATTGACTGGGAGGATGCGATCTTGACTTGTCCATGTTCGTCGACATAGATCATGGCGTAGTGATCATGGTGAAAACCGATATTCTGCAACTGATTGCAAGTCAATTCATTGATTTCTTCGTTTTCTAATTTCCTTCCCATTCTTCTCGGCACTCCCACTTACCACATTGTCGGATCGGGGTATAGACGTGTCAGAATGTCGCCGCTCCAAGTCCCCAACTACCAAACGTGGACGATTCATCTCAATTGATCGCGAAGATAATCACTGTCGATTGCACGTGGGTCCTCGACCTCGTGTTCGCAAGCCAAGTATCGTGGGAATATATGTTGAAACAGGAAACATGCAGCGAGCGCGGGACTACCAGTGGTATATCAGAACGATGGACAAGTGGACTAGGCCTCCCCCCTGGCAGAGCTGCTGCTGGCTCCGCGGCTGGCTCCGCGGCTGGCTACCTTTGGGTATAGTCTCCGGCACCATCCAGGCCGGGGGGGGGCGGGGAGTGCAAGCAATTATACATGGATCGAAGGGATGTGGGTTGGGTGCTTCCATGGCAGATGGGCTAATGCAAGGACAAAAGGAGAATCTGCCGCTCTCGCCTGGTGGCAAAAACGCGATCTCGCTGCAGCTGCGATCGGATCGCCGGTGCTTTGGTCCATCTCCCTCTCGCAGCACTCGACGAGTCCACTTCAGGCCCGCTTGGACGTGGCGTAAAAGACAGCCGTTCCATCCATGTGTTTCCCATTCGTCGTGTCTAAATGCCGTCAACTCACGGGAGCGCTGCTCCACATCACGGGGCATCCGAGAGATCGTCTCGTCTCAGCATCCTCGCCGATCTCGACGCTTGAGCCACGACCCAGAACGCATTGTGCTTGCGCTGGGCTGACAAAGTGCTAACGACTCAATCGGTGCATCGAACGGAGCCATCGACGCGGATTCTAATCACAGCGACTCGGTTCTGGGGGAGATCCGCGCCGTTCGACACGCCTGCACCCACCACAACCACTACTCTCGCAGCAGCTGCATCGCCAGGGGTTCCCCAGCCTAACAAATGCAGCGAGATGTACTAGATCGACTGATTAACCAATCCCCGACACAGGGAAGCCTCATCCGCACCAATGGACGCACGCGATCGCCGATCTCAGCCTAGCCTCACCCACCTGCTGGGCTTCTGGCAGGGCAGCCCGCCAGAACGCCTTTGAGATCATTGCCTGCACGCCCGATGCCGCGACAGGTCGAGGCCAAGCATTGGGAAGGAGCCAGTGGGGGCGCGCGGAGCAATCCCTGCTCCAACCATCTGCACAGAGGGAACCCCGAACAATAATTCTGCACCCTACTCTACGGTAAAAGTAGGGTACGACCCGGGACCCTGCTCGACTACCCACCACAGCTCCACCGGATACGATTGTCTGTGCGCCGATCTAATCTCGAACAGACAACCGAACGCTGCTTCTCCGCTGCTGAAAGATCCCCAGGGTCCGTCCACCCACTAGCACGCCGGTGTGGTACGCCAGCCTGACAGGGCCAGCCACATGCGGCCCGAGAGACAAGAGCAAACCGCCTAGATAAAGCCATCAAAACCCACCATCGAATCTTGAGCTTATTCGGTGCCTGCGGAACTGCGGCATTGTTACCCGCGAGGCAGATCGCCGGTGCATCCCCATTCCATGTACCATTTCCTTGATTCTGGCAATGCTAATGCCCGGGGTCGCCCACATCTACTAGTCCTTCGCCGCCACCAAAAGCACCCCGACGGAGCTACGGCGGGAAGCACGGCGAATCATGGTGCTTGGGGATAGAGTGACAAATAATTTTTTTGTTATTGAAATGCCGAGAGGAGGGGCCACACTGGCAGATTGCGTCGGGAGGGTGAATGTTCCCCACGAATGAGCAAATTCCACACGCAATCGCAGACAGAACCCCTATCGAAGCTAGAAGAATCGACCTTCACGGCCGACCAGGCGACGGAGATAGGTGTCCTTGGCCATTAGAATCAATTCCTTCGGACCGGATCGACATTCAGGTCGGCGGGACCCTGAAGATCGGCGATGAGGGGGTTCAGCAGCACAGCGAGGTCGTCACCGATGGTCTAGAGTCTCCATATTGCGTACTTCGTCCACTGTACGTTTGTCAAAATGCAAGCGGTGCCACCGAAACCCTGCGATACAGCAGCGGCCTCCACCGCCGCAACAAGCCATTACCATCATCGGTACTTTGAGGGCATATCAACGGTTTTTCCTTTTGCTCCTGCGATACTATTGCCATCGGGACTGGCGCCACGCACTCCGGAAATATAAACCCAGAGATCTGGGGTGTGTAATTCGAGGAGCCGCGTATGACGCTGGCGCCACCCTTTATCTCGATGTGTACGACAGCAGTGAGCAGGAGATGGCGTCGAGGTGGTATGTGGGAGAGAGTCGGTGGACGGGTATATGCTGCCCTGCGTTTCGACAGAGGGAAAGAGCATTTCCCCGGGTTCGAGAGTTCGAGAACTCGGTCCTTCGCAGAGTCGATCCAAGGCCCTTGGCAAAACTTTCACCCCCTCGATGTTTTTGCAGCTTCACGAAGCCTCGACCTTCGTTCATGCTCCTCCCGGGCCATCGGCCCCGTATTTACGTCATGCCGCGAGCCCTTCTCTTTTGCCAAAAAGTCGCTCCGCCATTCGCGTGGAAGCATGATGCGCCCCTTGCGTGGAGGGTGGGCACTGATACTCTCCTGCGCATCCTGTACAACACTCGCTGCCCCCGACTGGTGTCTGCTCACTGACGTCAGGTATGGACAGGAGTCGGTTGAGAACATTACTGTTGGGTAGTTGGCGAGGATACAGAAAGTGCTGCCTGCGCCACGCGGATACCGGCCTGGACTCTCCTCGAGCCAAAAGTATGCTGAACCCCAAGTCGTGTCACTGCAGGGTTATTGCAGCTGGGGAATCCCTGGTATGCCTGGTACCAGGAAATTCCAGCGGACGTGCATAAAGCCGCGATCATCTTTGACAGGGCAGTTTCGACCACGGTCCAGACCAGGGCTTCCCGGACACCCCTAGACCCTGGCACCCACCACTCTTAGGCAGATGCAGGAATGGATTCCCTCCGGCACCTTTCTACCCAACACGGCTTGCTCCCCGTGAGGCTGAACCGGTAGCGATGACGACATTCGCGGCTCTTCCATCGGCGAGGGGCGGCGGGATTTGGACTTGACTGCGACGAAATCGCCTGGAGGTCGATCATACTTGTTTCGGCTATGGTACCTACAGTTCGGGCATCCGGCGACTCGATTGTCTCCAGCGCGGATCCGTGCAGTCTATTTCATTGCAAAGCCCGTGTGGACAGTTGAGTTTGTTCATTAGAATAATTGCAGATAGAGTCGAGAGCACCAGCAACGACGGTGGATCCTTCCGCAACAACGCTATAATTCACCCCCCGCCACTACTCGCCTACATGACTCGCGCACCTCCAAACGCCCACTGTCTCACTTGGCAGTGGGCCCTCCCACCTCGAATCCATCAAAGGCGATCGGCAATCCTAACTCTCCAAACGAATGAACTACCCTCGGTAGACCTGGCATCAAAAATCAACGCCACAAACCCGCGCGAACTCTCCATCGACTCTAGATCCTAGTATCAGATGCAAGCCGGCCAGCGGACCCTGCTAACGGGTTCGGGCAATGCAACCCGAGAACACAATCTAGGCGTCGACATTCAAGATAGCAGCGCTCGAATAGGGAATACTCAATTCCACCTGTCCCTCACTAACGGCCACCATCTCCCCGACCGTCACATTACTCAATCTAACCGGCTTCCCCATCTCCAACTCGTAGTTGTACGACCACCCATCCCACGAGATGCCGGTAATAGCATCACTCCCATTCGCCAACAGCCGCTGCACCGATAGGGACTTGGCCAAGATATCGGGCAGACGGAAGGTGTACTTTGCGGCGGGGCGAGACGCATCCGTAGTGTAGTTGAACTCCTGCATATTAATCACGGCGATGCGAGCCAGGTTGCCATTTACATAGGCCGCGTAGGCGGACTCGGTTTCGTGGGGCATCGACAGATGGGTCACCTGGACGTCGGATTGTGAGTCTCCACCGGTTGCTCCACGCAGCATTGCCGCTACCATGATGTTGCCATAGTATGGGGCCTTGGTGCCGATGGTCGTTTTGGTGGTTTGGACGGGCTGCCAGGAGTCGTAGCGGTAGTCAGTGCCTTGGTGCATGTGTGTTCGGCGGATGCTCTGGGACGCGCAGTAGAGGTTGAAGTCGACGCCCCAGAGGGCGGCACCAAAGGAGTTGGAGAGGCCTGGTTTTCCTTGGTGGTAGAGGGAGTTGGTTTCGCCGAGGATGTAAGGGATGTCCTTTGTCAGGCCTTGTTCGTTGAGGACGCCGGAGAGATAAACGTGCTGGTTGACACTGTGGACGGTCGAGGTATGGTTCATCAGGGTCCTGGCCAGTGTCACGCCTGGCTCATCTGCGCCGCCGATGTAGCTGTTGAGTCCGTTAGCAAGTCGTTAAGACAACCATCCTTTGTAGAGCTGTACTCACTTGTGCATGGAGTTCATTCCAATATCATGATCATCATCAAGTCCAGCCTGCCACGCCTTGACGGGATCCAGGCTATTGGTGAGTCCTGCAAACGACGGTGCAATATACTTGTACTTTCCCTTCGTAACCAGCTCCGGACAACTCTTCTTGAGCTGTCGCTCGATAACCTTCGTCTTGGCAAGCCACTCATCCACATAAGCCTGTTCATCCCAACCGGCCGGGCGCACAGGGTACATGGGGAATAGATCGGGCTCATTTCCCAGTTCCCAGTACGCAAGGTTTCCATCTTGAAGAGCCTTGCACGCGAGGGGAACAGTGCCCACAAGCGTCTTCATCCCGGTCGTACCATTTTTGCCTAGGTTGAAGCCATGGCTGAATTTGGTTCCTGGCCAGGTAGCATATGACTCGAAGTAAGAATCACCGATATATATGATGGACGGGTAGTCGGTCGAAACAGAGGGCACAAATGTGCCATTGATGGATATTTTCAGATCCGGGTCATATAAGGCCAGGTCCCTGTCAATGCATGAGACGAAAGCTACTTGTAGTGGGGATTTAACTTGTCCATGTCTTACTGAGTGTTTCCGCCCACGCGGATGTGAGGCTTGACGCCTTGGAGATCGCGAAGGTTGTCTAGCAGCTGGTCCGAGAATTTATTCGGGTGGGACAGGTTTCCTAAGGGCGAAAATTATTTATTGGTATGAAAATCATCGAGGAGAAGATATATACCGGCAAAGTCTGGAAAAGACGAGAACTCGATGGAGAAGGACACAAATGGGTGGAGGACGGCAGCACCGGCACTTCCAGGCACGTCCTTGCCTACGTCGACCACAGGCGAGCTATCACGGCCAGCTGTTGGCACGGCTGCCGCCGCTGCGGCTCCTGCTAGTAAATGAATAAACATCTTATGTTGATTGAATCCGACCAGAAGTCGCAAGTCACTGACTCCCGGGTTGGCATGATGGTCGTCATTTATAGGTCAACAAGACACGCCGGCAGTAGGGTATCGAGCATTGACAGGAGCAGTTCTTCAAAAGCCGCCTGCAACGACAACAGAGTATGAAGTGGAGTGTGCGGGAAAAGACCACGATAATTGGAGCAAGTTTTCCCGGATAAATTCGACTCGGTGCTTGTCCACCTCGGAAGGCAATGCGGGGGTTACATCTGGGGACGTGGAGCGACGATCGTTGCATTGTTTTCGTCAGTCGGCTATTGAAGAAAAACAGCCATCCTGGATGCGGTTTAGCGGTGGTCTACACAGGTCCAGACTCGATTATGCAGAGTAGCGAAAACAGCAAATTAATAGGAAACACTGAATTCCGGGGCAAGAGTTGGTATCAATCAACAGCAAGGCGAAAATATAAGAATGCTTCGACACAGTACCCGGCACCGATTCAGCGAGAAGAATGAAATAACGATCCGGCCAGATTGAATAATCTACACAAGCGAAAAAAAAATAAAAACAAAAACAAGGCTATCGTGAAATACATCTCAATTTTGCGCCGGCATCAGGTGTATTTGCGGAGCTACGACAAGTTAGCAATGGTGATTCAAGTGGAAATCTTGAAGAGGGAACACTCACGTCCAGAGTCAAAGACTTGCTGCTGTTCTCCACCTGGTCCCGGTAGATACCAACCAGCGCCTCACTGTTCTGGAACAGTCCAGTCTTCAAACTGATGACGATAAACTGCATGCCAGGTGCGGCGTGGTCATGGATGTAGTTGGCAATGCGGGCGACATTGGTGTTGTCCAGAGCAGCATCGACCTCGTCCAGCACAAAGAAGGGCGAAGGCTGGTACGAGTGAATGGCGAAGAGCAGCGCCAGGGCGGCCATCGTCTTCTCACCACCAGACAAGTGCTCCATGTCACGGAAACGCTTCAACGGGGGCATGGCGTGATACTTGATACCGTCGAGATATGGCTCATCCGAATCCTCGATATCGAGGTACCTGTACGGGGTTGTCAGCGAGAATGCCGTTTTTGGAGGGGGGACTGGTTGACTTACGCTTGTCCGCCCAAAGGGTAGTTAGCGCTTCGCGTCAGCTCGCGATAGATGGGGCCAATCTGCTCGGAAATGTGGGTAAAAGCCTTGTTGAAGAGATTGGAGCGTTTCTTCATGACCGCCTCAAAGTCCTCCTTTGCCTTCCGAGCATGCTTTCGAGCATCCTCGAAATCTTTCTCCGTGCTGCGGAGCTTATTCTCAACTGTCTCCAGACGTTCCATGGCACGGGTGTTGGGTGCCATCTTGTCAAGCTCGCTGTTGAGAGCACGGATCTTTTCGAGCAGCTCATCCTCGAGCTTATCATCGGACTCCTACGAGATTCTGTTAGTGGCTGTGCACGACCATATCTTTGCTGATAACTTACCTCCTTGAGAGACTCTCCGAGGGATTCAAAATCAACCTCAATGCCGTAGTCTTGAACAACGGGGCCTTCATCCAGCTCATCAGCCTCGTCCACGTCCATGGCATCAGGATCCGTGGCCTGCACGAGATCATCGATGGGAAGCTTGTCAAGCGCGTTAGAAGAATCCGACAGCGGGATGTCGATATCCTCAAGCTTGCATCGTCGCAGAAGGGCATAGCGGCTGGAGGAGTTGCGTTGGACCTCAGCTTCCAGTGCATTGATGTTCTTGAGTGCTCCTTCAACGTGCTTGCTGCGCTTCTGAAGCTCCCGTCGCTGCTCAGCGAGGATCTCAGCCGACTGCGCATAGATTGCTTTTTGTTCTTCTAGGTTCTCTCGCAGAAGATCCAGCTCAGCGCTGTACTCGTCCAGCTTGTTCCGGATCTCCTCTTGTTGCTCCTTGAGTTCCTCAATCAAGCTCAAGTCACGCTCATACTGAGCCTTGAGACCATTGATTCGGTCTTCGGTGGCCTGAATGCGCTGCTTCTCAAAGCTGAGTTGGTTCTCAATGCGACTCTTTTGCGTTGTAAATTCGAGTTTCTTTTGCGCAGCTTCTTCCTGCAGTGAGCCCTGCTGGGCTTCGTATTCGCGGATGTTATCATATCCCAGGCGTTTGCAGAAGTCGCGGTAGATCTCATCCTCCACGGTGCTGACTGAGGCTTGCGAGTTTTCAATAGTCTCATCCAGCTCATCTAGGTTCTCCTTGCGCTCAGTAAACTTGGGCCGTAAGTCCTCCATTTGTCCTTTGACGAAGTCCAGCTCGCTGCGCTTGCTCGCAATGTTACGTTCAAGAGCCTTCAGCTCATCATGGGCATAGTTGAGACGTTGTTCAAGGCCAACAAGTTCTCCCTGCAGAGTCTCCTCCTCTGAGCCCCGACGATGGCTCTTCGGCAGATTGGTAAGATCGCCCATCAGCTTATCCTTCAACTTGTAGAGGTTCTCCACTTCGGAGTCTTCCCAACGCTTGGAGTTATTCTGCTGGGGACCACGACCACCAGTCATGAGACCACCCTTGTGAATAACAGTGCCATCCAGAGTAACCGCCTTGGCATCGACGTTACGCTCGTAGCACAGATACTTGGCAGTGGCCAGGTCGTCGCAGACAATGGAGTTTCCGCAAGCATAGGTGATGGCCCGAGCAACCGAATCATCATAGTCGATAGTCTCGATAGCAGGGCGCATTCCCCGGTGCATGCCCTTCAGGCTAGACGGGAAGGCCTTGACCTGAATGGTTTCGAGAGGAATGAACGTAGCTTGGCCAGCACGCTGGTCGCGAAGATGCTGAATACACTCCTTCGCGGTCTTTTCGTTGTCTACAACAATTGCATCAAAGTGGCGGCCCAGGACAGTGCTGACTGCTTCAGCATACTTGCGCTGCTTTGGGCGGCAAAGGTCGCTGACACGGCCCTTGACACCGGGGAAAATACGCTTCAAAGTTGAGATCAGCTCCTTCGCCCGGATTTCTCGCTCGTTCTGCTTCTTGCCATCGTCGGCCTCCATCAGTTTCTTCAGAACGACTTGCAGCTTCTCCTCGAGCTCGGTTCGCATCTGCGAAACCTTCAAGCGCTCCGAAGTCAGGGCATTCAGGTCCTTTTTCTTTTGATCAATGTCCTTGGACGTGGTCTTGATGGTCTCACTAAGCGCAGTTTTGCGTTCGCCCATGTTCTTCGCGTCGGACTGCAAGGTATTGAACTGCCATTCGGTAGTCTCGAACTTGCTCTTGAGGCTATTCACGGCTTCAGCTTCAGTCTTCCTCTGTCGTCGAAGGTTGTCCAAATTGAGTTGATCCGCAGATGAGCGCTTGCTGACCTCCTCTCGAAGCTTATGATATTCCTGCTGGTCATTTTCACTCAGCTGGCCGCCTCTCTTGCTCGTCGCCTTTTTCCACTCAACTTCCCATTGACCTTGGGCCTTCTCGACAAGCTTGAGGTCTTTCTCAAGTTGCTTGGCGTTGTTCGTTTGGCGCGAGCGCTCTTGGCCGATCTCGTCGATCTTCGAGGAATACCTCTCCACCTTTCTCTGGGTGATGTCGACCTTTTCATCGATGGGGACGAGAGAGTTGTTGAGCTCTTCAATCTCCTTCTCTTTCTTGATGATGTTCTTTTCGGCCTTTCCAACGTCCCGACCAACACGGGCGTGCTCCTTCTTGGCATCTTCCACGTTGGTTTCGTATTTCTCTACCCCACGGCGGTACTCCCTTAGTTCATCCTGGTACTTCTGGATATCGGCGCTGGAGGCATCAATCAGACGCTGGAAGTGGAAGAGCTTCCACAGAATGTGGGTGATGATCGCTTGGTCGCGTTCCTCTGCTTTCTTGGCGTAGTTTTCGGCTTCGCGCTTCTGTTCTTGATACTGCTTGACCTCCGAATTGATTCCTCGGCGACGGTTGAGCTGGACAGTTTGTTGCTCTGCGGCCTCCTCGGCTTCAGCCTTGAGCTTTTCGTAAGCGCCCTTGTATTCCAAGGAACCGGAAATTTGCTCAATCAGCCGAGTAAGGTCCCTCGGGGATTGGGAAGCAATCGCCTCGACATCACCTTGGAAAACCAAGAAGTTGCGCGCGCGGATCAGGATGTTTTCCTCCTCCAAAGCCTCGTTGTATTGCTGAGCAGTGACGATTCGGTTGTTGATACGGTACTCGCTGGCACCTTGGCTGGTGATGGTTCTGCGCCATTGCTGCTCCTCGCCCGCATCATCTTCGTAGACGGCCATGACCCAAGCGGTCTTAGGATCATTCACGCCGCCCGCATCCTGCGACTCATCCATATTCTCGTCCTCATCCTCGTCCTCTTGCTCGCCTTCATCGCCGTTGATGATAGGCTCTCCATTGACGTCGACCTTCGAAGTGCGCAAGACGCGACCGCGGTACACGAGGTCCTTGAGGTTGGTTGATCGCAGATGGGAAGACTTGATACCTAGAACAAATGAGATGGCATCCATCCTAGTGTTATTAGCATGGACACTTCGCGAAAGGAAACCTGTCAGCACGTACGAGTTGGATTTGCCAGACCCGTTGGGCCCGATGATCGACGTGAAGTAGGCGTCTCCGAAGAGTAAGGTATGATGTCCTTTGTAGGACTTGAAGTCTGCGCGCAAAAAGTTAGCGACTCGACAAGCTGCTTTGTAGGGGGCTGTGCATACTGAATAGCTCCAGCCGAACGAGTTTCCCCATTTTGCGCGGCGGTTGCTTCCCGAGGAAGCAAGACGGTCAGGGTCAGGCAAACGGTGGGGTTGTGTTGAAGGCGCAAGACTGTGCTGGTCGGAGAGCGTGGGAGGGGCGCGATATGGGGAACCGCGTCGACACGCGCCGGGACAAATCACGTGGCCGCGCATCCCCCCGGTGCAGGAGCGATGTATTACCACCAAGCACACCAGAGCAACTCAAGACTACTCTTAAATGAAGCTTCAAGTTGGAAATGTAATAGATGGTGTTACAGATTCTATATGTACATGTTATAGTAAAGATCGGGATATTCCTCCCAATCTCCGAGAACTTTGACACGCCAGCCAAGTTGTAAAAACAAGCCAGAAACAATGAAGATACGCTGGAGAGATTAACACTATGGCTTGGTCCATCTCGAGTTGCTTATTTGCCCGTGAATTTCACTGGGTTCCCAAGAGCATAAAGGTCGCTCGAGACGTAGCCATTGGAGTCCAGCCGGAAGGTGGCATTTCGGCCTTCAACTCGCATCAAAATGAAGTCCTCGCTCGTAAAAACCTGGCGGACGGAAAGAAACAATCTCCAGAGACCGCGGCTCAGCTTCTCGACTGGGGCTTTGAAGAAGCCTGGTGTAGTCTCTTCCTCAGGACCGAGCTTTCTACTCTCGTTCTCGAAACGCTTCGCGGTCTGCTCGGACACAACCAGGCGTTTAGAGATAGCTACTTGGGAGGGCAGCACCTCGAACTGATATGGTTTGGTGAATGGCATCAGGCGCCGAACGGTGAATCGAATGTATGTCTGGCCCTGCGACTTGACCGCAGTGATATTGCGAATCATATGGCTGGTGCGGGTGAAGAATATGGTGCCCATAACGCTCATCGTCACACAAATACCGCCAAAAAGAGCCTGCTGCCACACAGGTAGGACCGTCACAGGGTCCCGGAAGACGGCATTGGAGTTGTAGACTGCATACGCAAAGCAGAACGCGGACAGGCCATAGGCACTCAGGACGTACGACCGTTGAGAACGGACATTGAATAGGACGACCTCACCCTGTCTAGCCACCTTCAGTGCTAGTTGCCCAATGTTTCCCGCCTTCATCTGCGTAGTCCGTACGGTATTCTGAACCCTTTGCGCTTGTCTGGCTGCTTGCGAAGCAGGTTTCAGATTCTTAGTGTTGGGCGTAGGCGTGCCATGGGGACCCTTGGATGCGAAAGAACGCCATGAGAGGCCCATTTGTGTCTGTAAGTTGGGTCGCAGGGGAGCCCCAGCACACCGGTGCCAAAATACACGGAGGGTAGCTGTTCTGGCGGACATGGTTATCGCACGATCTGTGTCCGCAAGGTTAGCACGAGCGTGGCAAGCACTGACATCCTGCGACAGCAGGATCGGACAAGGCCGGCTCGACCAGAGAAGAAAGAGCTCAGGCCCGAGCAGCTCAAAAACAAAACTGATAGGACTTACCCCAGACGCCAAACTATCGACCGTTGTTCTCCTCGGAAAGCGCCGCCAGGTCGAAAACAGCCCGCGGCAGAAAAATGTTCCCGTCCCGGCCGCCGGTGAAAGCTCCCAACGCCCTCAACGACCGCCTCCATCACCTCCATCCTCCAATTCAAACGATACTCGGACGACTTTAAAAGATATTTTGCGCGGCTCGACGCGGTGGTGGGCTCTTGGTCGATTGTGTCCGTCTTTGCCGACAATTTCAGCTCCCGGAGCATTGCGACAACTCATCTACACACCTCCGCCAGCCTATCCATATCCGCCTTCCTCAAAGGAGCAACATAGCTCAAACAAAATGGCCGCCCGAATCCCCGTCAGTCAGGTCCCGGTGATGTTCGCCCGCCGCCAGCCTCGAGTGCTCCAAACCTCGCGCCGTGAGTATTCCCGCCTGTCCAACCCGATCTTGGAGCGGAGCGTGCGAGCCCGGACAAACATGAGACCTCAACACCTCGCACCTCCAAGTCCATGGCTCGTCAATTCAGCTCACAAACATCAATAATAACATATTTCAAGGCCTCCAATCCACCTCTGCTTCTCAAACACAGAACCCCGCCTACCCGCTCTACCCCTCCGTTCAACAGCTCCTGCACCAGAAGAACATCCCTCTCTCGGAAGCATCCAAGATACCTGCCTCCGGACCCAAGGGCCGCCTGTTGAAGGGTGATGTCCTCGCCTACCTAGGCCAGATTGCCAACGACTACCCCGCATCGCAAGCCGCCTCGCTGGCCAAGTTGCAGGTTCTCGACCTGAGCAACATCAAGATTGCTGCGCCGGCACCCCAGCCCGCCGCGCCGGCCGCGGAAAAGACCAAGGAGGAGGAAGTCGTCGCTAAACCCCCGCCCGTCACCTCTGTTGCGATCACTATCTCCCTGGCCGCTGTTCTGTCCGCTCAGCGCAAGCTGCAAGAGAACCTGGGCGTGACGGTCCCGCTGTCCCGCTTCCTGGCCATTGCCACCGATCTGGCGAACGACGACCTGCCCCGTGCTAAGAACGCTAAGCCCTCTGCCGACGAGCTCTTCGATGAGATTCTCGGTGGTGAGCCTGTTCTCTCATCACGCGGTGACTACATCCCTGAGCTGAATGCATTCGAGACTCACCAGGCTCGTCAGCCTGAGCCCGTTGTTGAGGATATCATTGATATTCTGAGTGCTAAGCCCGGCAAGAAGTCTGCCCCTGCGCCTGTTCCTGCATTCGAAGATGAGTCTGGCGCGGCCAATGTCTTTAGCCTGACTGTCCCCGTTGGTGAGGAGGTGCGCGCCAAGGCATTCCTCGAGCGGATCCAGACTCTCCTGCAGGTCGAGCCTGCTAGGTTGGTGGTTTAAAATTGTCATGTCATTTTCACAAATCTCCCCAATTTTGCGACATTTTCTTTTGTTCCTTTGATAACCCTTTCTCTGGGTTGGTTTCAAGGCTTGTATTTAGTGTAGAATAGATAATCGATTATCACCTTGACTGGTTCACTCTGTTCCATCAAGATAGACAGATCGCACATCGTGTTTCGTTGAATTCACACCGTGAAAGACCCGGCTCATTTCCTAGGGTACGGTTTTGAATATTTATTACTGGTGAGATGATGTTTTCTGGCAACAAGAGTTCTCGGGCTGTGAATCAGCCAACTGGTTGGCTGATGCTGTTGCCGATCAGCTCTCAAAAAAAAATGCTATCACATTCATTATTGGATGCGAAATATGTTCCAGCGGACTAGCGGTGAACTCATTCATAGATGCAAGATCTCATCCTTATGCCTGAGCTCAAGACACTACCCTAAGGTACACGTGAATACTGCATGCCTCTCCTCAAAAAAAATAAAAAATAAAAATTTCGGTCACCCATTACGTACGCTAGTGTTGTATATGGTACACTTGTAGACTACATCTGCACATTTACATGTGACTGAGTGTCATGACTACCCTAAGGTAGAGCTGGTCTATTCAAACACTATGCGTATGCCAGCTTATCCAAGTAGTGCTGGACTTGTGATTGAGGATCCTTGTCCTAGGAAATTCAACAAAATGAACACCAATATTGCCAAGAAAAAAGGAGAGAGTAAAGTCATATCATCGTGATCGAAGGCATTCGAAACCGTTGCCTATGAAGTAGTAATGAGAAACGACCATCCACCGACGCCACGCCTCGAATTTCCGAATGCTGGTGACCCCGCCGAAATACCATGTGCGCCGCCGCTTGGACTGATGAAAGAAAATGAGGTGCGCCCGAATGCGTCTCCCACGCACATAAAAATAAAAGCAACTCAGAAAGGATCCGACTGAAGGGCCTCGAAGGCCAAAACCAGACGAAAAACAAGATGAAAGTTAAGGTTTTGCGACGATTGAGGAGAGCTTCAGATAGCAGTTGAACAATCCAGTTGAGAAAATTCAAAGGATTTTTGACGAGAGATGTAGTAGATGCCGATGCGTACAATGCGAAGATCCCAGGTACCATGCAACGAGATTTGCCCCATGACTGTGACCGTAACCGTAACCATAAACATCACCAAAGACCATGAAACTCCATTGGAATGCAATGTTGAGATGGGAAAGACGAGGGTTTTTCAGCGGATGGTGCCGAGTTCCGCAAATTTGCTGGGGTTATAGTTTCTCGTGCTTCGCTTGTCGAAGATCTTCCAGAATCGCAATGTTTCATCGCCTGCGCCAGTCACGACGGTGTGGCCGTCCGGACTCATGGCCAGGTACAAGACACGGAAGGTGTGACCAGTGAGAGAAACTATCTGCTCCATACGCGGATACTTCCAAATTACAATTTGGTTCTGGCTATACCCATGGGTACTGATGATCTCATCTGAGTTCTTGGCCCAAGATAAGTTGCAAACCTGGCTTCCAGTGTCGACTTCTTTGATTTTTGAGCCAGTTTGTGTGTTCCAGAACTTGATGGTGCGATCTGCAGTACCTCCACCTGACGCAAGCAAGTGGCGCTGGTGCGGTGACCATGCAATGGCCTTCACGGCGGCACAATGGTCGTCGAAGCGATACAGAGGTGCAGAGTTCAGCTTGTCCCACACCATCAATTTGTTGTCGTTACCACCAGATGCCAATTGACCGTCCTCGGTGTTCCACTTGAGACCGCAGACTTCTTGCTTGTGGCCAGTAAGTTTACGGAGGTATTGATCTGGTGAACGGACATCCCGGTGAAATATTAGTCGATCTCGAGATCCTGAGGTCAGGATATGGTCATTCCAGGCCAAGGCACCGACTCGGTTCTGGTGTCCGATCATTGTTCGAAGTCGGCGACAACTTTCGGCGTCCCAGATCTGCACAAGCCCTTTCCCTGTGCCGATCGAAAGATGGGTTCCCTGAGAAGTCAGTTAGCCACCGTCAGTCAAGTGAATCCAACAGCCATCACACTTACTCGTTGAATCCAGCTCACACTAGTGACTGTATCATCTTTCAGCTCACATAGCTTGGTCACACGGCCTGTCTGGCCATTCCACATGTAGACGGAGTTGGCCAGTCCGACACCAAGCATATTAGAACTGCCCCAATCGACGAGGTTCAAGTAGAAGTCATCCTGTAGGTCAGGAGCATCGAGGACCTTAAAAGGTACCTTGTTGACATATCGGGGCTGTTTGCGCGGAGTTTCGAGTATCCGTTGGCTGTCATATCGGATCGGAGAGAGGCTGTACAGTTCTGACCGTGCATTTAGATTCGGAGCGTTGGCACTTCGAGGGGTTTTGGAGGGAGTCGGTTGGCCGGAACCTGGTCGGATCGGGCCGTAGTTCAAGATGTTCTTGTGCGGGGTAGATGGTGTGATGCTGGCGGGTGGAAGGTTGACAATGTTTGAGGGGGGAGTGTGAGAGCGAGTTGTGTCGTTGATCCCATTCGAGAAGCCCATGGTCGGATCGGAGGGTCCAGCTGTAAGGTCGGCCTGGGGGATAGAGTTGCCAAATAGCTCATTGCGCAACACACGAGAGAATGTCCGGTTCGCTTCCTCAGCTAAAAATCGTTCGTCAGTACGGATCGGACACGACTGAATCAAAGGTCCACCAACTCTTCTGGAAATGAAGCTCCGAATGGGGGGCACGTTTCTTGGATTTAGAGGGCGTGGAAGGACACCCATCCTCTCCTAGCAGATTGTATGTCGCTTGCAAATCTTGACCGTCACGATTCGGAATAAATCTGGAATCCGAATCAGCCTCATTGTCATTCGCTGGGAGGGGTCACATTGAAAGCGTAGGCAAGCGCCCTCGCCAACGATGCCAATGCCTGGACCACTTACCGGTCGCCATAGACACGCTGCCTCTTACGACAGGGGCTACTGGCTGGAGTCCGTTCTCTCTGACGGCCTGCCTCGTCGTAGTCCTTCAGCGCCTTGGCCAGCGATGCAGCATCGATCGGTTCCGAACCCTCCTGTGCCCTTGATCGGTTGGCATTGTTATCGGGATACCGGATCGTTTGTTTTGCGGGCATACTCGGCGGAGTTTTCGATCCGGGCGGGGAGACAAAACTACCAGTGGCAGCTTGCGATCGGGTTTGGGCTCTGGTGGACATGCCGGCCTTCGGGCCCTCAGTTCGCTGAGGCTGGTCCGCCATGCTGGTGGCTGGTCCTCGGGCCCAGATGCGGAGTGCGCTGGATTGGCAAAGCTTATCGGAGTTCGCATACAAGACGGTCGAGAAATTTGCAGTGGTGAGAGGTGCAGGACGATTGCGTTGTTGCGTGAAGCCTGGGGGTTGTTCAAGGGCAGGCAACGTTGGCGAGGTACCGGTGTTGACGTTGCCCGCCGGGAGGTGAGGGCGATGCGCTTTCACTGGCGCGTTGGCACAGCGGTGACCTTCGGCTTGGGCCCGTCTCAGCCACAGGAGTGAGCACCACAGGAGTATCAGCACAAAAGGAATGGCATTCAGAGAAGCTGAAAGGCATGGTCCATGTCTCCCTTGGAGGGCATCCCTCTCGGTCACGCGTCGGGTGCGCTAGGCCCGATCGGGCGAGCCCTTGTTAGCACTGGATTTCATTGCTGGGGAAACATATTTGCTCCACTTGACCATCGATTCAATGTCATTCAATCTCCAACTTCGGAGATTGGTCTATTGTATCACCCAGTGCCAGGCCCCCATCTGGCCCTCTTAGACCACCGCTCTCGCAATCAATCACATCGTTGTTATGATGCCAGACCCGTCTCACCCGGGTCTCAGATTGTTTACCTGTTGGATGCAGGGGGCCACAGACCAACCAAACCTGCAGCGAACACCTAGTGGGGCGCGACGTAGAGGGCAGTACCTTCCAGTTAGTTTTGACATAGCGACGAGTGCCTTGCCTCTTGTCCCTCCCTAGGAGGGTACCACACTGCTTGAACGGGTTAGACGGGCTACGCGAACGCGCCCTGCCACGCGTGACGCGCCGAGCTTGGGCCAGAACAAACCAGCCACTGCCAATCATTTGAGCCCCGGAGAATTACTAGTCCAACTTGCCAATGCAATCCACTCTTTGAGAAACTTGAAGCGATTGTGTTTGCTTGAGTTTGTATCGATTGCCGCTATCGCAGCGGAGGCCGAGCCCGCCTTCCCCTCATCACGTCGCTCGGCAGTCACCGCCCACCTTTTCCCCAACGAGCCACCGCCCCGCAGCCCATTTGGCGACGTTTTTTTCTTCTGTGATGCCCCCCAGATCTCCATCCTTCGGCAGATTCCTCGTGCCTAGCTTCAATTCTACCATGGCGTCCAAGCAGCCTGCCCGGGATTTTCTGGACTTTGTGAATGCCTCCCCCACTCGTAAGGCCCCATTGGACAATGAGAATCAGACATTCGGGTGAACTGACCGGGTATAGCCTTCCATGCTGTCAAATCCGCCAAGGACCTTCTGGCCCAGGCCGGCTTCCAGGAGATCAAAGTACGCACGCGGATCCATCAGGGAGCTTCCCCACAGCTTCAACCCCGAACTTTGAGCTGATCCTCGCGGCTCCACAGGAGAAAGACTCGTGGGCCAAGACCTGCCAGCCCGGCGGCAAGTACTATCTCACCCGAAACACCACCACTCTCGTCGCTTTTGCGATTGGAAAGCAATGGAAGGTCAGTATACATGCCCATACGTAAATAAGATGGATACACTCCGTTTCTATGTTTCGAATTGCAGCTGACATGGTGGTAGCCCGGTAACTCCATCTCCATGATTGGTGCTCATACCGACTCTCCCGTCCTGCGTGTCAAGCCTGTCAGCAACAAGAGCGGCGAGGGCTTCGTCCAGGTCGGTGTGGAATGCTATGGCGGCGGCATCTGGCACACCTGTATGTTTGAGGAATGGGCGACGTATACCCGATGATCATTACTAACAGCTTCAGGGTTTGACCGTGATCTCGGTGTAGCTGGCCGGGTTATGACCCGTGCCAGCGACGGATCCATAGTCCAGAAGCTGGTCAAGGTTGATCGTCCCAGTATGTTTTGGTCCCGACAGCCCCTCCATAGCCATGGTCTAACGTTGCAGTCCTCCGTATTCCTACTCTGGCCATCCACCTGGACCGCCAGGAGAGCTTCTCCTTCAACAAGGAGAGCCAGCTGTTCCCCATTGCCGGCCTCGTGGCTGCGGAGCTGAACCGCACTCCCAAGTCTTCCCCCAATGGCAAGTCTGATGACCAGGATGAGGAGGACTTCTCGCCTCTGAAGGCTGTGACTGAGCGTCACCACCCCTACTTTGTGGACCTGATTGCCGAGGAGGCCGGTGTCAAGCCCGAAGATATCCTGGACTTTGAGATGATTTTGTTTGACACCCAGAAGTCCTGCCTTGGTGGCATGCTGGAAGAGTTCATCTTCTCCCCTCGTCTTGACAACCTGAACAGCTCGTACTGCGCCACCGTCAGTCTAATTGATTCCGTGGCCGAGGCTTCTGCGCTCGACAACGAGCCCGCCATCCGCCTCATCGCTCTCTTCGACCACGAGGAAATTGGCAGCCGCACTGCCCAGGGTGCTGACTCTAACGCTCTCCCGGCCATCATCCGCCGCTTGTCCGTTCTCCCATCTTCCACCTCATCGGACAACGACCTGGCCACTGCCTATGAGCAGACTCTTTCCACCTCCTTCCTCATCTCCGCTGACATGGCCCACTCTGTCAACCCCAACTACGCCGGCAAGTACGAGAACGACCACAAGCCCGAGATGAACCAGGGTTGTGTGATCAAGATCAACGCCAACGCCCGCTATGCCACCAACTCTCCTGGTATCGTTTTGTTGCAGGAGGTTGCCCGGAAGCACGCTGAGAAGATCAACGAGCACATTCCCCTTCAGCTCTTCGTTGTTCGCAACGACTCGAGTTGCGGTAGCACTATTGGCCCCATGCTGTCTGCGGCCCTGGGAGCCCGTACCTTGGATCTGGGTAACCCCCAACTGAGCATGCACAGTATCCGTGAGACTGGTGGTACTTATGATGTCGCCCACGCGATCCGCTTGTTCACGGGCTTTTTCCAGCACTACTCGGAGCTGTCTCCGAAGATTATCGTGGACTAGATGAGGATGGGGTAGACCTAGGGAGGAACATACCAGTAACCATAATGATAAAAAAATGCACATTCAAATTCACCATGTATCTTTTCCCTGGAACTTTGCACAATATGTAGTACAGCAGGCGTTCGTAGGGCTTGGGTATACAGTAGATGACAGGCACGTGTTCGGCCCGAGTCCAGTCAGCAGCCGGCCTCCCTTTTTGTAACTCCACCCGCTTATCACTATCACCACCTCCGACTGCCTGGACCATTGCCGAGCGTCCATGCCCCCATGACCCTCTATGACCGACGTCGATGCCTTTCGAGATGCGGAGTACATCGCTGACGTGTCTGGCATTTCCTTCGGGGGTGCAGACGCGGTCGCGCCAGGACCACTCCCGGCCAGCGGCCAGGCAACTCGCGTAAAGAAGCTCCAATCCGCCGCCAAAGTCGCCTTCATTGACCGTCTCCTTCGCGATCTCGATATCATCATCTACTGCCAATTATCCGCCTTGTATTACATGGAGTAAGTTACTGGCATCTCTCCGCGACGAGATCCCCGCCTTATCCCGCACTCCGCATCGGACCGAGAGTTATCACCATCTACTCCCCGTATACTCTACGACTACTTCGGGCTTGACTAACACGTTCCTCTCAAAGCTGCTCTCTCATTCTTTTTGCGATACGTGCCATG
This sequence comes from Penicillium argentinense, assembly GCF_028826775.1. NCBI lineage: Eukaryota > Fungi > Ascomycota > Eurotiomycetes > Eurotiales > Aspergillaceae > Penicillium > Penicillium argentinense. The sequence goes on along the minus strand of NW_026622661.1, from coordinate 2,825,822 downwards.
GTCCAACTCATATTCTTCACGCCAAAATCCCCACCCTTTGACCCAACACGCAACCAACCCTTCGTCTGCGCCATATTCACCAGCAACCTCGTCTGCATGATTTCCCACATCTTCTTCATCCACCCTCAGGCCGGCGAAGAAACACGCGGCTACCTTCATGGCGGCTTGTTTCTTGACTTCATCGGCCAAAAGCCCGTCCCGGTCTTCAGACTCGTATCGTTCGACATACTGATCTTCCTGATCGACTTGATCATGCTGGCCCTGGTCATCGAGCGCGTAAAGACAGTAGAATCGACGGGCTCACCACAAACGAACACGGAAACAAATACAGACGCAAATGCGAACTCGAATGCCACGCAACCAGATACTCAGGATCACGATGCGGAGGAGCGGGGTGTGATGCGGGGAACCGACTCGACCACGAGTGAGCACGACGCGCCCGCGAATACAACACCCGTCGCCGAAATAAATGACGACATATATGATGAACGAACAACACTCCTCGCGGACCCTGGCGACGGCAGCTCTGTCCAGAGCCGCGATGGCCACCCGTTAGATACCTTTTCCGCAGGCCAGGCGGTGATTATGGATATGGGTTTTCTGGGGACAATACGAGATCAATGGAAGTACACAACGATGCCCCAGCGTCCGACTGGGTTTGTCCCGTCGCCAGAGACTGCGACCTTTCTGCGACAGCGGTTCGGACTGCAGGTTGGGACTGATGGGCGCATCGTGCGACTGGACCGATAGCATCTCTCCGTATGTCCCGACATGTAATTTAGCTACAGACATGCTTCTCATCCAGCATCTGCATCTTCTAGTCCAGATCTACCAAGCCCAGTCATTTGAAGGACCTGTAGCAGTAGATGGGATGTGCATCAATTGTAGTCATGATAGTGTAATAGTACATTGCAACGCAAGGACTAATCCAAGCCCACTCACTCATCCTTCTTCCCCTCGCCCTCCCCATCCTTCTTAACTCTCCGATCAAGAATTTCATCAACAATTCCCAGCTCCAACGCCTCAGAAGCACCCATGAAATAATCTCTCTCCATAAGTTTCTCAATCTCCTCCAAACTCAACGTCTTCTTCCCGGTCAAGTGATTCTGATAGATCTTATTAAGCTGTTCACGCACGCGCAAGATCTCCTTCGCATGAATCGCAATATCCGTCGCCTGTCCAAAATACCCACCAGAAGGCTGGTGAATCATAATTGAGCTGTGCGGCAGACAATATCTCTTTCCGGGGTGACCACCGCAAAGCAGCAATGAGCCCATAGAGGCAGCTTGGCCAACGCAAATCGTGCTAACGGGGGAAGCGATGTATGTCATAGTATCATATATAGCGAGTCCTGACGAAAGAGGAGATCTGCGTAAGTTTCGATCCGGTGCAATTGAAGGCGGGTGGGACAAACCTGCTGTTACGGAGCCGCCGGGCGAGTTGATGTACAGGTGGATTGGTTTCTGCGGGTTATCGGCTTCCAGGAAGAGGAGTTGGGCGACGATGGAGGCCGACATGGACTCGTCGACTTCGCCGTTCAGACAGATGATTCGTTCCTTGAGCAATCTAGAGAAAATGTCGTCTGCACCGGTGGTTAGCTGGGATCACATATTGCGGGTCATTGAGGACGTCGATGCGATGAGACGTACAAGTGTGCCAGCCACCTCCCTAAACAGTAATAAGTTGATTAGCGCGATCATTTCCTTATACATTCACACTGAATGGTTTGAGGGACCACGTACAACAGTCTCCGTCACAAAAGGCGTCGGCGTCCAGCCCCGCGGAGGTGCGCGGTCAAGCGAAGGCGCGGAATACGAAAAGCATCGCGAAACAGCAGCGAGTCGGAGAGCCGGAGATGAGGGGCGAGGAATGAAGCGTCCTAGACGCGGGAGAGAAGTTGTCGGGCGCATTTTGAAGAAGGCGCCGTGAGAATGAGGAGGTGTGGTGCTCACAGCTGGAGTTGGAGATGCGAAGGAAAAAGGCGCCCCGAGGCGGTGCGGAGCTACCTGCGATAACCGCAGGCGCTAAGATACGGCAGCTCCAGTTCCGAGTGGGACCAACAGCACCCGGAGCCGTCATGTACCTAGGTAGGCGTTGATTTTGTTTGTTGTGTTTAATCGTGAGCTTAGATTTTGAGACAAAAATTGTGCACTTAGAAAATACTGAGAATTCTGAAATATATAACCGGCAAATGGGGTTTGAGATGACACCTAATTTCAGTCCGCAGCTTTATACAAATATCGTTCTTCACTGGATGCAATTGATAGTCTTTCTGGGATTAAATGAAGACACTGGACATATCTCCAATCACACAGTATTTGACTTCTGACGATGTAGCGGCCTCTAGTAAAGTCTCTGCGAAAGCCCATATATTTCCTGCTAACTCGGGGCTGCGACTGATAAACAGCCCTCCATTTTAAACCCTCACTGACCACACAATTCCTCTAATTCTCTCGCCAAATTCATCATCGGCTTCGAATTCGGCCTTTTGATCTTTTCTTCGGTATGATTTGCTTCAGCTCCAGCAGCTTGAATCAGCCTCCATCGTCTTGAACCACGTACGCAACACCATGACCGTATGCGATGTGCCCAGAATCCTCAGCATCGTGTAGAATATCGATTGCCCTAGCACAATCCCAAATTGAGACATTATCCTAAATACGCTCGATATGTACAATGCGACGAGGTGCAATATATTCAGACGCATTAGGGTCATGTATCCAGTCTGAAAAGTCTCGAGATTTGACTTTGTTATCCCCCTACTGCATCGCCCTTCCCAGCCTCAAACAGAACGCGGAAAGTATCGGCCAGAAACCTGGCATCAAACCGAAGCTGGCTGAGAAATTTCTGCGGCGAGAAAATACCTTCTTTCGAGCTAGTATCTACCACGTCTGCTGGTGGTGGATCGTCGATTGCGGAGATCAGTGCCGTATTCCCAAGGCCATTTGTACCATCCTGTGATCTTGGCCCCTTTTGAGTTGGGAGGAATATCGGCAAGCTTGCGTGGCCAGGGATATTGGTCAACGTCAAATATCCAGAGTGGGTATGTTAGGCCCAGACCGGTGAGCTTCTGGGTTCGTGAAATTTGAGCGTTAGTTTCAGCCATCGTTGTTGGTACTAACAACTGGCTGATGGATGGGAAGGATGATTCCTCAGTGCCGTGTGGACCAAAGAAGATCAGACTCCCAGTTCTTTAGACAATAGAGTGTATTTATGTTCATCTTCGTCAATAATAGACGGGTGTCAGGCAGGTCAGTAGTTAAATAGATTGAAATAAAGACTCGGATGTCAAAAAGTGTGCCTTGTGGTTGTGCAAGCGCAGTCCAACCGCCTTGCAATGTCAAGCAAAAAGTGGACCGCCCTTCAATCTTGAGCGAACCCGAAACCGAGGACCTGCTCTACAACAATGGTATTAGCATTGAAATTGAGAGAAAAAGGGAGAGGACTCCACAGCGCAAGGTGACTCGGTGTAACTCCAAACGTTCCCCGAAAATGGCGGGCCCTGATTGGCAGGTCGGCACGGAACAGAAAACATCTCGCGTCGGCAACTCTTCGTCTTCGCCTCCCCCATCACTTGCGCGTGCAAATGGAGCTCGCCAGCCACCGGCTCTCATATGCAACATGGCGCCTTCGAGCCTTCCACCAGCTTCTTACATCCGAGTCGCAACCGCGACCATTCCGCCGTTCAATTTCAACCTCCGCGCCGCGCAGCAAAGAGCACGATGAAGCTCCGTCGCAGACTCCGCAGAGCTCCAACTCGTCCGAAGATTATATCCCTCCTTCCCAGCGCCTGCCACAATCGCCTGTCATCACACACCCTCGCTCCGGAATAACAAAAGTACGCAAACGACGTCCACAACCCAAAGACCTCTCCGATCTGTCCAAGAATCCATGGGCCGTCGCGCTCGCGTCGCCGATACGCATGTGCTCGGCAACAGGGCTTCGAGTCCCCCGCGCCCTCATGGGTGAATACGGCCTTGTGCGACGACCAGATTCGGAGCTGAGTTATATGTTACCGGTGGATTTGTTGAAGGACACGCTTCGAAAACAGCCGGCTGTGCCGGAGACGTCGACAGCACCCGATACTGATGCTATGCACGATGGGAAATCAAATACGAAAAAAGGTAAAAGGGGAAATATATCACACCAGGTACCTCGCGACGAGAAGTTATCGAAGCTGCTCACTATCCGGATGATCAATCTTCTCCCCCTCCTTCAAGCACTGTCGTCTCATTTGGCAGCGAGAGTTGGAAAGAGACTCGGCGTCAGCAAAATCATTCCATATCGCTGGAAGTATCCGCTCGGGCCTCTCACCTCCAATGACATCAAGGAAATAATGTGGATGCAAGATATGCCTGAATATCTACTGCGACGGATGAGACAGGATGTCATTAAGAAACTTGTGGGAATCAGTGAGTTCTATGAGCTTGACGCGAATGATGTCTGGAGAACCCTGGACTTGAATGAATATTCAGGCCTTGCGATCGAAACTGCGCTCGGGAAGTTGGAACCGGTGGCGCGTGAAGCATATGGTGGTGTGTTGCTACTTGGTCCGCCGAAAGCGAGGACCACACGTAAGAGTTCTTTCTTGGAGGATGTTGTTCATCCTCGAACTCAAACTAAGCTTCCGGTGTTCGATTTATCGGCTTTTCTTACTGCAGAAGGGATGGAGGAGCTGCGCGTGACCCACGCTCCGCATTTCCAGGCCAGTGCTCTATTTCTGAGGCCAGATTGCGGTGCGAGTGTGGACTTGATGATTTCCCTGTGGAAGATAAAACGCTATCTAGCAGATATGGCGTAAAATACTCTACTAGAACCATATCCACAGCCTTGTATACTATTCTGCATTAAAGAAACTATGTATAAAATACAACCTCAGCGAACGTGACTGGTTTACTTCTGCTCCGATGGGGCTTCTTCTGTCGTGCAGTTCATCACATCAAGAATCGCTGACAGACTTGTAGGCAAGGAAATATTGGACTGTAGTGTGTTTTGTACCCTATGGTATTGAAATCATGGCACCAACCCTTACATCTATGCATATATACCGGATTTTGTCCGGCAACGCTTGACACTCTCCTTCCGTTCTAGTGCTCACCCCCTCGCCGCTTTTGCTCACTGAGTAGAACTGAGCCCGCCCCTGATCGGCCTGAGCTGGTCAGTGATCATTACATAATCACACTGATTCGCTCACTGAGCTTGATCTGAGCATCCTGATTTGCTCAGTGAGCTTGATCGGAGCGTCCTGATCTGATCACTGAGCCTGACCCCAACATCCTGACATAATGAATAACACAATGAGCATCTTGAGTCTATTCATAGTGGTTGGAGTGGTGGCGAGGAAGCCCTTCGCTCTCTCCCCAATTTCTATCATAGGATCGTAGAGAAGAACAGCGTACCGTGCTTGTTGGAACCTTTCAGCAAAGGCAGGGAGATGATGGTCTTTGATTCCCGATAACTGCGTTTTAAACGAGGTCAGCATGAGAATAACAGCGGTGGAAGCTGAAATCGTACACCTGCGGACATGATCACCACTGGAGCCATCGACTGAGTTGGATAAAACAAGCCACGAAGGACGATTCCATCATGAGTTCGGATATACTCGTTTCGTGCCATGATGAATAGTTTAGGTTGCACCTCTCCTGGCCTTTTTTTTTTTTTTTTTTTTTTGACCAAACGACAGCCAAATCTTTGGCTGATAAAAGTATTTCTTCGGTGAAGGCTGTCTTGGAATATATAGGCAAGTTTAGCATGATGTATTTTTCATGCTCACGATACTCTCCAGCTGTCGGATGTGAGTCCGAAAATAATCACTAATCCTACCGTCCTGGTCACGCCAACCTCGGCTAGGTCAGAAATTGTGCTGCACTAAGGAAGCTGTATCTCGCGGTGTTTGCCGAGAACATATACCGGCATTTCGTCAGGTTGTGATCTTTAAATAATAATTTCGGATCAAGACCTAGTGTAATTTCAGTCGAACGCCTTCCAGAGGCCAGGTTGACCTCGGTGGTACAGATGTTTTCTGTATTACCATGCACACCTGAAACAAGCCTCCAAATACTGAATTATCAATATTATGATTAGCGTATCATGTGATTAGGGTTTGAAGGAGTATCTGCTTCCCAACATGGAAGGCAATAACGGGCGCCACTGTATGACTTTAATCGTTGACCGTTGGAGATAAGTTGATTTCTGCTTTGCTAGCTATCTGCCGACCGGCAGAGTGCCTTAGGCCTCAGTAGGTACAGTATAGTTTCGCTTAACGAGATCACCCTTCTCGTCCGATTTACAGATACTCTCCATATTCAACGGCCTCATTTCGATCCATCCACTGTTTCCAAAGCTTCTCTTGCTTCACCGGCGGAATCATACCATTCACACGCCAATTGTCAGCGGGATGTTCATAGATGTTGTATTCCCACTTGACACCCTTAGGTCCCAGAATGGGTTCCACAATAGAATTCACGCTGTCGATAAAAGCCAGCCGGACTTACTCGCTGGCAAATGCTCGAGCTGCGTGGTCCAGGACGAAGAAGACCGTGTTTGGTGGTGTTTTGCCCCCGCTGTAAAAGGTACCAATTCTGTTTTCATGGAAGAAGACGTTCACTAGGAATGCGGGGATGCCGAGTTTGACGTAGTTGTTGGTGATGGCTTCAGCCAATCTGTCTTTTTCATCTTTGGAAAGGGTGTCCGGGGTAACTTCGAAGGTCCAGCGAGGCATTTTTGTGGGGTTGTATGTGTGATACGGGAAATATGTGGCACGGCTGAGATCCTGCGGTATTGGATCTCATGCCGTTTATATTTTGTTCTATATAAGCTATGCCTGCTGAGGGTGTGCCTAGGTTGATGATCGTCAAACCGAGGACCGACGTCTCTTCGATGATAAATCAATGGACCCCTCTTCAAACGGGATTTTAATGGTTATCTGACCTTCGACAATGTTCACTTCGGTGCGGTATATATCCATAGGCTCACTAATCTACCGAATCCCTCGGCTTGGGAGGATTTGCTTCTAATATGAGAGATAGTCCATTCTCTTCTCAAACTGATTTATTTCGCGATCTACCCAGTAAGCTTGATCTGACTCTTTCTTTGATCTTTATCACTCGATATGTCTTCCATTCTTCAAGCAGATGTCTATGTTTCCTCGCGCCTTCCTATCGCAATCAAGCGGTTGGGCGAGACAAGTTCATTCTCCCCGATATCCTGCACCCTTATCCACGGAGATGAAGGGGCTGTTCTCGTTGACACACCTATATCCATCTCTCAAACTGAAGACCTAGTCTCCTGGATCAAGAGGACAGCACCAGGTAAAGAGCTCCGCTATGTATACATCACCCACGGCCATGGCGACCACTGGTTTGGCATCACCATCCTCCGAAAGCACTGGCCCAATCTACGTGCCCTTGCGACCCCCGGTACCGTCGAACACATGAAGGAACAACTCCAGCCAGGAATTCTCAAAGGAACATGGCTTACCCTGTTTCCGGGGAACCAAATCCCCCAACCTCTGGAGCTGGCCGAACCAATGGATGAACCTGTCTTCAAGCTCGAAGGCCATGCATTCCGCGCTATTGAAGTCGGACATACTGATACGTATAACACCACAGTGCTTCACGTGCCCAGCATCCGACTGGTAGTAGCCGGTGATGCAGTCTATGGAGACGTGCATCAGTTCTTTGGTGAAGCGAACACCTCCGAAAAGAGAAATGAATGGCTGCGCGCACTCGACACGATCGAGGCGCTTGACCCGCATACTGTCATCGCGGGGCATAAGCGAGCGGGAACTGTGGATGGCTTGTTCAATCTACAGAAGACGCGCCAGTATATCCTGGATTTCGAAGATGCTGTCCGGTCGGCCTCGAACTGGAAGGAATTGGTGGGGGATATCCAGAGACGATACCCCAACCGGATCAATCCTCATGCGATCCTGAGAGGGGCGTTGGCAGCTATTCCAGAAGCGAAGGCGTCGTCTAAGGTTTGATGTAAATAGTTGGCATGTTATCCCTTTGTGATTATCCACAAAGGATGTATCTTGCTTTCAGTATGGCAAACCCCTGTAGTGATGCAGTGAATTGAATGTGATTTACAACAAGGAAAAGGAACACACACCTACAAAGCTCTAAGTTCTGCGATCTTGTATCACCCCGTCAACTGGTGACCAAGATGCTTGACCCGAGTTCTGTCAAAACAAGGGAAAATACTTGACGGGATGTATGCCTTAACACGTGTGCTCGAGCTCGGGATGATGAATGATACCAACGACCTTCGGTATTCCTCGGGGCATGGGTAATGATTGAATGGTCCGAGCGCAAAGAGATCTAAATATAACTAACTATATTGGATGATGCCATACCACTTGACCCATAGAATACGGTGAGCTGATATCTACAAGTATGCAACTGACATTGGTGGTTGATGGGTTGAGGAGCAGTACATGAGATAGGAGTTGGTCATCTTCTAGTCTTTTAAAGGTCATGCCTGATAAAGTGAGCTATGATTGTTGAAACATGAATTAATACGCACAATGTGCTGTGGTTCACCTCCAGGATGACAGGCTAATTGCTGCCTCTACATCACTTCGCTTGAACCCAGGACTGCGCCCGAGACATATTCCCTTCTCCACTAAAGCTGATAATTGTCAGGTAGTCCATTCAGGTCATGGCCTAGATAAATAGGAGCGTCGATTCTCACCTGCTGTGAAGTCTAATGCATTCACCTTGCGATCTGCAGTGTTCCCAGTTGGTGGTGCTGTCGAAAGAGTGATTCCCTCTGAACGCAAGTACCCCGCCAAGTCCCAAATATCAAACCAATCCCCTTCAAGCTCTTCTTGAGCCTCTAGAGAAAAGGCCGACCGGGCACCATGTTCTACGGGAACGTATTGCTGCTTTGGCTCTCGCGCCTCTGTATTATTCTCCCTCGACGAGAGTACCTCACGATAGTGTGTACCTGCACCTCCAAGTCTGAAGAACGGAATCTCGGTCCACTTGTCTGGCTGGTTATGGTTCAGCCTTGCATAGAGACAATTATAGAAGAACAACGTGATGGTTTCCCGCGGGACCAGGGATAAAAGAAATCGAAACGGCCGCCTTAACGCATTGAGCGGAACAGACGGGTTTTTAAGCATCAAGAATCCTTGGTATAGACATGATATCCTGAGATACTGCACAAAGACCGGTGCTTCGACTATGGCACGGTCTCGCTCAAGCGGCAAGAGTTGGATGCGAGGCCCTGCGCTTGGCAAGCTTAAATCAATATGCGGATGAGAGTACTTAGAGTAATCTCTCGGGGAAAGTGGTTGTTTTATCGGCGTTCGTACGCTGAAGGATGTATCTTTTAGTTGCAAATGGCCAATATCCTCCTCGGACTCATCACCCCATATGGCCGAATCAAGGCATATTTTCACCGTTTCCCGAAGACGATCCGCCACATGCGGGCGGGAAATAACAACTGAGTCCTCGGCCAGGAAATCGCTGAAGAGGACGACCGCCCTGCTCTGACGTTCTAGAGCAAACTCTAGTCGGGCAATACGTTGTTTGAGTAACGTGGTGTTTGCCTCATTTCGTGCCCGATATGCCCGTTGTGCCAGGCGAACTTGTTTCCGACGTCGCTATAGCCGTGTCAGTCCATGAAACTTATTCGATTTGCTTTTAGGTTTCAATGTTGATTATGTGATATACCTCCTTCTTTTCCGGGCTTGTGGGCTGCTCACGTTCGTGTAAGAGCCTGGTCTTTTTGGGTGAGGCAGCTGACGGAGCCGTTAACACAGGCTCCACCCCACTTGAGATTGCAAAGTTCGCGTTGGGGCTCATTTTCTTTTTTCCCTTGTGAAGCGGCATTTTGTGTCTATTGGATTCTTTCAGGTTAACAGGAAAGAAAACAGTTGAAGTGGGCATTCGGCCTTGTCGGCAACAGACTCTCGGTAACCGGGATGATCACTCATCATGGCAAAATTTGCCCACGGCTGCGAGTTTAGGCCATTGAGGAGAAGGACCAGGCCTCGGCTGCGTTCTTTGATCACTTTGAATATGCAAGTTCAGTACTCGGTTTTATGGATGTTTGCTTTGCGAAGATGTATAAAAAAAAGCAACAGCCGTCAAATATGTACTGTCAATAACAGACATTCTCTAAACTCATTATGGCGCCCACAAACACCTTTCAACCTATCATAACTGGGGTAGATGACATCAAATCTGCTCAGAAACGACGCAGCATCTACCTTCGCCCGTTCCTCCTCTTCTGGCTTAACTCACTGATCGCCGAAGTCATTTTCCTCGCCGTCGGCGTATTCATCATGACCGGTACCCGAGACCTCTTCTACAAAGTCATGTGGACTCTTGTCTTCTGCCCGCTAGGCATGGGCGGGGCAATGGGCGGATTGATAAATTGCTTCATCGTTGACCATTACTATGGGAAAAAGGCCGCTCATTTCACCGGCATACTGGCGCTTCTGATTCTCAGCACTTGCAACTATCTTTGTTACAACCTCGACAGACATTTTGGGTGGTTTGGAGCCGCAGAACATCCGATGTGGTTCCATTGGCGGTATCCGATGATCTGGGCTGTTGGATATTGGAATGGAGTGCTTCTGTTTACAGACAAGGGGCAAGAGAAACTTGCTAGATTGGGGTTATGATTTATTTTTGTGGTCTTATCTCGGAGCCTGGACTACTGGACTAGGCTCGACCGAGAGGCTCACAACCTGAAGTGGGAGCCTCGCAATTTCAACATTTGCGTATGGTCTCCCAGTACGACTCGTGAATCTGCCAATTTGGACCTTTAGTGTCAGCTGCGGCCGCGCTCCCTCCCCGCACTAGGAACCACAATAAAAACTTTACCAGGACGGGGGCATCCATAGCTTTTCACATGGCGACTTGATGGGTCCTGGCCCCTTTTTTTGTTTAATTACTGTGCTTGCATGTCTCTTCTCGGGTGTTGGGTAATAGGTGAATTCATATGCACAATTACATACGGGTACATTTTGTCGCTAGATGGGCAAAATATAGCTTGTAAACGGCGGACCTCTGTACTACTATATCTGGTTAGTTTTGCCATTCTCGGCCTAGCGCCACAATACGCTGTCTTGTAACCTCTCCTTCCATCGCCTCGACATATGTATAAGACCAGACCTTGCCCTTTTCGACCTCTTTTCCCCTTCTTCCCCTTCCTTCAATTCCTCTATCTTGCACTCATCGCCACCCCCTTTCTTTCCCTCTCGCCGTCACCGACCACTGCGCTGGCTTTCTGCCCGACGCACTGCCCCTTTCATTTCACCAGAAATGCAGCTCGACCCCACGCGATGGACAGCGAACCTCCAGGAAAATCCACGTGGAACCAGCACCAGCAGGTCATTGCGAACTACCGCCCCCTCAAAGGGACCCACTACCCATCCCATTGACAAAATAGGCCTTAAAATTATTGACATGTTCGCCTCTCGGCAATCCGGAAATCTTAAGGCATCCCAGCACCGAGTTCAGGCGGCGGACACCAGTCAGGTGTGGAGTTTGACAGCCTTGGGTGACCCCGCAACCGACTTGAGCGAGACTACTAGTATTTAGAAGTGCGATCCCATTCGAGGCGCCCTGCGAGGGCTGATAATTCGGGTCATTCAAGGTGCGGGGTGTCAGCTTTAGGTCAGCTTACCTGGGCCGCCCACATCATCCATCTAGTGCGACAGATCGCCACGTTTTATGATGCTTAATAGGCAGTCCTGCTAGGTAGCTTGTGAGCTTGTGGGAGTTGTGCATCTTCATCTAGATCGCTCTCCTGCATCATAAATATATAAATACCCGTTCCTACCTGCCTCCAAGGGCCATTTCTTCTGTGATTCTCACGATTCTTATCAATCCATTCATACCCAAATACTTCACTAGAAGCACCCACCCACTTCCCCAGACCAGCCCAAAATGCTCCCTCCACCCCCCCCCGTATCCGGCGTCCTCCTCATCGGCAGCGTCCCGCTCCCCTCAACAAGCGCAGTCTTCAACAAGCTCACCTCCACCCTCCCGCACCGCCTCTCCTCACTTCCAGACGGCGAAACGGGCCCCCGCCAAAACTTTGTTCTTTGGGAACGCTCGCGCTTCCCCCCGAAACCCTAAAGTACACCAACGGCGGAATCAACCTTCCCGACGGCCACTCGGGCGTCTTCACGCAGGACGACGTCAGTCCAACAGACTACGGCGCGGCTGCAGTGGAATCATGCCGGCTCTTCTGTGAATATCGAGAACGCGGCGAGATCCCGGCCGGTGTACGATTTCAGGTCTCACTCCCATTGCCCTGGGCGGTTGTCGCGGGGCACGTGCGGCCGGAGTTCCAAGCAATGATAGAGCCGCTATATACGAGGCGGATGGAGGATGCGGTTCGCGTCATTCTTGATAATATCCCCGCCGGCCACCTAGCGATCCAGCTTGACCTCGCGCGCGAGACGCTGGCGCTGGAGTATGAGCGTGGTCAGTTGGGTGAGGAGTTTCGGCCGCATTTTGCGGGTGTGGAGGGGATTCTCGAGGGGGTGTTGCATCGCATTCAGCGCTTTACCGCGCTTATCCCGGAGGATGTCGATCTCGGTTTTCACTTCTGTTATGGGGACCGCGATCATAGGCATTATGTTGAGCCGGAGGATTTGGGAGTCGCTGTGGGGTTTGCGAACGCTACTAGGGAGAGGCTGAGGAGGAGGATTGCTTGGATACATCTTCCTGTGCCGAAGGATCGGGATGATAAGGATTACTTTGAGCCGTTGAGGAAGTTGGTTTTGGGGGTCGGTACGCCGGCTGACACGAAGTTGTATCTGGGTCTTGTGCATGCGAATGATGAGGAGGGGACGAGGAAGAGGATTGAGGCGGCGCTGTCCGTTGTAAAGGGGTTTGGGGTCGCAACGGAGTGTGGGTTGGGGAGGACGCCTATTGATGAGCTGGATTCGATCTTGAGTATCTCGAGGGAGGTCTCAGCGCCTGTACAGTCCGAAACGTAGACAGTAAGGAGCGCTTAAGAAGTCAAAATACCCAAGATATATCACGACAAGGAACAAGGAATTCATTAGAGTATTATAGGTTCTCTCATAATAAGAGCGCATCACGGCAACTCTTGAATGTATTCCAGCCCGTTCCCGGAGGCTATCATTTTCGGCGTCGATTTCACAGGTCCTTAGATTCGAGGTGTAAACAATCAGCAAGGGCCGGAGTGTTGAGCACTTTGTTCAAGTATTTTACGAGAGAAGAGCGAACCATTCGAATTCTATAGCACTTATTTTTAAAACGTAATCAACGGGCGAGTGACGCACCTACCGACCTACCCATCAATATAATCTACTATTATTCAACAACCAACGCCAATATCGTATTGATAACTATGTCAAATTAATCCTTACAATTTGATCTATAATGTCCTGGCTTCCGACACTTTCCACAGCGCCGTGGTGCCCTCTGTTTGGTCGAATTAGTAGCAACCACTGGTAATTGCCCAGTAGCAATATTCGTTTCCATCACTACTTGTGCCTCTGCCATCCTATCCTGCCACTCTTCAATAGAAAAGCCCTTTTCTCTGTGCTCAGTTTTACCTGATATAGGTCTCTTTTTTGATAACCCGGCGTTCGCACGGCGTAATTGACTAATCTCGGCCTCTAGTAAAGAAACATTATGTAGGCCGCTCTCGAATCCCTTAGCAAGCTGCGTAAACGCTTGCTTAGCAGGACTAGGTGGTGATTCTCGTGGTAGTCTTCCTATTGATCTTACCTGTCGGTGAATATCAATAGGCCTAGCAGGTGTGCAAGGAACAAAACCACTACTACCACTACCACGGCTTGGTGGTGGTGGTGGTGTAGGACCAAACGATCACTGAGCACCCATGATTGGTCACCGAGCGATCACATGACTGGACTGACCAGATCACTGAGCATGAGCCCGTGCTGACATTTACTCACTGAGCCTGAGCCTGATCGCCCTCATTAAAGCGGCGGCAGCCCAGACAGGAAAGCCCCACCCGGCGGACAAAATCCTGTGTATATAGGCGCATATTCCCAGGGCACATGTTCACAGGTCGTACAATGAATCCACGTGATCAAATGGGCAAAAAGTTGCCTCTTTCACCGCCCTTATCCCAAGGGCATAAATACCCGCAGCCTCCGCGAACCTTCCTCTCTTTTCTTTCTTCTTTAGCTCTCTTTGCCTTTTGGCTTAGATCAAGTGTAGTATCTGTTCTTTTCAGTTTAATCTCTGAAAGTCTTCTCCGGAAGACATCAATGATTATTCCAATTTTTGTACCTCGCGACCTGCCCTCTGTGCTCTGCACATGTCTCGTCGCACAGTGTCATCGGGCTTACACTACCTCCGATCGACGCGAACCTCCTTTTTCATCAACTGATCGGCTTGCCCGGTCACTTGGAGAAGAAACAAGCGAATCTCTGAAGTACATTTGAAGCCATGGGTGCTGAGTTCAAGCGGCGCTTGACGGAGCAGATTCGCGAGAGCGCGTTGGGGCTGGGGCTGTTTGTTTGGTTGCAGAACATAATATCCAACCGAGTCCAACCTCAGCTTACGAAGGAACCTGCCAGTTTAAGATCTTTTAGCCAAAGTGAATGGTATTCTTTATTTGTATGTCGTATGCCATATCCACGAAGCAGTGAGAATGGCTCTATAACAAAATCCATCTATCATCAAGTCGTCTATGCTAAATGCAATCATGGCCCTACAGCTCCGAGCCCAGCAGATCAGAGAGCTTGTCCAGATACGCATGCGGCCGCACGGAACCAGACACAAAGTCCTCCTTGGAGCTGACACCAGTCAAGACTCCAAGCGTGCCACCAAGCTTACCCTCCCTTCCGAAGCGGATATCAGTGTTGGCCCGGTCGCCAACCATGCAGGCGCGAACCCGATCAAACTTGAACTTGCCCTCAATGGCATCCATCATAGCCTGAGCAGGTTTACCCAGCGCTGTAGGCTCCTGACCCAGCATCATAATCAACGGCGCACTCATCGATCCGGCACCGGGGAAAAGAGAGCCGGAGTTGGGCAATGTGGAATCGATGTTGGTAGCAAGGAAGACGGCGCCGCGCTTGACGTAGTGGAACGCCAGCGCCAGCTTGAGGTAGTTGAGGTGGAAGTCCAGACCAACGAGCACAACTCCGACCTCGGGGTCCAGCAGGGAGGTATCGCCAGCCGCAATCAGCTTGTAGTCTTCGGGCTTGACATCGCGACGGTAGGCCGGGTCTGTGCCGCCGATGAAGGGGACATTCTCGGAGCGTAATTCTTGCTCGATACCGGTCTCACCGATCACAAAGACCTTGCGCTTGTTTTCGGGGAGCTGGAGAATGCGGGAAATGTAAATCGAGGAGCTGTATGAGGAGGAAAAGACCTCTTCCTATACAGGTTGTGAGTCATTTAATCCCTACTGCCTTTACGCCGGCCCAGCTTAGATGTCTCGCGGAACACTGACCACTGTACTCGGAATGCCGAGACTCTCAAGCTTCTTGCAGTAGTCTGCGCGAGACTTGGTGCTGTTGTTTGTCACGAAAACCACTTGTTTACCTGTGCGTCATTCAGTCTCGTCCTGGCTTGTATCGTACTCGGAGACCGGCAATTGTTCGTACCATTCTTGCGGAGAAGTTCCAAAGTCTCGACTGTACCCGGGAAACAGTGGTCACCAGACCAAAGCACGCCTATCACCAATTGCATCTTAGTTGCTGTTCTTGTAAAACGGTCGCGGGGAAGCGGAGCCGGAGGGAAGGCCGAGCTCGGGGGAGGAGAGGCAACGGACCATCGCAATCAAACAAGAACACCTATAGACAGAGAAATTGAGTCAGTCAATTGAGTCCTCGAATATCGTTGTCCGCTCAGCGGCACTCACGTCGTATTTGGCCAAGAACTCGCGGAGACCGGCCTTGTCGCCGGTCAGGTAGCGGGGCACGTCGGACGCGGGGGTTGAGTCGGCCATGTCTCGCAGGGAGCAGAAGGGTCGCGCGAGGGGGGCACGAGAGGTGTAGAGGTGAGAAAAGGGGATGCGAGTCCAAGCAGCGCGGGCGCAAGTTGAAGATATGCGGCGAGTCCGAATGGGGCAGAACTCGAACCGTACTCCCCGACAGTCCGCCGCCTAAAGCGACTCGCCGGTGACGCATCTCCGCTGCCCACAGGTGGGGCCTGCACCTTCCACGGGTATACCTACTAAATTGCAATGGTTATTCTCCAATTCCACGAAATAACGATGTTCTAGGCCAAATTTTCTTATGAAGAGATTGGAATCAATTCTCCTATACTCTTTACTTTCCTTCCTGCCGAAAGACCATGGACCCAGGCACTTCAAGTGCCAAGATGATGCTGACTATACCGGCATTTCTAGAGCTGAGCCTCTAATAATTGATTGCCTGACAATTGCCATAGCAAGACAGTAGGAGGTCCTAAATCATCGTGCGCAAAATCGGAGAGGTCTCTTATTTAGGTCTCTTATTCAGAATTCATAACCATCTGAGTTGCAGACCATAATTTATAGTACAACGGATCAAATTACTTTGTCAGAAGCAAAATTGATCGCGGACAGCCTCCTTCGCTCGTGCCCTATGGTTCTCCCCAGTCCGATCCAACCTGTAAAACTGGGCCAAAGATTCAGAGCTCTTAATTGCTTTATCGAAGTTCGAGTTTGGGATTATAGATAATGGGAAGAACACCCGTCTCGGGATTTGACACAGTGCATTTGTCTAGCCTCCGAATGCCAAACCCCTTTCAAGCTCTACAGTGATGAACAGCAATGGGATTCCCATATCCATAAAATTTACCTCATTCGATCTCTCGAAACAATCATTCTGTCCTTTGTGTCAGAAGGATATCGATGATATCCTCCTATTATCTTTGATAGTGCATGTGAAAGACCATTTTGAAAAATTGAGACTCTTTGTCCTGGAACTTCACGACCCAGAATACAGAGCTAGAGTTCAAACTGCTTTACCACCATTCGGGAAGGAATGAGGAGTTCTTATTGATAGAGATATCATCATTTCTTTATCAGCGAAAACATGCCTAGCAAAAATATCCAACACAAAAGTTAGTTCAATTATAATGCTCGACAACTGCTTTTTCCTCATCCCGCGAAGAGCTTCGCTCAATACCCTTTCCGCGGAACTGTTGTTCACCAATGTCAGCCAGACTGACTCCTGAGGCACGCAGCTGTTCCAATCTTAGTGCGGCCTCTGCCTCTTCATCTCTCTCTTCCTGAGGCATCTCTGGCCCCCAGAAAAGGAAAAAGAGAATGAATGCCCAAACAGCGCCCATGAAGATCGCAATCACCTTGCCATAGTCAAATCGTTTTTCCCCGCTGGGGCTTGGTGGAAGGGGAAATCTCTCGCCGATAATAGACTGAATGGTAGCCGAAGCAGAAGATCCAAGATTACCAAGCTGATAGGTCAATCCTACCATCAATGAACGAAGCGCAATGGGCGACAGTTCCAGAAGATGAATGGGAATGGGACCCCAGACTCCGCCGACAAAAAATTGTTCGAAAAAGGCACAGGCGACCAAGGACATGGAACGCGGGAGAACATAGGCCGGGATTATCGCACCTCCGAGCACGCAAGAAATCATCATCGTCAATCGTCGACCGAAAAACGTGCTGATATAGCCAATCGTGCAACCTCCAATCAAGGCTCCGATCTGACCGACGACTGTAATAACCGTGGTCTGCGTGGCATCCATTTGGACCTGGTCTTTGAGGAACGTTGGGAAGAAATCTTGGCTTCCATGGGAACAGGAGTTGAATCCTGTCATCAGAACAATCAAATAGATGAACAAGACCCAATTATCTCTCAACGCACGTCCAGCATCACGTACGAAAACACGGAAGTCTTTCCCTTGTGTGTGACCATCTTCTGCTGCTGCCTTTGCACGGGCTTCTCGCTCAGCTTTCATCACTTGAAAATGATTCGTTTCTGGCAGATACCAGCGGAAGAGAATAATCAAGATGGGAGGACCTGCCCCGAACCAAAACAGGCTTCTCCAACCATGCGACGTCGTTGGTACAAGAGCACGATAAAAGGCTGCGGCCAGGAGGAAACCAGTTGCGTATCCCATCTCGAAGAGACCAGATAGGAGACCTCGGGCTTCGTAGGGGAGATCTTCAAGAGCTGTTGCGGCAGCCGGGCCGAAGAGTCCTGGGTCATTCCTTAGTTTCGTCGTCGCTTCAAACGGTGTTTTCACTTCTTACCTCCCATGGCAATTCCATACAATGATCGAACACCCAGGAACTGTGGGAGGGTATTGCAGAATCCAGAACAAAGCTCGAGGACAATAAAGAGAAAAAGATTGATGATCATGGGCCATTTCCGCCCGTACCTATCAGCAAGTATACCGAAGATGACGGCACCAACCGATCGAAGCATCAGAGTGACTGTCATTCCCTTTATACAAAATCAGTTTTTTGTGAAATCCAGACAGCGTCACCAGGACATACCCATGAGACGTCAGAATAAGACACATCAAATGCTTCAGACAGTTCGGTTATAGTCATCGAAACGGTGAAAAAATCAAAAGAATCCCAGGTCCAGCCTGCGAATCCCGCGGCAAACATGAGCCATTGATGCGAGGTCAGCTCCCGTAATATCGTGACTGGATTAAGCAATTTGTTCTAAGACAAATACTTTGTTAGAGAGTCTCGATTTACGAAGCAGCTAACTTACCTGAGGTGGACTCAGACTTGTCACCCGAGTTGCAAAGTACCGAATAATCTGTGCGGGGGAATAAAACCACCCGGCAGCCATGTGGTTCCTCATGATGTAGGAATTGTCTACGATGTCTTTCTGCACTCTTTTGTTCTATTTAGATCCGAGCGCCGGGGCAGCTGACTTTATACCCTACAATGACCGATCTACATCTACATTCACTAAACAGGCATTCAGGTAGTACGCTGTGCCATGACGCGGCGTATCTGTGGCAACCCCCCTGCACTGTTTTTGTCGAAGCACTTCGGGCGAGACTTGCTTCCCCGCTTTTGTGTGACACGATTTCCTGGGGTAGAGCTTAAGGCTAAAGCTTAAGCCGAAGTGTGGGGTATGGGGACTCCGGTGTGGCTTCGTGCCCAGACTATCATCAACGAATTTACCTGTATCAGAATAATCAAACTCACTCCTGCATTTACATTTGGGCTTCCGTGATAAAGCCCTTCTGGGCATGGCTTGATTCATGATCGTGGGTTGTGATCGTTGTTTTCTTGTGGCTAACCTTATTTCTACCTGCACATAGATTCGATTCTCGGGGGTTACAATCTGAACAATTCTATCTTCGATTCTATTCTCAGAAAAGCTTCCCCGCTCTCATAGCCCGTCAGCCAAGGCCAAAGAGCCGGTTGAAGTCCGCTGTGGAGGTCAATCCACCAGCGGAGTGGGGTCACTTCGTATGAGCTCCGGGCACGAAAAGGCGCGCAATGTATGTGATTATCTGTGCTGGTTGCTATTCGCTGGTCTGCGATTCTCCCCGTTCTACGGAAACATTTCTGAGTCGGGGTATCTCCGAGGTTCTTGGCAAACCTCCGAGACACTCGTGTATAAATTGCACAAGACCTTTGCGCGAATGATGTATCGCAGACCAATGAGAAAATGCACCGGACAATTTTTAGCTTTCAACTCATTTCTCTCCTTCCTAATCAAATACTCTAGATATTTTTTCTGTCTATCTACAAATCATGAGATAGCCCAATGCCAATGTAAATGCTGTCATTCACCCGAAGAAAATGCTAAGCGCTAATTTGGTGACTTTTGAATCGAAGAATCGAAGTCCGTGGCATGCAATTGGGGGGGGGGGTTTCGTTGAGACGTGAAAATGCAAATGGTGTCTTATAAGGAGAAATATTCGTGTACATTCCCTCTCTTCCGCAAGTCCATTATCCTCGTAGATTAACTCAGTTCGGCTCTCGATTCTCTTCCTCGGAAGAAGGAAAGAGCGATCGCATGAATTCGTCTCCTAGCGGGTCGTAAGGGGAAATATGTGTCTTCAGGCATGCTGCTGGGATGGCCTTGAAGTGGTGGCATGAGGTCAGGAGTTGGAAGGTTGAAATAATTAGTCCAAATGTCCTCTTCTGCCGGGGGGCGAGGTCCAAACAGACTCAGATCTTCCAAGTGGAAATTGAAATAATCCTGAGGTGCCAAGCGAACCGGTCCGAAGAAGTTCGGAATCGCAGTTGGAATGTCGTGGGTGCTTCCTTGCTGCTCTTGGGGTTTAGATGGAATATCATCAGTGCCGTACTTCATGCCGCAGGCAAGCTTCCGGAAGATGGAATCACAGAGAACCCATGCCCTATGAGAGCCAACACTGCGCTCTGACATGGAGTGGAACCATCGGATGCACTTCTTCGATAGCCGGACAAGCTTCTGCTCCTCCTCTGGCATGTGTACGCTGCCAAACGACAATTCGAGCAGAATGACCGTGGCCGCCTGCATCAAATAGCGCAACACACACCACCAAGGACACAACTTATAAAGCTGAAGCACATTAGGTTCATCGGGGATGAGATCCAGCATTCCTGACGCCGAATTCAGAGTTATTACTGCCATAATATGGCTGAATGTCTGAGGGGTGTTCGTTTGGCGAGCATCACGCCGGCAGAGGCACGGACGGCCGAGGGTAATTCGTGCGCCATAGTAATGGAATGCCAGAAACAACTTATACCGCAGCTGGGCAGGATCGTCGTCAGCCTCTTCCTGTGTGAAGTCGAGAGCCTTTGGAAGACTGGATTGCCAGAGATCTATTCGAGCTTTGAGTTCGTCAAGACGAGCTTCAATCTCCGACCACATAAGCGTCACAGAATTCGTCGAAAAGACCTTGTTGACAATCTCTTGGGTGATCACTGTCAAATCACAGTAATAAAGATAACAAAGTCCTGAGTTCAATGGCATGCTTCTGAGCCAACTCCGATCCCTTGAGCGAGATCTCTGTACGTCGTCCTTGGTGCTGTTGGTTTGTCGAATTCCGCAGCTTGCCATCAAGGCACTGATGTGTTCGTCTCGGGCGGCAGGATCATTCAGCAATTTAACTGCTTTCGGTTCCTCTTGTAGCTGCTCTTCTTCGAATGGAAGCGGCAGTGGCGTCGCGTAGCCTCCATCGAGACTGTATATAGCTCGGCCGGTCATAATTCCCAGCATGTGCTCGAAACTATACAAACACCACCAGACTCTGTATCGAGCCTCTTTTGCAACGTTTGGCGTTCTTGGAGTGTCGATTTTTAGATTTATTCCGAGTGTGATGGCGGAACGTACTGCCAGGGCCGATATCCTCCATGCTCTGCGAGAACCACGATTAGCCAAAAATTCCGAAAGGGAAGGTGCGCGATTAGACGAACCTATTTATCTGATCGGATGCTAGCAAATAAAACGCAATCAACCCTTCCACTTGAACCTGCTGCAGATCGGGGTGACTGAACAAAACTTCGCTGTTCATGCTCAGTTGCCGGGCTCGGGCCAAGTACATCAAATGATCGTTTTCATCCCCACGCCATGGGGCATTGATCAGATGAGCGTGCTTGGCAGCGATCGCAAAGATGGTATTCAGGATGGCAAGCCATTTGTTGCCAGGGCGTGCTGCGCTGTAACGAGCAGAACTGTCAAAAAATGTTTGGAATTGCGCGCGAAACAATGGTTTGCTGATGATAGGAAAGAATGGATGCACGGTTTTCAAATAATCGTCAAAAAGTCGATGCGCCAGATGCCGCGATGGCATGCCATAAAGCTGAACCGGTTCGGAGACTGAGATTTCGAGGTCATCAAGATGATAATTCAGAGCGTGAAGGGAAAATCGATCATCTGGCGTTTCTTCCCCGTCTGTGTTGGGATCCAAGGATCCAGGATTGCCACGGGCGCGTTGCTCGGCCTCTTTCTGAAGACGTTGCATCCAAGAGATCTCCGAACTTTTCCCCATGTACCCCGTGGCTCGAGTATGTTTCGTTCGATTCAAATCTTCCTGGACTCGATCAATGGCCTCCAAAGAGCCAATGGAAGATAGTGGAGACGCATCCGCATCTTCTACCTCATTCTGCGGTGTTGATAGCTGAGAATGAAGATTGTCAAATGAAGGATTCCCCTTCAAGCCATGCTGAAGAGATGAACTTGGTTAATTTCAAAATTTCGAGCCAGATACTGAAGAAGATCCAAACAAGACTTACCTTGTCAATCAGGCCCTTGATCCAGTCGGCCGTGTGGTTGTCAGCAGAGGACCGCAAATCATTGATAAAGTTTTCATAGTCCTGCACTTCTGCAGTAAGTCGATCAATTTCACTATTGTACCACGAAAGGCATGTCAGTACATTTGGACTCTCGGAATTTTCTCGGCATTTAATGGGAAAAAAGCAGGGGTCAAAATGAAGGAGAAAAGCAAGAAAAGCAAGGATGTGAAGGTACCTACTTTTTCATCTTCTCCCTCCAGCCCACCGGATACTGGCAACTGACTCGCAATTCACGACATTGTCGACAGATCGGGGTGTCGCCGCTGCATTTAGTTTTGCGCGTTCTACACGACTCACAGGCTCGGGGCACCCGGCGATTGTATCGCGGCGTGTTTCCCGGCGGTTGACGGGGAATGGCAACTTTCGCATTGGGGGTCGCTCCGGCTTCTTCCATTAGCGGTGCTGATTGACTCTCCTTGCCTTCTCGAGCTGACGAAGCTCCCCAAAGCGGTGGCCGTTTGGGGGTTACAGGAGCGCTATGCGGCTTCGACTGCTTGGACGGGCCTTCATTTTGGGATTTGGAGCCCTCCCTCGGTGGGCTATAGTTTTGATTTTGTTGTCTTTTGCGGCTCATGAGGTTTCGCAGGTCAATTCACAAAGGAACAGCCAGACCCCTAGGTTTATTGAGCATTGTACTGACAGCTTGCCAGTGCGGCACTCTGTGCTTCGGTCTGAGATGCCGCCAATGACAGGCCGGAATTTGCAGAGCGCAACAGAGTGGGGACTAGGGCCGTTTTTGAGAGGAAAAACAATTTGTATGGAAAATGCAGATATAGAGAGTAAGATTCACGGTCCTGCGTCCTAGAGTTGATACGATATTATTGGCGAAATAATCTCCTGGAGTTGCCTGTCTGTTGGGGTGTCTGGTTCGGCTTGCGGTTGCTTTGGGATCAACGACCCAGGCTGACGGGAGAATTCACGAAATCCCGAAGTAAGGGAGCGAAATCGGCTTGAACAATCTTTAAGCCTTTATAGGGCATCCTTCGTTCGATAATTTGTCCTTAAAGTCTTTTGCGTCATCTCCCAGAAAATTCCGAGCCTCTCCGGTTGAAGCTGGAAAGTTCTGGGGAATGATAGGGCTATACTGCGTCGCAAGGATGGTCTGGTCGCCGACCGTTTGCCGCATGAGAAAATCTGATTGGACGTCACGGCATTCATCGCACGTCAAACCACATGTCGTGTTAGGTCACATCCCAGAATGTCGTCGGGAACGTTTGTTGATTCGCTGGTCCAGATATTTTGGGAGAGAGATGCATTGTCAGGTGCAATAGAGCCTCTTCCAGAAGCTTCTTGGAGTCCCACTATCACACTTTTGGGCATTGTATTTTTCGTTCCTTTCGCTCGTGTTCCCCCAATCGCCCGACCCCCACACTGCTGCACCCCCTCCATTTTCGTAATTGTCGGTCGGCGCCACATAGGTCACATCATTCGCTGCCGTGGCAGGACCTGTGGGTTCAACTTACTGCCACAGCTGAATCATGGGAAGTGGATGCGGTCTGTGGCTTTGATATGGCGGGGCGATGGCCACAGTGGCATTAGGGCTGTTGCGAATACGAATATTCGCAGGAATCGGTATTATTCGTTATTCGTATTCGCAACACACGAACACTGCGAATATTATTCGCAGTTTTATTCGCAGTACTAAAAGTGTGCGAATAATTATTCGCACTAAGGCTGCGAATACGAATAATATTCGCAAGATGTCACGTGCAGCTAGAATAGTGGAGCAAAAAAATAATTCCTAGTCACCCAATGCAAAATCACTCTTCTGTACAATTCGTGCTATATTCTTGACTCTTTGCAGAGATATTTATCGCCCAAGATGCTGACTCGTGGGAACCATCCGAATTACCTTGCTCTAAACGATGGCTATGAAGATGAAGCCCCCTCTGAAGATTGGCTATCAAACCTAATAGAGAATCCGATAGCTCAGCATCCAGAAGAGCTTAGCCTACTGCCTCTACCGCATACCTCTGATCTGTCAGTGGTGACTGCAGATACCGATTCTTATCTTGATTCTCTGGATGAAGTGTTACCTTCAGAATCAGCCTCTCAACTACCTCCTCCAGCTACTGGTTCCCAAATTTCCCGCCCAAAAACACTGAAAAACGACTGGTTATGGGGTTTTCTTCATGTTAGAGAGTTCTCTAGCGAATGGATCGAAAAGAGAAGCAGAAAGAAGAGGCTCATCGATCGCGAAATCAGTTGTACGGCTATTGATAAAGCCACAGGGAAGAAATGCAACTGGTCTACAACAGATTCGAAGCGACAGACTTCTACCACTAATATTCGGCTCCATTTGAAGGAGAAACATGGGATTTTACCCCCTAATGGCCCTGAGCAAGTGATTACTACACCTAAATCTACTCTTCTGAGCCTATGGGGTAGTAAGGCAAATATCACGATTCAACAAAGTCTTGAAAAGAACCTTCTTCGCTGGGTTGTGAGCAGTAAGCAGCCTTTCACAGTCATTGAATCACCAGACTTTCAGCAACTCTTTAAGGATATACCGGGGGTTTCGCTCCCTTTTTCCTCTCGCCATACCCTTCGACAGCGTCTCCTAGAAGATTTCGACCAACAACGCGCTAAATTGAAAGAGGAGCTTGCGGCGACGTGCAAAACAATTGCTTTATCTCTTGATGTCTGGACTAGCAAGAATCACCTACCAATCCTTGGTGTTATTGGTCATTGGCTCACAGAAGAATTTGATTATCGTGAGAGAGTCCTAGAGTTTACAGAGCTTCATGGACCACACAGTGGGGAGAATCTAGCTACGGCTATTGAAACATTACTTATTGAACTCAATCTTGAGCACAAATTACTCTCAATTACTGGTGATAACGCTAGCAATAATGAGCGGATGGTGCTACAACTCTTTGAAAAGTTACAGCAGTCCGGAGCGAATACCATATTCTGTGGTCTAGGAAGCTATGTGCGGTGTTTAGCGCACATTATCAACCTGATCGTGAAGGATATCCTTTCCGCTCTCAAGTCTGGTAATACAGAAGAGGCCACTTCTGTCTGTGATAACCTTGATAGAGGGGAACATCACTCATTCCATACACTTGAACCACTCGCTAAGCTTCGTATCCTGGCTATCTGGATCTACCGAAGTCCTCAACGCAGACAGGCGTGGAAAAACAATTGCAAGCGTATGAACCTTCCCGAAAAGTTCATTCAATATGATGTTGATACACGATGGAATTCTACCTTCCGCATGATAAGTGACGCTCTAAAGGTGAGCTACTAGCACTCAACGATACTTTAATAAGACTAAATACTAATGCTTCTAAGTCAAAGGACCAGCTTGAGAAGTTCATTCATTACGAGACAGAGTTTCTACCTTTCTCGACAAAAGATTGGGAACGACTTTCACAAATCCACTCTATTCTCTCAAAATTCGATGAGTTCACCTTGTTTGTCTCAGAGAAAAGGCCCCAGATCAGTCTCACAGTGCCGGTCTATTATGAACTTCATGATTTACTACATGATGCTGCGGAGCGTAAGGAGGATTTTGCAGACATTGATGAGGATATTGCAAGTGCGGTTAGGCAAAGTATCAAGAAGTATATGAAGTACTATACTTTTATGGATATCTCTGATACATACTATACTGCTCTGATTCTGGATCCTCGTGTGAAAGGAGACCTCCTCCTATACGAATTGGAAGATAAAGCCACTAGCAGGGAGATTCTTCAATCTCTCCGTGATGACCTTTATTCCAAATATCCAGAGACTTCAGACCTACTTAGTATAGCAGAGCCCTCAGAGCCCAGTCACAAGAAGCAAAAAGTTGGAAGCCGGATGTTACGAAGGCTACAGCCTCACGATAAGCCTCAAGTATCTGATATTGATCGATATTTTGACAGTGCTCGGGTTGATGCTAGTGATATGGAAGATCCAAACTGGTTATGTGATTGGTGGAGGGTTCATAAACATGACTACCCTCGGATGGCTGCTGCTGCTAGAGATTACCTAGCAATCCCAGCCTCTGAAGTTTCGGTTGAGAGATTGTTCAATGCAGGAAGAGATGTACTTGGAGTACGGAGATACTCTATGAAGGCAGAGACGATGAGGGTTTTAATGTTGTTGAATGATGTTTATAAGTAATAGTGATTCGACTGGACAACTATATAGAGAGCAGTCTCAATTTCTAGTGTTTCCTCTGGTGTTCTATAAATGATAATTCAATTTAACTCCGCAAATCCGTAATATATATACCCATAACATGCTAGCTTCAAGTACTTACTCTAAATCTGTATAACTACTTTGAACACGCACTTCTAAAAGTAAGATGAGTCTAGCAGTAGAATCTACTACACTCCTTATATTCCTACTCTACAAGACTTACAAGTATAGAAATCTTACCTTAACCCTCTACGTAACCAAGTAACTAACTAGTTAGCATATACTTAATTAACTAGTCAACCATCATCATCCTGGAGGATTACATAATAATTCGGGGATTGCGAATATTCGCCGAATATTCGCAGACTCGCGAATAATTTATTCGTAATCCCGATTTGCTGCGAATAATATTCGCAAAATTTATTCGCAAAGCAAAAATCTCGCGAATAATTATTCGTACGAATATTCGCACGAATAATATTCGCAATTACGAATATTCGCAGCAGCCCTAAGTGGCATGAACAGTAATCAACAATGCACCGAAGGGAAAAGTCATCTAGTTGTTGTGTGAACATTCTCCATTGGCGGATCAACGATTCCGAGCCTTGATTGGCGGGATCGCACTCTACGGACCATTGGCTTCAGAAAAAGAAAAATCTATCCATCACGCGAAGCCCCAGTCTGAATGAAAAAAAAGGGTCTTCATTCAATGGAAAGTGGGGCGACAAAATGCGAAATCGCTTTTTGGCCCTCATTCCGCTCGAGAGTTGCGAAAGCTGAGGCCATGCAATGCAAATTGGAATGGAGGTTCGTTCGCTGCGATGCCACCTGAAAACTATTATGACGTCAATGTTATCAATCCAGCAGACACAATGCAAAGAGCTGCATATTTGCACAGATGCAGGAAAAATAATTAGAAAATTGATCTCATAGCGGGCTCCGAGGAGATCTCCATCGGTGTCTTTATTGGCTGGGTCGCACTCCGAGCATGGCGGGGATGCTTTGAGAGGAAACATTGAGTCTGGGATCAATGGAAGACGATCCTCAAAATCAGTCGGGATGGACCGCCTCGGGATACCCGAGAACTCAATAAGGCAGTGGGATGCAAGACAGCTGCTCCGGACCATATCGTCGCTCTGGTCGAATCCAGAGTTCTTAGGGTCTCCCGGGACTCTTACTTCAAAGGCTAAACGGGCGTCCCAGTAGCCTGGTAGCCTAGAGTGGCACTCCTGCATGAGAAATCATTAGGCTGAGCCTCTTTTCGTTGGCGTCCTCGACTCGACCTGGCTGCCTTTACGGCTTCGCTGTCAGTTGCTTCATAGTCAGCGTATAGGAGGGGGCCGCTGGGGATTTATAGAGAGCGATGACTGTCGGGTTGATCGAGAGCCAGGACGTTTCTGGAAAGCCAAGCTCATCTCCAAGTATGATGTCATGCCATCTAAAGGGGGTTTACTTTTCCACGCCTTGACAATGCAAACGAAAATTGAGACACACATCGTTATTGTGAGATAGTGCACTGGTGCGATTCTAGAATTCAGTCATCTTCGTGAACGATACTGCTACACTATATGGTACAAGCTAACAACGTTGGCCGCTTGCTATATATTTTGCAATGTTTTGACGTATACGCACCGTATACGGTAAAAGGCAATGAGACGGTGCAGCACCAGAAACACCTGTCAGTTGACCCAAGCAATTATCAGGGTATCACAATCATCCTCGTTCTCAACAAATAATCAGTGTAGATACAGAACGCCTATGTTTTTATCAAAAATCCAGAACCAAACGCCCCCTACCCAGTAGTCCATTGTTGACTGCTAGGTAGACCGTATGCATGACCTATCACATTGAGGCTCACAACGATCCCCTTGGAAGACTAGCCACTACGCATGATACCAGCAATGCGTAGCGTCAGGTCGAGGACAGACAAGTGTTCGTCCGCACCATCGACAAGTCGCTTATCCATCTCTGAAAAGGCCATGACGATCCGGTTCTTCTGGATGTCTGGGATGGCTTCAGTGAACACAACCCGACGATATAGCTATGGCGCGACTATTAGTACTATAATGGAAGAAAAACAAGGAGCAAAACATACCTGGCTAACAAGCTGGGTCGCACTCCAACCATCCGCCACGAGACCCGTAACCACCTTAGAAACTGCGTCGTATGCCGATCCAGAGCCTTTGGGCTGCATAGCCTGCACCAGATTATCCAAAATATCTTCGGGGATCACACCAGCAATCTCCTCGATACTCCGCACAGTGATAGTGCCGCTAGCACTGCCCGCATCTGTCATTTCGTCATCGTCATATCCGTTGGCCTGCTTCGCATCTGCTTTGGTTGCGCCAACAAGACGCGCCGCACTCTGCAGATACGTAATCGCCCGACGCAGATCACCATCACCACACTTGATGAGCGTAGGCACAACACCATCCTCTAGCGTCAAGTTCTCCGCAAGCGCGATATTCTCTAACCGCGACCCAGCCGCTGAGTTGTCCAGCGATTTGAACCGGAATTTACTGCAACGGCTAGCAAGCGGCTCGATGATGCGGGTAACATAGTTACACACCAGACAGAAACGCGTGATGCGACTGTACTGTTCCATCGTGCGACGGAGTGCGGACTGCGCGTCCTGGGTCATGCTGTCCGCCTCGTCGAGGATGATGATCTTGAAGGGCGGACAGGGGTATTGGGCGCGGTAGGCGGCGTCGAGGCCAGTTGGCTGGGAGAGTTGGGCACGGGCAAAGTTCTTGACCTTGTCACGGACGATACCGATGCCTCGCTCGTCTGAGGCGTTCAGTTCCAAGATGCGGGAGCGGTAGAGGGCGGGGCCGAAGAGGGACTTGGCGAGGGCGAGGATGGTGGAGGTTTTTCCTGTTCCTGGGGGGCCATAGAAGAGCATATGGGGAAGCTGGCGAATGTTAGATTGGAATTTGTCTAGGGGTTGACATTGTAATGATGGGTATGGTTGCGTACATTGGAAGCTTGCAAGGTGCGCTGGAGCACTTTGGTGGTGTGGTCTTGAGCAGCGACGTCATCAAGTGTCTTGGGTCGACTGTATTGAGTCAGTAGCAGCTTCGAGCTGTAGGAAATATGGCATAGACGTACTATTTCTCAACCCAGGGTTGCTGACGAACGTTATCTTCCTTGGCTTCGCCGACCTTGGGCTTTGAGCTACTCGAGGCAGCGGCGGCGGCGCGCGCCTTGTTGTTGAAAAAGGTAGAAGCCATACTGTTGAGTGTAGTGAATTGGACCGGCGAGAAGTCTCAACCCTGCACTGCGATCTAGCTGGGGTCGTCAGAGATGCAGCAGTTGAGCTTTCGACGCCTGCCGTGGTGGAAGAAACGCGTCTACACGTGACACGCGCAGCACTTAGACGTGGCGAATCAGGGCCCCCACTTATACTTCTACGCCGCTGTCCTGGAATCCGATTTTCCTCAAAGTGTCACCAAGCTGCTTCATTTCAAGACCACTCTATTGATTTAGGCGCTTAAAATCCAATTTTGGCTGAAGTGTTTCGTAATTGGCATGGACTATCATTACACTCGTCTATAGCTCATCCCGTAAGTCTTCTTCCCACATCCGCTTCTTAGTATTTCGAGGCATCTGCTCTGCCCTAGCCTTTTCCTCGGGTGAGATTCCGTCAACATGAGTGTCTTCTTTGACCCCTTCTTCGACCATTTGACCAATCTTATCAATGATTCGGTCCTCTTCTTCTTCTTGCTGCGAAACATGAGAATTCTCTTCAGCGGTCCCGCTTGGCACGGTTCCACCAGTCACTGCCGTTGCTGTTTGATAGAGAGTGGCGGAAATACCACTAGCAACTGGACTAGCCGAGAGCTCCGCTGATCCACGAGAGAGTCCAACCGCACCCAGCACTGTGAACACGAATTTCCACGCGAATTTGACCGGAAGCCATAAGAGCCACCAGGTAGGACCCCACAAGATACGGCGAAACAGTAGCCAGGCGATTGTTCCTACGAGGATATAGAAGGATGTCTGAAGGTACCAAGTGTCAGACTTTTGTGAACGGAGAAGGGTATTGGCGAGGCTGCGTGAAGATGAAATGAGGGTATCGAGGCTGCTGTAGGATTCAGAAAGGGAGCTGATAGCCGCGGAAGATTGCGCTAGATACAAAGTTTATCAGCATCCATCCAGAATATGGCGAAAACGGTAAGTATACTAACCGAGCGTTTCATGCGCGAATTGGCTGCGAGACAGTTCTGTCTGCATGAGGTTGTGGGTTCGGCGCAGAGCAGCAGTAACATCACTCGACGCATTGCGCACCAGGTCCCCTTGTGTGAATTTCTCTGTCGACTGTCGTTGGGTTGTGCCAGGCGATTGCGGTCGAGAGAACAGTAGTTCGCGTTCCTTGCGTTGTGCTAGCTCGGCATTGCGCTTTGCCTGTAACTGCGCATTTCGGAAGTCTCCTCGTAGTCTTCAGGTGGTCAGAACTGTATTCCAGCAAGAGCACAGGTGTACCGGTAGTAAAACATGCTGGTCCGGAGTAAGTGTGGCACGCACCTCTTCAAGTCGTCCGTCAATCGCCCCGCCATGACGATGACTCGCTCCTTCTCTGCCTCTTTATCTCCATTAGCTGCGGACTTTCTCCGACCATCCGATACAGCTCCTAGTGCATCGACCTCCCCGCGCAGGAGCTCAAGCTCTTCCTCGGCATCTTTGAGTTGGGCATGAATCTCCGCTCCCAGCTCCACGCGTGCCTCGTTCCCCTGGCCGATGGAAGCTGTGAAGTTGCGAAGCCTATCAACAAGAGGCTTGACCTGGCCTAGGGTGGTCGCCAACTCTTTCAAGCGAGCTTGAAGAGCGGCCGTGGCGGACATGTTTGGGGGTTCGGGGATTCAACGGGCGATTCGCATTCGATGGCTATTGGGTATCGAGGCAAGAGCGTTGGATAAAACCAAAGAGACAGAGATCAGTGATTGGCTTCGAGGGGAAAGACAACGAGCCCCAGAATATTGTGCAGATGTTGTATGTAGCTCGGCCGCAAGTGGCCAGGTGGGCGTCGGGCCCGGGGTGTTTGCATCGAAGACAAACATCATTCGACCACTCTCCAGCCCGCGACTCCGAAGTGTTCACTTGGTCACCTCGAATTCCAATCTACGGCCCTTTGACTGCTCAGGTCTAATCGGATATCTCACGGGCCTCTTAGTATCGCACATCATCGTGATTAACAGTCCTGTGCGCTGACAACGTCCCCGAACCGCCTCCGCAAAAAACCTTTCCGGATCAACGCCGTTCAAACCGAACCAGGTACGCAGTCTTCTGCGCCAGTACCTCTACAAGACTCGTCGAAACCGATTGCTGATCACCTATGAAGGTCAATCCCTCCAATTGAAGAAATTTTGGTCACATTCAAGTGTTCTTCCCGCGACAAAAACCGCCGCCATGCCTATCCCACTCAGCACTATCACAACCTTCCGCACCACCTTCAACCCTTTCACCCAAGCGTCCCGACCCTGCCGCCTCTTTCTCTCGCTCCTGCGTACGCCAAACACAACACCGACTAGCAGCCCTACCCACATCGACATCAAGGTGACGCAGCTGCCACGCAACTCGACAGTGCCACCTACCATGACCGTCGGTTTCAAGGGCGGCAAGGAGCTGGTTCTCGATGTTGGCAAGCGTGGCCTGAAGATCGGCGATGTAGTTGAGGAGGTATCGCGGGTTGCGCGTGCTTTGGAGCGTGAGGCTAGTTTGAAGGGTTAACCGCGTTTATGATTCGGGAACTGGGGATGTTTCTACTTTTTGGCATTGCATTTGGGCTTCAGTCTGTCATGTATATTATTTAGCTTGTTTCGAGCGCACAGCTGACGCTCTCCATTTACTGAGAGGGTTGTGTCGCTCTTGTATGATATCCAATCTACAACTCAAAAAGACTCTTACGTGGAATCTTCATAGGCCATCTTGTCTCAGCAAGTGTATTAAGTAGTACCCACAAGGTAAATAAGTCTCAATCGCACTGCAACAAAGAGCCAGGGAGCAAAGGAATATGAGTCAAGATTTCTCTCGCCAGAAAACTGCACAATTCTTTCAAATTTGGACCACTCACGGAAACCGCGGAGAGGACATTGAACATTTTGATTTTGGTATTGTTAAAAGTGACGATATCCGACATTTACACAGTGGCACCGGAGATGAAGAACCACTTGTCAACGGTACCGTCAACAGGGGCAGGGGGCAGGTCCTCGCCAGCGGGGATAGCGGCAACCTGGGCAGGGTCGGCGGGAGCAGCGGACTCAGCGACCTGGGTGGTAGCGACGGAGATGTCACCGGGGGCGGTCTTGCCGGTGATGAGCTTCTCCCAAGCATCGGCACACTCGTGGATGACGTCCTGAGCGTACTTCTTGTTCTTGCACTCGCCGGAGAAGGCGAACTGGTTCTCGGGCTTGCCGTCGGGGATCTTGTAGATGCGGAACCACTCGTTGGTGGCGCGCAGAAGGCCGGGCAGGTGACGCTCGACGTCCTCGATGTCGTGCAGCTTAGCGGCCAGAGGGTCGTTGATGTCAATGACAATGACCTTCCAGTCGGTCTCCTCCTCGTCGATCAGGGCCATGACACCCAGGACCTTGACCTGCTTGACCTGACCGGGGTAGCCGACCAGCTCACCAATCTCGCAGACATCGAGAGGGTCATTGTCACCCTTGGCCTTGGTCTCGGGATGGACGGAGTTGGGGTCCTCCCAGGTCTAAAAGAAATGTTAAGACTGACTGTTACTCCCGATGGTGGGGGGATCTCGGTGGTACTTACGCGGGGGAAGGCACCGTAGTTCCAGAGGTAACCCTTGTGGGGGAAGCAGTTGCGGACGTAACGGAGCTTGCCCTTCTTGACGTCCTGCTTAATGGGGTTGAGGAACTCCTCCTTGGAGATCTAGAGCAGATGTGGCAATTAGCATAGTCCATTGTGTATTATATTTGTGTGAGAGCGGGGGAGCGAGGGTTGGCAGTGTAAGGCAATTGAGAAACAGCCGGGCCGTAAGGGCGGCAGGGCAAAATATCATACCTCCTGCTTAGCGTTGGTCCAGCGGGGGATCTCAACGACCATGTTCAGGACGGTCTGCTCGGCATTGGCGTAGAGGGGGATGTCGTGGAAGGGCGAGATGGGCTTGCCATCCTGCTCGATGTAGACACGGTGCTCCAGCGTAAAGGGCTGGGCGATCTTGCGGATTGTGTAGGCCATGGTGTGCGCGGGGGAAGAGAGATGTCTAGAGAGAAGAGCGGCTCTTGCGAGAGGAGGGGAAGAAAAGGAGGAAGGAGGGGTGCAGGTGGGGGGAGCCAGCGTTGCGGATTTGCGCCAAACAGAGGCGGTGGAGGCAGAAAATCCCAGCCGGGCCAAGGGAGGACGGGCCAGAGCCATTGGCTGTGTTGGCAATGATGCAAAGCAAGAGCGGTGCTGTCAATCCGTAACCCGGGCCTCTCCCGACTTTGAAGATGGCGGTGGTCACTCCTGGCCTTTGGTATTCGGGTCGGGTGCTGCTGCTGCCCCCTGCGCGGCCCTTTTTTCGGGACCCAGCAGGACAACGCCGAGCATTCGCGTTCCGACCGGGAGAAAGTGTCCGGCAGTACTACTAATAGTACTAATTCAATATACGTGCTAACTACATGCCATTGATCTCTCTAGTATACCTTAGTGTACCTAGGGTATCTAGTGGAATGGTTTCGTGTTCGCGCTACTATGACCATCTTGATGTATGACTTCGGGTGCCTACGTATGCGCTGCAATGTAATCCGTACTCATCCTCAACACCTGCGAGTACTAGCCGATATCGGCTAGCTCATGTCTATCCCAGGCTCCACACCGGCAGCCATATCCATCAGTCAGTCCGAGGTCACCCATGTAGGTACGTGTAGTACGTAGTCCAATCTATTCAAAGAACAATCTGATTGCGCAGTGGCGAGAGCCTCCCCCTTGACAGGGCAAATCGGTTGCAATTGGCATCAGGGCAACCAGACTTGGGCGACAAAGACTGAAACGGTGGAAACGTGGAGCCTCCCCCAGTGAGTAGGGATTTAGGGTTGCCCGTGCAAATTTTCGGAATGCAAAAGGTGCAAATTTTGCAAGGGAAAAAAGGTTATCGGTCCTATCGCCACGTGACCCACCGGGCATGACCGATGGCGACTGACTGGAGGGAGGGTCACCCCAGGAAAAAAGTGGCTCAGGGAACAAACCCCTCCTCGACATGCTATGATCCGTCTCGTTCGCTCCGCCATGTCTGCCCTCGCCGAATCCGTGACTGCGACCGCGACCGCCACTGCGCCGGCCACCGTGCCGCGCGTGCCCATCCCTCCCAATGGTGTTGATTATCGCGGGAAGATCGTGCTTGCGCCGATGGTACGTTCCGGCGAACTCCCCTCGCGCCTGTTGGCCCTGAAGTACGGCGCCGACCTTGTCTGGGGTCCCGAAACCATCGATCGCTCCCTTATCGGCGCTGAGCGACGTGTGAACCCCCGCAACGGTACAATCGAATTCACTCGTGTCCCATCCAACGGTGGCCGAACCGACAAAGCCGCAAAGCCATCTGTGATTTACCGACTCGACCCAGTACGTGAGAAAGGCCGACTTGTCTTCCAGATGGGAACTGCAAACCCGGACCTCGCCGTGCAAGCCGCAAAGGTGGTGGCCGCCGATGTTTCAGGAATCGATGTCAACTCCGGCTGCCCGAAGCCATTCAGCACCAGCGGTGGCATGGGTGCAGCTCTCCTGCGCACCCCCGATAAACTCGTCTCGATCCTCGAAGCCCTGGTTCGTGAAGTCGGCCAGCCCTACCAGATTGGCATCTCCGTTAAGATTCGTATCCTCGAAACCCCCGAACTCACTGAGGCCTTGGTTTCTCGACTCGTCCGCACCGGCATCACAGGTCTCACCGTACACTGCCGCACAACTCCCATGCGACCCCGAGAGCGCGCCATCCGCGATCAGCTCCGCATGATTAAAGATATTTGTCATAATGCCGGCATCCCCTGCGTAATGAACGGCGATGTGACCTCTCGCGACGAGGGGCTCGCACTGATGAAGGAGTATGGAGTGGACGGTGCCATGATCGCTACATCCGCCGAGGCAAATTCGTCTTGCTTCCGCTCCGAGGCCGATGGGGGTCTGGCGCCGTGGAAGGACGTCGTGTATGAGTACATGAAGTTCTGTCTTGAAAGCGAGAACAGGCTCGGCAATACGAAGTACCTGCTCAACATGCTCATTCCCGGCAAGAACAAGGAATTCAACCAGGCTAAGAACAGCAAGACCTATCTGGACTTCTGCCGTGCACTGAGCTTCGAAGATTTGATACCTCTTGCTGTGCAAGTGGACGAGGTTCTTGAACTGACCGACAAGTGGGCCTCTGCTCCTAGCAAGGACCATGTTCGCTCCAAGGCCATTCAGAACGCCATGGAAAACAATGAATCTGCCCGTGCTGCTGGTGGAAACAGTGCCAGATCCAAGCACGCCGCACAACCCACGCACACCGGCGGGCCCATTCGTACTTCCTCCTTCCCCGAGCCGGCCACGGCGAACAAGACCGAGAACGAGCAACCTGCCGTTGGTGCCTCGATCCCCACTGCCCAGGCCGCTCCGCAGCCGGGAGTTACTGCATGATATCCTCCACCCTCCTCTCTTCATCATTCTTTTCTGCATAGCATGGGTTTGAAAATGGTTATTTGCTGCATCAAGAGATTCTTTTGTCTATAGACTCCCCAAAAGATACATAAGTAATATATGGGTTATGGTTTTATTGAGTTCATTTTTCCAAATGCAGGAAAATAATTGGTCCAATTGAGTCGTGCTTAACTCTAGGTTATGATTCAACATGCATCTGGTCAGCGTGAAGGCGCAATCAAGGAAGGTGCACGATGCGCCCCAAACTGTCTTCACGTTCCGGAAGGGTATAGCGGCCAGAGCTCACTTTCGAGTTCCAGCCGGGCTTGACACCTGGACTAGAGATCTGCACCTCAATCTCACCGCTCTACACAACAGTCATCGAAGCAGTCGCCCAAGCAGTCTTCTGAACAGTCACCCACCCGTCTCCAGAGCCGGCGTCCCTCCTGATCTTTTACAGTCGACGAAGCTCCAACAAGTGTTATGGATATAAAATATTTCTATATTTCTACTTGCCTTTCGTCTGCCGGTGTTTGATAAGCCATCAACCTGGAACAGGGCATAAACGGGGGCGAATAAAAAGGCAATTGAGCTTTGGCCGCTATACCCTTCCGTACTTCACGTTCTGCGTGCTCGAGATTCCTTGCCTTACTGTGTAATTTCTCACGAGATTACACATGATTCCAATAAATAACTTCTTCGCTCATTGTCATTATTGTGGGTCCATTTGCTCTCAGCGTTACTCCGTTGGATAAAACTGGGCTTACTTTTCTCCATGCTTTGGGGCCGCCCCGGGGCCGCAAACCATCCAAATTTAGTAGCCACGCACACGCGACACTGCACGGTTATGTGCATTTTAAGATCAGATACTTAAGATTGTCTTTTTTAAATTATTTTACTTCAGTGATTAAATCTATCTATGTCAATCCGGGTATCAACTGGCCGGAAATTGAAATACAAATCTAGTCAGGCGGATTCCAGCAGGTACAAAGCCTCATAGAATTAGCCCACTTCGCCGATCACTCACTTTTTCGGGAACGAAGCCTGATTCCAAGTTACTATTATTATGACGCTAATGCATTCCTCTGGTATCTTCAGGCAGTTCCGGGCGATTTTTGGATGGAGAAAGTCATTTAAATACCAAACGCATGTCTCTACGCTGTATTCTTTCAACGGCTTTCGAATCGTTCAACTTCACAATGCGGCACCAGCAAGCTACTGCCCTGCTCCTACCCCTTCTCTCGGGAATAGTCTATGCCTCTGATTGCCAATACGCGTGGAATCCCGTCGACACCTTTACCCTAATCTACACTTGTCAAGATGGGGCTACGGATATCACCGCTAGAATGGACATGAACCTATGTCTGATTAACAGAGATGGACAGCTCTATGCACAGGACGTGTGAGTCAGATCAATCTTTGAGAATAGAAGAGAGAAGTGCGAGGCTAACGATAGGCAAAGGGGCTATGCCTTTAAAACCTGCGATCCGCTCAAATGCTCGGTCAGCGGAGACAATATCGACTGCGATGACGCAGGCTGTGGTAGCATCGCTATTTGTAAGTCCATGATCCAATTCCATCGCTTTCGCTTTTATTGCAAGCACCAATTTCTAATACAACGTAGCTGATGCCGTTCAACTTGACGGTGCGAACATGGTCTGCCCCGGTCACACCGCAACAGCGACAACTGAAGCTGTTTCTGCGACTCCAACAGGCGCTTAGGTCTAAATGGCTCTTTCAAACCACCAGAGTAGCTCAAATACGGACAGAATAATAAGATAAAGTACTCCACATTTAATGAGCGAGTGCCTTCCCAAAGTTTGCGACGCTATATTGTCTTGGTTTCCGATCTCTCATCTGGGCATTGTAAGCATTGATCAATTACTGCATGTGCTTGTTCAATTTTTGAATGAGTACGCCACTGGGTGCGATCAACACATGTTGGAAGAATTTAAGAACTGTTGGCACCGTCACTGTTTACTCATTCGATCAAACACCCGAAGTCGGACAGTAAGGTACTCTCATGACTAAAATCTGCGCAGATTGCCAATTTGAGTTTCTTGCACACAGTGATTATGGATTATAGCTCTGGGGCTAGCACTTAGTGTGAGAACACATGACCGGGCAAGTTTTAGAGAAGACACGGAGTATACATCCAAAGGAACACATTGCCCGCGATTGTAATTTGCTGTTGCGCCTCCTTCCCTTAAAAGAGAGGGAACTTGGTAATTGATAAGAGAGATAGAATCAACTCGAATATTTTCACATCCTATAGTTTTCACTATGAGTGAAGTAGGTAAGTGGCAACATTGGCAGACGATGGACGAGAGTAATCTAAGAGAATGGAGGCGAGAATGAACTGAAAATGAACTAGGTATTAATATAGGTTTATTCTAAACCTATGATATTTTCTATTTAGCCATTTCTGGCCATCTAGACATCCTCGGCCATTTCGACCTCCTGCTCACTCCTTCTCATCGGAATCTTTGTTGATGCCCGCCAGGACCATCTTCTCCACCATGTTCATCCCCTGCTGCTCTGCCTTGCCGCCATCCTCATCGCCCGCCACAGCCTGATCGAGGAGCAGCTTGGTCTGGCCCAAGGAGTAGATCTGCTCCTCGATCGTGCCCTCCGTGACGAAACGGTAGACGTCGACTTCTCGGGTCTGACCGACTCGGTGTGCGCGGTTCTCGGCCTGCACATCCTCCTGCGGGTTAAAGGAGGAGTCAAAAATGACCACCTTGTTGGCGCAGGCCAAGTTGATACCTGCGCCGCCGGCCTTGGTCGACAGAAGGAACACGGGGATCTCGGTGTTCTCGTGGAACGCGTCCAGGATGGACTGACGATCCTCGACGTTCGTGCGGCCGTCCAAACGCACGAACTGGATCTTCAAGGTCTCCAGCACGTTCTCCAGGATGTCCATCACCATGGTGAACTGAGAGAAGATGAGGGTTCGATCTCCCTTGGTGATGAATTCAGTGAGAAGTTTTTGAAGTTCATCGACTTTGCCCGAATCCATCCACTCTTCATTCTGCAGCTTGAATTTACCCAGACTGCGTGGGTTTTCGATGCACATCTGATGGCACTCGAAATCATTGTAGGGCTGCAGTTCTTGGAAGATGATCTCAGGGTCGGACAATGACCATTTCTCTTCCTTGAGACAGGCCTGGGCCATTTTGCGGAGGGTAGCGTCGTCGTAGACGCGCCGGCGGAGGAGAGGATGAATGGCTGCTTGACGCAGCTTCATGAGGATATTTGCCGACTTTGAGCCGGTCTTAACGCCATTGGCGCGGTCGGTCAGGAGCTGGCGCACTCCTTCTTGCTCGTGGTCATAAATGGCCCTCTGGGAGGGCTTCATTTTGCAGTATTCCACGTGAGCGTGCTTGGCCGGCAGTTCGATGACTTGA
Organism: Penicillium argentinense; assembly: GCF_028826775.1. Lineage (NCBI taxonomy): Eukaryota > Fungi > Ascomycota > Eurotiomycetes > Eurotiales > Aspergillaceae > Penicillium > Penicillium argentinense. Next base: position 2,786,496 of record NW_026622661.1, on the reverse strand, counting down.
TGCTTCTTCCGCCGCAAGACAAACGGCTTGAGCATGGATTTGGCTCGTTCGATCCGTTGTGCTGAGAGAAGGGTTGCATGCGACTCATCTGTAGTCTTAGCCTTGTTGGAAAAGACAGCATTGAGGTCGTCTTTGTGTTCTTTGAACACTCCGGGTAGAATAAATCCAAGAAGCGATGCCAGCTCTTGGAGGTTGTTTTGGAGAGGTGTGCCGGTGAGGAGAAGTCGGAATTGAGCCGGGATGCGAATCAGTTTTTCATACAGCTGAGATTGGTGGTTCTTCAGCATATGTCCTTCATCGTAAACGCAAACTGTGAAATCCAATTCACGCAGGAACTTTGCGTCGACCTTTGCCTTCGCAATAGTGTATGTGGTGATGATCACATTTACACTGTCAGGGTCATCTCCGAGACTGCCCTGAATTTGTTCGCGGATCTCGGCACGCATGTTTTGACCGGCGTAGTAGGGGATGACATTGAGAGTTGGGCAAAATTTTTGGAATTCACGGAGCCAATTCTCAATGGTGGAAGCAGGAACCACAACCAGATGAGGGCCCTTGGTGCCAGTTTCGTAGAGGTGAGCAAGAAACGCGATGACCTGGCAGGTTTTTCCCAGACCCATGTCATCAGCCAGGATACAGCTCAATCCCTTATCAAACAGCAACGACAACCAATTGATTCCGACAATTTGATAGTCTTTCATCAAGAGGTCATCAGCCATGATCGAGGGTTGAGCAATGAATTTGGCTTCTTTCGGTTTTCGTGCGATGAACACGGGAGCATCGTCATCGCTGTCAGGTGATTGAAGATTCGACGAGGGAGTAGCGATACCGGAATCATGAGAGCTTCCATTAGTCGCATTGGTCATCGACGTAAGCTCAAGCTCGCCTTCGCGCTTTCCAAAGATGTCCACGCCCCATTTCTTCATCTCGTTGGCCACAGGCTGGCCCAGTGATGCGCACTCGGCAACAAGAGCGTCAATGGCCAAATAACCAGTCCACATCTCGATACACTTGTCGACAATCTTTTCGCCAATAGGCTTTGGTTGTTTGCGAGGCTTCCCCTTTCCTTTTGGCTTGGCCGATTCGTCAACGGGTGCTTGTACTATACGAACTTCATCCAGGGACCGGAAAGGACGGTTGGAGGTGATGAGGTTTGCAGTCTCCTCTGGAATTGCCGCAATGTCGGCAAGGTCGTGGGTCGGGCAGGAGTTGAAGAACTTGAGAACCTTTCGATCCAAGTCGCTGGGGCCGGAATCCTGGGCCTGAACGTCGGAATCCTCCGAGTCTGACATTGCGGCTTCGGGGGATTCTGAGCGGCTCGGCTCTCGACGTCGGCCCTTCTGCAATCGCCCTGCCTTCTTTTGTGCTGGGGGAGAGGAGGTGATCTCAATGGCGGCCCAGGGAGAGGCATCGCCAGGAGAAGCACGGTTTTTCGGACCACGCATAAGACGACCACGGGGTTTCGCTCCTTCCTCGGAGTGTTCTCTTTGGGTAGTCGGTCGGTTCATGGACGCCCACTTGTCCTGAATCGTGCCACGAGCCTTGATTTTTTGCTTGGCCATGGGTACTGGGATGGCCTTTCGAGTGACAGGGGCGTTAAGCTCGTCTTCCGACTCTTCAATCACCAAGACATCGTGGCTGTGGGCGAGGCGATCCAGTGCCACATCGAAATTGCCATCAACCTCGAGAAGTGCATCGACGCAGTCTTGAACCGATTTTTGGGGCAGGACATTCAGGATGCGATTGACCTTGATTTGCAGGCGATAGTCTTGAATGTCTTGCACCGATGTGTACATATCCTGGCGCGCCTTCTTGGTGGCGACGCCTTTGACATTGTGGGGTGGGCTCATCTGGTCCGCCGAACGTTTCGTACCAGTCGCATTGGGATCATAAACGGCAGCAGACGTGATTTCCTTGAAAAGATCCATTGTGTTTCCGTCGGGGCGCACGGGGGACTCGGCGACCTTTTCTTTCTCGGGGCTTCGAGAAGTCTTTGCGAACATGGCGGGTTTGATGTCGGTACTGCGAGAAGAAGGGTGGTCTTCGTCGTCAGATGATCCGCCTCGGTATGTTGGACCGTCTTCGAGATCGATGACAGTGGTTCTTTTCGTAGGACCGAGGGAGTTGGCAGGAGAACGGAAGCGTGTTCCTGAAGGGGCCATGAGGGAGGATAATATACCACCAGTCGATCGGCGGATTGGTGAATGGGCCGGGGCGGTTGGCGACGAAGCAGTGACTTGGACGACCGACCCGGGGGTCTTTGAGTACGGCATGTCGACCAGCTGCGTGGGTTGAGTGAATCGTTGCGACGGAGTAAGTGTATGCGCTCCGACGGGCACCGTGGCAATGGTATCGTGGTCGCCGTCCTCCTCGGGGGTGCCAAGCGCAATCTTCCTATCCCTTACGGGGGTGTCGGGGACCGAGTCATGCATCGCAAAAACAATTCTCGACCCTCTAATTCAACAGTCGAGGCCCGCCTCCTGTCTATCGCCAGTGAATCCAGGAACACTTTTTCTGCCGGCGGAAACGCGCTCCCGACGCGCGAACATCACGTGCCCCATAGACAACCCAATCGGGATTGAGCTATCGTCAGCGAAGAATTGGTGGGCATAGCATGAGGCCGAGGCAAGGATGTCATTGATTGAATTGCTCTCGATAAATCCATTGGCACCGTCAGAATTGACTTGAAATTTCGAAATTCGTGGGGAGAAAGTGAACGGTGACGCGGTTGCCGCCATGTGACCGGAGCCGCCTTGGTGCCTGAGGGTTTTCTCCGCAATATAGCTTCATCTCTATTCACCCCAAACACAAGCTTCGCCTTTGCGTCTCCGCACATCAAATTAACCCAATATTCACTTCCCGGGTGATTGCACAGTTTAGTGCTAGCATCCCTGGTCCAACATGTCCGCCCGCAAGCCTCACGGCCAGAGCTACGCCGACGTGGCCGCCAAACCTCCGCTGGAGAAGACCGACTCTGATGTAACTCCAGCAGTCCCAGGGTATGTGAAACAACATCAATCAACATAATGCCAGTACAGAAGTGTTGTGCTGACTTATTGTACCACCAAGGGATGTCATTTTCAAGCTGCTCGCCTTCACAGCAGCCATGGTGGTCGGCCCCATCGGCATTTATTTTCTCACTGTGAATTCGATCTTCGGTGGTAAGTCTGTCATAGGGCAGTTTTAGCCTTTGAACTGGAATCTTGGAGCTTATCATTGTATCAGGAAATCCAACATATGCCGGAATCACTGCGGCCCTTACGGCCAACGTGGTCTTATTCGCGTACATCTACGTTGCTTGGAAAGAAGACCAAGGAGACCAGCAAGAAGCCGCCAAAGCGAAGTCGAAGAAAGGACAGTAGTCTGTTGAATGCTGCAAGTCACTCAGCAATTTGTACTCGAATGGTTTTTCTTTGTTTCGCGGCGTTGCGGGTAGCACTCGGGTTATTGGATTTTCGGGGACCATAAGCAGATTGCAAAAAAGTCTATGATTTTCCCTGTGGCCAATCTGAGCGTATTGAAATGGAATATCAAGGAAATACTGTTACTGCACCACTCCGTTGCCTCAGACCACACCCCACCATGAAGTCTCTCAGATAATACGTACATTGATCAAGCAGGATGCCAAATTCGCTATCAAATGTCATCTTCCTTATGGTTTTGCTAATTCGAGCGCTGGTTGATTGCCCAGTCACCTATCTGCCAATGATTATTTGCTATCTGGCTTTCATATACAACCAGTACACTGAGTCTGAAGTACTATTAGATGACTGAAAATCCAGACAGGGAGCCCACGAAATAGTGCATGTTTATCATTGGATATCATAAGAGAAATTCCACATGTCTGGTCTCCGGGGCATTCGGCGTGTGGCCCCCGATCCGTTTCCTTCTGTGACAGATGTTAAAGGTGCCATTGCCCATGTTGAAGGTACCGTGCTCCGGTATTAATATCAAAAACAAAAAAAAAAAAAAAAAAAAAAAAGATGCCCACAATGCCCGGAATAATATGCTCGGAGGCGCCGAAATGCTGTTATGTCTCCTAGCAAAAGGTGAACTCCATCGCACAACCGTCCACGCTCAGGGTCGTCGCTTGACGAACTCCTCCAGATCCGCCTTGGTAGCAACACCGAGAACAAACTTGCGGCCAGCATCTGTCACGACGGCGAACTGCTGCTTCTCGCGGTGGTCGCCATTGGCGCCGGTCTGACTCTCGAAGAATTGCTCCAGTTCCTCCAACGGTGTCTCCATGGTGATGACCTGGTAGATGCCGCGCTTACGGTTGAAGCGTTGCATGGCTGCGGAGACCGGATCGGCCTCCTTGACTGTGCCATTCTGGATCAGCTCCTTGAGTCTGGGGATGCTCAGGTAGCCGAGGAGGGATCGCTTTGTGGCGGAGATGACGGTGAGGTGGGTGTAGTCGCGTTCGTATGCGGCCATCAGGGCGGCGGAAATGGGGTCATTAGGGGAGACGGACAGCGCAGGAGGAGGATCGAGATCTTCGACGGTGGCCTGTACATATATCATGCAATTAGGATGGCGGACAGTCGTGGTGCGTATGGAGGCTTGAACATACCCCACGGTACTTGTCGGCCCAAGGTGTTTGCTGGGCCGCATTTGTATGAGCCGAGGTCTGGTTCTCGCGAGTAAAGGCCTCACTGCCAGTCAAGTAGGAAGCCATTGTAGATATAGCTGGGTGTTGCGCGGGGGTTGGCGGGGTGGTTCGAGGAGGGGTTTCTGGCAGTGCGAGCGCGGAACAGGAAAGGATTTATCTGCGAAGAAGGACGATTTGATGTATTCAGGCGGATATAATTGAGGTCATAACAAGCAATTCGCCGGTGTAACTCCCAAAAGAAGCTGAGGAGGGGCAAGAGTGTCTCGCAGGACGCTTTTTTTGCGGCCGCGCTTTTCCTCTTTTCCCGCGCCAAGACCGGCACGGGGCTACGTCACTGCGCCTGAGTCAAGTCATGCTCACGTTCTCTTGGGGGACGAAGCCTTGCCAGGTCTGTTGCCCTCGGATTTCGGCACTCTTCGGTGCTTTAAATACGTCGCGCTCTAACTGGCGATTCTTCGCTCGACCTTTTATTATCGTGTTCAGGCCACTACCCGGTGAGTTATCCATTCCTTCGATAAGTGGAGCAACCACGGCACCACGATCGCTGTGTTCGTCTGCTCCACTTTAGGCTACCCGCGCTGATCACGAGGTAGTAAACAGTGACAGCATGCTTCCCTCCGGCTCGACAATTGCTTCGCTGGTAGCTCAGCACCCTCTGGGAGCTATGAGTGCTCAGCAGAAGCCCCACTCGGAGCATGCTTCGAATCCTGCCCCCAAGCGACGTGAACCCTTCCAAGCCTGGAGCGCCCTCGACAATGCAAAGACCAGGGCGGAAGCTATCGGCAAGGAAGCAGCTCGCGAGTTCGAGGTCGCGAGCGCAAAGGCTCAAGAGAAGACGGGCAAGATCGAGCCTTGGTCGGCCAAGTACTACGCCGCTTGCACTGTCGGTGGAATGCTCGCTTGTGTGCGTTCTGGGACTTCAATTGGATCTAGTTCTTGATATACTGACTTTTCCACGTATAGGGCGTTACTCACACCGCTGTCACTCCCCTGGATCTGATCAAATGCCGTCGCCAAGTTGACCCCAAACTCTACAGCAGCAACATGCAGGCGTTCAGCAAGATTCGTGCCATTGAGGGTATTCGCGGTGTGGTCACCGGTTGGGGACCCACTTTCTTTGGCTACAGTGTAAGCAACTATCCCCTGCCGCTGATATGACCAAATTGCATACAGGATACTGATATTGATCTACCAGGCCCAAGGAGCATTCAAATACGGCGGCTACGAGTATTTCAAGAAGTTCTATAGTGACCTGGTCGGCCCCGAAAATGCCCAGAAGTACAGGACCGCCATCTACCTCGCAGGCAGTGCCTCTGCCGAATTTATCGCCGATGTTGCCCTGTGCCCGTTCGAATCTGTAAAGGTTCGCATGCAAACGACCATCCCTCCCGAGTTCCGAGGTACGTTCAGCGGTATTTCCGCTGTCGTTGCGAAGGAGGGTTCGTCGGGGTAAGTCCATCCCCAAATCCCTCGTTGAAATAAAGTTGGTTTCAAGTACTAACCAGCTAACCCCACCAGATTGTACAAGGGCCTGTACCCACTCTGGGGTCGCCAAATTCCGTACACCATGATGAAGTTTGCCTCCTTTGAGACTATCGTCGAAATGATCTACAACAAGCTGCCTGGCCAAAAGTCCGACTACAACAAGGGCGCCCAGACTGCCGTTGCTTTCACCGGTGGCTACATGGCCGGTATTCTCTGTGCGGCAGTGTCCCACCCCGCTGATGTGATGGTCAGTAAGTTGAACGCCAATCGCCTGGCGGGTGAAGCTTTCGGTGCTGCGATGAGCCGAATCTATGGTGACATCGGATTCATGGGTCTGTGGAATGGCTTGCCTGTCCGTATTGTCATGATTGGTACTTTGGTAAATTTTCACGATTCCTTCATACAATGGAGCTACGCTAACTTGTTTCTTAACAGACTGGTCTCCAATGGATGATGTACGAACAACCGGCCTTCCCTCTTCACGCTGCACGTATGCTGACCGTTTCCACAGTTACGATTCGTTCAAGATCTTTATGGGACTGCCGACCACTGGTGGACCTTCCGAGGACAAGAAGAAGAAGTAAATTTCTTCAAGCAAGATGTAGCTCTAACGGTGTGCCCTTTGCTATGCTTTCTTCCGCCAGGGCTCGAGTTTCTCATGGATCCAGGGATTTCGTTTTCTGCGTGAAAAGTTTCGAGTTCTACGGCCATACCTATCACTCTCTTCTCCATTTAGTAAAATGTATTTTTGCCCTTCTCTTTCACCAGGTGTCAGATCAATGCACGTGGCTACTGTAATTGCATAACGGTAGGAGCTTGAAATTATATGCCAAGCTCGCTATCTTTAGTCACTGCACCGACCAATCGCCGCCCCTTATCTTATCATCGACGTCACCAGTCGCGATCAAAGAACTAAACCAATGCGTTGAGAGCAGTGATACTCTCAGATTAGTACTATTAGCACTAGTAGTGCAGTAATTCTTATGCGATAGAAAACCCGACCTTGGCATCGAGCCTCAGGCCGATCATTTGAATGGCGAAATCCAAGCGCGGCACGCCACTCGTCTTCCGGCATATCCTCGTGTCTGCGTCTACATTTCCCTTAGGGTAGTAGTCATCGCTCACCTTAGGACCACTCGATCCTCTTCTTATCTCCTCCTATCCCCTCCAGATCCAATTTTGACTCTTGGATTCATTCCATACCAATTCGATCCCCAAACCGTCCCCACTCGATCGAAACTACCGGGGCCACCCAGGCGAGCCGACTCGGTACCTGCGTCTTATCTGCATACCTCAAGGTACCCTAACCCTGCCCTGCTCGATAAGACCATTCTCACCTCACCCATCTCCTCATTTCATCTCAGTCGCACAGCAGCAGCTCGCTTACGCTCTCAAACCAGCCACCAGAATGGGCGAGAACGATCAGCCTATGGTCTCCCACGGCCGCGGCGGTACATCAAACACCTAGGGTTGGTTTCCACCGTACGAACGCCGCATAGCTAACAACCTGAAACTCAGGCCAAGGAAACATCGGTCACGACTCAACGCAGTACGCACACAGCTCCTCCTGCAAATTCCAAACAGCCCTAAATAACAAAAACAGATACGTCGACGGCGAGATCGTCCGTGAAGGCATCTACGGCGACCAAGGCGATGGCGCTTACTCTGCCGGTGTAAGTCCTGCACTCACTCAGCGCATCGCGAAACTCCCCTGGTAGCAAAGATTTACTAATTATTAATATTTACAGCGCGGCGGCGTAGGAAACATCGGATCGCCGCGCGTCCGTCCAACATCCAAGATCCCGCACGATGCGGAGATGGTCCCTGAACTTGCGATTCGGGGATCGTCTGATGAGAACTACCACACTGGCGTGAGTTTTGCCCCAATCATTGTTTTCGAGTTGCGCTCGTTGCTAATGGGCATTTATACAGCGCGGCGGTCAGGGAAACGTCCATCTCGACGATGCGACGCGCAAGGAGAAGGAGGAAGAGAAGAAGAAGGGTAAATCTCCTGCGCATGAGGGATTGGCCGATCGGCTGAAGAATAAATTGCTGGGCCGCAAGTAGGTTGTGTCGAGAGGGTGCTGATTTCGATTTGATTCCCATTCGCTTTGTTTTAAAGGGATGCGTGTTAGTGGATAGGGTATTTGCAATTCATTCGACACTTCGATTTCTGGATTGAATGACTTGGGCCATTCTTGACAAGTAAGGTGATAGGCCAGTAGAAGTTACACATAGTTTCAATTGTATTTGTCCCTATGGTAAATTATTTGCTATTTGCCAGCGCATCTGAAGGAGAGGAAGATGCGCTAGACTGCTTGCAGCACATGCAAGCTGCCTATTGACGAAATTCGGTAAAAAAAAAAGAAGAAGCAAAACAAACCGTTCCCGACCGTGTCCATAACCATCCGTAAACCCATGGAATCATGACTCATGACTGAAAGCTCGAGCAAACCAGAAACGAAAATGAAAGAAAAGATAAAAATGAAAATAGAAAGAATCACTCGTGCACTCCGTATCCCGTAAATCTGTGCAGGTAAAATAAACGCAAAACGCCCATGATAGGATGGTGATACATCGCAGATCGAGATCGTGTTCGGAAAATGACGGAGCTCCGTCGAAAAAAAAAATTTGAACACATGTCGGGAAAAATAGAGAATCATGAGTATGCGCGCGATCTAGACCCTCAAATCCTCGAGGAGTCTAATTTAGTCCTTGCTAAAGCGGCGCTTGAACCAGCTCTTGCGGTTCTCCTGGTTTGCACCCTTGCGGATCGTATTCGCAGGCTTCGCATAGTGAGCTTGCGCAGGCTGCTGCTGCTGCTGCTGCTGCTGCGCACCACTCATCGGGCTGGTCGAGCTGGCAACAGGGGCTGGAGCTGAAGGAAGACCCTTGGTGTTAAGGTTCGGTGCGGTGCCAAACTGGAATCCATATTCCTGGGCGCGCTCGTCCAAACGCTGCTGCTGTTGCTGTTGCAGGGCATGCTGCTGGAGCTGATCCATCGAGCTGTTCATCGAGCTAGGGTCTGTCGAGTGGCCGTATGATTCCGTGTAGCCGGAGCCCGTTCCCGAACCCGACATCGCGGTGACATTGTCATAGGAGCGCTGATGGTTGTGCTGCTGGTGGCCGCTTTGGTCGGGGGGCATCCGCGGAGCGGGGCGAGGGCGGCGGTTGGTAGACTGCTGGTTGTAGGGATAGTAGTTCTCCTGCTGGTTAGCACCCTGGTAGGCGTCGATGAAGCTGTCCGGGCGCGAATGCGACTGTCTTCCATAGTAGTTGCTCTGCTCGTGGCCTCGACCGTATCCACCTCCGTAGTAGCTGGTTCGACGGCTAAAGTCGCCCATCTGGGAGGCTGCATCTTCTAAGTTGGAGATCGTATCAGACCAGAAGCTCTTGCATTGGGATGAGCATGACGAACCTGTACGAGCATAAGAGCCCCGGGTGTTGTTGTACGTGCCGTAAATGGCTGCCTCGAAGGATCGAATTGTATCCAGCGGTCGCTCGGATCGGGGACGAGTGGGGTTGGACCAGTCGGGATCAGCTATAACGTAGATGCAAGGGTTAGGCGGAGCAGTAAACGTGGGAGGAAGTGGATTTGGGGAATGTTGAGACAGGGGATCTGGGGTTGGCAAAGGGGACGGGAATAGCATACTGATGATGTTACCGTACTGGTCTTTGTGCTGCATATCACGCAGAGAGCCAAGATTGGACTTCTCCAGCGCAACAGCCACTGTTATTATACAAGTCAGTGATTGGAATCCAGGTTGGGGAGGATGCGACCGCGAGTGTCACAAGGGGAATGAGGGGGGCCGCGGATGGGGAATCAGGACATACTGGGCTGCAACTCGTTCATGGCGACGAGGGGATCTGCCTTGGTGTGAAGATTGCGGCGCTCTTTTTCCTCGTGAGTCTCGGAAGAATGGCTCTTCTGGCTTTTGTGGCCGGAGGTACTGGTGCGATGGGAATTGTCGGACTTGACGCTGAATCCACGACTCCGGCGGGGAGAAGCAGGACCGGGTTGTTGGGGGGTCGCCATTTTTATTAGGGGCCGGTGTCCACCGTCTTTCTTAGCGTCCGAGATTCAAGGCAGCTGGCGCTTCTGAAACGGCTGGGATCGCCTGAGCTTTGGCGGCCGTTGTGGAGCGCAACGATGGAAGGTGGAACTCGCCAAGCCGATCGCAGCGCTACTCTATGGCCCGGCGTGGGTTCGTTCGTGCGTGGTGAGGTAGCAAAACCGGGTGCTCTGCGCGAGGATGGGACTGGAGAACTGTTGATGCGAATATGACGCAAATTGCTGTGCTGGCGATGGCGGGGCTGCGCAAAAAGCAAGTGTGGAGGTTGGTGATGGATGGGGAGGAGGATGGAGATGGATTGCAGGGTGGAGCGCCGTTGAACTGCGGAGCCGAAGGGTGTTTGTAGAATTTGGAGGGGAGTCGATCGCTTAAATACCGCGACAGCAAGCACGAGCAGAGGACAGCGGCAAAGACAGACGAACTGGGAGTAGGTTGACGACAGCCGGCCACGCAATGGCTGGGCCGGTCAGGCAGAACTTTTGAGGGATCTGTGGCGCGGCAGGAACGATTCGGGCCTGCAGAGATCGTCTACTCTCAGTAATCCTCAGGCCACGCAAGCATTGAAGCACACAATTTTCTCTTCCATGGCCACCATCGACATCCCCAAGACTGTCTGCAATTCAATTTCTTTTTGTGTGCACAAAGTGTGAGTGCCTGGCCAGCCGGTTTCCGTGGTACACAGCCCGTGTGGTGCGCGGGCTGCCATTGGCGAGGTTCTTCCCTAGCGGCATCCCAAAATAGCCCGCCAACTCGCCAGGGACCGAGCCAGTGCAACCTCTGAAGCAGATGACCGGAGAGGGGAGTCAAATTCAATGGCAGTATTCATGGCGGATAGCATGCAGACTCGCCCTTCCTCGGATAGATTGGTCTATAGGTGAGCGGATACTATTCCAATGGCATAGGTCAACCGCCATTCGAACGCCTATGGCACAGCGCACATGGAATCTGCAGGCATGCTACTAGGTGTATAGCAGGTCATCACGCCTTGCTCGCTTATCCTGCGAAAAGTCTCACTTGTGAGGATCATGGTGCCGCGTGATGCATGGTATCCGGCTTCTTCCAATTGGTGGGGCACCGCGAATAATGCATTTAGCTGGGTGGATCAATCGAATGGTTCCAAAGGTTCGGTTTGTGCCGAGGACAATGCCCAGAGGGCATGGACTTTTCCCAGGGCGCGGCGCGGCCAGAACAGCTACCTCTTCGTTTTGCATTGGACTAGAAACAGCACAGGCGGGGAATGCCTGAGATTGCCGATCTAATGCTCCGCTGTAAACTTGATGTATACCAAGACAGTCAATTGACGACAAACTTGTGGGTCCACGATCGAAGGAATCAGGGACTACCCGAGGAATGCACGGAGTAAGGGGCAAGGGAAAATCTCCGAGCAAGGTTGGCCAGGCTAACAATGTTACTTGTGCCTCAGGCATAAATCCGGCCTAATCGGAAGGCCTAAATAGGGCCGCGTTTACAGCCCGAGTCTACCGAGTTTCTCGCGATTGTAGACTCAATGTCTCTCAGTATGGAATTTGAAATCAAACTGGCATAAGAATTTCGAGTGTGCCATCCATTGGTATGTAGACTACAAGGGCCACTGTAGGCATGGTCCCTGATGGCTACCCCGGATCAGCATCGCATGTTATGAAGGTAGCAATTTAACTTCGGAGTGGGACCCACTGGGGCAACTGTTGAGTCTTCATGTGTTTTGTAGAAGATAATCCTGACATCTCATTTTATGGAAAGATGACCGGTCCATAGCACCAGATATATATCCCGCGGCAAATCACATATAGCACTGATGTCATGATGTTTGGCCTCGTCTATTCGGTGCAGAAAACCACACTGCGAGTTCAATCACATTTGCTAGAGAGATATATATATTGAATCTCTATGCCATGGCTGCCTAGTACCTATGAAATTCCTTTGCGCGTATTAAAAGAAATGCTCCACTTGGTTGAGCTCTTACGATCTGGACGAAGCCAAAACCAGTGAGGTCAAATGCTGGCTCTTCAGAGAGAACCACACGATGTCAGTTTGTCCTAGACCTCCAGGCTGGGCATTGCTGGTGCACTGGGTACATCACTACGGTAATCCATTATGGCCGTGGGAGCTCTAGAGCTGAAGCTTTCGACGAGTGTAGTTGCTCCAGAGACAACTGCATGGTATAACGGACATGATTACTGACAGGCGCAATGGGTGGTATATTTCTCAAAAAAAAAGAACATTAGATGCTATGGTGGAGTAGCCAGAGCAAGAGAAATGCAATTCTTCTATAACCCAGACGGACGGCGCGAGGAACCATCGAACATCGATTGACCGGTCTGTTGAAAATGGTATGGAATTTGGTGTGTAAGAGCGTCAGATACACGGGAGAAAGTGACGAGACACGGCCACAATGAGACCGTTGGGCATCGCGTCCCGCCACTGGCCTCATCCCATGGAGAAACGAGACCTGATAAACAAACAAAAAAGAATCTTCATCCCAGTCAAGGGTGTCGACACCGTTGTGAACGTGTTAAAAAAACTCTTTTTTTCTTTTGATTCGTAGGGCTGGTTTTTTTTAGTTATGGCCCTGCCTTCTCCCACGAATGAAAACGTTGTCAAACCGCCAACTCCCAATCAAACCAACATCGCGGCTCGTTCCGTCGACTTTTCCTTGCCTGACCGACCGTCTGCACGAAGAAAGGGAATCGCCCACTAGATACAGAGAAGCCGTTTAGATGTTGGAGGGGTAGAGCATGACGCGGACGGTAGCACCGAAGGACTTGGGGGGGAGGTTGTGGCGGAACTTGGCGCGCACAACACCGGAGTTGCCTGTAGCAAGAAAGTGTTAGATCGTTCACTCGAGACCTCTATTGTCGAAAATTGGCAATGTCGGGCACATACCGTGCGGGCGGGTGACCTTGCCCCAGATCACCCGGATGTTGGAGCCGCGAACCTCACGCTTGGCCCGGTAAACGAAAGCGACCTTCTTGCCCAGGTAGAAGCTGGCGGCCTTCTGGTCGTCAACACCCTCAATCTTCACCAGGGAGGTGTTGGGGTTGAGAGCGTGCTTGGAACGCTGGTAGCTCAGGTGACGTCCCCTGCAAAGAAATCCGTATTAATCCTCTGTTCGATCGTTCGTACTTGGTGTGTGCATGTGTGTGTGGTCTTTCCCGTCCTTTCTCGCTTCCATCGTTGTGGGTTGCTGATTCCATCTTGACCGACGATTTCGAACTTGGGAATTGTGTGCGTGGAATGAAATGCGACGCGAATCGACGTGGTAACTTACTTGACGTAAACTAGTAAGCGCAGAAAGGTTAGTATAACAATTCGTAGGATTGTAGAGGGTGCCCATCCGATGCGCCTGGGCGATCTTGAATCGACCTTCCCGACGCATCCAGATGCAGTTCACGGGCTCTCAGGGAGCACTCACGGCGGTGACCTTGTTGTTCCGAAGACATAATGACGGTTCTTCTCTGAGCAGCGGGCAAGGAAAACAAGTCGAAGGAATGACCCGCAAGAGATCAGAAGTCGTTCCCGGTTGTCGTGGTTGTCGTCGCTTTGAGATAGTCGAGCGCACAATCAAATTGGGAGGTGTGTTGGCCACCGCTCGCCCTAACCCAATCGGGCCCTTAGCGACAGGGTAAGCGAGGTCACATGAGCACACTCTGGGTGGGTTCCGGGGATCCCGGAGATATTGTTTACCCGTTCCTGTAGATAAAACACCTGAGGCGCCGATTTACATGACACCTGACCCGCCAGGTGTCGACGGTGATCACCTCATCGATGACCGCCTTCGCATTCAGCAATTCTGCCCGCCGGGCTACAGTGGTCCGCGAGCCTGGAAGCCGCAGCTGACAAACCTCACCATGACGACACTTAGCCGAACCTAACTTTGTGCTACCTTCGAGGCACTCGAGGCTAATTCTGCTCCCCGCGTCGGTTATTCGGCCTCTGCTGAATTTTCTCCCCGGTATATTATTTGGCGCGCGCGGCACTTCATGGCCCCTGCCACCCGAGATACCGCTCGAAGTCGTGCATATTCAAGTTCATGAACTGGTTGACTGGAAATGACTCTGGAGAATGACCGCTCATCGGACTCTTCTCCGGCAGCTCCGGTCCATCTAGGTAGCAGACCGGGTGTACTGATTGGGAAATCCAGATATCCCCCATTACCGCCCCACCATGACACCGGAGGGTCAATGACTCGGGAGATCGGGCGGATCACTCATACGAGTCCGTTATTCAGTTACCAGTCCTCTTTCTACCTTAGGGTATGGTATAGTGTCCGTAAATGGGGACGGTTAGCGCTGCAGAGTTCCAACGGGTAATTACTCGCTGCTCCGAATACGGACACGCTGGGCCGAGTACTTCGGGCCACAGTCTCCCCGGAGCACCTGTGACGGGAAAATAGAATCCGTCTGGTATGAGAGATGACAAATGTGCCGATCCTCTCCACGATTTCGGTCACCGGAGGAGTATATCAGGTACGATACGGCCTACTGTAAGTCCGGTGGGCGGCAGGCCCAGATTGCCGCTAGATGCTGATTGTACAAGTCGTCAAGAAACCTAGATGCCATCATAGTCTGTATCGCCGCCGATAGCATGCCGAGATAAGAGTCTTTTTATATGTACCTTAAGAGTAGTGTCATGCGATCTTGCGGCGGTGGAGCTGGACGCTGCCAGAGTCCACGGGTGCTGCAGGTTATACCCAGATAGCCAGAGTCGCAGTAAGCTCCACCCGCGTATCGCTGACCGCAACCCATCAGTCGGGGATAGCCCTCTTTTTTTTGGCTGGTTCTCTGAGCGTGGCCACGTACTCCACATGCATTCAGGCTGTTTCGCCGTCCCTGTACATGTATCGTATCATCCGATAGAGTATGTATCAGATGACCTCTCTGCGACTTCCAGAAGCCTCACGACTTCTATTGGATCACCCGCAATGCAGGTCAGGCCGATGTTGCACACATCTAATAAATGAGAAGTAAGCGCGGGGTCAGCAAAAGCAAAAGCAAAAGCAAAAAAAAAAGAGGCCAGATCCGAAGAGCGGAAGCAGGAAGGGCACCCGGATGTCGGCCAGATGATGCTATACATGCACAGCAGCAAGAGTCGCAGCAAGTGCGGGCTCGCCACGAGGCACTGCGATCGTCTATATATGTGCCAGCCATCGCGTCTCATCGGCCAGGATGTCGTGTAATCAGAATACCTTGAAGTCATAAATAACATAAAATACCCAGACCAACACCCCCCAAGGGACCCACCCAGCGAAGCTGTGAGCGCGCAGAGCGATTCCCGTTAAAAAAGTACCTGCTCCGCCGGAACCTGTTGGAGCAGAGTGCTCCCTCTTCCCAACAACTTCGCCTTTTCCTCTTTCACCCCTCAATTTCCACCCAAATTTCGCTTCCACTCATTGTATCTCGTGTTGTGTTGCAAAAATGGCCAGCATGATCTCGCAGGACGATGGGCGCCAGAACGCTGGGTGAGTTCCCCTCGTCTCTGACATCACCTCCCTTCCCTCCGCCGACAGCGGCAGCGCGGCCGTAGACATTCTCCAAAAGGGCCTCTTCTCCCGTCCCTGTTCCTCGGGCGCACGCTGCGAAGAACTTCGTCGAGCATCTCTCCATTGAAATCCTAACCGCCCGCGGTGCTGCTTGTTTTTTCTGCCCCTCCGCCAACCCCCGCTCAAACCCCTCCATTTCCTCCATCTTCTGCAAATTCTGCTCTCGACGTGCAACCTGGCATTTCAGCTACTAACCATGCTTCCTAATACCAGCACTATCGAATTGAAGGATGACACCCTCATCGTGGTGCTCGGTGCGTCCGGTGATCTGGCCAAGAAGAAGACTGTTCGTACCCCCCTTCGGCTCTTGCTAATCCGAGAAACCTCACGCAGCTAACTCGCTCTCCAGTTTCCCGCACTCTTCGGTCTTGTATGTTGCAACTGCGATTCTGACTTGCTAGCTGCGTCGCCCCGGCTAACCCTGAACTCTCTAGTTCCGCAACAAATTCCTCCCTAAGGACATTAAGATCGTCGGATATGCGCGGACAAAGATGGACCACGAAGAATACCTGAAGCGCGTGCGCTCGTATATCAAGGTCCCTACAAAGGAGATTGAGGAGCAATTAGACCAGTTCTGCCAGCTGTGCACCTACGTCTCCGGCCAGTACGACCAGGACGACTCCTTCATCAACCTCAACAAGCACCTCGAGGAGGTCGAGAAGGCCCGCCAATCCAAGGAGCAGAACCGCGTGTTCTACATGGCCCTGCCTCCCAGTGTTTTCATTACCGTCTCGGAGCAATTGAAGCGCAACTGCTACCCAAAGAACGGCCTTGCCCGCATTATTGTGAGTTGTGCCAAGCAAAGCGCTCACTGCCGAGGTCCCGCCGCTAATGCTTTGCTTTACGCAAATAGGTTGAGAAGCCCTTCGGCAAGGACCTGGAGAGCTCGCGCGATCTCCAGAAGGCTCTCGACCCGAACTGGAAGGAGGAGGAGATCTTCCGTATTGACCACTACCTCGGTAAGGAGATGGTTAAGAACATCCTCATCCTGCGATTCGGCAACGAGTTTTTCAACGCTACCTGGAACCGTCACCACATCGATAACGTTCAGGTTTGAACTTTTCCCGACGACTATTGGAGAACAATTGGACCCTAACGAATGCCGCAGATCACATTTAAGGAGCCTTTCGGCACTGAGGGCCGTGGTGGTTACTTCGATGAGTTCGGTATCATCCGAGATGTCATGCAGAACCGTGCGTATACCAAAAACCCATACCATGACTACCTTAGGGTACAATTGCGATCGACCATACTAACCTTCCGACAGACCTTCTGCAGGTCCTGACCCTGCTCGCCATGGAGCGCCCCATCTCTTTCTCCTCCGAGGATATCCGCGACGAAAAGGTCCGTGTTCTGCGTGCGATGGATGCGGTCGAGCCTAAGAATGTCATCATTGGTCAATATGGCCGTTCTCTGGACGGCAGCAAGCCCGGTTACCTCGAGGACGACACCGTACCCAAGGAGTCGCGCTGCCCCACCTTCTGCGCCATGGCCGCATACATTAAGAACGAGCGCTGGGATGGTGTTCCCTTCATCCTGAAGGCCGGCAAGGGTAAGTCGCACAATTTCTTGGTAGTACAATCACGATACTAATCCTTCTCCAGCTCTCAACGAGCAAAAGACCGAGGTCCGCATCCAGTTCAAGGATGTCACCTCCGGCATCTTCAAGGACATTCCCCGTAACGAGCTCGTCATCCGTGTTCAGCCCAACGAGTCCGTCTACATCAAGATGAACTCCAAGCTGCCCGGTCTGTCCATGCAGACGGTGGTGACCGAGCTGGACTTGACCTACCGCCGCCGCTTCTCCGACCTCAAGATCCCCGAGGCCTACGAGTCTCTGATCTTGGATGCATTCAAGGGCGACCACTCCAACTTTGTCCGTGACGACGAGCTCGACGCCAGCTGGCGCATCTTCACTCCTCTCCTGCACTACCTGGACGACAACAAGGAGATCATCCCCATGGAGTACCCTTACGGTGAGTACCTGCCGTGCATACAACCATCTTTTCTCCTGGGATTCCAGCAACTAACTCATTCAACCAGGCTCCCGCGGCCCCGCCGTTCTCGACGACTTCACCGCCTCATTCGGCTACAAGTTCAGCGACGCCGCAGGCTACCAGTGGCCTGTGACCAACACGGCCCCCAACCGGCTGTAGGCACATTCCTAATGGACGCTTGTTAACGACGATATGGGATGCGGGATATGAAGGCGAATAAAATCCATTTTTTTCTATTTTCAATTTAAAGTTCCTCGACTAGAGGCTGAGCCAATGAAAGAACAAGAAACTTTGATGTTCATGTTCACATTCTGAATCTGATGCTCTTTTCGGTCATGGTTATCATGGCGTTTTACTTCCGAGTTTATCTTACTTGACTGCACACTCCACTTTCTTCATGATCGTATTTTGAAGCTGTAATATGCTACTATAGCTTGTATTTCGTGCAGGTATTATCTACTTTGGTATGAGCGATCGATTGGCTGGTGGATTGTTAACAGCTCATATCCTATCTTAGGATATTGAGGAATAAAATGAACGTATCAAATAGAGCCTTCATAGGGGTGTTATTGCACCGAAAAAAAACTTATTCCCTAATTCAATGTGATCACAACTGTTGGTTTGTTGGTGTTTCTTGTATTCGTCCAATAATTTATTTGAATGCAAAAATAAAAGTCGGTGCAGGGCTGTCCAAGCATCAAGGAACGTCTAATGGAATATATATTCTCAACGGTCCTCGACCAAGCGGTTGAGATGGGTTACGACGAAGCACTGAATATAGAATGAGGGCCTGCTAGACAAATCGACCTTAATGGAATTGACAGAACTTGATTTGACTGTATCAAACTGTCTACATGCGATTCTGGGGGTATTTATCCCTGAACGGGCGCCAAGCCCCTGATAGTAGTAAACCCCTCATAATCGGTCTCGATCGGTGTTCTTCCATGAAGATCCCCTGAATGTAGAATATAATGTCGGCAAGAGCGCTTGAAGCGCATATTAAGCTCAGTGCCTCGGGTTTCCCTGGACAGTCATGCCGACAGAGGTTGGGAATGAGGCATCAATTCGGTGCCTTATCCTGGAACCTCAACACAAGCGTGACACCACATATCTCAAATTGCCTCTGTTTTTCATTCATAGTATGTGATATCAATTGTTACCTTCCAATCTGATCTCTCATAACTTCTCCGAAGGATTGATGTTGATCTGTCGCGAATATACAAACATGTTTCTATAAATGGCTCAGCTTACTCATCCGCTGCGCCAATCAGTCGCATTGAGGCAAACAAAAGGACCAGAGCGAGATGACACGGCACCTTTACGACGGATCCATCGTTCCTAAAAAAGCAAGTGTGAGCCCAGACCTTTCCAGCCCACTTGCGACACAGGTCACGTTTCTGCGATGGGGCCGACGGCTGGCACCATCGATCGGCAGTTGCGAAACCCCTGGCGGGTCTGACGATAAGCCGGGGGCCCGCATGAACGCCGGGGCCAAGCCCTTTTTTCTCCTCAAAGCCACCGCAGTCTCAGCCAGCCTCTACTCCCATCTTCACTCCTCGACACCCGACCGACGCTCTCACCGTCCAGAGATTTACACCCGAATACGTTTCCCACGACCTCCCGCCTCCCATACACGACTCCCAGCCTCTCCAGTTGGATCGGAGAAAAAAAGCGAGCAGGGCACGTAGACACCCATTTGGCACCATTGACAACTGTCATTCGAACAAGAGCGCGACTTCTCTTCTCCTCGGGTGCGATTGACAGCCACAGACCTTACCCACCAAACCAGCCGATCGACTCCCCGCAGCGCGTTGCTGACCTCTACCCGTGGCCTCCGGGTCAACACGTCCATTGGCCCCAACAGATAGACCTAGCGGCGGAGGAATCGAGCGCATGCCATTGCGTGTATAGGGAGAATGGTGCAAACTGCACGGTGGGCGGGGACGCCCTCGATTAAGGGGAAGTCCGAGTCGACGCGCATGGCGCTGTTGACGTTCAGTTTGGTCGGATTGCAGTCCGTGTTCCTCCCTGGATAGTGCAGAGGTCCCTAGATATGGGTTGGCTGACATTTGCGGTTATAGATTCACTTGGGGCACAGAGATGACTTGTAAGTCTGACATATATCAGTGCAGTTGGCATTGGATTAGATGAATGCTAACGTTCGCGCTTGTGGCTAGATTGTACGCCGTATCTTCTTCAACTTGGCCTGACGAAATCGAAGACTTCGCTGGTTTGGATCGCGGGCCCTTTGTCTGGTCTGATTATCCAGCCACTTATTGGCGTGATTGCGGATCGGTCACGGTCAAAATGGGGGAGACGGAGACCCTTTATGATCTTTGGGTCGTTCGTGGTGGCTTTTTGCTTGATCATCCTGGGATGGACTGCTGAAATTGTTGGCATGTTCGTGAAAGAACCAGAGAAGGTACGTACACGGAAGTGTTAAGATCAATTCGCGAATGGGTTCACTGACGGGGTTTGGCCAGGCCAAAAACGTTACTATCGCGTTGGCGGTCTCGAGTATCTACGCGGTCGACTTTTCGATCAACGTTGGTGAGTGCCGCTGGTCTCCTGTATGTCTGGGCTCTGCTAATTCCTTCCAGTACAAGCATGCTGCCGCAGTCTCATCGTGGATACATTGCCGATTCCTTTACAACAAGCGGGATCTGCCTGGGGTATGTCACTAAGTCTTTTCTTCGTCTCGAGTGCGGATTGCTGAAAATTTCACAGCTGGTCGGATGTCTGCCATTGGTCAGTTGATTGCCTATGTAGTTGGCGCGGTCGACACAGTGAGCATTTTTGGAAGCTTGCTGGGCGACACCCAGTTTAAGCAAATGACGGTGATTGCGGCCATGTCATTGATCTTTGCCGTCGCGGTTACTTCATATTCTGTGAAGGAGCGAGTTCTGATCTCCGCAAGGTGGGTTATCCTCGTCCAAAACAAAATGAACCGAATACTGACAACTTCGACAGAGATTCCGATGGGAAAGCGGGCGCCATCCAGGTGATCCAGCAGCTGTTCAAATCGACGATGGAACTCCCGCCGCGCATCCAGGCAATTTGCTGGGCCCAGTTTTGGGCGTGGATTGGATGGTTCCCGTTTCTTTTCTACAGCACCACCTGGGTCGGCGAGACCTACTTTCGATATGAGGTGCCGAAAGATGAACTGTCTAAGACGACCGATATGCTGGGCGAAGTCGGCCGAGTTGGTAGTTTGTCACTGACTGTCTTCTCATCGATTACCTTCTTGAGCTCAGTTCTGCTTCCGTTCTGCGTGCAACCACCTGACACGAAACGATCGCGCTTCACACCTCGCCCACCTCCCGGCGTGGCGGCCGTACTGAAGGCTATCACTGCGATTCGACCGGACCTGCAAACGGCCTGGCTGATCTCTCAGATCATGTTTGCCGCGACCATGATCTTCGCTCCCCTCGCACATTCGCGCGGGTTCGCGACTTTCCTCGTTGCCGTGTGTGGTATTCCCTGGGCCATCAGCGGCTGGGCTCCATTCGCATTTATGGGAGTGGAGATCAACAAGCTGACGATGAACGGCAACAATGCTGCGGCCATGGCAGCTCAAACCGCCCGCGCTGGTGGTGTGACTATGATTACCTCCGCCAGTATGCGTGCTAGTGCACCAGACACTGAACTCGAAGTCCTGCGATTGAACCATAACGACTCCGACAGCGATGCAGATGAGGAGGATCCATCTTCCAACATCCCATCGACTGGCGAGCTGGCTGGGATTTATCTGGGTGTACTCAACGTATACACCACACTCCCGCAATTCGTTGGTACCTTCATCAGCTGGATCGTCTTCACACTTTTGGAGCCGGGCACCAAACCCAACAAGGACAGTGATGCGACAGACACCCAGTGGATGAATCTGGACAAAGACAAGCCCAACGCCATTTCCATTTGCCTATTTCTCGGCGCAATCAGTGCACTCGTGGCAGCCGAGGCGACTCGGCGACTGCGATATGTCCGATGAGAATTGTCTTCACAGGATTGTACAGCGCCATTTATGAAAGCCGGCTATCAGACGATGGGGCATGACCTAAAACCAAAAACCCAACTGCGTTTTATACCCGATGCATACCTATATCATGTTTATAGAGAAAACTGTTCTGTATAGCGGGAAGACTTGAGAATTTCATGCATTTGGGGCGTGCATAAATAGTTCTTTACGATTGGATAATCTAATAATCTAATAACGACATACCCAAATTGAACTCCAGCTCCAAACGAAAGCCTAAGCTTCTCGCAAACAGCTAAGCCTTTCGCGTATTTTCTTTTTCATCCTGACACGTCGATCAACAACCCAATCGGGCAAAAAGGCGCGGGTGTGTTTTTTCTCACAGCTGCGCGGGTTCAGTAAACAATGCTTAATTACTCTAAATTGCGTGTGGCTATGGCTGAAAGACGTCGATCGTGCGTACTTCCTGCCGCATTTCGGACTAGTGTTGAGGGTCGCGGCCCGAGGGTTGGGGGCTAAGCAGTGTGCAGATGTTGTCAGGGCTGAGCTTGGCTGGCCCCCAATGCCTGAAACGGGTATGGTCGATGGCTGAGACTTTAGCGGTAAAGCTGCAGTGGGACGGGATCGGCACCGCCCCCGAATTTCAAATAGTGAGGATATCGAATCTGCAGGGCAGTCGCAGGTGGAAGTAGCCTGGGGAGGGGGAATTTAAGGCCGCTTATTTCCCTCTTTTTTATTTATTCACTTCCTTCACGAATTTTTTGTTGTCAGCGCTATCTTATACACCATGGCTTTCTTGTTTCGGAGAGAAAGAAACCGGCAGCGGTGGCTGTCCGGTACCAGACCATCTGACAGTGTGTACGTTCTTTTGCACTGACTAATGGACTAGACTAACATTCAGACTAGCAAATGAGCCCTTTGTGGGGTATCTCTCATTTTACCATTTCAATATGATTGTATCCGGCGATTGTACAGCGATAGTATTGGTCATGATCTTCGGCTTGATGGCACAACATGCGATGCGAATGGGCAATCCGAATCAACAGCTCAAGTAAGTCTATCCATGAAAAAACAACCTATTTGCCTTCGAAGCTAACACAAATTTTCAATAGGATCATGCGGATTTGCCACCTGATTCCCTCCTTCCAAGCTTTCTCCTACGCCGCCATCTGCTTTCCAAACTCCTGGGTCTACCTACAAGGATTTACCGAGGCGTTTCAAGGAATCGCCATCTACGCCTTCCTCATGTGCTTTCAACTTTCTCGCTCCGAACGATAGATCCAGAGTCGAGTTCTTTTCTTCAATAGAGACCAAACGACAATGGCGGCCTAAGAAAAAAAGAAATGGTCTTGACTTCTTGAACGTCAGTTAGATCTATCTCTTGCCTTCAGGATTGAGTACGAGACAAGAGGATGCTAACTCTGCAAATCCAGTTGACCTGGTGGTCTGTTCTGCAATACCCGGTCGTCGCCATTGTCACTGCCTTTGCTCAGCTCGCAACACAGGCGGCGAAGGTCTACTGTGTTGAAAGCAATCCGCCCAAGTTTGCTCATATCTGGGTATATCTCACCATAGCCACTCAGTGAGAGAAAGAAGAAACTAACAATTGTCTCAATAGCTCCAAGTACTGATAGCTCTCTCGACCTCGGTGGCCGTCAACGCCATCCTCCAATTCTACATGCACATGAAGGGCTACATGAAAGAACACATCCCGCTCCTGAAACTGACAGCCTTTATTTGGGAAAGGTCAGCCAAGCACTCCAACTCATTGACCATAAAAAATTAACAAACTATAGATCCTCTTCCTAATCCTCGCCGGCGTCCAAGTCCTCAAAGAAACCAAAATACTCTCCTACGCCGACGTTCACATGGGTATCCCAACAATGGTCATCTGCGTGGAAATGGTTCCCCCATGCTTCCCCGTCGTCTACGCCTGCAGTACCAAGCCCTACACAATCTCTCACATGCCACGCCTCATCAAGCCAGGATCCTACCACCCCCTCGGCGAGGATGGGGATCAACAGACGATGCTGGGTGGTGAACTGAAGCGGTATCAGGGAAGTTGAATGGGATTGCATGCATGGGCTCTTTATCTCAATCCATTGGATTTAATCCGTGATGTGGTATCTACTTATAAGATGCTGCATAGCTCAAGAGCGGTATATAAGGAGCAGGTTACTCAGGAGTATCAGCGACAGGAAGCAGAGCAGAGGATGGAGCAGGAGATGATGCGGTATGATGGTGGGAAGGGGGCATAGATGGGGTTCTCTGGGCGGGAGATTCATTTATTGTCGGTGTTCTATTTTGTTTAGCATGAGCCGGAATTTTTTACTGTCTTCAATGCCATCGGATGAAAGCAATATTTAAGGTTCTCATCCCGTTCTGGTGCTTCCGCGTTTCTATTTTACCCCGCATTTTCATCTAACCTATAATTTCCACCCAAATCGATATGTCCAGTCTACTCGGCTTTCATGATGGCTTCTGAAAACGTGCGGAAATTCATGCGGCCTCTACTGGTATCCAGTAATGACGTGCCAGCACCTCGAACTCTCCAAACGCGATGCCGGCCGTCCCAGTCAGCTTCGACGCAGCCTGATTGGCCAATGCCTCTTATCCTCAATTAAGCGCGCGACGAACGCCGGGGATTAATCTATTTTGTATTTCCCAATGAGTGGCCATTCAAATGAGCCTCATACAGGCACGGATCGATCGAATCATAGATCGGGAGACGATCGATTATGTAAATCGGGCCGATCTCCATACACTGACGTCAAGCCAGGAACTGGTATTATGAAAACGCAGCGGCCAAGAGCCAAACCCTTGGCAGTGGACCATTTTTCTATGAACATCGTGGTGCCCCTACGACATAGAAGTGCCGAGTAACTTGGCATTGGTACCTAGAGCAATTACGTCCCTGCGAACACCGGGCGCTGTATCGCAATCTCCAAGTTACGTCAAGGACTCTTCCGCACAACACAATCACTGGACTTTTTGTCATATCATCAAAGCATTAGGGAGAGCCCAGCAGAAACACACACAGTATGGATCAAATCTCCAAACCCACCCCCTCGGCGCACGTCATCCGCCTTATGGTCCTGGAGACCGACCTGCCTCACCCAGACACCTACTCAGCGCGAGGCTCCTTCGGCCGCATTGTCCACGAGCATTTCACCAAAGCCGGACTTGCGCACCACCCACCCCTCGGCGTGGAAACAGACCAAGTCTTTGTCGTAACTGAACGCGGCGGCCGGCTGCCCACAGTGCAAGATTTCGACTGCTTCGACGGACTGCTCATCACCGGCAGCATCTACGACGCCCACGGAAACAACGACTGGATCCTGCAACTGTTAGACCTCCTTCGAACGCTCTGGATCGAACGACCCGATTTCCACTTCCTGGGCGTCTGCTTCGGCCACCAGCTCCTCGCCCGTCTGCTCGGCGGTACTGTCGGACCCGCGCCCTCCCGAGATTGGGAACTCGGTCACTCCCGCATTGACCTCACGCCTGTTGGACAGCGGCTGTTCCGGACGTGCGAGGCATTTGTATACCTGCACCAGATGCATCAAGACCAGGTTGTTGAGATGCCGAGCGCTGCGACTGCGGGGTCGTTGCTTTCTCCAGATACGGAGGTTGCGTGCTGGGGGCGGAGTGAGCATACGCCTGTTCAGGGATTGTATATTGCGAACCGGCTATTCACATCGCAGGCGCATTTGGCGTTTGATGAGGATATGGTGAAGCGGCAGATTCAAATTCGGGTTGATGGGGGTGGGATTAAGGATCTTGAGCATGCGGATCGGGCGGCGGAGACGGCGCATCTTGAGCATGATGGGGTTGAGGTTGCGAAGGCTATTATGCGGTTGTTTGTGTATGATGATGATGGGATGGGATACCCTAGGGTATGAGAGGAGATAGATCAGTCTGACTGTCTTGGATTGATGAAGGATGGGTAATGACCTAGCGCATTGTCAGTATCGTATACATAGAAGCCAAGCATATATGCAAAGAGATGCACTTCTCCGCCGTCACTATGTATATATACCTCCTCAATATACCTGCTTCACACCGCCTCAAGGTGCTACCCAAGTACCATATCCCGATTCGGCAAGGTCGAAAGATCAGCGCACGAAAGGAGCAGGTGGAGCGATGACGAGTGGATGATATCGCTGGCTCCACTTCTTCCTGAAGACCCTCGAGCTCCCTCCCCTTCGAATTTCTCCCTATCTCTCCTCTAGCACTCTCAGTAATTATTCAAAATCAATTTCAAAATGGCACCCAAAGTTCTCGTCGTTCTTACTTCCCACGACACTATCCCCTCCACCGGTAAACCAACCGGCTGGTTCTTGGTGAGTTCTGCAGTCCATAACCCCACAATCAGCATGCAGAGCTATCCCTGCCACTTGGCAAGGGTCTTTTCACGCATCAATTACAACAATTGCATGCTGCAATATTAGTTGTACACAAGAAGACCAGATCAACTAATATAAATTATTCCAGCCTGAATTCGCCCACCCCCACCACGTCCTCAATGGCAAGGTCGACCTCACCATTGCCTCGCCAAAGGGCGGCGAAGCCCCCTCGACCCGTCGTCAGTGGAAATGTTTAAGTCAGACGAGGTCTCCCAAACATTCCTAGCCCAGCAGTCGAAGCTCTGGAAGGAAACCCACAAGCTGGCCGACATTGTTCCGCGCGCCGGCGAATTCGACGCCATCTTCTACGTCGGTGGTCATGGCCGTAAGCATGCCCCGCATTACCTTAGTGTACAAAGAAACCACAGGCAATGGCTAACATTCGAAATAAAACAGCAATGTTCGACCTCACAAACGACCAAACCAGCATCGGCCTCATCGAAACCTTCGCCAAGGCCAAGAAGCCCATTTCCGCCGTCTGCCACGCTCCCTGCGTCTTCCTGAACACCAAGGCGCCTTCTGGTGAGGCTCTCATCTCCGGTAAGACGGTGACTGGTTTTTCGAACGACGAAGAGGACCAGGTGCAGCTGTCTGCCGCTATGCCGTTTATGCTGGAGACGGAGCTTGATAAGATCTCCGGCGGCAAGTATGTCAAGGCCGCTGAGCCTTGGGGAGAGAAGGTTTGTGTCGAGACCACAGCCGGCATTGGAGGACCGCTTATTACGGGTCAAAACCCTGCTTCTGCGGCTGGGGTTGGTGAGGCATTGCTCAAGGCTTTGGGGCTTTAAGTACTATCGCACATAGTGCTGTACCTCAAGTTCGTATAGGATCAGCGGCCTAAGCAAATGATCTATGATGAATAACAATCAAATTGAAATGAATGATATTGATTGACGGACTACTTGCTACTCACGGTAGTACCGAACCATCCATCGGATTAATCAAAGCGATTAACATTGTAGCAAGCTGAAGTAAAGCTGAACCGAACCGGCTGGGCATTCAGTAGCAAAAGGGGAATAGAGCAAGACAAAGCAGAAAGCATGAGCACGAGAAGCATAGGCCGAGGTGAAAGAACCACAAGATCAAAGAAATAGATCGCAAGAAAATATCGGATATCGGTACGGCCACGGGCCGAAAATTCAGAAATAGTCGGAAAATTTTGGAAGAAAGAAGATCGCAGCCTTGAACGTTCAAGATTTCCGTTCAATCGTATCTCTGCCTTTGGTCCAAGCCCGGCGGCAGCGATTGGCTCGCAAGAATCCAGCAAGGAGACAGACTGGCTCGAGAAGCTAAATGAGAAGAAGTAGAGGAATTTCGGGCGGAATGGATGCGAGAATGGCGAGAGGTGGGTACATAGACGGTACTTGAACCTCGACGCGACGCAAAAAGGAAAGCGGAATTTGGTGAATAGCGAAGAACGACATATGGAAGGGAATTATTCTCGGAATTAAATATTTCGGTTTAGCGAGGGGGCTCGGTGCTGCCAGTCAATTCGGCGACACGAGCTCTGATGCGAGCGACACGTGATTCAATGGCTGGTGAGCTGTTAACATCTTGACTTCTATTCTGCTATACTTGAGTATATTGATGGTCGGTGATGAACTTACACTCTTCAGCACTGGTGTCTCCCTCGTCAGATCGGTCAGACTGGCTGACGCGAGCCTCGGGCTCCTCGGTAGTAGTGGCAGCAGCAGCAGCCTGGCGCTCAGCAGCATTCTTACGAATCTGCGCCCACCGGTTCTCCTCTACAGCAACGGGCTCAGCCTGAGAAGTGACCTGGTCCTTCTCATCGTGACCATTGGTCGGAGTCTCGGGGAGCTTGGTCTCAGCGTAAGTGGCCTCCACCGGGGAGTCAGCCGTGACGAAGGCAGGCTGGTCCAGAAGAGGGCCCTGGTCGAATTTGGAGAACTCTTGATCGGCAGCGTTGCGCTCATTGGTGTCAACACGAGACATAGCGTCACACTCAACGGCGTGACGGGTCTGGGGAGGACCGCCACTGCCAGCAGGGGAAAAAGCCACACGAGCCTGCTCAGGAAACTCAGGAGCTTGCTGAGGAGTCGATGGCTTCTCAGCCTTCGAGCCTGGGGACTCCACGGGAACAGTTACGGAAGTAACAGGAGTTGCAGGCTTCTCAGGAACAGGCTTCTTCTTCACAGGCGCAGGCTTGGGAGAAGAGGTAGTCGAGTCCTGGACGGCCGCGGCCTTGGCTTCAAGGGCAGCGCGGGCAGCAGCCACAGAAGTGATCTCCTTAGCGCCAGTGCTCTTCATCGGGGGTTGTTCGCCCTTCTTCTTGCCGGTGCCGAACATGCCCTTGAAACCGCCGGTGTTACCGGTCTTCTTCTTGAGCTTCTTGCTCGACTCGTCGAAAGACTGCTTCGGCTGGGTCTCAACGGGATCCTCAACGACAACCGTCTTGGAGTTGGTCTTCTCAAACTGCAGTGTTGGCTCCTCAAAAGTCTTCTTGGCCGGCTCAGGAGAAGGTGGCAGGGGTGTGACCACAGCAGCGGTATCCTTGGGAGGAGGAGGGGGTCCCGACTTGGATGTTGTCGGAGGCAGAGCCGCCAAAGGCGTCGAGGGCTTCTCTGCTGCCGGCTCTTGGGTTTCTTCAGCAGGTTCCTTGTCTTCACCGTGGGCACCGGTACCAGCACGGACGTCACTGAGGTAGGCAGCCCGGTAGGCATTCTTGTCATAGTTCTTCGTCCACTTCAAGGCCGACGAGGCCTCGTTAACGATAGCCGGCTGAAGGGTCATGACCGAGTTGGTCTTGGTGGAGTAGTTTTCCCGCACAGTGCCAGTGCCAGTGCTAGGATCCTTGGCTTCGGCCTCCTGTTCACGGTTCTTCTTCTGCAGAGCCGCAGCGGCAGCCTGAATCCGCTTGTGCTGATCAGGCCCGATGCTGGTCTTGCTTTGCGGAGCCTGGTTATTGGGACGCTTATAGGAATCTTCAATGGAGTTGACCTTCTTCGCCGACGACTTACGGCGGCTCAACTTTCCACCCTTGCGACTGCCGAAGCTGAAGAAGCGCTTTTTCTCGACGATTTGCGCGCCAGCCTCAGGCTCGGGAGCGGCACCCTTGACCTGCTCCTCCAGAACCAGCCACTTGGTCTCCCGAATGACGGTCTCCAGAAGGGCACAGCGACCGAACACGGCCTTGCGGGTGGCAGGCTCATCATCAGACAAACTGGTGATCCACACCCACCAGAAGGAGTCGTCCAGATCCAACGTGTTGATGCTGGCTAGCTCGGCCGGCTCTAATGAAGATTCACTTTCCAAGTTCCGCTTATGCGACTGCGAACTCTGGCCACGGGTGGCAGCGATGGGAGGAAGAACCTTGTCCGGGGGCAGCAGCAAAGGACCCACGCGATCTTTGAGGTTATTTTCCTCAGAGAACCCAGAGGACATAAAGTCTGCCCAGGATGGAGTGGTGGGACGTCCGAGATCTCCTCCTTGGGATTGGGGCGCGGTCCTCAGGCTCGCAGCAGGTTCACTCTTGGTTCCTGTCGGGTGCTGGTTCTCCTCATCCTCCGGATCCGATTCGATGGAGCCACCGAAACCAATATCTTCAAATCGAGACCATGATGCATCGCGGAGACTAGTCGAGTGTTTTGAGGTGGACACACTGGACTCATTGGTCGAAGAAATACATCTCAACACACGCAGACACTCATCGGTCAATGCCTTGATGGGGTCTTCATAATTGGAGAACTCCTGGAGGTGCCAGTGCTCGTCCCGGTATTCAAAGTTCTTGGCGCGGCGCAGCAGAGAGAAAGGGGTCGGTGAGACAGTGTCGACAATCATAACAACTTTAGTAGTCGTCACCTGAAGGAGTGTTGGGGTCTCGGGGGATATTCGGTTGCCTCGACCAGGGACTGAAGGGAAATAGGCAGCGAGGAGATACCAGTCACACCGCGCGGCACTTCGGGAGTCAGCGAGCGTAGATAGGCGAAGAAAAGATGGCTGGTGGCATCGGCCGCACTGTACAATAAAAAGTTAGAAGACTGTCGCAGCAGGATTTCAATGCCTGGGGGGGGGAAACCTACGCAGCCCAGTTTTTATAGGAGGCCTCAAAGCCACCGCCAGTGTCGGTATGCTCAAAAGCCCACCAACCTGCATAGCGGGACAGCTTGCGACCTCCCAGACCGTTGGACTTGCCGTGCGCAGCAATAGCTGCGAGCAGATCGAAGAAGTCATTGATGATTTTGGTGCGGGCGTCGGAGTCAACACTGATTGGAATGAACGTAGAGAAGGCGTCGCGGGCCAGATCCGAATCTATATTGTTTTTTCCAGTTTAGCCCATGTCGCTCCCCTGCGGCTCCCCTGCGTTCGAAGCTTGTCCACTTATGAATCATACCTTGTTCGCCAACTTTGAACAATTCATATGCCTCCCACGTCACGACACCACCGGGCAAGCGGCTCCAGCACCATTTCAAGACACTGCAAAGGACCTGATGTTGACAACCTTGAAGTCAGCCTAGTCGTCCCATTTGACATTTTATATGCTCCGAGAGTGGCGTCTTACCATCGGCTCATTCAGCCGCAGCTCCTGCATTAGGGCATCTCCGGTGATCGGGGCGCCCTTCTCGAAGGACTGGTTGAAATAGTTGCGGACGAAGGAGCGGGCGGCGCTGGGATCGGAGCTTGGGCGGAAGGGAAGGAGGAGGAAGGGGACGTCAAGCGCTACATGGACGAATGATCAGCAATCCGGGGAAGGAAGGAGACTCTGCGTGGTCAGTGCCACCACATGGTTGGGTTGGGAATGCTCACCTCGCGCCTTCAATTCCTGCGCACAGCCGCGGACGAGGTCGGCCACCTCCTCGGGCGCCACCTCGGTGCGCTGCCAGGCGTCGGTCCATTTGGGCCTCGCAGGGGTCGGGTCGGTCGTGGTCGCGGGTTTCGCCTGCTTCTTGGCCGCGCTGGAGTCCTTGCTCCGGAAGACGCGCGAGAAGAAGGGCATCGTCGCGGAGGGAGCTCGAATTGACGATGTCCGGGGAGCAATGCCGCAATCGACGGTGTTTTTGTATTTTTTTCTTTTTTTGCTGGCTGTTGATTTTTTTGTCTGATTTATGATTGTTTCGGACGTGTCGACGCCTCTGCAACCGCGATTAGAAGATTTGCCAAATGGTCCAGGGAGGCGTGGTAATTTTAAAGGGAGGCGGGCTGGGAAAAACGATCCGGGATGGCCTGCAGCCCCGGAGCAGCGCAGGCGGAAAAGAAAGGATCCCCTGGCAAGTCTGTGCTCGGAAACAGAAACAGAGATCAAGGAACGTGTGGAGAGACAAGATGTGATCGAAGGAAAAGGGGCGCCAAAGAAAAAGAGACAGAAAACGGTCGAGACGCGATGCCTTCCAGTCAGGGGTAAATTCGCCCAATACGAATCGACGAGGGTCTCGACCGCCCCGCAGCAGATCGAAACACGAAACAGCACCTACCAGGGAATGAGGTTCATTCAAGAATATTGCAATGCCGAAGATATTCGGTCGATGGTATTCTCAGAGAGTGGTAGCTGGAGGGATTGGAGTATACCCCAAGGTAGGTAAATAGAGCAGTGTGTGCGGAGTGGATGATGCGGGCGATCATCATCTCAACGCGGGCGTTATGATCCAGGGTTTCGTAGGGCATCCCCACTGCTGTTCGGGCGGCATTGGGCTGGATAGCGGACTACTAATCAAATACTAGTACTTTAGGGTACTGGAGGGTGTAGCGACACTGGCAATTGTCTGCACAAATGTACTTACCCTAGGCAGGTAATTACTAGTAGCTGAGTAGTACGGAGGTACTAATTCTCGGCTAGCTGATGGCCGACTCGCCTACCGAGTTGGATACATCAACAGTACGACAAGAAGAGCACGACCTGTCAATTTGCATGGACCCTGCCGTTGGAGCGCAAAATCCTCCGAGCTGTCGTCCCCGAAGATCCCACAATCTGTGCATCCCCGCGATCGCCCTCCAATCGGGCATAGATTAACTCGATAAACTCTTGAACTATTGACAATATACTAATTAGCTGCCCACTTCTGCGAGCTCAGGCCAGGCCCCATAGCTGACGTCAGAGATCGCATGCCCAGCAGAGCCAATGACCGAAAGGCCCTAATAATGCCAGTTAAATGAGGCGCTGGAATGTAAATTGCTGGCTGAGACAGCCCGGGCCTCTCAGCCCGCTGCCAGAAAGTGGCTCATTGTGGGTCCCACTCTGTCGGCAAAGGGAAGACTCGGATAGATGTGATGTTCAGTAGAGGGTGGGAATGCGAGTAAGACTCCTAGGTACAAACGCATTAGTATATAGATTGGACATATGTGGCGTTATTTTAGATTGTGGTAATGCCGGAAACGGATGACGCAACAGGTACAGGGCTCCTATTTAGGCATGTATGGTACGATGTCGGAGTACGGTACACTACACACTACTCTCGCGAAAATCTCGAGACCATGTTCTTCATGGAATGAGAATCAGGAAGCTTGGCAAACAGAATAGTTATCCAGACAGCCGATCACGAAGCTGACTGGATAGATGGCCAGGTAACTGACCAGCTGGAGATAGGTGATTGGGCAATCAACCTGACGGTCATCAAGACCATAGCCCACGGGGTATTCAGCGCCGAAACTGGCACCATGTTTGATCAAGGTTCTAGTTCTGTATTATATGAGCGAAGCCATGGCGAGAGTGTGGAAACACCGACCCCCCATAACTCAATCCCCCATCCAAACCCAAACTCACGCTGGTGGGTATAGCATCAGTGTTATGAGCAGGGTAGCTGTCGGCCCATCTTGCCCATCTTCTGCCTGCGTAAGGTACCGCATGCATGCATGCCCTTCTGGTCACGTCTTGGGTGCACTTTAAGCCGAATCGTGGAGACCGGATTCTACCAGTACATAAAGCTGTATACAATTGTATGGGCCAAGTCTATGGAGTCGAGGTGAAATATTGATGGCTGGTATCGCTAACAGACTGTAGTTTGTCTGACCGAGTAAGCTACTTGACCAAATTGAAGTGCCCTAATATTAGATATATCCTTAGTCCATACGATTTTATGTGACGAAACCCGCGCTAAGAGATAAAAGGTACTAGCAGATTGTCATCACACATCAATCTAACACCGGTCGCAGCGACAGGACTGAAGACCAGTAGTTTTCTGACCACAGGGCGGATATCAGACTACAAATAAGAGCAGCATGTATTTGAATTGGTACTTAATACGAGCTTTTTTTCAAAGCCGAACTACTCGATAATATCTCCATATTGTATTCTATCGCATAGTAGGGTCGTATACATAAGTACTGTGGTGTCTGTAGATGTGACCGTAGAACTGGCCCGTGCATGCTGAGTCAGCCCCGCCTCTCTTTCCCGTCTTCTCCCCCTTCGATTCTATCTTTAGAATCAACCTTTTCTGCATCGTCAATCAGCCCCCCATCGGTTCTCCACGGTATCCTAAGTCCCTCTTGGACCCTTCCTCCAAATCCTTGTCCACCCGCGTCGCCTCTGTCTGCCCTTCGTGTGATCTCCCCCGGCCCCTTTGTTCTCCGCCATCGCCTCAGACATTGTCTTCAAGGCTCCTCCACCCGCGCGCCAAAACACCACCACCTCGCTCTATACTAGAAGTTACATCCCCGGGTGTCGGATTGCGCGACTGGACTCGAGATCGCGTCCGAGTTGCTCCCTGTGATCGAGAAGCGCGAGATAACCCGCAAGTCCACTTCGTTCGCTCGTTGCTTACACCGTTCGCCGCGCGCGCATCGTGCGCCCATAACCGCTCAACATGGGTCGCAGAAAGATTGAGATCAAAGCGATCAAAGATGACCGCAATCGCTCAGTGTAAGTGACCCGTGCGGTTTCATCTGAATACCCAGAGAATATTTGAAGAGTGCAGACTAAAAAATCTTCATGATACAGCACATTTTTAAAGCGAAAGGGTGGTCTCTTCAAGAAGGCGCATGAGCTCGCTGTTCTTTGTTCTGTCGATGTCGCGGTGATCATCTTCGGCCATAACAAGAAACTATACGAGTACTCGTCGTGTGATATGCCGGAAGCCTTGGGTCGCTACCAATACGTGAGTTTTTATATCGCCTGATCCACCACGGGCGCATCGTTCCTAACATTTTGCCATTTAGTTTGGTCCACCCCACGAACACAAAGGACCCGACGATTTTGCGGGCAAGCGTGAAGATGATGACGAAGATGATGAGGCGACCCCGGCACCAGAGGACTTGCAGGCCGTTCAACAGGGCCCCCCTGCTGTTCCACCTCATTTGCATCAGACAGGATTCCAGCATATCAACCACGCCCCTTCCGCCTCGCCTCCAATCCCCAACGGCATGACGATAACGCGACATGGTACCCCGCAATCCCAGAGTCTCTCCCGCCCGTCTTCGAGAAATCACATCCGTCGTGTCAGCTCAAACCTTGGACCACACCAGCATGGAACACCACCACCTCCGCCTCCGGCCCCGCAGAACGGGTTTGCATATATGCCCAATCCCTCGATGTATAATCCAAACGTCCATTCTGCAATGGGTCAGTCGCGTCCTGGACAGTATCAGACCTACGGTCATCCCCATCCCCCGCCCGCCCCGCAAGGAACGCCACCTCAGACAATGCACCACCCACACGGACTTCCGCCTCAACCGATGCAGCCTCATCAAGGACCTCAGCATTTCCAACATCCACATGCAGTCGGTCCCCCGCCTATGGGGATGCCACCAGGGTCGCATGCCCCAGTTCAGCAGGTGACGCAAGCGTATATGCCAGATCAAGGCAGGGGATCGATGCCACCTTCCTACGGACAAGAGAACCAGCAGGATCGCGCTGCGCCTGTTCCTGAGAACTCACAGGATAATGCACCGGGTGTATTGAAACCGGAGCAGAGCCAGTCACCGCCCCAGCCAAAATCGTTCTCCAAGTCTCGCAGCATCTTTACACCCATCGATGATCGCGGATCGGTCCTTGCACGCCACTTTGGAGGAGCTCCCATGTATGAATCGCCGCGAGCTGAACCGAAAACGGAGACATCCCAAGAAAACTCTCCCAAATTAAAGCCGCCGGCCGCTCCAGTCGAGCCCCCACGAGCGTCCTCAACGCCAGATATCAAGCCTCCATCTCGGACAAATAGCGGACCCTTGACATCGAAACGACCGGTACTGAAGGTGCAAATACCAAGCGAGAATTCCGATCAAGGCAGTGCAACGGCGGGATCATCCTCACGCGATTCGGCGGGGAACAAGACGGTGACTCCCGCGAAAGATAATCCACCTGCAGGAGGCGTGGTTTTGCCGCCTCCATCACCATCAGCCGGGGCGATTCTCAGCGCTGGCGCCCAGGGGCCTCCTAATCCATTTGCTCGACCGCCACCCCCAGGAACGGCCTCGCAAAATAATTCGTACGGCAACACGGGGAACAATAACAGTGGCAATAATTCCACCAATATCGAAACGCCACTCTCCGCGTTACCAAGTCGATTTGTCTCCGATAATCTCCTCCCGTCACCATCCAGTTTCTTCCCCGAATGGGGTTTCGGTCGGACCGGACCAGACTCGAACTTGCTCCCGAGCCCACTCACCTTCCCAACGCCCGCATTGCAAAGCGGGCCCAGTTTTGCCCGGGAAGACGAACAGGACAAGAAACGCAAGACCCCGGACAGTGGGCCGTCGGATGAGGGAGCAAGCAAAAAACCCAAAACTTAAAGCGCAGCTGGAATGCTCGACCGTCTATATCCTTTGATACGT
Organism: Penicillium argentinense; assembly: GCF_028826775.1. NCBI lineage: Eukaryota > Fungi > Ascomycota > Eurotiomycetes > Eurotiales > Aspergillaceae > Penicillium > Penicillium argentinense. Next base: position 2,750,694 of record NW_026622661.1, on the reverse strand, counting down.
TCAAGTCTTGTATATTCAGAACGCATCACCCTACTTGATGATATCCTGGCTGATATCTACACGCCTACAGCCTCCCACCACGCCTCTCACAACCGTTTGGTTCCGCTTTCGATTTGGTTGGGTTCAGGGTCTTCTTGCACTTTATACCCCAGTTCTATACCATCCTCTCATTCCCTTCCTTTCTATCGTGCTTATTTGATGATCTTCTATGTTGTATGTTTTTCCTTGAGGATACTTTTCTTTTCCAACTTCTTTTCTTTTCTCCATTTCGCTTTTTTTCTGATATTGGCTCGTTCAAAATTGTTTCTGTGTCCGATACTTGAATCTGGCGTTAATTTTGCACGTTTGGACGGTGTACATACAGGCTTATTATGGACAGCAATGTCAAGTTCTGCCACAATTCCAATGTCATATCTACCTAAGAATAACATTCATATCAACTCGGCGCTATCAAAGAAGTGTTGTTGACAGCAACATTGTCAGATAAGTCGACGTCGCACTGCGCCATACAACACTAGCGGAACTTTTGACGCAAGGCTGAGACACAAGCACAAAAGCAAATGTCGCACCAAGCCGACAAATTCACTTCGGCCCCGCAGACCAATAACGCACAGCTAGCAAGAGCCCCCTGGACGACTCCAGAAGCACAGCCTCGGCGATTGGAGCATTGAACCGGGAGACCAAATCCCGAGCCGGCGTGGTATAAATCGTCCTAGTGCGGAAAGCTGCCCTCCCCCTCACTTCATCCTTTGATTCCACCAAGGTCCACGCCAACGAAGTTTAACTTTCAATTACTCGGACATAATGGTTCTGACTGGCAGCTGCATGTGTGGCGGTGTTCACTACACCGCTGAGGGTATGTCACAATGCCTCTATTTTTCTTTCGTTGTTCGAAGCGGGGCTAATCATCGGATGTAGTGGATGAGTACCTGAGTGCTCTCTGCCACTGCACGGATTGCCAGAAGGTATGCCGCGTCCTTCCTCTACTGTTATGGAAAAGGAAAAGAAAAAGAAAAAGAAAAAGAAAATACTAACACACGACAGTGGACCGGAGGCGCCTTCACGTCCAACGCCATCGTTCCCCGCACCAGCTTCAAGGTCACCAAGGGTACGTCCCGCAAACCCAATTGAATCACACTCTGCATCACATTCACACTGGATAGGTAACTGCACCTCCTACGATGCGACCGGCGCCAGTGGCAAGATCAACAAGCACTTTTTCTGCCCGACCTGCGGATCCAGCATCTACACCGAGCTAGAAATCATGCCCAAGGAGACCTGCGTCAAGGCCGGTACTCTGGACAACAAGGACGCGCACCTGAAGGGCAAGATTGACGTCGAGCTCTACGTCAAGGATCGTCCCTCGTACCTGCCTGCTATCCCCGGTGCGAAGCAGGAGCAGATGCTCGGTTAATTATGTTAGTATTAGTGATTTCTTCATATTCAGCGTTTGGTACGGGGGGATCAGAGGCCGAATCACTGCCGGGCATGGGTTGTGGGTGAAGGCACGGAAGATAACTGATGATAAATAAATTCAATTACTCGATCAAAATAAACAATTTCGTTTCTGGAGAATTTTTGCCGATTAGGAATTGTGATGTGCGGATAACAATAGGGTGTTGAAGGCCCTGCATTCGGCGATGGTCCCCACATCGACTCGGCTTTCGATGGTTCCGATGCTAGCCGTGAATCTCACGAACTTCATATCCACTAGGCCAAGCTCGATTCAATCGTGAATCAAGGGGCTCGAGATCGGAATCTACTTAAGCCTCAAAGACCTGTGCAGCCAGAGGCGGCCTTACATGAAGGGACTGCCAGCATCCCACTTAAACTTTTGCACGTATCAGATTTTTCTCTCTTCCCAACAACCATCCCTCAGATCACTAGTGAGCAGTGAATATCAACAATGACGACACAGAACAAGAGCCCGGTGCTCTCACAACGGGCAAAGACTGTCTCAGAGGCCACTTCCAGCAGCTTGATGTGGGACATCATGAACAACCCATGGCACCCAAGCATCAACCCAGACGGCTACGTTAACGTCGGCGTAGCAGAGAACGCCCTGATGCACGAAGAACTCCTGCAATTCCTCAACAAGGAACTCGAGATGTCGGCCAAATATCTCACATACAACGACGGCGGTGGCGGCTCCGTCAAGCTCCGACAGGCCATGTGCAAATTCCTCAACCATCACCTTCACCCACTTACCCCCCTTGAACCGGATCACATCGTTGTCACGAACGGCGTTTCTACCGCCATCGAGCACGTCTCCTGGGCATTCGCTGATCCGGGCGAGGGCATTTTGCTCGGCCGTCCTTACTACGGCATGTTCATGCAGGATATCTCCCTCCGACCTGGTGCCAAGGTCGTCCCAGTAAGTTTTGATGACGTCGATCCATTCAGCCTCGCGGCGGTGGATAAATACGAAAAAGCGATCCTGGACTTCCAACAAAGTACCGGCAAACGAGTCCGGGGCCTGATGCTCTGCCACCCGCACAACCCACTCGGCCGCTGCTACCCCCGCGAAACAATCATCAAATTGATGCAGCTGTGCCAGAAGTACCAAGTGAACCTGATAAGCGACGAGATCTACGCCTTATCCGTGTGGGAGAATACAGTAGATCAGGATCCGCCGCCAGTCAAATTCGAGTCTGCATTGTCGATTGATCTGCGTGGGATCATCGATCCCGGCCTAGTCCACGTCCTCTGGGGCATGAGCAAGGACTTTGGCGCGAACGGAATCCGCATCGGAGCGATCATTTCCCAATTCAATGAGTCCTTTCATCTGGCGATGAAGGGGATCTCACTGTATTCCTATACATCCGGGATCTCGGATCATCTGATATCGCTTCTTCTGGAGGACTTTGCCTACACAGACTCGTATATCAAGGAGAATCAGAGACGGCTGGCGGAATCATATGCGTACAGCGTTGGGGTGTTGAAGAGTCAGGGAATTCAGTATGCACCGGGTTGCAATGCTGCGTTTTTCCTGTGGGTTGATCTGGGGAAGAAGTATCGCGAGTTGCATCCTGGTGTTTCCGAGATGACGGAGGTTGGAGAGAAGGTCATGCAGAATTTGTTGCAGAGAAAGGTTTTCTTGGCGACAGGTGCTCTGTTCGGGGGTGAGAAGGATGGGTGGTTTAGGATTGTTTTCTCTCAACCTAGAGATTATCTTGCGGAGGCTTTGGGGAGAATTTTTGCGGCTGTGAATGATGAATAGCGTTTATGTGTTGTCAATAACATGAATTGGACGTCGGATTTATTATAGGATGAATGCAAAAGAATAGGTACATTAAGTTTTAAATCCGTGGTATCGTGTATCGCTCTCAACAGGGGGTTCGCTTCACGTGGCTTTTACAGTATATAATTGTATCCAGATAGCTAGCTAGCACAGTACTCAACTTAAGAGGTGACCGCTAGGCTTCGGACCCGCCTCATGACTCAACTCCGTCGCCGCTTCAGAACCTCCCAACTCCGCAGAAGGAGCCCCCAACTCGGCAGGCCGCGAGTAATACGCCATCTGTTGTTGCGGCTGCGCAGTATCTGGGTACACAGAAACACTCTGAGCAGATTGTGCCTGCGCAAGAGCTCTTACCCGACCTCTGCGCTCCCAAAAAGCCCATGCCAACGAAGCAATCGCAATGACACCAAGCGGCACGCCAACGCCGGCTCCGATGGCTGTTTCCCGAGATGATGATGATGAGCTGGAGCTAGACCCAGAGCTGGAGTCAGGACAAGAGGAGTTTGTGGAGTTTGATGTGGAGCTGACTGCGAGAGCGGCGCGGCCTGGGATGACGGTTCCGACAGGTACGGAGACCGAGCTCATGGGGCAGCTGACAGTGCCGTTGTCGTAGGTAGCCGTGCCGCAGCAGTGGACTGTCTTATTTCCGGCGAAGTTTGCGGCAACGATTGGGAATCCGGAGTTCTTGTTGTAGTCGTCTATCGGCGGTGTGAGTTTGGATCTCGAGATAGTGTGAAAGAGCTCGTGTGGAACAACTTACAGCAGTATTTATAGGAGCCGCACGAGCTCCAGCTTAGGTCGGTACAGCTTGCTCGCGACAATGCGAATCCCGACGATTGCTGGAGATAGCATAGCCCATTGGACATGCAGATGTCGCCCTTGTTGCAACAAAAGGTAACATCATCATCCGTACAAGGGACATCTGCGGTCGCTTGTGACGAGTCGGGGTTATAGCATTTGCGACTATCACTGGCAGCCAGACAGGACGTCGCGCAGAAGAAGATCGCCAAAACGCCCAGCAAAGACCACGGCCTCCGCGTCGAAAACATCGTGTCGAAAGGCTGAAGAAGGAAGAGCAAGGTTGTGGAGAGGGGCGGGTGACGGGGGCGAGAGGATAAGCAGGGACCTTAAGGTGATGGTGGAGTACAGTCAGAATAAAGGCTAGGTCTTACGCCCCAGTGTTGAAAAGGCAACTGATAAACATCAGTGGCCACGTTCTTCAAATTGACCTGGGGGCCGAAAATTTGGTGGGCTGGCGAGGGTGATCATCAAATGAATTTGGACAGGCATTGCTGCAGAAGAACACCAATCATGTCGCTAGTAACTAGTGTGTTCTTGACGGGGAAATTGATGGAAACCGCGCGGGTGATATATCCGTATCGTTATCATTCAGCAAGTGCGAGTGTCTCGACGGCGATAGTGATCATCTTGAAGTATCTGCAATGAGTCTTAACATGCGAACCAGGCGATCAGGCATGCCTTCGATCGGATCGATCGCCATTCTCAATGTTGGATGAAACTCCAGGGTGGTGCACAACAGGCCACTGAGATGTCCAGCATGTGGAGCACTCTGTCCCAAATACGAGTGGAATTCCGAGGACACGACGGCATGGGGTTCCACAAGGGCTCAACGGCCTGGTCAAGGGTCGTCAGGGGAAGATATACTCAAAGGCCAATTCCCATGACCGTTCCCGCAAGCCAAACCTCCCTTGCCAGGAACAAGAGATATGCGGAATTACTTGTACCAGCCATGGTTTTCCTTTTGCAAGTTCAAGTTCCAACGCAGAAAGGAGCAGCTATCTCGATTCTGGTTTAGTCTGGTCAGGCTATGGCTTGGCGTAAGCACACTTGTTCTGTTTTTTCGATGCAGATCATTGCCAAGATGGCTGGAAGGGTTTGGGCTCGACGATATGCTGGCGTCCTTATCAGATTGTTCGGGCTTGATTGCTGAAAAGCGAAGCGACTAGGCCCACGGCATGAGAGAGATATGCGTGGAAAGAACCGTCCCAGAGGTGCCTGGGAAGGTGAGAGGGGCAAGATCTTTGCTATCTAGAGATGGGCGGTGATATATCACGTGACCCTTTACTATGCTCAGCCAATGCCATTGATTATGTACATTTGTAAGCTCCACGGTCAAGACAATAAGCATATGTCCAACTTTGAAAAAAATTGTTTCTATGAGTTCAATCTTTTTGCAATCTGAATGCCACAGGCTTCAAAAGGGATATGTCAGCAGGGATACAATAGATAGTCAACTCCACACTATCACTTGGCCATAACAAGACTTTAATCGACGAGCTTCCATAAGCCACGTGTGACTGATCTAGGGGGAAAAATCCAAGTTTCAAAACAGAGACTACGTTGATGTAGGACTCCAGTACACCACCCTGACTAATTATTCATACAACAAGTTATCGTCTGATGACGCTTTTACCGAATCCTTTACCGCCCTCTTCATGGATGGTAGTAATGCTGGGACAGCGAAAAGAATTCCAAGTCTAAAGACTGCCAACGAGCCTAAGTTTAGACTGAATCATGATGCTTTCTAGAACAGATGTGCGACGCATTACTGAGTTACATGTGATGCAGAAACAACAACCAATGCATGCAACACTAGTTTAGGCCCAGTGCGAAGATGCGCAGTTGGGAGTTGCGGGGTTGAAAACTTCCATTGGGCTTCCAGTCTCTTCTAGACGGGGAAAATTCCCGAAAGCATTTCGATAGAGGTGGATATTCCCATCGTGGTACGAGTTCGAGAGCGACCGGAGATATTTCCCGTTGACATGGATTTCTCCAGCCCGTATCCTCCAGTCCGTATCCCAGAGAAAGCTGAAGGGTTTAACCACAAGGTGAAACGACTCCAGCTTAAGTTTTGCAAGTCCCCATGATAATTATTGATCTTAACGAAATGAGTTGCCAGCGCTGAAACAAGCCCGTCAGCTCGGAATAAGCCTCTACCACACCTAACTTCTCATCTAGATTTGCTGGGAATGATAAGCCGCAGCGACGACAAAATTTTCAAAGATACTCTGAAAAGTCCTACTAACAGAATGATGCCAGAGTGCTTTCCATGACTGAGGTTCTCCCGACAAGACTATTGAAAAGTAAAGAGCCTTGGGTGGGGACCGAGCAAAATGGAAAAGATTTTCTCTATAAAGAGGTATTCAGGGCCGACGCATGGGGCGATTGCTCCGGGCTATTGCGCAAGGGGTAGGTCCGGACTGGCTGGTCTCAGAAACTCTCCGTGGGCACCCACGAAAGCTGAAAGATCGCGCCAGTTGGCGTAGGCAAGGCAGGTAGCGAGCGCAGAGGCGCGCCTGCCACATGGTGGGTGGGCCTGGATCTTGATCTTGATTGCCCAGCTGATCAAATCACTACACCGGCCTCGCCCCGTTTTTATTGTGGCGAGGCAGGGTTTTCAGCTGATACAGCCTCGATAAGCGAGTTCAAACAGTGGATGAATCCAGGTACATTAATATGTGTAGGGTACTGATGTTAACAGTTGAACCTCGGCAGTCGCAGATAGTCTTCAAAATCGCCGATCAAAGTTTACTTAAGTTGGTAATCGACGCGGCAGTTCGACCAGCCAACAAACTCAAATGGCCCGAGGAATTGCCCTCTCTGAAACACTCGTGGACAACCGTTGGCAAGACCGCCGGATCGAATTGCACGGTCCGACCCCACTTGCTCGCGCCACGAGGCCAATCTATCGAGCTGCCACCAAGCCTCTCACGATCCACCGGTTCGCTCCCCACTTCACATCAGTTCGACTCAAACCGCCGAGAGCCGAGACTTGGACTCTCCCCCGACGATGTGAGGGGGCCATGGCTAAATATGGATGCCCCTCCATTCTGCTACTTCTCATCCCATCTCTGCCATCATGGGATTGCAGGAGACGTTCCCTGCATATGGAGGGCGCGGGCCCGGTGATCTCCGGATCGGTCTCGGACTGGGGGCTGTCGCCACTATCTTCATGATCTTGCGTGTCTACGTGCGACTGCGTGTGAATAAATTTGGGACCACTGCGTTGATTTGGGCGCTTATTGCCTGGGTATGTGCTTGCGTGCACTCGAGCTCTAGATTGTGTTGCTGATTCAACTTATAGTTGTTGACGACCATCACTCAATGCTTCGGCATCATATCGATCCTCCATGGACTGGGAAACAGAATTGCAGTGGTTGAAGCTACTGGCCAGCTGGGCAATTACCTGCTTTTCACATGGATCACCGTCTTCTTCTTCAACATGGCCATTCCGACTGGCAAAGTTGCTGTGGCCGCTTTCCTGATTGAGATGAATTCGCAAAGCAGTGAGTTCAACCAGTTGCCTCAACAATCTTACCATACCTAAGTTTCCGTCCCAGACCCGAAAACCAGACGCAGTTTGATCGTAGTTGCTGCGCTGAATATCATCCTCAGCATTCCCCAGATCTTGCTAGCCTGGTTCCAATGCAGCCCTCCGGACGCGCTTTGGGATCCTTTGCGACAGGGCCAATGCCATCACGAAACCAGTGTCCGCTACAGCTACTTCATCGGCGCCGTTGCTGCACTTTCCGATTTCTATCTTGCCATCATCCCGGTGACGATGCTGGCCCCACTGAGGCTCGGTCGCAAGTTGAAGTGGGGATTGAGCTTCCTGATGGGACTAGGGGTGTTTGCCGGAGCGGCGGCAATCGTCAGATCCTGGGCTGCCAAATTCATTCTGAGCGATGATCCTTCATGTAAGTTTTACACCAGGTCAATTCCTCAAGACGATTACTAACGAAATAAACAGATGGTGTCGGCATTCTTTTCCGCTGGGGTGAAGTCGAAGAATGGATCATTCTCATCTCCATGTCGATCCCACCCGTCTGGCCACTCTTCCGACCCCTAACACGACACTTCATCAAGTCCAGCAACTTCTCTCGCAGCCCTGACAACTACAATGGTTACAACAAGTACGCGTCGATGAGAGGGGACCTTGCCACGTCCGGTCAAACTCCTGTCGTCACTACCACCATTTCCATTTCGTCCAATAAGGGACCTGCCGCCGATGCCGAGACTGTCCGTGCATCATCGTCTGCTTCATCTGTGACCAGATTCGATGAGGAGGAGGCGGAGACACCTCACACTATCTTGAGTGGTCCCGGCGGTCCAGAGGGATGGGTCGAAATGTCTCATTATAAGAAGCATCCTCAATGAGAGCGTGATTTAGATCTAATGTCATATGTATACCACTATCCATTTAATCAATCTTTCTATCAATCAGCCACAGCGATCCCACACTGCAGTAATCCCTTCTAATTGAAAGCAGATATCATCAGAAAGGGATATCTGCTATTATACCTTCACCTCCTCCGTAACAGCATACCGACTCCACCGCCGAATAATAGGGCCATACCGATAGAACACATATGGCACAGGAACCATGATCGCACTGATACAGCCCAGTATAGTCAATGTCCAATGAACACCCATATTCTGGTAGAACGGAATACCGACGATGGTCATTCCACCCGCAGCACAGTACCGCGAAACCGTCATGAAGCCCAACGCTGATGCGGCGTAGATATCATACGAGTCGATCACGTACATGTACGAGCTGATGAAGACGCAAATAGTCCCGAACCCAAACAATCCAGATGCGATGATGGGCGACCAAATCGAGATCGAGGCCTGTCTCTTCATTAGACTCGAAAGGCTTCATCAAGTAAGGTGTCATGACTTACAAAATCCGTCCAGCCCATCCAGAATAGACTAATTGGGATGGCAGGTGCCCCAAACATGGCAAACCAAAGCCGGATCTCCGGCTGCGTGTGCACGCCATCCAGAGCATGCGGATCAAGCATTGGGTCGGCGCCCTTAGCAGCCATAGCCGCCTGCGTGAAATCCTTCTTCGTCCAGCGATAGACCAGCGGCACAAGGAGCGCAGCCAACATAATCCCAACATACATGGCAACCCAAACGATATTCGTCAGACCCTGAGAGATACCATATGTATCTGTGAAGATGCAGGTGTACCCGTCAAAGAAGGTAAACAACACAATATACAACACAGTCATATACAGCGAGATAAGCAGGATAATCGGTTCATGGATTGTAATGAGAAACTGCCTCTTCATCGCACTCCCAATGCGAGCAAGAAGATCAATTTTCTCCATATCCATCTCCGAGCGAAACCGGTCATCCCCACTGACATACCTCAACTGCCTTCCCTTCCATTTCAACAAAAGCGGCGTGTATGTCTCCGGCTGGAAGAAAACGATCAGCACGAAAATCGCACCGGATCCAATGAAGATAATCCAGCTCGTCCAGCGCCAGGATAGAACGCCCGTCTGGCCCATGTAGGAGGCGAGGACGGGACCGAGCACGGGGCCGCCGAAGGAGAGGACCGCGTACATGGGGAAGTAGATTGTTTTCTCGAGCGGGTTCCATAGGTCGGCAATCGTGCCGCCGGCGCAGGTTAATGGGGGACAGCCGAAGATACCGGCGAGGAAGCGGAAGGCGAGGAGGGCGCCGATGTTGGGGGCAAGGGCTGCGCCCATGATGAAAATCATGAAGAGGGTCAGTGAGCCTGTGTAGACTGCGTTTCGGCCTAGAATTTCGGAGAGAGGCCCGCTGACGAGGGAGCCGGCTGCAAAACCAAGGAGGTATAGGCCTGTCCTTCTGGTTAGCTTCTATACTAGACCTGCTAGCAGCACAAATTTGGATGGGCTCGGAAGCGGGAGATACCTGTAACAAGAGACCCGACAACATCACTGACGTGAAATGCCGCCGTAGTCTGCGGCAAAACACCCGAGTTGATCGAAGATGCCGCTCCAACGACCCATCCCAATGCCGAGACGAGTAAGGTAGCAGTCAGCCGGCTGGATAGACTCCAATTTCGCGGATTCTGAGGATCATTCTCGCCCTCCCAGCCGACAATCAAGAGGTGGGCCGGCTGATCCTTTGATCCGAGCTGTTTCTGGACATCGACACCAGCGGACGATAAATCGGGGGTGGAATTCTCGAAGTCTTGAGATTCTTGCCGGGCAGGTGAATTCGCCGTCAGGGTTGTTGGAACAGAGGAGACTTGGTCGTTTGGACTCGACGTCTCCTTCACGGCCGTGACGGCCGGGGGATTCCCGGGCTGCGGTCGAATCGCATTTCCAAGTCTTCGATACTGCAGATACGACTGCATATTTGGGTCTCGGGATTAGATCGGAATTGGCGAATTCCTGGGTTGTGTTCTCACCGGTTAAGCCAATCTGCGACTGGTGTGTTTCTTTGATTGTTCTCGAGGTCAACTCGAGGACGGGGATATTAGCATGCGAAGCGATGGGGAAAGGGACAGCACTTTTTATCTATTCTGCAACCCTCTTGGCCCGCGCTGCTGATAAATCCTGGCGTCGTTCGGTGTCTTTTTGATTCCGGACTTGCCTGGTGGGTCTATTGCGTAGGGCCGATATCAAGCTGTACTCGGTCGAGAGATGATCTTGGTAGATCTACTCGGTTTCTATGTTTTATTACCTGGAAATTATAGGACTGAGGTAAATCTTAGGCTCTTTCATATACTACTCCCATTGAATTTTTCCTCTTCGCTTTTTCTTTGCGCTGTCTTCATCTGCGGCCAAGCGTGGAATACTTCCTAGATCGACAGCTCGGGGGTAATTACCCGAAGCGCGGCGGGAGAAGCCGATTGGAAAGTTGTCCGACCGAGCAGATCCTGAATTCATACGATCTACGAAGACACACCAAGTTGATATGCAATCATGCAAACACCGAAGGCCGAGGCCGATAGAGTGATTGATTTGATTCTTATATTTTCATTCTATGAATGTCCAGACTCCTTTTATTATATACTATTCAAGTAGCGACGCTGCGGAGAAAAAGAGTAAAAACTCCGAAGCAAACATCGTTAAAATTAGATAGGGATGGGTATCAGGTATCAGTATGTCAGCCTACGCCTCGGCCTCAGACTTGCCCTGGGCCTGACGTTCCTCCTCTAGACGCTCCTGGCGTGCCTTTTCCTGCACGTCGAGACCGGTCTTCTGAATGGTGTGAGACTTGGACAGTTCACGGGGAACAATGAAGCACGACAAGATGAAGCCGAGACCAGCAACGGCAGTGTAGAAGATCCACATCCGGCTCAGGGCATGGGTGAATGCGCCCAGAACAACGTCACGCTGAGACTGGTCCAGACTCTGGATCAGAGACTTGGATGCACCGGCGAAGGAGGAGGAAATCTCGGCGGCGCGCTCTTCGCCGATGGCGGCAATGAGAGCACTGGACTGCGTCTTCATGACGTTCTGGTAGATGACTGTTCCGAGCACGACGGACATCGAGGTGGACAGCTGGCGCACGAAGCCGAATGTCGCTGTGGCGGTGGCCATATCGGAGGGACGGATGTTGGCCTGGAATGCGACCAGGGGAGCTTGGAAGTTCGGGCCGACACCTACACCCGCAATCAATTGGAAGATGATGATCCGGGCCCAGGAGGCGTAAGGCTTAAGGTCGATGAACAGACCGAAACCCAGACACATGAAGAAGAGACCGGCAATGATGAACTCGCGATAGCGACCGGTCTTTTTCATGCCGACACCGACGATGGCGGAAACGACGGAAAGAGACAGGGCCATCGGGAGGACGTAGACACCAGCCAGAATAGGAGTTGCGAGGAGAACGGTTTGGAAGTAGAGCGGAAGGTAGTAGGTTCCGGAGATGAAGACGAAACCGTGGCAGAAGCAGACCATCAGGATCAGCACATTGTACCACTCATTGAATAGACGAGGCGGGATGATGGGAAATTTGGCCAGCTTCCACTCAGACAGCATGGCAAGGCCCCAGACAAAGACGCCGAAGACGATGAGACAGATGACGGTCGCCGAGTCCCACGGGTAGTTGACGCCTCCGAATTCAAGTCCGAAGAGGAACATGAGAGTACCGCCGATGATAAGGAAGGTTCCGGCCCAATCGATACTGCGTAGGCCTTCCCAGAAGTTGGTCTTGGGTGACTCGATGTGCAGGAAAAAGAAGAGGATGACCAAGGAAACGCCACCAATGGGAACTGTGAAGCTGTGTTAGTTCAAAACTCTTCGCAATTAGGGAGTAACTACTTACGATTGAGCCAGAAGCACCACCTCCACGTAACAGAGGTGGTGAAAGCACCACCAATAATGGGTCCCAGAGCACCAGCAATGGCCCAGGTGGCGCCGAAAAGGCCGTAGTACATAGGTCGATCTCTGCAATTCACCGTTAGTAACTTGCCAATCAACATTAGCGGCTAAGTTAATCCATACCTCATGCTAAAAAGATCGGAAACACTGATATTGGCCAGAATGATAATACCACCACCGCCAACACCCTGGACAGCTCGACCAGCCACAATCATGGCCATATTCTTCGCCAGGGCGCAGACCAGACTACCAACCAAAAAGATCACATTGGCAAGCAGGATAATCGGCTTGCGACCCCAGATGTCGCTGATTTTGCCCCAAAGCGGAATACAGGCCGCGTTAGCAAGGAGATACGACGAAGCGATCCATGAGTAGCCACTCTCGGAAGCACCAAAGTTGGCGGCAATCTTGACAAGCGCGACTGAGATGATAGTCTGTGGCAAAGTTAGTTCAACTGCTTGACCCTCGGATTTCATAGGGGAGTACATACCATATCCAAAGCCGCCAGAAATAGAGCCATCTAGAATAGCATATGTTAACAAATGAGTCGCACGGGAGTCCAGCGCAATGCGCCAGGGCCTGGAATAGCTTACGCAGAGCGCGATCATGACGACCACAATCTTCTTCTTGCCCATCTTGGCTGCCTGCGACGGTGTGCGGTCTAGCGGAGCGCCAGACGCCTTCTTTTCGATCACATCCTCCTTCTCATTGCCCTCGGGGGTTGCTGTCATATCGGTTTGTTCTTGCGGTGCAGTCGCGACGGGAGGTTTCTCCGAAACGACAGACTCGCCGCTGGACGAATCATGATGTTGTCGCTTGGCCGACATGGTGAATCCAGTGTCGCGAAATTTCTCCGATCCTGAGACGACAGGAGAAGGAAAGGAGCAAGGAATTTAAGTGGGGACGCCAAAGTCCGGCAGGGCGGCGATTTTCGATCGATCGGGGACCGCGATCAGGGAGGCTGGGAGTCTTTTTCCCAGGGACGACAGCGTTGGAGTTCAAGCAGGCATGTCAAAGCGGCATAGAGTGCATTTATGTGCATGCGCCAGCTTCGTGTTGCAGGTGGGAGTCATCGTAAAACTCGGAGTTAAGTTCCTATGCGCCAAAACGGTGGTGGTTCCGCGGACGTCGGGAAGGCCCGAAATGCCGAGCGCCGAGCTGGAAGGGTTTAGCCTGACGCTGTGATTGCCACTATGCTCTGACTAGAAGTAGGTGAGAACAAATGAACAATGGGTCGATGTCGGAGCCTGATTGAAATAAGCACCGGCCTGGTGGTCTAGCGGACAGTTTTATGCGATTGCGACGCTTGCGGGCTGCTCTACTACAAAAAAGTACTCCCACGCGAGTCAGTGATGTGGGGCGGATCCATTCTACAAACATTCTACAAGAAAAATGCAACTACGAGTAGTCGACCAGGATTGAACGACGGGCCGTTGAGAGAATAAAGAATGAAAATCACCGGAGCTGTGTGAGTATCTCGAATGTCTCATTGCAGTCTTAGCTGCGCGTCATGCAGCTCGGCAAATCAGCGGTTACTTCAGACCTGTCACATCTGCCAAGAACGTGGAGCGGAGTTTATTGCAGAAAAGCAAAACGAACAAATGAGTGGCCATTGGCAGTCATATGAATTAAATAATACGTGTTCGTATGCCTGAAGTACCTTAATACTGCAGCAGTGCATTTTGCGGTCGGAGCATACTGCATCCCATTCGTGCTTTGATCCCAAGAGATCCGAAAACGGTAATCCGTTGAGACGTCCACATTCCAACTATAATCATGACGACATACGTTGAGATAGTGTTATGGCAGAAAAGAAAGAAACGTTCTTGAATATGCGTACGACTGAATAACGCCCCGATCAAATGCAACGGCCTGTCCGAAAACTCTATGACTGAAACAGATGTGGGATCGAAGGGAAGGGGTATAATGGGAAGGGAAGCCAACAATAGAACAAAAATGAAACAAAAAAGATGAAAAGCTCGAATGGTGCGCCAGACATGTGATGAATGTCGCGTATCGGTGGTGAGTCGAAGCGAAGAGGGTTCGAATTCGACTAATCTTGGAGTTGAAGGATTTCTATTAGCAGCAACTGCGGTTAATAGGGATAGATTATAGCTGTTCATCACAAGTAACAACATACCAGTCAAGAACTCCTCAAAGCTCACGGTAATATATCCATCGCGGTCATCGTCATACCGCTTGAACACATCCGTCATGCGCTTCAAGCTGATGCACGCCTGCACAAAGAGATCGAAGCTCATGCCGCTGTGATGGGGACTCCGCGGCGGAGCATTCAACTGACGCGCCTTACTCTCAAAGGTAGAAAACAACACGGAGACAAACTTCGGGCTCAGACGGTATCCAAATGCGACGAGCGCATTCTCAAACTCTTGCAGACTAATCCGGCCGCTGCGGTCCATGTCGAAGCGATCAAACAGTTCCCGCCACGCCGCCAGATACCGCCACAGCGAGACAAACTCGTCAAAGTTGATAATCCCATTGCCATCGCGGTCGAACATACGGATCATCATCTTCACCGTCCGCGGGTGAAAGGAGGTATAGTCGCCATTGACGAGGGCAGAGCCCAGTTCGTGCTCTGTCAGCGAGCCCGAGTGCGACGAATTGGCCGCCCGAAACAGCGGGAAGAGCTGTTGCGGGTCATCACTGGTTGGTGCTGACAGTGGGGGAGGCTGGGGAGACTGTGGAGGGCGCGACGAGGGCGGGGGTCGATTGCGGTGCGGTTGCGAGGGTGGCGGGCCAAAGCCGTAGTTCTGCGGTGGTGGCGATGGATGCAATGGGTGCGGCCGGTATTGGGAGGAGGGAGGATTGGCAGGCGAAGGGCGCCCGGTGAAGGAATGCGAGGCATGGGGATCCTGCGGGCGCGGGGGGAGGGGACTTATATCCCTGGTGTGGAGGGGCGCTGGAGACCGGAACACGAGGTGGCACGCCAGCGGGGCCTGCTTGCGGCGGTGGTCGAGATGGCAGAGGCTTCTGGCTCTGGCTTGGGAGCTGGCTTTGGCTGCTCGATACCTGCATATTCCCGATCATCTGCGCGACCTGTTCGTTGGTTTAGCGGGGGTGAGAGAGACGTTCGGCGGGGTGGGCGCAAGTACCTGCTCTGGTTCAGCGTGCCTATGCCATTCCACCAGGTCAGCGATCGATGCGGCTTCGCGAGATTTGCGTCGGGGCTTTGCAACTCACGCTGGCAGCGCATCGGGGTTGTAGCTTTTGTTGTAGGCCATGGTCAGGCCCTGACGCAATCAGGTTCGAGGGTGGATCGCGTGGTCAAGAGCCCTTTTCTTCGCAGGGCGGTTGGATAAACGGAATGGGCTGGATATCGGATGAAAGATGCGTGCTCACTCGCAGCCCGGTAGGTGTTCACAAGAGAAGCATGGGAAGGGATTGAAAGGGGGAGGCTTCTTTGGTGTCAGGGCGGAGCCGTGGGGCGGTGGTTCAAGACGATTTTTAGCCCAACGCCAAGTTACAACCTCCGACTAAACGACGCGTTTGTACCCCACAGCAATCACCAAGTAAATGAAGAGCCATTTCAACAGTGGGTCACTCTCCTTTTGTGGTGGCGTTCAGCCCTACGTTCGTGTCAGGAATGCTGTGAGGAACTACGAGGTATGAAGCTCAGAGAATACACAAGACTTAGTAGTACACTAGTACGTACGAGTGGTCGGGAGAGATTGGCGAACGGCCCCCATGATATTGATACATCGCGCCTTTGCGGCTCCACTACGGTTTAAAAATAATACACTTTCGAGAAACGAATACGAGTCAACCCATTAAACGCCTCCATGTTCGCCGCCAGATCGCCAGATCCCAGATGTCAGTGATGTCGGTAATTTCGTAAGTCATGCGCTTAGATGCGCTGCGCAATGATTCGGACTTCGCCTGCCTGCTCCTCCATGACCCCCATGATCTCCTGCCACGCCTGCGCCTGGAGCTCATCGCCCTTGGGGCCGCTGGTCAAGGCCTTGGACTCGCTAGTGGAACAATTGTTATTCGCCTGCTTATATCGACAAATGCGAAGCAATGGTGAATGTGAATACTTACTCGAGATAATCATCGCTGCGCCAGCAGCGGCCGTGGGAATCAATGCCCTGCACAGTTGCACTAACCAGCGAGCGACTTCCCTGTTCGGCCGTGCGGGCAAGGAGCTTGTACGCGAACCACGAAAGGCAACGCATGTAGAACTGGTCATACTTTCGGCCAAGGGAGGAAGCGCAGAATCCCGGGCTAACGGTGTTGACAATGACCTGGAAATATCCTTGGTGGGTGCACGCCAGATCGGCGATAGTCTTCATCGCATATTCGAGCAAGAGCTTGGACATGGCGTACTGCTTCGGGCCCTTGAACTGGTCGGCTTGGTTCACATGGGCGAGCAGAGGACCCTCAGAAGGAAAGCTCTCGGGCCGAACACGAACGAATTGCTGGCTGGAGACAGCGGTCAGGTGAGTTGGCTCGGTCGCGGTCGAGCTCAGTCGCAGCTTGGGAAGAAGTAGAATGGCAAGCAGCGAAGTCGACAAGGTATTGACCTGCAGGGTCTCCTCCCAGCCCTCGGGCGTCACAGCATAGTCACGGTTGAGCACGCCGGCATTCAAGAGGGCCACATCGACTCGGGGGAGGTCGGCATTGACACGATTGGCGAAGTTCTTGACGCTGTCGAAGCTGTTCATGTCCAGCTCCCAGACCTGAATCACATCCTGTCGGTTGGTGGACTTTTCCAGCTGGGCTTTGGTGATGTTTCCGCGTTCGACATCACGACAGCCAATAACCAGAGACTCCACACCGAGATTGAGGAATTTGATTGCTGCTTCGTATCCCAGACCCGAAGTGGCGCCGGTCAAGATCACGATCTTGCCCGCAAAGGAGATGTCATGTGGGTCCTTGGGGGACATGTACTGCATTTTGAGAAGACGAAAGATGCCCGCCATCTTGAAGATATCGATGATTCGATGATCTTGGAAAGCGTCTCTGAAGAGATAAAGGAAAGCCAGGAAGCGTCGAGCTTTAGGCTGCTTCTGTTTACATTCGAGAGCACGTGATATGTTGCTGAGTCATTGGGTCAAAGTGGGGCTTGCGCCTGCCATTCTTGTCGACACTCGTTCTACTCGGGATATCGGTGCACTACTGGCTACTGACTGGAGTGTAGATGGCCGGATTTTTCCATAAGATACTTCATTTCCGTTATCAGAATGTGCCTACTTAATTTTTTGGACAGGTTGCCAACTATAGTACAACAAGCCTCGTAGTGTTAGAATCGAATTTGCTGCCTTGCATGAATGGGCTCAGGAACCAGATATATAGAGTTGCACTACACAAGAAGTGGACCAGTGAAATCTGTTGCGAGGAAAGCTCAGATGCACTACTTCAGCATAATGTCTTATTCGATCGACATGATGCCATGCGATTATTATCAATCATCTCGAGAATTATGGATATCCACCAGCGCATATGGCGACACCAAACAAACACTGCAAACACCCTGGGTGAAGCGGATTTCTCAGCGAAGCCTCCACGCCCACACCTTGAAGTATACAAGGACATACAAACAAGGCCTGCATCGATCCGGCTATTACCCGCCAATAAAAATCTGTTAATCGTGTCTTGTGCTTAGAGACAGATTTCATCGTTGCGCAGCTCGGCCTAGCAAACCTCGGAGCAGCCAAGAAGCAGAGGCAGCCCCGCCATCAGTTCCGCATTGCGAGGATGGCAGCTACATTGCAGGGACACCAGGTGCACCCGGAAGGACGGACGTGGAAAAATCATTTCCCCAAGAGGGATCTCTGGGTGTTCGGATATGGGTGAGTTTGGTCGCAGAACCCCGTCTTTTCTACGCGAAAGATGCGATCTGTGGAAAGAGTTGAATGGCTCGACGTTTCGCGACGTTTCAGAATGAATCCCCGCTAATTCTATGCAGGAGTTTGATTTGGAAACCACCGCCTCATTACGGTAAGCGGAATATCCTACACCGGAGTAATTGAAATACGCCAAATCGTGGTGGTTTCAATCGAGTCCGACCGAGCTAACGATTACCACGTCAACAGACCAGCGGGTACCCGGATATATCAACGGCTACGTGCGGCGCTTCTGGCAGGTAAGCGACCCTCTCATTGAACACTAAGACCAAAGAAAAGGGCGAAAGAAGGAATCCGGCAGCCTGGTTATGATTCCCCAATCTCGCCCGTGTTTCAAGCCTAGATCGATCGAAGCTGACATGAAGCCGCAATGTGGCGTTCTTGCAGGCTAGGTACGTTTGATTTCAGGTGATGGGAGACCCTGTCTTAAGTGGAGCGACCTGAGTCCCTTGGGACTCTCAGTCTCATCTGCGTTCAAAGCAGAGAATTGTGAGCCACTGACCGCCGAGTGCAGCACCGATCACCGTGGTACACCCGAGCAGCCGGGGCGGGTTGTCACTGTAATCGAACGGGAGTTCTGGGAGACGCTTGACGACCCTGTAAGCACTTCCATCTTCTATCTATGCAAGATTCATTGGCTTGACTTGAACAAGAGCGTTCGCTCAGCCTCAACGCCATCCATTCACTAATCCCCAACTAGCTAGCTCACCTCGAATCCGAATCAGCCTCGACCGGCAAAGTCTGGGGCGCAGCCTACCACATCCCGGCCTCGCATGCTGAAGAAGTACACGACTACCTTGACGAGCGTGAAATTGATGGGTATACTGCACACTTCACGCCCTTCCATGCCGTATCCCGCGTATCCACGCATACAGTTTCGAAGACCCCCGAGTCGAGCGAAGAAACCCCCATCGTTACCATGGTCTATATTGGCCAGCCCACTAATCCACAATTCCTGCGAGAACGCGAGCAGAGAGAGCCAGAAAACGTCGCGCAAGTGATTAGTGCTGGTCATGGACAAAGTGGTAAGAATACAGAGTACCTGTACTTGCTGGAGAAGGCGCTCGAAGGACTCGGACTCGGAACTGCAGATGTACATGTTACAGACTTGGTCAGACGGGTGAAGGCTATCGAGGCCGACGACCTGGCGGAGGCCGAAGAGAAGGAAGCAGAAAGAGACGTGCGGAAATATTTGGAGTCTGCGGGAGAACCGGTACATGGAGACAAGATCGAATGACAAGTTCATTCCAGAGACGTCCCGGAGTACCCCTTGGAATGCGGATTAGACTAGACAAAGGGCTCGACTGTCCAGAATGATGAAAATAGAAGTTGACTGTTCCCCTTCTATCATTTTAGACATTTTAAGACAATACGAAGCCTCGAAAAATGGAACATGTACCGGACCAGAGGAAATGTGCGAAGGGGAGAGAGATGACCCACGGAAAGACCAGAACAAAGAACAAATTAACACTGGTCCAGAAATAAGAACTAATGTAGCGTCAAAATGCTGATCCTCTTGGCCTCGGCAGCTCAAGAGTCAGAGCCGCCACCGTGTAGCCAAATTGAGACGATATCAGGGAGAAAAGCCAAAAACAGGGAGGGAAGAAAAAAAGGTTCAAAGCTCAAAACGACGCCCAGGATTTGTAGGCCACATTGTATCAAAGTCCCAAACTCGTCAAAATTTCGTCAAACCCTCTACAAAAGGAAAGTGGGCGAAGAAGCCTTTCGTGTGCGGAGACAAAGATGTAAACAGGGGCATCCTGAATGTCTTATAGTTATTGACCTTCAGATGGGGCCGGAGGCTGTTGGTTGTTTCGCCACCCTAAGCGGATATAGATAGTCAGTACATTGTCAAACAGCACAGCAGACATTTTTAGCCACATATCGACGGGAGTATGACTCACCACCGCCTCCTCCATACCCGGCATTCGCACCGCCTCCTGTAGGCCAAGTAAGTCCATGGATAGTAGAAATGACATGATGGGAAGGTCGTTGCAAGTACCGAGACTAGCGACGTGAAAGTCTACATACCATAGCCGCCGCCATAACCACCTTGGCCACCACCGTTGCCGTAGTTATTGTAACCACCGCCATATCCTCCACGGTTGTATCCGCCGCCACCACCGCCGCCGCCGAAGCCGCCGCCCTGGTAGCCGCTTTGGGGCTGTTGGTTGTATCCACCACGACCCTGGAAGCCACCGTCGGGACGGTTGGGACGATCAAAGGCTTTGTCGACTCGAATGACACGTCCATCAAATCTGCGTGAATTGATAAGCCAATTAATCGCCGCGATTGACTGAATGAAGGGAGCATCCCTCGAGCGCCTTACTCCTGGTTGTTCATTGTACTCATCGCAGCATCGGCCTCGGCCTCAGTCGCGAATCGGACAAAGCCGAAGCCGCGACTACGCAGCGTGGCGCGGTCTTTGACCACAATCTAGAAAGAAATTAGGGTCCGGCAGCAGGGGGAAGATGAAAACGAGGCTCTTCGGCTTGAAATGGATACTGACAGCTTCCTGAATCTCGCCAAATTGCTGGAAGCCCTCGCGGAGAGTCTCATCATTTGTGTGCCATGAAAGGCCACTTGTGATAGTTGATACGTGGTCAGTTCGTTGCTTCTGACCCGAACGGAGAGGCGAACCCCTCCAAAAAAGACCGAAGCCAAACGTGCGGGGGAACAGGACAGAGTAACATACTGGACAAAGAGCTTGGACATTCTGGTGGACTGCTCGCGAGACCCCCGAAAATCGAAACTGAGGATAGATTAGTACGAGAGGCAAAGCGACTCGACAGAAGCGACCCACGAAGGAGAAGAAGTGATGGGTTGTGCTGTGCGCCGAGTGGCAGGGAGATCCTAGTGGTTGCGAAACGAGTCAGCAGTCAAACCGTGTAACAATCGCACACATTGCTTTAGGGCTTCCACGGCCTTGGGACCTCGCCAGGCAGGCGGTGGCGCCAATAACGAGACCAACCAACGAAATTGTGATGCTTACTGGAATGTTTTGGCTGCGGGCTGCAACCAGTGACGAGGACAGAGGTCCAATGTAGAGAGGGATGAAGGCCAGAGTGGGGGAGGGCAGGCTGCTGCAGAGATAATAGCCCTTTCCACCCACCCTCCCCCAAGACGAGTCCCACCGACCTAAACCTTGAGCTGATTGAATTCTCGGGACCCGACGGCATGGCTTGCCCGTGCTCCATCAATCAAATGCCACCCAAGGCTGGATCTAGACGACGGGGGACGCTAGCAGGCATCGGCTGATGGGCGTTGCCAATGACCCCTCCCTTGTCTGCAAAGTCCGCAAACCGGTGCCCGATAACTGCTTCGTCGACATCTACAACCGTTGCAGGAGGCGAGTTACTCAAGAGGAAAAATAGGACGATGCACCGCCCGTGTTGTAGAACCATGCGAAAGCGTCGACAGATCATGCTATTCGGCGAAGGACCCTGGAACGCAGAGGCGGGCTGAAGCGGGACCTCCACGCACTCGCACCCGTGGAGCACACTGGCGGGCCCAAACTTGTGTCCATGGGGCAGGTCCGTACCTCACAGGTTCCCTTGCAGTGCGGGCTATGCGCGAGTCTGCAGTATGGGATCGGCCATGGTCAGTCTGTGGATTAAACAGCGTAGATTGGCCTGGCCCGCATGCACCATGCAAAAAGCGTCAACAGTATGGTCTTGGACCTAGCCCTGTCAGGTCAATTGGGGCTCCAGTCTGACCGCAATGATCATCCGCAACCAATCCACGCAATGCGTGCAGGAGGGGCTGTCGACCCACATGCCGCTTGGGCCATAGGTCGGCAGGACTCCGGACAGCAACGGAGATCCGCAGATGGATCGGCTTGACACTTCCTAGATAGAAATGCCACTTCTCCTGGCGCAGAGGCCGGGGAACACGGGGAATCCTGGACGTAAAAGGGCTCTACGGACACCGTCGAACGAAGCATCAATGCGATTCGGTGGTGTCATTGTCCAACTGTTGCTCAAAGTCATCTGCACAGCAGCGCCCTGCTACCATGGCAAAATGCCTCATCGTGAAAGACCCGGAGAAAATCCATGTTGCTCAAAATGGCCAAATCGAGTAGAGATTGTGAGACCGATGGGGGCAGATGGAAGAAGATAGAACGGGTTCAAGGTTGAGGTAGTAGTAAAAAGTTAGAGTAAAGACGCGGGCGGAGCGGAACAACAGTCGTGCCTTCCCCAAATGGAAAGTCTCGCGAGCGTCGACGGCTCGCTGGCCGGCCGTCAGGTTGTGCCCTTCCAGTCTCCTCTCCAATTGCATCCGCCGGCATCAGCTGGGGCGCTGGAGATCTGCATATCACACCTCCTCTTGGACCCATGGAGGCGACAGGCCAAGGTTGGATTTATCGATGGCTGGCGCAGATATCGCCAAGAGCGTCGGGACAGGGTATGGGCCATCATCTCCCACAGTTCTCTGGATTCCCACACCGAGCCGCTGACCCAAGTCGAGATGCAGGTCCGGGCCAGGAGGATGCGGCTATTGTTGATGGTGGCCCCCAATCGCCTCTGAACCCGCTGGATTCGCTTGACCGAAATACCAGGGACTCACGGCCGGGAGGTAAAAAAGGAATCGAGATGAACTCGAACCCGATGACGATCTTCCATTGCACCCCAAGAAGAAGGCGGGAAGGATGTATGAACGACGGCCACGACACAGAACCAGAGAAGATCGATATGAATATCGAAGTGCGGCAATCTCCCATGACCACTCGCGCGAGAAGGCAAAGGTGCAGCGCCCTCGCAGAGCGAGAAAGCATACAATCAATGACCATTTCCGGGCAGCAAATGTTGCTCGTGACAGACTGACGGTAAGCACCGGCCCCAGAGCACAGTGTGAAACCCTCGCTGACCTTTCCATAGCTGCCAATCGCTTCCAAACTTGGAATCTTCAGCAAAGGCAAAGCCTCATCCCCTATCAAGTCACGGCGGCGCCAGCATCTCAATTCATCACAGAAGAGGGATGGCTGGGAAGGCACGAACGTCCCAACCTCACCACTATTGGACCACGCATCGTCCCCAACCGACCTTTCATTGCGTGAGAGGAAAATACCTTTTGACATCGCTACAACTAGGGGGAAAGGACCAAAGCTGTCGAGACTGAGTTATCACACTCGTGGTAAAGAGTGGCTTGATATTTATCATCATAGTTTCCCAGCACTGCCTGACGAGAAGAAGGCGAATCGAAGATCAAATAAGTCGATCAACGCAAAGGATAGAATTTCTGAGAGACGACAAGGGCCAAAAGAGTCAAAGAGATTCTCGATTCGAGAGCTGACACCGTCAAGGGAAAAGGCTCCAGCCCATGACGGACAACAGAGGTCCTCAAGTGCCAGCGAGCACATTGCTTCTTGCCGGGAGCCTCGGTCTTCTACGCCCTACATCTGGTCAACGAGTGAGCCCCGCGTCTCCCGGTCAGACCAGACTGTGGAAGCGCATCTGTTGGCTGTACTCCACAAGGGTCTCTCTTTGAAGGGAACCGATGACCAAGGCTCAATGGTCCATCAAACTCGACACTACTACGATCTCCAAGACCTGAAGAGCATTTTAGACGCAAAGAAAACAGCGTGGGGAGTGCAGACGGTTGCTGCGAGCGTCGGGTCTCACTTACCCTCAAGCTTGGTAACCGGATCTAATTTCGCTCCATCCGATGTCTCTGAAGGCCAAAAATCCTTGGAGATTAAAAAGACAACGGATTGGCGAGGAAGCATTATGGCAAGACCTGGGAACCAGTTCTCTGTTGAATTTATGACGCCGGATCAACACCAGCTGCATGCGTATCGGCTAGAGGATGACGACGATCGCTGTTTGTCATCGGCTACAGACGAGGCATGTGGCCATGCTGATTTGAGCATGGATGTCATTGAGAGTGACTCAAACAATCAGGAGCTCTTCTTCAAGAAGCTAGATGCGCGCTTGCAGGAAATAGTCGGATCCGAAGGTGAAGAGTTGACTGCAGCGGGAGGGGAGCTAGAAATACTTGAGACGTTGCAGGGATCCTGGCACGGACTGCAAGCGGACTCTGGCTGTCGAGCCACACGAATTGCAAACAATGACAGCTGTGACCGCCTTAATATACTTCAATGCAGCAGTATGGAAGCCAGGAATGCGCTTTCTACGATGCCTCGCGGGACGTTCCCTTCTGTCGGGGCACAATTTTCCACGGAATCCAGTGCACTCTGCAACGGCAAAGCCCCCACGAGCCACCACTTTCTGACTGGCAGTACCTCTAGACCGGAAAAAGAAAGGAGACATTTTTCTCCTCTTACCAGCAGCCGCATTCCTCGGCTAGCGACCCGGATGAACTCTAAACGAAATGACATCCCTGCAGGTTTTTGGAGACAACACAAATTATATTAAATCGCAAAGATGCAAGACCTTACCAGACCTTGTACAACATCCACCCTTCTATTTCTGAATAGCGAATTGAAATAACCTTTGTACCAACAGAACACGGGTGTCTCTTCTCTCGGAGATTGAGCGATCTGTTCTTATATTTTCCAGGACGCCAGGAAGTCCATATCATTAGTGTACCCCCAAAGACTCCCATTTGCATCAGTATTTTTCTATCCAGTACTTGTCACGGCTGATTGCCCGATGGAAGTAGCACATTACTTTCCTCGTACAGTATATACATAGTACAACTCCCAAGGCTACCGAAAGCAGTATCCGCAACGCAAGGCTTTGTCTTTGGCCCCCAGCTGGGTTTTCAGCTAAGACCAAAACAGCCAGGAAAAAAAAACCCGCAATGAGGGGCTAAATCGAGGCCATCCTGTGCGGGTCAATGCAACTTGGTAGATACACACATCAACGACCCTCGGCGCACTGCTCTCATAGCTCTGCACGTTGGTTCAAATCGTTCAGCCCAGATTGCAACAATCATTCTGCCCCCAGATTCCGTTTGACTTTGCTACTGGTCAACCTGGTGAGCCAAACATACTCAGAATGTCAACTTCAAAGCCATCAGTACTCCTTATCCCCGGCGCGTGGCACCAGGGCGAAGCCTGGATGCTTGTCGCTGATCTCCTGCGCGATCAAGGCTACTATGCTGAGCCTTTGACGCTGCCCTCGGCTGGCGGGCCCTCGTCTAGTACGATTGCCGACGATGCCGAATTCATTCGCAATAAATATCTGAATGATCTTATTGCCCAGGGACGAGATGTAATTGTGGTCATGCACTCATACGGGGGTGTCCCCGGTACGGAATGTGTCAAGGGTTTCGCGAGGAAGGACCTCGCAGCACAAGGCAAACCCGGTGGCGTGGTTGCGCTGGTCTATGTGACTGCCTACCTGATTCATGCGGGAGAGAGCCTGTCATCTTCTTTGCCCAAAACTGAGCCTAATATCATCGGATCTGTTAATGTATGTTCCACCCGCCTTTGACATGCTTAAAAGTACATTGTTTGGAAACACGGCACCGTACTCGCTGCTGACTTTTTTCGTCATAGGGCAATGTGACACAACCTGCAGACCCGAGGCATAACTTCTATAATGACCTCGATGATGAAACGGCCGCCAAGAACATCTCCCGGCTGGTACACCATGCTATGCCTTCCTTTGTCACTCCCCTCACCTATGCGGCCTACCGGGACGTGCCAACGAGCTATCTTTTTTGCGAGCAGGACGTAGCTCTCACACCGGGTTTCCAGCGGCATATGGCGGCAATAGCTGAAGAGGGGCTTGTGCGTACCCATACTTGCGCATCAGGTCACTCTCCCATGCTGAGTATGCCGCAACGGGTGGTTGATGTGATACACGATGCAGCTACCGCTGTAAGTGCTTAGTCCATGCACCGTATACATCATATAATGATGCACCGGCACTGCTTGTGTCGGACAAATCGATTGGCTGGGTATATAAAGTAGAACAATATTAAGTAGGAAAAAAACTACTCAAACATCTAGAAGTCTAGCCCCGGACCTTTGGAAGGTCTGTAGTGATTGTCTCCGCTATCGCAAAGCCATCCATGGCCACGGAGAATAGCTCATCTGTTCAACGCCAACTGATGCGGGAAAACGGCAAAGATATTGCAAGGAAATAGTCGATGAAAGCGTCTGACCAGGAATGTGGGTGACGTAGGAGGGTTGATTGTAATTGGGGGTATCATGATCCGAGAGAATTTGCCATCCATGATGGCTTCGAGTAAAGGAAATGTCGGGTCGAAGAGAGGATCACAGACCGGCCGCAGCCACTACTGCTCCGGTTCCCTTGAAGAGAGTCGGGTTCTGCACGACCACTTCGACAGGGTACTTCCATTGCATGAATCTGGTCCAACCTGCAAGTGATATGATTAGTATGGCGCCCTAATTCAACCTCAAATGACAAGACTTACTCCAATATGCACATCGTCGGCCCACGTACTTTCCGATGAACGGAACCAGTACCATTGTGAGAAGCAACTCTAGCTGTTCAATGCTCTCCCGCCACTCAGCTTCTGCGTCCGAATAGTCGGAGAGCGTCTCGAGATCGGTATCTGTTGTAGACTCCGAAGGAAGGGATGCGAGATCGTCATCGGTCTCATAGGAGGGGTCGGTCTCGGGAACCATGTAGGAAGACATGGAGAAGGAGGGATTCGACTCGGAAAGGGGATCGGCGGACATCACGAAGGTTTTGCCGACGCATAGGTGACTTTCGAGGAAGCGAAGATGGTATAGCAGTGACCTGCCTGCTGCCCGGCTGGTAGATTAGAGCATCGGCGTTCGACGGTGCTGGTCAATGTTGACGACTCGCCGGCCGCCGCGAGGCTTCCCGTGCACCTGGCACGTGATCGAGATCACTGACTCATGACCACGTGACCGATAACAGGCTCGCCTTCGACGGCGGATATCGCAGCGCAGCGACAAATTCGACACTGTCGACCCATTCACGAAGATCCGCGTCAAGAACGAACTCGAGTACCCGTCGCAACCCTCGGTGCTGGAGAATTTGCATATTGCAGTCGCAAACATGGCGGACACTGTACGTCATATCCTGGTTTCTTTTTACCGACCCTCCCACATTTTCTTTGCTTTGCACAATACCCCTCCGATCAACCACCACGGCGCCAGCGCAGAGCACTTCTGAACTTCCTGAGTACCGAACCTGCTCTCAAGAGAACCGCTCGACCTTGCGCATTCTTTTTCATCACTTTTGAAAGATTGGAACACACCCCCACTAATTTTGTGATCTTCTTTCTCGTTACAGGAAGCCACTCAAAAGCAACGCAAGTCGGTTGCATTCGACGAAGGATCGGTCATCATGGATACCAACGGCCAGGTCACAGACGCCCCTCCGGCTGAAAAGCCCATCGGTACGCCAGATAGCACCCCCTGGGCATTCGAGATTCCCGCCCATCCACATCGGTGGATCCGCTAACCAGTAACTACTCTGCTATAGACCAGGAGGTCGACGAGGCCACTGAGATGTTCAAGAACCTTTCAAAAAAGAAGAAGTCCAAGAAGTCCAAGGACACTGATGCCGCGGAGGGTGACGAGGCACCCGCCGCCGAGGGCGAGTTCGACCCCTCCCTCCTGAAGAAGAAGAAGAAGAAGCCTTCCAAGAAGGACGCCGGTGACTTCGAGGCCAAGCTTAAGGAGCACGGTGTCACCGAAGATACCACCGAGGAGCAGGCTGAGGAGGTCATCCCCGAGGGTGATCTCGAGGCCGGTACTGGTATCTGGGCTCACGACGCGACGCAAGCCATTCCCTACTCCCTCCTCGTCTCTCGCTTCTTCTCCCTCGTCCAGAGCCACCACCCCGACCTCCTTTCTAGCGGCACCAAGTCCTACAAGATCCCCCCCCCCAGTGTTTGCGTGAGGGTAACCGCCGTACTATTTTCGCCAACATCGCCGATATCTGCAAGCGCATGAAGCGTTCTGACGACCACGTTATGCAATTCCTGTTTGCTGAGTTGGGTACCAGTGGTAGTGTTGATGGTAGCCGTCGCCTGGTCATCAAGGGTCGTTTCCAACAGCGTGGTATTGAGTCCGTTCTGCGGAGATATATTGGTACGTTATGTGTTTCCTCTAGCACCCGACATCTCTCTAACAAGGAATTTCCCAGTCGAATACGTCACTTGCAAGACATGCCGCAGCCCCGATACCGAACTCAACAAGGGAGAGAACCGTCTGTACTTCGTTACCTGCAACTCTTGCGGATCCCGCCGTTCCGTTGCCGCCATCAAGACCGGTTTCCGTGGCCAGGTCGGCCGTCGCAAGCGTACTGGTTAAATGGAGTCCAGGAAAAAAAAGCTGGCATTTGTGGAGGTGGGAGTTTCTTGTTTCTCCTCTTTATGGCGTGTCACCTACTACAATCTTTCGCGGATGGAAATAAGGCCCGCTTGGCTATGTATCTTTTTCTACCGTTTAGGGGATTTGCGATGAAGCAATGATTTGAAGGATAGAATAGTTCGGCATGAATTGACTGCTACGATCAAAAATTTCTATATCCTCAGCTCCGTATTGGACAAGCTTAATGCCCGTATGCTAAATGTCGAATCCGTGCAATGGCTCCCTATTCTCTTAGCTCTGGGCGTATCATGGAGGGACGACTTGGAGATGTCATGCGTAACATAGCCCACATTGCACCATGACGGCGTGGACTCTTAAGCACACGAATGCGCATCGACTATTACTGACACGGCAACTCTGTCAGAGGTGCATGTCAAGCTGCATTGGCCATTTCCCTTTTTTTTTTTTTTTTTTAATTCTTTAATTCTTTAATTTTTTTTTTACTTTCATTTTCTCGGCAGTGTTCATCATCTTTCTGTTGTACCACTCGTAACCATGATGACGATCAATCGGGATATAAACCGCAAGCTGTGAAAGATATCGACCCTTCTAACGCTCTACTACGGACTACCGGTTGACTTCCGCCATAATAGATTCGAGTCCTCGCTCCCAGTTCAGTAGAGTATTCTGCTGAAAAGAACAGTGTTAGTCTGGAGTACGATGAAGTCAGGAGCCTTTTACATTGAGAGAATGATGTGCCGAATGCTGAAGTCGGCCACATATTAGAGCACTTACTTGTCGTAAGGATAAAGAAAAGGCTCCTCTATATCAGGGGTGACTTCTCTGTGGATGCTGTTGTGTAATTCGTATGTAACATATATCGGTAGCACATTGCATCAGCGGTTGATTGGCAGACTGCCCATACCAGCTTTCACAGATAGGTTCAGCAAATAGGCGACCAGCATGCTCTGAAACAATGATGAATCATCGTTCGTTCCGAATAAGGGCGCATCTGACCGGGGTCGAAGGCCTGTTTTGATATCCTTTTGCAGAAGAGGCGCTGAAAGGGACATGGATGATTGCCGAGAGCCATGCTGTAGCACCGCCTCCATAGCCATGACTGCCCTCTGTGTCTCTATAGGTTTGTCCATGGTCTGCTTCCATATACCCCAAATACCCTTTGCTGCTATCCGAGATTCTGAAATTTTTTCCTGTCGATATCATAGAACTGAAGGCAATACTTGGTCTCTGGTCGTTGAGATGGAATCGGGTCGTGCTCTGCCGTAATTTCATTGTCGAAATAGTTTCCGGAGAGAGTTTATCACACTGATAATCTTGGATTATCTCCAAAAGCCCAGCCTGGACACAAGTGAAGAAGTCCATTTGGTATGATCTGACCCGCAACCGCCGACACAACTAATAAGGGCCGAACAGTTGGCCAGTGAAATGAATCACGACGGAGACCCTTTCAAGCCTGTTTCCTAGTTGGGCACGTTGTTTTCTGTGCGTCGATTTGCAGAGCTGTTGTCATGAAGTGGAGAAATGTTAAAAAGCAGGCGGACGAAAGAAAACGTGACTCGGATCACGAGTGCAAAGACATTGAAAGATGCGATGCTTATGGTAGAAAGTAGCAAAATGAGCACACTGCACGAGGGATAGTCGATTTGCTTCAGATACCGCCAACGGGAACCAGGAGCAGCTTCAGCCTGATGGAGCTAGCTTTTATTGACGTGCCTTTGCAACGGTCATGTGATTGCCAAATCTAATACAGCCATTCTCGAAATCGCCTTGACCGGTACACACTCACACTCTCTTTCTGGCCCCACCGCCAAGACCTTAGTGTCGATCCGTCATTGCGGTAGCCACACTTAGTTGAGGAACGTTGTAAGATGTATATGGTATGATACGGTATCTAGCGAAGTAATAATACACTCGTCTCATGAGAATCCCGTCGACTTCCATGGAACCCCGCAGTGGGTCTGCAAATCATGCGTGGAGGGCCGTATCAGATGACGAGCGCTTTATGATATTGCGTGTGTAGTATAGAGCTGTATAAATTCCCATCTCCTCCCAGACCCTTCTTTTGTAAAGAGATAAGAAAATAGAGGAAGAAGAGGGAATTAAAATGAATTGAATCTATATACAAAACCCGATAAAGGAAACCAGTCCTGATACATGTCCTATGGCAAGTGTGTTACCATTGACCTTGGAACAGGAGGGCCGAGATTCAACAGGAAGCCAGAGAACCTTCTCGCCATTTAATTTTATCCACTGATCCTGCTCAATAGAGATATTTACATTCGCATGAGGCGGTTGAGTTGTATGAATGTCAGACCTGGATTGAATGTCAAGCACGAGCACACCGGACTCGGTATGGAGATATAAACCATTATCGGAAAATTCTGCCGTAGTAACCATCGAAAGGAAGTAAAGCATACGTTCTCTGCATCAGAAGAGCTGTAACTGATTACTAGCTTTCGTGCATGACACTCAGTGAGACCACACAATCCACACAACGTACCCTCTTATTGAATAAATAGACAAATTGAATGCGACCGGGTGCCGATAGGATCACTCCAGGTGCCACTTTAAGTCCTCCATACACTCCTCATGAGCGACTTGTCCAGAACCTATTGATGGGCCAGGAACAACCTTACCCGCACAATCGCTTCGAGTCGCTGCCACAGTAGATCGGAATACAACTTCACTAGCTGATGTCCATGTTCACACACAGAAAATAGCCATTGCGGGAAGGTGTTGCAGGGGACTCGCAGTGAGAGAAGGAGACCGAGTTGACCGGTTGCTATGGACCTCGAGGACGGGGCCTGGGCCGAGTCCGTGGTACTGCATTCCTACCTATGGTAACGAATCACCTAACGAATCTTGCTCTCAATGTTCTCCTCGGCCTCCTAATTCCCGTGGGGGTGAAACCCGCGAAGACGTGACGGGCGAGAGGGACGTCATCACTCAGGATCTCCGAGCGAATCTTTCTCTCAATGTTCCCCTCGGCCTGGTGAATTCCTTGGGGGTGAAACGCGCGAAGACGTGACGGGCGAGGGGGAAATCATCATACAGAATCTTCGAGCGAATCTCCTTTGTCAGGGTTGCGAAGAGAAACTCGGTGCAGTTCATGTCGTGGTGCTCCCAGGTCCAGTCCCGACCCTGGTTCACAAGGACTGTCCACTCGTCGGGATGCTGCCCAGGGAGGCAACGCCAGAACAGATACTCGCCGTTGTCCGTCGTCGCCCAGGGGATGACGAAGCAGCCTTCGATCTGCAGTTCCGGAGGCTTTTCCTCAATGTCCCACATCATTTCGTTCGCTTCTGTCCGTTCGTCGGTCATGTCCACCAGGTCGTAGTGCTTGTTACGGCAGTTTGGCTCAAGGATGTGCATGTACTCTTCAATATAGCCACCGCCCATCCGGTCTATCAATTCTTTGTAGTCGTTCGGAAGGGCCGTTTGCAATTTGGCTTCTGTGTCCTCCCAGGCCGTTTTGACCGTGGATTCTGGGGCGTTGAAGGTCTCGATGATGCGCGTCACGGTGCTGCGCATATTGGCTGATCTCGGTTCTGTGATGAATATGCTGCCTTCGCCGCGAGCCTCGTAATTGTCAGGCCTAGCGTCAAAAATTCCCATCACGTGATATATTTCCTAACCGTGTTCAATCAGCCTTCCGGAGAACTACAAGTTCCTACTATCGTGTGGCCAAGGGTCTACCTGGGATCAAGAATACTTTCAAGTTCGCGGTTTAGAACAAGCTCATTCAAAGCCTCGCTCAGGTCTTTCCAGTCTTGCTGCCTGAGGCTTCTATAATTCTCGTCCTTGTTCCGTTCCACGTGCCTAATTATCATACGTCCGGCTCAAGCGATAGTACAGTGCGGCTCTGGGACCCAGCGACGGGCGCGCTCACCCAGACGCTCGAAGGCCATTCGAGGCCTGTTATGTCGGTGGCCTTCTCACCCGATGGCCGGCTGCTGGCGTCCGGCGCTTGGGATAAGACAGTGCGGCTCTGGGACCCAGTGACGGGCTCGCTCACCCAGACGCTCGAAGGCCATTCGGGTTATGTTACGTCGGTGGCCTTCTCGCCCGACGGCCGGCTGCTGGCATCCGGCTCTTACGATAAGACAGTGAGCTTCTGGGACCCGGCGACTGGTGTGCGTACCCAAACTTGGAATACTGGACAAATAGTTACTGCAGTGCAATTTTCTAGTGATGGTTTTTATCTCCACACGACTTCCGGCTCCATGGGTGACATTAACACACCTCAACCGCTTCACGCGAATGTAGATATCTCTATTGAACAGAATCAGTGGATAAAATTAAACGGCGAGAGGGTTCTCTGGCTTCCTGTTGAGTCTCGGCCCTCCTGTTTCAAGGTCAATGGTAACACACTTGCCATAGGACATGTATCAGGACTGGTTTTCTTTATCGGCTTTTGTATATAGATGCAATTTATGTCTGTTGGGATATATCCTTCGGTCCGTCGAGAGATAATATCCCTTGCTTGGCGTGGTGTTGTGACCGCCGAGGGCCGGCGTGTGGGATCTAGGGGTGTTTTCCAACTAGACTGAACATCTATCTATCTACGAATCAATCAACCTTTTGCTCTGGCATAAACACTGTCCACTTTACTGTGTACACGGTACCTAGCTGGTGATACCAACAATTTCGATTCATCTATTTTCTTATCCCTTTAGAAGGGTCTGGGAAAAGATGGGAATTTATACAGCTTTATAATACACATGCAATATCATAAAGCTCTAGATAGATCGTCTAGGAACCCAGTGTGTGGCGACCCTCCACGCATGTTTTTCAGACCCACTGCGGGGTTCCATGGAAGTCGACGGGATTCTCATGAGACGAGTGTAATATTACTTCGCTAGATACCGTATCATACCATATACATCTTACAACGTTCCTCAACTAAGTGTGGCCACGGCAATGGCGGATCTGCGCTAAGGTCTTGGCGGTGGGGCCAGAAGAGAGAGTGTGAGTGTGTACCGGTCAAGGCGATTTCGAGAATGACTGTAGGTTCTTCCATCAACATCATCCATACATGTTGGCCTCGTTTCCTTGGTAGCAGTTTTGGATTGAGATAATATTCAAAGTAATGAAAAGCTAGCCCCGCTCAGCTGTTTGTCAGTCTACAAAGGTGCCAGTGCGCCAGTGATGCTGCAGCGGTCTTTGGGGGGGGGGGGGGCGCATCTCCATGGCGTCTTCCGCACTGCGAGTTGTTGCCTGCCCGCGCCTTCCTTATTTGTGGAGGTGGACAGGCATTTCCTAAGGTATAAACAACCCACCACCGCCACTTCTGAAATCCTCTTCTCGCTTCACCCGTTTGAGGTTGCTTTTCCACCCACAACAACCCCGTTCACGCGCTCGCTTCCTCATCCATCCAAATGTTCTTTCGCGCGAAGGTTTTTCCTGGGCCTGGCCCTCTCGGCCTGAGAGTCTTCCTTTCCAAGTGGTGGTATGTCAGGTCGCAAACAGAAGTCCAAAGCGCGTGTGGTTCTGACTAGGTGATGCAGGAATCTTTCGAAAGTCAAGCCTGAGGAAGTCATTCCCGCCGAAACTCTCCAATTCCTTTGGGAGCGTCGTCGAGCGTCTCTCCGTATGTTGTCCTCACCTTGTTCAGTGGAAAGATAGTATCTGATTGCAGTTCTTTTTTTAGGCACCCTCTTTTATCTTCCCATCGACTGGCTTGTGTGCTTCCGTGAACACGAAACGGAGGAGGCCTACTGGGATGCCGTCGCAGAGCTCGAGGCGGCTGCTGTTGAGCCACCTGTCTCCGGTCGAAGCTTTATGGCCTTCCGTACATCTGCCAAGGTGCCCAAGGTTCGTGAGTCCTTTCAATCCTGGCCAGCCGTTCAGCTGGGTTCCTATTTTGACATGAAGACCAACACTTTCACTGTCGTTGACCACTGGGACGATGAGGAAAATCCGGAAGATCCCGCCCAGCCCCCTCCTTACCGACTGCGTGTCCTGATCCAACTGACGGAGGGATACGATGACCGAGGTACGTTCCCGACCCGTATCATGCATCTTCCTCCCGGACTTACCGTCAACCGAGCTGCTTACAGCCCCAAGCCCTTGCACGACTTGGTGTATCTGGACTGGGAGTAATCGAGACCATGGAAAACTGGATAATGCGAGAAGGAATCACTGTCTTCAAAGCCGAGCTTAGCGCCGATCTCTACGAAGAGCACATGTAAAAGTCTGACCAAGTAAGTTAAAATTCCAAGCCCAATTTATTGAACTCTGGAAGGATTCCTCTCTTCTGCGACCAATCTGTATCTGTTGTTTCTTGAGAAAGCTTTTCACTTAGCAACGAGGGCTCCATCTACGCACAAAGACGGTTTCTCTTAAACCACGTCATGTAGAGATGGGTGAGTTGAAGTAAAACAGTTTAGAATGATAGTACCAGGATGACTTTCCAGAAAAGGGAAAGTTATTGACCGCGGTGTAGCACCCACATTCTGATCTCTCTGGTATTTGACGAAAAGGCTGGCAAGTCACGAGCTGATTTCGAGCCGTAAATTAATGTTTCCGGACAATTGCATTATAACGGCAAATTTGCATCCTCGGTTGCCTGTCGGGTCACTTGCTGGATCAAATACTCAATCACCTACCCGTCCACATTACCATGTATTTACTCGTAGAAGCCACCAGGCCCGCCAGCTATATCGTCCATGTAAGACGTGGAATATATCAAGCGTATCATAAATGAGTGCAAAGAAACGCGAGACAGCTAAGAGTCATCACGACAGATGACTGGCCGAGAAAAGTCTGGTACATTGTCAGCTTTCAGCTGCATGGCGCATGGGGGCCAGCTAAACGGCCCCAGGCCAAGACATATGATGATCGGGTGTCTTCCTTCCGGCGCCGGCCAGATTGTTTCCCGTCGGTTCTGAGATTCCCGATAATTCGAGGCGACTTTACTTAGCCCGAGACAGGTACGGACCCTAGGCAGCGAGGAAGGCAGTGGTCACGTTTGGCGACTAGCCCAGAACGAGACTAGACAAATGTTTATTAGAGGGGCCACTCTTTGACATCAAAACGAAGTTGCTTACATAGGCCAACGCTCGCAGTTCAGACTCTAAATACCCACGGTTGTCGAGAAGGCTATTTAAGCATCCAGCTCCCGAAAATAGCCAACTTAACCTTACGCTCGCCAAAAGCAGAAATTCATCAGCAATGGGAGATATCGCAGCCAAGGTTGGTCCAGCGCACTGCCGCGAAGCAATCGACGAGCCTTGATTCAATTTTTCCAGGTCGCTTTTGTCGCTGGTGGGTCGACGGGACTAGGAAAGGAACTGGCAATAGCTCTGGCAAAGCGAGGTGGGCATTGCCATATGATCCGTGATTTATGCCTACTAAATACTACACAGGCTGTCATGTTACCATCTTTGCGCGGAGACAGCTGCCATTGGATGAAGCCAAGGTCGAAATCCTTGCTGCCCGAAAGCATGAGGCGCAAGACGTGAGAGCGATATCTCTAGATCTGACCGATCCTGAAAAGGTGAATCGCATAATAAACCACACTCCGATCGAGGCTGATGAAGAGGGTCTAGGTCAGGGAAATATTTAAGTCGCAACCAAGACTCCCCGACATGCTCTACTGCGTTGCTGGTGGCACCGCCAACGAACTCGGGTTTCTTGTCGATATCAGCCCTGACAAAATTTCGCGATGCATGAACAACAACTATTTGACCAGTGTATTCCCAGCTCAAGCAGCGCTGAAATTATGGGTCGCTGATGACAGGAAATTTCAAACAGTTCCAGGTCCCAGACAGTCTCCAAAGATCAGGAACATTGTCTTTGTGAGCAGTGCCGCTGCTTTTATCGGCCTTCCCGGCTATACTGCCTACGCACGTGGGTTTCACTGAATATGATAAAAGAACGAACTCGGAATTCAAATAGCTAAAACTCAGAAAAGCAACAAAATGTGCAGTAAGAGGGCTGGCCGACACGCTCCGCGCGGAAGTTCTGCGATACTCTGGCACCGCGTCGCAATACTCCGTGCACATCGCATTCCCCTCGAACTTCATGTCAGCAACCTTCGTGGACGAACAAAACAATAAACCAGAATTGACAAAACGACTTGAAGGAACAACGGCTCCGATATCCAAGCTTTCGAAGACACTCCACTCGGCCAAGCAGGTCGCCGATTACATCATTGCTGCGGTTGACAAGAAACAATTTGTGATCTGTAGCGAGCTTGAAGCGGGTCTTCTCTTCGGGACCTTGAATGGGATGTCGCCAAGAAGGGGTCTGGGTATCGTCGATACACTCATTGCTTTCGTGGCGGTGCTTCTTGGGCCCATTGTCAGACGGCATCAGGACTATCACTGCGCGAGGGACTCCGCGGACGCTGAGAATCCAGAGACCAGTTGAGCTTTTCAGTCTTTTCTTCTGTGGAAGAGCGAGTAAATAAAGCTCTTCCACGAGAATTTACGACCTTCCAGCATCTGTAACTTTTCTTGTTAGATGGCCACCATAACGTTTGAGATAATTATATATGAAATTGACAATTTACAGGAGATATCTGCCAAGAAAGTACGTGAGAGTAAAAAAGGTGACGGTAAAACTGCCGCCCTGAGCTGCTCCCTGAGCAACCATGAGCAACCCTGAGCGATCCCGGAGTTGCTCCCGGAGCACCCTGATCGCTCACCTCTGATGCTCCGACTAGCCGACGTCACTCTTCCTTCTTTGTTTCACATCCTCCGATGATAAGCGCTTTGCTACCTACGGTCGCTCCTAGGAGCTCGAGGGAAGACATGACCTGATCTCACACTGTATCTATTCTCCAGCGCTTGCTTACCCGAGCTCATCGCCTGACGACCATGGTCTGCCATTCTGTAGGAGAAATGATTTCCCTGAACTCGGTCTTCGTTGCTTCTTCTTTCTTTCAGTGGCAATACAAGCTTCATTTGACCGAATTCTAAAAGACGAATTTTCGTCGTTGTCTCTGCCTCTATGCTCTGAATTAGTTCACCGAAGGATTGTCATCCATCACTATAGTCCAGCCTACCAAATATGATTTACTGTCTAATCGCTGATCACACGTCCATTTCAGACGTGAGTTCCTGGGAGCATCTCCTTTTGCTGGTATATCCTGGGCAATAGCGGCCTTTCAATTGGCTACGGCAACTTGCAGTGCAATAGGGTCGGGTATCAGCCGGTGTGTTTTCAATTTCAGCTCTAGCTATATGCAGCTTGAGCAGAAGCCGATTTTTGATCATATCTCTTCCCCGATATTGGGACCTCGATAAGCACGATGGTACAAACAAAGTATAAATAGCCACGACCGTCCCCCATATCACGAATCTCTGGAATACATCTTTCGTTCTGAATTTTCATTCTCGCGTTCCTGGTTCAACAGTTCCCTGATCAATTTACGCCATCCTATGTCATTATGGTGACGCTAAATCATCAAAGATTTTGGCAACCGTCCACGGAAACGTCCAGAGAATGCTCAGATAATGGTACTGAAATCGGCACTTCCAGGATACCGGAACAATTCATTAATGTCGGAGAACGATGCGATGCAAATGGCTACATGCTGTGGAAACACAGGCCACATGATGGGGATGGAACAGAGGACTTCGGTACGTATCAATCTTTAGACATCCCAATTTCCATTTCAGGTAATCTAACATAACCACGTTAGTGTCACAAAATGGTCAATCTGCCCAAGAAATTCTACCAGAATCCTCTGCTAGCGACGTATCGACCACTGATAACTACCCCGATTACCCTGAGGTCGCACTCTACCCTTCCTCTCGAGTTAGCAGCAGCCCTTCTGTGACTGGTCTAGACAGGCCTGGGACATCAAGGATCTTTGACATATTTCACGATGATCCAACCGAACAAGGAAGCGAGCACGTGCATACGCAGCCTAGTGTAAGAGGAAAAAAGAGGGCTCTTGAAGGACCTCATTCTACTCGGAAACGACTCCAGACCCGCTATTCTACCACGATACGTAAGTGTCGTCGACGAGAAGAAGAGGCAGTCCAAAAGATGAACGCCCATCTCAGGATGAAGAAGGCCATTCATATAAGCAGACCAGCATTAGGTACTCGATACGATACCTGAAACACTTCTACAGTTTGGCCAGCGCTGAAGCTCAATTCTCAGATGATTTGGTCGACGGAGGTACTTGCAAGGAAAATCTTGCCGTGATTCAGAACACAATCAAAGATCTCCAGCACATATACGGCATTATTGCAACGAGCAAATATGGCAACTGATCAGACTGATAAATAATTTTCCACTACAAAAAGACGGCTATTTGCGACAAACAAAAAGTGGGAACCCGAAGAAGAACATCTGTTGTTAGACCTAAGGGATACCCAAAAGCTCGGATGGTGGTCTATCTTTCGCCACTTTCCTGGACGAAGTCCCGCGGCAGTCAAGCAGCGCCATTCCTTCCTTCGTTCGAAAAAGAGCGATAGCCCCTCAAGCAAAGAGAACTATCCGGACAGCTCTCGCCGGCCTGGTAATTCTCATCAAACACCCGAAGAAGTTACAGGTTGAGCCGACGCTCTGAACTTCGGGAGGAAGGCAAAGTTGAATGTCAGCCAAGATACCTCACTCGCTCACGGAAAGGTCCTCTAAATGCAAACATGCCAAACTCAGCTTTCATCGATCCACGGCTTCGCGATCTTGGCAAAAACTAAGGCTCTGGCTTTCACATGAGCACACACCGATCACGAGGGGCATTTTCTGCTAAGAGACTTCTTTCCCATGACTTCCTATCAGAGAAGTGGAGATATCATATTGGAATATGTTTAATTCAAAAAAGGAGTGGCCGGCAATGAATGTGTCGACCGACACGCAGAGGAGGCGGCCCAGTAACCAGAAGGACTACAAACCCCAAACAATCGTTATATTCGCCTCGCAGCTGCAGCTGAAAGCCGTATTCGCCGCGAGGCAAAAATCGAGTGGGAAAGGTCATCGTCTATAGAGAGAACAGGTCGACCGACGAAACGCTTAGTCGAACGACCAACAAAGAAAACCCTGGAATACTGGTCCGACCTGCGGAAAGCGACAGCGTCCATTCTGATGCAGCTTCGTACTGGACGAATTGGCCTTGCTGCCTACTTGACTCGCATCAATCGGCGCGAGTCAGCGAGATGTGGTTGCGATCTGGGGAACCAGACGGTGAATCATATCTTGCTTGAATGCCCGCTACTCCAAGACGAGCGCAACTGGATGAGAAACGCTCTGTCCGACCGCGGAGTTGCTCTTCGACGCGACGAGCTCCTGACGCGGCCAGAGGCTCGCATAATTGTGGCCGAATTCATGGTCCGGACAGGGCTCTTAAACCAGTTTCAAGC
This sequence comes from Penicillium argentinense, assembly GCF_028826775.1. Classification (NCBI taxonomy): domain Eukaryota; kingdom Fungi; phylum Ascomycota; class Eurotiomycetes; order Eurotiales; family Aspergillaceae; genus Penicillium; species Penicillium argentinense. The sequence goes on along the minus strand of NW_026622661.1, from coordinate 2,710,897 downwards.
AATCGACCCATTGGCTCTCGGCACGGAAAAGGCGACGAAAAAGGATGACCCCTCAGGATAGTGTAACGGAAAGAGAAGGATGGTGACCGTGAGGAGTGCAGTGCCAGGTCCACTGTACTCCCTTGATGCAAGCGAGCGCAGGAGCGGCAGCCGACGGCCCAGAGGGCTGCGCAGATGAAGGCGGTGGGGGATGAAAGAGACCGGAGAATGAAGTCTAATTGTGGAAAGGAGGGTGGGTGTACCATCCAATAGACTCAATAATAGCCTGCACCATACGTGGCATACTATCTGATAGACCTTCTAGAATGCTAAGGTCAAGTTGCTGCCAGGCCTTCTTTGCTGTAGTGATCAGAATCTCTAATGTATCATCATTATTAGGCATGTGTAGTAGATCTGGCCTGATTTGATAGATCTTCTGTTTCAACAGCATCCAGAGGTTCTCAATTGGATTTAGATCTGGTGGATTAGGTGGCCAAGTAATAATTTCACGTCCAAGCTGAACAATATATTCGCGTACAATGATTGCAGTATGAGATGGAGGATTGTCTTGCTGAAAAATTGACCTTGGATCAACAAGTAAACTTGGTAAGACTCGGCGATATAAATCAAGAATAACAAAGCAATTTACACCTCGTCGATGTGAATTCGGATCTCCAGAACGTGGGATAAGAGCAGTTCGTTGAGGGGAGCCAGAAAATGAAGCCCAAAACATCTGTTTAATTTGGAATCCTCGGTATGGAGTTGGATAGGCTTCGCCTTGAATTGCTTGCTCTCCAGGACGAATAGATGTCCACTCGGTTCGAAGTCCGATACCACGCTCAACAGTACATTCGTCAGACCAGAAGACACGATCAAAATCCTCCTTTGTATAGTGTTGATACCGTAAAGCCCACGCCAATCTTTGTTCAGAATGTTCAGGTCTTAGATAGGGTCGTTTTATCACTCGCCACTTTCGAAGGTTCTCAACACAGAGAAGACGAGCGATTGAGTCTTTTGTATTTATTGCTGACCTCAGAGAGTAGATCTTCATATGTAACTCGGGGTGTTTCGTGAATCTTCTGGAGGATCTTTTGACGATCATCTTTATTAAGGATCTTTGGACGTCCAGATCGCTTCAAAGTCTGCTCATTTTGCCGAACTCTTGACCGTAGGCATGTCATTTTGATAATTGAGAGTGGTAGATCAGGGAATTTCTTGTGGATTTCCCTATAAGACCACCCAGCGATCTCTTTCAACGTAGTGATCTGGGTACGTAGATTAGGGTCTAAGTTACAATTCCGGCGACGTGGTGTGCTTGTAGGTGGAGGAGTAGGTGGCCTAGGAGGTGTAGGGAGAGGGCCCTTAGGCACTGGGCGCTGTGGTAAAGCTCTTACACGAGGCATCGTGTGATGTAGAGGGGTGTAGAAAGAGACGCGAGCGCAATACTACAATGCGGCAGAGTGTATTTGCCTATTTTAGGAGGGCGGAGATGGGAGCGGTCAATGGGGGTGGGAGGTCACAGACTTTTGCGGTGCCACTGTATATGTATGTTGGGTGGAAGGGGGCGGGGACTGATCAGCTCATATGTGAGTTCCGTTAACTAATCCAACATTTTGCATTACCTCAGGCCCACCAAGGTCATAACTAGACTGCCCAGACCACCCAAACTCCGAAAGTCGCCACACGGGCGTCTCCACTCCAAAGAGGTGCAGAATATTTAACGGCCAGCGTTCGTTTGTTCGTTTTTGCAATATCGTCACTCACAAAGTTGAAAGAAACGCTCCAGAATGGCCAATCGATTTCTGCCTTACCACGAACCCGGAAGTTTGTACCCAAGCTCTATCTCAACCGAACGCTGCTCACTCCCCGTTGAACAATCACAGTCGTCGAGATTCTCATCATCGTTTCTTTCTTCTTCTTCCTTTCTCTTGCGAAATGGGTCTCCGCGAAGATCTTTCAAGCCGGCATTATAGGTCAAATCGCTGTCGGCATCATCTACGGTGTACCATTGGCCGATATCCTTGAACGTAACTGGCAGGAGACGTTTCTCGCTCTCGGATATGTTGGTCTGATTCTGATAATTTTTGAAGGTAGGTGGAAAACACTTTCATCGGCTTCAGTGTGGACACTGATGTCATCTATTCTAGGCGGTCTTGGCGCTCGTGTGGATCTACTCAAGCAGAATTTCACTTTGAGTATGGTTGGAGCCACAACTGGGGTTTGTTTTCCCATTGGTCTCTCATATCTTTTGCTCTACCTTGGTTTTGGATATGGTTTGTTTTACTTCTCTGGTAATCACCGATATCTGTAAACAAGCTAACGTGGGCAGGTCCGGTAGAGACATTCATCATTGGTGCTGCTCTTTCCGCCACGTCACTAGGTAAGCAATTTCATTCATTTTTTCTTAAAAAGGTTGACTGCACTTTGTCTAGTAAGATCACTGATGCGTACCAGGAACCACTTTTGCCGTGATCAGTTCTGCGTCAAGCTCGATCAGTCTCTCACAGACTCGAGTAGGATCCGTTCTCGTGAGCGCAGCTGTCATAGATGACGTGGTAGGACTTGTTATGCTGAGGTATGTTGCTTGTTAGAACGAGGTACCCTTGATGCATTTAACTGATTAACTCCATAGTGTCATTGGCGACTTGGGTAAACTTTCGGGAGAAACCAACGTCAATCTCGGCTGGCTCATTGGGCGTCCGATAGTGGCATCGATAGCCATGGCTATCTTAACACCAATTGTCACCAAGTGGGTATTTGCGCCTTTTTTCCGAAAGTTTGTCGAACACCATTTCGCGCGCTTTGACCATATCTCCAACATCATTCTCATGACCCTTGTTCTTGCGGCTTTTATTAGCATTGCTGGCTTTACTGGTACATCTGTCCTATTTGGAGCTTTCTTGGCGGGCGTATTTCTCACGTACCTCCCAAGCAAGCGCCCGGAAGGACCATTCGTTGTCATGAGCCGTGAGGAGGGCGAGCGCGAAGCGGACAAGAGTCCTACATTCATTCACACATTTGAGAAATATTTGTTGGGGCCTCAGGAGTATCTGATGGAGCCTTTGTTCTTCTCAAGCATCGGATTCGCGATTCCGTTCTTGCAACTGTGGACTGGAGAGCGAATTTGGAGAGGAGTGGTTTACACGCTCCTTATGGCATTTGCAAAAGTAAGCAGATACTCGAAGAAGTCGTTAATGATCGAGCTAACAAGTTAAAAATAGTGTATTGTTGGGATCTGGATACCCATATGGCAAGTTGTTGCAAGGTGTAAACCCTGCCACAGAAAAGAAATACGTGTGCAGCAGCTGAACCAGGGACTACCCAAAAGGAATGAGGGGTGGAAGGATCGCGATGAAGAACAAACCGAGCAGGGAGAGAGGAGAAGTTGGAATCGTGTCTGGCTCGCCGCGGTACTCTTAGGGTCTGCTATGGTAGAGCGCGGTGAAATCGGCCTATTGATCATCGAAATCGGACATAACGAAACTCCGTACGTCAGTGATGAGGGTTTCATCACTGGTGTCTGGGCCATTCTTTTGAATACGATCATTGGTCCTGTTATCGTCGGTCTCCTGGTTCGATTCCACGCGAAAAAAAATAGGGGAGGGGGAGTGGGGACTACAGGATTCTTCTTTGTCCGTTCCTAGCCAGGAGACCGGCCACTGAGCTGTATAATTGTTTCGGATCAAGATGATACACCGCATAGGGAGGTACTGCTGTACACAGCTTGTGGACCCGCTATAGGTTTATCGGCACACCTCGGGCATCTTTGGCGAATAAAATTAAATGACGCCTGCAAGTGCATGAAGACTACCAGCAAAGCAAGAAATAATACATCGCCAATATTCACTAGTAGCCATTTCTGCCAAATAATGCAGTAGTGGCTTTCAATGAATTTTGCTTCTTCTTACGTGGACTTGTGCATTCCGTCAGATTACCAGGGTAGAATAATTCGATATGACTTTAATCTCTGTTTCATGCGATCTGTTCCGAAGATGGGTGAAAGACTAGCCCAAGGGTCAGTGAGTGGCAAACCAATAAGCCCAGCCCTCAACAATCTTCCAATAGCAGCTTCAGTCTTAGCTTTGGCATCTTTCCGTTGACTTGTATCCATAATGTGTGCGCTATGTCCAAGTGAGGGTGTGTTCCCTGGCCCCAATTTCTCAATATCGGACCAGGGAAAGCATTTGTTAGGGTCGCTCCGGGACCTCTCTGAAAGAAGTCAAACCCGGACTTTTCTTAGCTTTGCGACGGAAAAAGACCCGCTTGGCCCATTTCCAGGCTTCAACGCCGATGAAGAATAGGACAGCCTCGACCGCCACGATGCCCCATTCCCATGTTATGGGCTTGTGCTTGAAGACGACGTCATTCAGCACGGGGATATAGAGGATAGGGAACATGGTGATCCACCCAGCCATGATAGACCAGAAAAGGAACTTGTTCCTCCAGACATCGTACATCCACTGCGTGAAGTATTTCTTGGATTTTGGTTGCATGCGGAAGAATGACCGACGCATGTTAACCATTTCCCAAGCCAAGAACAACGCAAACCATGTCAAACACACGAACGTAGTGGCTCGTGCTCGGAAGACGAGTTCGCAGTCTTTGATCTCTTCTGACCACTCTTTGTTGCAGCCACGAGCGAGGTTACCATCGCCAAAACCCCACATGCGTACAGAGAATGCCGCGAGGCAAAGCGCTGCTGTCCAGACGCCATACACAAGAATGTCAATCACCACCTCCCAGGTGAATATGCCTTGCTTACTCTGGGGAGGGCGATCCATAATGTCAGGCGCAGCCACCTCCATGCCAAGGCCCATGTCTGGCATACCCGAAGTAATCATAATAATCCAGAGGATTTCCACCGGTGATAGAGGGAAGACAGATTGATTATCAGCGTCTTTGAAAGCCAATCCAATGAGTAAGGTACAGGCCTGGGCGATGTTTTCGGACAACAGATGAAGCACGAATTTCTGGATGTTATCGAAAATGCGACGACCCTCCTCGACAGCATTCAGAATCGAAGCAAAGTTATCGTCCGTCAGGATAATATCAGAGGCGTCTTTGGCTACATCCGAGCCCGCTTGTCCCATAGCAATACCCACATCGGCATGCTTGAGCGAAGGAGAGTCATTTACGCCATCCCCAGTCATGGCCGCAAAACGACCACGCCGATGAAGGGCGTCAATCATGCGCACCTTTGTTTGAGGGGCGCAGCGTGCGATTACCAAAGGCAGAGTAGGAAGAGCATCTACCTGCTCATCAGTTAGTTTGTCGAATTGACTGGCAGTCATGACCATAGCGTCCGCGACATCAGCTGCTACAGTACTGAAATCAGCAGGAAGGATCCCCACTTGCTGCGCAATCGCTTTCGCAGTGCCGGGGTGATCCCCAGTGACCATATGGACAATTATACCAGCTTGGTAGCAGGACTGGATGGAGTCTGCTGTCTCAGGGCGTGGAGGATCATACAGCCCGATCAGACCCAGGAAACACAGGTCGTTCTCAACATACTCACGTTCCAGGTCAGAATCTTCGAGAAGTTGTACCTGACCAGTAAATGGTCGATGGGCTAAAGCTAATACCCGAAGTCCCAACTTGGCAAGTTCCTCCATGTTCTGAAAGATTTTTTCGCGGTGGTCATCAGTCATTGGTACGGGGGAAGAAGAATCTTGGTCCCAAATCACGGAAGTACACGAATCAGTGATGCGCTCAACAGCACCCTTGGTAAATACCATTGTGCAGTCTTCTTGTAGGGAAGAGTTGCTGAAAATCACAGACATTTTCTTCACGGTCGAATCGAAAGGAAACTCAGCCTTTTGGTGCCAAACTCTTTTCTGACCCTTAGTCCAGCGGTCGCGATTCCAGTTGAATCTCGACGCGAATACTTGGATGGCGATTTCTGTGGGTTCACCGCGCGCGTTCCATTCACCCTCTTCAGACATGTATACATGAGAGAGGTTGGCCATAGCTGCGACGTCCAGAAAGTCCTGAAGCTGGCGATTTCCCGATACTAGTTCTTCTGCATTTTCTGCAGCGGGACATTCTTTCTCGTCGTCGAAATCCAAAGGAGGTAAAGGAGTGAAGGTGACATCTCCAATGGTAGGGTTGAATGGCTCGTTAGATGTGCCAACGGAGTATGTCCCCCGAGACGGAATCCATGCTTTCTTGACGACCATCTTGCCCTGGGTCAATGTACCAGTCTTATCGGAGCAGATGTCAGTAACTGCACCAAGTGCTTCCAACGAGTCCAATTTGCGAACAATTACGTTCCTTTGGACCATGCGCTTAGTACCCACTGCCATAGTGATAGTGAGAACGACCACAAGACACGCTGGAATCATGCTAATACCGGTTGCGACTGCATACATGATGACTTCGGTATTGCTGCTGAAGAGATTTGCAGCCATGCATACAATCGCGAAAACAACCGCAACTCCAAATAGTAAACAGGCGAGTTTCGACAGCTTCCTTTGTAAAGGTGTTCCGATATTAACACCGAGAAATCGACCGACAGCATCCGTCCCAGTAAGAGTCCAAGCCTGGATGTACCATCGTTTTTTACTCTCGCCGTTAGGATCACGCTTGACGGAACGACGCTTGCTGTCACTGGCCCGCAACGCGAGAGCAATGGAGCCGATCTCTGTGGACATGCCTGTACTGACGACGACACCACGAGCACGACCACGAGTGACTGTGCTCGAGCTATAAGCGATATTCAGACGATCCCCAGGTCCAGTGTCCTTTTTAAATGTTGCATCGCATTCCTTCTGGACGGGAAGAGACTCGCCGGTTAGGAGTGCTTCATCGGTCTCGAAATTGACTGCTTCAACCAGACTAGTACGGTTAGGAAAACGATAAGTCCCTCAGCGACTTTTAGAGCGCAGTGGCAACAAGACTCACCGAATATCTGCTGGAACGGTATCCCCAGTCCTCAACTCGACCATGTCACCCGGCACAATTTCCCACGACGGTACGGAGAAGGTGTGTCCACCTCTGGAGACAGTCCCTGTCGGCGACGACAGTGAATGCAACGACTCCATAGTCTTCTCCGCAGCGTACTCCTGAAAGAACCCAACAACGATGTTCAAGATAATTACAGCGCAAATTACTCCCCCTCAATCCATGACCGAATTCCGAAACTAACCGCCATGGCCAGAATCAGCACCTGTAACAAGCGACCTGGATCAGATTTGAAAGGTTCTCAACAAAGTCTTAAGTTGTCAAGGCGAAGCATAGTGGATGTCTTACTAGCATCATTGCGTTAGCCACCTGGCGCACAAGGATCTTGACCACCGACACTCCTTCGCCTTCGTCCAGTTTATTTGGACCATATTGCTCGAGGCGACGGCTAGCTTCATCAGGAGCCAGTCCTTCGTCCAGTTCAGTATCAAGATTTTTGATTACGGCTTCATAAGTCAGCGAGTGAGCTGGCTGGTCTAAAGGACTGCCCCCTGATCCGTGATTGTGTGTGGTTTCGTGCTTCTCCGGCATTGGAGATATTGTTCGGCTGAGTAGTTGTAGCTGAGATGATAATATAGCCGTTTGCTCTTCTGTCCTTTTCAGAACGCCTGATGGTGAGGACCATCAGGAGAAGGAGCTGCGCGAAAAGCGGGGAATTAATTGTTTTCTAAGCGGACTAATTTTGTTCGTGTTGAGACTTGGTGTGGATACATCACCATGACACATGGGTCGCCGCCGGCAAGAGACAGTCATTGGATAAGGCGAGGTTTGGGGCTTAGCGCCAGAATGTGGGCCGAATATTGGGTGTTTTTCTACAGCGGAGGCAAAATTAATTAGCCAACGAGAAAGAATAATTACTGTGTCCAGCCCTGGAACTCTGGGCAGGATGGATTCTTTGACAGCGATACTGCCAAGAAAGCTCTTTGTGCCAAGACTGGGTCACGTTTACGTTCGTTTCCGCAATCGCGCTCGGGTAGAGCTGCATGACCAATTATGTCCCTGGCATCACTCCACGCTTCGTTTCGTCGGACATGAAAAGATGACTGGGACTGTCAAGATTTTGCAATCGATAATCGAGTTCGTTATAAGAGACCACAATGTCACTATTTCCATGCAGCATAAACCCAGGACAAAAGAAGTGACCTTGTTTAAGACATAAATTACATAAATTTCCACGCTGCATCGTCTGCCAAGCCTGCTCCCTGTGATGCTTTTGTATGCCAAGCGCTCGGAACCAAAATGCCAAGACCTGTGCTTTGGGTGTGTTGAGTTCTGAGTTTTGACCACTATGAAAAATTGAATACTGCGGATCAGATAGAGAACCTGGTACATCATTCCTTCATTTACTGCACACTGAACACCAGAAGACAATACTCAATTCCCGATGAGCAGCACAGCATCGTCACCAACCTTGAGTCTAGCGACAGTCTGCTAGCCAGACCGCCCACTCGTTTACTTTTAAAGCTGTCATCAAAGAGCTTAGCCCTGTACTGGATGATGGTTTGTTCCTTATGGGACTAAGTTGCTGTATAGTGGCTTCGATGAATCTGGTTGAAAGATATCGGCGTATCCATGGTCAGAATACCAGTGCGCCAGGTGGGTGGCCAAGCCGCTGATCACACGATATTGGTGTAGAGAGCGAGGAGAAGGCTGAAAGCGGAAGTTATGCTGTCATTGCATAAGTAAGTAGTTGCCAGGCCAGTCACACCGTTAGTCGTGAACTCTAAGAACCCCAGTGGCTGAGAAGCTGCTTATGGTCGTAAGTGGCAAAAACCCGCATGGGGCCCAGTGCCAACCCTCGGCGCCAAGCATTAGCGGATGAGGGTGGGGCTATGGTGCTTGCAGTTAGGACCAAGTCGAATCAATAATTATCACAAATTCTTTGACCCTAACTCCCTACAGCATCAGCCATTATATCTTTAAAGTAAATTTTGTCGAACATTTTTGCCGGAGTGCTATCACTTACCCAACGTTCTTCTACAACCAGACACTGCGACGACTTCTACTGCCCTCTGCCAAGCCGATTCCCATGAGTCCGGAATGCCAAGCCCGTGGTCTCTTTCGCCAAGGCTGCATCACAGGTCTTCCACCTCTGCTGGATCCTGTCAGGAGCTTTGGATGTTGTGGCCGATTACGCTCGTAGCTCTTTCAACAATTTTGTGAAATGGCATAATGCCTCGTCATTCCATCAGTAATCCAGACCCGTCAAATACCATTGTATCAGGTAACTGGGAACTGCACCGCTCTGAGCAGTTTTTACTGACGCGTCCATCTGGCAGATAAGCTATTGGACACAACAGGCCAAGGGGTTTCTGTCATTTTGTAGCACAGAATGTTCGAACGACTGCGTGAGCTACTGGAGACTGTATCCCAGCTCTGCATCCTCTTCCGCTCGGAAAGAAACCCCGAACCCCTCAACGACGCCAGCCTTGACCGCGCACTCATGGCTCACAGCCCAACCAACTCTGAAATTGGGCTGGAAAATAATAGAAGATCCCTTCCGCCCGCATACGAAAGCCCAGCGGGGTCTAGAGACTGGAGCTTTTATCCCCGGAATGGCATGCATTGCCACTTCCAAAAATCACCAAAGTCGAAAATTCGAATGTTTAATAAGGCGAACGAAGCGAAAGCCAAAAGCTGGCTATTTCGCGGGAAGGGAAAAAGAAGCAATCTGTCAGACGTGGAATTGAAGACGTGGAAAAGTGCTTTTCAGTCAGGAGAAAGTGCTTGTGAAAGCAGGACACTGATATATCAGAAGTATGGGGATATCTGCGACGTGGTTGGTTGGGGCTCTTCGGCGACCATACTTCTATCACGCAAGCCCCAAGAGTGGCATCCCCATATCCATTCATTTTACGCTATTAAAGTGTTTCGGCGTCTACCAGGGGTGAGCGAAACAGCCTATCGAAGGCCGATCGATGCCGAGTTTTCAATTTCTTCTCCATTGAGACACCGAAATATTATTCGAACCTTCGAACTCATAGAGATTGACAGTGGTGTCTTTGGTGAGATCCTGGAATATTGTTCCAGTGGTGATCTCCATACCTTGGTGGCTGCAAGAGGTCAGTTAGAAAATGAAGAGGCCGATTGCTTCTTGAAACAGCTCATGCGCGGCATCAATTATATCCATGAAATGGGCATAGCTCATCGTGATTTGAAGCCGGAGAATCTTCTTCTCACTTCAAATGGTTGCCTCAAGATATCGGATTTTGGCACCGCAGAATGCTTTCGTCTCGCTTGGGAGAGTGACGTTCACATGACAACCACACGACGCGGATCGCGACCCTACGTTTCGCCCGAGCAGTATCTCAGCCAGTATTTTGATCCGAGACTAGCCGACATATGGGCCACGGCTGTGACCTACATTGCAATGAGAACGGGGAGGATCCTGTGGATGGTAGCCACCACCGAAGACGAGAATTTTAGAGACTACATCGCAGACCGTCAAATTGGAAGGGGTTATTTTCTCATCGAAGACACGTGCTCTGTATGCCGTCCTAAGTTCTCACATACTTGAACAGTATGCTAATTCGCCATTATAGGTAGCGAGCCGCTGCGTCATCTATTCGATGCTAAATGCTGACTATACTGGCCGGCCCCTCTCAAATGAGGTTCTACATTCCCAATGGCTACAAGAGATTGAAGTATGCACAGATGCAGAAAATGGACAAGTCTAAAGGGGTGATTGAGTCAATAAAAATCTACTATTCGTTGCATTTTGATAAGTGCGTTGTCCGGGTGCCGCGAAATCATCTCCAAGGGCAGCTGAGAAATGCGATTTTCATAAATCATAACATGACACGAAAGTGGAGTCGTACTAGACCCCCCTTGCCGTAAGGCCCATAGCCAGATCATCCTCTTTTGGCGAGGCCACGAACAGCCAGCAATACTGCCTAGATTGGGTTAGGGAGAGACAGCCGGGAGTCGACCAATGGCTTCTTGTGGTGATTGTTTGGTACTGAGCGGCCGAGGTGCTACCTAAGATCTCGTAAAGGCTAAAAAAGACGCCGACATAGAATCTTCCTGCAGAACTGCCTGACTGATATCGTTCAAATTAGACTTCCGCAGAGCCCACGAAAGCCCAGGGCCCAAAAATGGGGGCCCATTGGGGGCCCAAAGTCTGCTGACACTGCAAACAACCCGGTGTCCCGTGACTGTATAATTTGTGCATTTTCCAGCTGTAATATTGAGTATTTCGCTTGTAACCATGCTAGACTCTTTTTCCTTAAAAATGGAGGTATTCAGAATTTTTAATTCATGTGTTAACGTAATCCACGGCCGACCTGTCCACACGGCCGACCTGTCCACTTTCGCGTCCAACCTTCCGGCAACATCTTTCAACGCGTTGTTTTTACACCACCAGCATACAAAATGCCTCTTTCCCAAGAAAATCGAATGCAAATGGCTATTGCGGCTTACAAAAACAAAAAAATTGGATCAAAATCAAGGCTTGCGGCAATATTTGGAGTGCCTAAATCCACCTTACTCTCTCGGCTGAAAGGAATCAAACCACGGTCGGAAACACGCGCTAGCGGCCATAAATTAACAGCGACTTAAGAAGAAGCACTAGTTAAACGGCTACTAGATGCTGATAAACGAGGATTTTCAATTCGGCCAGAGTTTCTACGTGGAATGGCGCAGAATTTACTCCAAGCGCGTCTACAGGATCCTTCAGCAACCCTTGGGGTTAACTGGGCCTACTCCTTTACAAAACGCCGCCCTGAAATACAAACAAGATATAACCGGAGGATTACATACCAGCGAGCAAAGCAGGAGGATCCAAAGGTTATAAAACAGTGGTTTGCGACCGTACGCGAAGCTATTCAAGAACATGGTATCCATGAGGATGATATCTGGAACTTTGACGAAACCGGCTTTGCAATGGGACTCTGTTCAACCTCTAAGGTTATAACTGCGGTAGATCGTAGTGAAAGACTTCGGAGAGTTATTCAGGGAAATCGCGAATGGGTTACAATCATTGAATGTGTGAGCTCGAAAGGCATTTCTATACCTCCATGGGTCATCTTAAAGGCTGGATCTCACCAGGCCGCTTGGTATCAAGAGCCTGCTATCAAGAATGGCTGGGTTCTTGCCAGAAGCCAAAATGGCTGGACAACAGATGAAATAGGCCTTGCTTGGCTAAAAGAGACATTTGAGCCATATTCTAAACGCCTTTCAACCGGTGCGAAGCGATTACTTATTCTCGACGGCCATTCTAGCCACCAAACTGCAGAGTTTGATGCTTTTTGCAAAGAGAATGCAATTATCTGTCTCTGTATGCCTCCTCATACCTCTCATCTACTACAACCACTCAATGTTGGTGTTTTCGGCCCGTTAAAACGTTCCTATGGGAAATTGGTTGAAGGAATGATGACTGCCGGCAACAATCATATCGACAAGGAAGACTTCCTACACCTATATCCTCCTACACGCGAGATGGTTTTTAATCTAGAGAATATACGGAATGGCTTCGCAGGAGCTGGTCTTAGGCCACTTAACGAAGACCGGGTCCTCGAAAAGATTACATTTCAACTTCGGACGCCAACACCACCTCTTGTCGAAGGATCAATATCCTCTACTTTTCAAACACCTGAGAATCCTCGCCAGCTATATCATGAGGTTCGCAGTCTACAGAGAAGCCTTCGAAAAAGAATGCTCTCTAGTAGCCCAATTTCTCATATTCAACATCTTGAAAAGGCTGCGCAGATGGCAATGAACATGAACGTTCTTCTCCAACAAGAAATCAAGGTTCTACGCGATGAGAATGAGCGGAAACTGAAAAAGAAGGCAAGAAGGCGTGGTAAGATAGGCGACGATCTCTTTTTATCTAGAGATGAGGGTCAAAATCGCGTTCAGCAGCTTGATACGCAGCCGAACGAGCAACATAGTGAGCCTACTGCTAGGCCATGCCAGCGAGCTCCACGGCGCTGCAGTGGGTGTGGGACTATAGGACATACTGTAAGAAGTTGTCCTAGTAAATAGCTATATATTCAGCGATTAGATAGTCTAATATAATTTTGTCTCGTGGGTGAAAAGCCGCAATTTTATTGAGGGTGCGGTGAAAGTGGACAGGTCGGCCGTGTGGACAGGTCGGCCGTGGATTACGTTAATCAGAAATTCATTCACTGGTCACTAATAATGCTCAAATTCACTATCTTCTCTACTCTTTCGCTTCCTTCCTGAGACACGTAACTGAGCGTTACTCTCTGGTAGCTGGGGTTCAGTTCCATCAGCATCGACTTCTATCTCAATCAAGTCCCTAGTTCTATCATCTTGCTCCTCAGTATCATTAATTGGATCCAGCTCAACCTCAGCTAGCTTGTCATCCCTTTCCTCCCTTACTGTGTCAAGCTCATGTAAGGTAAAGAATTCCTGAAGATACCTTTCTTCTTCTTCTCCAAGATCAAACCGGGATGTACAAAGAAACATCATCAACCTCTCAATAGTTTTAGACTTCATACGGCCACGGCGATAATGACAGATATCGCGAGCAGTATTGAACAGCCGCTCAATTCCAGCACCAGTTGCTGGAATTGAGAGAACGTCACGAGTGAAAAGTGCAATCGCTGGAAATTTGGATTGATTCTCTCTCCAGTACTGAAGTGGCCTCGCCTCAATTGGATCTATAGGAAAGTTAGTAAGAGGACCATCATATATGATAGAAAAGGTTAGAATATACCAGTATCAAGATATTGTGTTACTTCATCACTGTTGGTATCACCAGCTAGGTACTGTGTGTATGCTCCAAAGCAAAAGTCAATTGATTCATGTAGATGTGTGTAGATGTGTACCAGGTCTGGTCCAAAATACCCCTGAATCACATACGCCGATACTCGGTGGTCTCAACACCGGTGTTGCAGCTTGGCGCAAGGTTACCCAGCACAGGAATGTGATCTATCAGTCGCCAGCGGTAAGTTGCCGCTAGCTTGTTCTGACAAAAGGATATGTCCCGACAATCACCAACTATCTTTGGCTGAAGTTTGCTCCCTTAAGTAACTGACTTAACTTTGAAGTTGATCTTCCTGTTGATTGGGCAACAAAAGAGCCTTGGGTATTGGAAAGACGCTCTTGGTAAGGAAGTAAAGTGTTTTGGAAGGACTTCCGGTATCGAATGCGCCCCTCTTTATCCCAGTCATCAGAGAGAAAGAATTGGAATTTACTATCAGGGGATAGCATGGTACTGATTGCATGGATATGCCCTCGAACATGATCTGCTGTGAATAATACTCATCAAGTTTCAATCGACCAGCTTCAAGAGCTTTCAGCATCTGATTTTTCCATGGAACTCGTTTTCGCTGGAGCTGTTTCATGGGCTTTTCCAGATGCTCAAAGAGTACATTGTAAAGCTCTAAGACTAGATGTGCTGTCACTTCTCAGGTCTTTGAAAGCTCAGTTGTGTAGAGAAAGAATGGCTCGGTAATATGGAGAAGATAGTCAATTTGACGCCACTCCTCATCACTGAGTAACAACTCTTTACAGTCATACTCTGTACTGTAAGGAGTAAAGTAAGAACGGAGTCTCTTAGCACGGCGAAGCATCAAGAATGTTGAATTCCATCGAGTGCGATCATCCTGGACAGGAACAAGCTTTGGGTCTTCTGACTGGAGGTTTTGGAATGACTTCCGACGCTGAGGACTCCCGTTCACATGAATTGCAAGAAGGCGTACCTTGGTTAAGGTATGGAAGATTTCACGCTTTTGATATCTTGCATTTGCCCTTACCAAAGTTGATTGTTGCTCAGTCCACTCTGTCTCTGTATCGTCATTAAGTGGAACAGCTTTTAAAAGCTCAAGAAGCTGGCTGAGACTGAGTTGGATGACATGAGCGAGACAAGGGGTTCGTATAATGTGAACATCATTTGGCAAAGCAGATTGGAGGGAGTCTCCCAATGTCTTATTGTTTGATGCATTGTCGGTAGTTAGTCCAAAGATTCGATCCTGGATCTGATGATGAACCAGTGTTTCTAGAAGAACACTGCTCAGATATGTACCAGTGTGTGGGCCATGAAGTGGCTTAAATCCAAGAAGAACTTCACGATAAACCCAATCAGCATCGATAAAGTAGCCAGTTATCGCCATGAATGCTTGCGAGAATGGGAAGTCCAGCAATCAAGTGCAACTGAAATCTTTGAATCAACTGGTAGTAATTGAAGAACGTGATCTTGTCTTTCTTTGAACGAATCTTGCTAGTATCGAGGGCTTCAATTGTTTGATTTAGTGCAATAACACTAGGAGAGATTAATACTTTAACTTCCTCATAGTATTGAGCTACACTATAGTCAAACGGAGCACTGACATAAAGACCGGACGTTTCTGTTTTTTGCAATACAATAATTTTCAGCTCCGTTTCACAGGAATGTACCTGCGACGTGCGTCAAGCAGCTGTGCCGGCATGATATCGAAGTCAGCAATGCTACCTGGAGATTTTTGTCAGAGGTGGGTGGGTTTGAAGTATGTCAGTCAGTAGTCTTGTGGGGAGATACTAACTCGGCCCCCTTTTAGTTAGTCTCTAGTTATGAGATCTTAGGTAGCACCTCGACCGCCTGGCATGAATCAAACATCATAAATAGCCAGTGACCGATTCCCTGGCTGTCCATACTTAAGACCAACCTAGGCAGCATTGTTGGCTATTTCTGGCCCTGCTGCAATTTGCAAGTCTGACAATGAGTCTTGTGGCTCGGGTAAGTGTTATAGTTGCATGTTGCGGGCATTCAATAGGTAACACTGGTAGAACAAGGTCGAACCATTAGGTTATTCAGTAGATGCAACATACGCCGGATGGCTCTCCCCTGCGTAGCATTCCACTGTCAGAGGTTAGTAAAACATTATTCACCCGAGTGATCCTTAAAGTGGAGGATACTTTGGTGATACCACATAAATGACACCAGAATGAAACTTTACCACCAAAAAAGAGCCTCTCCACTACGATCCCTATCAATGATAATCTTTTTCGTTGTCACCAACCTTGTGGCGGTCGCCATCTTGCCATTCTCTTGTGATGACATGCCTAAGCCCCTTGATAATAGAAAGTCCAACATAGTCCCATTCCACATATTTGAGCACTGCTGCCGCAGAATGCAGCGTGCCGTACCTTCGGACAATTGAATTGTCTGCCATTTGTGCTCTTTCGGAAGCCTAAAATAAGGATTGCCCAATGAAAGTCCCAAGTTGCTCGGACACCGTCCAGAGACGGTCTTGGTAAGAGGAACTGACCAAGGTTCGACAATACCCTGCCTACATTCTCTAAGGGAATTTTATTGAGTTTCAAACAGGAAGCCGTCATTAAAATAAGAGAAAAATGCTGTACTGGGCCACATCACTTGACGATTATTATATGCTTCGGGTATCCCAGCCCTGGGCTCAGACAATGCTTACGACGACTCCCAATGGAGTATGTTGATGATGGCCGATCTTTTGAAATTCAATCCACTTACATTACACTATGTTTACTTTACTCTCATACCTGCCATAGGCAGTGTTATACTCTACACGACTCCGAGGCAGATCACTGATCTTCACTTTGCTGATGCTTTGTTCATGTCTTTCAGCGCTATGACGGGAACTGGGCTGAGCGTGGTACATTCTGCACCACACGAATTTTGTAGATGAATGCATGGCTGACTTTTGCAAAGATAGACCTTTCCACTCTAAATTGCCTACAGCAAAGCACTCTGTTTGCCCTTCTCATTCTCGGCCATGCTTTTCCTATTTTCGGGACGATCATTTTATTACGTGCCTCCACTCTCCGGTCAGCTCAGAAACTCACCTCAAGAAATACTACGAAGAAGCAAGCAGAGTCACAGGTTTTGCAGAAAGACGGAGAATTGATGACCTGCTATAGAAAGAGTGCTCTGTTTGATAGCATTTCAGTCGAAGCAAAAGCCGCCACTGAAAGGATTGAGATCCAAGGAGATGTTTCACCTCATGATGAGCATGAAGTGCCATGGGATAACTATGGCCAAACCGTTGTCACAGTCTCGCAAAGTCCAAGGCGAGTCACTCACGTCACCGTCGATAATGACGAGGATCTCGGAAGTCGTAAGATTCTTTTCATGAGCTTCAAATCGTGGTCAAAGCGCGTGGTGCAACGAACAGCCAGCCACCTGTCCTGCATATTCGCTATCAACTGCAACGAACCTGGTGTGGAGCAATATATGGCACTGGCTCTGATAGCAGTGCTTATAATACTCTATTTCATCGGCTTCCTCATCCTCGGCGTCGTGAGCATCGGTCTTTGGTCAAAGTTCGTACGCTCAGACATTCCGCGGAATAATGAAGCCTCCCCTTTTGGGCGGGCGCTTTTCTCGCTACATCGGCGTTCTGTAACAACGGCATGTCCCTGATTAATACTAGTATGGGCCCTTACCAGAAAGAGTGAGACACGTTCCGTGGATTATTTTTCAGAACCTTCATTAACATCGTTCGCAGAGCGTTTCCACTTCTTGTCTGTGGCTTTCTTATTCTTGCCGGAAACACTCTTTTCCCCTGCCTACTTCGATTATTCATATGGGTCCTGAAAATGATGTTGCCAAATAAACCCACTTGGAAATTGTGGCATCAGACTTTCGAATTCACTCTCGCTCAATCACAAAAGGTCGGCGCTTACTTATATCCTGCTTGGCATACGTGGTTCATACTGGGCACCGTCCTTATCCTCAATTCCATCATGTGGGGTGCTTTTGAGGTTGCTGCCATCCATAACGAGGAAATTCGCGCTCTTCCAGTCCAATTCAGAGTCCTAGACGGGCTATTCCAGGGATTATGTATGTCATTTCGACCATCTATTGCTTACAGAAGCTGATATGAAACGAGCTGTGCGTGGTGGTGGTTTTACTGTTGTGGCATTTGATCGACTCCCACAGGGATTGCTTATCCTATATGGTATATTTCTCATTCTCCAAACGTGGAAGTCATGTTTTGAGCAGTTTGCTAACTGGTTTCCATTTAGTCATTATGATGGTATGAACTCACCTTTTGCTCAAAATAAATATCAGCGTTGACCGTATGGAGATTTAGTATCTTTCTGCTTTTCCGGTCTCTTCCACCATCTGGTATAACACCTTCAAAATCTCAGGTTGAAACTCAAGACTGAAAAATAGTAGCAGCACCAATTCCGCAGATAGTTGGACCACAGGTCCACATCAACAAGAATCCTATATATCAACCCGCTCAAAGTTTCCGCATGCCCGCTTCGCTTACCAACAATTCCGCTCTCAATTCAGCCACGATATCTGGTGGCTCTCGCTCGCTATTATTCTCATAACCACGACTGAGTCAGATCACTTTCAAGCAGAACCGATGGCTTTTTCCACATTCAAGGTTATTTTCGAAACAGTGTCTGCATACAGCTGCGTCGGTGTAAGTATCGGTTATCCGGGCAAAAGCTATGCGTTTTGTGGTGCGTGGCATACGCTTAGTAAATTATTTTTAATTGCAGTTGCATTTCGAGGAAGGCACCGTGGTATATCTGTTACTATTGACAGTTGTGCTCCTTTCTTTGAATCGTCGGTATCACCAGAGACAAATAGACACGTCGAGGAAGAGAGATTTGCAGCACAACATCAAGAAATTGTCAGATAGTTTCCCCTGGTCCAAGCTAGTACGGTATTCTTTTCAGTGAGACAGGTCTTGGGAAGTACTGGCTGTCAACCCGAGAGCACTTCTCAGGGCACTTGGATAGACTTGCTTCTTCGCAAAGAATACATCTAGGATTACTTTCGTTCGTGCACTTGTTTTCTGAACTCGAACCAGTCTTGTATCAAAGTAAGACATGTAGAGTATGAAAGTCCTTCAGGTACATGCAATAGATGGGACACCACCAGGACTCATCAAATGCAATGTCATAGTAAGCACCGGATCGTTGCATATGTAGGTTTCATAGCTAGAAATACAGACCGATTCAACCTTTTCCCGGTAGCTGGTAGTGTTCAGGATATGACCTGGAAAACGACGAACGAAACCACGAATGAAATCGTTCGAGCTGCTCCAATACAACTCACACAAATCCTGGTCCGTGATGGTCACTTTTCTCAGGGATAAAGCAGTCTTAGAGGCGGACATCATTGCTGTCCAAGAGCCTTGGCGGAATGAACAACAACATACAACCCACCAGCCGGCGACCGCAAAATTCCAGCTGTTGTATCCAGCGATGCAGACCCGCCAGGAGCAAGGCCTTCCACCGACCAGGAGAGGCATTTTCTGCTAAGAGACTTCTTTCCCATAACTTCCTATCAGAGAAGTGGAGATATCATATTGGAGTATGTTTAATTCAAAAAAGGAGTTGCCGGCAATGAACGTGTCGACCGACACGCAAAGGAGGCGGCCCAGGAACCAGAAGGACCACAAAACCCAAACAATCGTTATATACACCTTGCAGCTGCAGCTAAAAGCCGCATTCGCCGCGAGGCAAAAATCGAGTGGGAAAGGTCATCGTCTATAGAGAGAACAGGTCGACCGACGAAACGCTTAGTCGAACGACCAACAAAGACCCTGGAATACTGGTCCGACCTGCGGAAAGCGACAGCGTCCATTCTGATGCAGCTTCGTACTGGACGAATTGGCCTTGCTGCCTACTTGACTCGCATCAATCGGCGCGAGTCAGCGAGATGTGGTTACGATCTGGGGAACCAGACGGTCAATCATATCTTGCTTGAATGCCCGCTACTCCAAGACGAGCGCAACTGGATGAGAAACGCTCTGTCCGACCGCGGAGTTGTCTTCGACGCGACGAACTCCTCACGCGACCAGAGGCTCGCATAATTGTGGCCGAATTCATGGTCCGGACAGGGTTCTTAAACCAGTTTCAAGCATTCGGCCCATTGGCTCTCGGCACGGAAAAAGGCGACGAAAAAGGATGACCCCTCACGACAGACCCCTTTTACGCAGACGTGGAGCTAAAGCATTTCAGTGTTCTGGAGAGATGCCATGTACACAGTACACATCAAAGGCTCGTGTATATGCTTTCGATCCTAGGACCGATCGCCGACGCCGACGCCGAAGCCATTTCCTCGAATTATCCCAGCTTCATGGTCCTGTTCGAATCTTCACTCAACGAGTCCGTAGTTGTCTTTCTCACTGCGTTGGGGTTTGAGCTATTGTAAGTGTTGGTATCACCAGCTAGGTACTGTGTACACAATTAAGTGGACAGTGTGTATGCTCCAAAGCAGAAGTCAATTGATTCATGTAGATAGATGTAGATTGATCAGTCTAGTTGGAAAACACCCCTAGATCCCACACACCGAAGCCGCAGCCCAGTGCAAGAATGCGTACCCCAAGCAAGGGATGTTATCCATCAAACGCTAGCAGTGGGTCATCGCTAGTTTGTTCTGACAGGAGGATATGCCCCGACAAAAAGTAAAAGCTTCGTGACATGTCATAGAGAATAGAATACGATGCTCAGCGACCAATGCAAGCAAAGATCGACACCGCTTACATATAGTTGTTGTAAACCTGTTTCTTCTTCAAGGTATGTGATTAACCACTTGCAGTACTGACCTTCATCTGGGCCGCAAATGCATTCAGATTCCTTGTCTGCAGATAGACAGTTCCCGGGCCCGTGAACCTGCACGCAAGACCCTCCCCAGCGCTGAAATTGGACATGATCCCACCAGACGCGACCCGCTCAATTTTGTACTTGCAATTCCATGCCACAAGATGACCGTTATCGACGAAGTAACTCTCGCCTTCCTTGAGCTGTTATTTGGTCGTCAGTAAGCAGTGCGTGGAGAGATTTTGAATGGAAGACCTACATCCTTCTTGATGATGGCACCGAAGCTTTGGACCCAGAGTAGTCCGTTGCCAGAGATCTTGTAGATAAATAGGCCCTCCCCAGAAAACACAGCCTTGGAGATCCCTTGCGCCTGGTATTTGTGTTCGACGGCACTCGTTGATGCCAAAAAGGCATCCCCGCCAATCTTCCACTCGGCGCTCTCGCTGACGCGGAGAACAATGATGTCACCGATAACTGATGGGGCGAGGAGAATTTCTCCAGGGCCTTTATACTCGGACATCGTCATCTCTCCACCCGCAATAAGCTTTTTCCACCTAAAGGTAAACGTTCCTGTCAGGGTCGTAGTTGTGGACATTCCGATCATGGCGCCTGAATAGACCTTAGTGCGTTGGTCACGGACTCGAAAGGAAATAAAGTATATTCATACCAGGTCTGGCAGTGAATGGGGCGCCAATGGCAAGTTGTACCGTTAAAAGCGAGTTTGAGTCTCGGTGGCTGACCCGGTAACTGCCCCCATTGAAAGTACCAATGGAGTCTTCATTAGCTGCGCCCGCTCCAACAAACTGACCCGCTGGTGGTGCGCCTCCGGGGAGATGCTCCACGGTGGACCTCAAGGGTGGGGATTGGGACATCGATGGACGGTGTAGGGTCGCATTCTGTTGGAAAGCAGCTGCATTTTGCTGAGCGAAGCCGCCAGGTGGTGGGCTTTGAGCAGGGGGGCTAGCCGATGAAGGAGGACCCGGGTATGCTTCAGCAGAAGGGGGCGTCTGTGTCGGGGGAGGAGGATAGCTGAAGTTTGGAGGTGCGAAGCCTCCGGATTGTTGTGGGGGCGGCGGGAAAGCTGCGTTGTGTGAGAACAACCATCATCCACTGGAGAGACATGAGATTGACGTACATGTTACATGCGCCGGAGCTGTTGATATTAGTACTGAGCCTCAATGTTCACGAATTGAGAAAATTGACCTACCTGACATCGGTGGTGGAGGGTACTGGCTTTGCGCGTGCGCCATCTTGACAAATTAAGGGGAAAAGATCTTGAGCTGGAGAAAACCAGGTCAGCTAAACATTCCGAATCCCTTATTCGCCTCTCGAAGGCTCTCCATGGCGGGAGAGAGACGAGAATGTCCGCAGGACTCACGATGTCTCGGCAATTGCGGGGAGCGGAACACAGACGGCTATGGTTCGATGGATGGCCCGCGCCGTTCGACAAAGGTAGGAACGAGACCAGAGTCTAGTAGCACTTGCGATGAACTAGAGGCAATGCGCGGAGGAAGAAAATCAGAAAGAGCGAAAGTTGCGGACGATGGTGGCTTTTTGTGAAAAGCAGTAGCTGCAAGTGTTGACTCCGCACGGGGGAACTTGGAGACTATTATTAGCCAGCATGATGAGGGCTCGTATTGGCAGCAGTCAATCAGGTGCTCTGGTATCACACTCGACTACTGCAGGAGCATCCCAGCCGGCGCGTAAACGGTACGCCTGCGTAACCTGATGGGCTCATGGCCATCCCCACCACAGTGGAGCGCCTGGTGTGATTGGCAACCCGCGTTAGCGCCCATGACCGGCCAAGATCTCCCAAGAAACCTTCCCTTTCCCGCGTGCTGAGTGCGTTTCACACTCGTCTAGAATTAAGATGCTTGCAATATAGCGATGGAATAGCCGGCGTTGTCGGAATTGTATCTCAGAAGCCCCAAGCAACCGACAGAGCCAGGTCAGAACGACGAAACCAGGGAACTTGCAAAGAAACAATCTATATCCCAGTACCAATATTCTGAATTGATTGGCAGCATGTTTTGTTGAAAGAGAGGGTAGTTAATCCGATTTGAAGACGCAGGCTATGTCTTTTTGGAAAGTGCCATCTCCAGAATGCCGGCTGCCGCCGGGCGCTTACAGTTCCTCGCCCAGTCCAAGGCTGTTAAGTCGTTGCAATCTTGAGCATGAAGATCGGCCCCATTTGCCAGCAACAAATGCATGATATCTTCAAGGGACTCAGAGGCTGCGTGCATTAGAGCCGACATGCCGCTATCGTCCTGGGCATTGACATTGGCCCCGTGTTCCATCAGCACCTTCATCATCTGAAAATGACCACCTTTAACCGCGCAAATCAACGGCGTAACGTATTGGGCCCCCCACAGATTGACATCTACATTTCGAGAAAGAATGAAGCGAGCCGTGTCGATCTGATTTTCACGACAGGCCCAATGCAATGCAGTCATCCCGATGGAATCTCTGGCTTCAATATCAGCACCCTGGAGTAGAAGCAACTCCACGAAATCGGTCAATCCTCGATGGGCAGACAGGAGCAGTGGTTTGACATCCGGCGCTTTGTCGTTTCCATTTGCATTTGCCCCGTTTCTAAGAAGCAATTTGGTGGCTCCTAGATCTTCCTCGTGGATGGCATAAAGTAGCGCCGAGATCTTATTCGGATTCGTTGCTTCGATATCGGCGCCATGCTGCTTAAGGACCGATATGCCCCAATCACATGAGTGTTTTGCAGCCGTGGTGAATGCCCGCTGAAAGAATAGAGGTTCCTGGTATCTGGTGCCTACCTCCGCCCATCTGACCAATAACATGTACGCTATCGCATTGAACCCCTCTTGTAATGCCCATCCAAACCCTTGCTCGTCTTCTTTGCCATCGATGTCATGAGTGAAGTCCAAATCATCCACTGTGAGCCAGTCTTGAACGGCTTTGACAGCCTCTATCGGATATTTTGCATCTTGACCAAACTCGGCAGCGGTACCCAGGCTCTCGGACGCCCCAAGTCTTTGCAACGCCGATAGGGCCCAGTCCATGTTCTGCCATTTCTGTTGATTGACTGCTTGATGCCACGCAATCCATCCAAGCTGCTTCAGGAATTTTTGCCACCAATCACGGTCCCGCTGCGACCCTGTCCAGCTTTTTGG
This sequence comes from Penicillium argentinense, assembly GCF_028826775.1. Lineage (NCBI taxonomy): Eukaryota > Fungi > Ascomycota > Eurotiomycetes > Eurotiales > Aspergillaceae > Penicillium > Penicillium argentinense. The sequence goes on along the minus strand of NW_026622661.1, from coordinate 2,687,327 downwards.
TGTCGAGATTTGCCGTTGGCTAAGGAATTGGTGTCGTAGATCGCCTTGGAAGAGATGTTTGATTCTATCAACACCAGCAGCCCGATCAGAAAGGCTCGGCCCTAGCAGTGCTCGACAACAGATATTTCCGAGCTCGTAGACAGAGTGCTCAAATTCAACTCCTTCCGACCGCTCACAAATCCATTCGAGGAGGCTGAAGATCTTGTTCCAACTACCTCGCTCAATCAGGGTTTTGACCTTTTCTCTCACCTTGGGGGATTCGGCAGATAGGCGAGGGAGTATCTCCAATTCCCTAAGCGTGGGAATCGTGCACAGGAGGGCGTCCTCCCAGGAGCCCAGTCCGCTTGTTTCAAAACACGCCACCAGCTCATTGATCCGATCATTCTTGATCAAAAACGAACTTTGAATCCCGCTGCAAATCTCTGAATCGTCCGTTTGGGCACCGAGATGTGCACACGCAGATCGAAAGAATTGAATGTAAATATCTTGTGCCACCATGGTCTCCAACGTATTCATGGTGTTCACCACCAAGGTATCTTCCCCGGGCTGATTAGAGCTTGAGAAGGCAGACATGCTGGAATAGTTCGAGATGCTGGTATTATCGGACATGCGGCGGCAAAATCCAAAAAGCCTCGGAGGGAACTGTTGGCCGGGAACGAGTTTAGCTTCCGTTTGCCGAAAAACCCATTTGTGAAAATAAAGGTATGTCTCCAGTTGTCCGGCCTCCGAGTCACCGAGTCCAACGATCCGATGGAGCTTTTCCTCACTCCAACAGGGGTCAGACTGGTATAATGAATATGTTGATAGCCCAATAACTGCCTCCAGCTCATTGGGATTCACCGTCCACTTTAAAACGTCACCTTTTCTGAGGACATGAAAAGTATAGGCTTCATGGTCAGAAGGAGAAATTTGAGATTGCGGATTGGAAGAGAAGCATTCGACGACAATCTGAAACCTGAAGTGGTCTCCGAGACCAACCCCCCAACTTGAAAGAAGATCCATAGTTGTGCCAATTGTTTCGGCCAGACTCCGTGCAGTATTCCGTACGGGCATATCATCCCAAGCAACATGAACTCCACATCTTGAGTCTCTGGAGGTAATTTCGGCAAGGGTTAGTCTTGTCTGGATTACCTTTGCAGCCATTGAAGGCTCCACTCCAACGGTAAAGGTGGACGAGGAGCTGGTTTGGGATAATCCTGGCGACCTGACAAAGACAGTTTGCAGCGACCGAATGTCGTGCAAAAACAGGGCAAAGCGATCCAGCTCTTGCTTCCTATCAACTTTGAGCTGTTGCGATTGCTTTTCGATGAGATTTTCTCCGGGCGCCATTCGCTCGGTTCGAAGGCAGGTTCGCAGAATGGACATGGCCAAGGTGGAACCCAGTTGGGCCAAGATGACTGAGGCATGGAGACCCCTGAGACCGACGAACTGAATCACGAAGCCGACGATAGTAGCTCCCAAAATCATATACAACTTTCCATGTTTCAAATTTTCATGATCCAGGTATTTGGGAGCTCGAATAGATTTGAGGTAAACGGGCCGCTTGCTCGATGTCATAAACGCGCCAAACACTTGGTCGCCAACGTGTTGGTTTCCAGGCTGTAGCCAGTAGGTCTTTCCTGGCTTGTTTCGCTCGAATTTGTATAACACTGAAGAGTGTCGGATGATGATGGCGGAGGAAAGCATCCCTGTGAACAGCAAGGTCGTTCCGGTAATATAGAAGGGGAAAGCGTAGCCGGGCACGGCCTTGTCATTCTTTTTGAAATCACTCGGGAAAACAAAAACTGTGATCGCAGAATATGCCATGACACCTGAGAACTTGAGGTCAATTCGGTGCTCCGTTGACTTGCATCTGCGACTCATTAGGCCTACCTATTTGCATCACAATACCAAGCATAGCAGCGCAATAGAACCAAAACTGGCCCTTGGCTTTGATGCCTTTGTTCAAAGACAGGTTCGGAATGTCGAGCTCGGGAAAATGATTGGGGTCGGGGCCCAAGCCGTCGCCTCGCCAAGCACCTTCTCGAATCGCATCACGAAGAGTTCCAATTTTCATGGACTTTTCAAAGGTCTTGGGGTCTTCATCCTCCCATGCAATTATCTCAATGATCTTCGGCCGACCAAATACCCTGGAAATTCCTCCATCGTTGAAGAGCTCTGCCGTAGATTGAGACACGCATGGTAACAGCTCGCTCTCGGCTTCGGCGGGACCTTCTTGAGCTCGTCCAACGAAAGCCTTCAGGGATGAGCTTCCCCGGACCCGAATGAGAGATACGACGGTAGTAAGAACACCGAGGGGTGACAAGGCAAATATCAGATTATCCACGATATGGATTGACTCGGAGAGGAATTGTTTGGTAAGCCTCTCTCCGAAGAGGACAATCAAGGGGGCCTGCGAATAGTGACGCAGGTTAGGCATGGTCAACTGAAAGCATAAATTCACACCACAGCTGTCTGAGAGGGAATCACGATGCTGAAACTCACCAAGTCAGTCGCAAGGTTATTCGTAAAGTCTTCCCAGTCATCACCGGCACGAACAAACGGAACAAGGAACAAAATCGTCAACCAAATAGGGCTCATAGCGGTCATAAATCATAACAGCATGAACACAAATATAGTACGGCACTGATATGAGGATCTTAGCAAAAGAGTCATATGGGTTATTCTTAAGAGCGGCGCTCCTTGCGCTCATCCGCCCATTCAGTTTGCACTAAGAGGCTCTGGGTGGGGCATTTGGCCTGTGAAGCGCCGGCCCCAAATCGTGGCTAATCACAACAACAGGTCGGTTCAAGTCTCCTCCGATCTTGAAACCGCTAAGGTACTGACTGCATGCGATTAGGCGCTGTCTGCCTGAATCATCCATCGTTTTCGTTGCGCTAAGTGCGGCTTGTGTGGAGGAGGGGCACGGCATCGTTGGTCTCGATGTGGTGTCTCGGCTGGTGACTTCTTGGTTTCATCGGTGGCTTGTTTTCGTTTTATCTGGGGTGTTTGCTTCGCTCGCAAATAACCTGGTGACGCAAATGACTAGAAGACGCTGGCATTTGGAATTCCTCGGTTGCTTGTGGAGGCTTGGCAGGCAGCATCGGCATGAGCGCTTGGACTTTGGAGGGGACGACACGATCGTGCCCACCTGACAGCAATAATTTCTCGATTCCCCTCAACTTAGAGGTGGTGTGAAGTTGAAGAGTTCATCGTCCGCGTCATGTCGAGGTGTCGTGCAGAGGAGAGCGGCTTGAGGTGGTCCAGATGCTTATTTGTCTAAGAAGTTCACGTTTCCTACCCGATAGCTTGTGCTTCGGAGGCCTCTGTACTAACAGCCACACTATTTTACTAAGGTGCTTTTAAGCCTGGGAAAATGAAGTAACAGGGTGTGTAGACATGGCTGAATTCCATTAAGCTTAGCGCTAAACTTCTGACTATCTCACTACCCCAGATCAAAAACCAAGGGCGCTTCGTGAATTTCAGAAAAGCAACCGATATAATACGATAGGAATTCAGTCGCAGATTCACTTGTTCTCTCTAGAGCAAAATCAAGCCAAACGCCGTCGAATGAATGATGTAGGAGGATATCGATTATGAAGGCAGGACAACCAAGTAGTCGGCTTTTGGGCATTGGTTCCGGCCTAGATTAGAAGATGCTGTTGACGATGTTTGATCCTACCGTAGCACCGGCACCGAAGATGGCTGTCAATAGTTAGAGAGGTTCTGGTAGAGATCAGATGATCTTGAAGAACTCACCGGCATTGCCCAGCTTCTTGCCGAATTTCTTTCCACCCTGCTCGAACTTGTTCTTCTTCTCCGGGTCGTTGGAAGCAGGGTCGCCTGATCCGCTCTGGCTAACCTCCAGGGGCATGTTTCCATAGTTGGTAGGAGGCGGGGGCGATTGAACCGCTCCCTTTTCGTTGATAACATTCACGTAGCTACGAGGGAAGATACCCTCCATGCCGGTGCGCTCGTTGCGACCGCGCCACCCTGTATATACTTGTCAGTGTTGTCCCTGAAACGTCCAAACCTGGGGATCATACAGTCTTCGTTCATGTGCTCAATAACCTGGATCCGATCATTCGGCTGCAATGCCAGGTCACCAGGGTCGGTCGGTGTGTATGCGTACATCGCGGAGGCGAGCGATAGGATGGGCGGGACCTGGGGATAGGCGGGCGGGGGCTGAGGGGGCGGCGCAACATATTGATTGTGCAGCGGAGCTTTCTCGTTCAGCGAGACACTGGACATTGCCGTGGAAGGAGGTGAGTACGGCATCGGAGGGGGTTGTGTCTGCACCGGCTGTGTCTGCACCGGCTCTGGCAGGGGCGAAGGCACTGGGGCCGGTGCAGGTGAGGGCTGATGCGCGCGAGCAGTGACGGGCGACGGCTGGTACGACGGCTGGTGCGTGTGGGCGATCGCATCGCGGGCCTGGGACTCGGAGGGGAGTTCATCGAGGATCGAAGACAGTTGTTTACGGGTGATGACGGAGGCATCGGCCAAAAATTCCAGCTCCTGAGAGTTGCGCGTCAGTCAATGTCCACGGTCTTCAACGTCGGTGTGGGGACATACGGTGCGGACCATGCGGAGCGACCGGGCGGTCATGGCAGAGGGGAAATCGCTCGCCATGGCGGGGAGAGCTGTGGTGAATGCCTGGAAGGCAGCCTGGGTTGAAAAGGAGAGACTGAAGCGATGGGGATGGGAGTTAGCGTCAGGCAGGGAGTTGCCGGAAGTTGGTGCTGCGCCAGGCAGACGAAACAGCCAAGCCGCCGGGCAGCTTGGGGGAAGGCGGGTGGATAACACCGCAATTCCACACGTTCGTCCTCAATTTAGAAACAGGGCATATCACGGACTCACTCTCGGCATTCGTGTTACTGCTCGATCAGTTTTATTCTGATTCGTATTCTTTTTGCATTTATGAACTTTATTTTCAAGTTAGAAATTGAAGTCTGTAACCATATAAAGGAATGCTTCTAAGATTAGGGGTTATACACCTATGGAAAAGAGATTCAAGTCATGCAATACAATAGACATTGACGGAGCTATTATGAAAAAATACAAAAGAAGTAGTAGAAGAAGAAGAAAAAGGAGACGTCGAATAAATCAATATTGAGACCAATACTGCCCGCTGAATGACAATTTCCTAAAATTCTTCACAAAACTTTGGTGATTGCCAGACCGTCCTAGAAAAACGTGTTAGCGCTTATAGCTCAAAGTCTTTTCGTAAGGGTAGCATACCTTTCCAAAATCCGTATCGTATTCAGGAACAACGGTTTCAAAGACAAGATCCGGGTTGGGATGATGAGATCCAACATTGAGCTTGCTGAGAAGCTTCTTCTTCTCTTCCGGCGAAGCCTTGACCCACTGGAGATAGTCCGGAGCACCAGGCATAATGACATTATCGGCAATCAGCATGGTCTTTCCCGGAACCAGGACACCAAGTTCCTCGAGAAGCCACAGGTCGGGCAGATACAGTCTCTGCCAGTGATCGATAAACATCATTTCCACTTCCTTGAGCTCCTTCTTCTCACGAACAAGCTCCTCCAACACCTCGTTACTAGAGCCAACAAGAATTCGCACATTTTCACGCAGACCAGCGAGATCAACCAGCTGATTGGCCACTGCGGCCATCTCTGGGTTTTTCTCAATGCTCACGAATCTTCCTCCGTGCGCCTTGAGACTATTTCCAAAGAGAACAGCCGAGTAACCCACGTATCCGCCGAGCTCGAACATGATAGAGGGCTTTCTCTGAGCAATGAGATCACTGATAGCTGCTCCTTTGACTGCGCCGATGTTCATGAGCTGGTTATGCTTGGTGTGATATTCATCAATGGCTGCGATGACTTTCTGCGGATTTCCTCGAAGTTGCTTAATGTCAGAGCGAGCGTACATCCAGTGAAGGAGGTCGGTCTCTCGACCATCCTGAATTTCGTTAGAAGATAAATATATGACAAATCTTATAGAATAGTGTCTTACTTGGCCAATGACGTGGGCAGGAGGAGCGTGTGGACGGTTTGACATGATGGATCGCGAGATAGTTCGAATTGAGGGTAGAGGAGTTGGTTTGAAGAATCGAGAAATGATCATATAGACTCTGCTTGTTGCTGATTGAATAGATTGACTTTTGAAGCTGGCAATAGTCGCTCTTATAGGTTTTGCTCGTTGGTTTGTATACTTTCGGAGATAGCTGTTGGACGCCCAAAGGGGAAGCTCGGGGTACACAGCTGATCCGTTGCCCCACGAAGCAAATTCCCCGACTCCTTCACGGACTTACCCAAGGCATCGCATTTCCACTGGAAGAATGCCAGGTATGGCAGCAACAGTCATTCATCGGACCTAGGACATAACTCATGCCTCATGATTGGCAGCTTCGCCAGGCATGAGCTAACTGCGGATCGTAAATACGGCCCGTGCCGGGTTGCCCAGGGTCGCCGGGCCCGGATTTAGCACCCCACGCATATCGAGATCACATCGATGAGAAATCAAGATGGGAACAGCATCGCGGGCGCTGTTTGCGAGCTGCCAATTATACAATTTTCGGGCTAAATTGCAGTCTCTCGTTCCAGAAGAATATGGTCACGTGTAGAAAGGGATACGGAGTGTCATGTCACTGTGCAGGTAAGAACGCGTGCGCCTGGGTCCCGCCATTCACTATAAATACCGCCAGCTTCCCAACTTCTCCCTTCTTTCTCTCCTCTCCAGCTCTCTTTGCCTTTTGGCTTAGATCAAGTGTAGTATCTGTTCTTTTCAGTTTAATCTCTGAAAGTCTTCTCCGGAAGACACTTTGTGATTAGTCAATTTTTTTCCCTCGCGACCTTCCCTCTGTGCTTTGCGCATGCCTCTTCGCACAGTGTCATCGGGCTTACACTACCTCCGATTGACGCAACCTCTTTCATCACTTGGCCGACTTGTCCGGTTGTGTGGAGAAGGATGATTGGAGGCATTTCATGTCCAGTAAATGCTTAAGTTGAATCTTGCAGAGGCAAGCTCGACTTGCAACTTGCGACCTCTCGGGTAGATTGTTGATCGACGATGTCTTGGCGATCGACCACACTTGACTGAGAACCGGTGCAAGAGCAGTTGTCCACTTATCAAATATCTTTAAAGCTTGCGGAATCAATCAACATGCACCTTGAATCTGCTATTCGGCATTTCGGTCTACCACTAGAAGTTCACTAATCCCAATTTAGCCCCCAGCAGCCGCCGCCTGGGAGCTCCGAGGCATCTCCTACCGAGATTTTTCATCGACTTGCTCCCAACCACAGAAAAGTTCCTCATCATATAGAAAATGATTATTAAAACAGCCATGTTCTTGCCCCCACTAGGGCGCCTCCTATCCACCCGGCCATTGGTTGCTGCCTATTCCAGCGCATCTGTGGTCGCGTTTCAAGGCAAATTGCGACACCCCAACTTTTCGCTGCCCAGGACACCACGACGAGGATTCCAGGTCTCCACGGCTGCTCGAAACGAGGGCCATGAGTGGCCGTCGACAGTCCTCATTGGCCGGGAGATGTATGAGCGAACCCTAATCACATGGGGTTGGGTGTTCTACCGAACCACATACGAAGACGATGAAGCATGGGACCATTTCAAAGGATTGGTCAATACTTCAGTGCGCAACATCGTCAACATGGAAACCAGGGTAAAAATGAGAGATATTCTCTCTGACACACTCAAAATCACCTTCATCGAAGACAAAGAGAAACTTAACGGAGCGTCAAAAGATCAGCTACGAGCCCACTTCCAGCAGTGGGTGACGGACAGCTTTCAGGCCGAGAATCCGGATGCCGACAAGGATCTTATACACCATTCTGAACCAGTTCCTCGGTACCGGTACTTTTTTGAGATCGACGATCAGGCCCTCCGCAATTGTTTATGGGACGTGGGGCAATCTGCGGAGAAGGGATCAGGCGAAGGCTATGCCAACTTCATCGACGGCTATTGGACATCCGAGACGGGCAATTTCCTGGTTCCAAGCAGATCAAGGGAAGTTGAGGGATGTCAGACTGAGGGATGTCAGACTGAGGAATGTCAGACTGAGGGACTATGGGAGCCCATTGGAGGTCATGCCGATGAGAATGTTGGATGGATGAAGATGGATAAATGCTTCTTCATGGATCCCCATTGGTATGCTGGCGCAAGTGGCTCAGCACAGAGCGTTTGGCAGCTCTTTTATCGACGTCCCCCGAGTGTCGTCCCGCCACAATTGCTTATGTTCCTGATGCAAACACAATCCATGTCTGTCAATGTATGATTAGCGTTGAGGTGTCTGTATTTACCCATGCCCGGAGCACAAGAAGCGCAGCAAGTATGGGCGCTGGATTCCCAACATTATTCAAAAGTTTTTGATCCGATATTGTCTGGCTTTATTAGTCTCCCGTCAGCGAGACCATGTATTTCGTTCTAACTGATCCGAACATCTTTCCCGATCCGTTCGCATTCCAAACTTAGAGATGGCTTAAATCCAAAGAGGACCTTCGAAGGTTCCGATCTTTCATATTTGAAAGAGGCTCGCGTAGTTGTTTGGGTGCCAGTAGGTGGCAAATTAAATCAGCCTCAACGACCTAAGCTAATTTCTCTATCACAGCCTGGCATACACAGAGATACATCTTACTCTGGCAGAGCTCTTTATGTACTTCAACTTTTCACTATACAAGACCACCGGACGCCTTCGTACCTGCTCCAGTTGACTTATCACAGAGAGTTCGTGTTCGCATCTCTCGGTATGAGGACATCCCTAGCTTGGGGTTGTAGAAACTTCAATTCCATGTCTTGTCAGATTCCATATCTTAGCAGTCAATGTATGTAAATTATGAAGGTACACGTCTAGTTGAAATTTTTCTCATTAAAAATCCTTGTTGCTTCGCGACGCATGCGCGCCGAGACTCAGCCTCGTGGTGGGGGCGGTCGGGGACCCAAATAGGAAGAATCGGTGCACTCAGGATCTGACCTTGACCTCTATACCCCAGAGAGTAGTGGATGAGTCATCTCATGTACATGTTGACACTGGTGTCTCACAGGTGAATTGCCTCTGCGACTGTAGGCTCGCGTGCGGTGTGGAGTGATCGTAGAGAACGCCAACATGGCCCCAGCAGTATGACATCAAGTGGGTCGTGATATAATATCGCATTGTAAAACATCAGTCGCCGTCATCGTTGCTGAGGAGAATTCACTTTGAAAGTGAAATTCGAATCTTATATCATTTCATTTTGAAGCTAACTCCAAGGAATAAGACCTGCTGGAAATCGGATGATACATATTCGGTGTAGAAGTGTGGCGAAGTAGGAGGGTAGTGGAATGACACTAATCGGCTCCCTTTGACGATCAGTCAAAGTGAATCATACCCAACACTTTTTCTCTCACGACCCGTGAACAATTTGAAAGAGAACACTCAAACATAGAAAGTAATCCGGACTTTGTATAGACGGAGTTATGGCGGAAATCGATGAGATTTGGTCTATGGTCCAATACACGCTAAACCCGATCGGGTCTAGCACATGACTCCCCTCCCTCGAGAAGCTTCTGTGGTTTTGGTATAAATTGCTTCCTCACACGCGAGCATCGTCATACCCCCACCTCCTCCAACGCACACCACCACCTCTCTACCTCCACACACATCATAACACCGACAAAATGAGCGACTGGGACACCGTCACCAAGATTGGCAGCAAGACCCGCGGCGGTGCTGCGCCGCGCGAGACCACCATCAAGGGCAAGAGCGCTTTGAACGCCGCTCAGCGCTCCGGTGCAGTCCTCGGTTCCGAGAAGAAGTACACCACCGGCAATATCGTAAGTCGCACCCTCTGGCAATCCCGCCTCTCGTTATAGAGCCAGGGAGGGTCAATGGAGACGTTTGGAGGTATACGTGAGACTAACGCAACCCCCACACAGGCCGCTAAGGCCGGTGCCCCCGACGGCCAGCACCTCACCAAGGTCGACCGCAGCGACGACATCATCAAGCCCAAGACCGTTGGTCTCGCTGTTGCTGACGCTATCAAGAGGCGCCGTACCGAGGAGGGCTACAAGATGACCCAGAAGGAGCTCGCCACCAAATGCAACACCACCATGACCGTTGTGCAAGACTTCGAACGCGGCACCGCCACGCCCGACCAGAAGGTACTCAGTGCCATGGAGCGTGTGCTCAACGTCAAGCTCCGTGGGTCTGACATCGGTAAAGAAAAGTTCCCCAAGAAGAAATAAACTCGGATCGGGGGTGAGCCCGCGGCTTTTATTTTCTGGGGATGAGACCAGGACAAAATAAAGTTCTGCATCTGTCTTTTCTTGCCTTTCTTCTCTGTTTCTGATGATCGTCATGTCCCCCGAACGACCCCCTTCATGATTTTTTCTTCCTTGGGTTTCTTTTTCTGCTGGTCGGATGAGCGCCGGCCTCGGCGGAAAATAGCTTTTAGAAAACTTGATGAAAATGTACAAATGTGATACCTACATATAAGGATTTTGCCTATTTGATCTTCGCACTGTAGGACGTTTCACATTAGCTTGAAAGTGGTACAAAAATTTCAAATATGATGACATCTGGGAAAAAGCACTCAACTCTGAACCAAATATATAATAGCACCGAAACTGACCAAGCAACTCAACATTTTAAACGATGCATTACATTAATGTAATGGACTCCGTTGACATATTGCAGTCTAATATTCCCGTTGTAGAATATATCTACGCGACGGCCCAATTCACAAAGTTTTGCAAAGCTTCATTTTGTCTATTCGTGATATGCAATCGTCTGCTGGCAGCCCCGAGTGTTTCCACTAATGCCTGCAGCAAGGAACATATACCTCGAAAAAGCGGCCATGAAAAGCATGCCATCTTTTATTAATCCAGAACAATAAAAAAAACGGGGGTACCAACTCCGGGTGATCATGTAATCAAGAGAAATGAGAAACCGTGCCTCGGAAGGTCATCATCTCATCCGGTATGCAAAAACTCGTAGGCGCGAAGGCCCGAGTTCTATTTCGCATCATAAAACACATACACAAGAAAGCAAGGCTCGAATCACCTAAATTTTTCGGTCGTAGCTCTTCATTCCTCACTTCCGCATCTGCTCCCGCTCGACCTCATACATGAAATCGAAGTAGGGTTTGTCGAAGTGGTGGATACGAACGTAACCGTCCTCACCACCGGAGGCATATGCTGTACCGGCCGGGTGAACGTCGACGGTGTTGAGGGGACCGAAGTGACCACGGACACGGCCAATCTCGTCTTCGAAGACCTTGTGGTAGAAGCGGGCTTCAAATTTACCCTGGCGAGCGGAGGTGGTTGTGACATCCATGGCGGCCTGACCACCACCCAGAATCACGTATTCCTTCTTCGGGGTAATAGCGGCGGAGTTAAGCGGAGTATCGGCGGGGTAGGTCTTGAGGATGGCGAGTTCGCGAGCGGACAGCAGCTGTTATCAAATCAGTCAATCATGTTCGGCAAGATGGGTTGCTGTACACATTGTGCCTACCTTAGCAGACTTGTCCTTGGAGGCGGTGATGAAGTAGGTGCGGTCGGGGGAAAATTGGATGTCGTTGATCTGCATGTCGAACTCGTGGACTTGAACGTTGGCCAGCTGATCACCAGTCTAAAAAAGAGCTGTCAGTATCAACCGTTCGCAATAAGATACATCATCGACACCGCCCAAGAAGTTTCGATCGTACCTTCGGGTCGTACTGGCTGACGCTACCGTCCTCGTGTCCGGCAATAATGTACTTGGACAGGAAACTCCAGCCCGCGACAGTCGCCTTGCTCTCGTTACAGGTAATGCGCAGGCTAGGCTCATCCGCCTGAGCCCCGAGGTTCTCGCCATAGCTGATATCGATCACGGCAATGGTACCCAGGAAACCCATACGCTTTTCCGTCACGGCCAACAGCTTGCTTCCATCAGGGGAGAACGCCACGCGCTTCACGGCGGTAGGGAACTCCCAAATCTTCACACATTCGCCAGTCTTGATGTTCCATAGCCGCACAGTGTTGTCGGCGGAGCCGGTTGCGAGGAGGACGGTGTTGGGGCTGACATCGACAGTCCAGACGGCACCCTGGTGGCCGTTGTATGTTCCGAGACGCTCGCCGTTGGCGGACCACCACGCGCAAACAATCTTATCTTTCGAGACGGAGAACAGGAGATCGCCATCGCCGTTGAAACGAATCTGGGTCAGGGACCGTTCCTATAACAGACGGAGAGGTTAGCATTCGCTCGGCGGATCCAGGACCTTCAAGAACGAGAAATGCAACGCACATGGCCCGACAGCAAAATAGGCCGCATCTTGGTGGGTGCGACGAGAGTATTCCACCGGAAATCGGGGAAAAATTCGAGGCGATCGGGGGTTGAGGAGGGGAGGGCGGGTATAGCGGAGGGGGGGTCAATCTCGTCAACCTCGACTTTCTTTGACTGGTGAATTTCATCGCACACTGGGCCCTCAACGCCAAGACTTGGCCGTATCGACTTTCTCCGACGGAGAAACCTATTGTCCGATATCTACACGTGATCCCGCTCATCAGCCCTAACCCTAAGTGCTCATCGGATTAAGAGCTAATCCGGAATCCGGGCAATGACTCATCAAGGCCCGTCCACGGGATTTCTGCCTTAGGCCACGATGGATCACGGCCTCCCCTCAAACGGGCAGCCCAGGACGACTCGACCGAGAACTAAAGGAGACGCGCGAAGAAGGAATGCAGGAGCTACAGTGTGTGAGGGGGTGATTGAGGAAGTTTTCGTGAACTCGTGAAGCTTTCCCGAACAATTCCTTGCTAGTTGATGAAGTCCAGACGGCGTTCCTTGTGATCCCGAACCGCAGAAGCAACTCCGAGGGTTGTCGCCCCTAAAGAAGCAATAATATTCATGCTCTTCCCCGCCAAACCCCGCTGTCGCTTTTCCCTCCAGGCGCGCGCGGTCAATTTTCGTCTCCGCACCCTCTCTCCGTCCTTTTTTCCCTTCATCGTTTCCTCCGCACGAGGGGTCCGCGGAATTGCTGTATCCTCGTCTGGTCGGTCTCCGCTGGCAGCTTTTTTAAATCCCCCGGCCGCCTCTTCCCATCGCACGTTCTGCAGCTCCGCAGTCATGGCCACCAAGATTGACGGTACGGCGATCGCCAAGAGCATTCGCGCAGGCTTGAAGGCCGAGATCGAACACGCTCAGGTCACCAACCCCAGATTCAAGCCGAATTTGGTCATCTTCCAGGGTAAGCGTTCTCGTGAAGCAATTCGATGGGAGCGACATGACACTGACGGAATTGATATCAAACAGTTGGAAGCCGGTCCGATTCCAGTTAGTTTCCATGAAACCGAACCAGAATAAATTTACTGGTGCCTATAAAGAAGTTCAACTAACACTATCTACCAGGCACCTATGTGCGCATGAAGCTGAAGGCCGCTGAAGAGGTACTTTGATCCTTTTCACCCGCTTTCGTGTCGTGCTTACTGACCCCGCATTGCTTTTAGGCCAACATCATCTGCACCCTTATCAATGTCCCCGAGACCGTCACCGAATCTGAGCTCCTGCAGGAGATCACCAAGGCCAACAATGACCCCACTGTTCACGGTATCTTGGTGCAATTGCCCCTCCCCGCCCACATGTCGGAGCACACCATCACCTCCGCCGTCGCCGATGAGAAGGATGTCGATGGATTTGGCGCAATCAACATTGGCGAGCTCGCCAAGCGTGGCGGCCGTCCGCTATTCACTCCCTGCACCCCTCTGGCCGTGATGGAGCTTCTCAAGGCTAGTGGCGTTGACCCCGCCGGCAAGGAGGCTGTTGTTCTGGGCCGTAGCGACATTGTTGGTAGCCCCGTCAGCTACTTGTTGAAGAACGCCGACGCTACTGTCACTGTCTGCCACTCCAAGACCCCCAATCTGGCCCGTGTTGTCAAGAACGCCGACATCGTTGTCGCTGCCATTGGCAAGACCGAGCTGGTCACCGGCGACTGGCTGAAGCCCGGTGCTGTGGTCATTGATGTCGGCATTAACTACAAGCCTGATGCTACCAAGAAGTCGGGCCAGCGCCTTGTTGGCGATGTGGATTTCGAGTCTGCGTTCCAGGTCGCTTCCCAGATCACCCCGGTTCCCGGTGGTGTTGGCCCCATGACCGTGGCCATGCTCTTGAAGAATGTGGTGCACTCTGCCAAGTCTTACTTTGAGAAGCAGAAGGACCGTCACATTACCCCTCTGCCCATCCGCCGGGAGACTCCCGTGCCCTCCGACATTGCGATCTCCCGTGCCCAATACCCCAAGCCTATTACCCAAGTTGCATCTGAGGTTGGCGTCGCTCCCCACGAGCTGGAGCCTTACGGCCACACCAAGGCGAAGATTAGCCTGAGCGTTCTGGACCGTCTGGCCCACCGCCGCAATGGACGCTACATCCTGGTCTGCGGCATTACTCCTACTCCTCTTGGTGAGGGCAAGTCCACTACTACTCTGGGCCTCACCCAAGCGCTGGGTGCTCATCTGAACCGCATCACCTTTGCCAACGTTCGCCAGCCCAGCCAGGGTCCCACGTTCGGTATCAAGGGCGGTGCTGCCGGTGGTGGTTACAGTCAGGTTATCCCTATGGACGAGTTCAACCTGCACTTGACTGGTGACATTCACGCCATCACCGCCGCTAACAACCTGCTCGCTGCGGCCATTGAGACCCGTATGTTCCACGAGTCTACTCAGAAGGATGGCGCACTCTACAAGCGCCTGGTCCCCGCCAAGAAGGGCAAGCGCGAGTTCCAGCCGATCATGTACCGCCGCCTGAAGAAGCTTGGCATTGAGAAGACCAACCCCGATGAGCTTACTGAGGAGGAGATCCGCCGTTTCGCTCGTCTTGATATCGACCCTGAGACCATCACCTGGCGCCGTGTTCTCGATGTGAACGACCGTCACCTACGTGGCATTACCGTTGGTCAGGCGCCCACCGAGAAGGGTCTGTCCCGCGAGACTGGCTTCGATATCTCCGTTGCCAGTGAGTGTATGGCCATCCTGGCTCTGAGCAACAGCCTGGAGGATATGCGCGAGCGTCTCGGCCGAATGGTGGTCGCTACCTCGAAGAACGGCGACCCCGTGACCTGCGACGACATTGGTGCTGGTGGTGCCCTGGCTGCCCTAATGAAGGACGCCATCAAGCCCAACCTGATGCAGAGTCTGGAGGGCACCCCCGTCATGGTGCATGCGGGTCCCTTCGCCAACATTAGTATCGGTGCTAGCTCGGTCATTGCCGACAAGCTGGCTCTCAAGCTGGCCGGTACTGAGCCCGACGAGGACCATGACGGCAAGACCGGATTCGTGGTGACGGAGGCTGGGTTCGACTTCACCATGGGCGGCGAGCGATTCTTCAACATCAAGTGCCGATCGTCGGGTCTGTCGCCCGACACTGTTGTCATCGTGGCTACGGTCCGTGCGCTGAAGGTGCACGGTGGTGGCCCCGAGATCACCCCGGGCGGCGCCCTGCATGAGATCTATCGTACCGAGAATGTGGACATTCTCCGTGCAGGCTGCATCAACCTGCGCAAGCACATTGCCAACGCCAAGCAGTACGGCGTGCCTGTCGTCGTTGCGATCAACAAGTTCGAGACGGACACCGAAGCCGAGATCAACGTCATCCGCGAGGAGGCTATCGCTGCTGGCGCGGAGGACGCGATCCCTGCTAACCACTGGGCCGAAGGTGGAGCCGGCGCAGTCGATCTGGCCAAGGGCGTCCTGGCGGCAAGCTCCAAGCCGAAGGACTTGAAGCTGCTGTACGACCTGAACGGCAGTATCCAGGAGCGCATCGAGCGCATCGGCACGGCGATGTACGGTGCGGACAAGGTGGAGTTCAGCGAGCTGGCGCAGAAGAAGGTCGACACCTACACGAAGCAAGGCTTCGCCAACCTGCCGATCTGTATCGCCAAGACGCAGTACTCGCTCAGTCATGACCCGGCGCTGAAGGGTGCGCCCACCGGGTTCACGGTGCCCATCCGCGATGTGCGCCTGGCGGTGGGCGGTGGCTATCTGTAAGTGTCACTGGCGATTACTGTCATTCTTCTCGCGTGAATTGCGCTAACATATCTAACTCTAGGTACGCACTGGCTGCGGATATCCAGACGATTCCTGGTCTGCCGACCGCGCCGGGCTACTTGAACGTGGATATTGACGTGGAGACTGGGGAGATTGACGGACTGTTCTAGACACTGTGTTAGACCGTCTACTCGATGACGATCGAGGTAGATAGAGTGTATATACCAAACCAGTAGGGTTAGCGGGATTACGACGCACGCGGGCCCTTTCAACATACAGTATTCGAGAATATTTGGCGTCCGAGGAGCGGGATTTTAGAGGAATTCAACACCATAGTTAATCGATTATTTTCTTTCCTGTGATGCTTTTGTCCTTGTCTGTTAATCAAATTGTCTGTCATGAGCCCGATAGGGTAAATATGTGCCGCGGATGAGTTTCCCGCTTTTAGGCTATAGATGGTGCTATTCGGGAGAGCGTTTCCCGCCCCGCTGGCTTTCTGCAAAGGTTCACCCGCGGAGCTTCCTCCGAGCTCCGGCAGCCGCAACTGCTCAGCCGCCGGTGGATCATCTCCTTCCCACCATGACTCGTCTTCGATACCACGACCATTGGCACCTGGCACGGTCGGCCCTGGTTCCGTCGATCTAGATAGAACTAGCAGATAATACCATAGCATAATCAAAAAAGGAACCGTTGACCTACTCCCCCCAAAAAAGGACCCAGTGCGTGTTGTCTCGTGACATCCGGCTTCGGCGCTTCTGACGGTTAAAAAGCAGTTGGTTCCTGCGCCGGACAAGGCTTTTTCCCCATCCCTCTCCCCCCATCGTCGCTCCCACAGGCTCACTCTCGGTAATTCCCCCACTGCATTTGCCTCAGTCCCTGCCCTACACACTCTCCCCTGCCTGACCTTTCCGGGGACTCCCGTATTGCCCCGGCCTTCCCCCAGTCGGCCGCCGCAACCCGCAATCCGCAACCGCAACCTGCGCGAGACGTCAACGGCCGCAGTCGCCGACTCCACCTCCTTTCTGCCGAACATCGTTCCCTCGGTTGTTCCCTCACGCCGACCCAGCCATCCGAACCAAACAGAAAGAGCGAAACTCGCGCTGACCTTTCCCGAGCAGCTAGCAGTAGCACGCCCTCGACGATGAACGCCCTTCGGTCCAGTTCCGCCTTCGCGCGCCGGTCCCTGACCCCTCTCTCTGCCCCTCTCTCTTCTTCTCGTCTTCTCTCTTCCTCTTCTCTTCCCACCTCTCAGAGATCCATCTCTTCTGCCTCCCTCCGCCCTAACAGAAGTACCTCTGCTGCATCCCGCTGGTCCGGATCGACTCCCTCCGTCAACTTCTTCCAAATCCGCACGATGGCTTCCGAGAGCAAGATCAAGGTCGTGAACCCAGTGGTGGAGCTGGACGGTGATGAGGTACGAAAGAATAAAATAATCACCCCTCCCCTTGTGTCGTTTTTAGCGAATTCCGCCTCGCTTTTATAGTTCGAACCTTCTTTTGCCCCCTCGAAAACGGTTCGGGCCGTATCACAAGCTTGCAATGTCTCGTGGTCTCGGGTGGTGCATTTTCGTCTTGTCCATTCCTCCAACGCGGGGAAACACGGGGGTCCATCCATGCACTCCCATGTGCCAAACTCACCCGAGGGCCGCGGCGCAATGCCTTGTTACTCGTCAATTGCTTTCTGGGCGTATGCTAACCGACTGTTTGATCTAAAGATGACCCGTATCATCTGGCAAGAAATCAGGGAAAAGGTATGCCTCGGATCCCATTCCCCTCACCATCCCGGAACGCCTCCCCCTCATTGTGGCCAGACCCGCATGATCGTCCCTGCAGATGGCGTACAGGCGGTCTGATTCGTTCATGTTGCACCATTCCGAGTATCTGGACCGAGACTAACTTTCCATCTCTAGTTGATTCTGCCGTAAGTGCCTAATTGGCCCGAAACTGCATCGCAGTGCATCCGAGTCTTCGCGGGACGTCCTCCTAACATTGTACAATCAGGTACCTCGACATTGACCTCAAGTACTACGATCTGGTAAGCTCAAAGCAATCGATCATGACGTCGCAATTGACGGGACATGCAAGCTAATCACCTGTTGCTTTCTAGGGTCTTGAGTACCGTGACCAGACCGACGACCAGGTCACCGTTGAGGCTGCCGAAGCCATCAAGAAGTATGGCGTCGGTGTCAAGTGCGCCACCATCACCCCCGATGAGGCCCGTGTCGAGGAGTTCAAGCTGAAGAAGAGTAAGCACCCAGTTTTTTCCCCGCATGATGTCGTACAATTCGGACCTACAAACCTAACCTTGTTCTTCAGTGTGGCTGTCCCCGAACGGTACCATCCGTAACATCCTTGGCGGTACCGTCTTCCGTGAGCCCATCATCATCCCCCGCGTCCCTCGTCTTGTGCCTGGCTGGAACAAGCCCATTGTCATTGGCCGTCACGCCTTCGGTGACCAGTACCGTGCCCAGGACCGTGTCATCCCCGGTCCCGGTAAGCTCGAGCTGGTCTACACTCCCGCCAATGGTGGTGAGGTCGAGCGTGTTCAGGTCTTCGATTTCCAGGGCGGTGGTGTCGCCCAGTGCCAGTACAACACCGATGAGTCCATCCGCGGCTTCGCCCACGCCTCTTTCCAGATGGCCCTGATGAAGGGTCTGCCCCTGTATATGAGCACCAAGAACACCATCCTGAAGCGCTACGACGGCCGCTTCAAGGACATCTTCGAGGAGATCTTCGAGAAGGACTATAAGAAGGACTTCGACGCCAAGGGTATCTGGTACGAGCACCGTCTCATCGACGACATGGTTGCCCAGATGATCAAGTCCGAGGGTGGCTTCGTCATGGCCCTCAAGAACTACGACGGTGATGTCCAGTCCGACATCGTCGCCCAGGGCTTCGGCTCCCTGGGTCTGATGACGTCCACCTTGGTCACTCCCACCGGCGAGGCCTTCGAGTCCGAGGCCGCCCACGGCACTGTCACCCGCCACTACCGCGAGCACCAGAAGGGACGTGAAACCTCTACCAACCCCATTGCCTCCATCTTCGCCTGGACCCGCGGTCTCGTCCAGCGCGGCAAGCTCGACAACACTCCCGACGTTGTCGCCTTCGCCGAGGAGCTCGAGAAGGCCTGCACTGACGTTGTCAACGAGGAGGGCATCATGACCAAGGATCTGGCTCTTGCCTGCGGTCGCAAGGACCGTGAGGCCTGGGTCACCACCAAGGAGTACATGGCTGCCGTTGAGCGGCGCCTCAAGGCGAACCTCAAGGCTCGCCTGTAAACTCCTTTTGTTTTGCCATTTTCGTACCTTATGATATCTTCCCCTTAGACTTTGGGGCCCGCCAGCTGCTGCTATGTACAGATGAGAGAAAACAAAATCGTTATCATAGTTCATGAGATCTTCTATTAGTGATTGTAATCAATGTAGTCAGGCTCTTTCTATAGGACGGTCTTGGCGGTCTGGCGGACACTGCCCACTCTAAGAGAAGGACTGCAGCTATGCCTTCCGCCCTCCGCTGGAACCTCTCGTCAAAGCGACCTCGAAGCACGTCAACGTCGGGCAGTGCCGCGTACCTTTTCAAGCCATGTCGGTCTCGCCCCTGTCCTGAACGTCGTGCACAACAGCACGTTATCACGGAAATCCCCCTGGTGAATTTCCGGCAAAGGCCCTCTCCACGAGCCGATCATCTCCGTCAGTCAATAGCTAGACGAGTCCAAGACATGGGCTTGCATGACGAGTTGCGCCACAGCGGACAGAGATACAGAGCCACGCAGAGCTCCACTCTTACAATAGACAGCATGGCTGGGAGAAAATCTCCCCCGCGGTGCTGGCAATTAGAGTGGGCGACCATCTCGAAGGCATCGGCGACTCCGACCCCCAGTCAAGCAGCTGCAACAAAGACCAACAAAAGTACGAATATGAATCGTGCAGATACCAAGATGGAAAAGATATACCGGCCTCCTCACTCGTTACATTCCTCAATTGCGGCGTTGATTCGCCGTCCAACCAACTACCAAATCCGGATGAGATCCACCAACACGAGAATATCCGAAGGATCAACGAACGGCGAGAGCCCCTTCGGCCCCCATTCAACTCTATCAAGGCCGGGACTGAGGTTGGCCCAGATCTGGGTGCGAGACCGAGCTTGGCCAAAAATTAAGACTTGGCCGGGGTAATTCGGTGGAAGGCGAGGCCGGTCTGACGAAGGAGATCCATGTTTTGCACATCCTCCGCAGCCTGCAATTCTTGCATTGGCTGGCCCCACAACCTTATTCCAGACTAATCATCTTGCGCAACGCCATCAGTCAGCGATTACCTCCGTGGGGTTTCCGCCTATGAAGAGGCGTGGATATGTTCGGGCGCTGATAGGATTTGCAGTCCTTGACGCAATCGGCAATGCAGACTTGCCCGATGCGGCCATTGCGACTGGGCGATCGGCGACTGGCCAATCCCCGCGCCGTGGGTGATATCAGCACAGTGAGGAAGTACAGTGCGAGGGTGGAGTTTGTCGTCGGGAGGATCGTCTTCTTCTTCCGTGCCTGGTAATTTGGTCTCCTGAAGAATTCGCATCGCTGCTTGGGTCTTTCTCGGTTACGGTGACATTGTTATATATTCCGACGGCTCGCACATTACCGATTCGGTGCATTGGCACAAAGTCTTTGATATTCCCGCATTGCATTGAAAAGCAAAACTTGATTATATTCACTCAATTGATGCTGTTTTGAGTGTGGTCGATCGCTGAGAAGAACCAAATGGACTAACAAACGCCTTTCGCCTTCACCTACTGCCACATTCGATGGACACTGCCTGATAATGCGTGTCTTGATCATCACGACCATCTTTACCGTTCTGGCGGCTCTGTTCGTTGCGATTCGGCTGTTTACAAGAGTGAAGCTGGTGAAGAACCCGGGATACGACGACTTGCTCATCCTCGGGGCCTTGCTATCCTCGATTACCTTCTATGCGTTCATCCTTGTCGGTATGTTCAGCCGGACTAGCCTGCCTATACTAATGCAGTCCAGCAATAGGGTGTTGTACTCTGGGATATCCAGCTAACACTGTTCTAGAACGCCACTATGGCCTCGGTGTTCAGAAAGCATCTCTTCCAGATAGCGCCATCCAAGGCCAGATGCATGTAAGTATCGTACTCATCGAGTAAAGAGGCCCAAGGCTAACCTCTCACCAGTACCTCTGGGTCTCCGTCCCCTTTTACAACCTTTCCCTCATCCTCGCCAAACTCTCCGCCCTCATCTTCTACACCTCTATCTTCCGGATCCGCTCCTTCCTCATCGTCACATATATCACCATGGGCTTTCTGGTCATCGCAGGACTATGGATGGTCCTCAGTGGCTTCGTCTTTTGTGTTCCCGTTCATGAATTCTGGAGTTTGAATACAGCCTCCCGTCTCAAGCACTGTCTCCCAGAAGGGCCGGTCTGGTTCACGAATGCGGGAATCCAGATATTCACAGACGTCGTGATTCTCATTCTACCAATGCCTGTGCTATCTCGGCTGCGTCTTCCAAAGCGACAGCGAGCCGGTATCATGCTGGTGTTTGGCGTGGGAATCTTCGTCATCGCCACTAGCTCAGCTCGAGTTTACGAGCTCAGCATCATGATACGCGGACACGATTTTACCAGTAAGTACCAATTCCATTTCCACGAATGATCAACGAAACCTAACAGAACAATAAGAAACAAATGCCGAAGCAGCCGTCTGGTCATCCCTCGAGGCCAACGTCTCCATTATCTGCGCCTGCCTCCCACCCCTCCACCCCCTAATCTCCCGCATCTTCTCCTTCTGCTTTCGGCCCCAACCCCTCCATTCCTCTCCAGCTTCAAAATCTCACTCCCACACAACAAACCTCACCTCCTCCCGCAAACCCTCCGTCTACGACAACCACTACGGTCCAGATGGCGGAATCTTTTACAACGAAGCCTTCTACGCCGGACCAGGCAGCTACACCGCGAGTATCGCAAAGATCGGCACAAACGAAGATGAGCGTGAAAGCGGCGGTAGTGCCGCGGGCAGTGGGGAGGGTATTCGCGTTGTCCGTGAGTTGAGGGTTGGGTCTGACTCTGTTGTTGTCCCGACTGTTATGTCGGGGACTGAGGATCATGATTTCGAGATGGAGCAGCGAAATCCTTCGACGGTTGAGTGGGACTTGGGAGACTTTGAGTTTCCTGACTATAAGGAGCGGATGAATGCTGCTCTTTCATGACGACGACGATGATAACATGTGAATGTATATACGAGAGATTTGCATGATGTATGATATTAGAAACGAAGTAATCCTGCATCTTTACAGCCTACCAACTACTGAAAACTTAGAGACTCGGCCGAGCCACGTCTTTCCATCTCATGGCTTGCTCGATAGCCTTTGCAACAGCAACACACTTCTCTTCACCAAAACGGCCGCCGACAACCTGTACGCCGACAGGCATCCCTTCCACCAGATTGATGTCATCTAGAGAAATATCAGTATCACACATGTATATATAGTTTCGAGACGGCACAACTCACATTGCTCTTTATTAAATTTATCCCCCGCATTCCGAGGAGCATGGTTCAGCCATTCCTGACTCGGGATATCCTGTTCTCGAGAAACGGTAGTGATAGGAACCGACATGGCTGCGTATCCAAGCAAGTTCCAGATACTGGTGTACCCCACATATGCGTTGGATTTCACCCAGGTCCAAGGTTTATATCCTACCCATGGAGTCGTGGGCATGATGAGGGCGTCGATGCCGGATGTTGTCCAGCGGTCGAGATAGCTGCTTTCGTACAGATATTTATCGGCGAGGAGCTGTGCGGATTAGCATTGAAAGTGGACAACCCGTAGAAGAAAACTCACCTGGTGTGTCTCGGAGGTAGTCAGTATATGATCGGGGGTACCAACAAGCATCCCTTCAACCAAAGGTTCGCCCGTCATCTCAATCTTCTTCCGACATCCCTCGCCGCCATCGGAGAAGATGGCCTTTTCCCACAGGGAATAGGCGTATCCATGCGACGATGCATCCCACTCGAATACTGCAAGAGTTAGAAAAGCCCAATAAAGAAAGAGTGATGACAAACCTTCATGACCCGCCGCCTTCAACGCATCAATAACATCCCGAACCGCCCTTGCAATAGGAGGCTGCACCTTCACCACCCCATCATCAACCAAGAACCCGATTCTCAATCTCTTCGCCTTCAAAGAAGCCAAGCTCCTCCGCCAGGGCACGGGCGCAACATGATGATCCAGCTCCCAAGGCGCAGCACACGGGAGAACCTCCATATACCGCTCAATACTCGCGAGATTAACACACATCGGCCCAGCAACCGAGCGAACCATATCCTGTCCAGGACTATATTGCATCAGCATTATCCTAACTCTCAGCGGAACAACAACATAAAAAAGGGGCATCATACTTCCCCCTCTCATAAGGGTGTCTTCCCGGACTCGGCGAAAGCCCATAAATCCCCGTCAAACTAGCAGGAATCCGAATCGAGCCACCAAGATCCGTCCCAATACCGAGGACACTTCCCTTTGCCGCAACAAGCGAGGACTCGCCGCCGGAACTACCACCAGAAATAAGATTGCGGTTGAGCGGGTTGACGCATTGCCCGAAGACGTGGTTGTACGAGTCGGACATCATCATTGATTGTGGGAGGTTGGTTTTTACGTAGAGGACTGCGCCTAGTCGGCGGAGGGTTTGGGCGACGGATTTGTCGGAGGTTGCGGGGTTGTTTGTTAGGCCGACCCAGCCTGGATTTTGTTAGTCGAGGCCTTTGATGGGGGTAGGATGGATAGGAGGGGTGGAAGGACCTACCGATAGATGTATCCACGCCCTTGACGGAGAATAAATCTTTGATGGAAACAGGGAGTCCATGTAAAGGACCAATCGTTTTCCCCGTCTCAGCAAGATACGCATCCATTCCCTTCGCGACGGCAAAAGCCTCTTCAAAGAAGATCTCCGTGCAGCAGGTCGTTAGCTGGTGGGCCAGAGCCGCACGCTTCGCGAATGCAGTTGTGAGCTCGAGCGAGGAGAGCTCGCCAGATGACAATTTGCGGAGAAGAACAGTGATATCTGTTTCTTCCGTGAGGGAGAGTTCTCGCGCTGAGAGGATGCGTCGGAGATAAGATAGTGCATCTGGTGTGGACTCGATGGAGGGGACTGGGGAGAGACGCCAGTCTGCGGGAATGAGCGCAAGTTGCTCTGCGCGCTTTTGGGCGGCGAGATCTAGGTAGGAGGGTTGTGTTGCCGTCGCCATGATCGATGCTTTTCTATAGAGAGCGATGCTAAAAACTCGGTTAAAGAAGAGGAATGTCGAAGCAGGGTAGTAAGACCGGCTATATAGGAAAGGAACAGCCCGAATCTCCCCTGGCAAACAACAACGAATACTCGTTCTAGTACCTAAGATCTATACAATGTCGCGCGACCAAAAGATAAGAAAGATAGATTAGTTTCCCAAACAGGCAAGTAATCTACCTCAAGCCACAGCCGCGGCCTTCTCGCCATCCAGTCATCCAGTCATCCACCCTTACTAACTACCTGAATATAGTAGGAAACTAACGTAATCGGTAAGCGAGCCGCGCATGTAAGCCAGTCGCGCACCCACCCCAAAACGCGTCTATGAATTAGCACTTAATTCATTCAACCACCCACCATGCCACCAATTCGTGCCAGAGGCTCTACAAATTCAACAGAGCAAGAGGGTAGGATATTATTAGCCATCCAGGCTATTAAAAATCAAGAAATATCCTCCGTTCGCAAAGCTGCGCGCATTTATAATGTGCCTGAAACTACACTTCGCGATCGTCGTCACGGCACCACAAATCGCGCGATTTCTCGCGCAAATTCGCATAAATTAACAGAAATCGAAGAGGAATCACTTCAAAAATGGATACTCTCTTTAGATGATCGCGGAGCAGCGCCCCGGCCATCTACTGTACGCGAAACTGCGAATCTTCTTCTCGCGGCCCGCGGAACTACACCAGTTCAAACCGTCGGAGAAAAATGGGTTTATAACTTCGTAAAACGACACCCAAGCCTATCATCCCGATTCTCAAGACGTTATAATTACGAACGTGCGAAGTGCGAAGATCCAAGAATCATTAGGGAGTGGTTTGATCTTGTTCAAAACACCATTCTTCAATACGGCATCGATCCCGACGATATTTATAACTTCGATGAGACTGGTTTCGCGATGGGATTAACAGCGACCGCGAAGGTTATCTCGAGGGCTGAATACTACGGTCGGCGATCGCTTTTACAGCCCGGAAATCGCGAGTGGGTGACTACAATCGAGTGTACGAATGCTTCAGGGTGGGCGCTCCCTCCGTGTGTGATTTTTAAAGGCAAAGTTTTGATCGAGGGTTGGTTCGATAATCTTCCGATAGACTGGAGATTCGAGGTTAGTCCGAATGGCTGGACTTCCGATGAGATCGGCCTTCGTTGGCTCGAAAAGCTCTTTATTCCGTCGACTTCTTCGCGTGTGAAGGGAAGGTATCGACTTTTGATACTCGATGGTCACGGAAGCCATTTGACTCCGAAATTCGATGAACTTTGTGAAAAAAACGATATTATACCAATCTGTATGCCTGCGCATTCGTCTCACCTTTTACAGCCACTCGATATCGGCTGTTTTGCCGTGTTAAAGCGCTCGTACGGTCGGCTAGTTGAAACGAAAATGCGGAACGGAATCAACCATATCGACAAACTTGATTTCCTCGAGGCTTATCCTTCCGCGCGAAACGAAGCCTTCCGCTCCGATACTATTTTAAATAGCTTCAGAGCAGCTGGTTTGGTACCTTTTTCACCCGATCAAGTGATCTTAAAGCTTGATATTTGTCTTCGAACCCCGACCCCCCTCCGAGCCGGGATAGCGAATCAAGCCAGAATTTTACACCAAAAACCCCTTTTACCGATAAACAGGTACGTCGGCAAGCTTCATCAATCAAAGCTTTACTTCGTACGGGGTCTCGAAGTCCACCAAGCCCATCAGATCGAGCGTTAAACCAGCTTATTAAAGGCTGCCAACTTTCGATGCAGAGCGCTACTTTACTAGCGGAGGAAGTCAAAGGATTACGGGCGGAAAACGAGAAGAAGAAACAAAAACGCACTAGATCTCGCAGGCAGATGCCTTCCACTGAGGGCCTCTCGGTTTTCGAGGCCTCTGCATTAAAAATGCAGTCGCAGCAAGCAATTGAACCCGCTCCACCCCCGGGGATGGAAGGCCTTCGGAGGGTTTACAGCCACCTACGCGGGCCCAGCGAGGATGTGGAATATGTAGGCGCCCGGGACATAGAAGGGAGACATGCCCAGATAGACCAGCAAGTTAGCTGAATTAGATTAATAGCGTTTTTGTTGAAATAAATGCATTTAAAATTAATAGGTTGCTTAAGGTGCGCGACTGGCTTACATGCGCGGCTCGCTTACCGATTACGTTAGTAGTTACCCCGCAATTCAGTCCCCACACCTATCAGCAAAGAACAGTTGCAAGAACCCCCCCTCTCCTCACCCAGTCCCTCTCACAAAGCCGCAGTCCATCCGGATAGCGCGGAAACTCGCACAGCCGGCAATTCCGCCAATAATCCCGAATAACATCGCACTGCGCGGGGCGCGTCGCGTGCATCCCGCTCAGGAAGGCAGGCGTGGCGAGGTGCACGTAGAAGCGTGAGGAGGTCGGGATTTGCGAAATGGCCGTGCAGGCGCGGTCTACTAACTTGCTCAGGACGGGGGTGTGTGGTATTTTGAGGGCGGGGTGTTTAGTCGGGCGAAGGACAGGAGGGCGCTGGCACTTCGGTAGACTGTTGCGGCTAGCGCGCGGTCCGTGGTTGGATTGTCTGTTGTATCGAGGGAGAGGATTTGGTCCATTGCTCGTGTGCTGAGGTCTACGATGTTGCTTTCAATTGGGTTGGATCGCGCGAGGTCGACGAAGAGGTCGAAGGTGTCGGGTGGACAGCCGACGGACTCGAAGAAGGTCGGCGTGAGGATCTTTCGGTGCCAATCGTCGAAGATGAGGGATGCGTCTTCGCGGACGAGAGTGCCCGTCACGTCGAACCAGACGAGGTAAGCCAGGACATCTGCGAGACCGGGTATTTGCTGTGTGAGGGCGTCGATGTCTGCTTGGTTTTGACAATGGAGGTCGAGTAATGACCTGGCTCCTTGTAGATGTCGGTGCCATCGTCCGAATGGGCCACAGCAGACCTCGAACATAGCGAAGGTGCCAATTCCGAAGAGTGCGACGGGGTGGGCGGACTCGATTACTTTGCTCAGGTTTGCTAGGGCCGTTAGATGGGACTGGATTGAGTCTTTGTCGTCTGTCCCTTGGAGGCGCGATTGGGCGAAGCTTAGTGTGCGGGATATCAGCTCGATGGCTTCGTCTGGAAGTTCCTGCTTGCTCGATTGGATCTCCTGGGAGAAGTGGGAGAGTAGATCGATGAAGCCGTATAGATTGATGGGAATCTTGGAATCCAGATTGGTCTGGATCTGTCGATGCTGATGGCTAGGTTCGGAGGGTATGGAAGACAATGATGGCGAGGACGAAGATGCTCGAGGCGAGAACTTTGTTGCTGACGTCGTTTTCTCTCCCATCCATTTCACTCTTTGCGGATATTGACAGGCCAGATCTCGTTGTCGACATGGCTGGCAACGGGGCCGATTGAGGTCGCATTTGATGCCGTTGGCGCGGCAGTGGTGACAGTGGCGATCATGGCGAATGCCACGAGGCTTCTTGGATCCTGCCATCATCCGCCTTCATGGTACTCACGCATCCGCAAGTATTGACAGCAGTGAGTTCTTCGCGCCGAAGGCGGATCGACGGGAGATAAGAGTGCGGGGAAGACGGCGGCCGGGTTGATGCTAGCGAGGAGTTATACAACGGGAGCTGCTGGCCGTCGGAGTTGATCCGCGGTAGCAGCCACACTCGCTTAAGGGGCTACCAAAGTAGAATTTTTTTTTTGTTTTTTCCTTTTTTTGTTTTTTCCTTTTTTTGTTTGAAGAACAGTATATTCACCGGCAGAAGGGAGTGTTGGATTTTGATAATCTAAAAACCGTTAAACCAAGCCCAAGAATTGCAACACAGGCGACAAAAGACCAAACGGAGACGAAAGTCGGAACACCAGCGACGAAACACGAAGCAGGAAGTCAAACCAAAGCAGAAGACTAAAGAGCGAAAAGCTGCATACAAACAAAGCACAGCTCAAAGCTCGCAACGGGAACGAGATCCAAACAGAGAAACAGAAACGAAAGTCGCAAGACTGGCAACAAGACCCGAACAGGAATGCAGACCCAAACAGAAGACCAAAGAGCGAAATTCTATGTACAAAGAAAACAAACATGATGACAGACCCGAACAAGGAAAGAAAGCAATGTACCCATATATACTGGCATGCAAAATACACGGAGCTTGGGCAATGGTCTCCGACAATGATTCAACAGTTCTTCCATCCTCCCTGCTTCGGTCCTAACGGCAGGAAACACTCGGACGTGCACTCGAAGCCGTCATCATGTGCACATGCCGACTGTGATCGCCATGATCCTTGCGACCATGAAGCATTTTCTCACGTCGATCACGTCGCTTGGTAGCGGAGTTGACCTGCTCTGGCTTGGATACGACGACAATGTCGTTCTCGTCTTCGTGTGGGGGCTGCTTCCCTCGCTGGTGTCGTTCTGCCTTCGGGGTCTGTGTAGCGAGAGCTTCGAGTTTCTCCTTCCTCCTCTCACGGCGGCGTTTGGTTCGGTCACGGCGTCGCTGAGCAGCTGCACGAGCTCTCTTGGTTCTGGATGAAGCGCGGGAAAGAGGTCTCGATTTGGACGGGTGCGAGCTACCGGCAACGCTTTGGCACAGGATGGACATCCGAGACAATTTCTTGAGCCCTTCTTTGAATCGTTCCACGGCAGCACTCAGAGACACTGGAGATGCGAGACTTTCATTCGCGTGAGAGGCAGAGACAATCGAAGTAGCTATGTTTCGAAAAATGCTGCTGTTGGAGGCCTGGCCAAGCGACATACGTCGTGAGCAGTGACCCTTTGTAGAACCCACCGGGGGCCGATTCTCGTTCTCCACCTCGACGGAGCAGAGTGAGGCTGCAATAGCTTGTGAAATTCGGCTTTGTGTACCCGGACTGATCGGATGTCTGCTGGGTGCACCTGGCGCTGGAGTAGTGGGCCGATCTTCGCGTTCAAGCGGCCTCGCCGGAGGAGGCAGAGGAGGAAGATCGGGAATGGATGCGATGTCGTCTGGGCCACCCTCCTTGTTGGACTTCAGCGGAGATAGAGCAGGTGTCTTCGGTGGTTCTTTTGGGAGGCAATCTGATACCGGGGAGCTTGGATTGACCACATTGGATGCCTTTTGCGAGATGCTAAAAGTCAGGCCTGGAATGTTCGGAATGTTGAGCGAATAACTGCCATAGTATGGATGTTGCAAGGTCGCAGCAATCGGCGGGTGTCCGATAATTGGCAGTGGAACCCCAGAAGCAAGTGCTGCCTTTGGATCCAACACTTTGGAGTCGAGGCTCGGCGGCTCGCACGTTGCTTCTGGTACGAGGTAGATACCGGGTTGGTAGCTATTCGTATGGGACGGGTGACTGGAAGGAGACCTGGGAGAGTCTGCATTTCGATCCGAGACGCTTTGGTGAAGAGAGTCGACGCTGCTCGAGCAGTGATGGCAAATGATATCGTACTCGCCATCACGGGGGATGTATGTAAGCGAAACGGGCTGCACTCCCAAATGCATCTGCGCACCTAAGTTGCAGACCTCCAACCAAGCAGGCAACTCATCAACGGGAATAAGCGGTACCAAGATACCACCTGGTCGGAAAATGCAGAATCTTGGACGCGGATGAGAGTTGGGATATGGCATGGTGCATGGCGAGTGGAACTGCATGGCGGGAGGTGGGACGATGAAAGGGTAACTCATAATGAGCGGTATTGGATGAACAGCGGTACCAAAGGAAAAGAAAAAAACAAATGCGTAAGCCGGTGAGTATACAGAGCGAGTGTATGCCTTGGTTGAGTAAAGAGAGTAAAGGATGGAGAGAAAAGAAGAGGAAGTTGATTCTGGTGGAAGATTTGTTTATGTTTACATTTATGCTCTTTCCTTCCTAGCGGGCAAGAACACAACGACCCGAAAGATGGCAGGAACACGGGCAGCTGGCCCGAGTAGAATAACGGAAGGTAACAGATAAGGTTCTCCGACGTCACTGCAAGTTTCAAAATGGGGAGAAAGTGCCATTTTTGCAGTCGAATCCCAATTGCGGGTTCAGTTCGGCAGTGGCATTTATACACACCACCGTAGGAGCTGCCATGCTCTGTGGGATAATCTGGATGTTTTCCAAAGCAAAGTTCTTACAGGATGTATCGGTGTTACACTCGATAATGACAGCCTCCGTGTGTTTAAGGTCTGGAAGCCCATCATCATACCAACAAGGATTAGTCACGCAGGAACCATCACCAGGTCGAAAAGTATTGATGGTGCCAGTAAAATCAGACCAGGAAAAGTCCTCCATCATGACCGAGCCATTATTGATACGTCCAGTCGTCTGGCCATCTCCAAGCTGCGTTTGAGAAGAGCCTTGATTGACATAGCTTTGGGTGACGAAGATCGGGAAAGTGACATTGTACACGCGGATATTTTTCCAGGTAATATTTTTTGCAAGTCCTTGACCGCCTATCCAGGATTTGAAACGCGCGCCGTAGACTGCATCGATTACTGTCACATCTTCAAAGTGGATGTTTGAGACGTTGGCGAAATCCGTTTGGTCTTCGCCCAGGGAGCCAATGCTCATGCCGTGACTTTGATAGCCGATAGTGTTTCGCTCAAATAGGATATTGTGAGATCCCGACTGGACTGCAATAGCGTCGTCGCCGTTATAGATCACACTGTCCGTGATTCTCACGTTTGTGCCGGTGACATCGAAGCCGTCGGTGTTGAAGGGGAATGACCCGGTAGATTCCGCATCAATAAAGGCATGACTGACAGTAATGTCGTCGCCTTCTACTTGGACATTCCAGGCAATGGGTTTGCGAGATTTGAAGTATTTCAGTGAGCCACCTGTGGTCTTGAAACTCATCAAATGCGGGCGTGAGTCGATACCCGTGCCATTGACCGGGTTTGCATCCCACCAGGCCTGGCCGTAGGAATTGATCCAGCCATTGTTGATATCTGATGAGCCGATATAATCGATGCTGGGTCCTTTGAAAGCGAACCAATGCTGGCCGTCGGAGTATGTCACCCGATTCGTGCGATTGACGACGCGTTGAACCTCTGCAATGCTTTGAGGCAGATGCAGATTGCCATTCATCCGGATCTCCACATTGCTCAAATTGGTCGCACTGATCGGTGTGAAGATGTTATAATTCACGCCTTCCTTGAAAACAATCACCGAGTCTGTGGCGCATCGCGCAAAGGCTTTCAGGACTGCCGGGGAATCATCAGCTGTGCCATTGGAAGACGGGACGATGCACCGCTGGGGTCGGCTTGTATCTGAGCGTTGGTAGCCGGGTGCACCGAGCGCGAGAGCGGATAGTAGAGCTAAAGCTGTAGCACTTGAAATCAGCATTTTGAATGAAGCGGTGAAAGTGCAGACATATCCAGAGCATCAGGAACCTTTATACTCACCATGCCAGACATGCAACTCCCCTCGTCCCTGCTCAGTTCGGGCTTACTCGTACGGTTGAGAGTGCGATCGTCGCACCCCCGGATGAATCGAGCAATGCCTTTCCCCACAACGCGGAGACACCAGCTTTGAGTGGATGGACTTTTATTTCCGCGTCGACAGGCTGCGGTACGACTGGTGGGATAATTGCTGCTATCGACGACCTTGTCTGCAGGCGAGATGCAACAATGCTTGTGCGAACGTCGGTCGATCTGGGGGCCTTGTGCCTGCACAATTCCCTGCTATTAGTGAGGTGATGTTGGAGGGAGGACCATCCCATTGTATCTTAAATTGGGGCTGGCGATAAGCGGCTTATCGGAGCTCGGAGGCTCAACCATGCCGACAGCTCTGCACGTCAAAAGCAACTCTTTCGCTTCTTCACAACACAATCCTAACCACCGTCACGACTCTGATATCCAAAATGACCCTCACAAACCCCACAAACACCGACCGTCCAACCCCCAACATCGCGCCCGGCGACGCTGGCCTGCACCTCGGCAGCTCCACCTTCATCGCGGCCCCCTCCACTCGCGTCTGGGAAGTCCTCACAGACATCTCGACATGGCCAAACTGGAACTCCTTCGTGCCGCGCGTGACGATCCGCTCACAGCCGGACGCTCCTGATTCCACGACCCTCTCCCCGATCCTGCAGAAAGGCACCCGACTCACCTTCCACGTCCGCATGGATCCGACCTCCACCAAGCCGCAGGCTGCCACGGACGCCGGCCTTGTCGTGACTGAGTACGTGCCGCCGAATCCAGAGACGAAGACTCCTGGTCGGATAGTTTGGGGTTCGGACTTTGATGCGCCTGGCACGATGGGTCCGTCTCTGTTGACTGCTGAGCGGGAGCATGAGATTACGGATGTTGAGCAGGGTGAAGGTGAGGATGTGGTTAAGGGTTGCGAGGTGCGGAATTGGGAGCTGCAGGTTGGGTGGATGGTCTATTTGGTGAAGTGGATGTATGGCTCGAAGTTGAAGATGAATTTCGAATTGTGGGTGGAGGATTTGAAGAAATTTGTTGAAGGCTCTACTGCAGAGAATTAAGTCTGCACTGCAAAGGACTGGATATGAAACCAGATTGATGATACTAGGACTGATCGGATGGGTTGCTTTGTTTTGTCCATGTGGACCACATGTGGAAATCGTCTCCAGATTAACGTGATTAAGGTTCGGCTACGCAGCCCTACGAATCTAGGCAGCACTGTACTACAATGGCATGTTGTGTTGAATAGCTAGGTAGTAGTATTTGTGGTATGCAACAATATGCGAATATCATTCGCGTCCCCGGGTCTTCCAAGGCCAACTCCATCTAACGGGGTATCGATCTAACGAGTGTAGATAACAATGCAAGACAAAACCAAAAAAAAAAGGGAAACGCCCTGAGATGCGACCGGAAACGACAGCGTGATGCAGATGCAAATGCAAAACAAAAACAAGGAACAAATGAGACAAATGATCGCAAATACAAAGATGGCCCAGATCAGGCAGAATCTCCACAAATCTCATCTGCGAGCACCACCCAATCCTGCGCAGAAATGCGCTGTTCAGGAATCTTGGCGACAGCCGGTTTAGTCAACTTCTCCACGAATCCATTTCGAGGCACACGGCTTCCATTCCCAAACGACCGAATGAAATCAATAATCTGGTGCCCCTCACCCGCCATCAGGTTCCGGCGTCGGAAATCACACCCCGGGTACAAAAGCACATGACCTGTCGCAGCAGCCAGAAGCGTTGCAGCGAGCGAGAAGACATCAGAGGCCGGTGTGGGCGGGGCACCACCTGGTCGAAGAGACTTGAGTACCTCCGGCGCAGAGAAAGGCGCCGTAAAGCTCGATAGAACTTTTTGATCCGCGGAATCCGGCGCAATGTCCATTGCAGCGGAAAAATCAGCCAGCAACGGCTCGTAGCGGAAGGCGCCGGGGTGCGACTCGTCCGCCTCGGTAGGGCGGAGCAGGATGCTATGTGGCTTGACGTCGCCGTGCATGATGCCTGCGGTATGGTGGAGCCAGGCGAGACTGCTGATCAACTTGCGGGCCATATCCTTCCAGGGGGCTGGGCCGAGGAATGGGTCGAACATTGTCGCGGTTGAAACGGGTTGCTTGCGAGCTAGGTCGGCTTGATCTTCGATGTATGTTGAGAGGGCCAGCGGCACGGCAGACATGACGAGAGACTGCGTCTCGGTGTGGAAGCCGTGGAAAGGGACGATGTGCTTCTCATGACCCGGGGTTAATGTCAGGCGAGTGAGGATGAGTGCCTCAGTTGTGAGGACGGGACCCGCGTCGCCGCGGCGAGAGGTCTTGATGGCGAGAATGCGGCTGTCGGTGACGGGCGAGCTTGGTGGCGTTTGGAGGGCGCTTGTGGATGCCGGGGTAGATCGCGCCTTGTAGACTTTACTCCAGACGCCCTCGCCGAATTCAATGCGGCGGCCTCGTTCGTCGAGGCATTCTTCCAATTCATCCGTGAATCGCAGTGGGGTCGTGATCTTTCCTCGAAGTAAAGAGGCTGATTGTTCGTTGCTGGGCTCAGACAATGGCGAGGGAATACGTTCGACGCTATCTTTGCCAATCGGTGTAACCGGCGGCGTCAGACTAGAGACGGAGGTCGGGGTCTGCAACGAGACATCCTTGCCATCGCGTCCTGTATGCAGTGACAATTGCATGGGCGAGCTTGGGGGCGTCATGCTGGGCATGGTGTGAGAAGGCGACGGTCGTCGATTCGCGACAGCGGGGGTTGTATATAGAGTATTGGAATTGACGAGCAGGGCCAACGCGGCTTAGACTGCGTGCAGTGCGTGCACAGGAAACCAGGTCCCACGAGGAGTCACTGATATCAGCAGCGCCACCCAAGGCAAAAAGTATTCGTTGGCGCTTTCGTACCAGCAAGTCGCATAATCCAAGGTTGAGGGCTCGGGTATGACGTGGTGGCGGCGAAAGGACGACTACGTTGGCCACTCGAACTCGAGACTCGACACTCGACACTGGTTATATAGAAAATTTTCGAGAGACGGTCCTTTCAATGAGGCTCAAAGGAGAGTGTGAAAGAAAGACGGGATTCCAGGGACAAAGAAGGCCAAAGACGTGAAAGGCGTGGCCGGAAACAAGGGAAGGGAAAAGACGCAAAAGGCAATTGGGACGGGGGCCATGGCGCGGTTCACGATCAAAGGCGCGAAAAAAGAAAGCAAAAAAAGAAATTGGACTGGGATTGGGAACCCACCTATCGGGGGCGATGGCCGGTCTCGACTCGGCGGGAAATGACAAAGTGACAGTCGATCGACGGCCGTTCGTTGATACGACGGTGGTAACCGTGGGCCGTAGTTTGGCAGGGAAATTGGGAAGAACCGGTTCCAGATGGAGAATCTCGGGCGGTTCGCGCTGATCTTTCAGGGTCCACTCGGGAGGGTTTGCTTTGTGCTTTGTTTTTGCTTATCTCGCGAGATGACTCCAACTGGGTCAGGGTACACATTGATCAGGAAATTACCCGCGGATTGCCCGAGATAGTTAGCACTCTACCTTAGGGTATTCAAGGCTCGATAGGCGTAGGATAAGGTGAGACACTGGGGTAGAGTCGCATTGCTGCAACCGACGTGGGCGGCTCCACCGCATGCGTTTAACGGCTGCAGCTGACCATCCCAACATCTCTCCACTTGGTGAGTACCTTCCAGTTAGTATGTAACCATCACACTGCACGGTCACAATAACATAAACATCAACATCAAAACTAAAATAAACTAAAATAAACACGAGATACCACAAAATAGTGATCATCGTGACATTGATCAAAATTGGTCTATGCGGCGGGATCCCAACAGTTTGCAGCCAATCGCCCGCCCCCGTGCCAATCCCAGCATGCAGCGGGCCAGTGCAGCGCACTAGCCTCGATGGGGAAATATAGATACACTACTCATTGGACCCTCGAATATGGAAATATCTATACTCATGTACATGGGGTATCGTATCGCATCTATAAATACACGGAATGACGTACGCTTCCCCGCGTTACCGGAGCTTGAACGCCTTGCCGCCATAGTCTCCAGCCCGGTAGCTCGTGACCGTCGCCCCGATCAGCCGGCTGAATTGCAGCACCGACAGGTCCAGCGAATTCTTTTGGTACGCAAGGACAATGTCCCAGAGAATATCCACGGGGAGGCAGCGGACGCGCCAGCTCGACAGGTCATAGTCCAGTCGCCCCAGAACCGAGCTCATGGGATCGCGTGCGTGGTGCTCCCAGCCCACCGGGCACTTTTGCTTGACGCTTTTATCGGCGTACGGGATCAGACTCGGGATATCGTCTCGGAGGATATCCTCAATGGTCCGCGATGGCATAATGGCATGCAAGAGATCGGCGATGGACATGAGGTTCTGAGTCGTGAAAATGCGCGTCAGGGCGTCAAAGATCTCAATCACTCCTTCCCGTCGCTCAAGAGGGACCTGTTCAAGCTTATGCTGGTAGGCCGGGGTTTCGTCCGCTTCAAAGTACAAGACGGCCATGGGCTTGTGCGGGTAGATTTCTGCCTCCGCATCCACGCGCAGAGGGTCAAACGGTCGCCGGTCCCATAGCAATGGAGATTCATCCAGGCTCCGGTTACCAAGGCTGGCAGTCCGGGACTCATCGACATATCGGGCGTAGTTCCCCAGCGAGCGAAAGTGTGACTCGGAGGACACCGCCTGGAGTTTCTTGATGGTGGCATTGATTTCCCGGTCCCGGGCCCGCAGGTCCGTCGTGAGAGTGTGAGGATCAGCAGCTAGCCGGGCCAGCTCGTTCATTTTAGCATCGATGGCCAGCTGCAAGTCTGTTAGCGCGACAATGGTGCGTTGTCTGCGATTATCCATCCTGATGGCTGCGCGGGCGCTTCTAGCAATCTTGGGGTCTTCGCTGGCGAGCCGTGCTTCCAGCTCGTCGTGAAATTCGGTTCGAGGTCGCGGTAGATAAGGGAGGTCCAATTTATAATTTGTTGAACCCTTTCCGACGGTAGGCTGCTCAGGAGCCAGCCGCATCATCGGCGCGTCTCGTTTTTTGGGTGTGGTGATTCCAAGCTCTGCACTTCTCTCGGCGACTCGTGCGTTGATTCGGGTGGCTAAATCCCAGCCTTTAAAATGCTCATATCGTGGCTCCATGTATGTACTGGCAAGGGGAAGGGTCTGCGATGCCACAGTCTCCGTCAATATGGACGGCCGAGAGCGATCGGTCATGGTGCGTGGCAGACACTTAGCCGCTTCGGCCTCGGGCATGACAGCCAAAACCCGAACACTGCCATACTGGTGGAGGCCAGCCTTGTGCAGACAGCTTTCCATGACTTGGCTCCACCATCGTGCCGGGGTATAGTGATTGCTGGCCGACGTGGGCTCCGGGGGCTGGGCGAGAACGAGTAACGTATCATTTTTAGGCACTCTTCCAGCCGCCGTCGGGGCTTGCTGTTGCTCGGGGAGGAACTTTTTGAACACATCTGTCCATTTTTCTTCGGTATAAATATCCATAAATTCCAGCGTGTAGCAGGGCTTGCTGGCCGCGAGAGGTTTCAGGAATCGCCGGTAGGAGCTCTTGCCAGGATCGAGGAGAATATGGCGACGAGGTTTGAGGAGATCGTTGATTTTGGAAGACAAAAGACCGGATCCAGGCCATAGATCCAGAATATCTACGGGCTTGTTTCGCAGAAGAAAGGGCGATGCGCGTTGGAGAATATGGTCTATGGGAATCCATTGTCAGGCTCGATTCGCGAGCTTCCAGGGAGTAATTGGACCTGGAAGGGTTCCTTACTTACCCACGAGACTTTTTGACACAAAATGCAGTCGAGTTGATCGGTTGTCTGTTTTGGAGACTTTGCTGAGTCTCTCCGACAATGCGCAGCCGGGTCTCGGCTTCCATATTGTGGACACGACCATACTGTACAATGACGTCTATCCTCTATCGTCACAAAGATCATGTCACAAAGGGTCAGCTGTCGGTCGGCATGGTGGCTGTTGCGGTCGTCGTAGTTGGAGAAGCTGTCTTTTTCCTGATCGGAGAAAGCGGAGACCGAACAATCCGCAACCTTGGGGTTGTTCCGCGCCGCATCCCACCAGGCACCGGCCCTTTCGCAAGTCCTTCGCTTGAAACACATCCCCCACTTACCTTTGAATTCTGGCAGATTCGAGGCCACCTTTATGCGGTTGCCGTCACGCCTCGGTCGCCAGTCTTCACGCGTTTGGTGATCGCCCCACCCAATCTGCGACAATCATGCCCCTGCGAACCGTCTTCGCCTGAAGACCTGACGGAGGCCCTTTCATCTCGAAACATTCCATCCACCTCTCCTGTTGTTTCCTTTTACACGACACTCTCCACTATGGCTTCCCATCCGCCAGTTCTCGGCGCGGCGGGCAGTCCACCTCAGAATGTCGAAAGGATCACTCGCATCGCCCAAGATTACGAGTACAACCCCGCGATCCGGCTGCGATACTGGCTGAGGACAGCCGCCACCCTGAACCGTGAGGTAGGTGAGCTCCTATAACTTGTCCTGTCTCTTATGTATATTACTGACTCACACCTATCTGCTAGGCTCAAATCTACGAACGCGAAGGACACGATGAGCAAGCCTACCTCCTCCTCTTTCGGCACGCCCAGTTGGTGCTAGTGCATCTATCGAAACACCCGGATACCAAGGATGAAAATGAACGAAAGGCGCTGGTGGCTGCCGAGAAAGAAGTGGCGGTGAACCTGAAGAAGCTGGAGGCTTTGAAGCCAGGCATTAATAAACGCTACGAGCGCTATACCCAGCTCATGCGCGAGCGCCAACAGCGCAAATTGCCGACAGAAGTCAGTGTCGTCCCTGATCCACGAAACCGAATCACCGATCCCGCTTTATCTGGAGTTGCACAGCCCCTGGAAGCGGGCGAAAACAGAGACCTCGCGGTTCGTTTAGCCCAGACGGAATTTACCCGCCGCGCAACGGTTCGGAGAACCAAAGAACAAAGTGAAGAGGATGGTCGGCGAGCGGCTGGTGTATGGGGTGGCTGGGAAGATGCTCTTAAGACAAATGACCAAGGAAATGGAGGCGACGACCTGAGTCAACGAATTCAAAACATCCGTTTCAACATCGATCCTGTGCGCGGCAACAATACTGTTGCGCGTCAGAAACCATCTGTTCAAGACGTTCCCTCCTCCGTCGCATCGGCCTACAAGTACCCTACTGTACCTCGCCAGAAACCACTGGAGCCATCTGTATCACCAGCTCAGATCGCCATTCTCGACAAAAATGCGGAACGGCAGCCTCCTCCAATTCTCCCTCCAAAGGAACATATCGCACCCAGCAGGGCTTCCTTCGTGGACGGTACAGTGGGAGAACAGGTGCCGCCTCGTCCATCAAAAGTGCTATCAGCACCATCTCCGCCAGAGAAAGTACAAGTGTCCGAAGACGCGGCCACACGGTCCGATCTCAATCCTGCAAGTTACACGTTCAAGCCTTCCGCCTACTTGGAAAATGGCAGTCCCCTGCGTTCAGTCTTCCTGCCAGCCAACCTCCGATCCCAATTCCTGGCATATGCTGCTATCAATACGCGTCGCAATTTAGAAACATGCGGCATTCTATGCGGTACCTTGGTGTCCAATGCTTTATTCATATCGCGTCTCGTTATTCCCGAGCAGACCTCTACGTCCGACACCTGTGAAACGACCAACGAAAACGCCATCTTCGAGTACTGTGATTCCGAAGACTTGATGATGCTGGGCTGGATCCACACACATCCCTCGCAGACGTGCTTCATGAGCTCGCGCGACCTGCACACCCACTGCGGCTACCAAGTGATGTTGCCAGAGAGCATTGCCATCGTTTGTGCGCCGAGCAAGAATCCCGACTGGGGCGTGTTCCGTCTAACGGACCCGCCAGGCCTGAAGACGGTGTTAAACTGTACTCAGACTGGCCTGTTCCATCCGCACGCGGAGGATAATATATACACGGGCGCATTGAGGCCGGGTCATGTGTTTGAGGTGAATGGCCTGGAATTTGAAACGGTAGACTTGCGGCCGCATGACTCGCGGAACTAATTCGCGACTTCTTTCCGACATTCCATCAACTATGATACCCTCGATATTGTCTTTAACATGTTCTAGAGCAATCAATAATAACATTCAATATTTGACAGTCTGAACGTGCCATAGATAGTCTGCAACACAAGTTCCGATGGCCTCTTCGGCTGATACCATCAGTTCAGGAGGCAATTGCACGATCCACCACGCTACTCTGCCGGGTGTGTATGTGGGTGATAGCTTTTTGAGGAATTTCGTCTCTTCGATGCAGAACCGGAACTCGCTCGCGCCTTGCGTGATGTTGTGGGTGTCCGGCAACCGCGGGACTTGCGTCGACTGCGTGACTTCCGTACAGTAGTCATGTTCATGCTCTGCAATAACAACGCATGGGATACATTAGCTGGTCGAACATACTCACTGTCAATGTATACACCAAGTTCATCAATCATACATACCATATCAGCATGGGCCCCGCCAATGTCGTTCTGGTGGCTATGCGATTCGGCGTCTTCTTCCATTTGAGAAATCTCGGCGCGATAACGGTCGGAGCTGGGGAATCTGGAAGTCATTTTGCTTTCAAAACAATGTTTTGGGATGAACAATGTCTGATGTGCTACCGTTTCAGGAATAGCTGCTTAATATCAAAAGTGTCAGGTCTGGTGCGATCCACCCGCTAGAGCAGTAGTCGGATTTATATAGTATTTTAAACCGCCACTCTGTCGTCACTAGGCTTCTAGCAGGCGACTCGGAAGGACTGCCCGCTCGAATGAAAATCGGTCAGATCTAAAAGCTAGTTTTTCTATCATCAGATCGAGAACTACAATTGTCGTGGTGCCCTGGTTTCAGGTAGAACCCGGTTCAGGTGCTCCGTCGGAGCTGCGCCTGGGCGGATTGGGCTGGGACATCTAATCTGCACGGTTACGGATGGCATGATTGACGGAAAGTATCTTGTCATTTCGAAAGATACTTAGTACGCATTCGTACTACCTTGCATGCTCCAATCACACTAAATTGATTTGCAGGACGCGTCTGCATGGAGAGTCCAGCCGTCCCCATACAGCATCCAGGGAATACAACGCTGGCGTCCCCCACATTCATGAGATAAGCGATAAGTCGTTTCACCCTGCATCTCTGCATCTTCAACCTACTTCCTTTCCTGACCCCTCCACCACCTCCAACTTTCATTGAATCGAATTGCCCGTATGTCGTCTTCATCGCAAGGGGGTCCTCCCTCCGACACCCCCTCCACCACCACCAGGTCCGGCTCTCACACACCTCAGCGAAAACCATCGGGCAATCCCTTCAACGCGGCCTCCTACCTCTCCTACCCCGTCAGCCACGTCGTCTCGGGCCTGTATCGCCGCCTGACTGACCCAAATATCGCCGCCCCGGATTCTTCCGTCATGCCCTGGTCGTTCTCCTCATCTGGTGCTTCGTCGGAAGTCTACACCCCGCGCCGAACAGCTTCACCCTTTCAACCACCGCCCCTCACACCTCTATCCCTGACCATTCCCAAAGGTGAAGACCTCCTCCAGCAGCAGCTCCTCACGCGGGCCCTCGCCGAAGAAATCCGTCTCCTCGTCCCCGCCCGCCTCCAACTCGTCGAGAATTGGCGTCTCGCCTACAGCCTCGATCGCGATGGAGCCTCGCTAGCCACCCTCTACGACAATTGCGAACAATTCTCTCACCGCAGCCCGCGGGCGGGCTACGTCCTCGTCATTCGCGACTCCTCCCCATCCGGCGCCGTCTTCGGCGCATACATGACCGACGCGCCACACCCAGACTCGCAGTTCTTCGGCACGGGCGAGTGCTTCCTCTGGCGCGCGAGCGTGCTGCCACCCCCGACCAGCCTGGGACTTGCATTCTCTGGCGACGGACCTCAAAGCGAAGAGGCGCTCGAACGCGCTGGTCTGCCCCTCCTCCCTCCGCGGATACGACCCACGCAGGACGTTGGAGCACGTTCCGTGGCGACCCTAAATCGAAGGATACCAAAACGAAGACTGAGACGCCCACACACAACCTTAATATGAATATCAAGACGAATCTTGCGGCGGCTAGTGGTGGTGCCCTGGCTCCCCCGTCGCCTTCGTCGATTAATACCTCGCGTAGCGGAGCGAGTACTCCTGAGCGCATTCGATTCAAGGCCTTCCCGTACAGTGGCGTCAATGATTATATGATGTTTTGCGAGACGGGATTCCTCAGCTTGGGTGGCGGGTAAGTTTTCCAATCAGATGCTTTGCCAACTTGAGGCTTACAACAATGCAGTGATGGGCACTATGGCCTCTGGGTTGATTCCGGTCTCGAGAAGGGTGTCAGCGCCCCCAGTCAGACCTTCGGAAACGAGCCTCTCTCCGACGAGGGTGTCAAGTTCGACATTATCGGCATCGAAGTGTGGTATGTTGGGTCATAAGGGTGGTCTTTCTCCAATCAGCAAGCCCTAGAGGCACGGAAATCTGCCCAGGGCACCCGAGACCAACCCCAAAAATCAAACAAAGGATAACAGCACAAAATCTACCGG
Source organism: Penicillium argentinense (assembly GCF_028826775.1). Lineage (NCBI taxonomy): Eukaryota > Fungi > Ascomycota > Eurotiomycetes > Eurotiales > Aspergillaceae > Penicillium > Penicillium argentinense. The sequence goes on along the minus strand of NW_026622661.1, from coordinate 2,645,220 downwards.
CCTCACCCGTTTTCATCAGACGGACGGAGGGTAATCAGGCCGTCATGGAGGAAGACTGGGTGTCGTCTTCCTCTCCCGGAGTATCGTTTTCTCTCTGCATTTGCTTCTGAATACCCGGGCAGCGAGTTCCGTTGCTCTTGTCTTACTTTCATTTGCTATAAAGCCTGGAAATAGCGCTAGATTCATGGGTCCTCGCCGCAAGGCGATCTTTGTTCTGGCGTGCAATGTAAATACACTCAGTTTATGGTCAACTCATGGTCAACTTCTTAGATGATCCAACAAAAGCTACCGATACCGATAAATTTGACGCTAAACAGCGTGTTGATTGCATACCGCTGGACATACCTCTTTGAGCTGACCGGCCTTCCTGCAGTGATGGCCCGAGACTTGCACTTCGAAAATTTAGAACACAGAAAAGCCGAGAAACATGGCCCTAGGCAGGTCCTCGGGCTTATCATATATTGTCACTTTGTCACTAGTCGCGATACAAAGAATGCTCCAACGGCTATGACGCAGTTTGCGGCCTGTGCCAGCGCCACTAACGCCAATTGAGGGCGCGACGGAGACTAGCAAGTCTGGCGTCCCGTGACAGACAACATACACTAGTGTACCATAAAACGTCAGTTACTCTAATAGGGCACTCGTATTTAACCTTCACGCGCGGGGTCGGAACCTTGCCTTCTCCACCTTTATCTACCGCATACTCCGCACGCAATATCACTCCCTTCCCCTCTTTCTCTTCTATCGAGGCAATACCTGATTATTAGGCTGGGCACAGATTGTTGAGATTCCAACAGAAAACATGAAAATGCCTGACATTGCGCTCGCCAAAAAGCTCCAAGCTCTGGTCCAACAGTACGAGAAGTCCCATCCAGAGTCAAAGAGGGCCTTCGAACGCGCTGAGCAGGTCTTACCAGGTGGAAGCACCCGATCTGTCCTCGTTTCAGATCCATTCCCTCTGGTCATCAAATCAGCACACGGGGCACAGTTCACGACCGTCGACGGGGTGAAATTCGACGACTTCTTATCCGACTTCTCAGCTGGAATCTATGGCCACTCGCACCCGGTAATCCAAGAGGCTGTGCAGCAGGCTCTATCAACCGGCTTTAGCCTGGGCGGAATAACGGAGAAAGAAGCTGAGTTGGGAGAGATTCTAGCCGGTAGATTCCCGTCGATCGAGAAAGTGAGGTTCTGCAACTCGGGTACCGAGGCAAACACATTCGCCGTGGCTACTGCGCTGGCACACACACAGCGGAAGAAGGTTCTCGTCTTCAAAAATGGGTACCACGGTGGAACAATGAATTTTTCGAAACCAGATAACCCCATGAATATCCCTCACCAGTTCGTATTTGGCACATACAACGACATCGAAGCGACGCGGGCTGTCGTCAACAACGAGATCGGCGCTATCTTGGTCGAACCAATGCAAGGTGCCGGCGGCATGATACGCGGAACAAGAGAGTTCCTGTCCTACCTGCGCCAAGCAGCGGATGAAATTGGGGCGATATTGATTTTCGACGAAGTCGTGACTTCGCGATTACATTATCGTGGCATGCAAGGTGAACTCGGTATCATACCCGACATGACGACGCTGGGAAAGTATATCGGCGGCGGATTCCCCTTCGGGGCCTTCGGCGGGTCTACGGAGATCATGAGCCGGTTTGATTCACGCGATAAATCTGTTACACTGCATCATTCGGGGACATTCAATAACAATATCTTCACTATGTCCGCGGCTGTTGCGGCGTCGAGGTTGATTACGGAGTCTCAGTTGAGACGCCTCAATGCGATGGGAGATCGGCTTCGAGAAGAGGCGACGGAGATTTTGCGGAAGGCTAAATTCGATGAAATGTCTTTCACTGGGTATGGAAGTGCAGTGGGGATTCACTTTTCTGGTGATGATGCAGAGGCTTTGAGGGAGTATTTCTATTTTGGATTGATTAATCGGGGTATTTCGATTGGACGGCGTGGGTTTGTTTCTTTGAATCTTGCTCATACTGAGGAATCTGTGGATCGACTTCTTGAGGCTTTGAAGGCTTTTGTTGATGACTTGTCCTAAAAGGTATAGTTTGGTACAAAAAAATTCATATTCTATTTGTATGCGCTCCTGTGAGCTGGGTTCTGAAATTAACAATAGCTTTGCTCCTGTCATTGTAAATAATTCCCCCACGACACACAGTGTAATAATGGACGTTAAAAGTCTAAAGTTTGGCTTTACGGTCAAGCAACTTCTCTATCTCAGCAAACTGATAATAAAAATCGAGACTCTCGGGGTTGAGCAATGTCCCGGACGGCTTGATCTTCTTGCCAGAAACAATCTGCTTCACAGGAAGTTCGACCTTCTTCAGGTTCACAGTGACCTAAAGATGCTTTATTAGTAGGAGCTACACAAGAGTGAGCATGTTAAACATACCGGAATAGCAGGCGTTTCGAAAATGAATTTCGGCACATGGCGGGCACTGAGCGCTTTCCGAATAGCTTCCTTAATGCGACCGACTAATGCATCATCCGCCTTGAAGCCCGGTCGCATCAGCAAGAACAGGACAACGGATTCATCAGAATCTTTCGGTCTCCGCTGACCAACGCAGACAGAGTCAACTATCTCTTTCGAGAATTGTGTGTCGATCACGTTATAGATCTCTGCAGATCCAAAGCGGACGCCGGATGGATTCAAGACACCATCGGATCGACCCAAGAATAGGACCTGGTTTGTCGCTGGGTTGAAGGCAATAAAATCACCGTGCGTCCAAACATCTATAATGCCATTAGTCCAACCATCCAATTAAGAAGAGGTGTGACTCACTGTCAAATCGGGCAAAATAGGCATTGAAATACTTCTTCCCACCCTCGTCCCCCCAGAACATAACAGGCATGCTTGGGAATGCAGCAGTTGCCACAATCTCACCAGGCTCTCCCTTGGGTACCTCTGTACCCTGAATCTGAGTCACTCCCTCATCGACCTGTTCAAAAGCAGCGATGGGGATGCCCAGACTAGGTCCTTGGCACCCACCCGCATAAACAGGGGTGATCGGATTCTCTAGTCCAAAGCATGCTGCGAGATCGGTACCACCGGAAATATTTGCAATTTGAGTATGTGCAGGGAAGCCTTCATCGTAGAACCATTCAAATAGAGACTCGGAAAGCACCATTCCGGTGCTTGTCACGCCCTTGAGGCTGCTGATATCTGCGATCTTACGTGGACTGATTCCATTCTTTCGGAGTTCGTGCATCCAGCGGGGCGATGTGCCGAAGTGAGTCGCTCTATACGATGAAAATTCATTAACATATGAGATAGAGACCTGAGTCGGAGATATGGGCAACTTACTTGTACTTCTCGAGCAGTTTCACCAGAATTGTCACATCTGGCAAGAATGGGCTTCCGTCGTACAGGATCGGCCGTGCGCCAAAGATCAGGGCCGAGACACAGGACATATACATGATCCATCCAGTGGTAGTATATTGTAGTGTAGTTGCATTCGCATCCATGCTTCGGTTTAGTCGGCCTTCTTTGTTCGTATTGAGCACAACGCCTCCGACGGAGTGAACAATGCATTTTGGTTCTCCAGTGGTCCCAGACGAATACACGATGAGGAACGGATCACGGAATCGAACTCGGACGAACTCAAGTTGATCGGATTTTGCGCCTGTAAGGAACATTGCCAGTGTTTGAGTTCGCGGAATGTCCTTGATCTCTGCGGGTTGGTCTCTAAACCTAGGGACAGAGATCACCCCTTGGAATTCTTGAACTGTAGCCAGGCCTTCGACAACCTGCTTGATCTTCGGACGCAGATCCACCGTCTTCCCATTGTAAACTGTCGTATCGTCGAAGAACACCCACCGAGGCTTGATCTGGAGCAGTCGGTCCAAGATACCTTTGACTCCTGTATCAGTAGACGCAGTGGAGATGATAGCCCCAAGAGCAGTAGTCGCCAGGAAGACCGTCAACGTATCAATGCTATTACTAGCAACAGCCGCAACACGATCACCCTTCTGAACACCAGCAGCCTTCAGAGCCTGCGAAAGACGACCAACCCGCTGCCGTAGCTCTCGCCAGGTAATATCAACCGTAGGCTCAACAGCACCTTCGCGAACCTCCGTAGCAGCAATCTTGTCATCTTCTTTGCCAACAGTGGTGATCGTCGAAGGCGATTCACCAGGCGTGCTAGTCGTGAAGAGGATATTCTCGGCGAAATTGAGACGTACACCGGGGAACCAGTCTGGAATGCTATCGATGCGAGCTGACTCGTCAACAATCCGCTCATAGGTTCCCTCGTGGATGATCGGGAAGGATTTCCAGCAAAAGTCCCAGAAAGAAGCTCTGTTCTGGACAGACCACTCGTAGAGTGTGTTGTAGTCGGGCAGTTTTACATCCTTTTCCTTCTCGAGGCTTCGCTTGAACTGGGCCATTGCGGTGGATTCGGGGTCCGGATGCTCCCATAGCTTCCGGGGGACGCTTGTGTAGGCTGACATGGTGGGCAATTTTTATTCGCTAGTTGTGAAGAAATCAACAATCGCAAAAAATGATGGAAAGACAAGATAGAAATGGCAATGGCGTGGGAGTAGGTGAGCTTTAATCGGCGGGCGGGTCGGATGCAATAAGCAGCGCCGCGGCTCATTTTCGGGTAGACGCAAATGCGGGGTTTACACCATAGTTCCCACTTGACACGCCTGGGGCTCTGGGGTATCGATACGATTGTTGCCAGTATTTGCTAATGATTTCTAGTTTCTTCTGATAGAACCTGCTGAGCTCTTGGTATTCTCAGTACCTTTACTGGTCATCCTATGGCTCTTGTTCTATTCGTAGAATTCTGGACCCCTGTCGGGCTAGCACTGACCTGTTTGCGCAAACAGTAAGTGGGGACATTCTAGTGGTATCTCTAGGATCCGCGATACAATTAATATAAAGGTGGCAACTATTAACCAACTTTGCTACTGCAGGACTAACTAGAAAGATGCACAGTAAACTGAACCTTGACCCGCAGCAATAATGAGATCTATAATAACAGTATGAACCATTCCCGACTAAAATACATACAGCTTCAAGTTTCCTTCTAGAATTTCAAGACAGCCTTTCCCATATTTCCTCCATGGAAAATTTCAATCAATCCCTTGGCTGCATTCTCAATACCTTGCGTCTCATGCGTTAGTGCCTTGAACGAGCCGTCTTTGATCCATTTCTGGACATTTTGCTGATGCTCCTTGGCATACTTGTCTCCCATGCCTTGGTCCCCAACGATAAAGCCACGAATTGTAAGACGCTTGAAAAGAACATTGTCGATGTTCTTGATCGGATAAGGGGCCGAGTTATACTGCGAAATCATGCCACAGACGACAACGCGTCCGAAATCTCGCAATGCATTCAGCGCAGCTTCCAAATGCTGACCTCCAACATTTTCATAGTAAATATTGATGCCTTCCGGAGCAAGTCGCGCCAGAGCCGATGCGGGAGTTTCCTTCTTATAGTTGAAACCGCCGTCGAAGCCCAGGTCTTGGATGATGTAGTTAAGCTTCTCGTCGGATCCAACACTACCAATGACCTTCAGTCCCTCATGCTTAGAAAGCTGGCCAACAATCTGCCCGACGGCACCGCTGGCCGCTGAGATGAATATTATCTCTCCTTTCTTTGGTTTTCCAATTTCGAACAGTGATGAGTAGGCTGTTAGACCAGGCATTCCCAAAGCTCCGAGGAAAGTCTGAATTTCTTCGATTCCTAGAGGATTGTCGAGGATTTGTAGATCCACTTTGTTGATATCATCTTGACTGAATGCGTTGTACTGTTGGAAAGGGATGTGGCCAATTACCAGGTCTCCCTTGCGAAATTTGGAGTTATCGGAACGAAGTACTTCTGCAATCGCGGCGCCGTCGATGGATTGCCCGAGAGTAAAGGCAGGTGTGTAGGACTTGACCTCCACAGAGCGCATCCGAGGGCGCATGTATGGATCGAAGCTGGCGTAGAGGGATTTGAGAATGACTCCGTTCGGTGGTGGCGAGTCGTTCGCGTTGCTCACGGCTTCGACAACGAGATGCTCCCCAGCAACAGGATAGCCATCGGGTACCTTTTTGAAGACAAGAGCCTTGTTGGTCGTCATTTTGGACTTCGAAAATCCGATGATTTAAAACGCGCGGAGTGTAGAGCACAGAACTTATTGAAAACTACTACATCTTGTAAAAGTAATGAGACATCTCTTATATACTGGTGGTCATGCTCTGCGGAGAGTTAGTTCCGAAACGGTGGATTTGTCATAACGCGAATTTATAAATTAATAGAGGCGACATCGAGGTAAGTAAGTGTGGAATGCATGGAACCCAAAAACTCCGACGGAGCTGACCTGCGCGGAGTGGAGAGCGTGGAAAGTGGGCGAAGGGGCACTCCGTCGGAGCTTTGGCTGCGCCAACAATCACCGTGCTGGATGTTTCCAGACCCCCGACACTCCACAACCTCAGTCAGATTCGCGACCTTTGAGCCCACCGGGGTAACTACCAGAAAGTCAAGGTCATGATGCAATCGAATACGAGATGTGGCCACCCTCAGGTTATAAAAGCATGCTCCTTTCCACCACCGACTTGAAGAAAATCATCAAACAACGATCATCCAGATCATTTCAAACCACTCAGAACACAAAAGATCTATTCTTTCGATCAACAACACATCCAACATGGCTCCGGCCCGCAAGGCTCTCATCGCGATTACCTCCGCCCATGCCCCTCTGTACCCAGATGGAAAGGAGACAGGTGAGCTACAAGTCCCGAGCGCATTTCGCCTCTTTCAGAGCAGCGCTAATTTTGGTGATAGGCCTCTTTATCACTGAGGCTCTGCACCCCTTCCAGGTCTTCCGAAAGGCCGGCTTCGAGGTTGAACTTGTCTCTGAGACTGGAACCTACCAACCTGACTGGCTTTCCGAGCAAAAGGACTGGCTGAACAACGCCGATCGTGCTATTTGGGAGGATCACTCCAGCGAGTTCCGCAGCAAGCTGGACAAGTTGCTGAAGCCAGCCGACATTGACCCTAAGAAAGTTGGTTTCTCTTTTTGTACCTCTGACCTTTACAGTTACTGACAGGCAGCAGTACGGCCTTTTCTTTGCATCTGCGGGACATGCGTCTTTGATCGACTATCCCGAGGCCAAGGGTCTGCAGGGCATCGCTGCAAAGATCTTTACCAGTGGTGGAATTGTTTCGGCTGTGTATGAAATTCACATTCCATCGTTGATGACTGTCAAAACTAACCCAAGCATAGGTGCCACGGCGGAGCCATCTTCCCCGGCATCATCGACCCTGCGACCGGAAAATCCATCATCGCCAACCGCCGTGTGACCGGATTCACCAACCGAGGCGAAGAGGAGCATGGAATCCTGGAGACCATCAAGGCTTGGAACCGACAGACGATTGAGGCTTCTGCGGCTTCGTGTGGAGCAACTTGTGAGCCCAATCTGATTCTAATGTCCGAAGACTTCGGTTCTAACTTCGTTAGATATTTCTCCCGCCGGTCCTTGGGATGCGTTCTCCATCACTGACGGGCAGATCGTCACCGGAGCTAACCCTGCCAGTGCGCATGTTACTGCTGAAAACGCTGTCAAGGCCTTCGATTCTCTTTGATCGACTGGGTCACTGTGTCGGATGAATCTGGGAATAGCCTCATCTCGTGGAAGGGTGCCTGAGGCATGATTCGGGTCGTTTGCACTACGCGTTTGCTGGTGCGCGTTTGCTGGGTACTTAAGCCCTCTTTTCTGGCGGACTTTCTTTCTTTCTCCTTCCTTCTTCATCTTCGAGATTCTCGTCTGTAGGCACCGAATGAATCTGTTTCTTTCGAACGGCCCGTAACACTTACGATCAATGCTAGATCACTTGTACAGGGTATTGGAGACCAAAATGAGGCACCTAACTACCAAATCGCTAGCTTACACGTTTCTAGCTATGAGCCGGCTGTCAAATAAATCAATTCTAATTGTTATTGATGCCTTGGACGAGTGCAAAATGAATGCCAACCGCTTGTCTGGATAAAGAGGTGATGAAAGCCAAAAACAGCGACAACATCCAGCTTTTAGTCAGCAGTCGGAGAGAAGACATTGAGAGCGCGCTTTACAGTGTTTCCGGAAATCGGTGTCACCACTTACACTCTTCGATTGTGTTTCAAAATCTTATTATTAATCCACGCGAGTACATATTGGGAATTTATCCGCAGACCCCTGTCAGCGGGATTTGTATTGTGCTTTACAAAGAGAAGCAAAGACTGCGGCGGGTTGTATTCACTTGTATCGTTAATACACGACACTTTAATGCCCGCCTCCGAACCCATCCTCCCTCTGGTACGGAAGAAATACGGATGTAGCCTTTCAAAGCATGAGCTAATTCATGACATGAATGATATGTGACGGCGAATTTCATTACGCTCATGGCAGACTGAAGAACGAATCGGCCAGCAAGACTGACCTTTTGAGCTCCCTTCATTTTCTTAGTATGAAGGGTCACCTGACAGAGGGGCTAGGCGGTTGGGTTGCACTTCGCCGTGTGCCACACCACGTCCAATGTACAAAGCTATCTCGCCTATCTCAATGGCCATAGCGTCTACGATATCATTCAGTGGTATGAACACTGGTCTTCAGATAGGGCAAAACAGTGGCAATATCACTGCACAGTTTCAGCACCCCGCTGGTAGGTCGTGAAGCCATGCGACAGGATATGCACTAATGGCATTTTTCTGTTTCAGAGCAATTTGAAATAGCAGCAAACCAAGCCTGTCTACGGGATTTGCAGACGACCAATCCACGTCACGACAAGTATCGTATCGAAACCCACAAGGGTGGACTGCTCAAAGACGCATACAGCTGGATCCTCGACCATGCTGATTTCAAACGATGGCACTGCGAGGGACAGGGTCAACTGTTCTGGATCAAAGGAGACCCTGGGAAAGGTAAAACGATGCTCCTGTGTGGAATCATTGATGAATTGACGAAGTCCGCTCCTGACACCACTACCATCGCCTTCTTTTTTTGCCAAGCCACCGATGTACGGATAAACCACGCCACTGCGGTCCTTCGCGGCCTGATCTTTATGCTAGTTGACCAGCAGCCATCCCTCATCTCTCATATACGGCGACAGTACGACAAGGCTGGGAAGCAGGTCTTTGAGGACGTTAATGCGTGGGAAGCTTTGTCAGAAATCCTCACTAGTATCCTTGGGGACTCGTTGCAGACCACCTATTTGATCATCGATGCTCTCGATGAATGTACTACAGGTTTAGATCGACTTCTTGAACTTGTCGCCCAACAGTCATCAGCATGTCCACATGCCAAATGGATCGTCTCGAGCCGTAACTGGCCAGCCATTGAAGAAACTCTTGACGCTGCAACCCAGAAAACAAAGCTCTGGCTTGAATTGAATGAGGCGTCCGTTACTGAGGCCGTCGCCTTCTTTATCCGCTACAAGGTCCAGAAATTGACGGAAAAGAAGAAATTTGACAATTCAACCCGTGATGCTGTTTTCCAGTATTTATTGTCAAACGCACATGGTACCTTCCTCTGGGTAGCCTTGGTTTGCGAGAAACTCACCAAGGTCCCGAAAAGAAACATTCGGAAGAAGTTAAAAGAATTCCCTTCTGGTCTTGATGAGCTTTATAAGCGAATGTTGAGTCAAATCAACGAATCAGATGATGATGATGCTAGACTCTGCAAGTCTCTCCTCGGCGTTGTCACGACCGTTTATCGCCCTATTATGTTGGATGAATTAGCGTCTTGTATAAATTTACCTGAAGGCGTTGCAGACGATCATGAGTCTCTGGAAGAGATTATTGGGCTTTGCGGCTCGTTCCTAACGCTCAGAGGACGCACAATCTCTCTAGTTCATCAGTCAGCCAAGGACTTTCTACTTCGAGAAGCAGTCCAGGAGATTTTCCCCGACGGAGAAGACATAGTGCACTATTCCATATTTTCAAAGTCCCTGGGAGCCATTTCTAGGACGCTACGACGCGACATCTACAGCCTACTGCACCCCGGATATCCAGTCAACCAGGTCAACCAGCCACATCCAGACCCGCTAGCCTCAATACGGTATGCGTGTGTCTACTGGGTTGATCACCTATGCAGGTGCTCTACAACTAAAAATGCGACCAAAGACCTCCAGGATAGTGGCTCAGTTGGCATTTTCTTTCGCAATAACTACCTTCATTGGCTCGAGGCTCTTAGCCTAATAAGAAGCTTGTCAGAGGGGGTAGCTTCAATACAAAGACTCCGGAGTTTACTAGAGGTTTGTTTTCCACTATGCAACCGAGGAAGTATTTTAATATTATGTTAGACAACAACAGAGAACTCACAGCTAATTAATAGAGTTCGAGATGCATATCGGTTTATCCTATACCATAAAATTGGGATTGAGAATCATCCACTTCAAGTTTACTCTTCAGGGCTAATATTTAGTCCGGCGAGGAGCATGACAAGGATTCAATTTGAAACACAAGGACCAGTGTGGATAGTTAGGAAACCAAGTATGGAGAACAGTTGGAGCGCATGCCTCCAGACCTTTGAGGGCCATCGAGGTTCGGTCCATTCGGTCACCTTCTCGCATGATTCTAAGCTCCTCGCCTCCTCTTCAGGCGATCGCACCGTCAAGGTGTGGGATCCGAGCAGTGGCCATTGCGTACAGAACCTTGAGGGCCATCGAGGCTCGGTCAATTCGGTCACCTTCTCGCATGATTCTAAGCTCCTCGCCTCTGCTTCAGGCGATGGCACCGTCAAGGTGTGGGATCCGAGCAGTGGCCATTGCGTACAGACCCTTGAGGGCCGTCGAGGCTCGGTCAATTCGGTCACCTTCTCGCATGATTCTAAGCTCCTCGCCTCTGCTTCCGATGGCACCTTCCTCGCCTCCGGCATCGTCCTCGCCTCCGGCACCGTCAAGGTGTGGGATCCAAGCAGTGGCCAATGTCTCCAGACCCTTGAGGGCCATCGAGGCTCGGTCTATTCGGTCACCTTCTCGCATGATTCTAAGCTCCTCGCCTCCTCTTCAGGCGATCGCACCGTCAAGGTGTGGGATCCGAGCAGTGGCCATTGCTTACAGACCCTTGAGGGCCATCGAGGCTCGGTCGATTCGGTCATCTTCTCGCATGATTCGAAGCTCCTTGCCTCTGCTTCAGGCGATCGCACCGTCAAGGTGTGGGATCCGAGCAGTGGCCATTGCGTACAGACCCTTCAGGGCCATCGAGGCCGGGTCCATTCGGCCACCTTCTCGCATGATTTTAAGCTCCTCGCCTCTGCTTCAGGCGATCGCACCGTCAAGGTGTGGGATCCGAGCAGTGGCCATTGCGTACAGACCCTTCAGGGCCATCGAGGCCGGGTCCATTCGGCCACCTTCTCGCATGATTTTAAGCTCCTCGCCTCTGCTTCAGGCGATCGCACCGTCAAGGTGTGGGATCCGAGCAGTGGCCATTGCGTACAGACCCTTCAGGGCCATCGAGGCCGGGTCCATTCGGCCACCTTCTCGCATGATTTTAAGCTCCTCGCCTCTGCTTCAGGCGATCGCACCGTCAAGGTGTGGGATCTGAGCAGTGGCCATTGCGTACAGACCCTTGAGGGCCATCGAGGCTGGGTCAATTCGGTCACCTTCTCGCATGATTCTAAGCTCCTCGCCTCCGCTTCAGGCGATGGCACCGTCAAAGTGTGGGATACGAGCAGTGGCCAATGTCTCCAGACCCTCAATATTGGAGAAGCCACCTCTGTGAAATCATTCGACAATACCAACTCATATCTTGAAACTGATAACGGTACCATTGGTTTATCTTTAGTTTCGGATGTAGGGCTGACCAATGCCGACCCCCAAGTGCCGCGATTTGAAGGTTATAGTGTAAGTTCTGATCGTGCGTGGATCACTTGGAACTCGGAGAATCTGCTATGGTTGCCACCGGAATACCGCCCGCATACTTCCGCCTCATCACTATCTACAATTTGTCTTGGCTGTCCTTCGGGACGAGTGTTATTGTTTACCTTTGATTCCTCAAGACTGTTACATGCTCTTCCCGGGCACTGAATCCTTCTTAGATGAAGCATATTTTTCGGAATGTCACCTTCTACACTCTTGTATTTTAGCACCCTTTGCAAAAGAAGGGCCTGGGAATTTATAGCACAACGCATTGCCACCCCCATGTCTTATTGTTACGTTCCATCAATTTCTACAATATCCTCAAAAGGGCGACTCCTACAATGGCTTGCTGCATACGGTTACGAGACATTAGTCATGTAATGACTAGTGTACATTACTGTACGGAACATTAATCCGTAGTGTTGTTATTCCGACACTATCCCCAATATAGTACAGCATACTTTGGCATTCCGGTTCGAGAAACAATCAACGAGTGTAAGTGGTGACACCGATTTTCGGAAGTACGGTATTTCTATATTACTGTCGACCAAAAATAGAGGAAAAACACCGCTAGACCAAAAGAATGCCAGAGGCATTAATCTGGTAACTTACTAGTCATGTATTTTTCTCATGCTGACAATTACGGACGACGACGGCATTTCCCTCAAAGGGAAAGCGGTAGACGCAGACATCAAGGCGTATTTACATGGCACTGTCCGTTCTGGAGGCGAATTTCAAAGGTGGTCATCAAGACCCAATGTACTCCATGAGATTGAAACCGAGCTGATGAAAAGGCTGGTGGAACTTGAGATGCGTTTTTGAAGTAAGGTACATGTGTGATACTGATCTGAATAGGTTTCGATGGTGCATGCCAGCTTGATGTGCTGGAAAGTGTTTCCTGACCAGTATCTCCGACAGTTGGTTTCAGATAGGCGGTATCGCTGCCTGCATACCCATTGACATACAGAGCGGGTCAAGCCAAGTTTCCGACCCCTCCTGAGCCTGAGGCCCAGCCAGCTGCAAATTGCTTCTCCCGCGAGTCATCCTAGCTATCACAGTAGAATCTTTAACCAAGTTCCAGATACTATCGTTGGCTGGGAAAACCGACAGCGACTTCATGGTTCTTCGAGTGCGATCGGACTCCAGGACTGACAACAGTTGTTGAATAAGCGCTATAGCGGAACTGACCCCTTCAAGTGAGAACACCCCTAAGGTATCAGCTACAGAAGGGGGAATTAGCCCAATGAAACTTCCGTTTTCCGGGTTATTTGATTGGCGAGCAACCCGGACGCCAGTCGATAACTGTGACTGTAGATCACGTAATGCTTTTTGGCAACGGGTCATGCGATAGATCAGATGCTTTTTCGTCATATTCTTTGTGGGGGAATAGGCGACTACGGCCCTCGTACTCGCCAAAAATCCTGGGCATTGGGCAATTTCGTAGAATGCGTATTCAATCAGCTCGCAGAGACGGCAGGCCTTGCCGAGCTGCTGTTCTGCCTTGATGGTGTCCGAGGTAATCGCCCTCCACTCTTGGCGCTCTAGAAAACACGCTTCACCCCGGGTGAGGGCTTCGAATACTAGGAACCCTCGAAAAGATGCGAGTAGATTCCGACCAAGCCCACGGACGTGCGCCTGTGGTCCCCGTAGACAAAAGAGACCAGAGATGCCACGCGAATGCAGCAACCACGTCCCTTGGCCTGTAGGATTGACCATCTCGTAACCTCCGAGTAGTATGGCGGCGGCAAGTGTTTCGTCAGCGGCGACTAATGATGGTTTATTGATGCTCCAGAAGAGATGTCGCAACGCGCGACCATACATTTCGCGGCTGGCCATAACCTGCCCCTCGTTGTCATGTACTCTGCCTATGTGTAGAGATCCGAGGCTGCGCAAGGCCCAGTCAAGCGCTTTTCCCGAAGATCCCTCGTGGTTGCGAGCCACGTTGAACCAGTTGACGTCAATGCGGCTGATATAAGCATATGTTGATACGGGAAAATGGGCATCGATAAATGCACAGAACCATTCTCTGTACTGCTGGTCTAGGGCGCCAGCGACCAGTTTCGGTGACACAGTTTCATCTATGGACGCGTGTGGGAGATGCACACGACTTTTGGTCGGGTACGGCGAAACAGCATGTACAGCTTTGGCTAAAGTAGGAGCTGTGCTCGGATTGGACCGTTCGCAGGGAGTCAAAAACTGGTGGTAAAACTTTTGATACCTAGCATACCCAGGGCATTGGGTCCCCATCCGCTGGCAGCGCTGGCATTCTGGACGCGTTTCATCGCACTGCAAGTCCGATTAGTTAGATTTGGCGCTTTTGAATGTTTGCTAAAAGGCTAACTTACTTTTACCCGCCGCCGGATACAGGCTACACAGCCTTTGCTATGCGGCACACCCACCATCAATGTTTTAATTATAAGTGACAATTGTCAACTGGGAGAGAGGTAAAATACCGTGGATTCTCCACAAGCACTTGATTATTCAGCAACTGCCCACATCGCTAGGGTTATTGTATGGTGATTCGGGCCAGTCTCGGAAGAACTGTGGGGGAACACGAAGTTTATAGCTCGTGGATCATTTGAACAGACACACACTCATTATCCTATTTTAATTATCAATGGCCATCCTGGATACTACTCCGTACGAGTTTCCGACTATCTAATAATGACTGTCTTCAACGGGACGTCAGGCTTGCACGAAGGATGAGTACGCATAGTGATCAGAATTAAGTATATGGCGAGAATACAGGGTGCTTCAGTGCAAAGAAGGATATTCTGGACAAGGATGCTCAGCAATCTCAGATTATTCGTAGTGCATCTTGGCCCCCCTTTCAACCACAAAAGAAAGTTTCTTAGGGCGGAGAAGCTTCCCATGCGCCAAGTCTCGTATTCAGCCGCGCTTATGCGAAGGACAACATTTGATGGGCCAGCACACCAAGATAAGCAGGAAATTAGATTCTCATTTACTAGAGTTTTTTGGCGCGACATACAATTAACAAATTTTACTCCACTTAGTTAGCCATCCATCCCCGCTTCCAATTAGACATCGGCACAACCCAACCCAACCCAAAATGGGTTTTGGGTCCAATTCTTCAACCCATTGGGTTCCAATAATGGTGTAAACCAGACAACATGTATCTGTCCCCGCGACTGCATTTTTTTGTCCCCGAAGATTCGCTGGTTTGAATAGAGCTTACTTACCCCTGTTCTTGTCGGAGGGCTTCCACTTTTACTCGTTCCGGAGGTGATCAGCAGGCACTTTGCTTGCGGGGTTAAATTCAATACAAGCCGAGCCACGCCTCATTACACACCTTCGAACCGGGTCCTGGATTGAAGCATCCTGTTTCTGCTAGTGTGCGCACTCGCACGTTTCATCCTTAGACTATGCTGCCGATTGGCTGAGGCTCTTGCCCGTCGTGGATTTCACGGAAATTGAGGAAATCCTGCTGCTCGGGGCGAAACACTGGGTGACCGTTACTAACATACCAGACATACCCGTTCCTTTCTCGCACTGCATACAAGGAGTGGGCCCATACTTGACAGCCCTTTCCAAATAATACTTTTCATCTTCTACAGCCAATCATATTGCCAACGCGCACCGGGCCTGAGTCCATTAAAAAAAAAAAAAAAATGGCTGGCAGTCTACTCTATTTTATATTAACTACAGAACGCATAACTAATCTCTAATCCATTTGGGTAAAAAATATATATATATATTAAAAAACCACCCCCAGATATGCAAGCAGGGTGCATGCATCCTTGTGTTGCAACTTGCTGTAAAGAAGTAAACAAAGTTCAATTGAAAATAAGGGGACCGGTCGATCGCTGAAATCTAGCTGAAAACATAAAGGGGATTGTCTAACTAACCAATAGTGTTGCCAGTGCTGACTCGGCTGGGGATACTGACGTGAATAAGACATACATGGAAAGTCATGTCCGAAGGTTTTTCACGTACCTAGAGCATATACCAGTAAAGTGGACATCATTTGTCCCCCGCACTTTCGTACTACCGAAATTCAAAGACCTCGTCTGAATTGAGATTATGTCACTGGCTTGATCTAATGCGGGGAAAACAGAAATCTTAGTGCTTATTATCTGAACGCGGGCTGAGAAGCGACCCTTGCATGGTTAGATCACTATTCCCTCTCTTATAACTATCCCAGATTGTCCTCATTAATCAAACTCTACTACTCCACTCATAATCTAGTTTGACATGATATGTTTTCTGGACGGTTTGGTTATGACCCAAGCAATGAATTCCATATACTTTCTAAGCTTTTGAGCGACTTCCCACCGACCCACCCTGAGTATAGGAGCTATGGCATTGAAGTGGTGCTGGGGTGCGAAAATTAACGTATTTCCCTCTCGCTCTTGATCCAATGAAAAGTATAATTACCTTTTGCTTCGTTTAAGCTCAAGCTGACTGCTGCTAATCTCGGCAAGGACTTTACGACATTTCCAGATTTGTATATATTTCGTTATCTGGCAAGAAACCTTGCCTCTCAATCACTAGCATTGAGCTTGAGGGTCCAGGGTATCCGAGACTTTTCTTGATATTATAAAGATAGATATTGACACGATTCCTGAAGTCTATCTGTGGTTGAGGCTCGCCTTTACTGAGCGAAGGTCAATTCAAGCACAGAGTGCCTTCGTCCTCACCAGTGGCCGGTGATTCAGTGTCTATCCAGCTTTGTAGTTCGATTTGTGCAGTTTGCGTTCGTGCTCGCCAGCTTCACTCCCCGAGGACTAGACCTGGGCAGAACCCATGGGCCGGCCCAAATGGGTCAACCCATTTGGGCCCATGGGCCGAAAAATCGATTTTCTGCCCATTCATGGGCCGGCCCATTTGGCCCATTCGACCCATTTTAGGGCGAAAACTAGTGTACATGTGACTTTCATAATTTATGTACTTTTCGCGTGCTCTTGGCTGTAATGCCTTGGTAACAATAATGATTGATTGCTCTTAGTTATATACGATATTCAGTTAAAAGAGGGCATTTTGATATTACTGTAGAAATCAACTATATCTCATAGCCATCTAATAACCTTGAACGTTTTCGAACTCTTCCTGAAACACGCTGTGTGTTTTGCTCAGGCAAATCAGGCTCCTCAGGCTCAGACTCCCCCTCAGGCTCTTCGGCAGGCTCATTAACACTCCTTCGCCTCTTCAAATCATATTGCGCAGGGCATTCTTCATTATCACTAATCTCCAGAATGCCCTCCTGCGTACGCTCATCCATCTCTTCTTGTTGGAATTCTATCTCAGTCTCAGTTGCGTACTCTCGAACGAAAGCAAGCCGCTCCTCTTCTAGATCAAATCGAATCCCACACATAAGAAGCATTAGATCTTGAATAGTACTCGATTGTAGTGAGCCACGGCGATAGTGGCAGATATCACGCGCGGAGTTAAAGAGACGCTCTACGCCTGCGCCTGTGGCTGGTACGGAAAGGAAATCTCGAGCGAGAGCTGCGAGTACAGGAAATCTGTGTTCATGATCTCTCCAGAATTCGCGCGGAGGAATTGATGCCGTGCCTGTTTAAGGTATTTAAATTAGAAAGAGTGTTTGGTTTAAGAATAGAAGACCACTTACTACTCTCGAGATACTGAGTGAGCTCAGGGACTGGGGCAGTAGGCCGACTACCACAAGCGAGTAGTAAATCAATCTCACTCGTAGGCTTCACAGTCTGTAAACCTCCAGTCTGAGAGAGAGAGCTATATATACTATCCTCGTAGTGCTTAACTCGGGCTTCGAGAGCTTGTCTGTATTGGGCTGCAAAGTCTTTCTCGTCATCCCGCCAATCTGAGGTCTGGAAGAATTCATGCTTATACTGCGGCGCCAAAATAGTCCCAGTTGAGTATATATCACTAAGACCTTCAAGGTCAGTCATCATATAATAATCCCTGAGCTTACTTTCGGCTCCTCTCAGAGCATCAAGCATTTGTCTTTTCCATCCGATCTTCTTCCATTGTAGCTGGCGGATCCGGCTCTCAAGATGATTAAAGAGACGATTGTAAATACTGAAAACAGTATGAATCGTTATGTCTTTTGTTTTTGAGAGAGCAGTTGTGAATCTGTAGAAAGGCGCAGTTCTTGCACATCACCTTAGGTTGTCCAGTAATAAAATGGGCAACCTGTTCGAAGTCAGCCCATATATCTGCTCGCTGGCCCTTTCGATCCCAGAAAGTAGATTGGTGCTCAGAGTGCCCACTCTGGGTCTGGATCCACCAATCCACGAAATCCACTTTATTCATATCTTCGCATAGAACGTAGGTTTGTGCTGGATCTGTGGAGCGTCTGAGAGAGGTGGGAACAGAGAGAGGGGGAGGAAGCTGTATTTGGCTTGCGGAGTGCTCGGGCGCGACGCTATCCGTTAAAAGATAGGATGAATCATCAAATTCCCCACTCTCTGAAAAGGGTACTGAGTAGATATCCGATAGTTGAGACATGATAGTTTGGTAAGAAAGCTCAATAATCCCAACGTTAGAGAGAAATCATCGTTGACTATAAAGAGGAGATAGGTTGGCCTATATTTAAGCTAGAATACAGAGTCCGTAGATAGCCTGGGCTATCATGCCAGGCGCAGAAAGCCCGGGATAACGCGTCTCCTATGTTCGCGATAATTGGCTATTTAGTCACTAAGTCCCACATCTGAATATCTTTTATTAGTTAGTCCCATGGGCCGGCCCATGAGGCAGCCCGTTTGCCTTCGAAATTCGTGCTACGGCATCCCCCGCAGTTTTTATCTCATCGACAACTTTTTTTTCACCCTTCAACGTTCACTATATAAAAGATTTAATCCATCCCTACATCTAATTCGTAAACAAGAATGCTTTTAAACATACATAAAATTATATTTTATTATACGATACTTTAAAAAATCAAGCAAAAATGACCTGCGTCGAGATTTCAGAAAATTAACATCAAGAGCAGAAGGACAATTTAAATTAATTGATCGTGAATACTTCGATATATATATTCAAGTTAGAAGAGATTACGCACAGCGTAATCTATTCTGTACTTCGGTATAAGATTTAAGACAGCTATAAATTACGCTAGTAATTCTGGATATTTTATATATTTATTATGCAGATTTGGGGGCCAAATGGGCCAAATGGGCCAAATCGTGGGCCGACTGACCCATTCGTGGGTCAGCCCAAATGGGCCGACCCACGAGGTTTTTGTCCATGGGCCGGCCCATGCCCAGGTCTACCGAGGACATAATGTCTTACGCATCTGTGAGCGGCATTATCGGTGAGTACTCGGGAAATGATCTCACTATCAAAGCCACGTTCACCTTCTTCCTGGGAATCGCTCTTTACAACTCCCTCGAACTATTGGTGCTCAATTTCGCCTCATTCCGCCGTTAGCACGTGTAGTGGTACGTGAAGTTCGGCCCTTGAGACGAGCACATAGGGTTGTGTATGAGATGTTGTCTAGTGACGCAGCTGCATATTTTGATTCGGCCTGGTTGTTTTGAATAGCCTGGATGGCTAGTAAGATTTTGACCCCATGGTTAGTCGAATCTTGGCCTGATTGACCAGCGGTGGTGGTGGCACGGCGGGTTGTTGAATAGAGTGGATCGGGGACGCGGTTTTTGATGGGGTTGACCGTTCGATAGTGTTCACCGCTCGGTCATGAGCTACGTTAGCAGGATCGAGCTAGTACTGTAACTCGGCCACTGCCGCCTAGAGTTGCCTAGAATTTTGAAACACTTTGAACACTCCCCACTTCGAGGATAGAATCTTCGACTGCGCGATGCAGGGGCCGATATTATATCATTCTTGTGAGCCCGCGAAGCCATTCTCCTGAAAATCACCAAAATGCTTCACCAACTCCCTCCTGAGCTCCTGACATTGATCACTTCCCTGGTTGACATAGGTTCTCTGAAAGCCTTGAGACTGACGAGCCGTCTTTTTTGCTCCCATGCAATCGGGTGTCTCTTTCGCTCGGTGAATATATATAACAAAGAAAAAAGCTGCCATGCTTTTGAGTCCGTATTATAGAACGCGAAGTTCAAGAATTCCGTTGAAAAGGTTTACCTTAAGACCGTTGAAGATGACCATGTGAGTAGTATTTCTTGGCTGCAGCTTGAGCCTACTTTGTGTACAGCAGAAAGAAAAAAAGAGATCGGTGATCTTCGGGAAGATCGCGAGTTCCACATGCTGATCAAGTTGCCAGGACCCCGACAGAGAAGAACTAGATGACCTCCCGGAACGCTGGAGAGATCTTTTATCAAGACTAAAGGAGCTTAAACGCCTTGCAAGTCTTGTTGTAAGATTTGACAAAAACTGTGATGGAGGCAGCAACCACTTGCAATATCGCCTCAGGACCAAAGCTACCGAGCAACTCTCATGGGCTGGCTATCCCATCCTTTGGAAGAGCTGGATATCTACAATTACCAGAACGCGACCCCATTAAGCGAAGAGCTTGTGGATCAGATCACTGGTGTCGTCAAGAACTTGAGCTCTCTTCGTATGGCCGTCGTGCATGAACTTATCCCCGCCTCTCCAGAGGGGGAGATCCTGGTAAGCCCCCTTACCTCTCACTTCAAACCATGGAAGGAGGTCCATTATTCTCACACGGGAATCCTCACGTTATAGTTACCAGAGCCTCACCAGTTCTTCAATGACACGCTCCAGTCGATTTGGCTGAAGCCCTCGATGGGAAATTTAAAGGAAGCTCTCGCTGTACTCGACATTTCCCTGGGGAATGTTTCCAAAGGTGGACCTAGATGGGCTCCACTTCCCACAACTAGAGTTTCTGAGCCTAGGTCGATTTTCCTTTGTGAAAGACGAACAGCTGGTCTGGATTTTGGGCCATTCCTCAACCTTGGAGGAACTCTATCTCGACGATTGCAGCATCATATTTCACGCAAAGTTTTGCACCGATGAATACGAGCCAGAGAAATGTGGTATTTCTCAATCCAAGTTGAAGAACACGGGTCACGAATTGGCCACACACTTCTACTATACCTATCAAAGCCGCTGGCATGATTATTTTACCGCCATACAAGAGGGCCTTCCTCGTCTCCGCCGATTCAAGATAGGCGAAAGCATCGAGTGGGCTGAGGATTACACAATTCCTCTCGAGGGAGAAGAAAGGTTAGTGCCTGGATTGATGGACGACCGGTATAACGCTTTCGATGGAGGACTCGGACCTTGTCAATTTATCACCCAGCAAGACTTTCAAGATATGAAGGAGGACGAAGGTGGACCTGCGTATGAAGGGGTGGAGTGGCCTGGGTGCAACGAGGCCGACCGCGATGCATTGAAAGAGCTCTATCGCAGCATTGGTCAGTGGGTGGACTGCGGTCATATCAACCTCGAATCTAGTCGTCACGTTGAAGATTTGCTGCAAGTCGAAAGTTACCGTGGTCCTGTGAGGATCAGGACATGAGTTTTGAAATAACGAGAATGTCACAAATGTCAGCTTTCAAGTTTGATTCCAATTCTATTTCAACGGTGAGTAGCCTCATAAATCACTAGAATAAATGGACAATGAGAATAATACCAATCCTTTCATTTCGAGTGGTGTGTCCGCGAATGGGAATGATGATGTAACTCCGTCGGAGTTGCCGAGCGGGCTTTGCCATGCGCCGTCATCGCGTCTTTCCTTCTCCGACGGAAACCTCCCTTCTCAAAAAATGGATATTCGTGTAAAGCGCCAGAAGACATCGACTGCTTGTGAAAGATGTCACAAGCGAAAGCTGGGAGTGCGTCACCCCTTGATTGAGTGCACGGAGGTTGCTGACCGTCTCAGTGCGACCCAGTTCGACCCTGCCAACTATGCCTGCGAGCCGGGGTCGAATGTATCGCGAGACATAGATCAAGCAAATTACCGCAAACACCCGAGAGATCGTCTCCTAAGGTGCGACCGAAAAGACCTGGAAACCGAAACCGGACTGAGGAAACGGCAATTCTCCCCGAATCGAATATACTGGACGTCAGCACCAGCGTAAGTTTCACCTCCAGGACGTTATATGTACTTTGTTCAAACGGGGATTCTGACCCGATTTAGATGTTTTCCAGTCGAAGCGATGGAGCGACCACCGACTACGACACTTCAGCTCTACCAGGCGGCACAAAGCCAGCCGCTTCAATCTCTGAGGCCTCGATACCCTGGAGAGACGTCGTCGGAGTTCCCTTGCCGTCTAAATACTGCCTCGACAGATTGGTGGACTGTTTCTTCGAGACCGTCGACTGGTTCATGATGGTAAGCAGTCCTGGTGGCTCCTGCTGGTAGACAGACATAGCTAACCAGTAGATCGTAGGTGTTTCACGAGGAGGAATTCCGACGGCGATATGAGAATCTAATGATCTCGACCTACCTGCCTGGGTTGGAAGACAACAATGAACCGTGGCTGATCCTTCTCGTCGTCGCCATGGGAGCCCATTACTCATCTCTCGCCACGAAGGAAGACCAGGAAAGACTTGACAAGGAACAGGTCTCAAGAGGCCTCCTGGCGCAGGTTGAACGGCGATTCCTACGAATACTCGACTCGGCCAACGAAGAGGCGGTCCAGATTTGTGTTCTCATGGGCAGTTTCTTCCTTTTCAACGGTCGGCCGACTTCTGGGCTGGGGATATTGGGAAGTGGTGTCAAAATTGCGCAGATTCTTCGATTGCATCGGGAGTCGCAACATGCGAGAATGACCAGAGCCCGCTTAGAGTCGCGACGGCGTACCTGGTGGGCGTTGGAAGTCTTCGATAAGTATGACACCCATCGGGCCAGATAGGAAGGTCAATATTCTTGGTGCTAACTAAGCTATTTTTAGATATGCGGCGATCGCATTCGGGCGACCTTGCAGTGTTGACGATTCCGATTGCAATGTCAATACAGTCTCAGATCTCAACATCACTATCGATGATGCGGCCCGGCAGGCTACAAGACTTGACTACCATCGATGGAAATTCAGACTATATAGAATCGTCGGTCCATTCCTCAGCAGGAGGCCGCAAATCAACAGGCTCGAGACTGTTAATCGAATCCATAACCAGTTGGTCTCATGGCGCACGCAGCTGCCACACGACCTGCAACTGGAAAAATACAAAGATGGAAGCCAAAATGCTTCCCAAGTGCTGCAAATGCAAGCACTCGCTCTGCAGCTGACCTACGATAACATCCAAATTGTTCTTCATCGAAGCGTGGTATTTGGAGGTGGTTTGAAGCCCGCTGATCTCAACGATCCTCCTGCAGTCCAACAAGGGTCGGAATTGTCACGGGATCAACTCCTTCAATCTGCACTTCGAACCTCAAGCTTGAGAGAGTACAGCCAGTTATTACAGGCCTGTAGGAAGACACATGCCGTAATGCATGTCGGGATTTGCCTCTTCACGGCAGGTGTGGTCCTGTGCGCATTTGCTCTCTCGGAGCCACTGTCGAGAACGAGCGAGGACGCAAAGAAAGGTATCATGAGTATCCTTCGCCTACAGCGCGAGCAGGTGTTGGGAGAGCATCTTATATCGACCCAGAGTGTCAAAGTACTCGAAGATCTCGTATCTTTGATCATGCGTACTGAGCAACGTTTCATCCAAGGAGAAGACACGACAAGCTGTCCAAGGATTGGGTTGACTACAAATGAGAACAGGACGCCAGATCTTCTCTCTGCCACGGAGGCTTTGGCATCAGAGAGCTCCGAACCGAGCGTCTCTGATCATACTCAGCTTGAGGAGCAGATAACCAACCCTTCTCTAGGTATGAAACCCCGAATGATCTATCCAGGGGTTAATTGACTAACAGCGATCTGCATATAGGCAGTGATCCCGTTGGGCATATATTAGTAGGATCTGAGCAGGGATCATTGTCTCTCGATTCAGCAGCCGGCTTTGTGTGGAATGGTGACAATCCCTATCTGTTCGATCCTGCTCTAGCCGATGCTAGTCAATTATGGCTATGGGCCGAAAGCCCAGACATGCAATTATTCTCATAGAAAGCACGGAAGCTAATTTTAAGTGATTTTACAAATTCAAATGAAACGATCAAAGCAAAATTGAAATCATCATCTTCATATTGTGACTGACCTAAATTCTAAACGACAACTTGACAATGAACATCCCTCAAGCCTGTTTATTGGAATTTCGAGAACTGAAGCGATCTACAATGGAATTTCAAGAGCAATTCACAAAATGTTAGAGCGAAACACAGAAAAGCGAAGAGAAAAAATGGGCGACCGGCAAGAGGCAGGACCGATTCACTTTGTGCCTTATGGATCTTGGGATGGACCAAATCATCAAACTTGACTTGGAGAACGAGGATAGTCAATGTTCTCCGGGTTGAGATAGGCTGTCATATCCACACTCGAGTCCGATTCAGCCATCGTGAGACCATTTCCAATCCAGGACATGTCATCACCCCCAACATAGATGTAGTCATAGTCTTCAAACCGAGGCTTCTCCAAGACTTTCACGAAATGCAGAGACGACCCCGGCCAAAGTGCGGTGACCGGTCCGTCTTCGGTGCCGCGCTTGTACCACGATCGGCAGGGCAGTGAGAAAACAGTTTTCTTGAAGAACTCGTCGCAGTACCGTCTGAAAGAGTCGCAGGCCGCTTTTTTTGGCTGGATTGTGGCGATGCGATCTTTTTGCATCTTTGCAATAACCGAACAAACATAGTCGCAGGTTCGCTCCAGGACAATGGTTAGAGATCCTACACCAATTCCAGAGCTAGGACCGTGAGCGAAGAAGAGATTAGGTGCACCGTGAGTGCTCAAGCTGAGATAGGTATCGGGGTAATTCTTCCACCTCTCGCCAAGGTCCAAGCCTCCGCTGCCATAGATTGGGAATCTTTTCGAGAAGCTCGTATCGAATCCGGTTGCGCAGATGATAGCATCCACTTTTCGTAAAGTTCCGTCAGCTGTGACGATTCCATCTTCGGTAATCTTGGAGATATTGTCCGAGATGAAAGATACGTTGTCCTCGGTCAATGCTTCGAGGTATCCAGGGCCAGGTGTGATGCGACGGCAACCAGGCGAGAACGAAGGGAGAATTTTGTTCAGAATTTCGGGCTTCTTCTCCAGTAACTTCGTCATGTGTTGCTTGAAGTCAGAAGCTGCCTTCTCAGCAAGCTGACCACGGAACAAATGCTTCGTCATGGATTGGACCTCGGTTTCCAGTCTTTTTCTGTATGCCAGGAGCGAGTCTGGATTGCTCCTGAAGTCTTCCAGCTCTTCAGCTGTGAACTTAAAGTTCGATCCAGTCGCAGTATGCTTCCGGACTTCTGTTGCAGCCCATGGAGGAGCAATCCAAGTCTGACCTCGAACATAATTATCAATCCGAGAGGTCTTGGGCTGGATAGCAGGGACGATCTGGATCGCACTGGACCCAGAACCAATCACTGCAACAGAGAGACCCTCTGGATTCCAGCTCTCATCCCACGAAGCACTATGCAGAAGCTTGCCTTTGAAACTGGAAAGACCCGAAATGTCGGGCCACTTCCAGTCGTTCAAAGCTCCTATACATGCATAGAGTACGTCGCAGGTGTCATGAATGACCTCTCCAGAACTGCAGTTCTCGACTGCAACGTGCCACTTGGACTGCGAGTCGTCGAAACGAGCTTCAACAATTTTGTGGTTGAGCTTCATGTACTTTCTGACATCGTACTTCTCGACGATTCCTTTCCAGTATTGCAGAATTTCGTTGCCGGAGGAGTAGAACTGAGACCAGTTGGGATTGGGCTCAAATGAAGCCTGGTACACATGGGACGGCACATCTAGACGATAATTAGAAAAGGAACATATGACTTCTTGGTGATCAAATATACCGCATGCTACCCCAGGATACCGGTTCTCGTACCAGGTGCCGCCGACTTCGGGGTTTTTATCGTACACGACGAGACCAAGATTTGGGATACGCTGCGTGAAGCGTATTGCAGCCAGGATGCCAGAAATACCGGCCCCGATTACAATCACCTTCATAGGGCGTGCATGATCAATCTCCTGTAGATGTCACGTCAGAGACTGCTGCAAGTAAAGACACTGATACTGATAGGTGGCAACTAGAGCCTTACCAAATTAGATTTGATATCATTGGCGACCATATCCGTATATTTAGCGATTATTTCAGCTTGATTTTTCGATAATATTTGACAATTCTCTTTCAGCGTTTCTTTTCAAAGTACGGCCGATCAGGTTACTTATATAGTTAAGGCGAGACACTACTTTTCCCTCGGTCCTTATTACATGTGCCGAGTAGCCGGATGTCCGTCGGCCATACTTTAGGTTCATTCAGAGGCAATTCGGCATGATCTGAGTAATGTAGATCCCCGATTGACTGGTAAAGCATAGTATTTTCAGCCGAGATTCCGACTCTACGGGGAAGGTAGGCTCACAAATACTGCATAGTTACTACAGAGCTACTTAAATCGGTAGAACCTAGAATCTGGATCTGCGGAGTTCAATACCTCGAGATAATTTAATTTCTTTTGGAAATTGTGATCTTGATAAAACAGAAACTTAGTAGCTCATGATGCTAGAATCTCCTTAGGTGCCTGTTGGGACTGTCGAATGAAGATGATTTATCGCAAAGACTGTATTTGCACTCCTCGTTGCCCTAGGAATCTGTTTCGCATAGAACACCGATATGGATTTGCCAGATATGGAAGGTTGACAGCGATCAGGTGATTCAACAATACCATTGCCACCAAGTCCGACGGAGTTTCTGGAGAAATACATCGGGCCCGCCGCAGACAGGACAACACCATTGCAATGGCATTTACAGCCTCGGTGAAAAAAAGCTTCGTTATTTGAAGCCTGCCTTGATTCGATGAAACCTTGGTGCCGTATAGAAGTATCGTCTAAGCGTTCAAAACAAACACCAAACTTGGTCTGAGAAGAAAAGTAAGTGCACAAATATTCATAGGTCTACTACTATTCATTCGGTAGGGTATGCAGAAAATGATTATAACGTTTAGTATTCTCATGTCAATCTGTGGTCCGATAGAACAAGTTGTACCAACCCATGCAAGGAAGATTAATTACTTGTAGAGGCAAAAAAAGAGATAAGAACTAAACTTCTGAATTTTATTCGTCCGTTGACAGCTCCTAAATTCTATCCTATATGCTCAAGCGATCTTCTGAAGGACCCAGTCAACAACTTTGTCCATCATCTCAAGCGAAAACCAATGACCCGTCTCCTCAAAAACATTCAAAGACACGTCATTCTGTTGACCATAATTCTCAACCCAGGGCTTAGTAAACTTGCTCGGGACAAGGGTATCGAGAGCGCCATTCAAAATCAGAACCTGTTTATCCGTGATCTTCGAGACATCTTCATCGCGCTTTCGGAACATTGATGAAATCGAGTCAGGCCATCTGACCGGATCAACGACATCTTTCCCGCCAAGTCGATCCTGAAGCAGGTCGGTCATATTGGGACAGCCGACGCTGATGATGGCAGCCTTGATTTTGGGCTCCTGGGCAAGGATATTCCAGGAAGTATGTCCACCGAGCGAGTGGCCTGACATCACGAATTCAATTGGCGTAAATCGATCTTCCACGTAGACTCCGAGGAATCTCATCACGGTTTGGATATCAAGAGCGATGCCGTCTGTCATGAAGAATTGTGAGGTTTCATTCCAAATTCAGGGGAAAGCACGAACCTATCATAGCTAGCATGTCGTGCCTGCATCTGGTCTGTAAGTTCAAGATCTCAGAACCGGATAGGGGATGGGGAACACGCACGCATGTTTCTCATTTCCTCCCTTCCAGCTTTGACTGTATTTGAAATTAGTAAATTGTAAAAATCCAGGGTGGTACCCAATTCTTCTTACATCGACTTCTTGTCAATCTGCAGTCTCTTGTTAGTTATTTGCGGTTGTCGACACGAAGGGCGGTAGGGGGTGGGGGTGGGGGGTGTAAATACCGCTCGTTCGCCATGATTGCGATTATCAAAGGTTACCACGACGAAGCCCTTCTTCGACTCTCCATGCTGTCTCATCTGGTGAAGGAATTGATGAGCAAAGAGCTCCGCATTCTTGTAAGTTCTCGTGCGGCCGTGGACGTGGAACAAAACCACAGTGTTCTTCGCCTGCTGCGGGGATAGCTCATCGGCACCGTAGATGTAAGTGTGGAAACCCGCGATGTTGATCTTGAGCTCGCTAGATTTCGGGGTGGTTTCTGGCAGCTGGTCAAAACGATCGCTCTTAGACATGGTGAAAGTTCGAGATCAATAATGCGATCCGTTCGTCTCAAGTGCTTGATTCAAGGGGGAGGATGAAGAATGGAGTCTCAAGTTTAGAGATTCGGGTGCAGGAAACGGCCGATTAATAAGGCCGGTCTCGCAGTCCGCCCGAGCACGAGCACGGTATTCCGTGGATTCACTCGGCCTCTGGGCACTCCGCCGGTTAAAGGACTCCGCCGGACTCAGGGTACTCGGTTAAGGCGGCATGAACCCGCGGGACAGTGGGGCACCGCCGACGTTTGGATCATCAGCTTCAAATGCCTGGAATTTCATTGACACCTAAAGCTCTATGATACACCCACTCCTCATATTCCCTTTTTCCCTTGGCTGTATATCTCTAGTGCCAATAGTTTGGCGCCACCCCCTTCACCAGAAACCAAGCATTCCCAACCGCCTGAACAACTTCATCTGGGAGGGGTCCCTTTTCCAAGTCTAACAGATTCACCTCGAGGTGCTTCACGCTGCTAGCTCCAACGAGGATGGCATCATTCAAATCTTCCTTAAGCTGAGAGTGGTATTTCAACCATCTCAACGCGACCTCTCCGTCGGTGAAACCATGCTTGGCTGCTGCCGAATGAATAATATCAATCGCATCAAAATAGGCATCATTCCAGTACCGGTTTCGGTGAACTGTGCCCTGAATCATCTTGGGATCGAAACGTGACCCTTTCTCAAACTCAGTCTGCTCTCGCTTATATCGGCCAGTGAGCAGACCACCAGCCAGAGGCTGGAAAGCATAGAGAGAGATGCCATATTTGCGCAAACAAGGGACTAGTTCACTCTCAATGCTGCGCTGAAGAGCATGGTAGACACCCTGATAGACCGATGGCATGACCCATCCGTTTTTATTGCAGATCTCGCAGACCTGAGCAACTTCCCAAGACATATAGTTGCTTAGTCCGAGGCGCTTGAATCGCCCTTCTTCATAGAGCTTGTTGACTTCCCGAAGGGTATCCTCGAAGGGGATCGCTCGATCCGGGGCATGAAGATAGAACATGTCGACGCTGTCACTTTTGAGAGCTGTCAGGCTGTTCAAGAGTCCACGACGGACGTCTTCGGGGCTGTGCGTATATGGATCATCGAAGGCGGCAGCTCCGCCGGCGTTTGGGTAGAGTTTGGTGTCGACAATGAGTCCGCGGTCTTGCAAGAACAAGGATCCCAGGATTTCTTCGCAGGAACCGCCGCCGTAAATTCGGGCGGTGTCGATCTCATTGTAACCATGTTTCTTGAAAGTATCCAAAATCTTCGCCGCCTCCTCTTCGTCGTGAACACGCGCGCCCAGAGTATCTGCATTTGGTCAGCTTTCAGTCCCTTCCAGAATGTACCAGGATGTAGGATATGCTGAATTGGAGCCTTTTGCTTACTTGGTTTACCAAAAGTCATGGCCCCGAAAACAATCTTAAGGTTCTCGTTGTGCGTC
The DNA here is from genome assembly GCF_028826775.1 of Penicillium argentinense. Lineage (NCBI taxonomy): Eukaryota > Fungi > Ascomycota > Eurotiomycetes > Eurotiales > Aspergillaceae > Penicillium > Penicillium argentinense. The sequence continues at coordinate 2,615,779 of NW_026622661.1, read as the reverse complement.
ATTGCTGCTGGATTGCACTGACTGGGAGGTCCAAAGTAAATGCAAATGAAGTAGGTTGAATCTTTTGTATTCCGAGTTGAATTTTTATCTATGGAATCATTTCTGAATTTATATTCTGAAGTCAATGATACCGATTTTCCCCTGCTGACCGAAGCCACGGCGCCTCAATGCAGGCGCGCTCTAATGCAATTCCTATATCCGTCTAACGCCGGGCCCGCGCCTCCACCAACAACAAAGACCGAACTTAAATTCCGCAGCAACTCTTGTGAATTCTCGCCTTGCATGAACCAAACGTGGCTGAAAAAAAATATTGGTTTATGTCGCTCGATTAAAATTTTTTTTTTTTTTTTTTTTTTTTTTTTTTTTTTTTTTTTGGTCGCTAGTTAATTGGAAAAGCATGTTCGGAAATCAAAAGCGGGACTCGTTCACAGACCACCAAGCCTCTTATATCGGTGGTTCTCCTCAGGTCCAACGTCTACTAGTGCAAAAAAGCAACAACCAGGTCTGTTCTAGATAATTCTCATTCGACTTAGGGTCTGCATAGACTACCTAGTAGCTAGCTATCTTGAGGGGGGGGGTTAACTCAGACCTGCATCTAATTCAAAAATAATAAATTCAGAAAGAGTTGAAGCATCGCCAGCAAGACGAATGTCGAAAGATTTGATCTGGAGATCAACTGAAAAAGGGGGAAAGCAAAAAAAACAACAGGGGGTATGGGTAATGGTACAAAGTCAGGAACGTGAACGAAAGGAAATTTGGGAATGGCGAGAGCCGCCGAAAAGCTTAGTATGGGGAGTTGACAATGTCGTTTCTTCCCAGGTGGCTGAACCTGCCACTACGGCCACGTTTTGGGGTGATAGGGCCGGCAATACTTTCACGAGTGGGCTTCTGGAAGCTGCGTTTGGCAACCATGTTGACCTCATTGGGCAAGGCAACGATCACGTTCTTGTCAGAGCCGTAGCGGAAGTTGTCTGCCATGACGTTCTCTTCGTATCGCTTGATTGTGTAGGGATCCTTACGACCAGCGATAATCTTCTTCAGGCCCCAGGTAATGATGAAAGGACCAGTTGCGGTGATGATTGAAGTTTCCTCGGAGTCAACACCGGTATTGAAGCGAGCAGGAGTGAATGACAGCGGCTGCTTGGTCTCGTGCTGGAATTGTGCCACATGTGCCGGCTGCAGACCAAGGCGACGGGGCTGGGGCTTCGCGTCCTTGGCAAACGACTTCTCGAAGCCGAGCTTGCCTTCGTTCTTGCCATCCTTTTGCAACGAGTCAATCAGAAGGAGGTAAGTACGGCAGGTCGCAAGGACCCAGCGACCGTCAGCAGACACATCAAGACCGATGATTGGCTCTCCGAGAGCTGGGATGTGGGTCTTTGCGTTGATACCCAAGCGGTCAAACATGCGAATGTCACCTTTGTTGGAGGCAACAGCCAGATATCCCTTCTCGGTAGTAGCCATAGCGGAAAAGTCGTTCTTGCTAGCATATTGTTTCAGATCGGTATCAACGAGCTTGTTTCCTGAAACACGAGGATCAATGCGGTACAAGGCATTCTTGGATGCGCCAACGAAGGGTTGAGCAGAAGTCATCTGGGAGAATTTCTGCGAACTTTTAGCAAACAAATGTTACGACAGTTTGTAATTGGGGCGGACTCACGTTCTCAGGGGCAAAGGTCTCGACTGGAATATCATCGTGAACCTTCCACTCATCGACAACCTTGCCATACTCCAGATCCATCTTGAACAGAGAATTGGGGTCATCGCTATTTTGAAGAATCATGTTGCGATCCTCTGCATGCAGCATAACCTTCTTTGGGCTGAAAAGCTTGCCATTTGGTGTTTCCACTTTAGAGATGTTGGTCGAGAACTCAAGGTTGTTGTTGGGGGTGTGCTTGAAAACACCGATCTTGGAACCACGAACAACGAACGAGCGATCATGCTTGTAGCCAACAGCCAGTTGAGAGTTAACATTGCCATCCTGATCGCGAGTGACAACGTCGTCTTCCTCCTCGTCGCTATCATAGTGCTCGCTACGTTGACCGTCGTCTTGGTCGGTTTCTTCCTCCTCTTCCTCTTCCTCCTCTTCTTCCTGCTCAGGCTGGTCGTCGGCATCTTCCATAGTGAGGTCTTGGAAAGCGTCCAGCACATATTCTCGATCATTCTCCTTGACCTTGGTCCACTTCATCTCGTTAAGCTGCTCCCACAGAGCCTGCATCAGACCTTCTTGGAAGCGCTCTTCCGAAGTCTGGTCCTTGAAACGAAGAAGCCATGAGTAGGCCGATCCGTCTTCAGCGTAGTGGTTGAAGATAAATGAAAGATATTCGAAGTTGAAGACAGGGTTGATATCTCCGACAACAGCCTGGCCGAGCCATTCCTTTTCGTTGCCGGTGATCTGGAGCCAGTATTGCCAGTTCCCAATTTCGGACACGGTCGCAATGACTTCGGAATCCTGCAACACGAACGTTCCGGTCGGGAAATCGAAAAGGTGAAGCTCAGCCCGTTCCTTGGTCAGAATTTCCTTGGACTCTGGCCGGGCTGCAGAGGGTGGAGCTACAGTAGGTTCCTCATCTTCGGCAGCAGCCTTCATGTGGCCCTTAGATTGGGCATACCTCACGTCTTGCGCCATCGCCGCGGCAGAATCGCCAGAGGTCAGGGACTGAGCACGCGACTTGGATGTGGGCGAAGCGACAGGGCTCGCAGACGGGATGGGCTCTTCTTCCTCGTAGGAAAACTGCTGGAGTTCCTCCTCGGTGGCTTTCTGCGCGGTGCGACGGAATTTCCGCTCGTACTGGCACTGCAGGGCAGCAAGCTCAAAGGTGGCGACTTTGTCGGAAGGCACCGAAGAGTCGCAAATGAACTCGAAGAGATCACCCTCGTCACCACTCAGGTCATCCCAGGCGAGAATCTTCACACCACCCTCGCGAACCTCGGAGCGGAAGTGCAGAGACTGGTCGAGCAGGAAAACCTTCTCGTCTTTGTCCAGCCCGTCCGCGGCTCCCTGCTCATCCTCATCGTCTGCGAGGTCCTCCTCGCCTTCCTCGTAGGCTCTCTGGATTACCAGCTGGTATTGAAATTCCTGGCCAGTTCGTCGGATCGTCGCCGCCGCGTCTTTGAAGATGAGCTCCGAATAGCCCTTGGGGGAGAGGGGTCGGACCAAGTACAGCTGGCCCTGAGGAATCTCGATGATAGACTCTTTCGAGGTATCACCGAAAAGAAATTTGCCCACTATAAATTTTGCACGAAAAACATTAGCAAATTTGTATACTCAGTGGCGAGATGTGGTGGTCGGTATGGAGGGGTTAGGCGGGGCATGGAGCGTGTTTGCTTACCGTTGCGGAGCATAAACATGGTTGCGAGGGGCAGCTGCCAGGCGAAAGGGAAGAAGGATTGAAGTCGCGACTGCGGAAAGAGGGGGTGGGGAGAAGGGGAATAGAAGGAGAGTAACAAAGGAAGGCGGAGAGTGAAAAGGGCAACAGCGAGGGGTGCTTTTCCTGCCGTTTGTCAAAGGGAAAAGCGAAATGTGAAAATAAAGGGAGATAAAGTGCATCACAAGAAAATCGCCTCCGTCATTGACTGTGGCGTTTGTGGCACTGTGGCGCTTTCAACCAGGATGATTAAGTAAGAGGCTTCAGCTTCAGGTCACCTGTCCAATGAAGGCAGGCCGAGAACTATACCCTAGGGTATGAGCATCGTGACAATGGGACTGTATATGTCAATTGTGAAGCGCTATATCCATAGTCTTTGCTGGTAGTTTCATGGCTCATGCTCGGCATCGTCTCCTTCGTTCTCGTCTGCGACTACCTCCAAAGCAGCCACATCTGCATCCCCATCTTCATCCTCCTCTGCAATCGCATCCTCTCCGCCGTCATTACCACCAGTCTTTTCTTTCAGCTGTCCTCCTTTTCTTTGCGGTAGGATTCTCATGAAAGCCTCGCCCCAGTCGCCTAGTTGAAGCCAGTTCAACATAATATCCACAACATGATTGGTAGTCAGCACCGAGCGCGATGCCATTTTAATATAATCTCCGATAGGCAGCTTAGCAGTTTTGATGCCCTTCTCGACGGCTGCCTTGTAGCAGACTGCCTTGTGCCTATTTTTGTCGACTAATCCGCCAATGATATAAGTATTGTATGGTTTCAGCTCGGTCAACGTGTTCTCGCTGTCGCTGCTAAGGTAGATAACCTCCCCATCTTCTGGCTTCGCATCCGTACAATCGGCGAAGGGGCCAACAAATTTGCCGCCTTGTGGAGATGCCATTTGTGCCTTCGCAAGCTCCGCTGCTTCAACAAAGTCTTCTTGTATGATTGTGATGTTCTTCCAATTCTTGTGGGCAGCCAACACAGTGTCGAAGCGTTCCTTCAGTAGCTTATCGAAGGACGAGAACATCAAGTTAGCGCGCCAGGGCGCACGCGTGTTCTCGGAGTATGACCGCGTCAGTTGAGAGGCCAAGGAGATTCGCTCCTTGTCGGTCATTAGGTCGTCATAGCCACAGTCAATGACAATTGAAAGGGGAAGCGGCGTGGATCGTTTCGCCTTGGCTCTGGTTCCCTCCCACCTCTTGCGCAGCTCTTTTACGGCTTCCTCGCCGCCCGTTTCTCGGGCCTCTTGCACCATGATGTTCCGACGCTCCTTCTTTTTGGCCGCCATTTCTTTCCGCTTGTCTTTGCGTGACTCGCGGTCCTCTGCCCACTTCTGTCGTCGAAGGAGCTTCTTGAGCTGATTCTTTGACATTTGTGGGGCGCCATCCTCAGTATGAGGCTTCACAGTAGATTCACTTGTCTCGGTCAGGCGGTCGTCTGCGTTTCCCAGAGTCTCGAAGTGGGTGTTGCTGGCGCCGACTGCGCCCGTTTGCGCCCGGTCATCATCGACGTGCACGGCGCCAGTCATGGCGGGGCCGAGTTCTCGGTCTGTTGCCTCGTCGTTGTCGTCGGCAAGCTTCGGCAGTTTTCGAGGTCGCTCGTCCTCCGACATTGTCTCGCCCACGAAAGTTTCGATTGCAAGGGAAAGGCTCAAGCAGGCGGGTAGCTGCTAATGTAGATGATTCCCGACACGAAAAAAGCCCACCTGCCGTCCGCGCTCCAATCACATCCCTCGCAGCGGCCATTACTGTACACCGGCACGTGACCTTCCATCACTCGACTTCTCCCGGCAACTCCTCGCTGCGGCTTTACCATTCACTTCAAAAGCCCATTACCGCCACCATGCCTCAGGATATGCCCCCGGCGGGCGGCTACGCCCCCGTCCAGTACAAGGTAGCTCTCACAGCGGGTTTGGCCACGGCCCAGCCCCCACAAGCGACGGAATCGCACAACAGCAATGGCTAATACTCTCACGTCTGATCTCCAGCGGAACCTCCCCTCCCGTGGCTACCAGGCCTACCTTTACATGGCCGGTATGCACCTGATCATGATCTGGGGTACCTACAAGTATATGCAAGGAACCCGCGAGCAACGGTACGTTTCGCGCGACGGCAGTGCTCCCTTCCTCCGAACAACCCGAGACCCTGCCATTGAACCCTTGAAATCGGCCCGCGCAGCGCAGAATTGAGAATGGAAGAATAACATGATACCTTTTTTCTACCATAGTGAGCTTGCTCGCGAGAAGATGTGGGCTCGCATGCACCTCACCCCTCTCCTCCAGGCCGAGGAGGACCGTGACCAGGTCCGTCGTCATTTTGCTGCTCAGGCCCGCGAGAAGGAGCTCCTCGGCAGCGAGTCCAAGATCTACAACTCCGACCGGTATGCACTCCATGATCTAGCATCAATCTCCCCTCCCGGGCTTTTTTCGTTGCTAACACCCGGTCTCTGTACAGCTTCGTCCCCACTACCATCACCTATACCCCGGAGATCACTCCGTCCGGCAAGCCCTGGTACAAGTTCTGGTAAATCGCCAACCGGATGCTTGGTTGAGCGTGATACCGATATGTATTAGTCGATTCCCTACTTTGCATACAGAGCAATGGAGTCAAGCATGTCATTGCGAAATGGTTGACTGAATAAGAAAGCTCCTGGGGAGAGTGGGTGGGAGCTGTGCTTCGATATGAACGAGCAAAACTTGTAGATATTACATTCAAAGAAGGGTTTAGTTTGGACTTGCAATCAATTGATGTTATCTGTTTCAATCATCATTCCATGTCAATTTCATCGCATGTTGTTACGGCCATCCCATCTTCACTTAACTACATCACAGGCACCGTTCATAAATGTTACTCAGACTCCATTTGACTCTGAAACACAGGTCTTTCCATATTGCTCCGCTGTGTGGTATCTAAATATACATTGAAAATTCGTTCATTCGCTCAAGAGCCGATGCCGCGCAGCAATCGTTTATACGCCAACTTTCTGGTCAAGCATTTGCCTCAATGCCATGACCTCTCCCTCTGACTTCGCCGCCCTCAATCGCAGCAAATCTCGTTCCTTTTTCATTTCTTCCAACTGAGCTTCAAGTTCCGATACTTGATCCAATTTTTTCTGTCGTAGCCTGCGAGCAGCCAGCTTGTTTTTCCGTCGCTTCTCCGCAAGCCGCTCTTCATCAGAGTCCTGGGAAGAAGAGCTATCGCTACCAACTGTAGTTTGACGTTGCGAGCGATCTCTTTGCGTCTTGGTTCGCGTACTGCGAGGCAATTCAGACTGTCTGGATGTTGAGGTTTGCGACTGAAATTGCTCGGGCATTGCCAGTTGACGAGGGGAGGCAGAAGATGATGGGTGATAGTAGCTCATCTCGAGAGGAAAGAGGCCGTTTCGCAGGGCTAGATCCTTCTGGCTGGTCATTGAGAGACTTCGGTCGTTGGGTTCAATTGTGGGCATAAGCGTATCAAGAGAGACATCGACATTGGCGAATGTGTTGAATGTGCCATTATCGGCCACAGTGGAGTTGATCAAAGGGCTGCTGGTAGAAGAGAAATTTGAATTGAAATCGCATGTCGATGTAGTGTTGTAGAGCTCGTCCTGGGGAATGAAATCGCCATTCACCCAGACTTGTGGTGATTCAAGGAGTTCAGACATCTCTGGAATACCTGTCCAGCTAAAGGTTGGGTCTGCCGGAGAATTTGATAAAGTATTGTTCGCAGACAAGGTCCAGTTCCAGCAGACTTGTTGCTTGCTTTGTTTCTGTATCGCTGCTCTTGTTTCGTGCGGTGGCTGTGAAGATGCAGTCATAGCCGTCGCCGCAAGGTATATACTTTGCTGGGTGATGGTGTTATCCAGGTGGCTGTGCAAGTATCACTTTTGTTGCCTGACACTTAAGATGGGAATAAGCTGAAAGTGATAGGATCCCGCCATGCGTTAAATAGACGGACGCACCATGCTTTCAAAGTATGTCCGATGGACATTTCGTGGCCTGCTCTTTCGACCGCGCCTCCCAAAATACCTCCAGCTGGAACCCGTAGAGCAAACCCGACGCTAGTCCCATATATGTCCGGCGCTAGTGCCAAATCCAGTATGGCGCATCTGGAACATTGTGACACCACGTGATCTCATTGCGATCCCCGCGTCCACACGGACTTAATTGGCAGGCATTCAATCACCATGGACGCGGGAGTCAATCCCAGGGCCGGCCCTGAGGTGCCGGCAAAAAAAAGAAAGCCGAGGCCGAAGCTGTCGTGTGTACTCTGCCGACAGAAAAAGTCCGTACGCCCCCACATGCGTTCTCCCAAACAACAACTATGTCCCATCAGGACTTGACGGGGGCGAATGGGGGTGAAGTGCCGATCTAACTGCTCACACAGGCTGAAGTGTAATCGGCAGCATCCATGCGACAATTGCATAAAGCATAATAGAGTGTATATGTGTCACTATTCGGGTCCCCAGTGGATGACCAAGAGGCATTCGCAAGGCATTCAAGACCATCTGCGCCAGCTAGAGATGCAGATTGGTCAACTATCTGCCACTCATGTGCAACCGCAGCAGCAACCAGTGGCACCATGGGAGCTTTTGACGGCACCTCAGCCTCAGGCCGAAAACGAGATGCCATCTGAGACGGGGACAGACTTTCTCGGAACTATGCAGGTCAATCAAGATGGGACACGATATGTCAATCCAACCCATTGGCAAGCGGTCTTGAGCGAGGTGAGTTGATGATGATCACCTAGGGAACAATCGGTCGCGGACCTTTGACTAACGGCAAGACCAGCTCGCGGAAGTGAAAGAATACCTCCAGTTGACCGAGGACACGTCGCCAGAAGAGGAAGATGACGAGATTTCCTCTATGCCCGACATTTCCGGACCGGTCCTGCTGTTCGGAAATGCAATTTCCACATCCAAGGATGATCTGCTCTCTGCACTTCCCACCAGACCCGTTGCAGACCGAATAGTTTCTTCCTATTTAAACTCGAAAGAGTCTACATTAGGTATGATCACCAACCTGACGATACTTCATATTGAAGTCGGAAAGGGAACGCTAATAGTCATCAAGTTATCACGCACATCCCTACATTTACAAAAGAAGTGAGTCGACGCCCCGGTACAAGCTTCAATTAAAGGTCCATTAAAGCCTAACCCCTTTAGTACGCCGCGTTCTGGAAGAATCCTGAAGGAGCCTCAATCGGATGGCTAGCATATCTCTTTAGCATCCTTTGCGCAGGTACAGGTCTGCAGCTCTTCTCCACATCTGGTCGAGCCGATGGAGATCTCGCAGAAACATTTGCAGAGTACCACAGGATAGCGTCACAATGCCTGACAATATCAAACTATACATCGCCTGGTCGGTACAAAATGGAGGCGGTGGGGTTAAGCGTCGCCATGGAGATCCTGAGAAGCACCGACAACCATGTTGGCCCCTCCATTTTACTTGGATTGGCAACTCGACTTGCCATGCATAGCGGCTACCATCGAGACTCCAAATACTACCGCGAGATATCAGTGTTTGATGGCGAGATGCGTCGTCGCGTCTGGATGTATCTTCGCCTGCTCGATCATTACATCTCTCTCCAGGCAGGTCTATCACCGACAACAGCACAGACACAATCCGACACAGAGGAGCCCCGAAATCTGATGGACGAAGATCTGGATCCGTCAATGACAGTCCTGCCGCCTTCCAGGCCACCAACAGAGAGAACGCCCATCCTATTTCCGGTTGTGTTGAACCGAATCATGTTTGTCGACGCCGAAATTATGCGGAGAGTCTGCTCGGTCAAGGGAGTTCTTTACCAGGAAGTCATACAGCTGGATGCAAAATTGAAAGAACTCCGTACAGGGATTCCCCCGCCCCTCAAGTTTCGCACATTGAGCGAATCCATCGCCGATTCTCCGAACACGATCATGGACCGCTACAATATCGACCTCATGTACCAGAAGGCGCGTTGTGACCTTCATCGACGATACTTGGCACAACATCGCATGGACTCAACCTACGCGTATTCCAGAAAAGAATGCTTAGACGCTGCGAGAACCGTGCTTCAGCATCAGTCGGACATATTCGAAGCGAGTTCCATAGGAGCGCAGCTGGGATATACCTCGTTTTTCTTCTCGCCGATTGTGGCTGTTCATTTCCGATCCGCTGCGATGGTCGTCTCATTGGAAATCTCATGCCAGTCTCGCTATGACTTGAGGCAACAACTGTCTCCTGGTGATAGGCAAACGATTCTTATGGAGCGACAAAAGCTCTCACAAGAGATCGAGAGGGCTTATAACATCTGGAGCCAGCTACGTCATCAATCTAAAGAAGCCTCGAAAACAGCTGAGGCTCTGAAAATCATGCTTAAAGTCACAAATACCCACCTGCAACATGGCGAGACGCCGGAGCAGATACAAACCACCAGTCCCAATCTGCAACATCAAGGTGGTAAGTATTGTTCCTAGAACTCAAGTACACCTTCGAATCCTTGCTGAAATATATCCCTAGTCCTCGAAGTCCCTACAATTTCCGCGGCACCGTCGTTGCAGGGGGCACAACTGAGCAGTCAAAATGAATACAGTCCCTTGGATGTGGACTTGATGGACGCTTCGTTCTATCTCGGCCAAGACGCAACTTCGCAGCCCACGGAGAAGTTCTTCGCCAGATCAGCAGGAATCGTGGACTTCTACGATCGGTATTGGGATAATCTCATGCTGCTAGGAGACGAGCAGCCGCCAGCCAACATTCAGCAACAACTTTTCCCTGATGGAAGCTTTCCCTAGCGATCATGCCAACAAATGGGGGCTCCGAAACACCTTCACAGACAAGAACATCTGTGTCTGGACGAGATCATATATATCAAATGTCATATTTTAGCGATCAGCCATGCACTAACCGGGCTCCAAGGTCCTCATTCCATCGTCCACTCCGCTGCATGTCTTCGTCGGCACTCTCCGCCATTCAGCATGGTCCCCACCAGCAGCGATAATGAATAATTCGTCCGTTGTAATTGGAACCCACCGCCAAGCTCTTGGCATCAAGATAAATGCATCGTCCTTTTTGAATTTCAGTTGCGATGTTATTTCGATATGAACAATGACAATGGTGTCGGAGAAGCATGTGACTGTGGTCCAGCATATCCCGGCCGATGCGTCTGAAGAGGCCGAACTGTCATACCAGTTCACCAAGGAGGAACATGTCCTCGGATGGTGGGATGCAATGCGTCTGCATTACCCCGCCATTGGTTGGGGGATTCTGATGAACCTGGTCAGTCAGGCCCCTAACAACTCGTTGACAATTTTCTCACGATTTTAGGCAACGATTCTCAAGGGTATTGATGGAGGCATCGTGCGCAGCCTAGTCGGCCTTCCCATCTTCAAGGAGATTTACGGCTATAACCACAATGGAAAATACATTATTGCTGCGCAGTGGCTTTCAGCATTCAATTACGCGAATCTCCTGGGTGCCATCATCGGTGCTCTTTTGTCAGGGATTGCTTATGAACGGTTTGGGCCTCGGTGGATGACTGCCGGTTGCTGCGTTCTGTCGATCGCATTCATCTTCGTACAATTTTTCAGCCACACACCGGCCCAGTTGTTTGTCGGCGAGCTGATGAACGGCTGTATTATTGCCTTCTACCCCATCTGTGCATCGGCATATGTCGGCGAAGTCACTCCATTGGTCTTGCGCGGTTTCGCTGCCACAATCACCAACCTTGCTTTCTCTATTGGTTCTCTCATCGCGTCCGGTATTCTCAAGGGCACCGAGTCTATGGATAGCAAGTGGTCATACAAGATCCCGATCGCCACTCAATGGGCTTTACCATGTGTCATGCTGGTCTTGGTACCACTGTGTCCCGAACCACCCTATTGGCTGTGCCGCAAAGGCCGCTATGAAGACGCGAGGACATCGCTACGTCGGCTTGGAACACCTTCGGTGGATGTGTCAAAGAAGCTTGCGCATATAAGGGAGACCCTTCGGTTGGAGGAAAGTCACCGGGGCGAAAAGCTTGGATACCTCGACTGTTTCCGGGGAGCTAATTTCCGCCGCCTGCTCATCTGTGTCATGGCATACGATATGCAAGCCTTCGTTGGTAACGTGTTCTTTCTCAGCTATGCCGTGCATTTCATGGAGCTGGCGGGCTTGAACTCCTCAGATGCATTTTCTATGAACATCGGTCTCACGGCACTCGGCTTGCTGGGGACATGCATCTCGTGGTTCCTGCTTTCGTTCGTCGGCCGGAGAACCATGTACCTCTATGGGTGCTCGATGTTGGCCGTTTTACAACTGCTAATCGGGGCGGTCGATCTCGCTCCGCGACAGAAATCAGCCACATGGGTACAATGCGGACTAATGTTAGCCTGCACATTCGTGTATGACCTCAGCCTGGGCCCGTTTTGCTATGTGTTGCTAGCGGAAGTTTCGTCGGCGAAGCTCCGAGGATTCACGATCGCATTGTCCACCGTGACCTGCTTTGTCTGGTCTATTGTTTTTGCTGTGGTGATTCCATATGCAATGAATGAAGATCAAGGAAACTGGCGCGGTAAGATCGGATTTGTATTTTCTGGTCTGGCCATGCTCTGTGCGATGTATTGTTTCTGGTTCATGCCCGAGACTAAGGGACGGACGTTTGAGGAGCTGGATATTCTGTTTGAACGCAAGGTGCCAAGTCGCAAGTTCAAATATTTCAAGGTCAACATTGATGTCAGCGGGAGGCGCTTAGAATGATTGCTCCTGGGAATTACCGAGCGAAGCAGTGATGAATTTGAGAATTTTCTAGAAATTACAGCATGGGAATTTGAGACCATTGAGGTAAATTTTCGGGAGCTTTCAATGAGACACCGTGTCCCCATGCCGCATTCGACTATGCTGCTTACTGAACGCATGACAGGCCAATTTTCCGCTCTGGAAAAGGTCTTTTGGTATTGTGGATTTCTTGTCGTTTTGCAGGAATGTTTTCAGACCGAGGCTTCAACCTATAAAGCCACACGGAGTGCTGAATCTCTTCTAAAAGACGAGATTGGGCAGGGTACTGTGCGATGAATTTTCTTTCCTTGCGACATGTTGTATCTGCGGAAACATCACAAGACAGAATCGCAAGCATCAAGCCAATCTCGATATTAAACGGCTGTGTCACACGGGATGGCTCCCAGGATTTCGCCTGTTAGCGCAGGTTTTCACAACAGACTGATGGAGGATGCAAACAAATTCTAGCGAGCCCTGGACCCGTTCGATACCACCAGAGATTGTATTGAACATTCTCGAATTGCTAAATAGACCTGGTTTAACGTCTCTCGCGCAGGGCTCCAGGATCGTCAAAAATTGGTATTGTTCCCGAGCAACGAGCCTCGGAAAGGATCTTGAAATTGCGAATTGTTTCTTCGCCGTGTCCGTGAGGTGTTGCGGGAATCGTGATGGAATTGAAGCCAGTGGGGTCGTCTGCTCCTGCTGTCTTGCTTGAAAATGTCGGAAGTGCATTGTTCTCGATCTTCTACCCTTGAACAATGACAAATGCGTCGGTTTGAGACTGCCTTAGCGAGATACTCTCAGTGGCTTGGCATTCCCCTAGTCTCTGGTAAAGAGTGCCCCCGGGTATGGCGTCGAGATCCCAGCGGCAACATAATGCTGTTGCGATCCCGGAATGCCATGTTCATATGAATTGGAGCTGAAATCAGGAGAGCCGGTCACAAAATTGTATTTCCGGGGGAACACTGAGGCATTTTGATCACTAGCATATTGTGACGTAACGACAACACAGTCAAAGACTCATTTTCCGAATGAGTCCAAGTAAGCTTGTGATGGCTTGCCAGATTATTGAGTTCTGTTTGTTTTTTGACATTTTCATACGTTCCGCCGTACAGAACTGTATGGAATGACAACCCCATGAGCGCCGCCGCCAAGGGTAGTCTATAAGCCTAACAGTTAACAGTAAAACCTGAAGAGCTAATATGAATAGAAAAGAGGTAGGAAAACAAGAAAAAGAAAGGAAATTTAGATTTACGCTCGAGATGCATTGAATTATGAGAAGGCCACCACAGGGGAAGGTGAATTTTCGATAATTTGCTACCTTTGGGGGGATCATGATGTGGGTAACATGCATCCGCGTGGATTTTGAAAAATTAGTTGGAAAAATCGATCGCTGATGGGGTTATTGAACAGATGTGAAGTTTCGGGGCTTTGAATGAATCAACCAAACATGTCGGCGACCCCAGACAGATCTGGGCCATCATTGATATCGACACGGTGATTCTCGTTCTCAGTTTCCATCGGCAACGCCCGGTACTTCTCTTGGAGGGCCGTGAGAAACTTGCGTCGTTCCTCGCGAGACTTCATGATTTTGCCTTGTTCGGTGATGCTAATACCACGAAGAGGTTCCAGGAGATCAAGGACCAGAGCGCGTTGCTGACGAGGAGCAGAAGAACGTCGTAGAGCGTCTTCAGTTTGGGCGACCTGAGATTCTGAGATGCCGGGCAGACTCAGGAGAACGGACCGAGGTGTTTCACTGGCGTATCCGTAAAGCACCCAGATAGACGCAATAAGCTGGGCCAGGTCTTTCTGCATATCGACGAAGTAGGGCTCATGGACTGATGTGATGCCCGCCTTCAGGACCTCTGTGCAGATGAACTCGCGGATAGTAACAGTGGTAGGGCTATTGTTGGGGGGAGCAAAGTCGGGGGAGGATTGATCGAATGACACGGGTGATTATGCTGCAGCATCGTGTGTCGCGCATGCTGAGTGCATGCGTACAAAAGAGCATGACTGGTTCGAAGATTTCGGGGGACGAAAGAACGAAATTTCGAATCGAGTCGTCAGGCGAGGGCATCGATTGAGGTGTGTTAGGCTCAGCCTCGTTCCTGTATGGATCTTGGGCAAAAAGGTACGTTAGACTTGGATACATTTTTAGACTTGGATATTCTCGGTGGCGAGATGCGCATTCCTCACCTCCTCTTTGGGGATCGAGCAAACTGGCGGCCATGAGGACAGCGGAATAGGTCAGTTGGCGTAGTACACTTTCGGATTTCATCTCGTCGGTAAGATCACCATCCGAAATGCCATTCTTTCTCTGCTCAATCAATTGCCATTCGCTGGTAATTTTGCGGTCAATACTTCCGAACAAAGTTGCGAGCATGGGAGGAAGATATTGACCGCGGTACTGCACGGGGCAATCGTCGATCAAGTAGCGGGAGACGTTGAGTAAGACCGAAAATTGGTGAGAGGAAAGATGCTCGGAGTCCTTGAAAAGAGCTTCTGACAGAGGTCCAGGAAGCTCAGCGAAGCCGTAAAAATGATCACGCATTCTGCTCATGCTGTACAGCATGGAATAGCATGATTCGCGGACTCCTCTGATCTTACCGCGGACCGAAGAGGCAAACCCCTCTAAGGTCGCCTTCGATGCCGTGATTCGAGCATAAAAATCGTCACGGCTCCCGCTTGAAATGCCGGCTTGCCAGAATCGGTCAGTCAAAATCCGCTCGACAACAGCCCGCATCTCATTGCTGACGGCCCAGTTGGCGGGATTATGGAAAGCATGCGCGTGGCTGCGAATATTTGAATTAGCACGAAACCAACTTCAACAATGAGAAAGCACTGGCGATGTACCTGACAAGTTGAAGGAGAGTCGGAAGTATCTGGGGGATGAGATCACGCCACATATCACAAGCAATTGGATAGGCAGCGTCGGAAGCCTTCAGCTTATCCACCGAGACTGACATCATGGTTTTCGTGCCCCGCAATGGTAACATCTGTTATACCGGTTAGCAAAGTTTCATACAACCTGGAAAGAAAAAGTCCATGCCTGGAACTTGGTGGTCATTTGTTCTTGGATGACCTTTCCCTCATTGTCCAGAGCAACTTCCGACCAGTCGGCAAAATTTTGAGCTTGCTTTGCCTGCATGTACGAGCCGACGTTCTCGAGCCCAAGCATCTTACAGAATCCGTCAAAAGACGAGCTGGCCTGTCGGAAACTGTCATCTTGCCAAGCCTGGCGAACAGGCTCAAGGAATGCAGCTAGCCGTTGCTGACGCAGATTCGGGTCAACATTGGTCGCGCGTTGCCTACTTCAGATTAGCATAAGATTATTTTCGATGCATAGGGAGAATACACGGTACATGATGATCATCAAGCTGGAAGTCAATTCCATCTGCAGCTTGTCATCCACTTTGTTGACATTCGTGATTTCTTGAATCTTTGGCTCCAGCGAGTCGTAGAAAGTCTAAATGGCGAATTAGTGAGACTGATTTTAAAAGAAGCAAAAGGGGGGATGTGGAGAAGGTAGCAAAAAAAAAAAAAAAAAAAAAAGATGAAGAAAGAAAAGAATAAAGATGTTCGGTAAAAACCGTACGTACCGAGAAATGGTCTGCATAGCGCATGGCTAGACGACGCAGTTCATGGCTAGCGAGACCATGGAGTTCTTTGACAGCCTCTGCATAGGCAGGGTAATCAGGCTGATCGGGAAGCCGTGTCATGAGGATGTGCTCCAGAACCCTGAGGGCAAAGTCAGGCTGCCTATTCAACGCCTTGAAGGAGATGTCCACCAAAAGTTTAACGACTCGCTGTTTCAGAACCGGATCCTGTTGTGAAAATTAGTACTTCTGGGCTTGACAAGATAAGTAGGTATAACGGGGCTACCAACCTCAAAGTTCCTTGTCATCAGACCCTGGGCCCAGATTCCCATGTCGAACACTAGAGACTCATAGATTTCCTGCACCTGCATTGGTGAGTAAAATGAAAAGTCGTCAACAGTTAGGAGGTGACTCACGTCTTGCTGAGCCTCCCACTTGTGGAAGCTCTTGATCACGGCCTCAACTACTGCAAATTGAGCATCGGCTCGCATAATTGAAATGGCAGACTTGTTGAATGTTTGAACTAGGCTTGCGTTAGTAGTTTATTAATCACAAGGGGTTTCATTAAGATCATACTTGTAAAGGGTTCCAGCCCACTGTACAGATTGTTCAGGTTCTCATCGACTTGGTTCAGAATGTCACGGACCGCCTCTGGCCGGATCCTGGTGACGGACTCGATAATGGAAGAGCAGTACCGGCGGTAGTTGCCCACAAACGCATGTCTCTCTGGAAGAGTGTCGATGTCCTCGACCAGAAATTGGACGGTAGGATCATCTGAATCAGCCGGGAGAGATTCCCAGCGTATTAAACGTTGGGTGCAGATGTTCAAAAGGCTAGGCGTGAGCTCCAGGACAAATTCCGACATTGCGATCTTCGTGATAGACAGGAGTTTTGACCAAAGATGCAGAGCAGGAATGGACACAGTCAAACTCTGATGCTGCATGATGTTGACCATGAAATTGAAGAATCGCGGGAGGTCGAGGCGATTCATGGTGTCTTGTAAGAACTGCTTGTCTTCTAAGCACGCGGCGATGTACGATACCATCTAGGAATTGGTTAGTTTGATCAGTTTCATATGATAAGGGAAGACCACCATCTTACCTCGGAGAGCTTCTTGGAAACGAGATACTTGGGCTCGTCGACATCTTCGGGGCTCACAATGGACCACTGGTACAGATTTTGGAGAGTAATCAGATAATCGGGCTCGAAGATGAGACAGACAAGACCATGAGAATCTTCATTTCCCATGTTGTTCCGGCCGTAAAGAGCGTGCAGGGCCTCGACGGCGGCCTAGATGCATGGTGTTAGCCTTGTTCACACTACCAGCAACGGGAAGAGCGTTTCTTACAAGCAAAATTTGCTCATCCTGGCAGGTCAGCGACCTAAATATGCTTGACACGACCTGGGAAGCGGTGACGGCTTGGTACACCGACCATGACAGCGCGCTTCTCAAGGTCTTCAGGGCCTTGAGAGCAGCGGGCTTGGCAACCTGCGAATTCCCCAAATTCTCAACACAATAGATCAAAAATTCGGAGATTCGAACGAGCCAACCCTCTTGCCCGCACCGTAGCATTGTATTGGTCTTCGTGTCGGGGTGGATTTGTTCAACGATCGCAGACGGAGTGAAAATTTCCACGAGCGCGCGGTTCAGCTCAGAGCCACGCAGCGACGAGACTGTATCCTCGCGGAAGAACACGTCCTCGGAGAGTGTCTCCAAAAGAGAAAGCACGAGCTCATTATGGTACACAGTCATACCCCAGAACTTGACCAGCGTCGTGTCCATATCCATCCAATCCAGACCCCAGCTCTTCTTGGCTGCCTCGGCCAACAGCTGGGGGATTTTGTTGCGGAAATAATTCGGGTCCTCGGGGTAAATGTGCTCGGCCAGCTCCAAGATCATGCCTCGAATTGCCGCGATTTGTTCAGAGTCGGTGAGGGAAAGATGGCGCAAGGCATGATCCATAAGAGTGAGACCGAAATATCGCACCACGGGGGCGTTATCGGTACGCGATGCCAGCAAGAATCCATTCCGAGCCGCCCCTGCGTCGTCTTTGAACGACTCAACGAAAGTGAGAGCTTCTTTGCGAAGTTCATTTGTCGACGTTGGACTATGGATGACTTCGAGAGCCCGAATCAGTTCTTCGAGAGACATCTCTGTGGCACGCCGAGTGTGGGAGACGATTGGGAATACACGGTGACGGGGCGGAGGTAGGGAGCGTATCGCGGGCGCGGGCTTTCAGTACGAGAGATGAGACAGAGGACGAGTGTTTGCTGTATCAGGTTGATATTTCGCTTCTCATAATCTCACAGGCGTGGCTAGGAGAGGTGTGTGCTGAATGTTTTGGCCGTTGACCCTGTCCGTAGGAGAAGTTTAGCAGCCGGACACAGCAACAACGGCCATTCGGCGATTCGGTGGTAATCGAATCCGAGTTGAGAACGGAAGGTAGGAGATGAGGATTGAGTCTGATGTTGTGGAGGTCGGGGTTGTTCCAGGATAGTGGTGGGGCAGTTTTGCGCGTGGCGGGTGTGAAGAAACGATGCGGAAAGGAAGCCGGAGACGCAGCACTTCGGAAGTTGGGGGCCTGCGGCGGATCTGGGCTTGGCCGACCGACGAGGCCTTTTCCCAGGACACACCGCTCCCACTGTTTCGTCTTTCTTCACGCGTTTTCTAGCACGAGCAGACGCGAAGCAGCTGGTGCCAATTGGTAGCACTTCCCTACGCCTTTGTTTTGCTCCGTGTTTTTACTTTGTCTCCCTGAGGACTGCCCCTCCATCGTCACCGGTTGTTTATCTTATCTGCTGCATGCTGGACGCGATCCATGGGTCTGTCGGGCCTACAATCGCATTCTACAACAACTTTAGTCGACATTGCACGAGGACCAGAGAGAAGTGAACTAGAAATCTTGGGAAGAGATTAGAAACCAAAAAAAAATCACATCATTACACATTGGCCACGTTGACACTGTTCCAGGTAGGTCACGTCCTCGCCCGAATTGGAATATTCGCCGACTTTGCGCTTGACGCCTTCGATCTTGATGTCCTGTTCTCCTTCCGCATGCCACCAGAGCAAGCGTTGACCCTTGGTAGACTCGTCGATCTCCAACTCCCACTTACCGCCACTTACGGCAACGTCGGTCTGATCTTCGGGGAAGTGGAATTCGGGAAGGTAGATCTCAGTAGGCGCTTCGGTGCTCGTCGCCGCCTCCGCCGTCAAGGACATGGTGAATGTGCAGTTCTGAAGATCAAAGACGTGATGGTCGAGCCTCCCGCTGACATAGATCGGGGATGGTCGAAGATAGGCCTCGGCCGCACGATAGCCCTTGGGGGACTGGGAGAAACTACTGGATATCGAGGGAGACGTCAACGCACGCTTCAGATTGCGTGGCCCGACTTCTGGTTGCTCGCCACTACTATGGCTCTCCGAGTAAGCAGGGGAATTGGGGTCGAGCGAGCGGATTCCGCCACCGCTGGGGAGCTCGTGGTCGTCCCGCGACCAAATCGACAAATCCTCCCCATTCCAAAAATCACCCCATTCATGATTGTTCTGCACTCGCCTTAGTATGCTGCAGTTTTACACTGGGAGAACGTCTGCTTACCTCAGTTTCATACACCCACAGCGTGAACCCATTGGCCGTGCTCCCTTCGAGAGCATAGTGATTGGCATCCATAGCACTGGTCTGACTGCTATAGTCGCCTGTTTTGTAGGCGTTCTTATCGTCCATGTCATACGGAATTCCGATCTCTGTGAAGAGGAGTGGGTGGTTGCCCATGTATTTCAAGCTCTCTTCGCGCAGAAATTTCAGCTGATCACGCAGGCAATTGCGGATCGCAGTCTCCCCAATTTTGACAGCGAAGGCCGGGGCCCAGTACTTGCCTCGAAGAACCCCAATGACGTCGACGTTATAGAGGCGATTCCTGGAATATGTTAGACTCAAGAGGTAGAATCGCAGCGCAAAGTCACAACATACCAGTGCTTGGTCATTAAGGTCAACCCGTCATAGAAATGAACGGCATGCACCATGTTAGGGTCGTCATCAATGGTCCCTTTCAGGTCAGGAGGCACCTCCATCACTGGCGGTTGGCACAGCATGATTGTTTGCGGGCAGACGGCACGGATTGCATCGCGGTACGCTCGGTAGTGGTGCAAGAAATAGGTATTAGTGAAAATCTCATAGTCCAGCTTCTTTCCAGTCTGGGGAACTTTGGAGAAATAGTCCTTCTGAAGAAGAGTATCGCTGGATGGTTCCCACACGCCATGTTGAGCCCAGAGGCACTCTCCGAGCTTCCAACCAGAGTCACGTTTCCAGCCATATCTCGTATCAATATCCGTATCGCCGGCCAGCAGCCACGCTATCTCACCTTCCGGGTCCACAAGTTCCCGACCGGTCTGATAAGGGCCAAAGCTACCGAATCCCCACGTGGTTTCCTCACATGCCCGTCCAGCGGCTGTAAGCATGCCCTGGAAAGCAGTGGGGGACGTTCCAAGCTGAAGCTGTTGCTCAGGTGGAACTATTGAAATATCTTGCAGGCCAATGAGACCCCGGTTGGGTTCATTGAGACTTTCCCAGCCGATGACCACTTCGTTTTCTAGGCCCCCAGCATCATGAATCCTCTGCGCAAGATGTGTGCACGCAGCAATGTAATGACTTTGCAGGTAGTCTTGTATGTTCATGTCATCGATAATGGCCTTGGGAGCAAAATCTCGGCCAGCCCAAAAGAGCGTGAACATTGTTTGGCAGACCATTCGTGTGTAATTTGTACTCCAGATCATCTTGGGGAACTCGGCGGGAATGTCATATGTGTTCTGGACAAGGGCAGCCTCGGTTTTCTTGAAGCCTTTCGGATTAAGACCTGCTGCGTATAGTGTCCACATAGGGGCACCGGAACCCCCGGAGAACCGTGACCACTGCTAACTATCAGCCGATGGAGCCTGCTAATTAGTCGATTTGTACAACCTACCACATCCTGGTGAGGATCCATGAAAATATAAAACCCATACTGCTTCGCTATGCGGAGAACCTCGATCATAAACGTGATCCATTCCTCATCGTAGATGTGGGGCCCCGCATGTTCAATGGCCTCCCACGTGAAGATATATCTGATCGTGTTGTATCCCCACTTGCGAAGTCTTCTGAAATGCGTATGCGCGTCCTCTAGAGAGAAAGGGCGGCCGACGAATGAGACGTCATCGGCTTCGAAGAACTTATCGGGCACGAAGGAGGGAAGATCTGGAGACTTTGGATATTTCGCATCGCCTGCCACGTTGATGCCTCGCATCACTACTTCCCGTTTATGGGAATCGCGAAAGATCCTGCCATCGATGTGGAGGCGCAAGGATGCCATTTCGAAACGATGCTTCGCTGCACCTACTCCAGGAGATAACGCGGAACGGCGTAAGACAAGGCGGGATCTAGGGATACCCAGAGGGAAGAACGGGGCAAAATTGAAGACGATGATTGTTCGGACAAAGCCACTGAAGCAAACCCCAACATTAGCATGGATCGGCTTGACTAGAGCTGACTAGGGACATGATTGCAGCAGCTCTCGCGAATGACCTAGGGAGAACATTCAAGCTGCTTACGCTCGATAATGCCGTTCGCATGAACACCCCACTTCGTCACATACGGGTTTTGGAGCTCGCGGAAGCTTTCTTCAGAAAGAGAGAGAGACAGATATTTTGCAGGCAGCAAAGAGACGAGGTGGAGGGGACAAGATCAAGTGACTGCGATGTTCCCGGCTGTCAAGTGAGCAGCTGGTCGATAGCCGATAAGCGGTGACGTATCGGCGCCAACCGATCGCCCTCTTACTTGCTCCACTCTTCCTCGGCCACACCAGAACCTCCCCGCCTCCTTCGCGCTGGCCACGATCTGACAATGTCGAAGAATGCGGCGCTGAAGGCCGTGCGAGCGGCAATTGATTCGAAAGACTACGATACGGCAGTTGGCAAGGCCAAGGTTCTCGTGCAAGAAGATCCAGGAAATTATCATGCGTTCGTCCCCGTACCCCCCTCAAAGCTTCACCACACCAATGCTGACTTTTATTCTTCTGTCTTGACAGCCATGTCTTTCTAGGCCTCGCGTATGACAAGCTGAACCAGAACGATGAAGCTGAACAGACGTACCTCGCGGCGACGCGTATCAAACCGGATGACCGCACAGCTTGGCAGGGCTTGATCGCTGTTTACCAGAAACAGGGCGCCTCGAAGCTTAACGCCTGGCATGATGCAGCTTTCAAGCTAGCTACCATATTTGCGAACCTGTACGTATCATTCCTTTCCCTGAGGCCATGCCATCGGCCGATTTTAATACCGGAACCTCGCAGTGAGGACTCAGCACCGGCACGATGTGCAGAGGTGATCGAGAAGTACACCAACGTCGCGCGGAGTCGAGGTTCCCCGGCACAGTACAAGCGCGCCTTACTTTACAGTCTCCCCACCTGCCCCCTGTACGGAGTTCTCGAAGGCCGAGTGCCTCACCCGTCCCATACCTATCTCCGCCTTATCGAAATCACCGAAGCCGAAGAGAAAGAATACATCAATCGCGAAATTGGCGAACGGAGAACCCGTCTGGGTGCCCGGATCGATCTGGTCACACTTGAGGTTAAGCGCGAAGCTTTCAAACAGACACAGTTAGAGCAACTCTACCAAGGCATCATCGACTGGACAAACGACGACGAAGTCCGCCGTCAATACGAGGAAAGACTGCTCCAGAGAGCCTGTGATGAGCTCGAGGTCATGCCTCATAAGAAGAGAAATACCAAGAGAAGAGAAATACTGCGCTCCGCTCAGGGTATGGTTGTCATCAAGCACCCGTTTAAATTGGCCTGGGAGATTGTCCTCGAGTGGCAGGATGTACAGACGTATTCCCAGTGGGATGTTGGCGTCTTGCGTGAGTATATCGAGTTCTTCCCGGAAGATGGACTGGCAAAGGTCCTCAAGGGTTTTCTTCTCAGTGACCTCTCGCCTTTTCCGAAGGAAAACCCAGATGAAGACAAGCAAGCGAAAGACAGCGATATAACCGATCTGGCTGCGCTGGACCCTATGATCCTGATGGTCGATGGATTGGACCATGCCCCTACGTCCGCAATCGCCCATCGCATCATGGCTGACCTTTACCATTCTGCCGGAGAATATCAGGTCGCGATTGATGTAGCCCGCAAGGGACTAGAGAGCATCATACCCGACCTGGTAGGCCGCACCGGCGTCAATTTAGCCAACACCACCGACTCTCTCAAAATCAACCTCGCCAACTCCTTGATCCATCACCAGTCTCCTCGTCACCACTCCGAAGCCAAGGGGGTTTTCGAGGAAATCCTAGGAAGAAAGCCGTCATCCACGGTCTGCCTTCTCGGAATTGGTTTGATCCTCCAAGATGATAAAGACTACAAAAATGCAGTCGAATTCCTGAGGCGTGCCCTGGCGCGTGACCCCACCGACATCAAGATCCGCGGAGAGCTTTACTGGTGTATCGCATTGGATGGTGACCTTGTAACTGGCCGAGCGGGTCTTGAGGCTGCTCTTGAGAGCCTGATGAAAGAGCAGCCAGAGAGCAGGTCTTTCAAGGCAGTCCTTCTCTATCGTATAGGCTACTGTCTATGGGAGCTTGACCCATCCCCGGCCGCACGAAAGGCTCGTAATGGTGCATATGCATATTTCCTTGGATCAATCAATGCCGATATGAATTACGCCCCGGCCTACTCGAGCCTCGGATTCTACTTTGCGGATTACAAGAAGGACAAGACAAGGGCACGGCGATCATTTCACAAAGCCTTCGAGCTTTCAACGTCTGAGATTCCAGCAGCTGAACGCCTGGCGAAAGGTTTTGCAGACCAACAGGAATGGGACCTCGTGGAGGCTATTTCACAGCGAGTTGTGGACTCGGGCAACGCTCAGCCCGCCCCTAGTTCCAAACGTCCAGGATACAGCTGGCCATACGCGGCTCTTGGTGCCGTGCAGATCAACAGGCAGCAGTATGACAAAAGCGCCGTGTCATTCCAATGCGCTTTGCGACTTGCACGCGAGGATTATCATTGTTGGGTGGGTCTCGCCGAGAGCTATCACCATGCCGGTCGTTTTGTCGCCGCTACCAAGGCATTTGAAGAGGCTCGAAAGCATGAGTCTCGTCTCTCCGAGGCCGAGAAGGAACACATTTGGTCTGCACGATACATGCTAGCCAACGTCAAAACAGATCTTGGTGAATATGGTGATGCAATCGCTCTTTACGAGGAAATCCTCGCTTCTAGGCCTGCCGACATTGGTGTCACAACCGCTCTTCTCCAGACACTTGCGGAGAGCTCTTGGAAGAGTCTGGATTCCGGCCTGTTTCACGACGCGGCAGAGTTAGCCAGCAAGGTCATCAACGTGTCAAGCTCGATTGTTAAAATTCGGAGCGACTTGTTCAATCTTTGGAAGGCAGTTGGTGATGCCTGCATTAACTTCTCCTACATTGGGAAGGAAATTGGAATGCTGCCGATCTCTGAATGTAGAGCTCTCTTGGCCAGCGGAGCCAACGATGGGGAGCTTGACATCATGAGTGAGGTAGACAAAATTGGGCACAGCTATCTTGATTCCAGCGAGAACGAGGCAATTCAATCTAGTGACTGCACATATCTTGCTATCCTGGCATTCAAACGCGCAATTCATGTTGCTAGTGGTGATCAACTCGCCCAGTCAGTTGCGTGGTACAACCTTGGTTGTGCCGAGTATCGGGCGTATCGAACCTCGCTCGCTAGCCCAGATGTCATAAAGAAGCCGCGCAGGTTTCTCAAGACTGCAATGCAATGCTTCAAGAAAGCAATTGAGTTAGAGGCAGGAAATGCCGAGTTCTGGAACGCGCTCGGTGTTGCCACCATGAGCATGAGTGCCAAGGTGGCGCAGCATGCCTTTGCGCGTAGCCTACATCTCAATGAAAAGGGTGCCGAGGCCTGGACCAACCTAGGCGCCCTTTATCTCATTCACAATGACATTCAACTGGCCAACGACGCCTTTACTCGAGCTCAATCGACCGATCCAGACTACTCGCCAGCCTGGGTGGGACAAGGCCTACTGGCTCTTCTCTACGGTGACAAGAAAGAAGCACGAGGTCTATTTGCGCATGCATTTGATATCTCGAGCTCGTCGGACACCATCTCTAAGCGCCAATATACTCTCACACTTTTCGATCATCTCGTTTCCGACCTTTCGGCTTCCAACGAAGTCGCCCAGCTGATCCAACCTTGCTTCGCCCTTCAACAGCTTTGTGCGCAAGACCCCTCGGACCTGCCTATTATGCACATGTCTGCACTCCTCGGAGAAAGAATGGGCGAAACGAGCGACGCCGAGGCCAATCTACAAGCTGTTTGCTCCGGAATGGAGGCCGAATTCGAGTCGTCGGAGTCGCCATCTGCGCTCTCCAGATTTGCCCAGGCAAATGCAGACATTGCCCGTGTTCTTCTTGCTCGCCAGGACTATGAGCAAGCTGCTGAAAAGGCTGAAACGGCGCTCACCTTGTCTGAAGAACAAGATGCGATTGATTTCGACCCAGAGGCTTGCGAGAAGATGCGCCTGTCTGCGCACCTCACTGCTGGTCTTGCCTATTATTTCATTCAGTCAATGGATCAGGCGATTGACATGTTCCGTGACGCTTTAAATGAATCAGATCACGCCCCAGATGTCGTATGCCTTCTGGCTCAGGTTCTTTGGGCCAAGGGTGGCGAGGAAGAGCGTTCGGTAGCTCGTCAACAGCTGTTTGACTGTATCGAGACTCACCCAGAGCACGTCGGGGCTGTTAGTCTCCTGGGGGCCATCGCCATCATGGATCGGGACAACGACGCCGTGGAGGCCGTCGAATCGGATCTTCGTACCATGGTCACACGGGATGACATCGACATCCGCGAGCGTGCTAGAATTCTCAAGCTTTTGACCGCGATTTCGGCCATGGGGTTCACCGAAGATGTCTCGCTCCCGGAGGACGTCCGGCGCCTTGGTGAGGCAACTGCCGCCGTTATGCTCTCCCCTGGTCAACCCTCTGGCTGGATGGAATTGTCAGCCACCTCCGGTGAACCATATGCATCAGCAATGTCTGTCAAGCGTGCCCTGCACTGCGTTCCGCCCCATGGCAAACTTGAAGCGTCTGATCTCAGCCAAGCGTACACTCAGACTGGAAATACTGGGGATGCTCTTCGGGCCACCATGATTGCACCATGGAAACGAGAGGCTTGGGAGTCCGTGAACTACGTCCAATCCAATTAAGTGGCATAGTAGTTTTCTGGTGACTCGTCCGTTCAATCAGAACGGATAAATCTTGCGTAGGCAGATGTATGATGGATTCCGAACATCAATCACATGCCTGGATATCTTAAATGGCAAAGGGGTAAAGGAAATAAAAATACAAAAAAATTACTAAAATGATTCTAGTATTCCCCACAGTTCGTAGTATT
The DNA here is from genome assembly GCF_028826775.1 of Penicillium argentinense. Lineage (NCBI taxonomy): Eukaryota > Fungi > Ascomycota > Eurotiomycetes > Eurotiales > Aspergillaceae > Penicillium > Penicillium argentinense. The sequence continues at coordinate 2,589,689 of NW_026622661.1, read as the reverse complement.
CACTCGTTTTGTACTTGGGAGACTCTCTGCAGCAACCACGCTTTCCTATTTTCCTTCCACGGCCCATTTAAGGCGTCGATTTTCCCACCGAGCAGAGAAACACATTGTGGATCGAGCAAAACCATACCCCGCGCAACAGTCGCATTGTGCAAGAGGATTTTCCCGCCGATCGGGACCTTCTCGATCGAAAGGTCCTCAATAGCCTGCATCTCAATACCCACAGTTTTGGTGCCGGCCGCATCTTGTAGGATCAATCGATGTGGTCCAGCGCCTCGGCTTCCCGATGTGTTTCCAGCAAAGTTGCTACTGGACTGGCCATTTTCTCCCTCGTTGTCATCACCCACATTAACCGTCCGTACGATTTCTCGGCCACGAACCGCTTCACCCCGTTCGACCCGCTCAATTGCCTCGACCTGGCTCCATAGACTAGTCCCGATATCCTCGATGTCAAGAACCTGGACTGGAATTGGCCCTACTAGACGTCTTTCCTGTACATTCGGGTCATGGATATCAACTGGCAATAGGGAAGCCGGGGTTGTCGACAGAGATTCCCTAAAATCGGACGCGAGGACGCGGAATATAGCTGTATTGATGATCGCGGAGGCGGGGATATTGCGCTGGGCGGAGCCGGAGGTCGACAAAAAGTTGTTCAGCCAGGTCGACGAGACGGCGAGGGACTTTTTATTTTGGATTTGAGCCGCGATCTGCTCTGCGCTGGCCATTCTGCCTGCATCTCTTCGTGATGACGGCCCTCGAGCGTGGTGGAGACGGCGAAATCGAAGCTGCTCCAGCTCCGCCGAACGAGCACGGGCCGCTGGCCGGCCATAGGGTATCTCCGGTTGATCTGGCCCGTCGTCCGCGCCGCTGGACATCCCACCTTCACCATTGCAATTATGTCGACGCTATCTTCTCCCCGCCCTTCAATTGCTTCCTCCCGGGGTCACTCCCCTGGGCCGGCTTCCTCGCGACCCTCTCTTGATACGCTAAACACCAATATCCCCGGCGGGCTGAGTGCTTCGTCCACCCCGTCCACCGCGCGAGCGATCTCGCCCAACCCCAACACAGGTCGCCGGAACCGCTCCGCCCTACGAGATTACTATAAGCTAAAGCCTCCTGGCTCCGACAGTCCGAGTGGCGCTCGATCCCGCAGTGTCCCTCGCAACACGGACGCGGGTGACATCTCCAACCCCTCAACTCTCGCCTCGGGGACGGAGCTAGACAATGCGGATTTCGACCCACAAAGCTACGTCGAACACCTCCTTTCCACTTCATCGCTGTCCACAATCCTTAAAGCCGAAAACACACTCGTTGGCGATATCCGCACCCTAGATGGAGAGCGCAAGGCGCTCGTTTACGACAACTACTCCAAGTTGATTCGCGCCGTGGAAACAATTGGCAAGATGCGTCAAAGTATGGATGAACGGGGAGCTCCATTGACGATGACCAAGACTCTTGGTCCGGCTATTTCCTTCGTTGCTGAGACTGCGGGCGGTCTCATCAAGGAAGGGGAGGAGCACAGACGGCGGATCAAGGAGGAACGTGAGCAAAATCCCGTCTGGAACATGAAGGCTAAGAAGGAGACTGTCAAATGGGTCCTTGCGGCGCCTCAGAGACTAGAGAAATATATTGCGGACGATAAACGGGAAGAGGCCGAGAAGGACTGGAAGGAGGTCCAGAAGCTACTTGAGGCTTGGGGCCAGGTCAAGGGCGTCGCGGAAGTCCGCGAAACCTGCGAAAAGGTCATGGACAAGGAGACCAACAAGGACTGAAGAGATTGTCTCCTTTGCTTTAGTCTCTTCTCGTTCATCTCGAGCCGAGATCCCGACACCCACCAGAGCCACTCATAGGCATCACCATGGGTACTCCTCTCGCGATAGGCTAACCACTATGCCTGGATTACATGAGCGGCGGTTGCTGTCACTTGTGATGCATTTACCCATTTGTTGACCTTGGCCCTTGGCCATTTTACCGCCTCGGAGTCCCCATTTTATGCCGTCCGCTTGTATACTACGAGAATAGTATACACATAGATACCCACTGGCAATCAAGCCATGCCACATAATGTCATAATCATAGCATCATCTCGCATTAACGCAACTATCGAATGGTTTGCCTTGCAAATTCAAACCTTCCCAGTAAGCACATCACGACTCGAAAACATACTGGCTTTGAGACCGTAGTCGTTCTTCGACTTGATATCCAGATGCGTGTAGGCATCACACTTGTAATATATCGGCTTAGCCTCCTCTTGCACCAGTCCCACCTCGACCATCATCTTCAACACGCGCTTCACGTCCTCCTTGTCTCCAAAGTTTTTCGTATAGATGCAGATCAGCCGCGTCTGTCCCGACCCATCATCTGTAGCAACCTTTGCCTCATTCCCCAGCTTCCCTTTATCCAGCGCAGTAACAACCGTTTTCCAAATCGAATCCACATTCCGTACGTTGGGGAATAGCATCCACTTCCCGTACGTCACACCACATTCCCGTGCAGAGTCCAGAATATTCCGTTCCAGCGCGCGACGAAGCTGACTCAGTTTACGGGTCAGAGGAGCCGTAGTCTTCGCGCCGGATCTCTCATGGGCTGCGCGGAGTTCCGTGCTCTCGTTCTCATAGGCATGTAGCAGGCCACTACCCTTCCTCACGAACGAAGGGACGTCTTGGTCCAGTTGGGCCTTGGAGTCTGGGCCAAACATCCAGATCCAGGGGCCGACGTCTGAAGCCAATGTTTTAGAAGGCGGGAGACGTGAGAGAAAGTGGGATATAGGTTCTTTGCGCCCGCGTTGGTTCTTCCGGAGAGTTGAATCTGAGACGTCCTCGTTTGCATGTACAGATGCCCGCGGCTCTGATTTTGCGGGCGAAGTCGGTGCGCGGAGCTCATGCTGAAGCGTTGATAGAAGCTTAGGGTGGAATTTTGACCAGTATGGTTCTGGGTCGAAGGTAGCTGCTTGTTTTTCCAAGCTTGCCTTTTCTTCCTCGTCGCCTGGGTGAGTGTCAGCCTGGTGGCATTTGTCAATGGAAGTCCCTCGCGAATAATTACCGTAAAAGCTAGATTCGTCGGAGAAGACTGTATCGATATCCATGGGGTCTGTAGCAGCTGAGCACATCGTGCCTTCAAGCGATGTGAGTAGTTCCGGCCTTGTGTAGTTGGAGGTTAGATCAGCGGCATCGATGGGAGCCTCAAATGTGGGGAACTGCTGGTGTTCCAGCAGCTCCACAATGACAACACGAACAATACATCAGCGTTGGGCCATTTTTGCCAGCTCAACACATACTACCTTACTATTTATACCGTTTTTCTATCTTACATATATGATAGAAGACCACTGGTCCCGTTCTTAATGTTCAAATTTAATACATGGCCCTTTCCTGTCCTTCCAAGGTTGGGTGACATTTCATCAGCGTATATAAATTACCATATCAAAAAGAAATATCACAGCAGGTAATGAGCCTATTGACTACCAACCACATCCGGCCAGACCCTCTGCACAAATTCTGTAAGATCAGTCTTAAGCGCTTCGGGCTCTTCGAGTGCTGCGAAATGGCCACCCTGTTGATTTCAAATTAACTCTGCTCTTTATGATGTTACACAAGCTGTTACCTTCTGATGCTGTCCCCAGTAGACGAGGTTTCCAGTAGTCGCCACCCATGATCGAGGTAGGGGTGCTAATTCCATGGGGAAAGAAGAAAATCCAAAAGGTTTCTGGATGTACCACCGAGGATCATTTGCAGCGGGAACGGATGGTGGTGGGTAATTCTAGTTGATCTTTAGGAATTGACTATTTTGTCGGCGTTTTTCTGGTTGTGCATACCTGGCGATATGTATAGATCGACCGAGCAATTGTAGCTGTAAGCCAATACAAAGTAACTGATTCAAGGATATAGTCCTGAGACAAGGGCTCATCGACCCATTGCAGGTACTTTTCACCAATCCTACCAGGGTCAGTAATCAGGAGCTTTTCTTCTGCAATGTCCACGTACCATGCTAACAGTGCCATGGGGCTGCTAGAAAGTACATGGCCAATTGTACTGGGTCGAGTACCATGTTCAATAGCATACCCGGACCCCAGTGCCTGGAACTTTTCCAGTCTTTCGATGCCTTGTAGTTCGAAAGCATTCAAATTGTCATCGGTTACTCCTTCTGGTCGTCGCATGAAACAAACATTGACTGACTAATGTTAGTATCTTATAATTGTATCATGGTACAAGAGTACTCACGATGTACGGCTTCAGATATGTCAGCATGATTCCCTGGAAATCAATCAACCATCCATGATAGCAATAATGGCTTACCTTTGCAGCTTTCATGATCCACAGCGAGACATCTGGCTACGTGACTTCCGATATCACCACCTTGGACAACATAGCCATTTCCGAATCCGATGTCCTTCATCAGCTGGTCGAGGACGCGGGCAATGTCCCACGTGTTGAAATCCTTATCAAGCGGAGGACCAGAAGAGAACGTATATCCGGGAAGCGACGGGACAATTAAGTGGTAAGGCAGGGTTTCAGGTGTATATTCCTGCCTGAAATTGTCCAGAATAGGGAGGAACTCCAGGAAGCTCCCTAGAGAAATATTGTCAGTTGCCATTATCCTGCTAAGCTGTTGGTCGGCCGTCTGTTGTTCGTACCAGGCCATCCGTGGATCAATAGAATCGGGATCGCATCCTTCTTCCGCGAGAAGAGACCTACGAAATGAATCGACAGATCTTCGACTTCGATTTTCCACTGGGGAAAGCTGTTGATGCGGTCCTCGGATGATTTCCTACCGCAATCCATTAGTTTATGTCAGATGAAGGGAAGTGAGCACATCGCATAGATCCATGGCTAGGGTCAAAGAATGTACCATCTATAGGATTGTAGCCACTGATCCCGCATACCAACCAGCCATTCGGTGGTGACACCATAGCGGCCATCAGTCTGCGAGTTCTCGAAGGTGTGCGGGGCCAACTTGGATAGCCTGATGAGCGTCTCCAGCTCGGTCAGCCGGCTCTTGTGGATGGAGACCTTGAAGGGCGTGGGGGACACCCGGGCCGTTTCCGGCAGGGTATTGAACAAGAGCGACATGGTTGGAGGGAGATGTAATCGTAGCAGCTCGTGTTCCTGGTAAGTGTTGTTTGGATTCGACTTGCCTGCCGTGCCGAGGGGGCTAGCGTGTCATACCTAATCATGTGCTTCCAAGATTTGCTGCGGGGAAGCCGATCGGCCCGCAACCATGTTTTCCTATGAAGATGCACTGTTGATTTTTGACTCATCTTCTCGTGATGTACCTGCAAATATTGAAGTTTGAAAAGGTTCACAACCTTGGAAATGTTACACTAGTGTAGGCTCAGATATTCGAGCTGCATCACAGGACACGAATACAAGAAATATATGTATTCCGGGTATTTCATCTGCGAGCTACAAAGACCTCCTAGTAGCACCACCCACATGTTGATGTCTCCGCAAGTGTCCTGGGCATGTCTTTGCGAGGAATACATTCACATGTACCGGTCCATGGTGTCATCCAAGACAACACTCCTCGGAGTCATATTTCATCGACTCTTATCAATCTTACACGAAAATGGTTTTCAATATTGGAAAATCCATTTCATCTAAAAAACACTGAACACTTGAAGACCTATATCTCCGATGCTTTTTGATCATCAGCGACACTTTTCTCTGATTTATGCCAGACATGGCCATGGGTTACAGCTGCCTGTGCCATGAGATTATTGACAACCTTCAGTGTCACTCCGTCCTTTTGACGCCTTTTTTTCAACTTAGCGCGTGACAGCCCCTTCCATCACGGTCCAGGCTCGGTCTGCCTCCACGCTCGGCGGCCGTACGCACAGTTCGGACAATACAAACATAACGGCGTGCCATTGCGGATAGCCTCCAAAGAACCATGCCCACTTACGCGTTCGATGATCCGTTTCCAGCAGATATGCAGACCTGGACAAACCGGCAGATATCTTTCAAAATGCCCAGCGCTTGACTTCCGCTCCCATCTGGGGTGTCTACAGTGTGCAGATACTTGATTTCTTCAAGGGCTCCCCGCCATAGATAAACACAACAAGCTAATCAAGAGGGAAGCCGGCGGCTATCGGCAACAGCTCAGATGAAGTACAAGGGAAAGCCCTTGTCGATGAGGCCATCAAGCAGAACATCAAAAGTTTTGTCTATAGCTCTGTTGACCGCGGGGGCTAAGAGAAGTCATACAATAACCCCACCAATATTCCACATTTCATCAAAAAGCACAACATTGAGCATCACCTTGTCGATCGTGCAAAGGCCAATTGAATGACATGGACTATCCTAAGGCCGGCGGCATTCTGACCCCAGATTTCTTCGGCGAAGGTGTTGCGACATATTTCAAGATGGCCTTGAAGGGCAAACCGCTTCAGTTGGGCGCGACTAGCGACATCGTGGGGGATGATGGTTTTTTGAACCCCGAGCATTATCAGGATAAGGCGATCTCCCTCGCTGGAGATGAGTTGACGTTCGATCAGATGGCACAAGTGTTCTCTCGTCAGATGGGCCAGACTTTGCCCCCGACATTTCCAATCTGCTCTTTGTTCATGGCCTCTCTGAAGGATATGGGATACATGTTAAAATGGTTTCCTGACGAAGGGTATGGAGCCGACATTCAAAGCCTGCGGGGGATTCACCCTGAGATAAAAACTCGACACTTGTCTTGAGAAGGAAAGTGGTTTTCGAAGACAGAGGTACCGGATGTGCATCTGCCTTTGTCCTCATTTTTTTGGTGCTTTTTTTATTTTCATCTGTATTTCGCCTAATATTTTTGTCAAAAGGGATGATTTGTCTGAAATATTCTCTACGCATTGAGTATCTTTCTAATTCGAATTCGAAATAGACTTGTAAGTTATTTTCGGGTTTTATTTCGATTGAGGCATGTCTGATTCTGAGTAATCACGGCTCTAGAAATAACTACCCCGGAGAAATCCTGGATTAAAAAGCGACCACGCGCTGTTTGCATAGCGTTTGTCATCACTCTTGAGCTAATCTCTTTGTCAGCGTCTTATATTATCAAATACACCAATTTTTGATTCCGCGTTCCGTGGAAATTGTGTCTTTCAGTTAACCGAATGGTAATAAATTCACAGTTGAGTGTCCAAGGACACTACTGCTGCCACATACCCTTGTCTCCTATCCCATCCCTGGCATCTCCTACTGTAGTAGCTATTGGATCAAAATCTTACTGGGCCGATCTCCCCCTCTTTTCATCCTAATGAGCCTCTTGTTGATCCCCAACATCTCTATCCTCTACACTAGCAGTGTGACTTATTCTGTTCAAAATCATCACCACTCAGTATCCTTGACGCGACAAGTGTGGTTGTATTTAAGTCTAAGATGAATGCATAGAAAATCAGGAAGGAACGATTCTTCATTCACTTTATGGTAATGGCATTATCCGATACTGCGATTTAGTCGTAAGCAGCAGTTCAACTAGTTTATCCTGGGAAATATTGTTAAATCAGAACCAGACATACAGCGACACATGGCCAAATCTGCTTTTCCAGATGGCCATGATATCGTTTTCACTCATTCTAATCTCACCGCACAGGGCATCCTTGTCGAAGGAGGTCATATGACAGCAATTCTTGGTTGAAAAGATGCTGAGTGATACATCGGCACACTGGGAACATGTTCGAGCGCTTGGGAGCTGGGGCCGGAAGCCCGACTGGCCCGATTATTTGACGCGTATTTTCCCACCCGATATGAATGGAAACCCATATGGATGGGCTAAGTAGCTGGCTATACGGGTCATTGAATACTGCCATGTGTGCCTATGATAATACGTGATCATTATTGTTAGGACGAGGATCGAGCGGAGCACCACCTAATTTAATACTAGTACCAATTTGAACCTTGAAAAAATTCGTACATCAGAGAAAGGTTAGGGAATGAAACAATTTCAGATTTCTAGTAGTTTTATCTCCTATCGGTGCTGGCTCAGTCATGAATTGGAAACAGAGCATCAACATGAGTGAAAATAAGAAAGTGAGCTCTGGCCGCTATAATAGTCCGTATGGAAATCTAAATCCGCTCCGCCACCTTTAAAATATCAAAGCCCCACCAACCGAACCGCATCATAAATTTGGCCACACAGATCCAGGAAACCACGTCGGCGCAATGAAACAAGCGAAACAATTGCCCCGGTCAGCAACAACCGTCTTTCTGGACCAACCACCCAGCTGTCTCGAGTTTTGTCCTCAGATTCCCGACCATCTCGTGGTGGGTACTTACCTCCTCTCCGAGACCAAGAGTGAGGACGAGACGGTGCAACAGACGAAAACCGGAAGTGTTCAACTTTGGAAGCTAGATCAGACCACAGATGCGCTGTGAGTCAAACTTTCTGCAACGGCGAAGCTGTGCGATGTGACTGATCGTTATGTAGCTCCCTAGTGCAAAGGATTGCACTCCCATACGCCGTTTTCGATCTTCATTTCCACCCAAGGAATCGAAGCAAGTTTGCTATCGCAAGTAGCACGGGGTGTGTCTCCTTGTTCCATGTCTCTCAGTCCTCAGCGGATGGCTCTACGCAACCGAGTATCGAGCAGCTCTGGACTAAGCAAGTCCACGAAGACCCTTCCATCCCAGCCCTCTTTCTGGCCTGGACACCAGAAAACTGGTTTCCCAGTCCATCAGCCGATGGATTCGCGGTGACCTTTTCAGATAGCCGGACAGCTGTCTTTGGAACCGAGAAAGACATCACAGAAGAAGATGGCCTTATCGAATGGGGTTCATTCGAAGCTAAACAGATGATTGAGGTGTGGTTTGTTGCCCTCGCAGCCATGACCCAGTCTTCCGAAAAAAGTGAGCAGAATCAGAATACGATACCGTTTATGTATACCGGTAACGATTTTGGCTCGCTTCATACGCGCAGATTTGTGAGCCATGGGGGAAAGGAGAAGGGTGATGAAGAGCCCCTTTCCCCGTTACTGCTCGAGCACGACGATCGAGCCCGCCATCACACTGCTGGTGTCACTGCCATCATACCCCTTCCCGTGCCGCTAGTTGACGACGCACCTGTTCTCTTGACAGGAAGTTATGATGAGGGTCTTCGCGTATACCATGCGACACGACGAGGGGAAGTTCTCGCGGAGGAAGGACTGGGCGGTGGTGTCTGGCGTTTACAGCTTCTTGATCCAAAAGAAGTCGTCAAATCAAACGACGCTGGGGACATCCGAGAGCAGCACTTCTTGGTCCTAGCAAGTTGCATGCATGGCGGGACACGAGTTGTGCGCGTAATCTGGAAGCAGGAGGACCAGAGCTCCGAATGGAGCATTGAGGTGCTGGCAGAGTTCACAGAGCATGAAAGTATGAACTACGCCAGCGACGTCTGGAAAGGGGTGGGCGCGGACACATCTAGTCAGGTAGGAGAGTTGTCCGAGCTGCTTTGCGTCTCGAGCAGCTTCTACGATCGCCGTGTTTGTGTATGGAGGGCCATAGTATAACGACGTGTACGAAAAGAACCAAGCCAAATCCTAGTTGGGGCACAAGGGAAAACGCAATACCAAACTCTAGACATGAATGTTGTCATGAACACGCTAGATCAAATCAAAATGCAACACCAACAGGCATACAAGTACATCTGCACCCGAGGACCATAACCAAAACAAGATAATAAACCATTTCATATCAATTGATAGCATGATCGTATTGAATTAAACGATCGTCTCCAGCTCCCGAGCATATCCAAGCGTGTTCTCAATGACAGTGCCACTTTCCACCAGGATGTCCTTTTCAGACCTCGTAGACGCTTCAGGCTCGACGGGGAAGTGTATCCGCCCATCACGGAGGATCCAGCCACGCTGTTGGGCGAATTCGATGACAGCGCCCTCGGACTCGAGGAAGAGGAGGTTCTTGGCGTTGGAGATAGGAAGGGACGGGTACGCCTTCTCGGAGCAGCCGGCGATCTCGTTGCGGATGGTACCAATGAGAACCTATGAAGACACGGATTAGTAAATCGGCGACCAAAAACGCAGCTTTCCTGATGGATGCAAGAGATGCGACACTTACGTTAGAAAACAGTCCAAAGTCCTCCGACGGCACGCGCTCCGACTTAGTCTCCCGCCACACCTTATCGTAGCTTCCTTCCATTAGGTTTCGTTCAAGCTCCACCGGGTACTTGATGTATGCATCATCCTCAACGCGGCTACCCTTCAAGCTAGCCTCCTCCACCAACCCTTCCAAAACAGTGTGGAAGTTGGCGCTATCACCCATGCTCAAGAGAAGCAGCAGGTAAAGGCCTGTAATCTTGCTGCGCTGGCTGCTAGTGATATCGATATCAGGGGAGCTCTGGCCTCGTACACCGGCATGTCGCTCAAGGTCGTAGAAAGGTTGCAGTTGCTGGTAATATCTTGTGAAGGTCTGGGCGTCGGTCTGACGGATGGAAGCGATGGCGCCAAGCTCAAGCACCTGTCGTGCAAGGGCGACAAGCTGAGGCTGTGTCGAGGGAGTCGGGATAAGAGCGTTCTGGGTGAGAAGAGCGCGCTTGGCTTTGCTGAGCAGATCGTTGGCGGCATCGAGCTGCTTGTGCTCCAAAGCGTTGTGGAGCAGCGGGACGATGGACTTGAGGTCCGACATTGTGAAGAGAGGTGTATGTGAGCGAGATCAAGGGGGTTGAGGTATTATCCCAGCGAATAGACGGAATCGGATGATCGCGACAGTACAGAGGAGTCAATGAGGACTGCTTGAGTTGATGCTTGGTGTTGGCCAGGCATGTCGGAGCTGCCGTGGGCGGTGAGCTTTCATACACGTGACCCGCTTCTCGCCAGTTGCCGCAACGGTTTAGTCTCACCCATCTTCAAAACGAATTAGAAGCTATTGAAATTGAGGGAAGAAAGCTCTCTCGTTCGCTTTTAACTAAGAAGCTTAATGTGGAAGCTTTGTGATATTTCGATACACTATCCATTACGGCTCATCTCCGGAGACTGCCAACCCGGCCAACTTCGAGAACAATGGTGTTGTCGGAATCCAGGTGCTGGAGGACCTAATTGGGTTTAGATTGATGCCTTATTGCCTTGTTTTGTAGTTAGTCAGCTTGCCCCCATAAATTGCCAGAACAGGGGCTTCACAGCAATTCAGACCTCTACCACCCCATTGGTTGTGGGATATATCCACTTCTTCGTTGTTTGCGACAGTTATGAGCCCGGTTCGCCCATGAATCAATCGTCATTTTGAAGCTATTCACAGCCGGCGTGTGTGGTAGCGAGTGTGTTAGACGATTACCCCTGAGCGACAGCCCCCCTTGAACGAAACGAAGTGGACGTAGCAAACAACCATGGAATCGAGTACTGTCTCCGCCATGAAGGGCGATAAACTGAAGGACCCTCCTCAATGGAGGAATTGGCTGGCAAGAGTGAAGCTTTTGGCTCGCCAGAAGAAGGTGTGGGACCTTATAAACCCACAGATTGAGGAAGATAGGCTCGAGCAGCCGATGCGCAAGCCGAGAAGGCCTCAATATACAGAGGGCGGAAGCGAGAGTGTAAAGCGCGAATGGAGAGATCGGCTTGATATCTATAAGCTTGATCTTGCAGAATGGGAGCAGCAAGCAAAGGGACTAGATGCTGTGAACGAGTGGATTATCATCAACCTTGATCCGATTCACCATGCCTCCCTGCTTGATTATGAGACTCCGTATGAGCGCTTAGTGTATCTCGAGACTCGATTTGCCCGATCGAATGCGTACGAGGAGGATATTCGTGCTCAGTGGAAACAGTTCTCGTCGATGCCGCCAAGGAAGGGCGTGGATATCGACCGCTGGCTAGCCGACTGGAATACCCTAAGGGAACAAGCAGTTACCTTGAATTTGCCAGAAGTGAAGAGTGCGAACAAGGATTTCCTTCGTGCGGTGAAAAACGTCTTGCCTATCTGGTGGCAGGCGAAGTACGAGTCTATCATCATGAATCATGAGGATTGGGAGACTCGAGACTTGATTGAGAATTTCCGAGGATTCTACCACGAGGTAATACCTCAGGAACCAGACAATACGATCTCGGAAGCTTCTTTCTCGACATTTCAGGACTTCAAAGAAGCGGAGTCAGAAGCAAAAGAGATGGAAGAAGATGACCAGCACATACTACAGAAGCAGGAAGATAAGCCTTTTGCTAAGCGAAGGTGCCCCTGCGGAAACCCTGGTCATAAAGCATGGCTATGCTACACCATCAACGAGGCCGTACGCCCACAAGACTGGGTGGTACAGAAGGCCAAGATACAGAGGGTACAGAAAGCTTTAAAAGAAGACCCTCAGTGGAAGGACTGGATCGAGGCAAAGATCAAGGTGTATAATGAGAAGCAGCAGAAAGGGCAGGATAAGGAACCGGTTGCCAACAATGCCCTATTCCCACCACCTCAGGTCTCACTCTCCGCGATCTCGACAGATAATCTCTCACCAGTCGACATTTAGAAGGCTGTCATAGCTTACGGCTAAGCGAGTCAGCGACCTAATCGACTAGCTGAAAGAGGAAACAAAGGCCAGCCGATGGAAAGGTCAGAAATGAAGGATTCCAGGCCGTCCAGCTTTCCTACTGCAGCAGGAAAGCTGAGGGGGTGTGTCGGAATCCAGGTGCTGGAGGACCTAATTGGGTTTAGATTGATGCCTTATTGCCTTGTTTTGTAGTTAGTCAGCTTGCCCCCATAAATTGCCAGAACAGGGGCTTCACAGCAATTCAGACCTCTACCACCCCATTGGTTGTGGGATATATCCACTTCTTCGTTGTTTGCGACAGGTGTCCCCAGTCCCGTGACCGGGTCCCAACCAGCTGTAGCATTCCAGCTCGCATAAGGGACGGCAATGCCACGTTCACCACCATAGCAACCCCGCGAGCCTCCGTCCACTATGTCGGTCATTCCTGATACGCCAGTTGAATACAGCCATGGGTTCAGGAATCCCATGCGAGGCTTGCCTTGTGCCAGACGAATGGAGTTGAGCTGAGAGACGATGCCGGCAAACACAGGAGCCGACGCACTACACATACATTAGCTCAAAAGCACTCAGACTACGATTGTGAGAAAGGCGTACCTCGTTCCGCTGATCCTCATGAATCTTCCATGGTCGCGAATTAGAAAACCGCTTGCTTGTGCGGATACGTCTGGGATACCTCGACCTTTGGGGTTATACAGACCACTCCACTGATCCCCTAGCTGGTCAAGATACCCTTTCACTGCCTCGTCTTGGTAGGATGGACGAGGAAATATGTCGGAGAATCCACCCCCGGAGAAATCTACTGCCCTCTCGGGCCTGTGACTATATGTCCCACCCACCGAGGTGACAAAGGGACAAGCAGCAGGGAACCCTGGCAGGAATCTAGTACGGTACGAGCCATCGTTGCTTTGACAGGACCTGCCGACACCAGAGTCTCCGCTGCTGAAAATGACCGACACGCCTCGTGCTCCGAGTTGGGCATACAAATTGCAGACAGCCGCAGCATATGAGGCCGGGACGGTCTGCTCTGGCTCCCCGTAAGAGGTGGTTAGCACTGCGGGTAACTCATCATCTGGCAAATTTATGAGATAATGGAGTTGCTCAAGATAGGGCTCGTTCGTAGTTTTGTTTGGATCTGGCTGGTCTCCGTCAGGTATCAGAGGCCCTCGACCGCCGGTCGTGTAAAACGTGCCCAACGCGTTGTATGACAATGCCATCGAATATTGCACATCCAAACTCGCTTCGGTGCTACCGCTTGAAGAGTCCTCGTCATTTAGCCCGCCATTGATGCGCACGACAGAGAAGTTCGCGCCGGCTTCGTTCGGTGAAAGACTGTTCATAAAGAATTGGAAATCATTGTGTCGAGCAAACTGCTCGAGAAAGCCCGATATACCTAATCGATTCCGTTTATCACGTCGGGCCTTTGTGGCGTTGATATTGTACAAGTCACGAAGACACTCTGGTCGAACCACGAATCCGCAATCAGCATTTAGATCCTCCTTGGTGGCAATGATCGGTCCCGGTACGGGGGTTATCGCCGCCTTGATTCAGAGCTGCAAATTTTGTCGTTGGTTGAATCAGTGCGATATTATGATGTATCCTCTGGGGAACGGAGTAGTTGAGCGTTCTGATTGCCGTGTTCAGCTTTGAGGCGTCATGAAAATAGGAGAACTCAGTCTTGAGCATACGCTCCGCCTGAGCCACTGACACTTCGAAGCGAATCCAAATGCCGTCGACCTCGACTGTGTTGGGGTCAAGATTTTCCGACTTCAACCAAGAAAGTACATCATTCAGGGCGGCAGGATCTGAACGCAAAATGTCCTTCAACTCGTCTCGCCTCATATGGCGGCCATAATTCGGGTGATCCGGGGTCGAGATGTTGATGACTGCTTGTTCAAAATGCTTTGTGGGCCGTTTTATGGCAAGGTGGAATTTTATCAATGCGGAAGGTGGTGCTCTTTCTCCTTTATACCAGCCATGGGGTATTTCGCTCAATGACTCCACTAGCTGATGGTATGGTTCGACTGCGAGAGTGCGTTGAAAGAGAGCGAGAGTGATTGTGAGAAGTTGAACTGCAAAGGCGATTGGATGTGCCATATTGATATGCATTGAGAAGTCAAATCGATAAATTCGGTCTTGAAGATGCCGCACATGGGAGTTCAAGCTCTTGTACCCATACCCGCCTCCTCATTGATGAGATCACAGCGTCTTGGTAGGTTGCATTTGATGCAAAAGCTACTGTTCCTGAGTGCTGTACAGTCACCTTAGCCCGGTAGTACAACCTTGGGAGGGTGGCGACGGTGAGTATGTCTAACCCGGGGCGGGTTCCTTGATGTACATCACTACAGGTTCGTGTGCTAAATGGCCGAGTTCCCCGATGCTGCTTAACGTTAACTTTAGTCCTCGTGGCTCATTTTATTGGGCGCCTTCAAGATCGACAGAACTCAATTTCGATTTCGCACGAGGTTGAGAAGCCGATCCAACCCTTTCCGATTGATGCGTCAATAAAGCATCAACTGCTCAAGAAGAATCCAATTTTACTCTGACCTCATCGGCAATTCCAGGAACTTTGACTCGATGGAGGACGTCGATCCTGGTAATTAGTGGAATCCCGTATCTGTCTTGGGCGTCACAGGATCCCCCGTTTTCTTTGATTGGGACTCCATGTAGGTCCGCCACAAAATGAACTAGCACCTAGTATTGGCCGTGGCTTCCTTTGCGAGATGGCATTGGATAATTAATACGTATTCACATCGGCCAAATTTTGGCTGTGGTATAGCAAGTTCGGTATTGAATATGCCGGCATTTTACTGCGTAGTATACCAAACCCCCCAGTGTCTAATTTTAGCGGCACTTCCTCTGACCCTCCTGAAACCCGAACTCCAAATGAACTTGCCAAGTGGTTTTGCAGATTATGCCTTACAATTTGCCAAGTTAAAACACTGAAGATCGGAAATTCTTTGTGATATAGTGTATGGTCAGTTATCATTTGATCTTTTGCATTATGTCCGAAGTGCATGAAGATCGATTCCATACCCCCTGGAAACTCTACGCATGTATGATCAACCCTGCATTTCCCTGATAATCATGTAAGCCATTTTTGCACAACTATATTTCGTTTATCAGCATTCAACTTCATTGCATTCGATCGATAATTGTTGTCGACAGATCGGTGCCTTGTGGCCTGAATGCTGCCTGCGGATCATCTCAAGCTCCGAGGCCGATGCGGGATGATCGACGTCACCGCAAAAGAAGCGTCGAATTGTCCGCTCGGATGCTTTTATTCTCCACTCCTGCAGAGTGTTCTCCTCAATACGAAAGCTGCAGAAAGCCCAATCCACGAGGCTACTGTTGCCCAGCTGCGTGTGCTGTTAGCATTGCAGCTGTCGCGCTCGGAGCCTTTGACCCCGCGTGCGTGGAGATTGTGCATTTTGACAGCTCTTAGCCCAGAGCGCGTGTCTTGCTGCAGCTTCGGTTGCATCTCACTCATATTAATAGCTCTGTTCTCTCCGAATTTCATCACCTTCCCACCTCCCCATCAGTTCCCAGGCTTCACTGTACTGCGGGGTGGCATGATCGTTTGAGATCGGACCGACGTCATTCCTACATTCCATCCCCCGCGTGATAGCTTCCCACCCGCAGCTTCTGCCAACTTTCCCACGCCCACATCCTGCACCTCCCATATCGTCTCTCGTCCACACCGCTGTTTCCTATTCACCATGGCGGAACCGGAGATTCAGCATGCTCGCCGATTGTCGGCTGAGAACCAAACCATCTCGAAATCCGATATTCCCTTGAAGGAACGCTTCTTCCGTTACTTCCAGCATGAAATCACAGGTATGTCCAATCAATTGCTCTTTCGGTAGGAGCCACAATCCCACAAGTCATTGTTTGAATCATGGTTGCTAATCTACCCACTTCAGCCTTGCAGGAACAGATGGACCGCCTAGCGGATACGGCCCTTGTCGGTGGTGAACGAGCGGATGCCACGGATCATTGCCTAGCCGGGATTGTACGACTTTCAAACGAGGTTAAGGATGCGGCGAGTTATATCCCGACCTACGATCAAAGAGTCTACGCAGAGGTATGAAAAGCAGAGAACCGACCCACTTGGAAACCATACTGACATAACACCTTCCAGGCAATCAAAGCCCTACAGGACAAATTGAACGAAACTCGCGCAGCATTCGAACCTCGCTCAAAATTCAGTTTCAAGGCAAAGAAGAATTCTTCCGGGATCTCCCTCTCCGATGCTGCCACGTTGGCCGCCGAAGGTCGTCGCAGTGTGCCAGGATACCACTCTCCCGGTGCCTCGTCGATGGGTTCGTCTGGCAATCAAACTCCGAACTATCCGTCAACTCCCTTGAATGAACCGGACAAGCAACGCCAAGAGAGACCCGAGATTGCGCCAACCTCTTTCCCTGCAATTTCACCTACGGAGGTACTGGCAAGGTCTCAACTTGATACCAAGCCTGGTCTGTCAGCATTCGCGGCCAGCGGCATATCTTCCGTCTCCGTAGACGATCATTATGGTCTGCACATCATGCTTCCGGCCTCTGGCTCTACTGCTACTGTCCCTGCCTCGATTACTTCCCTTCTACATTGCGTCGTTGACATGTCGATCCCCACTTCAAACGGAAAGCCCTATGCCAGTTTGACCATCAAGGACATCAAGGAGAGTCTGCTGATCTGCGGACAAGTGAACGGCCCGGCACACATCACCGGGGTAGACCACAGTGTGATGGTGGTTTCGTGTCGGCAGTTCCGTATGCACAATTGCAGCGACGTAGATGTCTACCTCAGTTGCTCTAGTAACCCCATCATTGAGGATTGTACCAATATTCGATTTGGCCGGATCCCTAAAGCCTATGTAAGTTATTATCATCCCTCCCGGTCTCTTGCTGAAACGTGCTAATATGGATGCCGCAGGCACCTAATCATGACCGCTTGGATCACGAAGATCATTGGAGCCAGGTTGAAGATTTCAAGTGGATCAAAGCTGAGCCAAGTCCGAACTGGAGCCTTTTGGATCCTAGCGATGCAGTCCCGGAGGAGGTCTGGGCTGAGATCGTTCCCGGCGGGCCGGGATGGTCCCTCGAAGACATCCTGCACGCCATCAAATTGGTGAAAGGATGATGGTTCGACGATTCAAAGACAAATGTTTTATTTTTGGATCGTTGAATCGTTCATTTTTCTTCGCGTTCCCATCGTTGATTACGCTTAATACTTACGATTGATGCGCCGCGCAATATCTACGTTCTTTTCGTGCCATATTTGTTTTCTTGCCACCGTGGAAGTTACTTTATCGAGGCCAGTGAGCTTGACCTACTTGCGATTGGCCTTGGCAGTCTCAGTTCTTCTCTTCACTTGGCTTTTTCGGACAATCTATGCAATGGGAATTGATATCTAGTTCAAAAATGTACTGGTAGGTGGATACCATAGGGAGAGAAAATAGGAAACATCCAAATACGACATCCATGACTGGCCTTCGTTTTAAATCTTGATGTGGAATGCCAGGATCTGGGTATCAAGGTTGAAACCGGACTCGTCGCTGTACTTCAAGAACGACTTTCCAGTGTTGATAGATCCTGTGCCATCGTCAATATTCAGTCCTTCCATAAATCAGGCAGAAATATGACTTACCATCCTGAGTAATAAAGTCATTGTCACTGAAGCTGATGAGGATATACTCATTGCCTCCATTTGGACCGGCAGGCACAACAGCCAAGCTCTCCCACTTCTCATTGAGGAGGTGCTTATCCGACGGGCCACCATTGTGCAGACCAAACTTAGCCAACTCGGAATCAACATTGTAGTCCAAGAACGGACAATACTGCGCAGGGGTAATATCCGAATCAAGCACGCCCTTCGACGAGGCAACAGCCCCAGTAGCGGAATCATAATCCTTTTCCCCCTTAATATCCGACACATTGGAATGCAAGACCGAGAAAACGTCCGCGTGGCGATACACAGACCGCGTGTTCTCTTGTCCCCGTCCAAAGCCCGAGTCGCGCGCCAGAACCAGGAAATCACCCGTAGGCAACTGATGGATCTCCGATTGACCAGCGACAGGATACTCCTTGGCCGGATCGGTCTCGGTGTAATCATGATACTTGGGCAATACAATAACCCACTCATGGATATACCGCGGCGTACGACCCGAGATGTCATACGCGAGCAAACGAGCTGGCGCACGATACTTCTTGCTTGGACCGCCCTCTTGATTCAGCGAGGTCTGGATTAGCGTGTAGAGGGTCTTTCCATCCGCGGAGATGGTCACGCCCTCGAAGCCTTGATTGTTGTTACGACCAGCCTCGGTATATTCAGGGACAGGCACCTCAGACGGGTCATAGAGTGGCGGCGTGTTGGAGCTGAAGCTGAGAGTTCCGTTGCGTCGGGGCAGGAAGGCCTGAGGGGGCTGGATGGCCTGTTCCATGCGTCCCTCGGCGCTGAACTTGTAGACGTAGGGTCCATATTCGTCGGAGATCCAGAATCCGCCGTCCGGTGCCAGTGCCAGGCCCTCTGAATCTACAGAGACGCGGCGGCCACCCTTGCCTGAACCGCCGAATCCGTTGCCTTTATAGGTTGCGACAGGGAGAGGAGGGAATCCGGGGTATGAGGCGTGGCCGGTGGAATCGGCATCCAGACCCGTGGTGGGCTCACCATCTGGGCCGGTGAGGAGGATGGTGTCCAGGTACTTCAGACGGATGTTGGGCTCGGAGGGGTTGGAGGCCGAGGCGTTCGGGGCCAGTTTGAGGGAGATGGCGAATTTGTGAACGCGATTCTGATAGTTCAGAGTGCCGTTTGTGTTCCTAGATAGTGTGAGTATACATAATACATGTCATGTAAGGAAATCAGTGTCTTTCTTGACTGCGCATTCCACTTACCAGCCGCGATCCGGGGTCGCATAGACTGTCCCCGCATAACCATCGGCCCCCAACTTGCGCCAGGAAGTCTGGTCAATGGCGATAGAGCTACCAATGCCGCCAATGGTGTCGCCGTACTTGTCTGTCGCATTGGAAGGAAGAAAACCATATCCTGCAAGGCCGGTATATTGATAGGCGTTGTCGCCGCAGGTAGTTTGATTGACGACATGTTGACTGGCCGCTGCGCCAGCCGCAAGGATTGGAACTGCCAGAGTCGAGGTCAACTTCATGGTGGCTGACGAATTGATCTCGGGTCCTGGTCCACCGGCAGGGTCGCCATGACAGCTTTATGTCTGCAGGCTGTCTGCATGTCAGTACGAGGTTGTAATTGCGTGGATGGTGCAATGCGCATCAACGTGCTAGAGCAGAAGATCGTTATTCGCCGATCAGCCATCGCCAAGGCCGTCGTCGGTTATCAATCTTAGTGTATGATGTCGCTAAGTGCGCGTTTCAGGTGGGATGCCGCCTGTCTATCCTTTCCCGTCCGGGCATGTATAGCCTCCGCTGGCTGACGGGGGTTGGTATAGCCTCGCCCTACCCCGTGCATACTCAGTAGACCGCAATCCAGAGATTGCGATGGTCGATTCTACATGGCTTGGCGAGCTGAATGCTGCGTGAAATAGAGCAAATCATGATCAATATCAACTCATAGTAATACATTCTAGTGGTTACAGTTAAGTTAGGTGTTCCATGTGGTCGGCACAGAAGCATACTTCTTTGCATGCAAGCCAAGATCTTCATAGACCGCGTGATCGCCTGTAGAAGCAAGTCCAAGTTAGTGTGACATGCAGGAACCAAAGGAATGCGTCTAGAAGCTTACCCTGCAGCGCTTCAACCCGCTCTTCGTTTTCCCGTTCCAGCTTTTCCAGCTCTTCCCCTGGCTCTTCCTCGTGGGCCTTTTTGGCACCCTCGGCAGTCGCGGCTTTGCCCAGGGTATCCTGCGCCTCGCCGATCATCAAGAACTGAGCGTTGGGATATTCGATAAACTCCGGCTCCAGCGGCACCCATCGGAGGTCTCCGAATTTCTCTCGCACACTGATCTTCAATTAGCCTTTGAGACATCTCACCCGGGTAGGAGGGAAGAAGGGGGGGGGTTTCAAATTTCAAGCTTTGACGGAAACTCACGAAGGAGGATATTCGGGTTCCTTGGGGAGCTGCGCGAATGCAGGGCCAGGGAATTTGGGGTTCTTGGACTGCACAATCCAACTACCACGTTTATGAAGGCCAAAATTCTCTTGGATTTCGGCCGGCTCGGAAGGGATAGTCAAAACATAGGCCAGATGTGTGGCTCGCTTTGTCGAGGTGAGCGCGTACACGCCCTCGGCATACGGCCGAGCCTCCTTGATGGTACGCTCACCACGAGTGGAGGTCTGATACGTTGAGCTGGCGATGAATTTCTCCTGTAGATCTTTCATCGTCTGTCCCGTCTTTTCCACGAATCCCATGTCTCGTTCCTTGGGAGAGGTGGGGAGCTTCTTCTTTGGGAGCATGAGCAGGCGACAACGGGCATCTTTATCAACAGATCCCTGGCTCTGGTCGAATTCAGCTCCCAACGGGGTAGGGCGAAGCACAAAGAAACTTCGAGCCACGTCATTGACGCTGTGGGGTTCGTCTACATTGACACGCGGACGATAGAAGAAGTAGATGATGCCCTTTTCAAGGATGTTGGATGGCACGATGTCCTCTCTTTTTTGGGACGTGTGAACACCAGCTTCGACAGTTGAGTCGGATTTCGGGCGATCAGATGGCACATGATTTGACTCAGGGGTCGGGGCAAAAGTGACCTTCTTTTCCTCTTCCTTTGCTTTCACATCGGGTATGCTGTCGGTGGTTGCTGCCGGGGTACTTTTTTGCTTCACCTCTGGCTGCGGCTCAGGTGGCTGGTCGACTTTCTGCTCCTTCTTTGGCTCAGAGTCTTTCTTTTCCGGTGCCTTGCGCTTCGAGCCTGACGGTGTCCTTGTAGATGCTTCAGCAGAAGTCGTAATAGCTTCTTTTGCCTTCTGAGCGGCGTGACGTGAGGAAGTCCGCGTAGCCATGATGCTTTCTCAGTATCCGCGCTTTTGCAATCTCGTATTGGAATCAAGTATTGGTGAATTGAAAGGTTGAAGAGTATTTCAGAACCTTCAGAAACAGCTTGGAGAAAAATCAGGTCCTTGGTTAGAGCCATCGTTTGCATGAGATGTAGATGACGTCATGTCTACCACTAGAGCCTCACAAGTCAAACGACAGTACTAGGCGTTGACATCACGCAGATGAGTAGTAGGGTTGAAAATCATAGTTAGTTGGACTTGTCTATTTTACCATGACAAGTTCAAGCCCCTAGTCCTCTACGGATCAACCAAGCCGTCATATCCTTTGGGCGTTACAATCATAGTTCTCAGCAACAGATGAATGTGACATGAAGAATTTATTGATCAATCAACTTCCATTTCCTCGGTGAAGACGGATTCATTGGTGGTATCGGCGCTAGTATCGGTTGTGGGCTGATCAGAGCTCGAGCTGTCGTTGACCTGCGTCTCGCGGAAGTCATACAAAGAGGCGGTGCGAGTGGCCTGATCAAAGTCCGCTGCCGGTCTGCTGCGTCTTCGTCTTCGTTTCGAGCTCAAACCTGGCACGGTCATTGTAGGCTCATTGAGCTTTTGTTTGCTCTTTGCTTGATTGGACGGCATGATTGGGCAATGGATAGCACCAGTCGCATGGGCAGACTTCCGTTTCTGACCCCTCCGGGGAGTTGAGGACGACTTGGTACCCCGAATAATCTTTTGAAGCTCAGACTCTAGGTTGCACACGGAGTCCTTGAGCTCCCGCTGCCACTGCTCGAAGTGGTCAGGGAGACTTGGTAACTCGGGCCTTTGATCGACCGATTTTGGTTCGTCATCAGGCTCTTCAATGGCATATGGATGGAGTGTCAAAGGAGACATGGTATCCTGGCATTGATCGCCATCTCCGTGTGTTGGCGTTGAGGGACCCGAGTCGTTTAAGCTATGGCCGCTGCCATCTTTGTTGGCGACATCGTCAGCCGATGTGGAGAACTGGGAGCGAAGTAACCCAGTATTCACATATGGAGCACTCGATGTATCTCCATCTTCCATAACAAAGTCTTCAGTCATAGTGTATCCAATCGTGAGGCCGATGTATCCAGTGCAACTCCTTCTCCATAACTCGGGGAGGAGGTCCGGCTCATCACGTCACCAGTGAATGCTTCGTGGAGTAAACGTTATCCGTGGGCCATGCTGGAATGGGAAAACATAAATAAGGTCGTTTTTGATAAAAGAGCCCACATGAACTTGAGAGAATCCATGCGAATGGAACCTCCACTGCAACAGGATCGTCATCTTGTCTTCCAGATGCTTCCAGCGGGGAGGTGTTTGTCTCCGGGCCCAATGATGACCCTCAAGCAAGCCGCGGCGCGGCCACCCCCACCACAGCAACCTCGAGCTCCCTTGCTATGCAGCGACCTCCCACAATTTAGCTAGACTATTTACAGTGCAATCCAAAACACTTGAACGATATCTCCGATCCAGATTGATCGCCTCTAAATATAGCATAGTTAAGAGTACGACCCCTTGCCTCTCACCGCTCGGTCAACCCGGGCCGCTGATTGGCCCGTCGCCCGGCTCACACAATAGTGTCCACGTTTAGTTTACGTGCCAACTGCCAACTGCCAGCGTCTCCTCCGCTACTCCAAAGCACAAGGCATCCACGACTCACGCTGCCCTCTCTTGATCCCTGGGTGGATGCCGTGGTTGTCTCTGTGATTTCTCCTTCTCTCGCGTGCGGAGCTTGCTACTGTACAGTGCGGCTCCGGCCATCTCGTCAACATGCAGTCTTCTCCAAACATGCTCACCAAGGTACGCCCCTCGATCTGCCCCCGGACACCCATCACCCCATCCGGCCCCCGTCACATCTCATGGGATCGTTCAATTGCAGCTGCTAACGTCTCCTTCTTCGCACAGTTTGAGTCGAAATCCTCCAGAGCCAAGGGAATCGCATTCCACCCGAAACGGTCAGTTCATCCCGCGGGGACACGCTACACGGTCGACCTTTGGAAGCATCAACGCTAACTGCTCAGTAGGCCATGGATTCTCGTCTCGCTGCACTCTTCGACCATCCAGCTCTGGGATTACCGCATGGGCACCCTCATTGACCGCTTTGAAGAACACGACGGCCCCGTTCGAGGCATCGACTTCCACCCGACTCAGCCCCTGTTTGTCTCCGGCGGTGACGACTACAAGATTAAGGTCTGGAACTACCAGACCCGGAGGTGTCTGTTCACATTGAACGGCCACTTGGATTATGTGCGCACAGTGTTCTTCCACCCTGAGCTGCCATGGATTCTCTCTGCGTCCGATGACCAGGTATGTCCACAATTCTGTCGCCCCGAGTCCGATAGCATCTGGCCAATGACTAACCTGCCGAACCCATACAGACAATTCGAATCTGGAACTGGCAAAACCGTTCTTTGATCTGCACCATGACCGGTCACAACCACTATGTGATGTGCGCTCAATTTCACCCTACCGAAGACCTCATCGCCTCCGCCTCTCTGGACCAGTCCGTTCGTATCTGGGATATCTCCGGCCTGCGCAAGAAGCACTCTGCCCCGACCTCGGTTTCCTTCGAAGATCAGATGGCTCGAGCCAACCCCAACCAAGCTGATATGTTCGGCAACACCGATGCGATTGTCAAGTTTGTGCTAGAGGGTCATGACCGTGGTGTGAACTGGGTTTCTTTCCACCCAACACTGCCATTGATTGTTTCCGCTGGTGACGACCGATTGATCAAGCTGTGGCGCATGAGTGGTTCGTCTATAACTATATCCATGGCTCCAGGTGTTCTCTCTTTACTGACTCTTTCTCCTCTTTCTAGATACCAAGGCCTGGGAAGTCGACACTTGCCGCGGCCACTTCCAGAATGCCTCCGCCTGTCTGTTCCACCCTCACCAGGACCTCATCCTCTCCGTTGGTGAAGACAAAACCATTCGTGTGTGGGATCTCAACAAGCGTACCTCTGTCCAGTCTTTCAAGCGTGATCTCGATCGATTCTGGGTGATCGCCGCCCACCCCGAGATGAACTTGTTCGCTGCAGGCCACGATACCGGTGTGATGGTGTTCAAGCTGGAGCGCGAGCGACCCGCCTCTGCTGTCTACCAGAACCAACTCTTCTACATTACCAAGGAGAAGCACGTCAAGTCGTACGATTTCGCCAAGAACGTCGAATCGCCTCCGATGTTGTCTTTGCGCAAGCTGGGCTCACCCTGGGTGCCCCCGCGCACCGTCTCCTACAACCCCGCCGAGCGCGCCATTCTCGTCACTTCGCCGGCTGACAGTGGAACATACGAGCTGATTCACCTTCCCCGGGATGCTACCGGAGCTGTCGAGCCTACCGACGTCAAGCGCGGCCAGGCCACGTCTGCGGTCTTCGTGGCCCGCAACCGCTTCGCTGTCTACAACCCTTCGAACCAGCAGGTTGACATTAAGGACCTCAGCAACTCCACGACCAAGACTATCAAGCCCCCCGCCGGTACGACTGACATCTACTTTGGTGGCACTGGTTGCCTCTTGTTCATCACCCCCACCCACGTCGTTCTCTACGACATTCAACAGAAGAAGCAACTGGCAGAGGTTGTTGTTTCTGGTGTTAAGTATGTGGTCTGGTCTAATGACGGTCTCTACTGCGCTCTCCTCAGCAAGCACAATGTTACCATTGTGACCAAGACTCTGGAGCAGGTCAGCACCCTGCACGAGACCATCCGCATCAAGAGTGCTACCTGGGATGATTCCGGTGTCCTCATCTACTCCACTCTGAACCACGTCAAGTACTCCCTTCTGAATGGTGATAATGGAATTATTCGCACCCTCGACCAAACTGTTTACCTCGTCCGTGTCAAGGGACGCAACGTCTACTGCCTCGACCGCAACGCTCAGCCCCGTACCCTGGAGATTGACCCCACCGAGTACCGCTTCAAGCTGGCCTTGGTCAAGCGCAACTACGACGAGATGCTTCAGATCATCAAGACCTCGAGCTTGGTTGGTCAGAGCATCATCTCGTATCTGCAGAAGAAGGGCTACCCAGAGATCGCTCTGCAATTCGTCCAGGATCCTCAGACCCGCTTCGATCTGGCTCTTGAGTGCGGTAATCTCGAGGTTGCCATTGAGATGGCCCGCGAACTGGACCGCCCCAACTTCTGGAGCAGACTCGGTGCCGAGGCTCTTGCCCACGGTAACCACCAGACTGTCGAGATGACCTACCAGAAGCAACGTAACTTCGACAAGCTCTCCTTCCTGTACTTGTCCACCGGTGACCAGGAAAAGCTTGCTCGTATGGCCAAGATTGCCGAGCACCGTGGTGATTTCACCTCCCGTTTCCAAAACGCCATCTACCGTGGGGACGTCGAGGACCGGATCCAGATGTTCAAGGAGGTTGATATGTACCCTCTGGCCTATATGACCGCCAAGGCTCACGGCTTGATCGAGGAAGCCGAGTCCATCCTCGAGGCCTGTGGTCTCACTGAGGATCAGATCGTGCTGCCCACGCTCGAGAGTCCTCTAACGGTTCCTCACCCCATTGTTCCCACCTTCAAGTCCAACTGGCCCGTCAAGGCTGCCGGTCACTCTTCCTTCGAGAAGGCGCTGCTCGGCGAGGTTGGTGCGGCCGACGACGATGCCGGCGCCGATGGCTTCGAGGTTGAGGAGGACGATGAGGAGGCTGTTCTTGCCAAGGATACCCTCGATGATGATGAGGAAGATGCCTCTGGGTGGGATATGGGTGACGATGTTAACGTGGAGGAAGAGGTTGACTTTGTCAACGTGGAGAACACTGAGGCCGGTGCAGGCAGCTCCGAGAGGCTGACATCTGGGCTCGTAACTCACCGCTGGCGGCTGATCATGTTGCTGCTGGTTCGTTTGATACTGCGATGCAGCTTCTGAACCGCCAGGTTGGTGCCGTGCAATTCGCTCCTCTGAAGAACCGATTCCTTGAGGTCTTCAAGGCCTCCAAGACTTACCTCCCCGCAACTGTTGGCCTGCCGCCGCTGGTCAACTACGTGCGGAGAACCACCGATGAGACAGATAGCCGCAAGGTTCTGCCCATCATTCCTCGGGACCTGGAGACTATTGCTAGTGTTGATCTCCAAGAGGGATATGCCGCCATGCGGGGCAACAAGCTGGAGGAAGGTGTGACGATTTTCAAGCGCATCCTGCACAGCCTTCTTGTCAACACCGTCTCTTCTGAGGCAGAGGTTGAACAGGCCAAGAAGATCATTTCCACCGCTCGGGAGTACATCCTTGCCATGTCCATTGAGCTGGAACGCCGCTCCATCGGCACCGATTCCCCGGATGGCCTGAAGCGCAGTCTGGAGCTGTCAGCCTACTTCACCATCCCCAAGCTGGAAGTTGCTCACCGACAGCTGGCACTCATGGCCGCCATGAAGCTGGCCTTTGCCAACAAGAACTACAACTCTGCCCTTGGCTTTGCCAGCCGCATGCTGGCCAACGGAGGTTCCGCCAAGCTCCTCGAGCAGGTAAGCATACAGTCTATCGTTCGTGTCATGGCTATTAGAAACAAAAGCTAACTCATTTTAACTAGGCCCGCAAGATCAAGGCTCAATGCGAGCGTAACCCGCAAGATCAGATCGATGTCGATTTCGATCCCTTCGCCGAGTTTGATATCTGTGCCGCCTCACACACCCCGATCTTCAGCGGCTCTCCTTGTGTGACTGACCCATTCACCGGTGCCAAGTACCACGAGCAGTACAAGGGCTCCGTGGACCGGATATCCGATGTCACGGAGATTGGGGCGCCGGCCAGTGGCCTGCGTCTGTTCGTGCCCAGTCAATATTGACTTGCAGTTTGACGAAATTTGACGGCATTTCCCACCTTTTTTCTTCTTCTTGACATAAAGTTACAAAAATGGGCATTTTGTTTTTTTCCATTTTTTTGCTTTCATGCACGAGGAGAAGTTGTTCGGCGTCACTTTCTTGGGGGTTCAACAAAATCTCCTACACTCGCACCTGTCTAGATGTCTTTCTGTACCGAGATTATAATTGTTTAGCGAACTTAACTTTTATTCGAAATCTGTGTTCACACCTTGATCCGGAGCATGATCTAGGATTAGAACTTTCTTGATAAACCCGTCGGTCCATTCGGCGTATGTCTAGTCTACTGATAATACAAAGATCTATATGCGAACACCATCCAAGATGCCAAGGGAAAAGAAGTGCTAGTATACAAGAAGTGGAGATCATGTCCAGCGTAGCGAAGAGGCGAAGGCCCAGCATTAAAAATATCACTCCAGGACGGCCATTCAAAAAGAAGCTCAATCGCACCGACCATCTTTCCAGCCAGTCCGCCACCTCTCCTCCCAGAAGCGACAATCAAACTCCTTCTTCCCAAGCTTCCGATTCACCTCGTTATGCGCCTCACACATCCACCACCCAAACTCCGAGCGCCCCCCGAGCTTCGGTTTATTCCGGCCACTAGGATGAGCCATCCAAGACTGGAAATCGTCCGCGCACACCCAGCACGGATACAGCTTCGCGAAGAGCTTCAGGAACCCGCCCATGTCTTCCTGCTGCTTTGTATCTGCTTTCTCCGGGTACGTGGCTGCCATGGAGTGCAACAGGGTCCAGGTGGAGCGGCCCAGCTCCTCGACGTCAGGCGGGCAGTCTGCGGGGATCGAGCTTGAGGATGGAGTTGCGGGGGCTGCGAGGGGAACGGTGGAGGCTGTGGAGGTTGAGCTGGAGGTGGAGGATGCGGCAGGTTCAGCTCTGGCTTGTTTCGTCAAGGCGCGCCAGGAGGACATGGATGTGCAGGTTCGACAGCTAGAATGGCCCAATTAGTATGCGTTCAGTAAGTCTTTCTCAGTGCGACGTACGGCTTGCCATCTTTGTCTAGGACCACGCCCTTGGGCAGCGGCGCTTTCGCGTCGCGCTCTTGCGGACCGCTTGAGCCGCTGACCGGGGTCTGGTTGAAGAAATGCGGTTTGCCGCCGTGCTGGGAGTT
Organism: Penicillium argentinense; assembly: GCF_028826775.1. Lineage (NCBI taxonomy): Eukaryota > Fungi > Ascomycota > Eurotiomycetes > Eurotiales > Aspergillaceae > Penicillium > Penicillium argentinense. The sequence continues at coordinate 2,561,329 of NW_026622661.1, read as the reverse complement.
GATCTGCTCTTGTGGTACTTCGGCCATGGCGGTTGACTGTGCTCCTTCAACTTTCGTGTTTGGCTGGTGTGAGGCGTTGCGGCGTAGAATCAATAAATCTTGGAAACCGGAGGAATTTCGCGGTGACTAACCTCGAATGGTTCAGGTCGGAGTTCCCGGTGGATTCCGCGGTTTGGGGTATACCATTTGAAAGGAAGGAAAACGAACCTATCAAGTTGATTATAAATCATAGACATGAATTGGTAAGTCACTGAGCTTTAAGCCTACAAGCCCGCGCACCACGATGCATGAGGTTCTTTCATGCTGAATTTGCGGAACATTCTGAGAGCGAAGTATATATCTTCCCAAGCCTCAGATGCTGTCAAAACCGATGCCGTTCCAACAGTTCATATGTCATAATTTGCAACTGGACCGGCCTAATCTACATTTAATGACGAAGAAAATGTTGGAATGCACGAATATAGAATTGAAAACAGAAATAAGATTAGATGCCATATTGATTCTCATCTTTTCCATTCATGGAGTGGGCGGAACGAGATGTCACAAACAAGGCCGACCCTCGGCTTTGTCAGCGCCTTCTTTTTACCATGCCAAACTTCACCCAGCACGACGCGTAGACATGCGCTCATCGCCGAAGATTGCTCACTGATTTTGTCTGATATCGAAGTCTCCCCTTACCGAAACGCGTCGATTACTCTGCGTCGCGTCCCTCTCAATCCCAAACCCGCCCACGCAGCGCGCGCCGCCAACACAAACCACTCCAAGTACCGAGCGCGCAACCCAAGCCATGGCGCCCAAATATGCACTTTCTGACTCGGAGTCAGAGTCCGAGGCCGATGCGCCCAATGCGCCGTCTGAGACGAAGTTGGAGAAGACTTTGCGCGACGAGGTCGCCGCCCGCTGGAAAGCTGGAAAGCAAGAGGAATTGACCGTAAAGCGTGTGCGGTTGGCTGTGGAACAAGAGCTCAAACTGGAGGAAGGTTTCTTCAAGACTGGTGACTGGAAGGAAAAGAGTGCAGAGATCATCAGAAACGAAGTCGTAAGTTTCCTACGGCTAGACAAGGGGCGTTCGCTGTACCGCGATTACATTGTACTAACTTAGATCCTGTCGATGAAGGACAAACAAGAGAACGCAGGCGAGGACATCGAAACCGAGCCAGCTGAAGAGCCCGCGCCTCCTCCACAGCCCAAGAAGAAAGCAGCGCCCAAGCGAACCAAGAGCGACGCCGCGCCGAAGCCGCGCAAGCGCCAAAAGACACAAACACCCCATTCAGATGACGAGAAGCCCGTTGCATCTGAGAACAATAGCGAGGAAGAGGTATCCGAACCAAAGAAGCAATCAGCACCACCGGCCAAAAAATCAAAGTCGAAACCTGTCAAGGAAGCCTCACCCGAATCCTCAGATGCACCAGAAGAAAAGGCCGAATCCGCCGAACCAAGCGCGGAAGCCACCAAAGACGACTCTGAGAGTGAGGTGTCAGTCGTCATAGATGAGGAGCCGCCAAAACCCGCACCGACGAAGCGAAAGAGCGCCGAAGGACCAACAAAAGAAAAGAAGAAGCCAACTTCAAAGGGCAAGGACGAAGATACGGACCCCGATCAAGCCGAAATCAAGCGACTGCAGGGCTGGCTTGTCAAGTGTGGCATCCGCAAGATGTGGTGGCGGGAATTGCAGCCGTATGATACTCCGAAGGCGAAGATCAAGCACCTGAAACAGATGCTAGAGGACGCTGGCATGAAGGGTCGCTATTCTTTGGAAAAGGCCCGGCAGATCCGCGACGAGCGCGAGCTCAAGGACGACCTCGAGCAAATTCAGCAAGGCGCGAAGCAATGGGGAACTGGAAGCGGAGATGAACACGAGGGTGAAAGTGGTGATACCGGCCCTCCTAAGCGTCGGGCTGCTCGAGGACGACAGGCGCTGGCGTTTCTGGAGAGCGATGGCGAGGAAACTGACTGAGACTGAAATGTTGCTAGGGGCTCGGCCATTGCATTGGCCGAGCATTTTAAACTAGGCCATCTCATTGTATCTGATATCCCATAATGAAAACTCTGTACCAATGCCTTCGAACTCATGATATTAGGGTATACTCCGTGGTTCACGAGGACGCCTCGTGGCTCATGCCGTGCAGTTTCCGTTCATCGGGCGGCCTTGGGTCCGCTCATACGTTGAGCAGCGAGGCTGAAGACAGCGACGGACGAGATGAAAAGGACTAGATTGTAGAACTAAATATCGTCTATGTGTTAGTGAGGCCCTTTGCTGCACGTCAATTCGAGGTTTCATACCGCGGTGCGGGAGTACTCGTTCTCCTCGACTTCCGTTCTGGCCTCGACAAAGAGGCGTCGTAGATTAGGGAGATTGGCCTGCAGGTGGATTAGCCTTGGCGGTTGAACCAGTACCAACGAGAGACTCACCATCGCGATTCCGATCGCAGCCCGCGTTCCCTGTCGAGGTCGGTGGGGGAGGAGGTGAGCGGGAAGTTCCCAGGTTCCAGAGCCCCCGTCATTTGTGGACAACTTTTGATCGCCCAAACACCCTTTCCCTCCTCCCCATCGCCCTCTTCTCCAAACAACCCTCCACCTCCACCCCCGGTCTCTCTCCGTTGCGTTCGTGCTGTCGAGAGAGGGGGAGATGCTCTAACCTGTCTTCCCAATCACCACCTTCGATATATCCTCAGTCGCGCGACCGCGAGAGCTTTCGATTCCCCCCGCAGTCGTCCGTCCGTCGACTCCTTCCACTCCCCTCTCCGATTGTCATTGGCGGAGGCACGACCTGGTCGTTGCTGAAGCTTGTAATCCCTCGCGATGGCGATGAACAAGATCCGAGGCGCCTTCGCGGTGCCGCGGAAAGGAGAGACCTTTGAATTGCGAGCTGGGCTCGTGTATGCAATCCCCTCCGAGAACAAGTGGCCGCTAGGTGCCCGGTGAATGTACAAAGAAGCTGACAGTCTTTGCAGATCCCAGTACGCCTACGAACGGTATGTCAGATCTTCCAATGTCGCAGTGGTGTCGATGGTATAGGAGACGTGGTGGCGTGGCTAACGGTTCAACAGAAAGGAATCTATCCAGAAGACGATCATGGCTATGACCCTGGGCAAAGACGTCTCGGCCCTTTTCCCCGACGTGCTGAAGAATATCGCTACTTCCGACCTGGAGCAGAAGAAGCTGGTTTACTTGTACCTCATGTGAGTGACCTCTCGTGTCTGTGTCGGAGAGAGGAGGCGCATGCGCTGACCATTGGACTCTTTCTCATAGGAACTACGCCAAATCCCATCCGGACCTTTGCATTCTCGCCGTCAATACCTTCGTACAAGACTCAGAAGACCCCAACCCGCTGATCCGCGCTTTGGCCATTCGCACCATGGGCTGTATTCGAGTGGAGAAGATGGTGGACTACATGGAGGAACCCCTGCGCAAGACGCTCCGTGATGAATCGCCGTATGTCCGCAAAACTGCCGCAATCTGCGTGGCCAAGCTCTTCGACCTCAATGCGGGCATGTGCCTCGAGAACGGATTCTTGGAGATGCTCCAGGAGATGATTGGAGACCCGAACCCCATGGTCGTGGCCAATTCAGTTACTGCGCTTTCAGAGATCCATCATACTGCACCCGAGACCAAGGCTTTGCAGGTGACCCCCAACACACTACGGAAGATGCTTATGGCTCTGAACGAATGCACCGAATGGGGACGTGTGACGATCCTTTCGACTCTGGCTGAATACCGAACCGCCGATGTGAAGGAATCGGAGCACATTTGTGAGCGCGTGGCACCTCAATTCCAACATGCCAACCCCAGTGTGGTTCTTGCAGCGGTCAAGACCGTGTTCTTGCACATGAAGTATGTCGGCCCGGAGCTGGCAAAGACCTATCTCAAGAAGATGGCTCCTCCTCTCGGTAAGTTCCACTTTTACCTTGTATCAACAGAAATTGTTTAACGAAAATAGTCACGCTGGTTTCCTCTGCCCCCGAGGTGCAATATGTTGCCTTGCGAAACATCGATCTTTTGCTGCAGAAGCAGCCCGATATTCTGAATAAGGAATTGCGTGTGTTCTTCTGCAAGTACAACGACCCTCCTTACGTCAAGTTCCAGAAACTCGAGATCATGGTCCGGATAGCCAACGACCGCAATGTCGACCAACTCTTGGCCGAACTTAAGGAATACGCCCTTGAGGTTGACATGGACTTCGTTCGTCGGGCCGTCAGAGCGATTGGCCAGGTTGCTATCAAGATCGAGAGCGCCAGCGAGAAATGCGTCAACACTCTTCTGGATTTGATTAACATGAAAGTGAACTACGTTGTCCAGGAGGCCATTGTTGTTATCAAGGATATTTTCCGCAAATACCCTGGCTACGAGGGAATTATTCCTACGCTGTGCAAATGCATTGACGAACTGGAAGAGCCCAATGCCAGAGCGGCACTTATATGGATTGTCGGCGAGTATGCCGAAAAGATCAGCAATGCAGGTGATATTCTTGGTAGCTTTGTGGATGGCTTCAACGAGGAATTTGCGCAGGTACGTCTTGTAACTTCACCTCTGCTGCATGAATAATTGAGACTGACGAGATATAGACTCAACTGCAAATTCTCACCGCTGTCGTTAAGCTCTTCCTGAAGAGGCCTGATAAGGCACAGGGCCTGGTTCAGCGTGTGCTTCAGGCAGCTACTGCTGAGAATGATAACCCTGATGTTCGCGACAGGGCCTACATCTACTGGCGTCTTCTGTCCAACACAAGCGACCAGAATGCCACCAAGAACATCGTTCTATCCGAGAAGCCCCCTATCGTCACCACCATCTCTTCACTACCGCCAACACTATTGGAGCAGCTCCTTCAAGAGCTTTCCACTCTATCCTCCGTTTACCACAAGCCTCCAGAGCAATTCGTTGGACAGGGCCGATTCGGTGCCGATGCCGTTCAGCGAGCCGCTATCGAGTATGTTCACGTTTCCACTGATCACATTCTTGACATTTCGCTAACTTTATGACAGGGAACAAATCCAGAACGCGCGTGAGAACCCCTTGGCTGCTGCTGCCGCTGCCGCAGCTGTCAGCGGTTCAACACCCCCTGCGCAGGCGCAAAACAACGTCGAGAATTTGCTGGACATTGATTTCGACGGTGGTGCCCCCGCATCGGCGCACACGGAGCCGTCGGGACAGATGTCTGGCCTCGAAGGCCTGGCTGGTACTCCCGTTCGGGTCCAGTCACCCGCAGTTGGTGCTCCCGCACCGCAAGGAAGCAACAATCTGGACGATCTCCTCGGTGTCTTCGGCGACTCTGGCGCGGCCAAGCCTTCAGCAGGTCCCTCGAATGGCGGCGGTACCTCTGATCTTATGAATGGGTTCTCTGGTCTCGATCTGTCCGGCAATGCCTCTCCGGCACCTGCCCCTCCTGCGAACAATCAACCCAAGAAAGCCAGCGAGGATATTCTGGACCTGCTCTAGAGCCTTTCTGATATGGTCTAGTGTCTTTTGCTAGCGGTAGAGGCTGGTTGCTTTTTTACCAGGTGTTTCGCAAGCGAGGATCTGAACAGAACGAGATAGAATGGTTTACTTTTTCTTTTTTACCATGTTTAATTTTTTTGCTAGGCATCCCCATGCTGGAATTCAAAAAGGCTTGTATGTACATCTTCTACCTTCTCAAATATCGTCGTCCATAACCATTAGCGATTGTGGTATCAACATCTTTCCGTGTAGTTTTTCCTGTGTAGTTTTGGTTCATTTATCAGGTAATGTACGTGCCTCGTGATGTTGAATTCGATGGAAGTCCCTTATTACGAATCTAGCTTCTCAAATGTTAATATTATTTCGTAAATTCGGCCATGTGCTCGATCAAGTTAGATATTGCAGTCAGGTTGTTATCAGTAGACCCCGGCGGTTAGTTAATATACTGAGTTCGTATATGACCTCGATTGTGGATCCATGCAGAAGTCGAATCAGAGCCTCATCGACTCTGAAAGTCATTTTCATTGTGATGTATGGCCTCAATTGACATTCATGCAATCAGAGAGAATGAATACACAGCGATCTAGAAGCTCATTAAATGGTTTGTTGTTCTGCCCGGCGGAATTGGGGAGATAACGTGGTGGGTCGAGACTGAGTGACGATTTGGAGAAATATGCGGAAAATCCCGCGCAGATAAGAATAATTTACGAGCAGTTGATCGTGATTGTTCTAATGTTTCAGAGTTCTACCTAGAAGTCTTGCAACTTGGCGTTAAGATATGATGCCGACAACGAGTGGATTGAGAATTAGCGTGCTGATGGAAAATTTAAGCTTCACGAACCAACGCCAATTTCCGAAAAGGGCGCAATGCCCCCAAAAACAGAAATTGGCCAGGCAAGATCCGCTGGAAACCGCGCCTGCTTACCAATTCTCGCGCAAGCCGAGTTCTCCAGCACTCTCGATGAGTGGGACTTCGGACCAGTCCCCGCTGCTGAACCACGTCCACGGGTGCCCTGACCCGGGCTTGAAGACTCGGCTGGGGTGAGATAAATGGGGCAGTGGCCCCGACGAAATGGCGGGAACTCTCGCCATAGATCAAACTGGGGACATCTGCACATTCATACATACCTGGACCAAACCAAGCAGCAATGGCGCAAACTGACTACAAGTTTGAGGGCTGGATGGGCCTGGACTCCAGCTCCAGCGAGGGCAACATGGTCTGGCAAGAATTTCAGCCCAAGGAGTGGGAGGAGACCGATGTCGATATCAAAATTTCGCACTGCGGTATTTGCGGTTCGGATTTGCACACTCTCCGCAGTGGCTGGGTGAGTTTCTTATCTTTTTATGTTTCTTGACTATACCTCCATGGAGCAATGTAGAATTGAATACTAACATTTTCTAGCGACCCACCATGTACCCCTGCTGTGTCGGTCACGAGATTGTAGGCACAGCCGTCCGTGTCGGATCTCAGGTCAAGGGAATTGCCATTGGTGACCGTGTCGGCGTCGGCGCTCAGAGTGACTCGTGTCAGGGCCGCCAAGGCGATTGCGAAGAGTGCGCGATGGGCTCGGAGCAATACTGCTCTAAGAAGTTCACTGGAACCTACAACAGCACCCACCAGAATGGTGACAAGTCCTACGGTGGATATGGATTGTACAACCGCGTTCCCGGCCACTTTGCCATCAAGATTCCCGATACCATTTCCTCTGCCGAGGCCGCTCCGATGCTGTGCGGCGGCGTTACTCTGTACAGCCCATTGAAGCACAATGGCTGTGGACCCGGAAAGCGTGTCGGTATCATTGGCGTTGGTGGACTGGGACACTTTGGTGTGCTGTTTGCGAAGGCCATGGGTGCCGACAAGGTCGTTGCCATCTCTCGCCGAGCCAACAAGAGCGAGGACTCGCTGAAGATGGGCGCGGACCTTTACATTGCTACTGAGGATGAGCCTGACTGGGCTACTGTGCACGCCCGCTCTCTAGACTTGATTGTGTCGACTGTGTCGTCTACTAAGGTGAGTACCTTGCAGGAATGGATAGTCAATTGCAAGCTAACCCGGAATCCTACCTAGATGCCGATGACCGAGTACCTGGGACTGCTCCGCACCAACGGAAGCCTGGTTCAGGTCGGTCTGCCTGACGACGGCACTCTGTATGCTCCTATCCGCCCCCTGATGCGCCGCCTCAAGGTGGAGAGTTCCCTGGTCGGTAGCCCGGACGAAATCCGTGAGATGTTCCAGTTGGTGGCCGACAAGGGTGTTCACCCGTGGATCGAGGAGATCCCCATGAAGGACGCTAACCGGGCCATTGTGGACATGGAGGCTGGCAAGGCGCGCTACCGCTATGTGCTGGCAAACGAGTAAAAGAAGACATGACTATTATTAGACATATAATGACGATGAGATGAGTTTTCACCACAATCCTATTGAGTTTGTGTAGAATGGTAGAAGAAATCGAGATATCAAAAGCCCGCCACATGGTAGCGCCGTTTTCGGCCGCGCTAGACCCGATCGGGACACCCCTCCATGGTCTCCGCGGCGAATCTCGCGATGATTCACACTCCCTTCAGTCCCTCTCTGTCTCGCCATTCCACCCGATTCCCCGTCAATTGACGCATTCGCTGGCTGCTCAAACATGGCGCCTACGCTCTCACAGAAATACCTCAGCACTCGGGGTGCTGAGTACGAGGTAAGTCCGCGACAAGAAGGGGAGAAAAAAAAGTGGGGTGTTCAATGCGCAGGAACACATCGCTCATACAATGTGTCTTCCCCCTAGAAATCTTTCGAAGATGTTGTGATGAAGGGACTAGCCAGTGATGGCGGCCTTTTCATCCCCGAGGAAGTTCCTTCCCTGCCCCAGGGCTGGGAGAGCTGGGCCGACATCAGCTTCGAAGAACTCGCCTTCAACATCATGTCCCTCTTCGTTTCGCCCGAGGAAGTCCCCGCGGACGACCTGAAGGATATCATTAAGCGGTCCTACTCGACCTTCGACCATCCTGAACGTACCCCGCTCGTCGAACTCGACCCCAAACAAAACCTCTACCTGCTGGAACTTTGGCACGGACCGACACGGGCATTCAAGGAGTATGCATTACAGATCTTGTCGCAGTTTGGACGTTGCAAGGCTAACAAATCATAGTGTCGCCCTCCAATTCCTCGGAAACCTCTTCGAATACTTCCTCAAGCGTGAGAACGAGGGCAAGGTCGGCAAGGACCGACACCACCTGACGGTTGTTGGTGCCACCTCCGGTGATACTGGCTCGGCCGCTATCTACGGTCTCCGCAATAAGAAAGACACCAGTGTCTTCATTCTGTTCCCCAACGGAAAGGTGTCGCCCATTCAAGAGAAGCAGATGACTACCGTGCTCGACGCCAATGTGCACAACCTGACCGTCGAGGGATCCTTCGACGACTGCCAGGACATTGTCAAGGCCCTGTTCGCCGACCCCGACATCAACTCTACTCACAGCCTCGGAGCCGTGAACAGCATTAACTGGGCTCGTATCCTGGCCCAGATCACCTATTACTTCTACTCCTATTTCTCCCTGACCAAGTCGGCGAACTATAACAAGGATAAGAAGGTCAACGTCGTCGTTCCCTCCGGTAACTTCGGTGATATTCTTGCTGGCTACTTCGCCAAGCGCCTTGGACTGCCTGTCGAGAAGCTTGTCATCGCGACTAATGAGAACGACATCCTAGACCGCTTCTTCCGTAGCGGTGGCCACTACACCAAGAAGGCCCTTAACACCACCGACGAGGGTGTGAAGGAGACCCACAGCCCTGCCATGGACATTTTGGTGTCCAGCAACTTCGAGCGTCTGCTCTGGTTCCTGGCCTTCCAGACCGACCGTGCCAATGCCGTGTCGGAGCGTCGCCAGCACGCCTGCGAGAACGTCACCACCTGGTTGAACGACCTCAAGTCCAAGGGTGGTTTCCAGGTTCCTCCCGCCGTGCTCGAGGCTGCCATGGCCGACTTTTCCAGCCACCGTGTCAGCAACGATGAGACCATCGCCACCATCCGCAGTGTCTACAAGACCTGCTTCCCCAACAACGGCCCCAGCAGCTCCAAGAGCACCAAGACTGGCGGATACATCGTCGACCCCCATACTGCTGTTGGCGTTGCAGCTTCTCAACGCTCCATTCAGGAGCACCCTGATTCCTACCACATCTCCTTGTCCACTGCTCATCCCGCCAAGTTTGCCGGCTCCGTTGATCTGGCCCTTCGCTCAGAGGATGGCTACGTGTTTGATGAAATCCTGCCCAAGGAATTTATTGGCCTGATGGAGCGTGAAAGCCGCGTTACTCCCGTTCCCGCTGGTGCTGGCTGGGAGGGCGTTCGCGAGATTGTCAAGGCTGAGGTTGAGCAGGAGCTTCAGGGTCAACGGTAGAGCCGTGTGAAGTGATTCTGTATAGACCGCTTCTGCCGTTGGAGTTCTGAATTTGACGATCTATTGCATGCCGTTCAATGGCAGAAAAAAACTTACGATGCTTGCCTTCATGTTATATAGATTTACTTCCAGATATGAATGAGAATGATATCTCGCCGGCGACACAGTCTCAGGAAGAACGATGAAAGGCCTTGGTGGTGATCATGGTTTAGTTATGTCTATTTTCGCTTATCATGCGGCAATTATGGACTATGAATAATTGGGGCCAGGCCGCTTTTCCACATCTGGATGTATGCTCCGCCCGAGCTGAGCTGGTAACTGCCGAGACTCGAACTATTGCGTTAGAGTGGATGCTTGAGTTTGCGAATTATTTTTCTATTCAGTACCGAGACCGTTGTGGGACGCCTTGAAGCAGTGTCATTCAATCAGCCCATCGGGTAAGCGGACCACGAAACCTAGTATCATGGAGTGATTGGAGAATGTCTTTCCTATATAAACCGCCTATCCCAAGGATTCACTGATATTTTCATTCGACTCATTTCCTACGACTGTACAGCAAAACAGGGCAGCAATGAACTGTGGAAAAGAAAAAGTCACCTTTCCTGTTGATATAGATGGCTATGAAAAGCTATCGGCTCCACAAGCATGCCACCTGCGCCACTTCCACAACATAAGCACCGCAGTTGATGGCGACTGGCCACACATGGGCAGCCCCCGTTGGTTTCGACCACACCGTAATGATTCAAAAATTCTCCGAGTATTCCAGCATGATTGTGTTCGTTGGCGAACAACCCTTCCAAAACAGCGGTGCTGAAATGAGGCAAGCGCTACTGGGTTGGATGTGGCGGTCGCACCTCGAATAGCTGAATTCGAGGCAGATACCATATCGTCAGAATACTCGACACCGGCCAAGATGAGGACAAGTGGACTTCTTAAATCCGAGGGTTGACGGTAATCCAAAAGGCGGGGCAATAGAGACCAATGTAGGATATCTTCTCTTCCTCCTTCAAACTCATAACAGGAGGATGCTGACATTGCCTAGCCAACGACAAACGAAATACAATACATTTATCATCCACGTCCGCCCGCAAACTTCGCTCGCACTCAGAAACTCTTTCAAACCATATGTACAATAGTCAATCAAGGTCCATGTGTTCGATCACAGCAAGAAACTCGATGTGCCCTTCATACTGAAGTGCATGCTTAATTTGCTCTAAAGTGGAAAGAGGAAGAATGCGCTTCCCTATATGAGCTTGTGAGCCTTCAATTCTTTGCTTTATGCTGGATCATGGGATGAACAAACCTGGTACCAACCAACAGTACCACAAGCCCAGGGTCTAGATCCCTTGATGTTCTTGAAGACCTTTTCGGCGGTCCATTCTTTGCCGCCGAGCTAAAAGGGGTGGAGAACAGTCAGTATGAATGCCCTGGCTTACTATATCCCCAGCTGGATCTCAATCGCCCGTCCTGGTTCAAAATGAGAACGGGCCTTGTCCGTTACTTGCTCTCATAAATGCTCTTGTATTGCGTGCTGATCCCAAAATCCAACCACCCATCGTCGAAGCCCTACGAACCCGTGAGCAAATCTCACTGGGTCTGTTGATCGAGGCACTTTCCGACGAATTGACTACAGGCTTAGGAACCCGCCCAGGATTTCCTCGATGCCTATCGCTACCAGCTTGCGACAATGGCGTATGCAGCGGGCGTGACGCATTACCACCGCATGCCGGTGATGAGAAGTCTATTCAAGCCACTCATACGCCGATTAATTCACAAAATACTTCGTCGGGAAGTCTGGGGCAACTGGTATCTAACCTCGCAGTCAGAATCCGTTGTGGAGCCCGATATCAAGGAGCTTCGCAAGCCCTGGGCGGATCCGATTGTTCAAGAGAATGTCATGTATAGCGCACATTTGCTGCTTATAACGAGTATTTATGCGATGCTGTTGATAATGACGAGTTTGAGAAGCCCGGAAGTTTGTCATTCCGTTGAAATCCTCTCTTCTAGGGCATGGGCCCCGAGTGCTTTCAATATGATAATTGAAGCCTTCAGAAAGCTATATTGAAGGAGATGGAGCGGAATGGGTGGGTTGGGGTCTGCTGCGAGCCGAATATTGTCTTTGTTGTTTGCAATCAATTTCCGGTATGTAGAAGAATGAGCGGAGTCGAAGATGGAGGTGAGTTTTGCTGACGATACTTCAGTTGATTGCGATGAGATACAATGATGTTCGTGATGGGACGAAAGTCATAGACGGGGTCCTGGACAAGTACAGAGCAGCACTAGAAAGCAAGAATATGATAGCAAACACAGAACTATTTAAGGATTGGCTTGTTCTGAAGCAAGACCATACTCGTGGGGCAAAAGATTGCGGGTTTACTGCCTGGTAATTCCCACTATAGCCACGAATCGTCGGAGCCACGTTAACGTCTGACAAAAATATAGGGCTGCATCTTTCATAGACACCTGGAACTCTGACTTTGTGAAATCAGGCTACAAAGCTCATTCGTCTGGATTCATCACCAATATCAACGGAAAGTTCGAGCTTCAACATCCGATGGTGGCTGGTGCGCTTCGTGCAACACAAGGACAAAATGAAACCCCAGAGACACTCAGAGCCGCGCGTGAATACTATTTAACCAACCGCCACACAATAAACTTCCCTTACAAGCAGCCGACATTTGAGTAAGTGGTAAAATGGCTCTCCGAACTGGGAAGGCCGCGGAGTTAGAAGGTATCCTGGAATATACCAATAAAAACCTCAACCCGACTTGGGAAAATGGGGGCTTACATTATCCTCGCAACGACACTTCAACAGACGAACAGGGCCAATGGACGCATATGGACCCCTTCTCAGAAAATTCTGCCATCGGATATGCTCGTCTGAATGTGGAGGATGGTCAAAAGAAGATGTGGGAAGCTCCTTGGACAAAAGATGTTATTGAAAAAATGCCTTGGGTCGATGGGCTTGATCTATCTTCTGAAGTGGATTGCTTGCGTGGGATTTGGGATGCATCTGCTCAATGGCTGGTCACAACCTTGCGAGAATGGGCTGACCGGGGGACCCACGTCAATTTTGCGGTTAGGAACCTGCCTTCGAATAGCTGGTTCCTCTATGAGCCGCGAGCAGGGGTTGTTAGAAGAGAGCTTGCAAATGGGGTGGAGATTCGTGTAGAAGCAGCGGTTGAAGCATTGCAGGAGATTGATTTCTTGGTTTCGAAGGCGTAGCCATGTAACAAGTTCGCTCTCAGCTCTACTCAAGATAAACTTGAATTGACATGACACTCAGGACTCATCTGAAGTTCACGGCCAATAAGACCAAAGTCATCAGACGAAAGCATCTCAAATCTCGAAAGCCCCTGTATATTGGCGAGCTAGAAGTCATACAGATAGATAGAAGAGACAAAGATCCAAGCAATACCTATATATTACTATTATATATTATGTAGGTTTGACACGCAGTGAAAACGAACAAAATCTCGATATGGCCCAGCAACTTTATCTCCTGTTTTGTCAACGAGAGATCAAGCGGGCCTGGAATCGACATGCATACCAACCAAGCAAGCACAGAAAGAAAACAACATCCTGGAATTCTAGATTCTCAGATCCCCACCACAAAGATCGAACGAGAAAGCAAGAGAGACCAGGGCTTTTGGATGTAGCCAAACATCGAAATGATTAGGCTATCCTCAACTCGAAGCTGATTTACAGTAGAGCCATCAGGCCGACGATACCAGCCAGGAAGCCGGCAACGGGCTTGGTGTTGGAGGCAGCACCAGTGAAGGGGACAGCGCTGGCGCTGGGCTGCTGCACAGCTGGGGTAGAGGGCTGAGCGGGAGTCTCAGGCTGAGCAGGAATCTCGGGCTGGGCAGAAGCCGAGGGCTGAGCGGAAATCTCGGGCTGAGCAGGAATCGAGGGCTGAGCGGGAGTCTCGGACTGAGCGGGAATCTCGGGCTGAGCAGGAGTCTCGGACTGAGCAGGAATCACGGGCTGAGCAGGAATCTCGGGCTGAGCAGGGGCTGAGGGTACAGCAGGGGCTGAGGGAACAGCAGAGGGCTGCTTGGAAGGAACAGCCGGCTTGGAGGGCTTCACAACCGGAGCAGGGGGAGCCTTGCTAGGGGTGGAAGTGACCTTATTGACGGTGGCCGGGATCTCTTCACACTGAGTGCAGACAATAGTGCTGGTCTGGGTGACGGTGCTAGTCTGAGTGACAGGGACAGTGAAGGTCTTGTGTCCAGAGGTGACAGTGGACGAGGTGACTTCAGTCAAGTTAGAAAGATAGTTCGATATAGAAGGCTAAGACATCAAGACATACCAGGGCAAGAGGTGGTCACAACTGTGATGGTCTTGGTAGTGGGCTTCACGGAGCTAGAGTGAGGCTTGGTGGTGGTGGTGCACGGGGTGGTGGAGTGATGGGTGGTAGTGGTGCAGGGGGTGGACGACTTGTGCTCGTCAACAGGACGAACCCAGTTCTCACCACGAGCCTGCATGACACCGGCGAAGGCCGGGCTGGCGGCAAGGGCCACAAGAGCAACGGAGGGGATCATGTCGAGAGATTGGAGGTTTCCCTTGAGAGCAAGCTTGGAAAAAATGAAACGAGTGAAGATGTGGAAGAAAGATAGTTAGGAGAGTTCGCAGGACGTGCGACCTTTTATGCTCTTTCGGACTGGATAATCAATCCAAGAGAAGTCATGACGGTGAGGGCTGCCATGGTAGAGCAAATGTTGACCTGATCCACATATTGCTGTCTATGGCTGAATGCAGGAACCGTGACAGCGGAACCACGGACATCCGAGGCACCCATTGATGACGATAGGACAGAAACTGCGGGGCAATGATACCTTTGAATGGTGGATTGGAATGCAAACGTGACATCGGACAGATAGGGTATCATTTCTGTCAGTAGTCCTGTTGGGATCCATAAGATAACAAATGCGGAAAGTTATCGACGGATGATCTACAAAACCAATCTGCAAGTCATATTAGTCGAATGCCAATTGACGGTGGTCAGTTGAGATGCCAGGTCAGTCATTTCAGTCTGCAGACTTGAAGTAGATATTCCCTCGTGAAATGCTGGAGGGCTTCAGCTCGAGCCAAATAAATCAAACAAGACCATTGATAGCAAGCCCAAGTTCGGCAATGGAGCTGGTGACGAATGCGGAAGCTCCGAAGTACTAATGATCAGTTGGGACTACCCGCCATGTAGCCGGCTAAATTCAGCCAAGGCAATTCTGCGAGCACCAATCCGGACAAATCGATGGGCCAGGCTTTTACCTCCTGAGATACCTGGGAGCATGGACAGTGGGGGCGGAGTGCAAGCCATGCCCTGAAAGTGTGGCCAGAAACAAATCGGAGGATTTTCCTAGGCGTCCAGGAATGTTAACCAAGGCACTGCCAGCAATGCTCTCTCTTCATTGGTACCGTCGCCTGTTGGAATGCTGGAGGGGAACACTGGCCATCCTTCGAAGTTGATAGAAACAAATCCATCTAGGAAGTGATCGCTTGCGCTAGTGGTAGTTGCAAATTCTGACAGCTCTCGTCAATAAGACCATGCTTCCGATCCATGACGAGGAGATGGTAGCTTGATACCGGATTAGACTGTTCCCCACTCACCAAGTTTTCACCACCAACCGAAATCGGCCAGAACACGAGTCAGGTTTGACAATTGGTTCCTCGAACTGGTCTCCAGCATTGACCAAAACCTGGCCATGGGTGGTACCCTAGCTACCTGTGGTAGTCTCGTTATCATCCAGGGCAGTTCAGGAGGGTGGCAGGCACCGAGTCAGAGTTGGCCGCAAACGGCAAGGGGTAAAGGGCCAGAAACCGGGAGGGCGAAAAGATTTGTTCTCTCGGAAGTACCGGTTGGCCATGTGAGTCGCTGCTTCCCAAGGCGTTTTTCGTTCAGCCTTGTAGGTTGATCTGTAGAGAGACGCGTCGCCCGTTTGCGGACATATAGTATAAACGCACGTGACTTAGGGCTTAGGGCAGGACGCGTCTCACGCGTCTCACGTATCGCCTTCCCGTTCGGGTCAGCCAGGTTTCCCCGATCGCGTCTCAACTTCACTGTCCACCATGCCGCACTCGGTGTCGCCTGCTAATTCTCCTCGGAAGGATGATGAAGAACTCCCGGATGCCCCCGTCGAGGGAACCGCGGAGAATGGTGTCAAGCTCGAGGACCTTTTCAACGACGACGACAATGAGGAGTTCCCTGCTTCCACTGCGGACATGAAGATGCAGTCATCCCCAGCTTCAGTGCCGGAGCCTACACCGGCTCCTTCTGGCGTTGACTCGGATATAATGCTTGCTTTCTATCAACGACTGTTCCCCTTCCGATACCTGTTCCAATGGCTAAACCACGGGATTGTCCCGACGCGCGATTTCGGAAACCGGGAGTTTGCCTTGACGCTCCAAAATGATGCCTACCTTCGATACCAGTCCTATCCGACCGCAGATTTGTACGATTCCGATGCCCTGATACCCAGCACTATGCCAGATTTGATCTAACTGGAGTACTCCTAGGTTTCGGAAGGATATCCTCAAGATGAACCCCTCACGTTTTGAAATCGGGCCCGTCTACAGCACAAACCCTCGCGATCGCAAAACACTTCGAGGCGGTCAGATGAAGCCTGTCTCCAAGGAACTGGTTTTCGATATCGATATGACGGATTACGACGATATTCGAACTTGTTGTCAGAAGGCAAACATTTGTGCTAAGTGTTGGGCGTTCGTTACGATGGCAATCAAGGTTATCGATACGGCCTTGCGCGAGGATTTTGGATTCGAACATATTCTTTGGGTCTACTCCGGTCGTCGTGGTGCTCACGCCTGGGTGTGTGACCCTCGTGCACGCAATCTGCCAGACGACCGACGTCGAGCCATCGCCGGTTACCTTGAAATCCTACGCGGAGGCTCTCAGAGCGGAAAACGGGTGAACCTTAAGCGACCACTGCATCCTCATGTTGCGCGCAGTCTCGACATTCTTAAGAATAATTTCGCACAAACTACTCTGGTCGATCAGGATACCTTTGCAAGCTCTGAACAGGCAGATCGGCTTTTGACATTACTCCCCGACAAGTCTCTAAACAACGCTCTGCGAAGAAAATGGGATTCCTCGCCCGATCGTCCTAGCGCCAGCAAATGGGCCGACATCGATTCGTTGGCAAAGACTGGAAAGAGCAGTACACTGAATACAGCCACTCTTCGCGACGCGAAACAAGATATTGTGTTGGAATACACATACCCGCGTCTTGATGCCGAAGTCAGTAAGAAGATGATTCACTTGTTGAAGAGTCCATTTGTCATTCACCCTGGGACCGGTCGAATCTGTGTACCTATCGACCCACGCAAGGCGGAAGAGTTTGATCCCCTCTCGGTCCCAACCGTTATGGAATTGCTGACCGAAATCGACGCATATGATGCTAAGAATCCGGCTGGCACTACAGAAGCTGAGATGCCCGACGCGGAGGGCAGTGCGGTGAACGACTCGGATGTCAAGGGCGGCACTCGCAAAATGCAGGACTATGAGAAGACCAGCCTGAAGCCGTATATCGAGTTCTTCCGGTCTTTCATCGCTGGCCTTCTTAAGGAGGAGCGGGCAGTCAAGCGAGAGCGTGAAGAAACCGCACCTGCAGTGAAAGCCGATCCAATGGAGTTCTGAGCATTCTGACCCATACGTTACGATCTTACGTTTTGTAATTCATATTCAAGGGGCTGCGTATATCTCCCTTGACTTCCGGTTAGCCCCTAAGGCGTTTTTGGTGTTATACCGAGGCAACCACTGTTTTTCGCATTAGAAGCTCGTTACTCCGTGATAATTCCACCTTCCAGTCTTACTCATAATCATCGGGAGAATCTTCATCCTCTCCTTGTACGCGAAGCTGAAAAGCCCTGTACATGTTTGAAACAGCGCGCTCGGTACCCAGAGCCCTCTGAGAAATCAAAAGACCATTGATTGTGCTCCCTTGCAGGACCAACCGCTGGAAACTCGCAACTCGTTGTCCAAGTTGTCGACTGGCAAACGGACTAGTCAACAATAATTTGAACTCTGATCGTAAATGTCGGCTGTGCGCAATATCGCTGAGCCTCTCGAACACCAGAAGCAACTCAGGCAGCCAGACATCTCCCTCAAAGAGCGAAACACCATCAATGACACAAAAGACACAGGTGTCCACTGGAAGCTGTTCAACAAGTTTGCAAAAAGTATCGCAAAGTTGTTCAAGACATTGCGCTTCCCGATATACCCGCGAGTCAATGAAATCAATGTCAAATTGCATTCTACAATATAACAATTGAAAGTAGAGCCGCAAGCACAAACATCGGAGCCGCACCAGCTGAGCCTGGCACTCCACGGAAAAGGAACATCTCTAATAGCACCGGAACTGCCGCCATCCTGGGCAGTGTTGAGGCTCTGAGAGCCATGCGGGTGTACGTTGAATTTGTCGACAGCGAATTGATGCCGCTTTATCGCCAATACGAGGTTACAAACAGCCAAGGTACAACCCACATAGTCAGATTCGACGACCTGTGGTGCCTCTTTCGCCCCGGAGAGCTACTTTTCAATCCGAATGCGCCGGACCCTACGAATGGAAAGTCAAGGGAGAGGTCTTTCAGAAGCAGGTGAGTGATGAGGGTGTACTCGATCAGCTACCCAGATCATGGAACAGATGGATATTCTTCAAATGACAAAGTGCTCGTCAGATGCTATTCAATTGACCATGATGGAATGTCGTATATCCCGGTCAAGGAGAAAATTGTGATCCCATATTTCGAATGTGACAGGAATATCCAATCGCTTGATATTTATCCCATTCGATTTGCCCATGATCACCTCCGAATATTGCAGGAAGTATATGACCAAGGGAAGATGTTCCAAGATTTTGTCACAGAGAAACATCTGTCTTACAAAGGCTGGACCATCGGGGACTACGACCACCTGGAATATATCGACAGTGATGTGATCGTGGATTTTGTCGAGGCATTGAAGGCCCACCCGCGTTGGGCCGCTGCTCCACATATACCGGCTCTGCACGACACGGAAGAATCCTTCCCTTTGGTATCAGATGAGGTCCCAGGAACAGTATAGAGAGATGAAGATCGAAATGACGTAGCGGGAACTTTCCAAGACGAGATTTACCCGGGCGCATTTGTCGACACAATAGAGCGGAAGTCCAACCTCCAAAACGACAAATTCCTCAAGAACCAAAGTGAAAGACGCAGAAAGCTCGGCGAGATTCCAATTCGAAAACTCGAAGAACAAGATTTTGTTGCAGTGGACATTCACAAGCTGAAGTTTGTCGCAGATCGAGGCGAACAATTGAAGAACATCTTCATTGCCAAGGAGCATAAGAAAATGATCAACGCGGTACTTGATTCGCACTTTGAAAGAAAGAAGGTTGAAAGAGATCCACATTTGGCAAACATCAGTCAAGACATTATCCAGAACAAGGGGAGAGGGCTTGTGATCCTATTGCATGGTGTCCCGGGGGTTGGGAAAAGCTCTACTGCGGAGGCATTCGCACATGCGAAAAAAAGGCCACTGTTTACTATCACTTGTGGGGACCTTGGATTCTCTCCGTCGGATTTGGAAACCTCTCTCAAGGAAATTTTATGACTGGCTCATTGGTGGGATTGTGTCTTGTTGATGGACGAAGCGATGTTTTCTTGTCGCAAAGGTCGACCTGGGATTTGAAGCGAAACGCACTGGTGTCAGGTGGGCTTTTCAAGTCCACAGACGACAAGCATCGGCCTAAAGATAACCAAAAAAGAGTTTCTACGCATCCTCGAGTGCTACAATGGAGTTCTTTTTTGACTACCAATAGAGTTGGAAGGTTTGACGAGACCTTTAAATCCCGGATCCACGTCATTCTTTACTATCCACCGCTGAGCAGGAAGCAGACCGAAGGTATTTGGAGAATCAACATAAGGAAGCTGACTCAAATTGAGAACGAACGCCAAAAAGCACTTCATAGTGGTGGAAGGTCGGACGGCGTCGTCTTATTGCCTCTGAAAGTGGATGAAGAGGAAGTCTTGGATTTTGCATTTAGCCATTGGCCAAAGCATCAGCACGGAAAAGGGAGATGTAACGACGGACATATTCGCAATGCTTTCCAGATTGCTGCGGCGCTGGCGCGCTTTGAAATGCGCACCGCTGCCAAAAAGCGCGAGAAAGAGGCAGTGCCTGATGCTGTCGTCGAATCTTTACAAGGCGAGCTCAAGGCAAGGCACTTCAAAACAGTCGCAGAAACAAGCCATCATTTTGAACTGTACATGCATGAGACAATGGGAAAGACTGATGCCGAGCTTGCACTGGAACAAGGGAGTCGAGCTGACCATGTGAAACGCATGATGACCGAGGAGCCGGTGATCAAGGAGTATCGCGGCGTTGATGATTACGAAGCTCTGTCAGGCCCCGAAAGCTCTTCCCAACAAACTCTACAGCTCTCAAGGCCTTCAAACGTACCGAGATGGGGTTCTAGAAACTTTTCGGACTCACGATCAACCTCTATGCAGCCGACTCAGAGGTCATCTGGCTCCTCTGGCTTTCAAAACGCACGGCCTATTATAGCCAGACCTGATTCGTTGGACATCTTCTCGTCATTCCTTCATCCCGATAAACTTGTGAATTTTCAAAGCTCGGAAAAGACTGCGGAAATTACATCGGGTCATCGTTATCCTGCAGCGCTCCGAGCTGGGTGGCCATCTAGTCCAGACCCCAGCATTAGGCCCCGGAGAAAAACACTGCCACCTATCGGTGGGGCCTGGTCTGGAGTTAAGTCAGATTATAAGTAACTAGCTAGTTGAAATTAAGCAAAATGGGGTCCTCTTTCACCCTTGAATCGTGAAATACTCTTATTTGTTTCCAGTGTTTGAGTATTGGGAATTAAGCGATTAATACGGCAGCACAAAATATAATTTACATTAATGCACAGTCGAGAAGCAAAAAAGAGTCCCCAAGGCACATTATTTGGTATCAAATTCGCTTTCCACTTCAAGCCATTCCTCAAAGGTCTTCAAACCGGGGTGGATCTCCCGCATAGCGGCGATATCTGCGCCATACCCAACGTCGTAGAACCACTGCATCATGTAACCGAAATCCTTCATCATCCACATGAGAAACCGACAGATGAATTCATAAGTCAAAGGCACGTTTTTGCCAGTTTTGGCTTTGAAGATCTCAGCCATCTTTTTAAAGGTGAGTTCGTCGCCAGCAAGCGAAAGACCCTTTCCCTTATACTGGTCAGGATTCAGGAATGCCTTTGCACCAAAAAAGCCAATATCCCTGGTTGATATGACCTGCAAAGGTTTCTCTCTGAGGGCCACTTTCCAAGAGGTCGTGAAGACCTTGCCAAAGAAGTCCGGAGTAAAGTTATCGAGAAAAGCGACCGGTCGCAGAATCGTATAATCCATCCCCGAGACTTCGGCTCTTCTGACAAGGTAATGCTCAATGTTGTGTTTGCTGATAAAGTGGGGAACAGGCGTGGGATTCTCAAATGAGTTATCGCCCCGTTGAACGGACGAGTATAGGAAAAACTTGACATTATGCTTCAGGGCGGCATCGACCAGGTCTTTGCCCTGCTTTTCTTCGATGTCCTGATTTGAACTCCCCGTGGCGGGAACCTAAAATGGTGTTAGAAACACTCGGATATGTTTTTAATGTCATAGCCGATTTTATCTCGTACCTGCACGGAAAAAAGCCCCCAGATGCGCTGCGATGTAGCCTTCTCGGCGGCGATAAAAATGTCTTCTGGCTGATCCAGATTCCCCTCAACGAGCTTGATATTCGTGGACTTTCTCTGGAGCTTCTGCGCACTATTTGACGAAGCATCACGGGTGACTGCGAGAATTTCAAAATCTGCATTTTGGTCGAGAAGGGCTTGAATCACGCTGCCCCCTTGTTTGCCGGTGGCGCCGGTGATGAGCACAGCTCGAGACATCTTGGGCGAGAAAAAGAGGTTTGAAAAAAACGAGTAAGATGGAGAATATTGAAATTAGATTAAGGGAAATACTGCGGCTATAACGCAATGGGAGAAAAGGAAGGCGAAGAAATGAGATGTAAGGTTTAGTTTGATTGATAATAGACGTCATCAATTGATAATCTCGGGTTTGGGTTCAACCCCGAAACCGCGCGAGGCCCCCACACCAACCCAGAACACGAACCGGTGGAATTATGGGCGTGATCACGACACCTGGTATGCCAGCACTGTTCGCTCCATGTGAGCGGATTCATACCTGATTCCATGACCGCATTGGCATTTGAGGGGTATCTCGCGACTTGGTGACCCTCGAGCACCCGGCGACCGAAGAACACCAGAGAACCAAAGCAGCACTACACAAGCGGGAGTTGCACGAGATGCAATGCAAGGAAAGTGAAATGCAGTCGAAAATATCCATGTACAGCCTGTGTCAAGGCCGGGGAGGAATGTGTCTTCCCCGGTGACAAACGCGCTCCACGACAATTGAACCGTCTGCCAGTGGGCGAGCTGCTTACGCGCCTCAAAGATCTGGAGAGTGAGGTGCAGGAGCTTCGGTCTAAAAAGTCGCATAGCGACTCTGAGAAGGCTGCTCAGCGGACTATCCAAAACAGTGGCTCCAATGTATTCGGCCTACCGGGGACGGAATTGTCGGACAGCCAATTGAAGCCGGACGATGATTTTCGGCACCAATATCTCCAGCCTGGGCAGAGTAAGGCTTTATGGACATTGTATCAAGATAATGTCGCGCCATTGGTTGCTATCCTCCACATACCCACGACACGTCAATTGATTAGCAATGCGGTTGACGGCGTAGAGCTCAACGCCGCACAGAAAGCATTGCTATTTTCAATCTGCTTTTCAGCTGTGATCAGTATGACACCCAAAGAGTGCAAATCCAAGGTTGGCCAGGAGCGTTATGTTGCAAGGCAGGACTACGGAAATGCTGTAGAAAGGGCCCTGGATGATGCAGATTTCCTCAAGTCCAAGGATATATCGACACTCCAGGCTGCAGTGCTCTTTCTGCTATGCTCTCGAGCCGGCGGGAATACAAGGCTCATCTGGGTAAAGGCAGCAGTTGTCATCCGCCTTGCTCAAAGCCTCCAAGTACATCGTGACGGGGAAAAACTCGGTCTGACACCCTTCGAAACCGAGATTCGTCGCCGGCTATGGTGCTACATCTGCATACTGGATACGCTATCCTCCGAGGACCAAGCAGTTGATACTCAAATCAGACCTGGCATGTTTGACGCACAGTTCCCATCGAATATTGATGGAGATGAACTTTCTCCAGATATGGCCGGAATACCGCCTGTAACGAAAATATTCACAGATATCACGCCCTGCATCATGACATGCATGGTCCTCAACGATGTATACTGGTCCTCGACATCACTCGATCAGAGTTTACCGATGTCTCTCCGAGTTCAAGAAGAGCGTGTCACGAAAGTGGGCAAAACTCTACAGGAGAAGTATTTGAGACACATGGACCTGAACATTCCCTTGCAATGGATATCTGCAACCATTATCCGGCTTCAGCTGTCGAGGGCATGGTTGCTGGTGCAAATACCCTCGGACACACTACCAATGACGGACCCCTACAACGACACAGCATTCGAGACTGCTGTAGAAGGCGTCAACTTCTCCTACCTATTGCAGACGAATTCAGTCACTGCGCAATGGAGTTGGCTGTGCAAAAGCTATAGACAGTGGCACGTCATGGCATATATTCTCTCAGAGTTATGTACTCATCCGTTGTGCCCAGAGACCGATCACGCCTGGGATTTGGTCACAAAGATGTTGGTTCAGTGGCAGCAAAATTTCCCGAAAGATACGGCCTTGGAGAAACCCTTGAACGAGCTGGTGGAGCGGACAGCCGCCGTGCGAGCGACCAAACTGGCAGGCCAGCCTGGACCGGAGGAAGTCAATATCCAAGATGAGCAGGGGAGTGGCTCCTCAGGCTTCTTGGAACTGGGCTTTAGTATTGATTGGCTGCGTGTAATTGGACTCTAGTACGGAATGCGGATGAAGAGTAGGAAAGTCGATTGTTCATATGTTAGGAGTATTATTGGTACAGATCTGGCCGAATGGGCTTCAGGCGCCACACTTGACAGATAGGGTTATAGGAGGTGTTACAACACAATGAGTAAAGAGACGCGCCTAGGAAGAGCCCGGACGGCTTCTCAAAAAAGCGATAGGTGAGGGTAGTTCATACTAATTGGTTGCTTACGCAGCAACGAACTTGCGGACGTCTTAAAGTATCCAATGTTAGCAAAAGGACATGGGAATTCTCATGGAAAGGGAATACGCACTCTCCAACCAGCGCATGTACTCCTTCTGCTCCTTGTAGGCAATGTAGTCGGTGACCATGTTCTGGAACTCGAGGTTCAGGCCGCGCTCCTCGAGGTAGCGGCCCCAGAAAGCAAGCAGCTCAGGGTCAAGGTTCTCGGCGGGGGGACCGGCATAGAGGCTCTGGCGAGTCCAGTCCTTCTCAGCGGTCTGAGCATTGGCGATTTCGGCGTTGGCGAAGTGGGAAATCTCCTCGATCTGGAGGTCACCATCCTGGATGACGGCCTGGACCAGGAGGGCACCGCTGGTGGGCTTCTCAATGGCGACATTGATGCGGGCGGGGAAGGTGGGGGGCAGGACATCATCCTCGCCCTCGACGTCCTTGTTCTGCTGGCCCTGGTACTCGCCCTCATCACCCAGAGTCTCGTCGGAGAGGTCGTCCATGGGGTCCTCGGCGAGGTTGTTGATATCGGCGACGGTGAAGGTAACCTTGACACTGAATTGAAAGATCTTGTTAGCTTCTATGCGATCAGATTGGGAAGTTGGTCACCTTACGTCTCGTTGCCAAACTTCTTGGTCAGGACAACCTCCTGCTCGCCCTCGATGTCCTTGGCCTTCCACTCACCAGCCTCAAGAACGTAGTCGATGCTAGCCTTCTGCTCACGGGCATCCTCAACACCGGAAGCCTTCTCGTGCTTGAGTTCCTCATCGAGCTTAGCAATGAGCTCCACGTCACCTGTCGGAAGAACATTCAATAGTTAACAAATGATTCCACAGGTCTGGAATATGACCATTTGGAACCATCGCAATCGCGATTGAGAATCGAGAGATAATTGACTCACTCTCAGCAGCGGGCTCACGGAAGACGCTGGTCGTGGAAAAGGAAGCGAAGGCGGGTTTCGCAACTTGCTTCCATGGCTGGACAAAAGTCGACTTGGGGAGAACAGCCGGGCGCAGGGAAGTGCGGGCGATGGAGCGCGAGAAGCGCGGGGCAGCACGAGAGAAAGCGCGAAGAGACAGCATGATAAAGATGGGGGAGTGGTTTGGATGGAGGAAGCTTCGGGTCGAGGAGAAAATGCTGCGGATGAAGCTGGAGGACGCCGCGCCAAGGCCGGCTCCGCTGGCACCGCCTATGCAGATCTGCCGCTTGTTTTGTTATCGGCCTGATCAAATTGACACAAAATACAAACTTGATTGTGAATATCTACGATTCAATAAAATCTATCCGTTATAATACGCTTCATTGGTAGAAATGTACGAGAATCGAATTTTGTGCACCAAATACGCCCAGACCACTCGGCCACCCAGGAAACAACGCAAAGACGATCTAGAGGATATCCGTAATCATGACATGCCCTTGGGCGGGAAGGTTGATGCCTTCTTCTCGCCTCCTTGGACCAGACGAATAAACTTCATAGTACTGAGTCCAGACCATTCGCCATTCCAGTGCTTCAATGCCAGCAAGACATCCATCTCGGTCAAGTCCGGCGCCCAGAACCCAGTCTTGAATTCTTTGTCCTCCGTCTCCGTCCGCTGTTTCAGGACCTCTTCCCGTTTGCTTGGGGGCCGGCCCTTGCGACGCTCTTGCGTGAGTTGCTCAATCTCCTCTAAGTCCCGGTTGATGTAGCTATAAGATATTAGTACCGTTCACTTTCAGCCATTAGCCTCAGGTTGCATGCATACTTGGTGATCAGTTCCGCCAACTCGGCTTCGGACATGGGTTCGGAAACGGCTTGAACGGAGTCATGGAAAAATTCAATACGGTCAACTGAGGATAGTCAGTACAGCTAATCTGATTTAATGCGACAGCACTGACCGTATGGCTGGCGGGCCCTCATAGTGATTGAGGCATGCTTGGAGAGGCGTTCGTCTCGGTGGCCGGCGCGGCGCAATCGACGGGCATCGCGGCTGTTTTCATGCAGTGAGTTGACAACGCCGCGCTTCTTGGAAATGTGCTTGTGCACCTTCTGCAGAGTGCGAGAAGGCATGGTGGCGTGGGTGGTTGCCGTCCCTCCATCGGCCGAACAATTATTTTTCGGCGTGCCTGCAGAATCGGGCGGTCGCACCCACCACCGCCTTCCGCAATCGCCAGCCATCGCGTCTGCGCGTCGAGGGGGACAAACCTGAACAAACATTCCAGCACCAGCCATGGAGGTATTTACTCGGTGATCTGGCTCGGTCCTTCTCCTTCTATTCTCGCTTCTTCAGTCACCTCGCGTTGCACCTTGCAAATATTGAAACGCATGTTATTGTTTCTTGAGTAGATACGAGGACCCGCCTGTTTCTTGACCGGTGCCCACCATGGGTATCAAAGGTATGTTTGTGTCTTCTTGAGACGGAAGGAAGGCCTTTCGGAAGGGTTGAGCTAACTTGGAATATAGGGCTGCACGGTCTCCTCAAGTCCATTCAAAAACCATGTCATCTGAAGAAGTTTAGCGGCCAAACACTTGGAGTCGACGCATATGGATGGCTTCACCGCGGGACGGTGGCCTGTTCGGTCGATCTGGTTCTGGACCGGCCTACCAGAAAGTAAGAATGCACTTGGCAACATAGCAATGGTCAAATGGAAAGCTAATCCTGTTTCAGACACATCGATTTCGTCCTAAACCGCGTTCGCATGCTCCTCTACTTTGGAGTGATACCCTACCTCGTATTCGACGGTGACAATCTTCCTAGCAAATCGGGCACCGAACAGGACCGGCACCGAAAACGACAAGAAAGCAAAGCTCTCGGACTCGAACTACAACGAAAGGGCAAAGTACCGGAGGCCTACCAGGAGTTCCAAAAGGCTGTAGATGTGACTCCTTACATGGCCCGTCAGCTCATTGAAGAGCTGAAGGAGATGGATGTACAGTATGTGGTGGCACCATATGAAGCCGATGCTCAATTGGTGTATCTGGAGCAACAAGGACATATCGATGGAATCATTTCAGAGGATTCCGATTTGCTTGTGTTTGGTGCAAAGCGACTGCTGTCTAAACTGGACCCGCATGGCGAATGCATTGAAATCAACCGGGCGGACTTCACGGCCTGTCGGGAGGTCAGCTTGGTCGGATGGAGTGATGCAGATTTTCGCCGCATGTGCATATTAAGTGGTTGTGATTATTTGGCCAATATCCCCAAGATGGGACTGAAGACGGCATATCGCAGTATCCGGAAGTACAAGACTGTGGAGAAGGCTCTGCGCATGATCCAGTTCGATGGCCAATTCAAAGTCCCTGCTGACTACCTGACCAACTTCAAGCAGGCCGAGCTGACATTCCTCTATCAACGTGTCTTCTGCCCGACTGCCCAAAAGCTGGTGACTCTGACGGCGCCGGATGATGGCGTCAACCTGAACGAGCTCCCTTTTATCGGCAGTGATGTGGAAGCGAGTGTTGCAGCCGGAGTCGCACGTGGAGACCTGGACCCGTCGAACAAGGAGCCGATTGAGTTGAAGCCGGTGGCTGCAGGTAAACTACCTCTTGGTATCAGTCGTCGCCAGACACTGGGTTCCTCTTCAGAGCTAAAGCCGAAGAAACCCATCAATTCGTTCTTCACCCCGAAGCGGACACCGCTGGGCGAGTTGGACCCAAACAGTCTCACCCCGTCCCCAAGTCAGCAGAGGCTCCTGGAACGGAATGCGAACAACTCCTGGCAAACCAACTCAGCTCCCTTGCGATCTAACTCGACAAGAAATACCCCTCTCCGTGCCTTCTCAGACCAAGCTGGTCTCAGCCCCATGATACGCAGCGTTGAACGAAACACGCTCACTCAGTCGGCTCGCGCATCCACTTTGCAGCCCATCAAGCGGCAGAGGCTCTGCTCCGAGACGGAAGATGACTCGCTCCCGGCATGTCCCGACTTTCGCAGTCGTTACTTCAGCCCCAAGGCGGACCAAGTGAGTCCAAGCGGACAAAAGATGGGACGAACGAAGAAGCAACGGAAGTCGGTTATGGACGTCTTTTCAGACGAATTGGCCGAAGATATCTTTTCCAAAATTCCTGATCCATCTTCCAACGCCGAGTCTTCAGAATCACAACCATCGACTAGTCAGGAATCAGTACAGGCCGAGGGTGACAAGATCCCTGCTGGTCCCCCTTCTGTGACTAAGAAAACGGAGAAAACGAAGCATACACCAGCCGAGACGAATCAAGACGCTGATTTTGATCGCGCGTTGGAATATCATGTACAGCGACAGAACACGAACATACTTTCCAAGTTCACTTTTCAGTCTAGTCCACCAACAGAGACCGCCTCGCCTCACTCTCCGATGACTCGGCTGCCCGTCATTCAGTCTCACAATAGACCAGCGCCCTTGGGTTCGCCCAGAACTCCTGTCGGAAGTACCCAAAACCGATCACCTCTGCGACGACGACTGACCCCACTGCAGCGGATGGGGCAAGCGGCCTTAACCCGGTCTCAAAGCATCAATTTCCCTACAAAGCTTCGACAGGCCGACTCTTCAGAATCGATGTCAGATGCGAGTTCCATCATGGGGGGCGGTGCACAAGGCAGTGAGGATCTTATTATTCCCGACAGCGAGGATGAGGACGAAGACGAGGAATCGAGCATGTCGGCAACGAAGCCTTTGGACTTGAAGCGCTTCTCGTTTGCCGCGAACTAACTACGAAAGTTATGCATATTTTGGCTTGGTTCGGGAGTAAACGTGGTATGGATTAAGACGTTTTCTATTTCGGGCATGCATCAATGCATATGGTCTAGACTTTGATTCTTATTGGGGCGCAATGGTAAGCTTTCAGGGGCTTTTGTTATCAATTGTCATAAGCATCTAGTTAAATTCAGCGCATACACTACAGAATTTGTACTACCCGCTCTCCCGTCCCTCTCCCGTCCTAGATCTTTAAATTGCGACAATTATAAGTCCACCAAGAAAACTATGAGGCTGGGGATGTGACCCGCGGTGGGGCGCACCTTATCGAGAAGGTAACTATGCCTATCGGGGACTAGTGGCAGCTTGGAGTCCCTGGCAGAACTCTCCAAGTAGGAGGCGGTGTGGCTTGGTTACCGTGGAAATAGAGGAGGCTGGGCCAACCGCCTCTTTGTTTACTATACTCTACTCCACCCCCAGCCTCTCGAGACATGGACTTCACGGTTTGCGCCTGACGTGGTTTTTCTGAATTGCAGCTACGATCTTTCTCCCTTCCTCCCCCTTCCATTCCTTCTACACATTCCTCTCCTTCCTCCACCATCTTCACACTTGTTGTCCAGAGCGACTTCCAGACCTCTGACCGCGTCGAGACTTGCATATAGGTGCGATTCGGACCCGACGATAGGCCACAGCACCTTCAACTGTCCCTGCCTGGCAAGTTGAAGTATCGACGAAATCGTTCAAACGAAATTCCGAACTCTTCGCATCTTCATCTCCCGCATTCCTCCTCGGCATTCCATTCCAACTATCGTTGACAATCGGAACCACTTCTCACGATCAACAAGCCCGATATCGCTATACGGTAAGCACCAGAGCTTTGTCTCTGAGGTCGGATTCGAATACTCCTTCTCGGAGCGCCGAGAAGCGAGTCACTTGACGCGCGAGACAGAGGTAGGCCGTTTGCGCGCCCTAGTTGGTCGCGATGGCTATTCGATTCGCAGAGTCATGGGCCCGTAAGTGACTCCCGATGTTACCTATCGTCAGAAACGGAGCAGGAAAGCTAACAAACTATCAGGATTCATTCCCATGATCGGGTACCACCATGTTCTCATGATCATTATCGCAGTAGCAATCATCCTGCTATGTAAGTGGCCAACGCCTCACACAATTGGCCCCCACGTTTGGTCTGGAATGTGACTAACCTCTTTTAGCACTATTGCTGGCCGGATGCTCTTCATCCTCTCCCCAAAT
Organism: Penicillium argentinense; assembly: GCF_028826775.1. Lineage (NCBI taxonomy): Eukaryota > Fungi > Ascomycota > Eurotiomycetes > Eurotiales > Aspergillaceae > Penicillium > Penicillium argentinense. The sequence goes on along the minus strand of NW_026622661.1, from coordinate 2,531,413 downwards.
ACCCAACATCTTTTTGATTTCGATGTACTATGAAAGTTACAAGCCGATATTCGATTTGGCTCAAGTCCAACCCGGCGTGTCATCGGCCATGTCACATATTGTCGGTGCAGCTGAGCTGGAGGTCCGTGTTGGGTACTTCGGTATCTGCGTTCAGCCCGACGGTGGCTCGTTCATTTGCAACTCCAATGCCACCGCGCTGGCGGAGATCGTTACTGTGGACCAAGATCCACTCAACCTGATCTGGGTCGCCTCCACTTTCAAAGATGCGGTCGTGTTCCCGTACCTTCTGTGAGTCAAGGATAGAATCTTTTTGTTTGTGCCGAACCAATGCTAATTTTTTCTCAGTATTGTCGCTGTTGTCCTAGCCTTCTTCTGCTTCATCCTACTCGCAACATTCCCCGGCTGGCACGAGGAGCGCGACGAGTCTGGCTCGGACGTGGAAATCAAGCCCTTCCCTTCACGGCCCGTTTCGCAAGCTGCGCTAGCTCTGATATTCGTCGCCTCTGTGTTTGTCCTGGTCTCGGTACTATGGCAGCACACTGCCTCTGTTGCAGCAAGTACGATTGCACAAGACATGGGGAATAGTGTCGTCAAGAGCGGCGTCGGAACCTCAGCTATGGTGCTTGGTTGGTTCGGATTTGTGTTACTGGTGGTCGTCACGATCGGTCTACTGGTCATGATTCTCAGCATCAGTTTGATTAGAAAGCTGACTGATGACGAACCTTGAGAAATTTGACCAGTCTCAACACTACCGCACACGCCGTTTATGCTTTACTTTCATCTGATTTCACGCCACCTCCTTTTATTGCGACGACACCTTTTTACCACTTTTTACCGACGACACAATGGGAAATGAATAATATACCATCTGCGGATGGCTCGACATATGGAATGGACGGGATGGAACACGGACGGGAAGTTTCATCCCAATGGGAAACGGTTTTATCTGAACAATTTGCAACACGAACATATCGAGGATCTGGATCCTCCTTCTACGCATGTTTAAGTGGGCCCAAAAATCACAGCTTGCCTGAACACAAGTGGGAAGCGTGGCAATTCTTTTCCGTACTAGAATTTTCTGGTACGGCATCAGAAACACCAGCAAACCGCGTCTTTTTGTACAGCCTCGAGGTCGGTTTTATGGGATTTGCGTTTTTTGTGTGAAATGCCATTGTCGGAATTCTTGTAAGGCGTTTCTTTTTCTCTCATGTATAAAAACATGCACCGAATCTTTCGACGCTGAATTTACCTCTGGCTTTGACCGGCTCATTGACTTTTTTCTTGCATAGTAATTTATGCGAGGGCAGTATTAGTCTCCACAAGAATGATAACCCAATATCTATTATCTCCTTCATATTTCAAATAATCTTGACCAAAAATGAGAGCATCTGACACTCTCAGCTGCTCGCTGCTAAGTAATTGCAGGCTGTGTTTCACTGCATCCTTTACCGAACTCCTCAAGCAAGCTGGTTCCTGTCGGATTAATAACAACAAAGTTCTCAATGACAGCCGTGTCATTCTCCAAAGCCTCGAGCTGCTCGTCGGTGCACGTATTTCAGTCGCCGCATACGTGTAGCTGACAGTCTCTCTGTTTTCCACAGGGATTTGATTCTTGATGTGCCAGTTACTCCGCGGACCCTTCGAGCTATAGTGTGAATCGGTCTTGATATGCCCAGTGGCGACATCAAGGCCAAACATGCTCCGCTGGAAAATACGATAGATGGTCTCGGGTTCATATGCTGCAACAGCGTGGCCTCCTTGAAAGACGCGAAAACGAGAAATTCCGTGCTGGCGAACGACACCACCCTTGTAGGTCTTGTTTGTCCTCACATCTTCATATCCGGCCGCGCGTAAAGATGGAGCTGAATGGAAGCCCGCGGCGAGGGAGATGTTTTCAACGCCCATCCCCGTAAATTTGCATTCGTTTGTCTTTGTGTCATGCGAAATATGTGGCTGAAAAACTAACAGTTGCATTGATAGTCACGGTCACCATAGACGAATGAAACACTGATGTCATGATCAAGAACCTTTTCAAGAAGAGACATGTCTTGGACCATGGAATTGCCTGTTAGCCCGAACATCGCAGCTTAGTAGGAATAGTCATCCGCCGTGGAATTGACTCTGACACCAAAGATCCTCTTGTACCCATCGTTGGTTGAAAAAGCCGTTGAAGTAGTTAGGTTCATCAGAGTCGATTCGGAGACGAGCGAGATCAAATTGCGAGCACTGAGAACGTGATTATTAGCACCGCATTGGAATGCATTTTTTCAGATATAAAGATGTGCTCCCGTTCGTGACGACCATATACGCTTCCAGGACCTGAACAAAGTAAACAGCTGAGGCAGTTTGACAAGCTGCGTTGACAGTCTCATTTGTACCCTGGCCAGTCGAATCACCCTCGGCAGCAGCTACTCGGTATTGATCAACGAGGTCATAGCAGCCTGTCTTGGGCGCAGTCACATTCTGCATCAAAACCGAGTACATGGTATGATTGTAAAGCTGAATCCCATAAGTGTTGTTGTATTCGATGTGAGGGAAGCTGGCAGCTTGAGCCTTGTATCGATGCAGCCATTGCCGATGCCAAGTAAGCCAAGTGGGAGGCTTGTCGCATTAACATCAGCACAGGAGATCAGTTCATTCTGGTAAATAACATGCGAGGAAATTCTTGTGCCCCAGAATCCGCCATACTAGAGATAATATAGATTCCGATGAAACGATTCTTCTTGGGTTCGGAAACTCATACCGACGTTCCCCACAGCGAGACCTTCTTGTTGGTGGTTCTATAGTCCGGAAATCTGATTTCGGTGTAAGAAAATAGTCTTCAAAGGAATTTCTTCCGATGATTCACTCCTGGAACCAAACTTGTGCAAATTTCACAGGGTCCGCGAGGCCTGTGCGGTCGTGTTCTGTGTCGTTGCCATAGACCTGGAGTCCAAAGTCGCAGCCATGACGGACGCATTGGTCTTGGGCAGCTCTTCACCATCTTCCAGAGGAGTGAATAGTGGCCGATCAGGATTGGTCATTTCAAGAGTCCCATTCAATCGACAAGAATATGAAAAGCCAGTTCCCACAGGCTGATTGATATATAGCATACTGACATGTTTATTCCAGGAGAGCGGATTTAGCTTCATGCTGTTCGAGTCTGGGTTGATGTTGCACGGAAAGCCTGACATTGAGTCAAGAGAGGTACGGCCTGGGCCTCCTCCTAGGTATATCGATGTAGGAGCACTGGAGGGATTGTGTCGAGCCTCTGTTAGAGTTAATGTTAGCCTTTGTCGCGCTGGAACACGACACGAATCGCGAAACAAGCACACTTACCAAAATACCAAAAGAACAGGTTGATATCGTAGTCCACGCTCATGTTCTCCATGTTGTTCAGGAATTCTTTGGGAAGCGAAACATAGCCACTCCATGCACCGACTCCCATGGGTGGTCATGCAGATTTATGTCTAGAATACGTGGATCAGTGTCCAATACTTCTGATAGCAAAACTGAACGAGAAATGTCGCACCCAGAAAGGAAGTGCAAACCTGTTTGTAGGACATAAATGCTCCTGGTCATCGTTCAGAGACAATTTCACTCAGTCCAGCTGGCTCAGGAGGAAAGGTCGATTGAGAAAGCATGCTGTCAAGGCACGGAGAAGTAGCGAGATGTGCTTCATCATGAAATATTTACTAAGGATTCACCGAAGCTGTTGAGGACAAAACAAACATTCTCTCCCAAGGTAGAATCGGGCTTTTAGTTATTCGCGCTGCGGTCGAAGATGCAGAACGTTGTTATAGAAACTTGGAAAGAAAATATTCTAGGTCTCATGGCAAGGCTGAGCCAAGGTTTCGTGCTCTTAGCCTCTCCCGAATTAGGTATAGAAGACACTCATTGGAATCTCAAGAAGGAACTGAAGTGGGGATTCTCCGGCAATTGTTAGCTAAGTCTCTCGAACGGGCAAATCATGAGTGCTGATTTCTCACAGCCGGTTATCCATGCCAGTACATTTAAAGCTAGTTTCTTCGCTACTTTCATTAAGGCTTACTGGGGGCCTCAAGGATCAACTCCGCGATATTCCAGCGTAGATCAATCCCATTTTCGATTTGCGTATCCGAGCAGTGCTTTTTTTCTCACTCTGTCGGCATACTCAGTTAGCTCAAGGAAGCCACAATCCTTGGCACTTGCTCACTCAGCCCTCTGGGTAGGAATTGCCTATAAACTTCGTCTTCTTGCACTCGTGGCGTTAATATTGCTGCAATTCGACCAAGGAGCATCTTCTTGTCTGTGACCATTGCGGATCGGACGAGAGATACTTTCCCTTGTCTTTTGAAGGTGTCGGAAACGCTAGAAAATTATGGAATATACTGGGGACTCATCGCCTCAGTAGCATTCATTACCTTGTATCGGCCTTAGTCAAATTTTCTTCTCTTCACAATGTTTTTCGCGACACTTGTGACCAGAATTTTCAACAGGCAGTCACATGTGATAGTGCTTTACTCTCTCAGCGTCTATGGGGAAATTTTCAGGTAGTGTAGCCTTTTCCATAAGTAGGACGCAAGTTTCGATAACTCAATCACAACAGAAACCAAATAAGTCTAAAATCAAACATATACTAGCGTAGCACCGCGCACATTGAGTCCCAAAAGGTCCACGTTTGCTGTCACATGGCAACATAATATATATTTTTTCGCATTGCAGCGGCCCATCGTATCACAACAGCTCACAGGAGCGCGGTAGGATCGGCGCAAATCTTTGCATGAGATGGACTTTATCATAAATAATGCAGAATTAAGAACTAACCAGCTAACCAATCCAACACAGTGTGAGCTAGAGCCTGCCTTAGAAATCAACGTTACATCGTGACGTCAATCCGGTGAAATCTGGTCCCGCCGAGAGTAGACAATATTGTAGTTTATTCCATCGTCCCTGCCGATTTCTAATCGCCACAGTCATAACTCCATGGCCTAAAAGCGATAACGGCCTAGAGGCAGGGGGCAACTAACTATTGCCACAACCTTCATATGTACGGATTTACGGACAAAGAACAGGTTACCACAGCCGACTTAACCTTCTAGAATCACCATTTGCATATATAATGTGAATTTACGGCGAACATATTTCGAAAATATACTCTTACTATCGGGAGATATACAGAGGTGTCCTTACCCACTGTCTAGATCAGAGTTAACCATTGCAGCCATGGAGACCCTGCGAGATACAGCGTTTGGCAAGCTGGTGCGGCTTTTCAGCCGCTACAGGTGAATGCAATATTCGGAGGAGCAGGATGCATCTGTTTGGCCTGACTATCTCAAGACAGAGACAGCGATGAAGGGAACAGATGAAGCTTCGATCCCCACGACCGACACAACCGAGAATGAGAACCCCGAGGATCTCGAGGCGTTTGGCCTATACGCAGTCATGTCGCAGTGTTCGACTCGATTACGGCGAATGTCAACTGTCTCGACACTTCACGAGGGAGTCAGAAATTCGCCATCAGCGAATCAGCCGCTGGTAATCAACTGGCAAGGTCCCGATGATCCCGAGGTTAGTTTCTCCGCACTATGGACTTGCATAGATGCTAATTGTCTTCAGAACCCTCAAAACTGGAGTATGGCGAAAAAGGTCTTTGTCAGCACTTTAATCTGGCTACTCACATTCGCCATCTATGATGGCTCTGCCATATACACTCCGGGTATTCCCAGTGTGTCTGAACAACTTGGCGTGAGCAGTGTTGCCGCGACCCTGGGTCTCACACTTTTCGTGGCCGGCTACGGATTAGGTCTGAATCCATTGATCCCAGGTCTTCTAATAGGAATACTGACCCGAACCAGGCCCGATGATCTGGTCGCCGCTTTCTGAGATCCCAATGATTGGCCGCAGTCCAACATATGTACTGACATTGGTCGTCTTCGTCTTCTTCAACTTCGGCGTCATCTACGCGAAGAATTTCGGCATGCTCCTGGCATTTCGCTTTCTCACAGGATTCATCGGATCACCCGCTCTTGCGACGGGCGCAGCTTCAATGGGCGATATCTGGAGCCCCGGAATTCGGGACTACATGATTGGAATCTGGGGCATGTTCGCCATCTCCGCTCCAGTTTTGGGTCCAATGCTCGGCGGATTTGCCTTTTCGGCAAAAGGCTGGACATGGACCATCTGGCAACTGCTTTGGATCTCAGCTCTTACCTTGGTGCTGTTTTTTTTTTGTCTTCCGGAGACATTTGCACCGAATATACTTGCTCGCCGGGCCCGTCGCGTGCGTCGCATCACGGGAAACTCACAATACATGTCCGAATCCGAATTGGAGATTAAGGAAATGAAAACAATGGTATGTACCTCCCATTGTCTTTTGGAGAGTGTATGTATAACTAACAGGTGATCAAAGGAGGTCCTCTTCGAATCTCTCGTTCGTCCTTCCCAACTCTGCTTCATGGAACTTATCGTTCTGCTTCTCAACCTCTATATGTCACTGATTTACGGTATCCTCTATATCTGGTTTGAAGCCTTTCCAATCATATTCGAAGAGATCCATGGCTTCAATCCCGAACAAAGTGGACTTGCCTTTATGTGAATCCTGGTCTCAACATGTTGCTTCACAATCCCAGGCTACTTCTACTGGAAGTATCGATATCAATCACGCCATTTCGTTAAGAATGGCAGCATTGCAAATCTCACTATTCTGGTTTGGCTGGACAGGAAACTCGAGAGTGTACATTGGATAGTGACAATCATCGCATCAATGTTGTTTGCCGTCGGTGGCTGCTTGATATCCAACTGCATCTTCTGCTACCTTGCGCATGCTTACCCAAAATATGCCGCTTCTGTTCTGGCCGGAAACGATTTCATGCGATCATCATTTGGAGCAGGGTTTCCGCTTTTTGCTACGGCGATGTTTCATAATTTGGGTGTTGGGTGGGCCTGTACGTTGTTCGGCTGCTTGACGGTGCTTTTTGTACCATTCCCGTTTATTCTTCTATGGAGGAGGCGGAGGATTCGCATGGCCAGCAAGTATGCTCGCCATGACATTTAATGTGCCGGACAGAGGCATTGATCTATCACACGTGTGAAATAAAATAATTGCATGATAATTTGTTTTCAACGTACACGGGAAAAGAATAGTAAAAGGTCGGTCGTCCTCCACGCCTACTTACGGAATTCTCAGAGGAATGATAATGATTTGTATAACGGATCATCAATTGAGAACCTTGGAAAGGAGCACCTATTCTTAAATGGATAAGAGTGGATGGCACCTCATGATTCACCACGCCGGACCACTTAATCTTGGAAGGTGAATAAGTAATAAAAAGAATAAATAAATACCGGGAACGCCTCTTAACCATGCACCCGAAGCTTGAACGAATATGCACGCTGTCAGCAGAGATCCACGAAAGCTGTGTATCGAAGGATCAGTAGTCCATTGGGTATCCCCCAGCTGGATTGCCGCCGTCGTGATAAACATCAGACTCTCCAAAAGAATCATCCAGAGACTTGTAAAAGGGGTTTCCAGGCCCGGCGCCACCGCGACCACGACCACGATTTCCACGAGTAGCATTGCCTCGGCCCCTTTGATTACCACGGCCACGGCCACGCGGGGGCACCGCGACGAGGACCATCGTCTTGATGATGATGATGATGATGACTTGAATGATGTCCATAGAATTGGTCTTGCGGGTAAGTATCATAGCCAGGATATTGACCGCGTCCAGAATAAGTGGCACCTTCATCATATTGCTGACGAGACCGTTTCTTGCCGGTTTGCCATGGGCCTGAGTGGACACCCCGGTCTCGAACAGACTCCTCCACTGAGAGGATCTCTTTGAACCCAAGTTCTGTCTCGAATGTCAAAGCCTGTTCAGCTGGAACAGGGTGCCAATTTTGGATCAGTCTGGCATCAACAGGACGCTTGGGCTTGCGAACCGCCAAGACAACCAGGGGGATGGAATTCTCAGAATGATATGGCGCACTGGGCAAAACAGGTCGCACTCGTGCGGCGAAGACCGCATTCTCAAAGTTGGCTGTGCCAGTAACCTGCCATTTAAGTTTTCTGCCCAATCCGCCGATTGATTTGAGGAGCTGCTTGGACGCCTGGCGTGGGGCGACCATGATGTTATTAGCCGTGCACTTTAGCTCCCTCGAGTCTGCAAGTCCAGGTGGTAGGATTTTGTTTAGAACCTCAGAGAGCAATCGAGATTGATCATCCTTGGAGATCAGATAGCCTGTGTAGAGTACAGATTTCTTGATGCGGAGCAATGCGTTAGACTTCTTGGATGTTTGCTGGCCGGGATTGCGCAGGCCGTGGTTGTGTAAATTGACCATGTGCTGCACCTCAGCAACTTCGGTGGTTGGATCAAGGCACTTTGTCCCTTCAAGCACATTGATGACCTCTGCATTGAGAGGTTTTCTGTAAGATCGGTTGGTCTGGAACAGCGTGTTCATGCTTTCGAAATATTCACGGAATCCAGTCGCGCTAAAAGGCCAGCTGCGTTAGCATGCATGGATACAATCAGGATCCACGGTCAACCTACTGCTTTGGGCGATCCTCGTACACCCGAATGTCATCAGCTTGGTCATAAGTAAGGATGAGATCTTCCAGAAACTTTTCCTTGAAGACTGCTGTGGAAGAAAATTGTTCCCCACTCGGTCCAACAACGGGCTTGAGCCCGATCATATCGAAATGGAGGTTCTGACTTGCAACTATTCTCATGATAATTTCGGCGAAGCGGTCCTCTCGCCTACCAGTCAAGAGGACTGTAAGCGCATCCTTTTGTTCGAGGCTAAGTTTGACAAGACGGAGCTGATAGAAGTTAGCAAAAACAAGAAAATTCAAAAGAAAGGAATAGATCAGTCGCACGATATTCTCATTCCACCACCCTTGCCATCCACGTGCCTCCTCGATATCCATGCCCTTTCCAGTGGCGGACAGGATGTTGGGATCATGCCACCAGCCGCCATTCGCGAAGCCTTGTTCAGCTTGCAGGAAACCGATTGTTTGTCCGTTCCATAGCTGATGATTGGGGAGCGGGGAGTAAAAGACTGCAGCGATATTCAGTAAATATAATTTTTTTTTTCTGGACAGGCGACAAGAAGACTCACGAGTATTGTCGAAATCGTAAACATGAATGGTCTTGATTTGAGACACAGCTGCACACGAATCATGGTCAGTCCAAGATCCCGAAAGAAGTTATAACTCAAAGAAGTGCTGACCAGGTAGTTGTTTGTCGGTAACTGACCACCGCTTCAGCGATGTCAAAGTGTACGGTGGTCGCTGCGCGGTCGACATGGTCGCTCCGGGACCCATGCGCGCCAGTCTCTCAGACACAACAGCTTTAGCCGAACGCATGCGCGCGATCCGATCGTTCGTGCTGGTGGTTGAGGTGTGAGGAGTATGGCTAGTGGCTCATGAGGAGAAGCGGCTGGTCGTTTGGGGAAATTGAGTGAAGTCGAAATCCGAGTCAAGCTTCGGCCTGGCAGAAAACAACTTGTGACCGCAGTGTGTTGCGGTTGGCAGGCGCTGACATTTGGATCCTATCTTCACGTGATTACATCCGGCGCTAGCCACCTCCAGTAGGCGGTCAGCTTTAGGGTACGTCAGATGACCCTTCGATAAGCGCATGTCGTGGGTCCGATGCTCATGTCAGTCTTCCCAACTGCTCCATCCTCTTGCCTGCCATTGGAGATATGGCAGACACAGCAGATGAGAGAAATGGCAGACACAGCAGATGAGAGAAATGTGCGACAGCAGGTTTTGCAAAAGACATTGGAGGAAGTGCAAACCGAGGAAAAGGATGGAGAGTCCAACGACCCCTGCGTGATCTGCCTCGACTTGATCACAGAACCCTGCGTGGCTATACCATGCAATCATTCAAATTTCGACTACCTGTGTCTGCTCACATGGCTGGAGCAGGGACCATTCTGTCCTCTGTGTATGGAATTAATTTGGATCCCATGAAGACCGACATGATTTAGCTGATTGAAACAACAGGTAAGATTGAAACCGTTGCTGTCAAATATGATCTGAATGCGCCCAAAGGATTCAAAACATACAAGGTGCCTGCCCGTGAGAAGCCTGGAATGAAACCCGGAGCCTTTTCTCGAACCTCTGTACAACAACGGGCATTGGCAGGCGGCTTGGATATTGGAGATTCTCGAGCACAACGACGACGATCTCGCCCTCCGAATCAGCGACCACCTCGACTTCTACCCACCAATCCTGTTTCAGTGCGATACAATGTTTACCGCAATCAACTATTCTCTCTACGTGTCGGGTCGAATCGATTATCTCAGTACAGCGAGGTCACCCCGGAGCAATTCAGCCGCAACGAATCCCTTATCTCACGGGCACGGAAATGGATTCGCCGGGAACTACAAGTCTTTACCTTTTTGAACCCAGTAGTGGAGGACGAACAACCAGCCTTTGGCCGGCGGCCACATGGGAACCATGCCGAGTTTCTGCTCGATTATGTGATCTCCATCCTGCGCACGATTGATATTAGGGGAAGCTCTGGGCAAGCAGAGGAGCTGTTGAAAGATTTTCTCGGTCGTGAAAATGCTCGCCTTTTCCTACATGAACTGCTGTCCTGGTTGCGTAGTCCATACGACAGGCTGGAAGACTGGGATCGCAATGTACAGTACCCAACGACACAGGCTCACCGTAGCAGGGAGCTCCGGGAGCCTCTGGAAATAGAGTCAAACTCGCATCGCCGAAGAGCTCGCAGTCCACCACCGGCGAGTCGGCGTCGCAGTGCGTCGCCCATCCACACACCAGATAGAAGCTTGTTTGATCGGATTTCCAGAGCGGAGGGATCGAATACATTAACGTCTACCCAAGTGGAGGTGCAGCCCAGGACTCGAGTGCGGCCTCGGGCACGGAACCGCGGATACTTAGATCGATATATACCCGAATACTAATACATTGTACATCAACCGAGCCAAGCTAGGTCTGGAGTATAGGACTAACGACCACGCAGGAATGAATGCAATGTATCCACACTGCAATATTTATCAATTCGAATCTATGAGAAATGAATACGCCTATGCCCATTCCGTGCCCTAATGCTGAAATAATAAAGTAGTCGTCACTTCATGAATGCGAGGAACATATACCCAACGTTCTTTTTTACCTTCGACCCCGAAAACGCCCACGACCCCGTGAACTTCGGTTACCAATCTTCAATGACCGGTAGTTGGCATGGGACTGAGGGTTGACTTTTCGCTCCTTGGGCTTCTTCTCTTCCTTCTGCACGAGAGCCTTCGCAGGCTCCGCAGGAGGAGGCCCTTCCGCCTTTGGCTTGACTTTGGAAACCGCCTCCTTAAGGCGATCCGAAAAGCTCTTTGGTTTTGCCATAGGCTTTGGTTTCTCGCCGTATTCAGGATCGCCGTCTGAGTCCACATCGGGCTCGTCGTCTTCTGACTCTGGTTCAGACATAGTATGCAACGAGGCAGCATCATCGCTTTCAAGGCCCTTCTCCAGAACTTCGTCGGGGATATCTTCAGGCGCGGCTTGAACCTGTGTTTCCGGAACAGCAGTCGTGAGTTCGTCGTCACTCTCCTGTGGAGCGGTACTCTTCTCTGATTCTTGCCGCGATTTTGGTTGCCGAGTTACTGGCCGCATAATGACACGTCGAGTTGTTCGCTTTTGGCCCTTCTTCTTGTACGGTCGTTGGCCCTCTTCCGGAGCGGGCTGACTCTCTGGTATTGGGTAGCCAAAGCCTTCCTCCTCGGCCTCCATTTCGCGCATTACGTCCCAATCATCGTCCATTCGCTCCTCTTCCATATCACGGAGGCTCTGCACAATGGTTGACAGTCCCTTGCCATGGAACCGACCGGGTTGGCGAGATTTCATAGGGCTGAGCCCGGAACCATCGTTGTTCGTAGCTGCGGGATATCGTCCGGAATTCGATCGGCGCAAGAAAGTTGGGGTCGCTGAATGGTTGGTTTCTGGGGACGCTTCTGTGTGGCTTGGATGCGAGTTTCCCTGCGCCTCTTTTTCATCATCTGCTTCTACCATAGCTGCATAGCGCATGGTCGTTGGAGTCGCAAAGAGGTTCGCAAGATAAAACTGCTTTGTTGAGGATGCCGGTGTTCTCGTGACCCGAGCTGATTCTTCCTCTTCCTCTTCCGGTACTTCCTTCAACGGGTTGAACGTCTTGGGTTTCGAGGGTGTTCGGAACCCTGCTTCTAAAGTTTCGCCTTGTCTCTTCGCCGATGGAGTCGCTTGGCTGCCACCCGACTCGGACAGGAAATCGAACAGGCCAAGGGTCTTGCCATCGCGTTGAGGGGTAGGACCAATCGCAGTCTTCAGAGGTGAAGGTGCTGGCATGCTTTGCTTATGTGTGCTCGGACTGAACAATTTGCGAAAGGTAGATGGCGAGTCGTAGGGGTCTAGGTTGGAAGGATGAATCCTCTCAGTGCGTTTCTGAGATGGGGTTGCGAAAAGACCCTTGGCCGATTTGCGCGGCGTGGCTGAATTCGGCGGCGCATCTGCTGGACCTGTTGAAGAGGCATGCTTTCGCTTTTTGAAGTGTGAATTGGGCGGTTCGGTCTGTCTGTTTTCGCGTCGATTGAGCTTGGCTTCGAGGTTTTTGAGCTGGCCGTACTCCTTGTATTTGGCAGCTAGACACAAAACAAATTAGCAAGTTTTCGCGCAAATGCAACTGCAAGCAACATGCGCTTCAACAAGAAAAGAAACGTACCGATGTACTCGTTCTGCTTGATATCCTCACGGCCGGCCTTGCGCCCACCGTTCGCCGCGGCGAACTCTTTTTCCCAGGCCTTCAATTCGGTTCGAACGGTCGAAGCCTTTTCTGCGGCCTCAGCACGGGAACCGAGGGCGTGGTCTGCCATTATTGCATATCAAACTGGGGGGTGGGAGCAAACGGCGGACTAGAAGGGAGCGACGCGAACGCGAAACTACTCAACGCGGTGACGTCGCGTCGGCCCGCCCTGCGCCTCTCCGCATTTGCTTAAGGTATTTCCAGCATGTTGCGCCCTTTCAGCCTAAGCGCAGCCACCGAATCATGGAGTCTTGCCTATGATACGGCCTCCAGTGGAAATTTCAAGTCCTGCTAGGCCACTGGATTTAGCTCCAGCGATTTCAGAAGCTTGCTCCGCGCCAATAATCGCTAGTGTCGAAATGAGGTCACATTTTAAGACCCCAGACCTCGCCAGCACTTAGCGAAAATGACTACCCAGCAGCGATAAACACCAAGGACTTTCCTTGCTGGAGAAGCTTATCATTTGAATATCAACATGCAGGTTCCGACCTTGAGCAGTGAGAGATCGCCCTTCGACTCCGAGTTTGATGCTCTTGTCAGCAAACTTCTCGAGGAAAGGAAAGTCCCAGGCTTGTCGATTCGCCGCAGGGCACGAGTCCCACTCGTATTCGAAGTTAAGGTGCGAAAAAGAATTTACGGTTCAAATTGCGACAGGCCTACGGAGTCTCCGAGTTGCCGGACAAGAAGATGACGACCGATACTCTGTTCCCAACATGCAGTACAGCGAAGGCATTCACGGACTTTGCCACTTCCATATTTATAGAAGACAGCAAAAGTTCAAGCCCTCCGATTGACTGGGACACGTCGATGTCTACTTTGATCCCCGAAGACTTTCTCCTTGCAGACGACTACGCCACTAGACACAAATCCTCGAGGATGCCTGTCCCATCGATCGGGACTTCCAGACCACGGATGGATGTTTACATTCTCGCCAAATGACACGACTTCCAAATCTCTCGCTCGGTGACTCCGACATGTACCATTTGTCGCCCCACCCGGGACGGTGTATCATTACTCGAACCAGATGTATGTGTCGAATGCCCTTGAGCAACGGACTGGTGAGTCATTGGGATCATTTATGAAGAAACGCAACTGGAACCTCTTAGTATGCGAGATACATACTTCTCGATCCATCGACGGCGGAGAGACTCGCTAATGGATATAAGTGGCTGTTCGATGAGAAAGGAGGCTTCTACTACCACCTCCAAAAGGCCATGAATTGGATGCCGAATAAAGATGCAGGCGCCATGGTTAGCACTGTCCTGGACTACACGCACTGGCTGCGGGCCATGATTGAAACGGATGGCCCTTTAAAGGCCCACGACTCTTTGACCAAGCACACCTTCCATTTCGAGACCAGCGACATCAACCCACCGACACCATACCACGCCTATGCACTAGGATGGTTTATGGACAACTATCGTGGTCTGAATCTCTACTGGTACACTGATGGCTGGCCCGGGTTTGGCAGCTATGTCGGTTTTATCCCGGAGAAGTTCGGCTTCGCGTTCATGGGAACTCGGACACAGCATGACACGCTTCACTTAGGTTGGCCATTCATCTTATGGACAGGTTGCTTGGGTCGGCGGATTCGTACCATAGAGAATTGATGGCTGCTCGCTTTGCCAATGATCATGGGGAAGCCAACCGCATCTTTAGCCTGAAGGACGTGGAAGCAGCCAAGCGGAAGATATTTCCTAGTTTGCCCAATCCTCCGGTCCCTCATTCTCTGTCACTGGAGAAGTATGTGGGGTAGTACAGGCACCCCGCAGACTCCTGGATCACACTCAAGTTGGTTGAGGGCCAGGTGACAGCCGAGGTGTCTCAGGGTACACTGCCCAGCCAGATATCTTTCAATCACGCAAATGGTGAGTTCTTCGTCGCAAAGTCAAGGATCATAAACCATATTACACTGCCACCTTTCGCAGTGGAATTCTACGTCAATCCATCGGGGACGGTCACGAAGATTGGCATGGATCTTGAGCTTGCCATGAAAGGAGAGAAGATCTGGTTTGAACGGGGTGAATGATCGTGGAAGGCAGCCAGTCTATGGTGATGACCGACATAATCAAGACTCGATTAGGCAGTGGGTATTGAATAGCTAATGATATTGACGCGCCGAAAACAATGCGCTAGACCTCGCAGTGGCAATAGCAATGCAGAATAATTACCTTGTGATTAAAATTCATCTCACCAGCTAGTCAATCCTCGTATCCGATCAAATCCACCTCTTAGTTGTGTCTCCGGATGCACCACCTTTCCTTCCAGAATAGTATACTTCACAATTCCCTCGCAATGCTCCGGCCGCACACGCGCCAACCAAATCATCTGCTGATCCCTCTTCCGGTAAACAAGCACATTCGCCGAGAATTTGTGACCACCAACATGCGAGACGAAAAAGATCCCCGCGCCACCGGGCCGAGAGTCATCCACATCGCGGTCCAGTCCCAACGGACGCAGATGACGCTCCAACTCACGCTTAATCAGTGGCGCGGTGATTCCACAGCGAGCATCGCGTCGTCGGTGCGAGCAGAGCAGAATCACGTAGTCCAATTCACAGGGTCGGGTGCTCATGCCGGCTTTCGATGACACGGCACCAGTGCCATCCTTTTCATCCGTGGAGTTGTTGATGAATTGATGGACAAGGTCAGGAACGTCTGGTTGTGAGACGGAGTCCACAAATGTGAAAGATGGGAGGATGAGCACTGTCGTGCGACCATCTGAATTTTCTGGGTTGTCACCGTCTTCTAGCGGCTTAATATTTGTCGCCGATACCATGATTCGCTGAGAAAAGGTCAGTTCAAAGCCCAATGATTTTAGGATTCTCAAAACACACTCCCAGATTCGATTTCACCGAGGGCTTATCAAAAGCCTCCATCAGACTACCCTTCTCTTGCTCGACCTTCTCTTTCCAGTCAGACTGCCCCGTAGCAACCAAGACATGCGCATTAAAAGCTTTGATATGGCCATAGAGGGGTCTGGAGTTCTCGACCTTGACTTTAGAAGGGAAATGCGTGGTGCAGTCTGCGCAGTCTTTCAGGCAGTCGGCTCCGTCTTTCGCTGGATCCACACGAGGCACAAAGTACTCGGGGTCGGAATTCCGGCCAAGCGAAAGCAACGAACGTAACATGTTGGCGAGGATGCAGTGAGTTGCGTGAGAGTGTTAGCGAAGAGAATTGATCCGACAGGAAGGGTTGGATCTGGATGTGGCCTTAAGTACTAGTAGCTAGTAGGAGGTCGGGCATGGTTGCCTGGATGGAGTAAGTTAGGTATGTCCGAGGCTGCCATCCCCGACGGCGTTAACCCCGAAGACCGTTGACAGTTCCGGCCCCAACGACCATCACGATGAGTCGATCCTAAGTGCATTTCGCCATCTGCCGCTAGTACTATCTGATTGAACTAAATGGATTCTACATTAGTGCGCTCTTCTTGAGATCGGGAATTTCTACAAGACCACAATTCGAAACATAGAAATGACGAGGTCTAAAAGAAATCAAAGTTTTCAAACATTGGGTGAAAGGGTATATTTAGCTTAAGAATCATTGCGAAGGTAGCGGAGGAAGCTATTTTTTTTTCAGATGCTGTCCTGGGCGTGAGCGGCACTTAGGATTTCGAGGTCGATTCTCCCTCTTTCGATGCATGCGACGAAACTGGCTGCGACGCATCAAGCTCATAAACCTTCGGTGAATCAAAATCACCAGCAGACAGCTCGAAAACTTCATTACCAGGTCCAGCATCAAGCTCAGCAATCATCCCAGGGGGTTTGGAGTCTATCTCACAAGCCTTCTTGGACTCATCATCAGGCACGTGGGCAGGCAACTCAGCGATCTCTTGTTGAGTTCCACCAGAGGAAAGTTCTGCTGTAGAAGCCATCGGCGAAACGTCACCATCATCGACGGTCGGATATTTGAACCTCGCCGAATTCAACAGCCGCATCAAAGACTCCGCATCAGGCGGCGGTTCAATCTTTCCACTCAGCAGTTCCTTCGCCGTGAGGGTAACGCCGTACATCTTTTTATTAGCATCGGGCCGCTCCCCAATCATCCCGCCCTCAAAGGACTTCCCGCCAAAGACACCGCGGGTCTTCGAGTACGCAAACATCCCCGCGAGACCCTTGGAGCTGAGTGCACCGCTGATTTCCGCGCTGCGGCCGTACGGACCGAGAGCTACGGACAGGTTTTTTCCCAGCGTGATGGAGCCAGATTGAGTGAAGGTGTTGACGGCTCGATCGCTATTCAACACAAACACAAAATCCGTGAGTTCGAAGCCGAGCTGTGTGCCTAGTCCGATTCCGCCTGTGGCCATGGCTGATGGGGCAGACCAGCTGCCGTCTGGGAGTCGGGCGACGATCAGGCCGGATCCGAAGCGGATTGACCCTACAACGCCTGCTTTCATGGCTGTGAAGATGGCTAAGCCCTGAAGATCTTGGGTGAGTCCGCTGAACTATACTTACTGTGTCATTCGGGAGGGGCATTTGCTTACCTTGGCGCGAGAGAGGATCGCACGGGGGATGCCCAGCTCAGGTTCATCCTTGGTCTTTTTCGTTCGGGGCGGATTGACAAATGAGTTGAGGATTTTCTCTGCCTTTTTGCATTCGTCTAGCATTGGATTGAGTCAGCCTTGCACGTGGCCTCGCGAGATATCTTTTCTGATCTGGCGTGGTACGCACTGGATAGCGAGGATGGCATGGGACTGCTCAGCTGTTTTTGCATGGTGGCCCATCTTCCCGAACTGGAAGAGCTGCTCGCGCTGGCAGCCGATATACTCTTGTTGTCCGCCATTTGGTTATCACTGTTACGGGATTTGAGATTCTGCACTGTCTTGTCTGCGGGGCAGGTGGCAGTTTCACTTGGCGTGCGCTTTCAAACAGTCAACGCCGCTGTTGCTCGGCGATGTTAATCCAAGCCGCGAGGATCACTCCGACTGAATAGTTGCTGAAGGCTAATGGTCACCAGGCGCTCGACAGAATAGCAGTCAGCATGCAGAATGGAGGGGAAAAGGTTGATGGGGGCCGATCTTTGAGGCAAGGCTGGCTGTCGATCGCATGTCGTATTTATTTATCCACAGCCTCGTGGCGCTGTCGGGGTGGATTCGTTATTCATTGATGGCTGGTGCGCAGGTATCTGATTGGAAGATTGAGCATTGTATGAGCCAAAGACTGCAGTTTATGCAGGTCATGGTTGTAATGTTATTGCACAAGTGTAGTGTGACTCTTGTCGCGAATTAAAGTTGTAGACTGTCTCCTGTCATAGTGATTTAAATCAGACTAATATCCACTGGCAGTTAAGCGACGTGGTCAGTCCTCTTCAGATGTTTTCAGACGTCTGCCGAGCAGAAGCCATTGTTTTATCCTCAGGTATACTCCGCCTGTAAACGAAGTACATACCTCATATGAGTACAGAGTAGCCGACTCAGGGGTTGTAGTGGATCTCGTAGAATTTCGCCGTGTGTAAGACACCGGAGAATCTTCGGGTATATCGGGTTTTTGCACGACGACCGCAGATCCAGCCCTCGCTGACTGCAGAATCATCGAATCGGAATATTCACAGATAAACCCCCGACCAGCTCGATTCAGGCAACGAACAGGCCAAGCCTGCAGCGATGCATTTGTTGGGGAGGGCCGGTCTAGTACGGGAAGAGTGTGCTTCTCCGAGGTCGGCGGAGCTTCCCGAAATAGGCAGGCGCTGCTGAGTCATCGAATCCGTTCCCGCTGGGAAAAAGTGGGCCACACCGCGTAAGCCCGGCGCCGAACAGCTTAAGGTACGCAGTAGTCCTCGGGACTACCGATGGGCGAGGTCCATGTCCATACTTCCCTCCTGTCCTCCAGTATGGCTGATGTCCAGGAATTCAACAGTATGCGACCGGCCGAGCGGCCCAAGAAGCGCAGAAGGCGGACAATGGCCTGCCAGCCGTGCCGCAGTCGGAAATTGCGCTGTGACCGCGAGTATCCGACGTGCAGCCGGTGCTTGAAGAGCAGGGCGCCCACCAATTGCACCTACGAGGATGGGTTTCTGTGGCAGCAACCCGCAACAGTGTCGGGGGCTTCTTTTACCAGCGATCATGGATCCACCATGCCCCAGCCCGAGCAGGCGATGCAGACACCCACCGACTCGGGCTTGACGGTGTCTACTCGGCCGGACGCACTCGTTTCGAATAGTGTCCTCGGCCTCGGGTCCACGCTCGCTGATACTAGTAGTAGGCCTCCAGATGGCCCGCACCCCCATTCGCATGCGCATCACAAAGGGAGGCATAGAGAGCGCGGCTTCCTTGAGACTGTGCTTGGTGCGCCGAAAGCCGCGGTCAACCAGGAGCCGTATGTGAATACGGGCCTGCTGCAAAGGCCAAGGCGACCTGCACCGGAACCTGACATGCATTATTCCTCGCAGGTAGATCAAGAAGGCATTGAAGAGGACGACCAAGATATTCTATCACCATCACATCAATTGGATCTGTCACCGCGTATCATGATGAGAGGTCGTGAGACGAAAACGAGGTACAGCGGATCAGGCATTTTTGCCAATCTTGTCGCTCAGGTATGTTGTGTCATTTTCAACCAATGGTATCTCTTCGTGTTACTTTTTGCTTTTCCCGGTATGTCCCAGACTAATACCCAATCTAGTTCCCTGATATCAGGTCCTTTGCAGAGGAAATCAGATTAACAAATCCGATCCTCTCGCGAGTTCGACCTGATCTTGAACGGGTCAAAAAAGGACTCTGGAAGCGAAAACCTCTCAATGAGCCTTTCCCAGAGCCTACGACAGCTTCATTGATAGCTCTCCTACCTTCACGAGGGGTAGTCGACGAGCTCATCGGCTTGTACCTCACATATATTGAATCCCAGCACCGCATTCTTCACGTCCCGTCATTTCTACGGGAGGTAGATCAATTCTTTGCGATGCTGGATAATCCCATCAATGTGTCAACCATCTTCGTGGTGCAGCTTCTCTTAGTCCTTGCATGTGCATGGAACCTTGCAGATGTGGGTAGTCTGCAAGAGAAAAGTGCCACCCTGTTGAAATGCTATACAGCTGTGGAGTGGGTGCTGCATGCAGAGAAGTGGATCGACAGTGCACATATCAAGCGGCCCGATATTGTGGCTCTGCGACTCTACATCCTGCTGATCATGGCTCAGAACTGCTTTGGCACGAAGCGTAGCAAAGCCTGGCTTGCTACTGGTACTCTTATCCGACAAGCGATGCTGGCGGGGTACCATCGTGATCCGAACAAGTATGCCCGCATCTCTGTATTCAACAAGGAGATGCGGCGGAGGATCTGGATGACTATTCTGGAGCTGGATATGCAGGTCGCCATTGACCGAGGCATGCCGCCGAATATACAGAATTCCGACTACGATACTCTTCCCCCGCTCAATATCAACGACGACGAGATCCATGAGAGCAGCACGGAACCCCCCAAGGACCGGCCAATCAGCGAGGTCACGGATTCATCGTTCGCAACAGCCATTGCTCGGTCTCTTCCTCTTCGACTGAATGCGTGCCACTTGATGCATTCTCCTCGGATTAGCTGTCGCTATGAGGAGATTCAGCGTCTGGATTGGGAACTTAGTCGGCATATCTCCCGTATCCCGGCATGGAGTGTCTCGGACGCGAATGACCTGGTTGCCCAGCACAAGGTCGCATTATGGAAAGCCATGATTGAGACCAAGCTTGCTCAAAGTTTGATATCGATTCATACGCCATTTGCCATCGAGGCTCGTCGAGAATCGCTGTTCGTGCCTTCAGCTCGATCCCGTCTTGACGCTGCTGTCTCCATTCTCACGACACAGAAGCGGCTGTATGAAACTTCGCAGCCGTTGTCATTATGTATGCTAGGCGAGTGGACGATTCAGGCATACATCACTATTTGCCAGATCCTGCACTCAGGGAATCAGCACCGTATGTCTTTCCCCTTGGCACTAAAAGAAACCAACTAACAATCTCCCAGCTACATGCTACCCAGCCTCTACCACATCCACCATCCATGCACTCCCCGGTCTGCCAGATTCTCTCCTTGCACTCGTCGAGACAGCTCTCATCGCTCTTGAACACCGATTCCTGCTCGTCGTCAAGGGAGCCAAGGATTACTTCTTTCTCTCAACAATCGTCGCCCTGGTCAAGGCCAAGGTGTGGCCATCGCAATCGAACATCTGCAAGCAGCAAGTCGTGGAGCGCGTCTTATCCTTTGCCCAGACATTGTTCTCACGACATGCCACCTGCGAACACTTGGGCGCACCGGGGATGGGCAGCTTCAAGGATAATCAGGTTGCGGCCTTTGTCGCGACACCCGGCATGGAACCCGTCCTGCCTTCCGATTTGGACGGCATTCTTCCGCCGCCAGGTTTCGGTGTGACCGTGAGTCATGGCCCCGGTTTTCTTTGCTTCGCTTTCGCTCTTGCTTTATTTTTGTCATACTGACCGCTTCTCAGCCGCCGGGCGATTTCGATCCCTTCCTCGATGTTTTCGATTGGGAAGATCTGACGGGGATCGCCCTGGGCAACTAAGCCGATCGCCTCGCTCATAACATAGCTACGCATAGCTACGGTGGATCCATGTACATATAGACGAGAAACGGAGTACGGAGGACATAATTATTCTAAGTTGGCGACAATGGCCGATCGACCGGTGAACGTGCTATGCTGGCATTGCATCACCCAACGACGATGATTTCATCACGATCTCAAAATTCAGATCTTGATTCGCAACTTCATATATTCAGGAGCAGGATTCGCACTTTCAAGCTCCAGCAACCGGGTCGGGGGTCCACCGTGAGTGAGCTCATCTGTGCCGATCGCTGTCGCACTGCAAGGGTGTGTAGATCGCGGTACGATCATGATCTCCGACAATCCGCATCCGCGGGGTCCGACTCCATTTCCGCATTTTTTTACCGCATCCCCTATCAATACGTGATCCATGCCGAGCGGATTTTCATCGCTAGTGACTGCGCGAGGCGGTAGTTTCGCATTGAGCCTTGCGATGGCAAGATGCGGCCCATCAAGACGGGGCTATTCGGCTCGAGGGGGGCGAAAACTTGATAGAGAAATGGACGGTCTGTGTTGGCGAGGCTCAGAAATCCTGCAGCACAAGTGGCAAAAATGGCACAAGAGGTCTTGCTGAGTCGGCGCTAACCGCTCTTCGGACACAGTAGTAGTCGTGCGTGTGCCGTGATCTAGCGTGTTATCTGGACCCGTCTAGACCGCAGTGTTGGGCTCGGGCCGCACAGCGAGCGATACAACAGGCACCCAAGTATCCGCGCCCATCAGAACCATGGGAATTGCTGGCCGGGGGATGCCCAATCGCTTGCTGACACCCAATAATAGCACGGCTCGAGTGCGTTAGCGGCTGCTAGGCCCGGCGCTTTCATGGAAGTCGCCCCTGCGTGAGGCCAATGTGGGCTGTGAGTGGTACCTCGGGGTACCTGAGAGCACAGTGTACTTGGGGGTACCTCGGGGCAGGCACAGCCCCCACTAGCAGGGCAAGTACCCCCACTGTACTTGCCCCGGTTGAGCGGCCGCCTAAAACGCTTGGCTTTGGATTAGACTCGATCGACGGACCCTGCGGGCGGTGCTTTTTCTATTTTTTCCCCTGCCCTTGCGCCGGCTGGTGCTTCTTTAATTCTGCTCTTCGTCCTCTTCCATCGGTTGGTCTTCTTTTCGCTTCCTCTCGACCAACTCAGCATGCGCAGTGCAACCCGATAGCACCGATACCCTCCAGATTAGGGTGGACTGCCATACAAACACTCCGCTGCAACCTAACGCCTCAATTCAGCAAACTTCAATTGCAACGGAGAATTTTTAACTGGAAAGCTTGCCCATTGCTTTCTCAATTCTCATACATACTGCGCAACACACCACGATGCTGCGCAAGCTCCTCCTGGCGCTGGCCACAATCACATGGATCGGCGCGGGGGCAGTCCCAGCATCGCAAACACAATTCGGCCCCGCTCTGTCGCAAGTCTATCAAACCACCGATCGACTCCCCTACCCCAACCTGGGCCACATCGTCGCGCACGACCCCAACATCATTCAGCACGAGAGCTACTACTACCTCCTCAAAGGTGGCCACCACGTCCCCATCTTCAAATCCAGTAGTCTCAGCGGGCCCTGGGAGAAGATCGGCACCGTCTTGGACCAGGATAGCGTGATCAATGTCGGGAACCGATCGCGGCCATGGGCGCCCACGACGGTCTACAAGAACGGGACCTTCTATTGCTACTACACGCTCAGCACACATGGGAAGCGCGATAGTGCGATTGGAGTTGCGACGACGACGAAGTTGGACGGCAGTCCGTGGACGGACCATGGGGCGGTGATTCGGACGGGAAAGGGGAAGGGGTCGGCTATGTTTCCCTTTACCATCACCAATGCCATTGATGCGTCGTTTATCACGGATCAGGAGACGGGCCAGTCTTATTTGAATTGGGGGAGTTTCTGGCATGATATTTGGCAGGTTCCACTGTCGGATGATCTGTTGTCTATTCAAAGCCCCAAGAATCCGGATGCGGTGCAATTGAGCTATATTCCGAACGAAAAGGTCAAACCACAGGAGGGCTCGTGGATGAGTTATCATGACGGGTATTACTATACCTGGTTCAGCCAAGGCAAGTGCTGCAAGTTTGGCACGGATCGCGGCGGATTCCCCAATCGTGGAGAGGAGTATAGCATCCGCGTGGGACGAGCGACGAATGTTCGGGGCCCTTTTGTTGATAAGGAGGGCCATCAATTGTTGGATGGCGGTGGTACCACGGTGTATGGGTCGAACCATGGCATTGTTTACGCTCCGGGTGGATTGGGCGTGTTGCCCGGGAATGATTCGACACCGGATATCCTCTACTACCACTATCTCAACACGAGTATTGGTTTTGACGATAATGTGAGTTTTCCCTCGACAAGAACCCTGAGCGGTATGCTAATTCCTTTCAGGATGCCCATCTAGGCTGGAACTACCTGAAGTATGAAAACGGATGGCCTGAGGTGGTGAGCGACAGTGCTGCAGTCATCTTGGGTGTACCCAGCTGGCTATTTCTGACGACCCTGACATGTAAGTATTCCCTCATTGATGATCTGAGTCGATATTGATTATATGGTCCTAGGTTTATGGCTGTGCATATGGTGATAGCAGATCCCTACCTCGCATTGATTCCCATTTGATTTCTAGCGATGCATCGAATGATGGTCGGCGTTTTGTTATTCAGCCCTTGCATCTTTTAGCGGGCCTTTTGATTCAGGCACATTGATTCCATGCAACATCGCAACGTGATCTGTAGTATACAGCAAAATACCTCATTTGTTCATAGATTCATCGCAATCTGCACATTTCATCCCCACCTTCGGACATAACCCTCATTCACGGATCCCAACCTCCATCAACACTATACACCTGCCCAGTCGTGTATGAAGCCGCATCACTAAGCAAAAAAACGACAGTCTGCGCCACCTCTTCTGGTGTCCCAACGCGCGGGATCACAGACGGAGGGACAGTCGGACCGCCCTGGATAACAGCCGCACTATCAAGAAGCGGCGTCTGAATCGAACCACTATTCCATAATCAGCACTCCAAATCCTTGTAGTATCATGAGAGGAGGATATGAACTCACGGCGCAACAGCATTAACCCTAATCTCAGGCCCCACCTCCTTAGCAACCGACCTCGTCAACCCAACAACCCCATGCTTCGTCGTCGAATAAGCAGCATGCAACGGGAACCCTCTAATCCCCTGAATACTCGACGCATTCACAATACTCCCCCTCCCCCCGGCACAGACGCCATGATAGCACGCAACTCTGCGCGCAAACAATACATCATGCCGGAAAGATTAACCCGCACCAGCATATCCCACTCGTCATCTTCCTGATCAACGAACTTGCCGATCCCGTGCTTTTTCCCAATTGCGCCGGCCATGTTCGCTGCGCCGTCGAGCTGACCGAAGTGGGAGACTGTGCTCGCAATCCAGTCGTTGACTGCGGCGGAGGAGCCGATGTCTACGACTGTTGTCATTATTCTCGAGGTAGGCGTGTTTTCGGATCCGGTGATTTCTTGCAGGGCTGTTGATAGCGTTTTGGATGAGATGTCTGCTAGTGAGAGCCTGGCGCCGCCGGCGTGGAGTTGTTTTGCGACGGCTAGGCCGATGCCGCCTAGGCCTGTGACGACGTAGACTTTGTCTTGGAAGGAGTTCATTTTGTTGACCCGGGGTGGTACTGACGGGGTTGCTGTTCTGTGGTGAGATGATGAAGAGAGGAGAGAAGGGTAATGAAGAATCTGCGACGGCGGGGCTGGAGATGCTCTGTGCCAAATTCTGTCAGGGCAGATGCTGGGTCTGACAATTATTTTCTGTCATTTTATGGACAGGGTGGAGTTGGCAGGTGGATGAGGGGCGGCTAATTTGGGGGAGTGTAACCCTCCTGACTAAACTGTCGGTAGATAGTACTGCGGGGTCCCCACATTCCTCAGACACATGGCTTTGTTATATTGTCCCAACTAAATCTAGGGAGAAGAAGAAGACCACGCTGATTAAGAGACGGTATATGTGGGATCGATGTATGTCTAGTAGAGAGAGAGAGAGAAAGAGAAAAAGACGAAAGGGGGCCAAATCAATATCAAGGTATAGTCTATTAAATCACCATGTTCTACTTTTCATCCGATTGACGAATCTGACATTGATACGTCCCATTCACTGAAAGTGAGAATAATAAACACTGGCCCTGGCCAACAGATTTTTGATGAGCCAATTCCAATAGATGTCACATTTAGAATTGCAAGTGGAAGAATGTACTTGCCCAGTTGACGTATAAAGCGAGGTGGTACCTGAGCTTACCAATCTACAAATTCTAAAAGGCGTAGCGCCTGAATGCATTCTACAACTCTTTAGTAACGGACAGGCTCAACTCATGTCAAGGAAGCGAGCTCCCCAGGCAAGAATAAAAGATCTACCCGTGGTCAAGATATAACCATTGTGAGAGCACCGGAGAGTAATATGGCAACGGAGAAAATTGCATATAACTACTTGGACAATCGATTCCAACTCGTACATAAAATTACAGAGCAACATACTATCACAAGATTCCACGCACAGCAATAAACAAATGGGTATCTCTAATGCAAAAACTCACGAACCAAACCAACTTCACGTCCTGCAGGTGGTCCTACCACGCAACCCCCGACAGAACAAGCCCACAAAACAAAAAGGACAACCACAAAGCCCCACCAGAAACCCTCGTCCCAACAGCCCCAGAAGGAATCCTCCCATCCCCATAATCCACATCCCGCGCATTCAAACAATACTGCACAGTCTGCGCCTGCGCATCAGACCGCGCCGCACAAACAGCCGTGCATGGCTCCGGGTCCTCGAAAAGCCACACATTGGTATCGCAGCACTCCTCTAGTTCATCCTGCATGTTGAGGTTGGGGTGTGCTTCCTGGTAGAGCGGGACCAGGGTCGCGAATTTCGCGCCGGGGACGGAGGGGACGTTGTTGCGTGCGTAGTAGCATTCTGCTGGTTGAGTGTAGTGTTCCGGTGCGGTCGGAGGACTCATTTTGTGTCCGTGTAAGAGCGGACGGAGGTCTCGCGAGATCGGAAGGGGCGCCGGGTGGAGGTGTTCGTGCGTTCGTGCGTTCGTCGGTGGCTGGACCCTGACTGGACCCTGACTGAACCCTGAGGTTGAACGGAGCTGAGGAGGAAGAGGAGGTGGTGGCGTCGTCCAAATCGAGGGTGAAGGCTCCTCTGCAGCTGCTGTAGCAGGGTAAAGGCGTATCGACGCCGCGACGAGGAGAACTCGAGGGGAGAATTGGGATCCGCGCCTTAAAGCCGCATTCGGTGGGGAGGCACGCCAAGGCGCTATTGATTTGCGCTGACCAGTTCAGCAGGCACCCCTGAGCCACGCATGGCACCCATTTTGCAAGCAGGAGGGAATTGATTCCCGGCGGATATTGCCTGCGATCTGATGATTTGCCGGTCGCGTGATGGGCGCCGCAGGAGATGCGTGGAGATGCAGGGGAGCGCAAGGGGCGCCGATCGGAGGAGCAGAGCAGTATCGGGTAGCACAGTTGAGGAAAGAATACATAGTAGAGAGCTCTCGAATATCAGTATGTTGTAATTGAGATCAGCTGAATGGTTGTTTTTATTTCGCACTCAGTGCGTCTCTACTATGCACTATTTAACTCTATATACTAGTCTGGGCAGGGTATACTACAGCACCCCCATCGCCGCCCGATTCGCCCGCCTCCACATCTCCTTGCGCCGCTCATGTCCAGCATCAAAATCGTCCTTCCACCGCTGATCAAACACCGGCAGGCGCCGCCCTGGTGCTCCAGCCGCGGGCTCGCCCGCCAGCGCCCGCATCTCTTCAAAGTACTCCTTAAAGTCCGGGTTGACTGCCGAAAATGGCGGCCCATCGCCCTTCAGCGCGATCCGCTCCTGCTCCCACTTCTCCTGCTCAGCATCGGACGGCAGCGTAGCTCGTCCAGCCAGCACGCGCGCGGCAGCGACGGCTTGCCATTCGAAGATCTTGAATGTGAGTCCGGCGCCGACCTGTAGGGCGTGTTAGTGTCAATTTGAGGGGCAGGTTTCGGATACGGTGAGACATACAGCTCCGACGAAGACGAGGCTGGGATCGTGCCGGTAGAAGACGTGCTGGTAGAGATCGGGGACGCGGTTGCTTCGGGTGGGAACCTGGGGGAGGAAGGGGAGTGTCCAGGTGAAGCCGGTGCCAAGTAGAATGTTGTCGATATCTGGTTCCGAGGTGCCGTCTTCGAAATGCACCGTTCGGTCTTCGGCCGTGATGCGGGAGATTGGTGCTCGGCGCTGGATCTTCGGGTGCTTGAAGGCCTCGTCGCCGAAGAAGGGGTTGTAGCGGCCGCGGACGACGGCGTGGATGGGTGATTGTGCTGTGTCGATGAGGCTGACGGCTGTGTCGGCGGCTGAGACGGAGGCTCCGACGGTGATGACTTTCTGCGGGGAATTAATATACCTGCCAGAAAGGTAGGCTTGGATATTCTTTGGCAGCAACTCACCTTGCCCCAGTACTTCCCTGGACCTCTATAATGCTTGGTATGCTCGACGCTACCAGGATATCGTGCCGCGAACTCTTCCAAACCCGAGATCATTGGAACAAAGGGCACGGCATAATGACCAGAGGCCACGACAAGAGCATCAAATTGCTCACTCCACCAATAATCTGAAGGGATGCCATCAACCACTTCTCTTCTCCGAATCGTAAGAACCCATTTCTGACTACTAGGCTCCTTGACCGCGCGCTCAACAGTAGTGTTATACTGAACCAGGCCATGATGACCCTTCTCAATAAACAGATCCTCAATATACTTCCGGATCACCGCATGGTGTCGAAATGGTGTCTCCGGTCCGTGACGATCAATAGACCATTGGGACCGGATCATTGGAATAGGCTCTTGGGAGTAGGACATGACGCCCGCGTCCACATTAGTCTCCAGCCCGGGGTAAACAGGCGAGTCTGTGAAGCGGTCTTGCGATATCGCCGGTGTCCGGCATGGCAATTGCTCAGGAATTTTCAACGGCGCATCTGCCGTGCGCGCAGCAAGTCCTTCAAAGTCTACTATCCGCGGTGGCGGATCATCTCTGGAAACCCTACCCTCTGATTAGACATATTGACCAGTAATGATGACGGAGGAGAACAAACCAGCATCCTCCGGCCTTTTCCTGTCTCTCGAACACACGAATCGTGTCAAATGCATTCTCTTGCGCCAGTGCATCGACCGCAATAGCCCCTGACGGACCAGCACCGATCACCGCAACGCTCTTTGCAGGTAACATGGCGTGAACAGCAGTGCTCTTGTGGTTGATAATGGTAATGGAGGGCCGGAAGCGACGATCCTCCGATCTTTTCAACGTGGCCAGGGCTCTCTCGGCCGAGGCTTGTGATGCGGTTTTGTCTGGAGAAGTCGAGTTAAGAGGCTGTCACGCCATCGGGCCTTCTTTCGCGCAACAACTGTTGACGTGCGGATGCCAATTGGTGGATTTAAACTGGAAAATGTGTCACGTACCAACAGTTCATTAACATTGAATATGAAATCAGAAAAGGCACCGCGTCCCTATAAGACAATCAAAATTGTTGATATGATAAGGTCATGAAGATAAAGCATTCCCCGGAATCCGCAATGTCGACTCGGCTTTGAAATTTCAGTTCCCGATCGGCTGGTCCCGACTCGGCTTGCCCCACCGTGCCTGATAGACCATACCTGAGGGTATAGAAATGAATGATATGGACAGTAACTATATCATTGAACTGCAATCCAGCTATACTCTTCATATAATTTCATAACATAACCCAAAATCGAATACTCACGACTACACGCAACAGACCATCCTCTACCCCCGGATCTTCGAACCACATCTATACTCCCCCGCAGAAATAGGCAAGGGCGGACCCCAAACCCAAGCATACCCACCGCGCTGCGATGGGAAAGATCGCTGAAGACATACACAGCCACAATGGCTGTGATCATGCTTGGTCGCGTTTTTCGGGGCTATGCGTTCAGGCCCATGCGGGAAGTCTAGGTGTTGCGAATCTCTTCTGGAGTGTGGGTAGGGTGCTCTCGTGTATTTGAGACACTCGGAGGGTACTGATTCCTCGTGGCAGCACTGTACTAGATGATTATGTTTTTGATTGTGGTGGGGGCATGTGTGTCTTGCTCGTCTTGGTTTGGGTGTTTGCGCGTAAGCGTAGTTGTGTAAGTGGACTTCGATTCCGTGGCAGCAGTGGGACTTTTTTGGGGCGGTTGGGCATTTGCGGATGCCACAGAGAAGTGCTTTGCTGACATCAGACTGGGGAGTCTCATGCTGTTGGTGATTCGGAGTGGTCTGGACTGGAACTGGACGGTGTTGGGTGTTCTCACACGAGGCACATTGCTCGTGGTGGTGGAAGCGCTCTGATGAGTTTGCTTTGGGTTGAGTCTCAATCGGCTTTGGGCTGATCATTCCGTCAGGTTGCTCGGGATATTATCGCCTCGGTGCCCGAACCTGAAATCATACCTGTTTTGCGGCTGACTGGTGCATGGATCCTGTTGGACACGGTAGCTGCAAGCACAGTCGATATTCTGTTGTTGACATTTGGAACATTCGGAACATTCATTGTGGCTTTTCTCCGTGCTCTTTGTATGATGTGTTGCCTGAGGATTTAACTCGCAGGGGTGATGTACTTGTCCGTGGTCGCAATGGCCGTGGAGTCTTCGTAGCGGCTGCAAGTTATTGTGATGTTGCTGACACGAGTCCATGTCATGGTGGGCTTGGTGATGAGCACTCTGACAACATGCTTGGTAACGCATCATTACCTCCAGTCTTGGAAAGCGACCACGATGCGGTATGAGAATGGATCTTGAACTCGATTGTAGAGCTTTGGAAAGAGGGCTACTCCGATATCTTCCTGCCCGGGGGGGGGGGGGGCGGGAAGGCTCCATTAAATAGGCGATGTTAGTGTAGTCCGCTTTCGGTGCGACGTCAAAATTCAGTTTGCCATCCATCAAGTTGGTCTACAAGTTTGACGCTGAAGGGATAATATCGAAGCGATTCCAGTTTCGACGGTACCATGCAGCTTAGTTACATATACAGACCGACCCAGGTTCGCCTTCCATATCGGAAACATAGAGACGCTGTTTCAAACCCTAATCACATGATACGACCATCTGGGTTGAGAAGCGTTGTCCTCATATAAGCTATTGGTCATCGTGAATATCCTCCGACGAAGGTGACCTGCGAGATGTTATGAGGCGTTAGCCAGTTTATCCAATAAGATTTGAACCCGCAGCATCATGATAAGCAATGGTGGGGTTCCCGAAACCAAACCTTGCTGTTAAGACTTATCACCTTGATCCAGATAGACCTCCGGGAAGCACCAAGCACTGCAGTAGAGCAACTGCGAACTGCAGAAGGCAGAAGTTGACACTTTGCCAATTCGGCTGTTGCTTTGTTTGTGCTTTTTGCTGCGTTTGCGTGGAACCTTCCAGGCGTTCCAGGATTCTAATTATATGCCCTTGTATCTGTTTTACAATCTATTAAAGGGGATTGGTACTATTACAGTTAGGTACAAATTACGCGGAAATTCGGTTTTTGTACCTATACCTGTTATTTTCGGTCGCACACCCGCCACCTTGTACTCGCCTAGTCCTGCCCCGGATTGTGCCACAGACCAGCTGTAGTCCGATTCTCTTGACTTTCTCCCATGGGTTGCATGGGAAGAAGGTGGCGAATATGATAAGCTGCGGCCTAGATATATCTGCTACACAATTGCATGGAAGCTTATACTCAAAACGTAACCGAGGAAGACTTGGTCATAGCCCCTAGTGATTACTGGGGAAAGAGTTCGCAAGCAAATGCTGAAAACATGCTGCAAACGAAAGAGGAGCGTCAACAGCGGCAGATATTAGCCAGAAACGTTGACTGTTACCAGCCCACGGTAGCCTGTTCCCCCGACTTCCGAGACGGACACATCAATGAGTGGAAGAAGCAAGCCGAGGCTCTAAAC
Organism: Penicillium argentinense; assembly: GCF_028826775.1. NCBI lineage: Eukaryota > Fungi > Ascomycota > Eurotiomycetes > Eurotiales > Aspergillaceae > Penicillium > Penicillium argentinense. The sequence continues at coordinate 2,500,166 of NW_026622661.1, read as the reverse complement.
GGGTAACATTGTTTGGCATATCTTGCTTCCGAGTAGAGGGTCTAACTGCTTATACACATCCTTCCCAAACAAGGTACTATTGTAACTTGTCCGATTGGCAAGTAGCATCCGGGCTCATAATCGAGAAGGGGAACTGAAATGGATGAGGCCATCAATAGTAGTAGCAAACCATGCAAGACTGATTTGGCTAATTCAAGTGTTGAAGTTTTCCCAATAGAGTCCTCAGACCTCCTAGTCGTATTGAATAAGTATGACATGAAACCAAACGCTAGTCTAAAATAGTTACGCAACTTCATGTTTACGTCGGCGGCCAGACTATTCGGCGGCGACAAGGGTACAAAAGCTGATATGCTTGCACTCAGCCTTAATTAGACATTATATTAACCTGTTATTACAAGGAACGACTAGAAGGAGTTTGCGGGTGCTACGACAACATGCAGGGACAACTCCTCAAACCTCCCTTTAGCATAAACTCATTGTTCCCTCATGTTGTAGTGGTTCCATGGCTGAGGATTGCATGAGAACGATATAAATGCCAACATGCCCCGACAAAATGATGGAATATCACAGCGGAAACCTTTGGATGTGAAATGGCAACTGGCAATGTACTGTTACCGCCTGTGGCATCTGATCTGCAGGAGTACCTTTTCCCATTTGCTTCCGGTAGCTGGGCTATTCGAAGCCTGCCCGACTGTACAGTTCCGCCTTTGAGTCTAAATGGAATGTGCGATACGAGCAAGTGTGAGTGTCGAGGGGGTCAGCTTGGAGATCACATATTAACAGACGTTTTCACAGCGCCCTACGAACGTGCTGCTGCGCTGGTCGGTGAGCTGACCCTCGAGGAAAAGGTCAACTCATCAATTTTCTACATACCAGCCATAGAGCGCCTCAACACCCCACCTTTCGTAATCAGGTGCCATATGGTACGTGGTTGTTATGCCAGTACTAACATAACTTCACAGCTCTGGAACGAGGCGATACACGGTGTTGCATCGGGTCTGGGAACCAACTTCAACGAAGTTGGAGATTTCAGTCATGCCATATCGTTCACACTTCCTATTCTCACAGCAGCCGCATTCGATGATGAGCTCATATACTCAATCGCGAACGCCATTGGCAATGAGGTGTGCGCATGTGGCAGTGCTGGTCGTGCTGGTTTGGATGTTTGGATCCCGAACGTCAAGACCTGGGTACGGCCATTTGGGTCGGGCCATGTTTGGGCCTTGGGCCGGACTTTTTGTCCATCTGCCCATGGGCCTTGCCCAGGTCTAAACCCACTAAACCCAGCAGAGCCCATTGACAACCCATTAAAAACCCAAGCAAACCCATTCCCAGCTCAATTCCTGCCCTTTGGCCCCTGAGCCAGCTCAAAAAAGTTTAAACTCTCAGGTGTAAGCTCTCGATCAGGCTTTCTTGCTGAAAAGCCTTTTGCCTGTTTTTCTGCTGAATAGTTCTGCTTAATTACACCGCCCCCCCGCGGTCAGAACTCCTCTGGCCTACCACTCTGACACTTCAGTACTAGCAGAAATAGACAGAAAAAAGGATAAAATAAATTAAAGAATCAGTGGGGGGTTTGTTGAACTTAATATGTTTTAAACAAAGAAGGTTATGTTTTAAATATTGAAGAGGGGAACGCTCGATGGCTGCACGCGCTGAGACGTGCGGGTCGATTCAGCAGAAAAACCACCACAAAGCACACGCGTAGCAATCAGGAAACAGCGAGAAGCCCAAATGTAGGGGTCAGGTTGGGGAGGTGTAAGAAGGTGTATTCTAGAACTAGCTATCCGGCCACTGTATACTGCCGGCTATGTCACATAGTCTGGATGGCACCCATGTAGTAGGGGGAGGGGGTCTCCCCACTACAATATATATACCTACACCAGCAGCTTGGTAATCATAGTTGGTTATTCCTCTATGCTCGACTCATTCATAAATAGTAAACGGCACTATTAAATAGCTAAAACTTCTTGACTGGCATCCGTATGATGACCATGACGATAGAAACTATAATTTTTCCGCGAGACAAAAAAAAAAAAACAAAGCAGTTTGCTCCATATATAGAAGTAAAAGCACAGGAAAGGAAATAGAAACAGGGAAAACGAGAGCCAGACATGAGCCATAGAGGTTTGCGTGGCCTGTGGACTTCGCAACACAGCTAACGGAAACATGCGAAAGAGCTCGAGAGAGCTGGTCTGTATACCTGAAACGTTAATTATAGCCACCTTCGCTGATCCGAGAAACAACGTGTTCAAAGGCAGTGGTTTGCACAGTATCGACTAGTCCGTAGGAAAGATGGCCAGCCGGAATCTGGCAAGAGCATGCGGGGTTGTAAGAGCATACGCCATCACCCTTTTGAACCATAATTAGTCAAATGACTTAACTGATTAAAAAAGTAGATACTCACAGCAAGACAATAATCCAACACTTTGCCACTCCGGTCGATGTCACTCGAGAGATGGGGAATCGTAGCGTTTGTGTTTGCAGCAAGAGCAGAATGTGTAAACATGCCAACGGTGTTGCTGTGATCTCTTTGGCCTGTCTCATTGACACTGGAAAATTTCCCAGGAGTGCGGTACGGGTTGCCGACAAGGATAACCGATTTTACCAAGCTCAAGGCATTGCGATCAAGTTGGTTGAGGACTCTGAGCATCAACGTAGCGCCTTGGGAGTAGCCAAAAAGAGCATATTTCTGACCAGGGCAGTGATAAAGACCTTCGTTGATAGTGTTCAGTACAAAATCCTCGCCAACGGTCGTGTTCTGGGCAGGTCCCGCTGGATACTCAACGGGCAGACTGACACCACCACTGATGTTGGCAAGGATGTTCTCGATCAGGGGATAGAACACTGTAGAGACACCCTGCGGTTCAGCGGTTCCACGAGCGTCAATCAATTCTGCCGGTACCAGCCAAATGAGTTTTATGGTGTGGAATTATGATATGCTTGCAGAAGGCGCCTTCTTACTGTAGCTGGAGCATTGCTTAGCCTTTTCCCAGGCCGTGATATTGGCATGTGGAAGTGAGAGAAACTCCGAAGTTCCGCATCGGCATTCAAATGTTTCGAGAGCTTCAGACAAGCTGGTGTCACGCGCGAAAATGGATGGCCGAGCGAATGATGAGGCGCATGTAGCCAAGACGGCCAGAAAGGATAGACGAAGAGTTGGAAGCATGTTGTTGTACGACGTCGAGAAAAAAGAGAGCTGAGACGTGGGAAAAGAAAGCAGCGAGATAGAAATATTTATAATTTCCAAATTATTTTAATAATCATGGTTTCTTGATCCATATTTTGATGGTGTAAGCCGTGGTCATATTCTGATTGAATAGAGACCAATCTCGTTTTCACCTCGTAAACCTTTCTTGATGGGGGCGATGATCCGCGGGTCCACATCTGAACTAGACCCACTTTTCCGAACCAGGAATCTCGAATTCGTATCTATTAATTAAAACGGACTATATTAGTGAAGTCTATCAGGTGAGGTTATCCACACGGTGGCTCTAGGCTGCAAAAGATTGGGCGATCTTTGATCAGCCCAATCGAGAAAACGGAAAGTGTTGCCTGAAACGCACTAACTTGATGAAGTCCTTTTGTCTGGTTTCTGTCTCCACTTTGCCTGGGTCCCCAATACGCCATAGCACACGAAGGGTCTGCAATGGCAGCCTTCTCCAAGCATCTGGCGGCTTCGTCATGGTTGAATGAGAACATCCAGATCAGACCCCTATTGAACCAGATCTGTGCATCAGGACTGTAGGTTGTGAATTTGCGTTTAAAAGACCCCAGCTGGTACTAATCATCGCAAGCGAGGCTCGATTTAGCTGTTTTCTCGGTTGGAGGGCATTGAAGAGAGGAGGATGGGTATGCAGAGTGCGCCTCGTCGCCTACCATTTTTGGAGATGTCTGTGGCGAAATAATTCCAAAATTCTGGATACGAACAAGCAAACAATGATCATTCACAGTGGCAGTGTGGCACTGCAAAAGTCTGTGACCACCCCCATTTACCGCTCCCATCTCCGCCTTCCTAAAATAGGCTAGTACACATAGTATTGAGCTCGTGTCTCTTTCTACACCTCTCTACATCACACGATGCCTCGTGTGAGAGCTTTACCACAGCGCCCAGTGCCTAAGGGACCTCTCCCTACATCTCCTAGGGCGCCTAATCCTACACCTATAAGCACACCACGTCGCCAGAATTGTGAATTAGACCCTAATCTACGTACCCAGATCACTACTTTGAAAGAGATCGCTGGGTGGTCTTACGGGAAAATCCATAAGAAAGTCCCTGATCTACCACTCTCAAATACCAAAATGACATGCCTACGATCAAGGGTTCGGCAAAAAGAGCAGTCTTTGAAGCGATCTGGATGTCCAAAGTGTAAAGGTCACGGTCAGGTTCGATGACGCCGGGACTAGGTAAAGCAATAAGAGGCGTATAGGTCGACCTTTAAGGGTACGAAATGGCTAGAAGCTGTACCGAACAGTATGTTCGATAACAGAGGCTGAAGCTTGAAGAATGAGTATCCTTCGCGCACTACTCGATATTAAATACTGTTGTACACCGCTCTTCAACGCTCTGTTATCATCCATGAGGGCTAATACCAGCTTCCTCAGGCATATGCTCAAAATTCCTTGACACAAAGATCCTTAATGAAGATGATGGTCAAAAGATCCTCTAGGAGATTCACGAAACACCCCGAGTTACATATGAAGATCTACTCTGAGGTCAGCAGCAAATGCAAAAAAGACTCAATCGCTAGATTGGGAAACTTCTGGAGTGGCGAGTGATGAAACGACCATGTCTAAGACCTGAACATGCTGAGCAACAATTAGTGTGAGCTTCAAGGTATCAACACTATACAAAGGGGGATTTTGATCGTGTCTTCCGGTCTGACGAATGTACAGTTGAGTGGTATCGGACTTCCACGCGAATGGACATTTATTCAATGAATTTTTTAGGTTCTTATAGATTAATTCCAATAGTTCCGTCTGCCACTATGTTACATTAACCTCCGTATCTTTTCATGAAGTCTGGTCTCTTTCCGAACTCTGTCATATGCATAGCTGGCTTATAGAAAGAACATCATTATTCTGATCGACATCATTCGGCAACTTGCCCTATTCTTTCTGACTCGACAGTATATTCTTAGGTGTTTACCAATAGCAAGTTCGCTTGGGCAAGGTAATGGCTTCTGAGTAATCTGACCTTCAGCTGTTGACCATTCTCTTTGTAGCCACTGATCGGATCAAAGCGATCCGATGCGATAACTTTTCCTCACTGCCGACCTGGATTTCATCTTTTGAGAGGTATTCGTTAAGCATCACATGATGCTATTCGTCAAATTCGAAATTTGATATGCATATATAACTATTATAAGATCCTCGATGGTTGTGGGATCCAACCTGCCTGGACAAAATAACAGATATCTCATGCGGAGCTAAATAGCCGTTCAACACTTGCACCGATGGCAGGGATAGCAAGGATATCACTTTCTAGGCTCGCCAGAACTGAAACTAATGTTGATGATCTTTCCAGGAGGTTCAGGCTGGAGTCCGAACGATACCTTTGAGCTCTATCAGTATTATACAGATTGAACTCACCACTCTCAAGTATTTAGTAAACTCACCACACTGGCTAGTGGAGGACTGCTGGAATTCTCAAGCATGCAGCTCTCTTCAAGCTCTGTAAACGTAGTTACATGCTCAGGTGACCTTCACTGTAATTGTGCATTAGATTGTCGTCGTTTATAAGGCTGAAGTTAACCATCAAGTCTTCGTCGGTATCTAGCGGTCAATTTTCGTTATTTAGCAGCAAAGAACTCAAGTATGCTCTGATGTGCAATTGTAGTGCAATTTGCAAAGACACCACCATGAAACTCATCTGACTTTGCATAGCAATAAGAAGCTTGTCTTTTGCTGTTTCGAGGGCCTTCAGCGTCTAGTTGCCTCCAAACAACCTTTTTGCGCCAAAGGGCAGAGGTGCAGCAAAGAGACCAAGAGGATTTTCCCTCCTCTTATAAAACTCTCCAGTATCTCGGTAGCAAGGGTCATGTTCTGGCAATCTCTTCTTCGACGCTAATGCGTGCTCCGAACCCATGATTATTGGTTCAGAAGGAGGCCAGCTCAAACTCACTGGTTTGAACAGAATGGCTTGAAAAAAGGAAGCAGAGAGAGGCCCACCGTTCCAATCCGGCTCTATCTGCGTATTTCTTGAGCCAAAGCTCGCGGTGGGGGATTTCAAAGACGTCCAATCAGTGACAAATAGCATCTTCAAGACTAGTTATGCACTGACAGCTTTGACAGGCTTATTCTCATTCTACTAGCTATTTACAGACTTGCAGAATAGGTCATTGTGGACTGTAATTACGCGGAACTCATGACAGCAAGATGTCGCCCACCCGTCACACTTATGACAAAAAAGTTAAACCAAGCACCTCTTTCTTTACAATAGTTGATATACACCATCACTGTGTTGATAAAATCTGATAAGGCCTCTTTGGTTGGGGCAGATTCAACTCCCATTGTAAGGCGTGGGCTTATGATGTGAACTATTGGGGGATTTGAGAGTACGTCGCCTGTAAATACTTGTATGCCTTGTATGCATTGCTTTCGTATCATGAATTTCTGTGCCTCTGTATTCTATTATTGAGGCGATGCTTAAAGCGTCATCTTCTCTTCTATTTGCACGTCAAGGTAATTGTGGTTGATGCACTTCTGGAGCCTCCCCGAGGACTTCCACCGCGGGCCAATGCAGAAGGTTCTTCCATTGCAGTGGTATTGTTTGCCATACCAGTTTCATAACTGATATACCCCATCCTCGAAAATACCAAATCCCCTTTAAACGGTGTAGTACTACACAAAAAAATCCTAGTATTACCAGCGCCATTGGTTCCCGTTCGTTCAACCGCTCTAGAAATGGTTGAGGAAGCGTTATCGCCCAGCGGCTGACAACATTTTGAGCAATGCGGTCCTGGTAAGATGCATTCAAAGCCTCCTCGAGGATGGCTATTGCCACCTGGTAAAGGGGAGTGTCATGGCTCGCGCGTCGCGCACCGTAAGAAGCGTTCGCTTCGCGGAGTTGGTGTACGGCAAATTGGACACTCCCAGGCAAAGGGACAGGATAATCCACAGGACTGAAGTCAAGAACTGGACTGAAGCTGCTACCTTGTATCGAAGATTCAGAGCGAGTTATAATTTGCTGCACGCCACGACAGAGCATAAGAACCTGGTAGAGGTCTTCCATGGCAATCGCGGTTCCAGCAGGGTTCTCAATGTGGAAGAATCCAAATGAATAGACAACGAGAATGCTGGCAAAGGCGAAAATGGCTTTGGCATTCTGACAGTTGATTTGGCCCAAAATTCCTTGGAACCCAATCAAAGCCTCATTCTGGTGCATCACTGCTGTATTTATGTAATTTACTCGAGAAATGCGGTCGCTAGAGCTTGCCGCTTCAAGCGCAGATGTGGCTAACAGCCCATGCATGAGGAATATGTGAGACAGTGCTTCTTGAGGAACCAGAACCTGCCAGACTCTCTGAGTTTTTTCGTCTCGGGTGAAAGACAAGTGTGTTTTGCTCGACCACAAAATCATCAACTCAAGGTTCCCCAGGTTGAGGGGCGTCGGATCGAACACAGGAGATCCGCTCTCACTGCATTGTATTGGCCCTCTTGGGGTCGCAAGTCTTGAAAATAGATTCATCAATTCCTGAGGAAAACCGAATCTGGACCTTGAACTATTTTGAGAAGAATCCGCGCTCAGCCACATATACGAGTCAGATGAGCTATAGTTGCAGTTGCAGGTTCTTCTGCGACAATTGGTGCATGAAGGTCGCAGTTCATCACACTAACAGGTAGCTTTAGCAATATGCTTAGGTTAGGCAAAGAAGGGGACCCTACCTTGACTCTTCGTCGTTTGCACTCCGCACAACCATGCCGAGACTTCTTATGAGATTTTCGCATAAAGATGAATTGGAAACAAAATACGGGCTTATTGTGGAAGTTGCGCAAGGTGCAGACGTCTTGGTCACTCGAGTAACGGATTGCCACACGAAATATTGGCTATAGGGGAAAGGTTGAAAGATACAAATTTCGTAAGCGATCCCTTTTCTAATGAAAATTCTTAATGCAGACTAGATCCGCCTGTTTGGCCATATTGCTTCAGCTTTAGGCTTTCGGCTAGACCCAAAACGGGCCCGAATCCTTTCGCCGGTTTTGGAAATGGATACGAGTGAAACCGAGATAGGGTCTCCACTTTCTATGGATTCGTTCACATAACGAGACCCACACGGGAGCTGATCACACAAGCCAGCCGATCAGCCCCATTACCCACTACATGGATATACAGTGCTGAGCTTAAGAATTTGTTGTAGCATGTGTAAGTACCCGTTCAGGATCAAGTGGAACTAGACCTGCTGCTGTGAAACTGCTGAATAATCTCTGTTTTAAAGGTATCTTTATGTGCTTGAGGATATTCTGCTAGAAAATCTAGCTTGTCGATATATTGAATCCTAACTAACGTAATCCACAGTCGGGCTGACAACACGGCCGAGCTGACAACTTTGCCCGACTCGACTTTTCTAATTGGAGGCCTTCCAACCAAAACGCATAAATTTGTTTAAATATAGCGATTTTTACATGAATTAATCCTGTGGCCAATTTCTCTGCATCCACTACACCTTGGCGGAGCCCTCCTGGCTGGCTGATCCGGCTGGATAGGCAGATCGTTCTGCGCATGCGATACGGCATTTCCACCTTCTACTTGCTGATTTTGCTGCTGGGCCAGCTGTAAGCCCTCTTTAACTGTTAGGCCCCCTTTATGTGCTATCCACTGATTAGATCGAGTGCGTTTCTGGCGTTTCTTCTCATTCGCTGCGAGAAGATTGGCGATTTCTTGCGCTAGTAGTGCTGTGTCATGTAGTGGTCGATAGTGGCCTTTGATAATCCGATCTAGAATGATTTTTGGTGGTGTCGGAGGGCTATTTGACCGTTGCTTTAGTAGTTCCTTAAGCATCGAAATTAACTATCCCCTTCTTGCGCGATCCAGACTTTGTTACTCGAGAAGTACTTCAACACCTTCATGAAGAGTGCTCGGTCCCAAGATCGAGAGTAGCGCTCGTCGGTTTCGGTGGGCTTGGGTTAGTACGAAGTTGTACCTATAAGGGTAATTTACCACTAATAGATTAAAGGAAATCGCAACTCGCTATTGAATTGTTTGGATGGAGTGAGCTAAACAGAGTGCAGCTTGCCGAACGTTGTATTCGTAGCTATCTGGCTAACTGAGGAAGAAGGAAAGGAAGAAGGTGTGTGTGACGGAGGTATGGTGTAGCCCGTCACCGCCCAGGTCTCGTGATTTCAAGTATGAATAATGTCAGGATGAGGAATTGATGTACTGGCTAGTACTGAAGATGTCCCAATAGAATAAGATGATGGATTGAAGGTTGTTGAGATCGGTTGAGCGATCTCCGGGGTTTCTATAATCGAACTGTGGCTTGTTATGAAACCACACTAGGGAGAATTGAGTGAACGATGAATAAGCCTATCCCGAAGGATCCTAGTGGTATTTGACCACCCCCTCAGTTTGTCAAATACTCCTATCATATCCGATCCAAATCGTCATCATGGGGTTTCTGGGTTTACGCAAGTAATGCAGCTAGATCTAAACAAAGTTTCCAGGATATCGTGGATCAGGTCAAACTCACGGTCTCCATAACCCTCGTGTCGATATATGCGGATTGGTCGAAAATTGGTTCCAAGATGACAAGAGAGGGAAATGGTTCTTATTCTTGACAACATTGACAATGATGAATGCCTTCGCAAACCTGCAACCAAAGGCATCTAAGCGACAGACACTCTGAAAACGGGAGCAATAATGGTGCTCCAAGAGACCATTCGTATAGCACGGCTGGCTGTTGCGCTAGACCATCCTGACCGAGCCATCTACTTAAATAACCCCGGATGTTATTTAAACATGTACAAGACAATGCTTCCCATTGTGGATCTGGAAGAGGCCATCCATATGACACAACTGACTGTCACTGCTACTCCACTAGACCACCCTGCACGAGCCGCCCATTTAGATAACCCCGGATGTTGTTTAGACGACAGAAGCCACGAACGGGAGCTTCAGAATCCTTCGAGGAGGCCACTTTTCTATCCCAAAACGAGCAAGACCGCGCTCGCCCGGTGCTTTCTTGAAACGGTCGTGAGAATAGTCAGCCTGACGTATGTTGCGGCTGAGAAACTCCGCATGGAGATTATGGAGACTCGCAGGATAAAGCTCGAGGAGAACCATCCCGGCACGTTGACGGATATTGCCTCATCTCGCTTTCACCTACAATTTTCACGCCGTGGCATTGAAGCTATCACATGGGCAGATTTGTCACGGCTTGCTTAGCCAGGCAGAAGAATAAGCCGGACCTGAGCCATCTAAGCAATGCATACAATTATGAACCTTCCAAGTATCGCTGGTATGGGAGATGGAAATGAATATAGAGGCCCTAGATAAGATAAAGATGATAAAGAGTCCCGTACTAAGTTATAATTTTGACTTCAAGTATATGATATTGTTTAACAACAGTTTCGAATACTATTTCATTCAAAGCGGACGATTGCGGGATTATTATAAATAGAATTAAAAGAGCGCCACTATCTTTCAACAACGCGTCAAGAGAAGTAGACATGTATCAAGAAGTAAATGCATCCAATCATCAACCACTCTCACGCCCAACACCATTAGCCATTAAATTCACTGTATATCATTCAAGCCGCTACTCGAACATTCACCGAATGACTGGGAACCCCGTTCTTCAGAACAAAAAGCATGTAATACCCAGGCTGGGCAATGCCTGCCTCCGCAGGAATCTGGAACTTGTATTTATTAGATCCATCCTTCGTCAACTTAACACCGATGCGTCGCTGATCAGTGTTCACCGTGTGTGTCGCCGAGCCATAACGGATGATCGACGCTCCTTCGTCAACATCACCACCAGTGGTGACTTCGACGGTATCGCCAGCCTTGACCTCGTTTGGTGAAACGCTTTTGATAACAGGACGGTCAGTCTTCAGAGTTCCGTCTTCTTTCAGGAGGTATGGGGGCGTGTAGATTTGACCGTCGAAATGATTGGCATCACAATCTCCACACAAACCACCACCACCTGTGAATACTGTGCCATCCTGAAGCAACAACGAGAGACTGTGGTAGACACGGACGACGCTGTTCTTTTGCTGTTTAATCCACTTGCCGCCATTGGCATCGGGAATGAATCGCTCTGGGGTCAAATGGGCGCCACTTTCATTGAAGGGAAGCCCGACATCCTGGCCACCATTAACAAACACCGAGCCATCTGGTAAAACAACAGAGGAATGGAAAGTGCGCTTGTAGAACATCCCGTTACCTGCCTTTTTGACAGACGGATTCTTGTCGGGCTGGTCAATTGTGATGATGGCAGCATTAGTCGTCGCAGGTTTGTCTTCATACCAGGGAGAGCCACCGAATGTGAGAATCTTGCCGTTGTCGTACATGACCGCATTTCCGCACATGGCGTCCTCATCGCCAGTGCGGCTTCCAGCAGAATTGGTGGTGCCATTCCCTGATGTACCATACCAGTTCATCGCTTTGCTAGGGCCAGCTTGGAAAACGGAGCCGTTGGTCCAGGCGAATATCCAGCCGTGGTTATCTTGTCGGTAGGTGCGAACGTCGTCGGTAAGCATAGCTGATGCTTGCGCGCCATAGATTCTACTCCACTGATTGGTTGCAGGATCGTAGACCTCGCCGTCCTTGCCACGCGCAGCGCCACTCTCGCCCTCCGAACCACCACCAACCCCGCCGCTGAATGAACCACCAATGACGAAGATGCGCCCATCCGATAGGGTCGACGTTGCCTGGTAGCCACGATCGATATTCATGGCCGCTGCTTTGAACCAACGAGCAACGGTAGGGTCGTAAATACTGGTCCGACTTTGATCTGTTCCGCCAGTGACGACGATCTTACCGTTCTGGTCGGTCGAGATACCAGGACAGAACATGTCGTGTTGCGTATTTTCGACAACTCTCCGAGTTACAGAGTGATCCTTTGGGTGCCAAGTGGCAGTCTGTGTCTCGCCACCAGGACTGCCAGTGAAGATTTCGTGTCCCCAGGCGGACCATGTCACCACTGCGCCAGAGATTGGATCAACGGCTCCAGCGACGGGAACCAGGGGCAAATCAATTGTTGGCCCCCAAGCACCCAAGGCAGGGTTTGGAGGAATGAATTCGGTTTCATAGATCTGCAGATCCGCAATGGCAATACCATTCTCCGCAGCAGCAGACAGACGCAGGTAGTTGGCTTTTCTAGGCTGAAACGCCGAGAGCTTCATGGCGTCGTCCTTCCACCAGGTTCCATATGAGACCTCACTCCAGTTTTCACCATCAGTACTGAGGAGGATTTGATGCTCTAAGATGAGATTCTCCTCATTATCTCGCCTGGGAACCATTGTCAACCCATTCACGGTCCGTTCTTGTCCCAAGTTAACAGTGATATTTTGGGCGTCACTGCTGGCCGCACTCTGCCAGAATGTGTCGGTCGAATTATCGATTGTTTGATCACAGTCGTGACCACTCATAATCGTGGTACATTGAAGCTTCCATCCAGATGAGTCAATAGGCTGGCCTTGCGGCAGAGGTTGCGACAAAGTCGCAACTTCTCTCCCACCAATAACAGCGGTGTCGGGTGTCGTTCCTTCGCGATACAGAGACTCGAGATGCTTGATGTCTCTCGCCCTCGCTGTCCCCAGCAAGAGAGCTCCTGTATACCATCGAGATTTCATATTGACAGTGGAGTAACGGTATTCTGGTCGCAAAAGGCAGGCATGAACTCAAACAGAAAAAACTTGTAGGTATAGGGACAGTCGCAACTTCATGCATTGCAGATTGCGATGCTTTTAAAGTCACCATTATGGTATGTACCCTCGAGCCCAGCAATATTTTCGTCACAGCATGCCAGACTTGGCCGGGGAACGAGACAGGCATGGCTCGTGTAACAAAGGACAAAGCCTTCGATCCATGTCAAGATACATCTGGGATGAATCGGCTCAGGAACATCCTTCTCCGCGGATGTGGGCAAATAACAAACTTCTAGTCTATCCCTTCAGCAGGGTGCAGAATGTTGTTGAATGCCATTTCTCCTATATCAACCATTCATCAAGGAGCGCGACATAAATACTGACTTTAGTTATGTTGGGGGTGAGCCGGAAGTTGAGGATCAAATTGTTGATCATATTAATAGTAGGAAGTACAGGAGTGTGTTCTGCATCCGAGCTTCCTGAAAGATTTGAGTGGCCTATTGCGGCATGCTAGATGGTAAGAGTGGAATGTGGACTAGGACAAGTTAGGGGGGATGTAAAGCCTTAGTGGTAACCTTGACGGGCCGTGTCCGAGCCCGTCAGTGCTGGCCCCACAACCCACCGCAACCCTATTCATCCCTAGCCGTCATCTCCTAGACCGACTACCCTAAATGGTATTGCTCGATAGGATAAAAGCATACGGATCAATTGAGTCTAAAAAGGGTATATGAATGGTACTTCCCGTCATATTCTGTACCTCCGGAAGTACAATTTACTGTCTTCCTCGGCATGCTTACGCAATTGTTGTGTAAAAGAACACGGAGGAGCCCTTGCTGTGATGACCAGTACAGTACAACTGCAACAGGAATGTTAGCTACAGCATCAGGTCATACTATGCAACAGTCTGGAATTGAAGATCACCCAGTCAGAGCCATGCAGATCTAACCATGAACAGTGGGACATGCTGCGCCGTAACTTTTCTATTTTTTCTTTTCAGCGCCCTGGTCGACATGTCAGTGTCGAATCGTCGACCTACGGAATTCAAATGATTTGAAATTCCTCGCCAGCCGCAAACCTAAAATTGAGGTAGTAAGGGCAACTGTGGGGCTATCTCATTGTAACGCTCCCAGCATTTGACTGCAGTTGGACCATGGCCGTATGTGCAATCATTGACGAAAATGGGTAAGTATACTACTGCGTCGTATTCACTGACAAGGCAAGACCAACGACAAGCTCCTTCCGCTCATCGAAACGTACCAAGAATTCTTATGATCCCCTGACTTTGAATGTATAGCATAGTATTGCAGCATCGCTAAGAGCCACGGAATCCGGAATACCTATGTTCTTCAGCCACGTCTATGTCCAAGGGAATGCGAATTTTGTGACCAAGTAATCCGTCAAACACCAATCTCGTCACTATCAACAGTTTGTTCCAGTAAAAGGCCACCTTGGTCATTTGCCCGTTCTTTATTTTCATAGTCTGGATTACCAAATCACCAGGTTGACATCTCTGAGCCCCTGGATATACTCACCACATACCACTATGAGAAGATGTAGAAGATCTACCATGTACCATCAGTGTTAAGACCTTCCGCAAGCAGTGCCTATCCCAATGTAGGTAATAAAGGGGCCAAAATTACAGTTACATCGGATCATCTATGTCGTAGACGAAAAGTATGATTTGACTGTTGTAGACATGTGGGGTGCCATTCGGCGGAAGTTGCGGCACGTACTTCACATCAATATATAAAGCGAGGCCCGAGGCAGCATAAATTGTGATTTATTTAATCCCCTCTTCCGCATCTAGTATTTCCCATTCTTTGGACCTACACCACAAATTCACTATTGCAAAATGGCCGAAGCTGAAGCTCCCAATCTTGATAACATCCAAGGCGATATCTGGTGAGCTTTTCTCTCCATATCACTGCTAGCTTTCATACTGACCTGCAATAGGCCTGGTCTGACAAAAAAGTACCAAATTTTTTGGTTCTTTCAGATCACTGATGCCAGTGCCTTCAAGCTTAGTCTCGGAAAGCTGCTGGATGATAAAGTCATTACGACTTCCGCAGATGCGCTAGGCCACAGGAAGGAGATACACGAGGTTAAAACCTCGCAGCCGGGTACTTTGCACGAGCTAGCTGCAGTAAATATTGCGTTCAGCTTCAAGGGAATGCAAAAGGTAAGTAATCATAATGATCTTTATGGCTGCGAGCCAGTGCTAAACCTTCGCTTTCGTTGTAGCTGGACAAAAACAAGGACCGCTTCGTGGATGATCCATTTCGCAAGGGTATGGAGGCTGACATGGTAAACGAGGGCAGAGATAAAATTGAGGAATGGATGGATGAATTCAAAGCGAAAAATGGTGGCGTTGATGGCGTGGTGTTGGTGTGCGGGACTGAAACGAAGGTCAGAAAGACCACGAAGGAGCTGGCTGAGAAGTACTTCAGCTCGACGCAAGGAATCAAGCACATCATTACTCTTGATGGGAGAGAACGACCCGAGGAGAACGCAAAGCATGAGCAGTAAGTCTTCGAGTTCTCTGCACTGGAAAACCTCAACCTAAAACCATCACAGCTTCGGTTTCCTGGATGCCATTTCGCAGCCTCGGTTGACGGGCTTTGATAAGAAATGCGAGAAGGGAGATGGCAATTACCAATATATGTGCCGTCCGGGGTAAGTTATTTTATGGACTTGAAAACAGTCACTCATTGACTAAAAAACAATAGCCGCATTATCATCGGACACGATGGTGATATGAACAATGAGCCAAAATCTCAGCACCCACCCTGGGCCAAGGACGGCAGCTACCTCGTCATCCGCAAACTCAAACAATATGTACCAGAATTCAACAGGTAAGCCACTTTTGTGCTCACATCTTTCGGAAAATGATCTGACCGCTATAACTGTAGATACCTGGAAACCGAAGCTCCTAAACTTAACTTTACTGAAGACCAGTTAGGAGCACGGCTGGTGGGACGTTGGAAAAGTGGTAAGTTACACGTTTGTAGTGTGATTTGCATTTCAAGACACTGAGACGAATGATAGGGGCCCCTGTTGAACTGCATCCCAATGCAGACTGTCCGAAAGATGCAAGGATGAACGAATTCAACTATGACGTTAACGATCACAAGAATTGTCCATTTGCTTCACACATGCGCAAGACTAAGCCTCGAAGCATAGTCAGCAATAGAGATATGAATGATATCATGCGTCGCGGCATCCCATATGGGCCTGAAGTCGGAATCAACGAGACCAATACCGAGCAAGATCGAGGTCTCATGTTCACATGCTACCAATCCAGTATTGGTAACGGCTTTCAGTTTCTGAAAAGAAGTAAGTCACTTCACATCGATGATATGGACCAATCCACTGACTATTCTCCCAAGGCTGGATCAATTTGGATACTTTCCCAGCCGACAAGACCGAGTATACTGGTGGTACCAACCCTGGACAAGATGCTATCGTGGGCCAACTTGTCAAGAAGCCCCAAAGGGAAAAACACAAACGCCTGACCACGAGCCTTGTCGACGGTAAGGGTCAGAATACCACGACCAGCTTCCTCCCCTTCATCCAGTCCAATGGCGGAGATTACTTTTTTTCGCCATCCCTAAAACTTCTTGAGGAGCTGGGCGGAAATAACAAACGCAAACGGTCAGACTCCTGCTGCTGCGGCCCGTCCATTGTCTATTCTGGCAAATATGAGACCGGCATCTTTGGGCGCAATGAAGTCATCTGGGCAGTTTTTCCTAAAGGTCGGAGGGAGGGAGCACCGCTTCATGTCCTGACAACTTGGACCGCGCCCGTTGGTAAAGAAAAGGTGCCATTGAGCTTCCTCTACAACGCGATAGATTCAGGTGATCGCACCTTCGCAACTAGGGGAATTGATAAAAACGGTTCACACGACTACTGGTTTGAGGGTTCCGTGAGTGAGGATGGTACGGGTTTGGGCCTGAGAATGTCCGATTCATGTGGGGATGAGTGTGCAAGGTATGTACTAAGTCTAGTGACGGAGGATACGTAGGTCAACTACAAAAACTAGTAGCAGATGACTCGGGATTCAGGGGATATGTGCGATTTATATGGCTTCGATTCGCAGGCTTGATTCAATTAAGACACGTTATTGTTTGAAGGTTCTTCTACCACTTATAAGTGTTCTTTCACCTACCTCCTACTACCCGTAATGGCTAGGACCTGGTAATTACGCAGGCAGCCTGGTCGGGCTTCCTTAGGCATAGTGAATAGCCGGGAGATTAGTATATGGGAAGATTATCCTCATTAAACGTACTAAAGAAATTATAAAACTTTGGATGGCAGATCGATGCGTTTTATTAGTATAGCAGAATAGAGTCTGTAAAGTGAAAATGGGAATATTTTCATCCGTTGTCATCATGTTATGCAATCATCTAATCCGCAAGTCCATTGTTCAGTCAACCTGTGTACTAAATCCATTAATTTTACTAGACTTCGACAAAGGCTACGTTTCAAGATAATTTCTTTGTATTCCCGGGTGAAATTATTCTTCAAATTGCATCAAGCAATCATAATTTATCTCCAAGATTCCTCCACTACTTATCTCCGTGTACGTACATGAAAACGAACCTAGAGTCTAGTCAAGGCCTGCCGTAGCCTAATTGCCGTTCCCATTGTTAGGCTGCCCTCGTGGCGCACGACTGCGAAACCGATGTGACGCCTCGGCGAAGTCCAGCACGGCTTGGACCGTCCTGGCTCGCGAGACGGTGTCTGGTTTACCTTTCTCACCTTGATTTGAGCCTCCCAGCAGACTCAATACACTCTTGAATGCGTCTCCAACATCTCTCCTTGACTCTCTTCGGAGTTCCTCTCAGATGTGGGCAGTCCACCAGGATATGGGTGACTGTTTCCTGTGCGCCGCATGCACACCGGTCATCGTCGCTGTAGGCAATTTTTTTGCGGTAGCTGGATAGCCTGTTGTACGCGCGGGTCCTTGGCAAGTTCTCGTATAGCCTCCTAGTGTAGCTTGCTGGCAGGGTGTTATCGACCTTTCGTAATTGACCACCTTTGGTGGATAATTTCCATTCTTGTTCCCACTGAGCGTGGATGTCCCGCTGAATGAGTGCCCTCTCTGGTGAGGAGCGGGCGGAAAGGACGGGTTTTCTTTAGAAAACCTACTGGCCATGCAACAGACTATGGCTTACGGCCTAGCCTATTCTACTCTCATGATTCGCGATTCGTGACATGCTTAGCAGTGATGAAGTAAATAATAAGGAAATGGCCAGGACTTTTCGGGCTAGTAAAGCTTTCCAGAGTTGCATACGTGGAGGAAACTGATTTTTCTGGTCCCCAATTCTCGGCTATCTGAAAGAGATATGGGGACGCAAATGCTAAGAAACCCATTAATACATACAACTCAGAGCAAAGTATAATATTTTGTTTTCTTTCCGCTCCAAATCATGGACAGAGGAGCATTGAAAGATAGTAGTAAACAAATTTTCAAGGAACACTAATACTAGTAGCCTTCGTTCAAAATAATGACAAAGCTTTTGAATATGGTCTATATACCAGTACATTTCATTCCCGTTATCGAATCAACAAGGTAATAGGGTCTTTCTGGTCTGTAAAAAAGGGTCCTCACTTCACTATGGACTAGATCTTGCCAGTCAATCGTATCCCCACCAAATTCGTTGTTCATGATGTTACAGCCAATGATTATTTGCCAGCATTGATCAAGATAATGGTCCAGTTCGGCTCTGTTGGCAGGGTGAAGGGGATCATGCGGGACCTCGAGAACCCTCTTGGCTTTATAATCAGCAAAATCCATGATCATAAGCACAATGTCGAGGGGAAGGCTTTTAGAAAGGAGTTCTTGTTTCACTGATTCAACATCAGATTCCAATGGCTGATATTGATCATCCAATGGACCTTCTAAGTTGAGGAACTCATCAAATGAGAGTAGACCATAGTGACCGGCGCGTTTGATGATGTCTGTGCGATGGAGCCAGTGCATCTGATCAATCTTACTAGACATGTCAGATTCTTCACAAAAGTGGTCCCGGGGAATTCCAAAAAACTGCTGGTGTGGATAGGGCGTTGCTTCGGAAGGAAAAAATGTGACTCTGTGACTCTTCTCAGCATCGACTGATAGAATGCTGTATGGCGATAGTCGGTTTCATCAGTTCGACCCGCTGTCGGGTCATAGATTTGCGGGAAACAAAGGGCGACGTTGAGTGCAATATAGGCTTCCAGAGCCCTAAATAGGGCCCTATCCCACCCGAGATTAAAGGGACTCGCCTGCAATAAGTTTTGGTAATGTCGTCTGGAACAATCAAATCGGGACTGGACTTACCATGCAATCACAGGCGGCAGCAGAGTACCACCCTGAAAGTCCCTCGTCTGGGTGAGCACATGCCTGAAGAATTGGGCCTAGTTCGCCTAGCATGAGTAGCATCTTCACTACCTCCAGATTGAGGAATCCGATCTCGGTGGTACTCAAGAAATTGCAATAATCATCACACTCCCAAGGGTGAAGGAATGCGGAAGCAGTTCTTTGCTCAAATGGAAGTCTAGGCCCGCCTTTTATTCTCCGGGACAAGAGTGAATCGACTTTTTCAAAGAGCTCATCCCCCAAGAGAACATCACTGGGATTGGGGGAACTGTACTTCTCCGGGTACTGGGCTCGCTTGCGTTTCGAAGCATCAGACACGGCCTTTGCAAAGGCCTCAGTGAATCCATCTCGATCAAAAGATTTAGGCGCAGGAGAATTTGGGTGCAAGTTAGTGGCACCGCACGCGCAGCCCTTTTTGTCCTTCAGTTTGCCGGGAAGCTGAGGAAGATTTAGGGCGCGAACTTGCGGTGCGAGCGCACCCGGGGCCCAGTGAAGATTCGAGGCAACTAGATGCCATGGTATATCGTCTGATGGGTGGTGCATTGGAAGCTTGTTGGAAATATAATAAACTGTGAACGGTGAACGGTGATGTGTTGATAGACGGTAAGTAGCGGACACATAACAAGGATGAGACTTTTCTCGGGAAGCTTCCAGCGATTCTCCAATACGCTCTCCAATACGAGAGCCTCATGGTATGTATCTGAACTGTGTAAATATCTGTATTTGTAAAAAACCGGATAATGCTATGTAGATCGGCTTCCAAGTGGAGTTTAGTGCATCTTGGTGCTTACTAGTTAGTAGTAGGGTTCGCGGAACAATGAAAGAGTCACGGTCGTGTGACACCGAATTCCGGAAATTCTGTAAATCTGGGTTACGCTCTTTCGCTTTCTGTCGAGCTGTCTTCTTGGAACACCCTTTGCGATGCAGGGCATCGCTGATCGTGGACTTTGGTACAGATACTTCGAATTCATCAAGAAAGAAGAGCTCCATCTCATGAAGGTATAGATCCGGCTTTTCGAGTAGATGGTCGCACAGGGCTTCCAGCATAATCGGAGTGATGCTCCGTGGCCGTCCAGGTTTGATAGGAGGGGCTTTGACACTACCAAATAGTCGCAGGTTAGACCGGATCCTGATAATGGCGCGCTTGCTGCAGCCTGCAGCTTTCGCCATCTGCGAGGTAGTTAGTTCATTACTGGCAATCATATCATGAATCAACACGAGAGTAGACTTGGCTAGGTTGGGAGCCATGGTTCGTTGCACCGCCAGTGGAAGTGCCAACCAAGAAACCCCGGGTGGGGGCGGGAAAGTGAATGTGGGGCACCGAGGTGGCAGCTTCTAGGCCTGACAGGTAATAAACATGTTTCCCGCTATTATGATGGTCCGGTAATTTACGGTACATCTTCAAAACCATTCAAAACCTAACACTGTTCTAAATGCCGACAGAATCCCGGATCAGCGAGGTCCTTTGTACAGTGTTCAGATGTCGAAGGTGGGTTTTGTCTCGTAGTGAGTCGTGCCAGACCGTTGATGCATAGTCTACTACTGGCGTTACACATGCCTGGTAGAGTTTTCGTATCTGTTCTGGGCGCAGGTGTCGTAGTCCCAATAGCGACTTTTGTTGCGCGTTTGATAGCTTGTTGTACGTGCACCGTCTTTCTCAACTCCTGGTCGAAGATCATCTACAGCCACAAAGAGAATATGCAACACTATACGAACCTGCAGCAGGCAGAATCCCCCCGGAGATATTATGACCAATGCCCGATACGCCAAGCTGGGCTGGACATCCGTTATCCTGCGGGACCCATACCCACGCAAAGCCCCCACAGACAAGATGGCATGGGTCATTCGCGCCAGTCATTGTTTTGCCGACCCCTTGCGATGAATGGCCCGGTCATGATAAATTGGTATAGCTCGACGAGCCCCACTACTGCTATAGGGAGCATGCCGCCTGGACTTCTAGACAGTCCCGCTGGTGAGCATTTCGCCAACATACAGTACTGCTGTGACCTTGAACGACCTTATGGCTTTTTTGCACCGACTCCAGACCGTCCTTTCAAGTGCGACCTGTGCCCTAGGAGTTTCAACCGCAACCATGATCTCAATCGCCATAAGCGAATCCATTTGCTGATAAAGTCATTCTGTTGTTCGCAATGTGGCAAAAGTTTTTCGCGCAAGGACGGATTAAAGGTACGTCATATTCCCTTTACAGCAATTTTGACTTCAGACTGATTGATTTCCAGCCACATATACTAGCCCGGCGCTGTAACAGTCCCATCATCAACAGACACGCCTAGGCACTCTTCAGTGCTATCTTTGTCAATGCGATTTTTACCTTCGTTGTCGGCCGAAATATATGGTCACAAATTTATATCCTTTTGAATAAATTCGAAATACCGCTGAAGATAACGAAATTATTGACAATGTGCTGGCCTAATCACTTTTCTGGATATGGCGATTAGCTCAACTGAACGGGGTACCTCCGAGCGTCTGCTCGCCGAAAACCTCGACTAGCTCTTAAACGGATTTTGCGAAATGGTCGCGAATTTTATCCCATGAAATTATCAACAGGAATATATTTTCGGCTCTGTACTCTGTCCTCGATAAACACTGATACGAATAGCGGGAGAAGTCAAATCTCGATTAGATTTATATGCTTTGATCTAATGTTGGAAGCCATGGTATTCAGTGTCATGAATCGGAGACATTGCAGTGAAATGATACGATTTTAGGTATATTGAGCGGAGTACTCAGGTGTCAACGAAATGAATTCTCATTTCGATCGGTAGATCACCATCTCCAAGATTACATCCCAAATTTCGGTCTCTATATATTCTCTCAATCCTCGGGCACATTCTTCAGGATGAAGATAGTTCCATAGTATCCAGCACGTTGTGTAATAGACTGAGACTCATGCTATAGTATATCCAAACATTCGCGATGATCCGACCGTTAAGGCTCAAAGCTGACCAGAAAAATCGAGTAGGGCCGACCGAGTGCTGTGCCCCACCTACTTGCCGCTTTCGGTAACTGTCCGACTATTTAGACCGCCCTTTCATTTTGTCTTTTGCCAGCGATGATCATATAACAGGAGTAACCAAACTTGAATAATTGTTGTGAGAATTTTTTGAAAATATGCCGATCAAAATTGCTGTGTGATCATAGGTTAGGGAATGGATCTGCGACCGGGGAATGTACAAGACTTGGTCAGCTGACGCGTCCATGCAACATAAATCATGAGAATCTAGCCGTTTCCGTTTGGTCGTTGCATCGTCCACATAATTCGAGAAGACAAAAAGGTTACTGCTGAACTGAACCGGGTTTTTATTCCGTAAGGTTCGGGATTTTTAGTGTCATAGGAATATTGCCATGTGTACATGAAAGGAGCAAACTATTTTATGTCGCCTATCGACGATATGGAATTAAAACAGGAGGATCGACACGAAAACTAGGTTAACGAACGGACTTTATTCCATTTCCATAAGCCATGGAGCTTTCAATAAGTGGATCACAAGGCAGAACTTTCTGCAATGGAACGCAGAGTGTAGCTGGTATAACCCATGGGTTCTGAGGCCTGAGATTTGAAGCCGATGCAACGTCTGGTCACGTGGAGGATGTAGGTACTGCGGCTGCGGTCGCCCAGTACGTTCTTTCCTCAGCTTTGATACCTTCGTTGAATACACGTGCATTCCTAATAATTTGATATCTAGAACTGTTTTTGCTACACTGACCATGTCAAAATTGCGTCTTGATGGAGAGATTCAAATAAATCAGGTAGATTTGGTGCTTATTACAAGGAATCAATATACCCTGAAGCACGATTAATACAATGGACCGAATGCTGCAGCAGTGCTGGCCAGAGCTAATAGATATTACTTCCAAAGTTTGCTGGGTGACACAAAAAAAAAATAGATTTTCAGGGTGGTACTGTAGTATGCAAGTTCTTAGTTTTAGGTGGATTTTCCATCGTCACTGCTGACTTTCCCGCTTCGTCGTGCACTAGTTCCCCCGAGAGGTTGATTGACCTCATGATAGTTCTTTAATAAACCACCAGGTACGAGTACAACATACAATCCCACTTCATAACCGGGGGACTATAACATTACGCGCTGAAACGAGCTATTTCTCATAGAAACATCAGTTACTCAGTTACTTGACCGCAGAAATAGACCAACATCTCGAATACTGTATTAGGCGCCTTAAAATAACTAAAATTGCAATCTCCTCGATGAGAATCCTCGATGAGAATAAAGCCAAAGCAGATGGAGACAAAGGTCAGATAACGCGACAGACCACGTTGGTGATCGAGATGTACTTGGCTCAAGAGATTCCCTCAGAGAAGATGATTGAGACTGCACTGAGCATTCACGTCCAGGTTCACCAAGCCACTCTAATTATATGTTAGCGAGCGGAATCTTAAAGTCATCAAACCTCATTCTTACCTGGACATATTTGTCGTCGCAGCAGTAAACATCGCCACCTGAGCAACTGCTTCCCAGTGCACCTGTTGCGATATTACCCAGGGTCAAAAGGCCTCCATTTCCGTTCTTGGAACAAACAACACTTTGGCCGCTTTTGCAGATTTTGCCGCCATCTCCGCCATCGCCGCCGTCGCCACCTCCGGCAATTGCAGTCACCGCGAGGGCAAGAGAAACCAGAATAAACTTCATGGTGGCTGATTAAGAGACTGGGTAATCTAGATGGTTATTAGCCACCGGGCGTCACATATGATGGTAGTTTTCATTACCTGAAAGATAGTGAAATTGTTTGAACTGGGATAATGAAGAGTGCCTATTCATTGAGCGCGAAGGGATCTCATTATTTAAACCTTTTCTGAAAGGCAAAAATACAAGGCAGCAGGGGCCTTAGCTCGTTACTTCCAGAAGGTTACACCAGGAGGTTGACAAGAATGTGGATCTTCAGGGCAAGTATCAAGGAAACGGCCAATCGTTCATCCCTCTCGGACTCGCCAGATTCCGCGCTATTGATAAAGTAGAGAGATCGACGAAGAATGAGACTGAGCTCCCAAAATAGTCGTAGACGTCATTCTTCATTGCGCATGATGGAACGACTTTCCAGCTTTAGGAATAGTCTGTAGATCAAGCCTCCAGGAACAGCGCTTGCGGCGCGACAAACTGAAACATAGACGAAGATGATATTTAATTGCTGAAGGTAGCTAGGGTCCTTGTCGCCTAGGAGATACCATCACCGAGCTAAGCCTTATTAAAATTGGATTAGCGTGTTACTTGAGCAGGTTCGTCTGAGTAGCAGAGGAGGTTAGAAATGGTAATAACGTAATCGGTAAGCGAGCGCCGCATGTAAACGAGCGCCGCACCCCAAAACACCATATTAAATGCGATATTTTAAAGTCGAATATCTCAACAACGACAAGCTCTCTCGCTTTCATTCTTGATTTACTAATTACTACAGATGTAATAAACCATACGGTAACATATATGGTAAACGAGACATTTCTTGTATCCTGATACAGTAAAATACAACAATTTGGAGCTGTGTACACTGCAGTTATATACTTTGAATCACCAACTTCTAAATTTCTTAGACTTTAAAAACAGGCTAGATATATCGCAAATAATATTAGATCATAGGAATAATCTACGTTAAACAGTGGTTGGCAGGATATCATGTGGTAATTTATCGCATTTAATATGGTGTTTTGGGGTGCGGCGCTCGCCTACCGATTACGTTATGTCGATCCAATTATTGATGAGTCCCAGAAAGGGTTCGACCTACATGATATCTATCATCGATGTTCGTGTGATAGCTATGAAATCAAGATGACAATAGATACAGGAGCAAATAGAGGAAGGAAAAAAGCTCAGAAGGAAGACAGCATCAGAATCAAATACGTAACCTAGTTAGAACATAGAGACGGCACCAATTGAAAATACATCAGGGCAGATTGTATGTACTAAAAACCCTTCCCCTGCAAAGTATCAGTGCTGCTGATCTATCATCAAATGGTGCCTTAGTATCTCAAATACGCACAGACCATTTGGAAATATTTTACCTATTCCCAGTGCCTTCGCTGCTTGCAAAACTATTTACTGCTTTCGTCTGGCATCAATTGAAGCGCATCAAGGCCGAGTGTCTAATTTACTGGGAATATTTATGGGACATTGAGGACTATTCAGGGAACTGAACTGACATGTTTTCGTGCCATAGTAACCTGCACTAGTTCTTATGTGGTGGTCTGTAGTAGTCTTAAACTAATGGTACAGTTGCGTTGCACCGAAAACAACCATCTGATTCAGCTTCATGACGTAGCGGCCCTCTTCGCCCCATAGAAGTCGACCCCCATGCATCAAGCAGCCGTAGGCATACTGCTTTTTGGACCAAAATTTTATTCCCGAGAAACGGAATATCAGCGTGTAGAGCTCCGTTTTCGTGTAGACTTGTTGTGGGTCTTTATCTGATATGTATTGAGTGTAACTGTGGCAATGTCCCCAATAAAATCCTTCCGTTTTCATCCGCCCGGTGTTTCTTTCCATGAAATTGAAAAATTTTTCAAGTTTTCAATTAGGTAACGGTATTGGAGTCTATTCAATGACCTCTTTGATGAAATTCTTTTGAACTATGGCTAAGTAATGAAACAGGGGCGGTCAGACAGTGCCTTCAATATCTACGACGCGGAATCCTAGGGATTCCGTTGATACCGAATCAAGCAACATAATTTAGAATACTCAATCCATAGTAAGGTAGATTTCACATTCTTCTAAAGCGAATTTAAAATTTACCATTGTGATCAACTCGCAACATCTGCCTCTCAAGGTATTAGTCATCATCTCCACAAAGTTGGATGTATGACTCTTAGAGCCTGCCGATTTTCGAAAGTGAGATCGGAGGGCTGGAACTATTCAAACTCACTAAAATCGAAAAACATAGTAATTTTAATTGAGTTTATCGGATTCCACTAGAGAGGACTGACCGCCGCTCTTCCGCGGTACAATATTACGGTGTCAAGAGAGTCCAAAGTGATCTGCACGACCAATACGCGCGAGATTCCATGTCACCAATGCCTATCAATTTTGATGAATACGGTGACGTTCGATATACGCTTCAAGAACAAATCAACTTCCGCGAACAGCTAGGTCGACGCCTGGACACTTTTGTAATATTCGCAGGCCATCGCAGAAACGCCGTTTTCAGCAAAAGTTTATTGGAAATTAGAGTAAATGGTCAGGCAAAATAAACCCATCATCTATATGACCGATAACACTCTACTGTTACATTTATTTCTTGATTCTTCTACATTACCAGAACAGAATTTTCACATCTAAGCCCATAAATACTCAAGCGCTAACCTCACATTCCAACGATAAACTATCTTCTACTTTAACTAAAAAAACTCAAGCGGTACATTTCACTTCCACACAGAGACAACTCCACAAAGAGAACGTTTGCTAATGCATTTTTAACACTAGCTTCCCCACATACCATTCGCCAAAATGAAGTTCATTCTCGCTTGCGCTGCAATCTTCGCCACCACTTCTCTTGCTATGCCTACTGGTGACGATGTCCACGTTGCTCGCGAGGACGATTCTACTGTGTGCGAAAGCCACCAGACTGTCGTCTGCAGTAATAACGGCAATGGCGGTCTTCTATCCCTGGGCAACCTTCTCAACGGTTTGTTGGGCGAGAGTTGTTCCGGTGGCGACGTCTACTGCTGCTCGCAGAGTGATGTTGAGCAGGTATGATGAAAGCTAAGCTTTCAACGATTTCCACAAAAAGAGGCAAAATGGCTAATTATTCCTCTTTAGGTCGGTTTAATCAACCTGGATCTCAATCTACAGTGCAGTCTGAATCACCTGCTCTAAGTAGCAGAGATTTTAAGGAAGCTTTCGGAAGGCCTTAATTCAAGAACTGACATAATGCGCTTTCTAATGTGAGAGATATTCATAATAAATGTAAGCCAGCAGTGTCCGAATTGGGCTGCTTACTTTACTACAAGTCCAAGACATATCCCGATGAAGTACGAAGCTGCTTGCTGTAGGTCATTTCAGGGGTGTAGCGTTCAACCCATTCGTGCAGGAGAGTAGTAAAAGCGTCGCATGCGGCCTGGGTAGCATCACGGTGTGGTGCATGCGGCTCTGCGCGACTCTCGATGTAGACTAGTTTCCAATGTTAGTATATCATAAGAAAAGATGGGTTTATGTACTCACATTTGACCTTCGGCTCAGTTCCCGAGCCTCGGAATGTGAAACGCACTCCCTTATCCAGCCAGAGCGTGAGCATTTGGCTAGTCGGATCCACAGGCAACTCGGGCTTGTTATCCGGCGTGGCAGAGTCGTAACCCTCAGTCAGATCTCTCCATCGCTCGATTTTGAAGTTGCCGAATTTCATCTCTGCGAGGAAAGGGCCGCTCCTGATCCCGCGGAACAATTCAACTGCGAGCGCCGGACTCGGTGACCGGAAGTAATTGTTCAGTGTTTCGTGATAGCCATATGACGCCCATATATTTTCGAGCTTTTGGTAAATACTCGTACCATCACGGGCCCATTCGAGGTGGGCGGCGAGGAAGACGGCAGCTGCTGTGATTCCATCCTTGTCGTAGCAAACAGAAGGGAACATGTAGCCGAGGGCTTCTTCGTATGCGAACGGGACCACGCGACCGATCTTTTCGAGATTTCGAGCTTCGTTCGCCATCCATTTGAAACCTGTTAGTGTTTCTTTGAATTTGAAGCCTTTATCCTCGGCTATTCTTTGGAGCAAGCCACTTGATACAGCGCTTGATAGCACGGTGATGTCAGAAGCATTGGCGCCTTCGCCATCACGAGAAGAATCGAGGAGGTAAGTGGCCAGGAGAACACCGATCTGGTCACCTGTGAACTGGAACATTTTTCCACTGTGGATCGATTAGTTTCAGAGCTCTTGAAATTGTAATTGCGGCTTGGATAGAAGGGCACTCACTCGACTCTCTCTGCGACGGCAAATCGATCTGCATCAGGGTCATTGGCAAAGATCAAAATTGATCGCTTTTTATTTGCCGCCTCGATAGCAAGGTCCAGAGCCCCAGTTTCCTCCGGGTTAGGAAACTTGACGGTTGGAAAGTCGGGATCAGGGTTTTTTTGAGCAGGGACCGATAGCAAGTGATGCTCCGGAACGCCTAGCAGCTCGAACACTGCATTAAAGGCGACATCACCAACTCCGTGGAGAGGTGTGTAAATGTAAGGCTTCCCAAGATCCATCTTCGAAGGCATCCAGTAAGATGAAGTCGACTTCTACTTAAGCTGTTAGCGTTGTGATCAGACCCAGCGATTTGAGTGCTGGTTTGTAGATACCGTAAATTCCACAACTCGGCTGACGTAGTGGGGGAAGAGATCCTGGTAGGACTTGTCATGCAACAAATCGCTAGTTTCAAGATCTTTCCAGGCACTTGACCAGGGCTCCAGGTTCTCGCAGATAGACTGGGAAATTTCTGCATCTTCAGGCCGATTGATTTGAGCTCCATTGTTCGAGTATCTGCGGTACAGTCGTCAGTATCCAGGTTCTATGCTCTTAAGAGGTAACTTGAGTAAGCTTACACCTTGTAGCCTGTCAAAAGTCAGCGCATGTCATGACGATATCCAACAGAGGAGAACATACCATTATCTTGGGGTGGATTCTTGTGGTAGGTCCTTGTGTCAGCCGATCCTCATTTACAATTGGAGCAGATCTGGAATCATACATGGCTGGCAGTCACCATAATACCAGCAGCGGCTTTGTAGTGATTCACCCCAAAAGGGACCATCGGTGTAGGTGAATATTGATCGAAAAACCAGACCGGGATGCTGAGGGCAATAAAGGCATTGGCCGCAAGCCTGGCGAATTGATTCGAGTTATGGCGCGCATCGTGGCCAATCACCACACCCTGCTTGGCGATCTCGGGCTTCTTTGTCTTGATATAAATTGCCAGGCCCTGCGAAGCTTGGATGACCGTCAATGAGTTCATGCAGGCGAATCCAGCTGCCATCCGACCCCGTAGACCGGCGGTCCCGAATTCAATACCTGATCAAACGTTAAGATCCGCACCGCCCCAAACGCCAAACAAGAGTACCTGGTCGGATCTACATACGATGTCTCAAGCGCAGCTCCAGCTCCTCGGTAGCACCAGCATCCCGCAGATGCTCTATCTCCGCGCGTGTTTTGGGATCCTATACCGTATATCCGCATGAGATCAGGCCATGGCCATGCTGCATTCCAAACGTACCTGGTCCCACTGCAGCCATTGTTCGACCAGCGAGGAAAGCGAGGTCTGTCCGGGTTAGCCACATCCGCGCCACCAGGAAGAATGGGCCGGTACCTGCTCCATCATGCCACGAGGTGGAATGGCTGTGTGCCAGTAATGTGGATGTGAATGTCAGAAGTAGACCGTGCTGCGCAATCACGGGCGACCGCGGCCGATCCGCCCCGCCGGCCAACTCCACCTCCCTGCCGCCTTCTGCCTGGCCGCACCTTCTTTTCGCCGTTGCGTCCTCTTTCCTCTCAAGTTCCCTGCGATACTAAGCTACCAACACCGGAGATATGTTTCAGTAAATTAGCAACCATCCTCGGTCACTGAGACACCCCGTCACCGCACCTCCCCCGCCATGGAGAAAGCCGCACCCCGACCGTCCCGGAAGGACACCCTGTTGAGTCGCCGGTATATCGAGGGACTGATTGCAGAGGGGAAACATGTCATAATCTACGAAGGCCTCGTCCTGAAGGTAGATGCCTTTATCGTGTTCCACCCCGGTGGAGAGAAGCCGATCAAGCATATGGTTGGCAGAGATGCCACAGATGAGATCAATGCGTATGTCAAGCTCAATCAACATAGGAGAGTTCGAGCCATATTTGTGCTGACCATAGAACCTCTGTCACTTTAGACTGCACTCCGTCGAAGCTCGCGAGCGCATGCTCTCCTTTCAGATCGGTCGAATTGAAGGAATCTGGATCAACTTCCTCCCTCCCATCCAGGGCGGCAAGTTTCGTCTTTATTCCGAGGACAGCTGCTCGAGCGAGGAAGACCTGCCCAGCCAGGACAGCTCCAGCCAGGAGGGATCACTACCACCTTCCCCGATATTCGACGCCGTTGACTCGTCCGTGACTCGTCGCAAGAAGTCCGCGCCAGCCACCGATAGCTCCGTGTCCACTCCGCCCAACGAAGGATCGCACCCCAAATTCGGTTTCCTCGACGCTCGAACCCGCAATGAAATCGAACTTGATCAGTTCAAATACCCGCCGCTGGATACCGCACGCCAGGAAAGCATCAAGCACGAATATCGGGAATTGAACAAGCGTATGCTAGACGAGGGCTTGTTCAATTGTAACTACTGGGCCTATTTTGTTGAATGCTGTCGGTATACTCTTTTCGCATCGCTGGCATATGTGTTCCTCCGCATGGGCTGGTGGGGGACGTCTGGATTTTTCCTCGGGTGCTTCTGGCACCAGCTTGTGTTCACTGCCCATGATGCTGGCCACATGGGTATCACACACAACTTCCACTTTGACACTGTGATTGGTATCATCATCGCCGACTTTATGGGAGGACTGAGCTTGGGATGGTGGAAGCGTAGTCACAACGTCCACCACATTGTAACCAACGAACCCGAGCATGACCCCGATATTCAGCATATCCCATTCTTTGGCATCTCCCACCGCTTTTTCGACAGTCTGCGAAGCACCTACTACGACCGAGAAATGACTTTCGATGTCCCGTCTCAATTCATGCTCAAGATCCAGAACTACTCCTATTACCCCATCATGGCGCTCGCTCGTTTCAATCTCTACCGACTGAGTTGGGAGTACCTGCTCAAGGGCCAGGCTCCGAAGAAAGGCCCTGCCTGGTGGCATGTGTATGTGGAGTGGGCCGGCCAGATCTTCTTCTGGTACTGGTATGTCTACCTTGTACTTTACAAGACTCTGCCGGACTGGAATAGCCGCCTGATCTTCCTCATGGTGTCCCACATTGTCCCCTCCCCCTTGCATGTTCAGATCACACTGTCCCATTTCGCCATGTCCACCGCCGACTTGGGTATCCACGAGTCATTCCCGCAAAAAATGCTCCGCACCACCATGGATGTCGACTGTGCCCCTTGGTTGGACTTCTTCCACGGCGGGCTGCAGTTTCAGGCTATCCACCACCTCTACCCTCGTATGCCTCGTCACAATCTCCGCAAGGCTCAGAAGTATATTCTGGAGTTCTGCCGTGAAACTGGTATCCCATATGCAATCTTCACGTTCTATGACGGGAATAAGGAAGTCATTGGCCGACTTGGCGATGTGGCCAAGCAGCTGCGCATTATGGAGGAGTGCCGCAAGTCGATTGCCGACGAAGGCGTCTTCACACACCACCATTGAATACAGCGTGCCGTTCATCATTGTGAAGCCCCTACTCTCACCGCATGCTGGCCATGCGAACGAATTTCCTTAGATTTCTTAGATAGCACTGTTGTACCGTCACTCCGGCGTGTCTCGGTATACTAATGACGAATCAAATGTCTTTCACGTCTGCTTTTCCATTGCGTAACTCAATACATTGTAGTAATTTATCAACAAATGCTCCATATATGCAAGACATCGAATCAAGCAGGCTCGTCGTCTCATTTCTCATGCGGAAACACTCAGCATAAAATCTCAGCCAGGCAAACCACCCCCACGCGCAATCTTTTTGGCCCGCTGCTGTCGGCGGTTATGATTCGCCCTGCTAGCCTTATTCTGCTCCTTCTTCTGATGCGCCTGCGGCGTATTCGGATCTTGAGGGGGGCGGCCACCTCTACCACCTCTCCCCCGTCCACGTCCATGTCCTCCGCGTCCTCTACCCCGGCCTCCACGAGCCCCAGAGCTTTCATCTGCAGACTCCTCGTCACTACCAGCTGCCTGAGGCCTTCTATATGACGTCGAAGCAAGCTCCGGCTGGTTCAATGCCCCACTGCCGACTCCATCGGCATCAACAGCAAGTCGGTCCTCAAGCCTAGCAAGGCGCCTTGAATCCCGCGATAGCATTACTGCCCAGCCTTCAATAGCCTCGTCTGTCATGTTCGTCTCGCGTTTCAGCGACGCGCGAGGCTGCGAGCGGCGAGTAGCCGAGTCGCGATTGAATAGCGCGGCGTTGGACTTGTAAGCGCGGAAGAGAGTCATATCAAGCTGGTCTGCTGCCATCCGCTTATTCTTTGCTTCGGCATCCGCGTCTGCATCTGTGCCGGCTGTGGCTGCATCAACGGTACCGCCCACATCAGCGACATCGTATGTGTCGTCGCGCTCATCGTCGTCCGAATCGAAATTCGCCAGGGCCGAGAGAATAGCTGCTTTATTCACGGCGTGTTGACTGCGGTCCGCGAGGACTTCGTCGGCGGTAAGGTCAGGGTCTGCACGGCCAAAACGAAGTTTGCCCTTTGCATTGTCCGACAGACTGAGCTCGGCGATATCGACGTCCGTGTCGAATACATTCTTGCGAGCTGGCGGTGGTGAGGGTTGCCGAGGTGGTGTTGGCTTGGGTGCCAGGTGGTCGTGTTGGGGCTCTGCTGTTTCAGGGAGTTGTTCGGTTCTGTCGAGAGCTTGGATTTCTGGCGGGAGTGAGTCATCGAGTAAGTGAGCGACGACTGTTTCCGGGTTATCGCCGTAGACGTCGAGAAGCCTTACGACGAAGGCGGAGCCTAGGTCCGGGAAGAGGTCTTGTACTTGAGAAACCAGAGACATCTTGTGCGCGTGGTGCACGTCGGGTATTTGAAGGTCTGATGATGGGCCCTTGCCTTTGTCGACCTTCCTGCGTCTTTGATACCGGCTGTGGAGAAATTTCGTTTCCATTTGATATGCGCGCAGGCTGGTCAATAGATCCTGTCCTCGTTTTTGGGGGTGGGCTGCAAGATATTTCTCTAATCTCAGGAGCAGGTCTGAGCTGCAGACTAGATCGGATAGAAGTGTTTTCTCCTTTATCATTTGGGGCGTCCCCACGCCTGCGCTAGCTTTGAGGCTGAAGAGCTGATCCAGTAGGAGGGATAGGTTAGGTGGCGCTTTGAGTAGAGAGACCAGTCCAACATAGACGTTGGCAGTGAACGCCTTGTGAATGTCTTCTCGACTTGATTGTTTTTGATATGTTTCTGTCATTGTGTCCAGGTAGTCGGTTCCAGCCATGAGGATCTGTCCACATTGTGGCAAAACCGAGGCCAGGATAGTCAACCATCGAAGCTCCACAAAAGTTTTGGATCCATGACTTGGCATGCCTGTTGATACTTTCTCAATCACCATGGCCTTTGCCTCTTCCATACTTGATAATATCCTATCGGAATGCCGATCCCAGGCACTTGATAAAAGCGTTTTCAATGCGGTGCTGGACGGATAGCAGCAAGATAAATTGCCCAGAAATTTCCAATGCAAGAGGCTTTCTGGGGGTTTTCGCAGATCGAGGATGTAGCGTCGGGTAGCCAAGAAGGACAGCTTGCGCAGGGTTAGTCCTTTGGGTCCATGTTGTAGACACGGGGTCCCACTGGCGGCTTGCTCGTAGAAACTATTCAGGAAAGCCACACCGGAAGGGTCATCCTCGGCAGTTTCCTGGAATTCTTTGTCTGAAACATTCAAGCGAATACCTAGCAGTGTGATCCATGCATCGAGAAAGGCCTCCCAGTCGTCTGATGGAATGCGACTCTGCACTGCGGGGAGAGGCACAGAGGCCATTCCCGGAAAGTTCGCCATCGTCTGGGGGGTAGGTTGGCGAGTAAGGTATAACTGCTGGAGCTTTGAGATGAAGAAAAGAGGCAATTGGCGCCCTCGCAGTCCGCACAGCCTCCCAATCAGCGGAATATCAACACGCTCTGACTGCCATGGCAGCATCCGCATTGGGTCCCCGAGTGCTGACTCATCGCTACTAATCAGGCATCAATAGGATCATTTGTCAGGCACTAATATCGCCACATCCGGACTAGCGTCAGATAACCGAATGCCAAGCCCCGCCGCACCGAATCTTTTCGCTTCGCTCCACACACAACACTTTCAACCAGCAATCATCACCTTACCGAACCCTGCAGTTCAGGTCTTGATTGGCATTCGCCTTAACACCAGCACAACACACTCAAGATGTCTTTCCAGAAGCCCGAGAAGGATTTCGGCGAGGGCCCCGTACGTGCACCGTCCCTACACCACACATTCACATTTGATCTCGAAATCGCAAACGCTCGCCGTCGCAATTGCGCGAAAGCACGTCGTCGCGATAGAATCGCCAGATACACAAAGTGGAATTGGAGACTAATATAACCTACAGAAGGTCCACAAGATCCGTATCACCCTTACCTCTCGCAAGGTCGCTGCCCTCGAGAAGGTCTGCGGCGAGCTGATCGACCGTGCCCGCTCCAAGTCCCTCCAGGTCAAGGGCCCCGTCCGTCTGCCCACCAAGACCCTGCACATCTCCACCCGCAAGACCCCCAACGGTGAGGGTTCCAAGACCTGGGACAAGTACGAGATGCGCATCCACAAGCGTCTCATCGAGTGAGTACACCTGCATCGCAATGCGCCCAATACCCCGGCAGCGAGAAGGAATGTAATAACTGACATTCAATTCAGCCTGCTCGCCCCCACCGAGACCGTCAAGCAGATCATCATCAACATCGAGGCTGGTGTCGAGGTTGAGGTCACCATTGCTGCCTAAATTAGTTAGCTACGCAATGGAACAGGGAGGGTCTTGGGCTAGTTTTTTGGACTACCGTGCGTTACGCCGGTGTTCTCGGAACTAGCCATTTACTGCAAGTCTCGTGAGATTTTGGTATACCCATTTGTTCCTGGACTACAAAAAAATGGAAACATCTTGAGAAATCATAGTTGTGTCTTGTAGAATCCTGTAAAGCCATTTTCTAGAGTCACGTTTGGATTATTGGTTTGGTACTGATACCTTGCCTGTCTCGAGATCTCATCAGATATAGGAGCCGTATGTACGGATGTCAGTGAAACTCATGCCATGTACTACTGTTCGCGATCTTCAGAACTAATAGCTCAAGCGGCGTCCAAGGGAATGACTGGCTTATGAACAGAGCTTTGTCAAATCAGGATAGTATGTATCGAAGACGTGACAAGTCACAGATCCATGGGGCAAATCGGCCTGGGTGCTAATTAACGGGCATAGAAGAGATAGTCAGGCCTGTGACCGATCTAGAGCAAGATGAACGTAGCACATTGTACGGAGGGAAACTGATCGTACTGAAGTTTCGACGATTAATTGCCACTGGCAGGTTAAGGCCGGTTTCGCTGCTTGGTAGTTGATCTCTCCTACTATTGTCTACCATCCTTGGCAACTATATGCTACCCTCGTGCACGCGATGACGACTTTCACATTTTTCTCAATTCCTACGATTCCATGAACCCAACGTGCCGGGTTTCTTCGGGGCAAATATAGGAATTTCTCGAGTCGAGAAGTCTCCGACTCTTCCTGAATAGCTCGTCCAGATTTCCGCAAAGAAAAGCATCCCTAAATTCTTGGCGGGGTGGACGTTCGCCTACCGGCACGGACCTCGCGAATTTCGGGACTTCGTCGCCATCATTTCTGCTTTTCAAGATGCGAAACATGCGCTTAGCCGGACGGTCGTTTTCGGATTTTCACAAGTGTTGACGAAGCATGAGGGCACGTTTTGGCGGGCGAGAGAAATAATAGTGAGACAGGGATTTTGGAAAGAAGTTTGTGTCGGGGAAGGGGTTGAATAAAGGAAAGATTCGCCCATGATATTTGACGAATTTCCTCCACCTGGCAGGAATTGTGTAGCTCTGTTTGTTGGATTGAAACCTCGTCCATCGTGAATTCGAACTGCTATGGAGGGTTATAACGACCGGTACAGAGCTCACTTTACTTTTTTCGCCCATGCTGATGCCTTGTTTTCAAATGATGGCTGATACAACACCGACAAATGAAAAAATTCCTAGAAATACGAGAAAGTTTTATATCCATAACACTTGTCGAAGCTTCATCGTTGGTACAAGATCGGTGGCGATATGAGGTGGCAGTTTAGAAGACTGTTTTAGAAGACTGTTAGAGTATGTAGGGCTGTCAGGTTAAGGTACAATCTTATAAATTCAGGCATCATGCCCATTAAAATTGGAAAGTGAGCTCTGGTCGCTATGTATAACCTTCCGTAGACTGGTTATGAGAGGAGGGAAAAGTAAAAGCGCATCAAATATGGGAGCTATATGTCCGCTGCCATTAGAAACTATGCCGCTTACTACACTAGTGTAAGGTACCTAATAGCATTGTTGGTATCACCGGCTAGGTACTGTGTACACAGTTAAGTGGACAGTATGTATGCTCCAAAGCAAAAGTCAATTGATTCCTGTTGATAGATGTAGATGTGTGTAGATGTGTGTAGATGTGTGTAGATGTGTGTAGATGTGTGTAGATGTGTGTAGATGTGTTCTCAGGTCAGGTCAGGTCAAGTCAGGTCCCAAGATACCCCTTAATCCCATGCACGGACACTCGGCGGTCACAACACCGGAGCCGCAGCTCCGCGCAAGAATGCGTACACCAAGAAAGGGATGTTATGTCCCGACAAGAATATTAGTCGCTAGTCACTCGCTCGGTCAGCCTACGGTACCCAAAAGCGTATCGCACAGGTGCCTACCCGATGCCGTGTAAAGAAGTGCTTAGTCGCCCACTCCCCTTGGAGTATTGATGCTATCAAATACGCAGCTGGCCAGGAAGCACATGATGTCATTACATAGGCGATTGAAGGAGTCAATAAAAATAGACGTGTTCTTTTCGAGTTAGTCGAGGTACTTGCAAATTAACAATCGTAGGACGTGGCTAAAAATAACAGCATCTCAAACCCAAAGCTAGCCCATACTCATGTCGGGGTCACAGAAGGAAGGCACATAACTATATCTCAAAAGTCAAAGCTGACCCACTCCCGCTTCGGAGGCACCGAGGGGAGGACACCATCCTTGAAATAACCATTCTCAATGAAGAACTTGTATGCTTCCTCGATCTCGGGCGTGTATTCTTCGGGTTTTCCCTCGGCATCGCGAAGAGAGGCGGCGTCAGGCGGTCCATCCGGGAACATGACGCGGACCAGGGTCTTGTTGTCC
Organism: Penicillium argentinense; assembly: GCF_028826775.1. Lineage (NCBI taxonomy): Eukaryota > Fungi > Ascomycota > Eurotiomycetes > Eurotiales > Aspergillaceae > Penicillium > Penicillium argentinense. Next base: position 2,462,965 of record NW_026622661.1, on the reverse strand, counting down.
TGGGGATGCAGATAGACCGGACGAAGATTTCCGTCCGCGACTTGGACTTGCTGAACCGGACGGCCTTTCCACATCGTCAAAGTCTTGGATGCAGGGTTATATCTGGTCTCTCCCTGCAGAGGTGGGAAGGGATTTAACTGGGAGGGATCGTCGATTTTGATGAAGGGACGAGGACCAGAATGTATGTTCGAGGGGGCTGCTGATGCCGCTCCTGCTGCTGGGGCTGAAGGCTGAGTGGCCTGGCCGAATGCTGGCTGACCGAATGCCGATGGCTGTGTGGAAGGCTGAGAGGGCTGGCCGAACGCTGGCTGACCGAATGCCGATGGCTGTGTGGAAGGCTGAGAGGGCTGGCCGAACGCTGGCTGACCGAATGCCGATGGTTGCGCGTTGGATTGAGAGGGTTGACCGAATGCTGGTTTGCCAAATGCTGAAGGCTGTGTGTTGGGTTGCGAAGGCTGACCAAAGGCTGGCTGGCCAAATGCTGAAGGCTGTGCGTTGGGTTGCGAAGGCTGACCAAAGGCTGGCTGGCCGAAAGCCGATGGCTGTCCAGTGGGTTGAGAGGGCTGGCCAAAAGCTGGCTTGCCGAATGGAGATGGTTGCGCATTGGGTTGAGAGGGTTGACCGAAAGCTGGCTGGCCGAATGGAGACGGTTGTACGGAAGGTTGAGAAGGTTGGCCAAAGGCTGGCTGGCCGAAAGCCGATGGCTGCGCGTTAGGTTGGGAGGGCTGGCCAAAAGCGGGCTGGCCGAACGGCGATGGCTGCCCAGTGGGTTGAGCAGGCTGACCAAAACCTGGTTGGCCAAAACCTGGCTTGCCGAACGCCGACTGCTGTGTGCTGGGCTGAGAGGGTTGACCGAAAGCTGGCTGACCGAATGGAGATGGCTGGGCGGTAGGCTGAGCAGCCTGACCGAAAGCTGGCTGGCCGAATGCAGATGGTTGTGTAGAAGTATGAGCGGGCTGACCAAATGCTGATGGCTGACCCAATGGGGTCCCTTGGTTTGTAACAGGGCCAGTCTTGCCCGCAACAATGTCAAGGCGATTGGGATGTTCATTCGCACCATCCACAACATATTTGACCGCGGCTTTGGTATCGTTCAGAGCGGCATTCATTTGCTGATTGAACTCGTTCCACAGAGCCTCGGCTTCTTGAATGGCCTGGTTCATGTTACCAGCAGCAACTGCCTCGTAATGACGAAGGCGCATCTCTTCCATACTTTGTTCGCGCTGAGGACCGCCAAACAATTGCCGGGGAATGTCACGCTGCGGTGCGTAACATGAGAAGATCCATTCTGGACGTCCCTTGCCTGCGCTGAGATCGTGCTTGATGTCGTTTTCGTGAATACCGTAGCTGTTGAATGGTTAGAATTTTGTTCGGATTGAGTCTTCGAGGTTAGGGTACTTACTTATTGGCTTGCGGATCTTGGGTGTGCCCTTGGTTTTGACCTTCATTTTGGCGCAAAGTGTTAGCAATTTCTTTCGGGGATGAACCAGTCAAATGCTGAGCTTGCGGTCGATCCGGCAAAGGAAAGCACCGTCCGGGCTGTGACAGGCCCGGCGGCTTCGCAGTCCCGAATGTTCCGGGCTTTTTGCTCACGGATTTTGGAGCTTCTCTGATGGTGGAGGTAGGAATGGTAGGGGGCGCCCGGATTGAGGAGGTGGAGATTGTTGGAGGCGCGTTCTTCTTGATCACACGGTTAAGATCTCCCCGCAGGAAAACATCCGTGAACTCTTGGGAAGGGGCGCGCTCGTCCACGGGAACGGGCCTCGCAAACTTGGGCACGTCGTCGTCATCCGACTTGCGTGCTCGAAAAGTGCGCTTGGCAGGTCGATCATCCTTTAGACGGTCGTCCGGTTCGGATGAGGGTGAAGAGGCACCGGGGCACATATTGGTGGTTGGAACCGAAAATAACGAGGCAGAAGATTTTGGCAAGAGGGCTTTTCGAGGATGGGGTTGAAGAAAAAATTGGGAGGAAATTCTCAGGGCAGATGATTGTGCCAAATAATTCAAGTGCATACACTCAATGAATGGACACAGTGAATGTCTAGGACGCGCTTGGTGTCTCGAGACATCTTCCCTCATTGAACTTGCCCATCCAGGAATAAAAAGGAGCAGAAGAAAAACAAATGAAATGATTCACTTACTTCCAAATCCCCCACCACTGAGTGCTCCAAAACGGTTTCCTCCAACAGTGGAACGACCTGGATGCTCATTCTTGCACTTGTCTAGACCACAGTCAGCAATATCGTTTGAGATCGGGGGGAATGCTCCACGCACCGCCGAATCTGCAACGGCCTTGCTGGAAGAAGACACAGATTGCCATTCTGTCTCTGCGGCATCAACGCCGCGTTGTCGCGTTCAGCCTCTGTCTGGTATAGAGCCCCTGTGCAGTCGCTTCACTGGTTCACGGGCACTGTGTAAGTCGTTGAAGAGATCACGGTCGAGCTCTATGTCCTCTGAGTGGGATTGATAGGAGGACTTGATGTGAGAATAGGTGCGTAGGTCTTGAGACGCGTTGCAATGAGCCAATTTGAAGTGATGCTGTTTTTCCGGGCTGCACCGCCAGGCCTGGTGGCTCTTATCGCGGGTCTTATCGGTCGGCATGTTTTGGCCGCCATGAAGCAGTAGAGCCTCGGAGGATTCGGTCACGATCATAATCACGAATTAATGGTTGTAGAAAACGAGGCGGCTTTTTGATTTTTGATTAGAAAAGCGTTTAAATTTTCCGGACCCTTTCTGAGAGAGGGTGGATGTACGGTGCGGCTTTTGTAGGTGAGTGATGGTGCCCAGGAATAGCTGACGACGAACGCCCTGCGTTTGAAACTCCCGGCCAGTGCAGTGCCGAAATATATATACACTAATTGTTCACAATTATCGGTTCAGCACTCACCGGACAACTCTTAGATGCACCACGACTGGCACTCTGTAGCGTAATATAATTTTGCTTTCACATCTCGACAACTAGAAACTATAGTGTATTGTGGAATTTAAAATCCATAGATATAGAATACGATTACAAGTTTACGGAAAAGCTAGTGTACGATTGCTTCCAAAGGTTACAGGCGCCGTGCTTGTTTCAAACCTTAGAAGGTTAGAGTAATAAATGCGATTTGCCAAAGGGATTGTCTATAGTGGTCTCATATGCTCCATTTTACCCACACTAAATGACCACCATAGTAGCTCGCGAATGAGCTTGTACTACGTGTCCCCAGATGTCTTATCATAGATGCGCGAAGCAAAATGTGGGTCAGAACTATACGCAAAGGTACAGTAAGCTTCAGGCAGTTGAGTACAATGTGTGCTATGACATCTGCGCCTAGGTGCCTGATCAGAGTGAACTTGATATAGACCTCGAAGAAATCTATTCCTAAAACGAACCCTTAAGAAGTATGAAAGACCGAAACTCCAACAACCGAGCTGATTTTGCCAGTGTAATAGATCATGTTAAATGCAGCGCCATAAGATGGGTATCAGACTCCTCGCATGCCTTCCCGTAGATCGTCCCAATTAAGGCCGTCCACCTTCTTGCCACCCATCGACTCCAACTCAGGCGCAAGTCCTCCCATTTGTCCGATGGCCAGACGGCGCATCATCACAGTATCTTTGGCCCCAGGCAATGAGCTTGCCTTCCCACGCAACAAAGTCTCTTCGAACCACACAGCCTCATCCTCGTCCAGAGGGAGTCCAACAAGATCCATGGCACGCCTGCTCCGGCTTTGGCCAGCAGGGGTCCTCAAGACGAACTCGAGAAGTTGTTCGAAGTAGGCGTGACGGTGATATTCGTCGTATTTGCGGGTAAAGTAGAAGGCCTCTGTCACAGAAGATCGGCAGAGGGTTTCGAAGTACGCGCGCTGAACTTTTGCCGTCGCCAACGGAGGAGCTGCGGCCAGGTAATATGTGATAGCAATATTGTCATCATGCTTAGGAAGTTGGGACAGGGTGAGGGCGTAAAGGATTTCGTCGGGGAAGGTAGGAACCAAGGAGGGTTCGGCGAGGTATGAAATAGCACTCTGTCGGAAATGTAAGGTTAGCGAACTCATCTGTTGTTTCCAGAAAATAGGGGCGCAGCATACCCTGAAGTCAAGACGGTCCATATGCCATAGGCCCTCGATAAAGAGACGGTATTTCTCCGGGAGATAGCACGACTGAGCAAAGTCGGCCGCTGCGCCCAGCGCATTGCGACAGTCCTTGAGAAGATAGTAAATCAAGGCTTGTTTGTGGTGACTATCGAACTCGGAGGCGACAATGTCATCGAAAAGAGCTCGGAGGTCTGCATTTGACTTGGGAGGATACACCTTGGTAACTGCGGGGGAGTCAATTGATTAGCCGCGAAACATTTGTTAGAGCCCCCAGCTGAGAGCTCCTCAAGAGTTGCGCAATGCACCCTCCGGAAGACTAGACTTACCTCCTCTAATACCAAGAAGCCCAAGAAGCCGATCAGCGAAGAGCTGTCCCTCGAGTGCGCGGCGATTGGCAACAATCTGCTCGACCGTCTTTGAGTCGTAGGAGTACTTATTGTTGAAGCTGAAAGTATCATCGAATTCTTCCCACTGCGCCATGATGGGCAGATTATAGTAAATATCGAGGATCGCGACTTGGCCGAGCACGCCTTTTGCCTGAATTCAAAGGTCCTGCAAAGCGAATTCAGCGCATTTGATGAGGGGAGCTCGCTGATATCACCGCAGTGGCCGGCCGGGCGGTGAGTCCCGTGCAGCTTTTTGTTGTGGCAGAAGGGCGCACTATTCCCGTTTGGGCGCAAGGTAAACAACCCACTTCCGGTCTCCTCGCCTTCTCCATCCGCATCTAACCCCTCGCCGCCCATGACGCAGGCGCCCAACTAAATCGAAATGGCTTCGCTCGCAAAGGGTCGGCCCTCGCGCCGCGCCGCTCCCCGCAGGAGCTACGTCGTTGAAGAAACATCTGAGTCGGAGGACCCCGGCAACGTGACACCGACACCATCTACCCACGACAACGAGGATGAGGACGAGAGCGCAGAGGAGGACTATACACCTGTCCCTCAAAAGGCGAAGCGCGCATCCCGCTCAAAGCGTTTGACACTAGAACCGGTGACGCCCGCGACCGTGAAGCCGACGCGCAAGTCCCGACAGTCGGTCGCATCCGAGTCGGAGGCCTCGCAGGCTGATGATACGGATGAGAACAACGAGAATGAAGAAAATACCGAGCCCGAGAACGACGAAAATGATGAAGGACCCAGCATGGTATCTGTAGTCGGGGATCCTGATTCCCCCTCCAACCAGGCGGCATTGAAGAGGAAGAGCATCGAGCCTTCAGAGGCCGATCCGGCTTCACCTTCCAACAAGTCGGCGTTGAAAAGACAAAGTATGGCTTCCCGCAAGAGCCGTGGCTCTATTACTCCAAAAGCGGCAAAGGGCTCACTCCCTACTCCAGAGCCGTCCGCGTCGCCTGAGTCTGAAGCACGCGCCCAACGCGAGAGCGTCCCCCTCTCGCCGACATCACCGAGTCCGCCGTCAACCAGTCGTCGCCTTCGAAACCCGCCGAGGAGCCCCGGTCCCAAGTTTCGTACATCAATCCAAACTCGACCGTTCTGGAGAAGCCTATGGACATTGTGATGAAATCGAGGAACATGGCCGCTCCGGCGCCCGAGGAGCCCGCCGAGGTCAAGCCTCGTATGATCATTCAGAATTTGATTCTGCACAACTTCAAGAGTTACGCCGGGAAGCAGGTTGTTGGCCCATTCCATGCCTCGTTTTCCTCGGTGGTTGGACCCAACGGATCCGGCAAGTCGAACGTGATTGACTCGTTGTTGTTCGTGTTTGGTTTCCGCGCCAGTAAGATGCGACAGGGCAAGATTTCGGCCCTTATTCACAACTCGGCGCAATATCCCGATCTGCCGTACTGCGAGGTCGAGGTCCATTTCGAGCAGGTTCTTGATCTGCCTGAGGGTGGTCATGAGGTGGTCCCAGATTCCCACCTGATTGTTTCTCGACGTGCCTTCAGGAACAACAGCAGCAAATACTACATGAACAAGAAGGAGACCAACTTCACCACTGTCACCACCTTCCTGCGCGACCGCGGAATCGATCTCGACCACAAGCGATTCTTGATTTTGCAGGGTGAAGTCGAGTCCATTGCCCAGATGAAGGCCAAGGCTGCCAATGAGCACGACGAAGGTCTCCTCGAATATTTGGAAGATATCATCGGAACTTCCAAGTACAAAACGCCCATCGATGAAGCGGCAGCTGAGCTCGAGACCTTGAACGACGTGTGTGCTGAAAAGAACAACCGTGTTCAGCACGTGGAGAAAGAGAAGACCGCGCTCGAGGACAAGAAGAACAAGGCCGTGGCATACATTGGCGAAGAAAACGAATTGTCGCAGAAGCAATCGGCTCTTTACCAAATTTACATCGATGAATGCTCGGATAACGTGCGCGTCACCGAGGAGGCTATCCTCCAGATGCAGGAGCTGCTTAACATGGAGCTCGAGAAGCACGAAGGTAACGAGTCAGGTATTAAGGAGCTTGAAAAGGCCTACAAGCGTGGCTCACGCGAGTTCGAGGCGATGGAAAAAGAATCACAAGGACTGCTGAAGGAAATGGCCAAGTATGACAAAGAGACGGTCAAATTTGATGAAAAGAAGAAGTTCTTGGTCAACAAGCAGAAGAAGCTTGAGAAGACAATGCAGACCAGCCGCCTCGCCGCATCTGAATGCCAAAGTTTGGTGGAAAAGTTTAGCGATGACATCGAGAGGAAGACCAATGAGATCGCTCAGCTTGAGCAGGAGATGACCGCCGAGGAAGAAGAGTTGAACACTATTCGTGAAAGTCTTAAAGGCAAGACCCAAGGTCTCTCGGACCAGATCACCGCCAAGCAGAAGTCGCTGGAGCCCTGGAATGAGAAAATCAACAAGAAGCAGTCTGCTGTTGCTGTTGCCCAGAGTGAGCTCGATATCATTCGCGAACGCAGCAATGCCGGTGCCGTTCTGCTGGAAGAGGCACAGGGCAAGATTGGGACCATCGAAGAGACTTTGGAATCCAAGCAAACCGACCTCGAAGAGCGACAGGCCCAGAAGGAGACACTTGAAGCCGAAGTGGAAAAGCTGAAGCACGACCTGAAAAAGTACTCCGCTCGTGAACCCGAAGTTCGCGCCCATGTCTCTAGCGCTCGCCAAAAGGCCGACGAAGCCCGAGTCAGCCTGCAGAACACACAGAACCGTGGTAGTGTGCTGACGGGCCTCATGCGCCTGAAGGAGTCTGGCCGTATTGATGGCTTCCACGGCCGTCTCGGTAACCTGGGTACCATCGATGAAAAGTATGATGTTGCGATCTCTACGGCCTGCCCGTCCCTGGACAACATGGTGGTGGAGACTGTGGAGGTCGGCCAACAGTGTATTGATTACTTGCGCAAGAACAACCTCGGTCGGGCCAACTTCATTCTTCTCGATCGCCTCCCACGTCGCGACATGTCGGGTGTTTACACCCCGGAAAGCGTGCCCCGTCTGTTCGATCTCGTCAAGCCAAAGGACCCCAAGTTTGCTCCGGCCTTCTATAGTGTTATGCAAAATACTCTGGTCGCTAAGGACTTGGAACAAGCCAACCGCATCGCCTACGGTGCTCGCCGGTGGCGAGTGGTGACTCTTGATGGCCAGTTGATCGATGTTTCTGGTACGATGAGCGGTGGTGGTACTCGCGTCGCCCGAGGTGCCATGTCGTCTAAACAAGTTGCCGACACCACGAAGGATCAAGTGAACCGACTCGAAACAGATCTCGAGGAGCTGGAAAAGAAGTTCCAGGCCTTCCAGGAAAAGCAGCGTAATATCGAGTCTCAGATGCGCGAGAAGACCGAAGAAATTCCGCGTGTGGAGACGAAGATCCAGAAGATTATGATTGAGATCGATAGTGCCAAGCGCAGTCTCGCTGATGCTCAACGACGCGTGAAGGAGCTGAGCGCGGAACACAAGCCTTCCAAGTCCGACGAGTCTCAAGCTGCTGCTCTTGAGGAGCAAATCGAGGCCTTGAACAACGAGATCGAGGACCTTAATACCGAAAAGAGCGGCATCGAGGAGGAGATCCAGACTCTGCAAAACAAGATCATGGAAGTTGGTGGTGTTCGCCTTCGTGGACAGAAGGCCAAGGTCGATGGCCTGAAGGAGCAAATCAGCATGTTAACCGAGGAAATCTCCAACGCCGAGGTTCAGAAGTCCAAAAACGAGAAGCTGATCACCAAGCACTCCAAGGCCCGTGATGGATCAGAGAAGGAGCTTGGGCAGATTGCGGCGGATCTGGAGAAGTTGGAGGAAGATGTTGAGACCCAAGCCACAGACGCTTCTGGATGGAGGCAAAAGGCCGATGAGGCTCAAGAGGTAAGTTTTGTTCTATTGAATGGGTTCTGTCACCGAACCAGGTTCCTGACATGAATGAATTTTCAGGCACTCGAGTCGAAGAAGGGCGAGCTCAAGGCTCTCAAGCAGGAGCTGGACGAGAAAGTTGCCGAACTGAACGAGTCTCGTGCGACTGAGATCGAGATGCGGAACAAGCTCGACGAGAACCAAAAGGCCCTTGCTGAGAACCAGAAGCGCAGTCGATACTGGGAGGAGAAGCTTTCCAAGCTGTCCTTGCAGAACGTCAGCGATCTCGGTGAAGAGCAGGAGGCTCTGGAGCTTCAGACGTACACCAAGGATGAGCTCGACGCCATGAACAAGGAGTCCTTGAAGGCCGTTATTGCTGCCTTGGAGGAGAAGGTGCACAATGCCTCTGTGGATCTGTCGGTCATCGAAGAGTACCGTCGTCGCACGGCCGAGCACGAATCCCGCTCTGCCGATTTGGCCACTGCCCTAACATCCCGCGACAGCGCCAAGGCCCGACTCGATGGTCTTCGATCAGCCCGTTTGAACGGATTCATGGAAGGATTTGGCATCATCTCTCTCCGCCTGAAGGAGATGTACCAGATGATCACGATGGGTGGTAACGCGGAACTGGAACTGGTCGACTCTCTGGATCCCTTCTCTGAGGGTATCCTGTTCTCGGTTATGCCTCCGAAGAAGAGTTGGAAGAACATTGGTAACTTGTCTGGCGGTGAGAAGACGCTGTCCAGTCTGGCGCTGGTTTTTGCTCTGCACCACTACAAGCCGACGCCACTCTACGTCATGGACGAGATTGATGCTGCGTTGGATTTCCGAAACGTGAGTTACCTCTGATATTTTATATCAGTTCGATGCTAATTCTCAACTATAGGTCTCGATTGTTGCATCGTACATCAAGGAGCGGACCAAGAATGCGCAGTTCATTGTCATTTCCCTGCGAAACAACATGTTCGAACTTGCCTCGCGTCTCGTTGGTGTCTACAAGGTCAACCATATGACCAAAAGTGTGACCATCGAGAACAGGGACTACATCGAGGGCCGGTAATGACTTAAGACAACGCATTTTTGTTTTTCTGCATCCATGGACATAGGTATCTGGCTATGCCTTTCTGTTTTGATGATATCATGGGCCCGGAGTACGGATTTGAATTGATTTCTTCATAATTACCCCCGGGTAACTATTCTATTCCATCCTCTGTAGAGGTTACTTTTCCACTGTGTAGGTAACTAGTGTAAAAGTAATGTGGATCTGTCGCAAGACCTTCGATCTTAGTCTCCGTGAGCACATTGGTGTCTATTGACCCGACTGAGTGTCATTAGCCTAAGCAATGGCACATTCACCACGTGTCCGCACTGATTCTCACTCCAAGCTTCCACCAACCCACTTAGTCTCCCTAGCGCAACAACCAGCGCAATAACCCCACGCCCTCTGAAGAGCATCCAATGTTACATTCATACGCCGATCAAAATATGTCACGGCGCTTTCCCCATATCCCAGCTACTCCATGGTAGGATGCGGGGTAACTCCAGCAGCCGCGAAGCCTTCAAACATGCCGCAGAGCCGTGCGGTGTTTCCAGCTAACTTAGCTTCCTAGCTGGGAAATGATAGACCCGAGTACCCCATTTCAGTCCGGAGTTCTCGGCCTTGGATGGGGTGTTACACCGCGACGGTCGAACTGGGACATGGAATGAGGGTGTGGAATGTGGTATAAAGGAAGGCTGCATGTCCCTTTTTCATATTCCACTGATGCTTATTTTCGACCCTGATAGATCTACTACTAGGAGAGAAACCTTCGACACGGTAATTAGATACTACATCCACGAGATCATCAGTCCAGCAGAATGCATCTGCATTCATTCGTTCCAACCCTGGGCATTCTTAGCCTCGTCAGCAGGCCAGTCACCGCATTCGATGAAGGCCTCTCACAATACGTGAACCCGTTCATCGGCTCAGAAGGCCCAGACGGCACCGGCTTCGGCGGCGGTGACATCTTCGTCGGGGGTGCGCGGCCCTTTGGCGTCGCGAAAGTCGGAATCGACTCGACGGCCGCGAATTGGAGTACCGCCGTGCTGAATGGTGGCTGGACGCCGGATGGGAATGTCACCGGCTTCAGTATGATGCATGAGAGTGGGACGGGCGGGGCACCGAAGTATGGGCTTATTGCGCAGATGCCGTTGACTACTGTCCAGACGCCAGTTAATGTGTTGGATAATACGACGTACAGTCAGGCGAGGGTGAGCTTGTTGCTTGCAAGAAGCTTGGGGGCCTGGAAGATGCTGATTTCTTGACTAGATTGGGAAGGATGTTGCCAAGGTGGGATATTATAAAACGCGCTTGCAGAGTGGTGTGGATGTTGAGCTTTCTGCGTCGCGCCATGCTGGGATTCTCGAGTATTCCTTTCCCGAGGGCGAGAAGCATATTCTTGTGGATCTCTCACATGTGAGTTTTGATCTGCTGGAATACTATGTCGACATATTGCTGACAATTGTATAGTACCTCCCTGCCTCCCCGGCGACGCCGATGGCCAATTCTTCGCTGGCGGCGAGATCCAGATCGAGGAAGATGGAAAATCATACAGTGGCTACGGAACCTACGTCGGCGGCTGGAACAATGGTCCGTTCAGCCCCTCCTATCCTCAACGTCAACACTAAACCATTACTGAACAGGCGCACCATTCACCGTCTACGTCTACGGCGAATTCAACAACACCCCAGACGAGGCGCAGACTTACTCGGGTGTAAACACAGACCCAATGTCCCGCTCCCAAGGCCTAGCCAACGGCGGCGTCAGCACACCCAAATTCAGCAACACAACCAAAACCACCTCAGGACCAATGAACAACCGAATCGGCGTGCTTCTAAGCTGGAACGACGGTCCCGCGTTCCGACTTGCCTCACGCGTGGGAATCTCGTCTATCTCAGTTGAGCGGGCTCGCTCATATATCAAGGACGAAATTTCGTCCTGGAAGCTGAATGATACTGTCGCGGATGCAGTGAAGGAGTGGAATGAGGATGTTTTTAATAAGGTGCAGGTCCCGCTCGATGATTCTGCGAATATGACACATGTGAGACTTTTGTACAGCTCGCTGTATTTCATGCATCTTATGCCGTCGGATCGGACGGGGGAGAACCCGTTGTGGGATTCTGGAGAGCCGTATTGGGATGATTTCTATACCATGTGTGAGTGAAGTGCCCGATGTCTGGGGGTATGCGGCGGATACTAATGATGTCTAGGGGATATCTTCCGCTGCACTGTCAGCTTTTACCACATCTTCCAGCCGAAGTACTATGAGTCTATGATCCGCAGTCTGATTGATATCTGGAAGTAAGTCACATCTTCAAACACTGCAGACAGCAACCACTTAGCTCCATGCCCACAGACACGCAGGCTTCATGCCAGACGGCCGTTCGGGCAACTGGAACGGCCTGGTCCAAGGCGGCTCCGACGCAGACAACGTCCTCGCCGACGCATACGTCAAAGGCCTTCGCGGCTCCATCAACTGGACAGAAGGATACGCAGCGATGGTCAAAGACGCAGAAGTCACACCATACAACACCTTCGACCCGACAGATTTCACCGCCAGCACAAAAGAAGGCCGCGGCGCCCTGGACGACTGGAAGGAACTGGGGTACGTCTCGCAGGACCGGAATACGCGGTGTATCTCGCGGACGGTCGAGTACAGTCTCAACGATTTCTCGTTGGCGCAGGTAGCCAAGGGAGAAAAGCCGGGGGACGTGGAAAAGTATCTCAATCGCTCGGCTGGTTGGCAGAATATTTGGGGTGAGAACGTGCAAAGTCTCGGGTTTAAGGGGTTTTTGGCGCCCAGGCTTGCGGATGGGCGGTTTAATGATAGTGGATATGATCCGTTGCTGTGCTATGGATGTGAGTGGTCGGATTATACGTATGAGGCGATTCCTTGGGGTGAGTTTCGTTTCTCGACTTGGGTTGCGGGGGGTGGTTGTGCTGATGAGTGCAGAATACTCGTTTGTGATTCCTCATGATGTGAAGAGTTTAATTCAGTTTATGGGGGAGACGAGACGTTCGAGGCTCGACTGGATATGATGGTGAGTAACCAACCAGCACCATGATCGCTTGACTACAAGTGCTGATCGATCCAGTTTAAACCCAACATGTCGAAGCAGAACCTCGGCGCCAACGGCGCAGGGATCACGACGCTGATTAACATTGGGTGAGATGATATAACTACTCGCTGCGCAATCCACCATACTGTAAGTTGAAGACTGACGATCGCAGCAACGAGCCCGACTTCGCCACGCCGTACCTGTACAACTACATCAACAAACAAGCCAAGAGCGTGATGCAATCCCGCAGCCTGGCGGACCAATAGTGAGTGCCGCAACCAAAAACACTCCCTGGACTGTCGTGCATTACGACAGGAAAGAAGCTCACCGATCCCAGCTTTAAGGACGCCGCCTACGGCATCCCGGGTAATAGCGACGCAGGCGCGATGAACTCGTGGCTGCTGTGGCAGATGCTGGGCATCTACCCGATCGTCACGCAGCCGGTGTACCTGCTGTCGTCGCCGTGGTTCCCGGATCTGAACATGACGATCAACGGCGACAAGACGTTGCGGATCCGGGCGTATGGGCTGGAGGAGGGTTTCTATGTGCAGGGGGTGAAGATCAATGGGGAGACGTGGACGAGGAATTGGTTTGAGCATGCGGATGTTATGGTGGAAGGCGGCACGATCGAGTTTGAGCTCGGTAAGGAGGCAAAGGCGTGGGAGAAGGCAGAGGTGCCGCCGTCCCCAGGACATGTCTCTTTAAGAAGATAGAGATCTAACTGTAGTGGAGGCAAGAGGAATTGATGTATTCCACCGTGTTCTGGACTGTCACACAACTCATCATGCGAGTATATCCACTACATTAAGGTCGCCCCCGCCCGATCGCGCGCAAAATCCGGCGGGCAGAGAATGAATTCAGCTCAACATGCCGAGGTACTTGAACTTGCAGGCCAATTCAACTTTTGCTGACTCGTAGGCTCGTCAGAGCCAATGGCCGGGCCTGGCAGCGCGGCGATGCAGGTTTTCTGGATGCTGATCGCGCGAAAGAGGGGCGGCTCGGTTTGACGTCAGCGGGTGGTTGGGGTTCTTTGTGCAAACACTATCTATCCTAAGGTAGTAAGAGCAGTACCCCAGTTACTCTACACTCGCAGAATGTAGAGTAATGCTCGTACTACTTACTGCCCCAAGTTCGTAATGTGCGGGATTAAACGCCGGTATAAGAACTGCGGCTCTTCTGCTCTTTTTTCCCTTTTCCTTCTCCCCTCTCGATTGGCGTTTTCCATCGTCGAGCTACCTCGACTTTACCTGCCAGTGATTGACTTGACATCAAGCTCATTAATCTATAGCTCAATTCATCCAAGCCAATCCACCATCTCAATCCCATTGCATTTCCCGAGAACCACAACCACAACCACAACCACACCCACACCCACACCAGTCCCAATGGTAAGCAGCCGCCCCCGAACCACGGCTCAGCCCTCCCTCATCCATCTCACTAATAATTATTCCTTCATCAGGCCCCAGTAAACACCCTCGTCCCCCGTGCCCCAGAAGGTTGTCCAAGCACCATCACCGGAGGCGGAATCGCCGGCATCGTCATCGGCTCTATCGCTGGCACCCTCCTCGTCCTCTGGCTCTGGCGCGTCTTCAACCTACCCGGCGCCTGGAGCGGCGGCGGTGAACCGGACGTCGGGTATAAGCCGCCTGTTACGCGGACGCGCGGGCGTAGGCGTCGGAGTCGTGGGTCGAATGTCGAGTACGTTGAGAAACCGCGGAGTTCGTCGAGGCGGTATCGGGATGATTACTATCGGGATGATTTGAGGAGGCCGGCGAAGGTTTATTTGACAGAGTGATTACGTCTCTTTTGAGGGGTGATACTGGGAATGCCTAGGTGATATTCAGATGATTCGATAGGTGTGGTTTGGATGGAGTTGAACTCGGAGTTTTTGGACGAGGTTCTTGTTAGTTAGATTGTCGATGAGTCCCGAGGTCTGACGTAATTGCTGGACATGATTACGAGTTATGATGATGGATGTCTTTACTTTGGATACGATTATATGATAATGATCGGTAATAAATTACCTTTGTTTTGCGAGAACCACCACAGAAACTACTAAGACCGCATGTTCGCTGTATCTCAAGAGCCATTTGTGGTGTCCCTGGTAGGAAGCCACTTTGACGCCGCAATCTGCATGAGTGTGGCGTGAGCACTTTAGCTCTACTACCCCGGTGGAAAATCCATCGACAGTGACGCACACCTGAAGCGGGGTAAATCCATCTTACAATGGATTCATCTTTTCTAATCTTTCGTCTGGACAAAGCCGGTGGGATCGTTCTCAAATATGTAATATATCGATCCCATTTGCTTCATGAAATGAAACCTCAGCGAATGAAATTAAAGTAATGTACTAGCCCACCGATGAGAGCAGCACCAATTTTCTCTGCTTTGGTAGAGCTGCCAAGCAGAATTAATTAATTTGTTCGGAGATTTACCTCTAATACACATCCAGTGTGCATTCCCCGCTTTTCCAGAGACGAGTTCCACATCTCACACATTGCATGCTCAAGACATACATATATTGTGGTCTGGTAGCCCCACGCTTCTCGAGCATTTGATTGCGGGCGTCATTTGATTGCGGGCGTGTCTGAGACAGCTATATCGGTCGGAAGAAAGTGATTCAATTGACCGATTGTGATCAGTGGACCTCTCGGAAACCCCGAACGCTCGCAGCTACAAAAGTATCGCTGTACTCATATTGCTTATCAACTCATGGCAATGGAGCTTAGCCAGCGAAGCCAAGCACAGCATTCTTGCTGGCCATGCATGAATGCCTGGATCCGCTGCAACTGCATGTATACCCCTGACTGACCGCGTTACGTGGACAAGTCATACAACATCAAAGTCCAGCGAGCAGCAGCAGCTCGTGCGACCGGATGAAAAATATTGCACGGTGGACCGCAATCTAAGACAGCCGGCACTGACTGACTTGAAAAGCAAAATAAAGATTCGTCCTAGGCAGACGAGACGACGATGCTAACGGCCGCCACGCCGCGCTCCCTCCGCCGATAGGTTCTTTTACCTTTGGGTACGGACGAAACGAGCGCGTGGCGTCGAGGGCGTTCGAACCAGACGCCTGGCCCATCGAGGCGATGCATCGCGGTCCCATGTCAATTCAGGGGCAGCCACCAGGACCTTATCCGGGCACTCCACTGCCCGATGTGGCAAGCTCCAGGGACTTGGCGGGGCGATGGGACGATGGGGTTGGAGAACCCAGGAACAGGGCCTGACACGCATCCACAGTGGATTTTGCTGTCTGGTTGTTTTGCGGGCGAAGGTTTGTGCTGCAGTAAAATGAACGAAAAGGGGGAAAATACCAGAGTGGCTGTCACACTTTATCGGGCAGGACTGATTGGCATGGTTTTGGCACGGCGCCAGGGATCTAGACTGTTCGTTCGGCGAGGGTTGGCTCTTGCCGATCACGCACATCCACGAGCAGAATTCTTCTCCAGCTGATCGGGTCCCCCCGATGTTCTGCCGTCCCAGAGTTCCCATCTTAATATTGATATTGTGATACTACTACCCATCTGTGTATCACGGCACTTCCCCGTCAACATCGAAACTAGTCTTAGCTCGACACTCTGTTTACCCTCACTTTCCCAAAGGGTCAACGAAGCCCGGCTCCGTGCAGAACATCTTCGCCCACTCCGGCCTAGCGCCAGGCACGGGACTGCTGCCCAGCTAACACTATTCCCCAAAAAGGTTTAGAGGACGTCCAGTTCAGGCTAGCGGAAAGCCCCGAGCTACCCTCGCGGATCCACCCCTGCCGGATTGGGCTAGCCGTGAAGAAAACACAATAATCGGCGTACAGCTTCCCCTTACCGTCCACTTCGTTCGCTCGAACTAGGCAGGATGCGAATCCACCGTGGCGCCGCTGGTCTTTTGGTCCCTGAGACCCCCCAATCTTCCCTCTTCTCTATCCCCATCCACTCTTTCGCGGTGCGACCTGTCGCCCATCCATTCTTTCGACCCTATAGCCGTTCTATAGGCGTTGTTCGAGGCTTGTCCTCGTGTCCATTCATTCGTTTCGTCCGGGATCGAAGTTTTGAGGAGATCACCCGATATATACAGATATACAGACCACACGAGAAAGGAGGTCTATCATGAAGTCTTTCATGAAACTCGCCGCCGTCGCGGCATTGGCCACTTCGGCCCTCGCCCAAACCTTTACCGAGTGCAATCCCTTGGAGAGGGACTGTCCCGCGGACCCTGCCCTCGGCACCGAACACACCTGGTGGTTCAACGAGACCCTCGACACCGTCATCTGGAATCAGAGCACCGGTACCGCCGATATCACCTCGGAGGGTGCCGAGTTCACCCTGTACGCCCCCAAAGAGTCGACCCTGCTGCAGTCCAACTTTTATATCTTCTTCGGTGTCGTCGAGTCCTGGGTCAAGATGGCCAAGGGCGCCGGTATCATCAGCAGTGTCGTCCTGGAGTCGGATGACCTTGACGAGATTGACTGGGAATGGGTCGGTTATAACACCTCGGCTGTCCAGTCCAACTTCTTCGGAAAGGGCAACACCACCACCTACGGCCGCGGTGGTACCCATGTCGTCGAGAATGCCGACACCGAGTTCCACAACTACACCACCTACTGGGATCAGGAGAAGCTGCAGTGGTGGATTGACGGTGAAATGGTCCGCCAGGTCAACTATTCCCAGGAGAACACTGTGTACGGCAAGAACTACCCGCAGACCCCCTGCCAGGTCATGATCAGTAACTGGCCCGCGGGTACCGAGTCCGCTGCGCAAGGCACCGTCGATTGGGCCGGCGGTTTGGTCAACTACGACGAAGCCCCCTTCACCATGACCGTGCAGCGCGTGCGCGTGCAGGACTTCCACACCGGCAAGGAGTACACCTACGGCGACCGTTCCGGCAGCTTCCAGAGCATCAAGGTGGCCGAGGGCAACTCGACCGCCCTTGACGAGCTGAACAAGCCACCCGAGAAGTCCCTCGGCGAGAAGTGGGATGACCTGGGCACGGGCGCCCACATCGGTGTCGGCGTTGGTGCTGCCGCGGCCGGTGTCATTCTGATCGCGGGCTTCCTGTTCTGGTGCATCCGCCAGCGCCGCAAGGGTCGTCTCGAGTATGCCCTGGATGACGCCCAGTACACCAGCCAGCGCAACGAGGCGCAGAATTACCAGCAAGACTGGAAGCAGACAGAGTGGAGGAACAGCGGCTACCGCCAGGTCAGCTAAATGTTTAGACCTTTTTGATGCCCATGTTTCTTTTTTACCTTTCTGTCTGTCATGAACAGTTTCTGCGAGCCCATCCTCTCCCCCTCTGCACGCCTCAGCCTCGCCGAGTCATTGTCATGAATCCCTGATGAGAAATTGTCTTTCTCTGCACGCATCTCATGGCGTTGGCGTCTGCAACAGGTTGAAAACCCGCCACTAATGACCTTCTCACTCATCCGCCGTCCCCTGATTCCATTTCCGTTCCATGGCACCCGCACTCGTTCCTGGTTGCCCAGTTGATATCCCCCTGGGTTCGCGAACCCTTGCTCTCCATTTCCTTTCTCGGCCAACATCCCTGGCGTTGTCAAGGCTGCGGCTGCGGCCGCGGCCATGTCCTGTCTTTGTCTGGCACGTTCGTTCTCATCAATATACGCATGATCTGTACATACTTTAGCATTGAATCTTCCACTTTCACTGTTCATCTTGATATGTTCTTCAGTCCTGAGCCTCGGTGTTAAGCAGCATGTCTCAGAGCGAGAGGGGTTTTATCTGCACCACGCAAATCAGTACGTATATCAGTATTGAACTTTAACCACCGACAGAAACTAGCTGCGAGGACAGGGATGTCCTTACTTGATCGCCCGGGGCACCATCCTAATCTATAATTAGGTCCACCTGTCCATGTAAGATGACCTCACCTCAGCCACCCCTGCCGGACCGATTGTACCGATAATGTAGCCATGTTCATCGGCATTAGCAGTGGACCCCTGGGGGCGTATGGAACAAATCGAAGGATAAAGGAAGCGCATTTTAAAATTAAATTGCAGGGCCGGCCCGATTGGAGAGCAAATGGAGTATCGCGGGCGCATAACTCCCAACACTTGCCCTCAAGCTGTATTGCTCGGCCTGATCGGACACGGAACGGAGGGTGGAGCAACGGTGCGATCGCTGCTTTGGGCCAACCGCGCCCGCAGATTTGTGGACAAGCCACCATGATTGGAGGGGAAAGGGCCGAGGTTCCGCGGTGGTGCCAGAAAAGTTGCGAGCAGCTAAACCATTTGGGGGGAGAGTGCGCGAGTGGGATGGGGATCATTCCAAGAAGCAGTCGGGGATGCCGCCTGTCAGAGAATGCGTTGAGTCGTCAGGCGTACACTCGAACCTTGATAAAAACGCGGTGTGGCCGGACTTCGAGCGGGCTTCAAACCTTCAAACATCAACTCCACCGATCGGACTCGATCCTGCCAACCCCGCCGCACCTGCGATCGGCCTTTAAATCGTCGTCAGCTGCTGTGCCTCGTCGACGGAAAATTGGTTTTGCTTTGCATTGATTTCGACCTCACCTTCACCTGGCAGTCCGTACTACACCTGGCATGTCGACCAAGGAGGTCCCCATCCCGGGCCCCAAAGGGGTGCCTCTGCTAGGCAACATTTATGACATCGAGCAAGAAGTCCCGCTCAACAGTATCGAGCTGCTGGCCGACAATTACGGTATGTATCTATCGTCAACATTGCCACATGGTAGCATTGCATGGAGCTGCAGCAGCCACCTGCAGTGCAGCCAATGACCCAAGTTCCATTTCAAAAACAATACTAAAACTTCTAGGCCCCATCTACCGCCTCACGACCTTCGGCTTCGCCCGCGTCTTCGTCAGCTCCCACGAGCTCGTCGACGAAGTCTGCAACGAAGAGCGCTTCTCCAAAGTCGTCACAGCCGGCTTGAAAGAAATCCGCAACGGCACCCACGATGGCCTCTTCACAGCCAACTACCCGGGCGAAGAAAACTGGGCGATCGCCCACCGCGTTCTCGTCCCCGCATTCGGCCCGCTGATGATTCGCGGCATGTTCGACGAGATGTATGATATCGCCACCCAGCTCGTTATGAAATGGGCTCGGCAGGGTCCCAATGCGGCGATTACCGTTACAGACGACTTCACTCGTCTCACCCTCGACACAATTGCGCTTTGCTCGATGGGGACGAGGTTCAACTCCTTCTACCATGATGAGATGCATCCGTTTGTCGAGGCGATGGTGAGCCTTTTGTCTGGGTCGGGAAATCGGGCGAGGAGGCCTGGTTTGCTGAATAGTTTGCCGACGAGTGAGAACGCCAAGTATTGGAACGATATTACGTATCTGCGGAACCTCTCGCAGGAGTTGATTGATGCGCGCAAGAATAATCCGGAGGATAAGAAGGATTTGTTGAATGCGTTGATCCTGGGTCGGGATCCGCAGACTGGTAAGGGGATGACCGATGAGTCGATTGTGGATAACATGATTACTTTCTTGATTGCTGGTATGTTTCGAGTCAGACTCCAAATGGGTGGAGCATTACTGATGACTGAATAGGACATGAGACGACATCCGGCATGCTCTCATTCTTGTTCTACTACCTGCTCAAAACACCCCATGCCTATAAGAAGGCCCAAGAAGAAGTCGACCAGGTCTTCGGCCGACGCAAGATCACCGTCGAGGACATGTCGAAGTTGCCATATATCACTGCTGTCATGCGTGAGACACTCCGACTGAAGCCAACTGCTCCGTTGATCGCGGTCCACCCACATCCCGAAAAGACCAAGGATGAGCCCGTCACTCTAGGAGGCGGCAAGTATGTCCTGCAAAAGGACGAACCCGTAGTCCTGATGCTGGGCAAGATGCAACGCGATCCGAAGGTGTACGGCCCTGACGCCGACGAATTCCGACCCGAGCGCATGCTGGACGAGAACTTTGACAAGCTCCCCAAGAACGCCTGGAAGCCCTTCGGTAACGGTATGCGCGGGTGCATCGGTCGTCCGTTCGCATGGCAGGAGGCATTGCTGGTCGTTGCAATCCTGCTGCAGAACTTCAACTTCCAGATGGATAATCCCAGCTACGACCTGCGCATCAAGCAGACTCTCACCATCAAGCCGAAGGACTTCTATATCAAGGCTTCTCTGCGCAATGGTCTTGATCCGACCAAGCTGAGCACGTCCCTGAGTGGCACGCCAGATGGGGCTCAGAATAAGAACATCGCTGATCGTACAAGAAAGCCCAAGGTTGCACCTGCCGATGGCAAGATGAAGCCCATGCACATTTTCTACGGAAGTAACACGGGCACCTGTGAGGCGTTTGCTCGGCGACTGGCAGATGATGCGATCGGGTATGGGTTTGAGGCGAAGACTGCTTCTCTGGACTCGGCGACGCAGAATATCCCCAAGGAAGAACCGGTTGTGTTTATTACGGCTTCTTATGAAGGACAACCGCCAGATAATGCGGCTCACTTTTTCGAGTGGTTGAGCAAGCTCGAGGGCAACAGCTTAGAGGGAACTAATTACGCAGTGTTTGGCTGTGGTCATCGTGAGTGCAGCATTTAATCTCTTTTGCAGCATTCCAATGCTAACATTCAATGCAGATGACTGGGCGGCAACCTTCCACCGTATCCCCAAGGCTGTCAACGAACTTGTCAAGCAGAACGGAGGAAACCGCCTCTGCGACCTCGGCCTGTGTGATGCCGCCAACTCGGACATGTTCACCGATTTCGATGGCTGGGGCGAGACCTCCTTCTGGCCCGCCCTCACAGCCAAGTATGGTGGCGGTCAGGACAAGACTACCAAGCCCAAGTCTTCTCTCCAGGTTGACGTTAGCTCGGGCATGCGTGCCTCCACTCTCGGCCTCCAACTCGAAGAAGGCTTCGTCGTCGAGAACAAGCTTCTCACCAAGGATGGCGTGCCCGCAAAGCGTCTCCTTCGCTTCAAGCTGCCAACCGACATGACCTACCAATGCGGTGACTATCTCGCCGTCCTACCCGTCAACCCAAGCCCTGTGGTCCGTCGTGCAATCCGCCGCTTCGATCTCCCCTGGGACGCGGTCCTGCGCATCCAAAAGCCCTCCAAGGGCTCCTCGGCTCCGCCATCCATCCCTCTCGACACGCCTATCTCAGCTTTCGAACTCCTCTCCACCTACGTCGAGCTCTCCCAGCCAGCCTCCAAGCGCGATCTCAGTGTCCTAGCTGACGCCGCCATCTCGGATGCCGAGACTCAGGCCGAACTGCGGTACATTGCCTCCAGTCCTAGCCGCTTCACCTCAGAGATCGTTCGCAAGCACGTCAGTCCACTGGAACTGCTGATGCGCTACCCAGCCATCAAGCTCCCGATCGGCGACTTCCTCGCCATGCTCCCACCCATGCGCGTCCGCCAATACTCCATCTCCTCCTCTCCCCTCTCCGACCCCTCCGAATGCTCAATTACCTTCTCCGTCCTCAGCGCGCCTGCCCTCTCTGGCCCCACCGAGCCAGGCAGCGAAACGCCAGAAGAGTATCTGGGCGTCGCCTCAAACTACCTGTCCGAACTCCAACCCGGCGAACGCGCACACATCACTGTCCGCCCCTCCAACTCCGGCTTCAAGCCCCCATCCGACCTCCAAACACCCATGATCATGGCCTGCGCCGGAAGTGGCCTCGCGCCCTTCCGCGGTTTCGTAATGGACCGTGTGCAGCGCATCCGTGGCCGCCGCAGCTCCATTTCCGACGACGACGTTCCCGCATCGGAGCAGCCCGCCAAGGCAATTCTGTATATTGGCTGTCGCACCAAGAACGTCGACGACATCCACGCCGCAGAGCTGGCCGAGTGGGCCGAATCAGGTGCCGTGGAAGTCCGCTGGGCCTACAGTCGTCCCACAGAGGGAAAGGGCCACCATGTCCAGGATCTTATGCTGGAAGATAAGGACGAGCTGGTTGCGCTAATGGAGCAGGGGGCGCGCATCTATGTGTGCGGTAGTACCGGTGTGGGTGGTGCGGTGCGGGAGTCCTGTAAGAAGATCTATTTGGAGCGTCGGGCTGAGAAGCTTGCGAGGGCGAAGAATGGTGAGGAACTGGGTGCGTTTGCGGAGGAGGCGGAGCTTGATGAGGATACTGCTGCTAATAGGTTCTTTGAGAAGTTGCGGACGAAGGAGAGGTATGCTACGGATGTTTTCACGTAGATCATCTCTAATTAGAATCACCCGGTGGATGGGATTTGATTAGACAAGTGGATAGATAGGATTGTTGTGGGTGGAGTCTTGATCTAGATTGACATATTGCATATTTCCAAATTGGTCACCTTCCTTTCATTGCTGTCAGCATCTTAATAGTATTAAAATAGTTGTACCATTACCGAATCAGGCCATGCATAGCATTAGTGGATCCCATCCAGGAGTTGTGCAGAAATCGACTTGCCCGATAATCCCCGCTTCGCCATCAACTCGAAGTTCCGCTAGTCCGCGGATCCGCAACCGACCGAATTTCAATCTCCGCCCTGCACCTTCCAACACATCCAGGTCCTCATCAACGAAAAGAAACAAAATCATAGTCCAAGAAGACATCCAAATACAAATCGCTGCCATGAAACCCAACCCCCGGCCCCAAACCATGACCAAAACCAAAACCCCACAAGGAATCCACAAAGTCACCGCACCCAACCCCAAATCCGCCACACGACGAGTAGCTTGCCAGGCCTGCCACATCCGCAAAAAGCGCTGTGTAGCGTCGCAGTCACGGCGTTGCACATACTGCATCCAGGAAGAACAGGCTTGTGTTCCGCGTGAACGCGCCAGGTATGTCACTTTCCATCGATGGAGACATTTCGGAGAAATCAATAGGGGGTATTGACAACAACAGGGTTGATGAGAAGATGGAGATTGAAGAGAGGTTATCTGATTCGTCGAATTCGTATAATTTGCCTCTACCTCGTGGAATTGATCATGAGGTTCCACGGTGGAGTGCGGTTTATTCTATGTTTGCGGAGGTTTTGCACTTACTACCGCCTGAGAGTCCGTCTGAGACTGGGGATGTGCAGAGGGGTGATGGTGTGAATGAAGAGGGTGGGTCGAATTCGAAGGAAGTGGTGGATGGACGAGGAGATGCGGGCGAGGTGCCGAGGAATAAGATTCCCGCTGCGAGTGAGTGGAATGGGAAAGCCATTCATGAGGGGCTCAATTTGGATGATATTGACGCGTTGTTGAGTTTTTGAGCGTTTATGGAAGTGGAGTTTGGTCTGATCATAAAACAGGAGGATCCTTATTTGGGATGCATGGGTTTTTGTTGATTTTGTCTGCTTGGGTATATACAGAAGGATTTTAAAAAAGGCCTGGGTTGTCGGACAGCTCTTATTTGCCACTTATCAGGGGGTTGTCCAGTCTAAACAGAATGCATTCGATACACAAGATCCGGCTCATGCGAGTAGAATTCGACTATTGGTTCAGCCATGGATAGATTCTGCAGCATCGCGCTCATGACCCCCACTATCCCAGATCTCATCACTCCACACCTACTGGTAATTCATTCTGTCAAGATAGCCCCAACTCCTTATGTGGGGCTAGCCCCATGGCCAACGGGTAAAGGCAGGAGCGACAGTTGTGACTGGTACAAATCTGGGGATGAATGTGGAGAATAATGCGGGGAAGACGGTCCAAATGCCGGGCCCCATCTACAGAGGCAAATGGTAGCTTAAGACTACTTGCTGTGATTAGAGAGGATCATCCGTAGAGGATTTCTGACGTTTTTCTCCGGGGGCAGGAATATTTTCCCACCCTTACTTCCGACTTTGTTGAACAATTGACGCCCAGAAGAGCTATTGTTTGCTCGCAATATGGGGGATGCGAACGTGGAAGCGGCTAGACCGCATCTAATGCATAGGTTCGTTGAATCTCGGGCCCATTTAGGATTGTTTGAGCGAGTTACTCACCCGGTCATTCACAGCCATGCCCACGAAGGAGAAATACCAGGAACCGTTGACTTGAGCGCAGTCGAAGGCGATGATACTGCCTACGGACAGGCATTGTATCCCGTCCCGGCAGAGGACCCAAATGATCCACTCCAGGTACGTCGGAAATTTGAGGTGGATCCTCGAGGAATCGGATGAAAGCTCAGATTGTTGATCGTACCTAGTGGCCGAATTGGAAGAAAATAATGATCCTGATCATTGTCTCTGTCTACTCATTTCTCGGAAACAGCTCTCTGACCGGGCCCTCGGTTTACATCAGTATTTACAGCGAGGAATTTGGAATCTCGCAAGCTGAGGCATCGGGGTTGATTTCGTATCCAAATCTGGCTTTTGGATTTGGTGAGTCTTATGCTTCCAGTGGGAGAAATTATTTACTGAATTAAATGTCTAGGATCGCTTATTTTGGTGCCACTTTACTTGAAGATTGGCAGACGACCTGTTACACTGTTGTCTATGATCACGGTATGCTTATATCTGATCCGCAACTTCGATTTGTTCTTACCAAAATGAAAAGTTCCTCGCGGGTTTAATTGGTGCCTCTCGCTCGACGAGCTATACAGGGCTGATGGTTGCACGCGTGTTTCATGGATTCGGAAGGTGAGTCCACAAAATTTCGAATGAGAGTGTCACTCATCAGCTGTGATCTAGCGGAGTCTGCGAAAGTTTGCCAGTACAGCTGGTCAACGATATCTTCTACATCCACGAGCGGGGAAAGCGGATCGGATGCTATACGAGTAAGATACAGCCGCCGGAAGAAAAATTCTACAAGCACTAACGACTAAAGTTTGCCTCTGCTTGGGATCAACTGGCCCTCTATATGCAGGCTACATGCTTGCCGGTGGATACTCCTGGCGACTATTCTTCTACGTCGAAGCTGCCTTCGCCGGCGCCCTGCTGATAATGGCATTCCTGTTTGTCGAAGAATCTACTTACCACCGAGGCGAAAGCTCTCCATCAACGACTTCTTCGTCAAATTTTCTAAAAGCAGAAATTGCCGAGAAGCCAGAGACACCTGTACAGCTAGAGAACGTATCCTCAACATCCGTTCCCCGACGTAAGACCTTCTTGCAGACGCTCAAACCATGGAATGCCGTCGATCACGAACCTGAATTCGTCATGACAATCCTCCGCTCATTCACCTACTTCTTCGTACCCGTCGTATTCTGGGTGATCGCTACATACGGTCTCTACATCGGGCTCGGCGCACTCGCATTCAACTATACCTTCCCAATTAAGATTACGGCGCCGCCATACAATTGGAGCGAGGTATGTTGACTTTCCAACACGGTAATACTATAAACTAAACCAAAAAATAAATAAAAAAGACAAATTCAGGCCTTATCGCAATCGCAAGCTTCATCGGTTACTTCCTCGCCCTCCCGTTAACCTCAACCTCAGACCGACTAGCAGCATACCGTACAAAACGCAACAACGGCATCCGCGAAGCCGAAATGCGTCTCCCAGCCCTCTTTCCAGCCCTCCTCATGTCCCCCCGCCGGCCTAATCGTCTACGGCTTCACAGCCCAACGCAACCTCCACTGGACAGGATACTTCGCCGGCGTCGCGATGAATCAATTCGGGTCGTATTTCTATTTTACCTTTACGCTGGCTTATGCGGTCGACTCGTACTACGCTAATACTTCTGAGATGTTGATTGCCATGAACCTGGGGAAACAGGCTATTTCCTTTGGGATGGGGTCGTATTTGCTTGATTGGATTCTGTCGCGTGGGTATGTAGTTGTTATATCAGGGATTTTCTGTGGAGTTTTACTGGCGAATAATCTTGCTGTTTTCGTGTTTGTGGCTTTTGGGAAGAGGATTCGGAGGTGGACGGCTGGATCTTGGCTGGGGAGGCTGCATAAAAGGAATGCGACGAGAGATATGACGCATTGAGCTGGAAGAGAAGGGTTTGGTAATTAATTCAACTTGATTATCGAACGAAGAATCACTGATATTCCCCCCCCCCAGGCTTCTGTACTTTTATATAGCAAATGACACATCTCATTGCTCGAAAACACCCATTCTCGCAAGAGACCAAGGACCCATCTCCTCCGAAACCTTCTCACTAACCGGACTCGCAAACTCGACCAAAAACCTCACCATCCACTGATCCATGCAAAAGCTCGTCTCCGCAGACTTCCGACAAGAGGCATGAAATGCCATAAGCCGCTCCATGCACACATCAAGAGTCGGCCAAAGACTAACAAGATGAGTCAGGATACAGAAGTTCCTCTCTAAGCGCTGTTTCGAGGTAGCCACGATGCTCTCATCCGTTTCAAAAAGCAAACTGTGAATTTGCACCGTCGACGCAATCATCAACACATGGCCGACCATGTTATACATAACATCGCATCCAGGCACTTCCTCCGAGGCATAGACGATTTCGCACAGACTACCGGCATGGTGCTTGCATTTACTCGCGTAGTAGCGAGTCCGCGCATCGAAGTGTTGCGAGTCATCGTGCAGGAATCGGTAGAAGAGCATCTGGCCGTAGTTGTAGTACCCCAGATAAAGGGCGATGAGTAAACGACCTAGTCCTTGCTCCGAGTAGCGGATGAGATTTTCGCGCGTATCTTGCATGTGGTCTGGTAATTCCTCGAACCAGGCGTCGAGCTGTTGGGAGAGACTTTCGACGTCGTCCATTATTGATTGGGAGTCGAGGTTGGATTTGGAGGCTCGGATGTTGAATTGGTTGATTTGGAGGAGGATATGGTTTAGGCGGACCATCTCTGCTAACAGGGAAGATTTTCTTTCGCAAGTCGCTGCGACGGCAAAGCCATCTTCTGGTCTCATGTTTAAGAAGACGATCTCGTCTATTGGGAGAGGTATATTTTCTATCGGGGTGAGGAGTCTTGGGAGACGGACGCCAGACGAAGACCAGACATCTATCATGCATAGAGACCACCATGCTGGAGCTGATTAGCGTGTGCCACGACTCGATGGGGAAGGAGGTGAAATACTTCTAAGATTAACTTCCTGTTCCACGCGGCAAGTAGTTTTACGATTCGGAAGGTCAAGAAGCTGTGCCATGCGACAAGCTACCGCATAGTGAATATTTTCCGAAGCCGCTTTCCCGTCTGTGATAGCAATCGCACCGAGCAAGACACAAGCTTGTATGGTGGTCAACGAGATATCGTTCCAATTGAGTAGACGCTCGCATTCTTCTCCATAAGCCCGTACCCTCTCTCTGGGGTTGATTTGGGAGAAGAAGGGATTTTTCGAGAACCTAAATAGAGGGACATTTGTGAGCGCAATCCAGACTCCGAAAGGAGAGCAGACCGACCTTGCCGAAAGAGCTATCATGCCATACAGCAAGATCGGTGGAGTTTGACCTCGACTGATACTTTCCATAAAACTCGGTTGATGGAACAAGGTGTGAAATTGGTCATGCACATAGTCGAAATAAAGCTGGACCAATTCGGTGCACAAAGCTAGGTCTGGTAGAGAGCCATTGCCAGGCTTCGACAATTGACTCGGAGTGATCGGATTCGCCTGAGAAACGGAGGGCTGGTTATAGCCGCCCAATTGGGGTTTGATTGATGATTCGCTGCTTGTGCAGGTGATGCCGCGCTCATGGCAGTAGGTGCATGCCGCGCCCGCTGCGCGGATCTCACACCTTCGCCGTCGCTCCCTGTCATGTTTTGTGAGATATCAGCTGTGGCAGTTCTGGTAATAGCCTCTCAGCCAAATCAATCTCACCGGCAAGCTCTGCAGGCCTTGGCTTTTCTCATTCGTGATTTGGATGTTTCTCGGGGGCAGGGATGCGCTAAGGAAGTCGGGAGGGATGCCGGCCGACCGACCCCGCGGAGCAGAGAATGCCGAGCGGTCACTCCGCATCCCCGCAAAACTTTTGTAAATTCGATGAAATAGATTTACAACTTGCACATGCTCTTGAGTTGGGCCCTTAGTTTCAGGGCCGTGGTACGAAGCTAATAAAGAAGTATGACATGAGTTTCGCGAGAAATTAATCGTCACCAATCTATTGGGCACTATCTGGATGTATATAGAAGGCGATGGCAATGATGAGGTATCTGTCCAGCAGAGGTTAATACCACATCTCAACGCAAAGCGAAACACGAATCACTCACGTTCCAATAAGTAAGCAGCCCTCGTAGTAGTTTGAACGACCGCCTCGAATCAAGCAGTCCATCACAATCACCGATAAAAAGAACACCACTGTCTCGAATGTACTATACCGAAGAGACATCGGCTGTCCAATAACCCAGCCGCACATTACCAGAAACGGACTCACAAACAGAGCAATTTGAAGGGTACTCCCGACAATTACGCCGATCGCAAGGTCCATATTATTCTTCATGGCTGCTGTGATCGCAGTGTTGAATTCTCCCGCATTACCAATGACTGGCACGACGATCAGTCCGATGAAGGCTCTGCTGACGCCCCAAGCCTCGACGAAGCCATCCACGCTGTCCACGAGGTAATCGGAGCAGAATGTAACCCCGAGGGTGGCTAGAATTAAAACAAGGCTTGCAGCCCAGGGGTCGAGTTTCGCTTCCTCTTCGTCTTCTTCGGAATCATCGACGAATAGATCTGCATGACTTTTCAACTGGAAGTAGAGATAGACGAGGTAGAATACGAGCAAGACGGCGGAAGTTGCTCGGGATAGACTCAAGACACTGCCATGCACTGCGTCCCAGGAAGGTGGAGTCGTTGAATCCAGAATGGAGGGAATGATCAGCGAGGCGGAGGCAACGACCATGAGGGAAGACAGAATTCCGCTGACGTCCACGTTGAAGGCGACAGTGTCTTTCGAGAGACCGCCAGCGGTTAAGCAGCAGCCGAGAATCTTCGTGAAACAAATGTTAGTCAATTTGAAGTCTGAGAGAAAGGAATTGGGAAATGACCGACCAGAAGGCTTCCAGAAAGAATGCTGCCGACCATACTCGACTGTACAATGTTCATTTCCCCGCGACTGACAGCAGTAATTCCGACCTGTAAAAGCCACATCAGCCTTTGAACGTAAACACTGGCGGCAAAGAAGGGAAGACAAACAATCATTTCCACCGCATTACCAAATGTGGCATTGACCAACCCTCCCAGAAGTTGTCCGACGCTTTTCGCCAGCTCCTCCGTCGCAAACGAGAGGAGCGCTGCTAGTGGAAGCGTTGCCAAAAAGTTCAGCACGAAAACCAACGAGTCATTCCAATGTTGTCTCCCTGCGACGATTCCTAGAAATACAAAAGGGAGCAAGTAGCTCGTGTAGCTGTCACTCAGTGTCACCTTCACTGCAGCCCATATCGATTCCCCGAGGGAGAGATCGTGGGCCGGTCGAGTACGTGCATTGTTCGCGGGGGACGACGGTGAGGAGCTTGGTTGCTCCCCCTTCGAGTCTTGCGTGTAGCCTTTCAGCTGAAATTGTTCGTCATTCGTTACTGCATCGGCAGCTGGCGACGGGGACATGCTATCGTCGTCTGGTCTCGCAGGCTTCCGTAATCGAGCGGAGGGAGCTTCCATAGTTGTCAAGCCAGGAGAGATTCGGCTCACGAGACATGCCCTCTAGTGAGGTGGATAGGGCGGAACCGAGCCTAGAAAGGGATCTTGAATCACTAATATTAGAAGCAGAGTCGGAGGAAGAGGGAATGGGCGAAGCTCCAGGGGACTCACGTTACTGTTATGGATGTATGGATGGTATGGTGAAACGGTAAAACGCGGTATAGGCGGGGCAATACGGGGGTGGGTGGGACAGCATGTATGCAGGCGCGGCTTGCGAAAAGGAGAAGGCAGGAAGAGGCCAACTCATCCCTACACACTGCCAGTTGCCTGATGCACGCCGATCTTACGCAGTGGGGTTCAATCTTACCTCGTCACGGCAGCGCGGGTGCCTCCCGTGGCCGATGCCTTGAAACTTCGACGATTCCCTGGGGTCCGCTATACATTCCGCTCAGGGCAGATCAAGCTTGTTTCTGTCATCATCAGGACATCTTCGATTGTAGCTTCAAAACTACTCCCCACTGGTATACATGATGGCGAGGGCCGCACAGTTCCTCCCGTTGCTGCCGATAGCAGGCACCGTGGCCGGAGTATCACAGCTACCGGCAATCGTTGTTTTCGCTCTAAACCTGGGTGCTCTCGCTGTTCTGATGAACTGGATTCTAAGATGTATTCATGTGGTTTCTGTCCATTCTGGAAGACTCACCCATGAACTACTCAAAGGAACACTGGGGAATGGCGTTGAGCTGATGGTAACCATCTGCCTTCCCTTCAACGGCCAAGAATTGCGATTCAAGAATTAACAAATTATTTAGATCGGAGTCAGTTCTATCATCCAAGGTGTGCCCTCAATTTCCAGGTCCATCATTCTGGGCAGTATCCTTTGCAACCTGTTGCTAGTCCTTGGCAGTGCATTGTTCTTCGCGGGTTATGACAAGAATCGGTTACGATTCGACCGCACTCTGACAACCACCCTGTCTTCACTGATGATGGTAGTGTTCATTATGCTAGCCATCCCGACGGCCATGGAAGCTCTGTCATCTCGCAAGGATGTCACAGACGAAGACACGATGATGACACTGCACATCACCGCCATTACCCTGATCGCTCTTCTGTGCACATTTCTGTTCTTCAGACTGCGGACTCACGCAGATATGTTTGCCGGAACTCCATTTCATGACGGTTCAGAGCGTCGAACATCTCACGGTACCTTGAGCCCGCAAGCGCTACCCCCGCTCACCGGGCGCTCCCGTACGGCATTCATTCTGCTGGCTGCATCTTCGGGCACGCTTACTTGTGCTTTTCTACTTGTTCGCAGTATTAGTGGAGCTGCGAAGACACTGGGAACAAATTCGTCTTTCCCGGTCCTTACTCTGGTGCCACTAATCGGGAACATTTCGAAATATCGCGCGACCGTCGAGGGGTCCCGCTACAACGACCAGATTGAACGTGGGATCCGCGCTGTGATCAACACCATTTTGCGACTCACGATGCTGGTCGCACCCGTTTTGGTCCTGTTTGGTTGGATCTTTAGCCAACCGCTCGTGCTGAAGTTCGATGAATTCGAGACTACCACTCTGCTGTTGAGTATTGTTGTGATGACTTACCTTATTGCGGATGGGCGAAGCAACTACTTTGAAGGATTGATGTTGATTGGAACGTAAGTGCAAACTACCTTTTCCTTGTATCGGGAAACGGAGATTAACGAGATCATTCACAGGTACTTGATCATGTCATTCTCTTTCTACGTACGCCCGGAGACATCGTCGAAGGTCGATTGGGTCGGGCCATAATGCAACAACAGATGCTACCAATCTGCAAAATTGAACAAGTCCTTGATGCCACAGACGGTCGATGTAGCAAACTTTGGTTCTACACAGGCTTTTATTAAAGTAAGACTCTTGTGTTAAGCATGAAACAGTAAGCCCTAGGAGCTCCCGGACTCCAGTGTACAATAATAAGTTCGATTTGTCTCTAGCGCGCATAGAAAGCGACTACCAGGCTGCCATACCTATAGTCATGTTAGCTTTCGGAGGCCAACACATGTAGCTCGAAGAGTGCCGCCCTTACAATGCAATCAACATCGCGCCATGAATATACGCATACTGTCCATCCCGAAGAAGATGATTGACGACCAGCACAGCCAAGAACATGACACCAGATTGAAACGGGTCATAATAAAGAGTCATCGGCTCGTGTATAAACCATCCAATCATGACCAGCAAAGGAATGACAAAGAGACCGATTTGGAGGAGACTGTCCACAATCACGCGAATCGCAGAATCGGTGTCACCGCTGAGCGCTGAAGCAATGACTGCCGTGCCTTCCGTGCTGTTACTCGCGATCGGGATGAGAATGACTGCAATGAAGACACGGCTGAAGCCCATGGACGCTATCATGTCGTCTACGCCTTCGAAGATCAGCTCTGTGCAGAAGACGGTGGCTGCGACTGCGGCGGCGAGTCGCATGGATGGGGCGAAGATGCTGGTATCAGACTGTATTTGCTGTGATTTGGCGTGCTCAGAGCTGTCTTCTTCGCTCGTCCGAGCGTAATCGTCCTCTTTAATGAAGAGATGCTTGTGGCTTCCCATGTGGAAGTACAGATAACCCCCGTAGAGTAAAAATAGAACGAAAGAGGTGCCGCGGGAAAAGGACAAGACACTGTCATCAATTTGAGACACCGGGAATGTGGAGTACAAAGCAGTCGGAAGAAGCATTGTCACTGCGGTGATCATCATAAGTGATGATAGAGTCTTGGCCATATGGCCATTGAACTCAAGGATCTGTTTGTTGTAGGAGGCCGTGACAAGGCAAAAGCCGAAGATCTGCCGGGGAAAGTCAGTATCCGATATTCGTTTTCGAAAACGACAAGAGATGCCCACCAGAAGAATATCTGATAAGATGCTACCGACCATCACAGACTGTGCAAAGATAATGTCACCATGCAACAGAGCGAGGATACCAGACTAAACCACGATCTGTCAGTATGATGCCAAGTATAGAAAAGAGGAGAGACACCAACGGTCAACTCAACAGTGTTTCCCAGTGTCGCACCTATCAGAGCACCCTGCAAATGGCCTAACGAGTCCGCTAGCTCATCCGACGTAGAAGAAATGATGTCTGATAGAAAAACGATTGCGACCAGGTTGACCACCAGCACAATCGCCGAATTCCACTGAAACAATCGCGCCGCGCCGGCCAGTGGAAGCAGATACATCACGGGCTGCTTGGTATTGGAGCTCAGCCCAGCCTGCACCGGCAGCTGGGTCAGCTCAGATAGTCCCGGCCATCGATCGCTGGTCGCCATGGTATTCAACAGAGGGACTCAGCAATGCGTCCGTTAGGGGAAAGAGAGGATGCAAAAGGGTCAAGCGGTCTTGAGGGGTTTCACAACCTCGCGTGTGTACAGTATCATACCTGATTACTCTCCAGAGTCCCCGAGTCTGGTATCGTACGCTTCCTGCGGTAATTTTGGGGCGTTCAGCCTTATTACTAGCGCCGTACGTGGCCCACCACAATGGAGCCGGTGTGATAGGGCTGACTCCGGCCGAACCCACCCCTCAAATCCAGGCAGCAAAATTCCGCCAGAGCAATAGCCCAGCACACATCGTGACGATGGCAACGCGGTGCTCCTGCAGGTGCAGGATACAGCAGCCCTTACAGTGGCTGAAACCATTCCTGCCAGTGGGAACGGACGGGCCCAACAGCCCGCAAAGTCCGAACGATACAAACACCCACGCCAGCAGCCCGCATCTGCGAATGAAAAACATCCGCCGAACTGCTCGCGCTAGTTGTCCCACATCGAATGGCGGGACGCATCCCACCTTGGCAGATGTCACCGAGACTTTCGGCTCCGATTACTCTTTCACCATCGTCTTACGCGAAATCCCCGGCACGACACTCCTCTTTCTGCAGACCAGAGCGACGTGAGCGAAGCGAACCCCTGAACGAGTCCAAAGGTGCGAGAGGAGACACTGTCGTGGTGTCGGTCCAACTGAGCTGGGCTGATTTGCACATGAAAGGCGCCCCGTCTGGACTGCGATACATGGACGAACCCCCTTCACTTCGGCATAGGGTCAGTAGCCTTGCGGAGAGATATAGAGCCCGAGGATGGGTTGAGGACGCTGCAGAACTGGAACGGATTGTATCTGAAAGAGAGACCACGCCATCTGCAACTAGCGACGAAAATAACTCGCCGCCTGATCCACTCGACGCCCTCGACGCCTTGCTCAAGACTCATCTTCATCATGGCAAGTGGGCAGCTGCATGCGATCTGGCATCGCTGATGTGCGACGTTTACACAGCCCGCAACGGGCCAGAAGACCCGAAAACCCTAAGCGCGATGAACAGTCTTGCGTCCACATACTGTGGCATGGGCCAGTACGATGCAGCTGCTGTCCTCAGTACCGAAGTCACGAGCCTCAGAAGGAGGAAATATGGGGAGGACCACCCCCAAACACTGGCATCAATGTCAAACCTCGCATCGGCCCATCGAGGGCAAGGTCGACTCGAAGAAGCCCGAATAATGGATGCACGAGTCGTGGAGTTGAAAGCACAAACTCTCGGCGAAGAACACCGCTCAACACTTGCCTCGATGTCGAACCTGGCGACCTCGTACGCAGAGGAAGGTCGTTACCAGGAAGCAGAGGCAATCAGCCGCGAGCTGGTGGGGCGAGCGGAAAACGTGCTCGACGCAACAGACCCTTCAATGTTGACCATGAAATCCAACCTGGCATCGAACTATCGAGACGACGGACGCTTTGCTTTGGCGGAGGCTTTGGACCGAGAGGTCCTGTCAGCCCGGAGACAATCTCTGGGATCAGAGCATCCGTTGACGCTCACGTCGATCTCCAATTTGGCGGCAAACTATCGCAATCAGTGTAATTGGACCGAGGCGGAGGGTCTCGATCGCGAAGCGGTGAAAATCTGCGAAATGACCCTAGGAATAAGACATCCACAAACCCTAATGTCTTTGGGGAACCTTGCATCCACCTGTCGAGGCCTTGGGCGACTAGACGAAGCCAAGGAGCTCGGTGAACGAACATCGGGTATTATGCGGGAGGTACTAGGCGACGAAAGTCCCCAAACGTTGATCGCCCTAGCAGATTTAGCAGTGACGTACCAAGTCGACGGACAGATGGATTCTGCAGCGAAATTGACAGCGCAAGTGGCGGAGTCGATGAAGAAGTCATTGGGTGAAGAGCACCCGTATACATTAAGCGTTGTATCGAACCTGGCATACATCTACCAATCACAGGGGAGATGGGATCGAGCAGGTGACCTTGCTGAGAGCGTTTACTCACAGCGAGAGAAAGTATTGGGAAAAGATCATCCGGATACAGTTGCAGCGTTTGAGGATTTGAAGCGGATTTCGTGGGTTGAGGTGGCGGATCGGAATGCAGCGATGATGTCGAATTAGACCTATTTGGAGCCGGTGCCTGGGTCATAGCTTTCCAGATTGATGATTAATGAAATATGTCAAGCCAACTGCTTTCTTCCTTGCGTATTGGGCGCTTGTGGGCCAGTCATGCTGCAGTTTTGGGCGGCACTGCCTCGCACAGCCTCCTTGCCAAGAATTACTAGATGTGATGAGAGAGACCAACGCCGGCAATCGGAGAGGAAATTTGTAGAGAGAAAGAGACATAATTTGATTGGAATCATTTCAACTTCCCGATCGTTTGGGGAGCCAAAAGTCAGATGGATCAATACACGAAGTCATGGCGCCTGTCGTACCGACATTGAGATATGACCGCTATTAAAAGTCGCTTTGGTCAAGGGTTATTACCAATCCAAAAAGATAGGATGAATTAATTGAAGAAAAGAAGAAAAGAGCGAATCAAGTCAGTTTAAAATCCAGCGCAAGATTCGCTGGCCCTCGCATATTGGCCATATCACAATCCCGCCGTTATGTATCCTCGAAACTACTATAAAAGGTGTAATCTCGAAAAAATAAAATGATTGAATTATGAAGAAGTAAGAATGTATCTTATGGCATCATCGAAGCAATTCTTTCCCCTTCAACTAAAATGCAACTAGCGCTACCATCCTCAAAGAGACGATGGACCCCTCATTACATCCTACGACCCTATTTTTCCTACCGCCACTAATTTTGTTTCTTGGGCAAGCTTGCAGTATTCATATTATAGCTGAGAGCACTGGCATAATTGTTCGCAGGTCACCAAAAGGAAGGCACACTGATGCCACACGTGATCAGTAACTTTCTCTGACGGCACCTTCTCTTTCCTTCTCTCATTTCAAAGCTGTCCTAATATCCACACACATCCAATCACCATAGCCTGCCCAAACGGAAGGAGCTTTTACCTTGACATGCCAGCATGCGAATGCCCATGTCCATTCGGTCTGGGCTGGAATCCATGCCGATTCTCGTGCCCGATGCATTACAAGGTTCTCATTTTCTGCGTTGTCGTGATGTTTCTCAGCATGGTCTAGGCCTTCGTGCACGGCATGCCGTGGCTGTTGGCGGATTCGAAACGAAATCGGAACCGAGTGATAAAACCGAGTTCAGTAAGGAGTAAGACAGCACCAGACCCTGCATCGATATCTGATCTTCCAGAATCAATCGACCTATGCGATCAGTCGACAATATTTACAATATTTACCCACATCACTCCCGACTTTGACACAGCTAGTCCTTTGATCACTTGTGAGACGACGAACGCTGGCGACATTGTTCGAAGATCGGTCCTCATTCTTTCCACATGATCAGTAACCATGGCATAATCAACGGCTCATGACAATTTAAACACACAACGGTATCAGCTTAACCACGAGAATTGCTACGGGGCAGTTGACGATGGGAAGAAGGACCATACACGCAAGTCTGGGCTTTCCTGAGGTCCCCTTCTTGAACATTCCTGGTTTACTTTTCGTTCACGCTCGAACTATCGAATACCACTGGCCCTGTTGATCTATATCATCCAGTGCGTTACTTATGATTCACTTTTCAATGCCAGGCGTGTCAAGTATCGCCTAATTGTCGTCGCTAAAATAGCGCAAACAATTTTGATCTCCAAGTCTTGCAGTGTCTGTCATACTCTACCGTTTAAATCGGACGGTCGAAAGATCTCGTTGGAACAGCAAGTATAGGGGTAGCTGAATCTTTAAGTCAAGTTCATCTGTGCATGTTTGAAAAAACATTGGAGAGTACACTACTGAGTATTATTATGCCAGTGCAGCAACCCACACTCATTCATGTCAATGTACAGCTCAAAATAAGTCAACAACTGGCAAATCTCAACTGGAAAATCGCTCTTCCATACTGGATACTTCCTATTAGCCGACAGTTGCCGAAAAAGTAGTATCGAGCACAATCCCATACGCTCTGATGCGATCAGCATCATTGCGTCGCAAAGCGAACAGGCCATGACTTCTTGGCGTCGCGAAGGCGGCGGAATTGGCGGGCGGTGAGCCAATGAGACGGCATCAAAACCGCCGCCAGCACACTGCAGGCGCAGTCCCCGGAGAGACTCCGCACTCCACCCCGCAAGGCTCTCCGCAAACCCCGAGTCTCCAAGCTAGCACGATGCGGCAGAAGCAGACTTCTGCAGAAATGAAGCCGTCGGGGCTCATTGACGCCAATTGGTTGCTTTCTCCGGATCCGGATGCTACTTTCCACATTCCCCACGGGGCTTGGGATATATAAGGCCGCGAAAGGACCGGACTTTGGCTTGAATTTGTCCTCCAATCCTCTTTTTAGGCGAGAAAAAGCAGTATAGAGAATAGGATGCCTCTCTTGACTCCCAAGGTGGCGGCTTTCGCCAGCCTTGCAGCTTTTCTCAGTCACAATTCCTTTGTGATGGGTGCAGACTCTGCAAATGGTACTCTTCATTCCGAAACCACTTCAGCAGCAACATACGCTAACGCCTTAGGTGCGATAGCTATCACTGCTGATGGCAGCGCTTTTGAGCTGAATGGTGACAACGTGTCGTACCGCTTCCATGTCGACAACACTACCGGCGACCTGCTGTCGGATCACTTTGGTGCTAGCGTCACGGGAGACATTCCAACCGAAATTCCTGACACGGTCAACGGCTGGGTCAATACGATCGGACGCGTCCGACGAGAATTCCCTGACCAAGGCCGAGGGGACTTCCGAAAGCCAGCAGTTAGGATTCGTCAATCGGAAGGATACACGGTCTCAGACCTGCAATATCAATCACATACAGTCAAGCACGGCAAGCCGGAACTGCCCGGTCTGCCAGCCACGTTCGGTACCGAGGACGAGGTGTCGACACTGATCGTTCACCTCTACGACAACTATAGCTCCGTCGCTGCGGACCTGTCATACTCGATCTTCCCCAAGTACAATGCAATTGTGCGCAGTGCAAGCATCACGAACCAGGGCGAGGCCAACATCACGGTTGAATCGCTGGCAAGTATCAGTGTGGACTTTCCGTATGAGAATCTCGACATGATCAGTCTTCGTGGAGATTGGGCACGAGAGGCGCATCGTGAGAGGCGAAAGGTTGAATATGGAACACAGGGGTAAGCTGCTCCAGTCCTTAAGCTAGAGAGACTTGAATCGCTAACACAATGAACCAATCACAGTTTTGAGAGCAGTGTTGGATACTCCTCCCACCTCCACAACCCATTCCTTGCCATCATGGACCCAGCCAGTACCGAGTCTAGCGGTGAAGTCTGGGGTTTCTCGCTCGTCTACTCGGGATCATTCTCTATCGATGTCGAGAAAGGTTCCCAAGGATTGACACGCGCTCTGGTAGGCCTCAACCCGAGCCAGCTCTCGTGGTCGCTTGGTCCAGGCGAAACCCTGACCTCTCCTGAATGTGTCGCTGTTTATTCTGACAGC
The DNA here is from genome assembly GCF_028826775.1 of Penicillium argentinense. Taxonomy (NCBI): domain Eukaryota; kingdom Fungi; phylum Ascomycota; class Eurotiomycetes; order Eurotiales; family Aspergillaceae; genus Penicillium; species Penicillium argentinense. The sequence continues at coordinate 2,424,355 of NW_026622661.1, read as the reverse complement.
GGAATTGGTGGAATGTCTCGCTCGCTTCATCGTCTCTACCGCAAGAACCTAATCAAGAGCAAGTTTGCTATGGCTGACCGACCCGCTCTCCTGAACAGCTGGGAAGGACTCGGCTCCACTTACAACGAGTCTACCATCTATGAACTGGCCAAGGAATCTGCTGATCTTGGAATCAAAATGTTTGTTCTAGATGACGGCTGGTTCGGCGACAAGTATCCTCGTGTCTCAGACGATGCCGGCCTGGGCGACTGGGTTCCGAATCCTCGACGATTCCCTGACGGTTTGGCGCACACCGTGAACAGCATCACAGCTCTCAAAGCAGCCAACACATCAACCAACCTGCGCTTTGGCCTCTGGTTTGAGCCTGAGATGGTTAATCCTAACTCCACTCTCTACCACGAGCACCCGGAATGGGCGGTGCACGCGGGCAAATACCCTCGCACGGAAACACGCAACCAACTTGTCCTCAATGTGGCTCTCCCAGAAGTTCAGGAGTTCATTATTGATGCTGTCTCCAACATCCTCAACAGCGCCAACATCAGCTACGTCAAGTGGGATAACAATCGAGGAATCCACGAGATGCCCTCCCCATCCACGGACCACGAATACATGCTTGGAATGTACCATGTCTTCGACGCCCTGACCACGCGCTTCCCTGACGTGCTCTGGGAGGGATGTGCTTCTGGCGGCGGCCGCTTCGACCCGGGTGTCCTCCAGTACTTCCCTCAGATCTGGACCTCCGATGATACCGATGCCGTGGAGCGCATTACGATCCAAATGGGCACTTCTCTCGCCTACCCGCCCAGCGCAATGGGCGCGCATCTTTCGGCCGTACCAAACCAACAAACTGGTCGCACTCTCCCAGTCGACTTCCGCGGACACGTCGCGATGATGGGCGGCTCCTTCGGTCTCGAACTGGACCCCGCCGACATACCGGCGGATGACAAAGCCGCTCTTCCTGCTCTCATTGAGCTTGCTGAGAAGGTTAATCCGATAATTTTGACGGGTGACATGTACCGTCTCAATCTGCCGGAAGAGTCCAACTGGCCGGCTGTCCAGTTCCTTTCGGAGGACGGCAAGCAGGCTGTTCTTTTTACTTCCAGATTAACCCTAACATCAATCATGCTGCCCCGTGGGTTAAGTTGCAAGGCCTGGATCCGAAGGCGACATACAGCGTGGATGGAAATGCGACGTACTCCGGTTCTGTTTTGATGAAGATCGGCTTGCAGTTCCCTATTGCGACGGATTATGGGAGCAAGGTTGTTTTCTTTGAGAAGCAATAAGATCTTGCGTTGGGGAACTATGTTTTTTCATTCACACTACATGGGGCAATTGACCTTAAAATTACCCTATATCCATAACATGCTCATTTTTGCTTCCTTTAACCTTTTGTACATCTTGCCTGATTTTATGGGTATAGCAGCATGGACAATCAACAAAGCCATATGTTCGAAATGGCCCCCAATATTTTCCCAAGACCTCGCGCTAGTCGCCCATTGTAATCAAAATCCGCCCGAACCCGTTCGTTCACAACATCCACATCAGCCCCACGAGCCGCGCTAGTACCTTGCCGATCGCTCAGTTCAATTTTAGCGATTGCTTTAGTGGACTTTAACAGGAGCGAATTTCATGACATAATTCCTGGCCCCTAAGCGATTCCGCTCGGCCCCAAGTGCGGCGTCGCGAGCTTCACCTCCGATCTCCGAGTCATGTCCAGACGTTAAGCCGCCCACCATGGTGAACATTCTGCATAGCCAGGGCTATGGCAATCTGCTGCGACCGGCGTCGCACGTGGCGCTGGCTTTGTTTGGGATTTTGGGGGTTCTGAGCCTGCTGTCGATGCTCTCGAATTACTGTATGTTTCGTTTCACATCACCGAGTCGCACTGCGGCGTCCCAAACAGGCATCGCTGATACTGACGATATCTATAGCCTTGAAGAATGTTAGCCTCTCTTCGCAACCCGCCGTGATGCCGTCTGCACCCTCCGTTCCCACCGCATCAGCCGTACACATCGAATCGAACACAACTACGTCGTCTGCGATAGCCACGACGACCACATCAAGCGTACCGACCGCAACTCCGCAACCGGTTGTTGGGAAAGTGTCCATGGTTTACGGTGATTTGATGGTCTTCTACAGAGCGCTGGAATCACACGAAGAACATGCCCACCGACATAACTACCCGATGTTCGTTCTTCGCCAAAAGGTGCTCGAAGGCGACGGAGTCTGGAACAAGCCTCTGAAGCTCCTGACAACAATCGTGGAGGAACTAGAGAAGCCAGAGGGCGAGCGACTACAATGGCTTTTGTAGGGACATCAATGCGAAAATCACTATTCAATACTGGGCTAATAATTGATTTTAGTTGGTTTGACGGAGACACGGTACTGATGAATCTCAACCTGCCACTGGAAATCTTCCTCCCACCCCCAGACCTAGCAGATGTCAACGTCTTGCTATCGAGAGACTGGAACGGAATCAACAACGGAAACTTCTTCATCCGCGTCCACCCCCAGTCCGTGAACCTGCTCAATGCCGTTCTCGCATGGCCCCTCATGAACCCGGACGTGGATCTCCCTGGCGGGACCAGTCTGCCCTGACGCACGTTCTCGAGGAAAATGAGGAGTTTTCGCGTGGCGTGGTATATTGTCCATCAAGATGGTTCAATCCCTACAAGAGGTCGGATAATGGCGAATTGCCAATTACAGAGGGCCTGCCGGCCGATATGATCGTGCACCCTGGAGATCTCCTGGTTCATTTTGCTGGTGTCCCGGGTGAGGCCCGAGAGCCTGTCATGGGTGCTTATATTAAGATCTCAGCAGAGGAGCGACCGGATTGGAGTGCTCCTGTGGAAGAAACTGGCTATACAAATGAGACGGCTCGGTTCTGGCAAAGACATAGAGAGCCATAGCCGCACTCCAATGAAGATTAATTTCTGGACAGACCTTCTGGTCGTCGAACACTGCAAGAACAACCAGAATTCTCTTTCTAGGTCTCTTTATAGCAAAAGTCTTCACCGACATGGTCCCCTGGAGAATACAGCAAGCACATCCGGCGCATGAAGGGGTCTTGACAATGGCCTTCATCCAAGCGGAATGACATCCAAATTGTCTCATGCTTTAGATCGTACGATCGAACGTCATCTCGGAAGCCCTTGTAGAGAGGAGATCTAGGCCATGTCTTTGACCTTTCCATGTGGTGCCCATTCAAGGCGACAATAGAGGAGCCTCAGGAGTCCGCTTTGTAGACACTCGGATGGAAATTGGCACTATTCCCTCGGTTCCCATCACTCATGCCTTCTTGAGTCCCATGACTGCCAGGTTCCGTGGACTTTCACCGTAGTCGAACAACGGCTTAACCCAACAATCTTTGACGCAGTCCTGTTCACGGAGGAACTGCCATCGATCCACAACAATAATAGACTCGATAAGCTGCGAACTAAATGCCATCAAGCTCCACATGACACTGATATGTTTCCTCACATGGGAAAACTCAGTCTCGTAGTGGTGAATGTCCTCATCCGTCATGCCAGTCAGATTCTCCTGCACCAGGGACCCAAAGACAGGGTCTCGGATCATTTTGGTCGTGGCAGCACGGAAATACGCATTAAAGGACTTGAAAGCTGCTTTGGGTAATTTTCCGAGGATGATTGAATCGGCCTTGGTATCTGACTGAGTCGCACCGGAAGGCTTAGGAAGAACATCTCGATCAACGAGGATCCTCTGCAAAAGAGCACGGAAGAAATGTCGGGTGAATGACACTTCACTATCGTCGTATTTCCAGTTGTAGGGAGCTTGCATAGCCAATGCGCGGGCAGTGACATTCAGCTTCATGCCTGTCGTTGCGCCGGGACTTCGGTAATCCTCGTAGTACTTCGACATGGGGAATCCGTGTGGGTCGTAGGATTTTCCGCTCTCTTCTAGTCGAGGGTGAAGAGATTGAAGTACAGGGAGATCGGTCGTGGCGGGACCAAGCCGTTCGGTCAACAAATTGTAGCAGCAGCCGATCATGGCAACGGCCGCAATCGAGGGGTTTAGAACCAAGGATCGTAGGCCGTGATGAACTAGGTTTCCACAGGAGTGCAGGGAGACGACCATCAATTTGCCATCGCTTACTTCCTTTCCTTCCTCGACCAGCGGTCTGGAGTGGGAAGGGTTGACGATGTGGTCGATAATGGGCTGCAGGTAGCCGTCTGAGATTTCATGCTCAACGTAGCTAAGGGTACCGCGTGTTTCAATTTTCGCCTTCAATGAACTTTCCTGAGGGGCGTTCTTATCATCGGAGCCGAGGTCGTCTGATTCAATGCTGACTTGGCCCAGGATGTTGGCAAGAGGAACATCCTCCGAGGTCGGTGAACCTTCTGATGTTGATTGAGGGCTTCCTGGGGTATTCACCCCCGAAGTCTCATTACAATCATCGCACACCTTTTTATCTTTCGTCGCATATATAGCCTTCGGATCCTTTGCCAATTTGGCCCGAATATCCATGCCCTTAGCACCGTCGATGTACTGATGCTTTCGCTCAATAGCGATGATATGCTTATGATAAGGCGAGCTAGCCAACGTCCGGCCAAGGTAATTCTGACCAGACCCAAAGTCCACTATATGGGAGACTCGCTCCCCTCGCCTTTCATGAACGGTGTCTGATAGGGTTCCGACATACTGCGAAAAGCACTCAACCTCGTGTACTTTCTTCTTGTTCATGCGCATGGCAACTTGCTTCGGTAACTCGATGTCCTTTAAAGATGACCTTGAGAATTCTCGGCCAAGCGATAAGTGACGAACGTTGAAAATGTAATCCAAGAGGCTCTGGGGAGGAAAAGCGCCTCCATTCCAAGTATGGCTGCTTTCCTCTCCGGCAGACTTGTTAGTGTCGCGCAAGTGTTCAATATCCTCCCGTAGTAGTAGATGGATGATATCCTGGACATCATGTTGATCGAAGAATTTCCTCCAGTTTTCTGGCAGGAGTGTTGTATAGACATCAGGCTCGCGAGTCAGAAAATCCACCATATGCACGCCACCGCACAAATTCATGAAGAGTACGGACTTGGTGGAGAAGGAGAGAAGGGCCTCGATGTAGGCATCGGGGTTCTCCCAGACCCCGGAGATGGGTAGGGGGCGCTCGAAAGCCATGCTAAAATATAATTGGAAGTCGTTGTCGGTCCTAAAAGCCCCTTTAGGCCTTTCGCTAGCGCAGTCGTCGTGGCGGGCCAGCTTTTTTTTCATTGCAGCCCTGCTGAGTCATCCATAGACTTCGGCAGAACCCAAAAAACCCATGACCCAACCCAACCCAACCCAACCCATCATGGGTGTTGATTTATAAGTGATGCTTCAGTGTTCATGTTGTTGAGGGGAGTTGATTGTGTTAGATACAGGTAGACTGGTGAACAGATATATAGGCATGCACGTGATCCCTGTTGAAATATCACGGTTACTGGGATAATCATGGGGGCTGGGATCACGTGCATGCCTATATACCTGTTCACCAGTCTACCTGTATCTAACACAATCAACTCCCCTAAACAACATGAACACTGAAGCATCACTATAAATCAACAGGTTATGAGCCCGGCAATGCTCACCTCAAACTGGAGAATACTTTCTACTCCTAAGTTTCCCCCTTAAGTGAAAGCTTCATACATATATTGACTGAACTGGAATTTCTCATTTAGTTCTTCAACCGAGAAGACATTTTTTCTGAGGATCAACAGGCAAACGAATTGTGCGAAATCGTCTCACAAGGCTGACAAAGCCACCACACCGCTACAGAAAGTCGTTAGACCAATGATGGTCTATAGACATGTTTCACAACAGACAACATCGTCTTACACCGCTACAAACGTCACACCGCTCCAGACGTATCACATTGCCACCAGAAACGACCTGCTCTCTGTAGCATGCTAGGAATCCATTTCCTCTCAAATCCCTGGCATTCTCGGAAAAGGACATTCCACTATTTTGACCTATGACGAGAAGGAAAGGATCATACAAGGGACACAGATGGACTGAAGAAGAGCTCAACTTGGTATGCTATCTTCGATACATCCGCCAGTGGCGCTTCTCGCAAATCCAAAAAGCGAAGTTTCCATTACTTTCCCGACACGCACTCGGCGGGGCCTATAGGCGTTTACCTCTGGAAGAGCGCACTCGCCGGGCGATCGCTGCTGCGCCTGTTATCGCCAACTCCCGGCATACCACAGGACACAGTTCTCCACGTCAAGTTCGACCTTCGTTCTCCAGTCCAGAGCAGGGTCCAAATCACCTCAACTCAACAAGCACTGAGATTGGACATGCACCGTTGACCTCAAATGGGAATAACTCAAATCGGTACAACCTCCGACCAAACAGACCGACAACCTTTCAAGAGCGAAAGCCACGATATATGGTTGACCGCGTCCGCTTTCCTCATTTCTTCGAGTCGTATCGCAATCACCTCAAACCATACGACCTATCGGACAGTGAATACATTCCTCCATCGCATACGCCTACTCCAGGCTCATCGGATTATTCCCACTCCATCAGCTCTAGTCCGCCCAGCGAGATATCAAGCCTGGAACTATTCGGTCTTGAGGCGCGGTCTCCCGAGCTGTCAAACTGCACGCCTTCTGTCCACTCAATTCACTCAAGTGGCTCGTCAAGTGCCGAATTCTTTAGCACCGAAGAGCCCTGAAAACCACCACGATGGATTCGAATAAATTTGAACAAATAGGCTTGAGCACATTCTATCATGCCATACCAACACTCGATAATGCCAACGACTGGTCACAGTGGAACCAGAAAGTCAAGGAGTTTCTTCGAATATCTCCTGTGGCTAAGGATGAAGCCATCCCACCTCTGGAAGAAGAGGAGGCGCAGCAATGGTCTCACCGCCAGACGTTCTACTCGGCAATGATCGCGGCAAAGCTGACCCACAATGCGGCTCAGCGGATAAACGCCTTCGAAATCACCCGAGTCCAGTCACTGATCAAAGCGGTCAAAGAAAGCTTTAAGCCGGAAGGTTCAGGAACATACGTGAATCTTCAGAGGAGGTACATGTCACTTACCCGGGCAAAATGTGGGAGTGCACAAGCCCTCGGGGCCGAGATCAGAAAGATCCATGCCGAGAAACTTTTACTCGACCCCGCATGTGTCACTTCTGAGATTGAACGAACTTTCTTCTTCCTCCATGCCTTAGGTCCAGAATATGAGAGTTTCCGCGACCATGTCTTTCGGCAAATGGACATTGTCAATGATAGAGATGAGGACGGAAATATCACCAAAGCAGCTCCTACATTCGACTACATTGAGAACAAGGCCATTGAAGAGGAACACAGAAAAGGACAGCTGGGCAACCAACCCGCAGATGCAAATGCCCTTCCTGCCTTCACACTCAGTCGAAGACTTGAAGACAAGAAAGTCATACCGTCTCCAGATGGGAAAACTTGCCGGATCGAGATCAACAATGTCCCCTTCTGTCTTTTCTGTCGAAAACCCTATCACAGAGAGCCGCAGTGTTTCAAGAAGAACCCTAAACCGAGGGACCAAGGAAAGGAGAGAACGACGCGCAGATCAAACCCCAAAGATGCGCATGCGGACCATCGTAATTCATCAAAGAGGCGGGCCAGTACGGATCATGAAGACGACGATTCAGAAGGACCGAGAGACCCCAAAAGACCGACGTTTATGGCGACACAAGCCTCAAAACAGGATATCAATGCAGCATTCGGAGCCGAAGTTGAAGGAAATGTTGCCACATTTGATTTCATTCCCAGCATGATGGTCACGAAGGCTCCCTCGATCAGTGAGGCCTGGATCGTGGACAGCGGATGTGCCCAGCACGTCTGTAACAATGCCTTGAGATTCGTTAAGATGGACAAATATGACGGTCCACCATTGCGAAGCGTCGATACCTCAACGGCTCCTTCCGGCATAGGAGTGGCAAATATCTTGTGCAATGTACGAGGAAGAAAGAAATGGCTTGTTCTAGATGACGTCTTGTTCGTCCCGACTGCGCATGCGAATCTCATATCCGTGCTGCAGCTTCTCAATCGGGGGGCAAAGATTGATTTCTCGAGAAATGGCGCCTTTATTCGGAACAAATCAGATGGGAGAAATCTGTTCACTGCGAGCCAATATCATGGAGTCTACGCACTCGACCTATGGTCGAAACCTGCTTTTCCAGCCTACCATGTCAGCCCGCAATCGGCACTTTGGCACAATAGGCTCGCTCACATGAGCGGTGCGAACATACAACGACTCAAAAAGCAAGCTCACGGCATTCAGGACGATACACCACGCCAACCTTGCAACGCATGCCTTCAGGGAAGAATGATTGAAACCCCCCATCGCCGTTCAGAAGCGTGCAAAAGAGCCACATACGCCATGGAACTCCTCCATATCGATGTTGCAGGACCTTTTGAGGAGGGCCTTGATGGTAGTCGCTACTGGCTAACCATTGTTGACGACCATACTGGATGGGTTGAGATCGTCCCCATACCACAACGGCAAGAATACGTCGTGGAGTCCTTGCGGTACTTCCTCGACCACAATGAGCGCCCTGAGCGCAAATGCAGGCGCATTCGTCTTGACCGGATCCCGGAACAAGTGGGAGAAGAAATGAAATTTACCCTCTTCTCGAGGGCAATCCGAGCCGAAGTCACGGGCGTCGACCAGCACCAGCAGAATGGGGTAGCGGAAAGAGCCCACAAGACAATTTACGACCGAGTCGGACCAACGCTCAGGCATGCGAAACTACCGCCCAAATTCTGGCCGGAGATTGCGCGAACTGCGGCATTCCTCTCAAATCGATCCCCATCATCCAAACGCAATATGACTCCGTACCAAGCTTGGTATGGTGACAAGCCTGACCTGTCACGGCTGAGAGTCATAGGATCCAAGGGAGAGTACCTAATTCCACCCAAACAAAGAAAGAAGCTGACGGGACCAAGAACAAGGCCATGTCTACTATTGGGATACGAAGGTAATACAAACTATCGCATCCTGCTAGAAGACGGCAGAATCATTGGTACGCCAAATGCAGAATTTTATGAAGTCCTCAACACTCCCTCCACGCAGACCATACAAGACGTGGGAGCCAAACAGCAGAGCTTTCCTGTGGCAACGGCTGCTGCCGCAGGGGGGAGTGAGACGGTGGGACTAATAAACCAACCGTCGGCCAGTATGCGACATGCATCCGTGCCAGCCTCGGGGCGTCAGGCATCCCTGGCGCCACAAGAGCAAACACAGCCTGGATCATGGGACGACATAGTGCAAGTGCATCTGCCTCAGTCGAGTGATAAGACCTCGCAGCCCGCTGTTGCTGGCCAAGGAGCTATAACCTTTTCGCCTACACGGAGTGATGATACCTTCGGGCCCTTATCACCTGCTTCACAGGATTCCGCCCTTAGGTTTGACTCACCACCCGGTAGCGACCAGCAACAAGGCGATGCTCAGCAAGGGCGAATCCCAGATTGGCTAGATTATTCCGAGCTACGAGAGGGTGGTGCAAAACACTTAGTGCAAAAAGACTCACTGGAACGCCACCCTGAACTCAAGCTCCGTGACACACAAACTTTTCGAGACACATCCGGTTATGACCAAGAAGAACTCGCATTGATGAATATCCCCGACAAGAACGTCATTCCAACCTTCTTGGCTGTTGCGGCGGAAGAGATAGAACCCTTCGAACCAAAGTCCCTTCGACAGGCCAAGAATGATCCACGCTGGCTCGAATGGGAAAAGGGAATGATCGAAGAGATACAATCACTCAAACAAAACAAAACTTGGGAAATGGTTGACCCTCCCAGGGATCGCCGAATCCTGAGCGGGAAGTGGATTTTTAAACTCAAACGAGGATCAGGCGGAGAAATCGTCCGCCACAAGTGCAGATGGGTAGTCAGAGGTTTCACCCAGGAAGAAGGTGTCGATTATGATCAGACATTTGCTTCCGTAGTCAAACCAATGAGCTACAAAGCCTTGTTCGCAATTGCCGCAGCTCTGGATCTCGAGATCGAACAAATGGACGTCAAAACAGCGTTCTTATATGGCGAGATAGACCATGAGATCTTTGTTGAACAGCCTCATCACGCTACAGACGGCACATCGAGGGTCTGCAAGCTTCGCAAGGCACTCTACGGCCTGAAGCAAGCACCTCGTATCTGGTATCAGACGCTGACCAATTTCCTTCGAGATCTTGGCTTTGAGCCCATCAACGCCGATCTCAGTATCTTTGTTCGGAGCAGCATGTACATCGCAGTATACGTCGATGACCTCTTGATCATCGGACCAAGCATTGCAGAGATAAAGAAGATCAAGCGAAGCCTCAGAAACCGTTTTCATATGACAGACCTTGGCCCCTGCAGCTACTATCTCGGCATGACTATCCGACGAGATCGGCAGAACAGAATCCTCTATCTGAGCCAAGAGGCTTACGTGCGCAAAGTCCTTCAGCAATTCGGGATGCTGGATTGTGCTCCTGTCAGCACGCCCATCGACACCTCACCTCTACCAGAAAACGGCCCTGAATACATCTGCCCGTCGAATACAAAGAATGAGTACCAGCGCGTGGTCGGATCGCTGATGTATGTCATGCTTGGAACCAGAGGCGATATTGCATACGCTGTCTCAGCGGCAAGCAGACACTTGACAAATCCTGGCCCACAACATCTGAAGCTCGCGCGTCGAATCCTTCGATACCTCAAAGGCACCAAATCTCTCAGTCTCGCATATAAAGGCCAGCTCCAGATGCTCCGTGGCTTCACGGATGCAGATTGGGCCGGCTGTCGCCAGACAAGGCGCTCGACGGCAGGATATCTTTTCAACATTGGAAGTGGAGCAATCAGCTGGCAATCAAAGCGCCAGAATGTTGTTGCCCTGTCAACCTGCGAGGCCGAATTCATAGGCCAGACACAAGCAACCAAGGAAGCTATCTGGCTGAGAAGACTCCTTCACGAGCTGAATATGGGCCAGGGACAACGGGCAACGATCATTTGCGGCGACAACCAGGGAGCCATTGCGCTGGCCTCAAACCCTCAATATCATTCGCGCACAAAGCATATGGAAATCCAGCGAAAGTGGCAAGGAGAAGTCCAAGATGCCGGGACAGTGGAACTCAAGTATATCCCAACGTCAGAACAGATAGCGGATGGTTTCACGAAGCCCCTTGCACGAGACAGATTTGAATGGTTTCGAGAAGGCCTCGGCATTGAATAATAGCCCGGTCAGACACGAGCCTTCAAACTAAAAGAAAACAAAACAAAACAAAAGACCGGCATGCAAGCACCCTTTCCTTCCTTTTTTACCACTGGTTTTGGGAGGTTTTAATGGGGCTTGACAACCGTGATAAAAGATCGCTAATCTCCTTCGTCAGAAGGATATCAGCGAGTGGGAGTGTTGAAATATCACGGTTACTGGGATAATCATGGGGGCTGGGATCACGTGCATGCCTATATACCTGTTCACCAGTCTACCTGTATCTAACACAATCAACTCCCCTAAACAACATGAACACTGAAGCATCACTATAAATCAACAATCCCATCCCCCATGATTATCCCAAACCGTGATATTTCAACAATGGGTTTTAGGTCCAATTCTAGAACCCATCATGGGTTATGGGTTTTGTTGAAATATTACGGTTACTGGGATAATCATGGGGGCTGGGATCACGTGCATGCCTATATACCTGTTCACCAGTCTACCTGTATCTAACACAACCAACTCCCCTCAACAACATGAACACTGAAGCATCACTTATAAATCAACAGGTTTTTGGCAAGAACCCCTGACCCACGATGGGTACCCAGTGAGTACCCATTATAGTGTAAACAGGACAAACAGTCCCGTGTCGAGATGCTGCATAATTAATGCACTTTCTGGCTGTAATATTGAGTACTCTGCTTACCGATCTAATTCTGGATTAAATGGAAAAAGAGAAGATTGACTGCACTAATTTCTGGATTTCTTATTCTCGTATACAAAATCATCGTCCTCTCGCTCCTTACGCCTTCTGCCAGATACCCGTATCTGGGTTGCACTCTGTGGCAATGATGGCTCTATATCGATATCTACTAAATTTGGAGATGCCTCACATGACCTCTCCTCCCTCTCATCCTCCTCCTCCCTCTCCTTATCCTCCTCCCTCTCCTTATCCTCCTCCCTCTCCTTATCCTCCTCCCTCTCCTTATCCTCCTCCCTCTCCTTATCCTCCTCCCTCTCCTTATCCTCCTCCCTCTCCTCCTCATTGTCACTAATGAGATCAAACTCAGTATCATCTTCATCATTTATCTTTTCCTCTTTTGCAACCTGAATCTCAGCCTCAGTAAAATACTGCTCAAGTGCCTTTGCCTCTTCATTCTTCAGAGTAAACCTTGTCCCGCATAGATATAACATTTGCTCCTCGATTGTTTCTGACTTCATCCGGCCACGGCGATAATGGCAGATATCTCGGGCTGTATTGAAGAGTCGTTCAACACCAGCACCTGTTGCTGGGACAGAGAGAACATCACGAGCAAGGAGTGCAATTGCAGGGAAACGATACTGATTGTCTCGCCAGAATTGAAGAGGGTCAGCATCAGTTGGATCTAGTAAGATTCATCAATTAGTTTAATCTGACATCAGATAAAGAGAACCAAAGAAATAAAGAAGCATACCACTATCAAGATATTGGCTCATCTCATCGCCAGCTGGCTTCACAGAGACATTGCTCTTTAGCATCTTGTTTAACCGAGAACTAGATGTTGCTGTTGAAGGGGCGTCACTTGGTTGCTGTTGACATGCTGCAAGACGCTCTTGGTATGGAAGTAATGACTCCCGGAAGGACTTTCGGTAGGTGTCACGCCAGTGAGGCTCCCAGTTATCTTGAAGAAAGAACTGGTATCGGCTATCTGGTGCTAGCATTGTTCCGACTGCATAGATATGTCCTTTTAGGTTGTCGGTTTGAGAGTAGTACTCATCAAGCTTTAAGCGACCAGCCTCAAGTGCCACAAGCATATCCTTCTTCCATAGAACACGTTTGTGTCGAAGCTGTCTCTCTGCATCAAAGAAATGATCAAAGAGAGCATTGTAGAGCTTAAAGACAAGGTGGGTTGTAACATCTGTGGTCTTTGAGAGCTCTGTTGTAAAGACATAGAATGGCCGGGTGATTTGGAGAAGATACTCAACTTGACGCCATTCTTGATCATTGAGCAGCATCTCCTCACAGTCATACTCATTGCAGAAAGGCTCAAAGAAAGCACGTAGTCTCTTGGCCCGACGAAGCATCAGAAAGGTAGAGTTCCACCGAGTCTTCACATCCTGGATTGGGACAAGTTGTGATTCTGTTAGGGATGCTTTCTCTTGGAGCTTTAAGAAAGCTGCATGGCGTTGAGGACTTGATGAAATATAGATCGCAAGATAGCGGACCTTATTTAATGCATGTGCTATCCTCTGTGTTTTGTGCTGAGCATTTGCCTTTGCCGCAGATGACCGCTGATCTGTCCATCTTGTTTCTGCAACTTCATTTTGAGGAACAGCCTTCATGCGACCAAGTAGCTCATTCAAGCTAAGCTGGATAACATGGGCGAGGCAGGGTATGCGGATAACTGTTACATCACTAGGGAGTGATCGTTGAACAGCATCAACCATTGTTTTATTGTTTTTCGCATTATCAGTAGTAATGCCAAAAACCCGATCCTGGATTTTGTGCTCAGCAAGGGTCTCGAGGACAACACTACTTAGATTTGAACCCTTATGGGAGCCATGAAGTGGTTTAAATCCAAGTAGAACCTCTTGATACACCCAGTTACTATCCACAAAATAGCCACTTATAGCCATAAATGCCTGGTTGTATGGAGATGTCCAGCAATCTAATGCAATCGAGAGTTTCGCATTATTAGGGAGCAGGTTGAGGACTGTGCTTTGCTGCTTTTCAGTAAGAGTATGTAGGCGACGACGCATTGTGGTAGGAGAGGGAATATGAGGAAGGGAGGCTGAGGACCGGTTGGTTTGGAATAGCCGATGAAATGATGGTTCGGTAAAAAGGTTGAATGGAAGTCGGTTAAGCATAAAAAAATCAAGTAGTTCCTTTTCCCAGATATCTTGTGAAAAAGGGACTTCGATTGGTGGAGGATTCTATTAATTTTATGTGGTTAGTAGTTAGAGAAGATCATAATACTAGGATAGAATAGTAAGAATAAGTCCATACTCCTTTTTGAAAGAATCCAGTGATTTCACGTTTCCTGTTCTGTCCTGCGTTGCGACAAGTTATGGTATTCAGATGCTTTGCCATTGTTGATGTACCATAAAATCCCTTTCCATTTGGCAAAAATGTATTTGGATGCTCTAAAACTCTAGAGCAGAGTTTACACATCACTTCTGGTGCACCATCTTTCGCATTCGTAACCTGTTCAAAGTTCTCCCATATCTTTGAACTACGATTCGCATCCCAGGCTAGTTTGCTCTTCTGACCATAGTCAGTTTGAAGCCACCAGTCAACCCATTCTGTATGTGCCATAGCGTCGTAAAGCACATATGCCTTTCTCCGATCAGGGCCAACACGGGTAAAAGAGAGTGGGACTGGACAGGGGGGTCGAAGGAAATCAACAGCATCAGAGGGTGTAACTGTAACCTGACTATTAGAGGGTGTAAGATTCTGAGAAGAGGGTAGAGTGTAGGCAAGATGATCATAATCCTCCCCAAAGGTAGAGTAAATGTCAGATTGCTGGCTTTGAGACATTACAACCACTAAGGGAGATTCTGTAAGGGGGAGAGGAGGGAAGAAGGGGGGAGTACGCGCAATAGCAGGGAAGGCAGTGATTCTCTAAGTCTAAGTAAAGAGGAGACAGGTCACAAGTAATAATATATAATAGATTATAATTGGCTGCTTAGCCCCACTAATATGGGGATACCCATGAAAACCCATGAGAAACCCACAGAAAACCCATGAAAACTCAGAGAACCCATAGAAAGCCCATCAAAAACCCATATAAAACCCATATAAAACCCATTCCCACATTTGAGCTCCCAAAAAATTTCACCCTCGACCCCTCAAAGTCCTTCGGTCGCGGACCAAAGTCCTGCGAAGCCAACTTTTCTGCCGAAAAAAGCAACAATGAAAGCTAATTTGGAAGTTTTCCCTGCGGAATTTTGATTCTAAAAATCAACCCTTATATTTAAGCCCATAATAATTAAAGAAACATTACATGGGGGGGGGGGTTGGTTTCTTAATGATTTTGAGGAATACTTATCAAAGAATGGACCTACTTTACATGGGATCAATTATATATTTCCGCATCTCAAATCACCATAACACTATAACGGCCTACTCAAAGGTAAATCTATTTTTTGAGTGGTAATTAAAGTAGAACATAGAGTTCACAATATAATTTTAGTCTTTAGAACAAAGGTTTCAATGGATTTTGGAATTAAATAATTGTTATTCAAGAGGAGAACCAGAACGGTTGTAAATTACAATGCTTAATGATCGGATTTATGAGCGCCAAGACCTAGATTTTATGCAAAAAATGGGTTGAAATGGGTATAAATGGGTTTTTGGGTAAAACCCATGTGGGTTATGGGTTGGGTTGGGTCGGGCTGTTCAAATATCACGGTTACTGGGATAATCATGGGGGCTGGGATCACGTGCATGCCTATATATCTGTTCACCAGTCTACCTGTATCTTACACAATCAACTCCCCTCAACAACATGAACACTGAAGCATCACTTATAAATCAACACGGGCAATTGAATACCCAAAACCCACGTGGGTTGGGTAATGGGTCCAGACCTTGGACCCATTATGGGTTTTGGTGAAGTCTATCTGCGGAGGATGCTAGTGATGCGGCATTTAACCTATGTGGGGCATGTCATGCACCGTGCACGACCAGGACCATAACTTGGACCGACATTCAACAATCAGCAGAGCTCCATATCTCGGGCCGACATTGAGTCAATAGAAGTGCATGCTGGCGCTGACCCCACAACGGGTAGTATGGATCGATCATAGTTCGGGTACTTCATTTCTGGGCCCTCAGCCGAGTTAAAAATGGCCCGCAAAAGATTCCGCAACGCTCTGCACTATACTGGAGACCCCCAGAAAACGTTTTCCTCCTTTTTGGCACTGACGGCCAAAGTTTGTGGGGGTGGGACCGGGGATCCCATCAAAATCCGGAGCAATGGGTTTCTCTGATCCATGCGTCGAGGATCCGCCAAGAGGCTTAGCCCGGTAATTGTCCGCCTTTCCGCAAGTTTCTCCAATCCATGTCCGGCCCGTGAGGAGCCTCCATCGTGAAAACGCGGAGCAAACGTTGAGTAAATGTGGTGACAATGTTCACCAAACTAACTTCACTTAAGGTCTTGGTAAGTTTGTTCCGCACATTCATCGGACATTACCTCATTACCCATGTCCTTGTCCCGTTGCTTCCCTGATCTAGTCCACATATAAAATCCCAACTGGCTTCTTCCAAATAATCGACTCCCGTCGCAGAGACTGCAACGGTATTCCTAGTTGACTGACAATATGCGGGCGTCACTGCTCCTTCTCGCTCCCCTCGTGGGAGCTTCCGTCCTGAGACCGCGCTCCGATACCGCCGCGTGCCCTGGATACAAAGCCTTGAACGTCAAAGAGGGAGGCGCGTCCTTGACTGCTGATCTGGTCTTGAATGGTCCCCCCTGCAATGTGTACGGCGAGGATCTTCAGGACCTGAAGCTTCTCGTCGAGTACCAGACTAGTGAGTAGTAACTACTTGGTTACATCCACGGCCAGCGACTGATACGAATAGGTGATCGCCTCCATGTCATGATCTACGATTCCGACGAGGAGGTCTATCAGGTCCCGGAGTCCGTTCTCCCGCGTCCTCACCCCAATGGTAATCGCTATAAAGACCACAACTTGCGTTTTGACTATCAGCCCGATCCGTTTAGCCTGCGCGTCCTGCGCGATGTCGACGGCAACGAGGAAGTGCTCTTCGACACCACCGACACCGACATTATCTTCGAATCTCAGTACCTGAAGCTGCGCACCTGGCTCCCTGCGAACCCGAACCTGTATGGTCTGGGCGAGCACAGCGATCCCCTGCGTCTACCCACGACAAACTACACACGCACCCTGTGGAACCGTGACGCCTATAGTATCCCGTCGGAGACCAATCTGTACGGTGACCACCCGGTCTACGTGGACCACCGTGGTGACGCTGGTACCCACGGTGTCTTCTTCGTTAACTCTAACGGCATGGATATCAAGATTGACAAGACCTACGACGGCCGTCAGTTCCTCGAGTACAACACCATCGGCGGTGTCCTGGATCTGTACTTCATGGCTGGCCCGACTCCTAAGGAGGTCAGCAAGCAGTACGCAGAAGTTGTCGGCCTCCCTGCTATGCAGAGCTACTGGACCTTTGGTGTATGTATCTCACTTCACCTCTCGGTTTCTCGATCAAGACTAATTTTACTAGTTTCAACAATGCCGATACGGATACCGCGATATCTACGCCGTTGCCGAAGTTGTCTACAACTACAGCCAAGCCGGAATTCCTTTAGAAACTATGTGGACTGACATTGACTACATGGACCGCCGACGCGTCTTCACCCTGGATCCTCTGCGCTTCCCCTTGGACAAGGTGCGCGAGCTGGTTCGTTACCTGCACAGTCACGACCAAAAGTACATTATGATGGTTGATCCCGCCGTCAGCCTTAGTGGTATGTACATGAACTAATCTGTTCAGCACGCGAAGAGAGCTGATGTAAATTTCTGATAGACAACGGTGCTTTCAACCGCGGCAACGAGATGGACATTTTCCTGCGCGAGAATGAGACCACCCTCTACAAAGGTACGTCCCGTTCTCGTCTGCCATGCTTCTCTTACTCACAAAAGCAGGTGTCGTATGGCCTGGTGTGACCGTCTTCCCCGACTGGTTCCACCCCGACATTCAGACGTATTGGAACGGCGAGTTCGCCCGCTTCTTCAACCCCGACAATGGTGTCGACATCGACGGTCTATGGATCGACATGAACGAGGCCGCCAACTTTTGTCCCTACCCTTGCAATAACCCAGCCATCTGGGCCGCGAAGAACGGGATGCCCCCGACACCTCCGCCAGTTCGCGAGCCGCCGCGTCCTCTTCCTGGCTTCCCTGAAGACTTCCAGCCTGACTCGACGTCTTCTAAGAGATGGTATGGCAAACAGCGCCGTAGCACAGGCCAGAAGCTTGGATTGCCCGACCGCGCGCTAATTTCGCCTCCGTACCGTATCCACAACGCTGCTGGATCTCTTAGCATGAACACTATTGAGACGGATATCAAGCATGCTGGCGAGGGTTACATGGAGTATGATACTCACAACCTCTACGGTACCAGTGAGTGATGCCTAAAGTTTAATCCAGATCGGCTTCTATCATGAATGAAGTGAGTGCATCTAACCCCATCTATAGTGATGAGTTCCACATCCCGCGAGGCCATGCTCTCGCGTCGACCGGAGGTGCGCCCCTTTGTTATCACACGTAGCACGTTCGCCGGTGCAGGTGCCCATGTCGGACACTGGTAAGCATCCAACGCTTCTCATCGACCTCCACAGCGGAAGTTGCTAACTCTCACCAGGCTCGGAGACAATCTGAGCGAGTGGGGCAAGTACCGTGTCTCGATTGCCCAGATGCTTGCCTTTGCATCGATGTTCCAGGTCCCCATGGTGGGCTCCGACGTGTGTGGATTCGGCGGCGACACAAACGAGGAGCTCTGTGCACGTTGGGCCATGCTGGGTGCATTCCAGCCCTTCTACCGTAACCACAACGAACTAGGGTACAGACCCCAGGAATTCTACCGCTGGCCTAGCGTCGCCGCGGCCGCCCGCAAGGTCATCAACATCCGCTACCGTCTGCTGGACTACCTGTACACCGCGTTCTACCGGCAGTCGCAGACGGGTGAGCCCTTCCTGCAGCCCATGTTCTACGTCTACCCCAACGACCCCAACACCTTCAGCAAGGATCTCCAGTTCTTCTACGGCGACGCGCTGCTCATCTCCCCGGTGCAGGACAAGGGTCAAACCTCGGTCGACGCCTACTTCCCCGACGACCTCTTCTACGACTGGTACACGGGCAAGGCCGTGCACGGCCACGGCGCTAACATGACCCTGACCAACATCGGGATCACCGAGATCCCCATCCACATCCGCGGTGGCAGCGTGATCCCGCTCCGCTCGGAAGGCGCGATGACCACGACCGAGCTGCGGCAGCGGGGCTTCGAGATTCTGATCGCGCCGGACATGAACGGGTACGCGGCGGGCGAGCTGTACCTGGACGACGGCGAGTCGCTCCACCCGGCCAGCACGTCGATGATCGAGTTCGAGTATTGCGACGGCAAGTTGCACGTCCGCGGCAAGTTCGGCTACCACGCGGACGTGACCATTGAGTCGGTCACCCTGCTGGGACAGAAGGGAGCTACCGCCCACCGGGACGGTCAGACGAAGCAGGTAGATGTTGAGTTGACTGGTCCTGTGGTGATCAATCTGTAGTCTGGCTTTTGTGATGGTGCATCCGTGGATGGATGTGTCGTGACTCGTGACTCTTTGAAACCAACCGTTCACCAGACTCGTCTGATCTATTTTTTGATGAACCGCACATTGATCAATCATAAGCGGCCAACTACTAGTAGTAACTTGCCAACGGAGAATGGACCATGGTTCACTTTTGCATTGTTGTTTCTATGAAAAGAAAAGACTATGAGCATGGTAGAATAGAAGCGAAGGGAAATAGCGCATGGTCTCAGAGCAACGGACCCAGATTCGCAATATACCCGCGCTCCGTCTTACCTGACTTCAGCTACCATAACTTTGCCTGCGGGTAAGTGCGGATTGCGGAGCGGCCTCAGGATCCATTGGAGCGGATGTGCCGCAGCCTAACTGGGTGGTTAGGCGACCTTTTGATAGCTGATATTATTAGACTATGTAGAGCAGTTAGTGACGTACAAAATTTGGTGTGGTGCTACACCATGATTTAGGCATCAAATGCTTCCTGGAGTTGGAAAATGGGCTTTAGCTACTATAACCTTCCGTAGCCCTGCATATTATCTAGATTCTTCGGTGCAGAAAAGAATCGTTGTTGACATATTATTCTCGGGAGGGTTGTCACATGTTACAATAATGTCATTTGCCTAGGTAAGTACAGTGATATATAGTTGCTCATGAATCATGCAAAATAGTGAACAGGAGGCTCATGGTCGATTGAGCTGCTCTCGGCGGTAGAAGAGAAGGAAGCCAAAGCTGCGATAAGAGTCAGTAAAAAATTCCAACAGTTCCCAGAGACAATGGAAACTAACCTTGCCACGAGCTGGAAGGAAAGAGAAATCCAGAACCACGCATTTCCGACTTTGTCCAATGATGATCCCACATCTGGAGACACACCCGCGGGGCCGGTATTATTCGGCGCGAATCCGCGGGCACAAATTGTGGCAACAGATCCAAGAGCCTGCGCGGCCAACAAGACGAAGCAGACGTGAACTCGTGTCAGCGTCTGCAAGAGAATAATTCCAAGGCCAACCTGCTGAATTTCATCGAGAACACCTAACCAAAGCCAAACACATCGTGACACGATGGCACCAGAGGTGAGACCCCCAGCCCAAGGAAGGTAATAGCCAATGTTCGACGTTCCCCACCATACCTGAGCCCATCGTGGCGCGCCAATGCTCAGTCCAAAGACAGGCAAGATCCAAGAGTGCTCTCTCGACAGGAAGCGAAAAAGGACCATCGCTGTGACCCAGACGACGATGAAGAAGAAGACCACGAGTACAGCAATCTCCCATGTTTTCGCGTGCTTCGACGACCATAGGAAAGACCAGTTTCGACCAAATGCCGAGGCAAGGAACCAGTTCTGAATGATAACCATGAAGAAGAACCAAAGAACGATGCGACGACGGAAAAGGGAGGTGTAGAAGAATAGGATCTTTCCGGGGGCTTGGCGGTAGTACTTCGGCAGGCCAAGAGCAAGGAGCACACCGATTATGAAGCAAACTGCGGCAATGGGCATGACCACAGCCGTCAGTTTCCAACTACTCAAGGCGAGCGTCGAAATACCTCCGACCTCCACTGCAGTCACCCTGGAATTCCAATACCACAGAGCAACGGTGTAAATCTGCTGCAGGCCTTGAACAAGGCTTGCACGGAACATCCAATCCTTCACGGGGACGGCACCCTGGTCACCGAAATTGAGGGCGAAGAACAGAGATCCGCTGGATGATGCGGCAGAGTAGACACCTGCTGCAACATTCCGAGCCCAAGTCTGACCGAGGTTCGACAATGCAAATGGCGAAACACCAATGATGATGAACGAGATGCAATATATAAACCAAGGGAGAGTGAGAACAATCACAGACGGGAAGCGGTAGAACAAGAACCACCAAACTAAGGACGAGACGCAGTAGATTGCCGCAATGACATACAGCTTGACAGCAGTCTCACCAACTGTCCCGACCAGAAGTGTTATCTGCGCCGAATTTGTCGCAATGATCTGTCCAAGGCCCAAGAACAGAGCATAGACAGGCCAGTTGCCAATACGCCATCTCATGAATCTCTGGATGGCGATGGGTCTCTTGTACCCAAGGCGAGACAGCCATTGATCAATGTCATCTGATCCAGTTGATTCTTCATTGCCAGAGACGTGCGGAGAGCCGTTGCTCGACGAGTCATCAACAACATGCTCCAAGCCCCCTCCAGTCAAGGGGCGTTCTTTGGGCTGCTTTTTCAGCTGCGCGTCGGTATACATGTTGAAGAACTTCCGTTCGCTCTTCATCAAGTACACTTCAATACAGTGGTCCGTCACCGAATTTTTCTTATTGAGGTTGGCGAGTTGCTTCTCAAAGCGCCGCGTGAAATGACCCATGCTGTCCGTGAAAGTAGGGTCGATCTTTTGCAGGTGGAAGACAGGTTCGTCGTGGTCCGCAACAACAGAAGGCAAAGACAGGACAGAAACATTCTGTGGGGGTGTTAGAAGATTGTGCTCACTGGGATTAATGTCACGAGACAAGTCAGGGGATCTAATTGGGGAGGAATCCCGGGAGACAAGGCGCGAAGAGGCTGAGACCGACAGGTTGGAATCGTTTGAATCGTTACGAGAATGACTGCTGCTCTTCCGAGAAGGCGTACCATCATCTTGGGATCCAAGGGTTCGCTTCACTGCTGCCACTGCCTCTTCGGGGGAGATGAAGTTCTCCTGGGGCGTCTCAGCACCTTCATCGTCGGCATCTGTGTTATCGCCTTCGACCGTTCTCTCAAGCATCTGACTCTCTCGCAGTGACCTCTTGACGAGACGTTTCCTTTCTTGTCCAGGGCCAGATCGTCGCCCGAGCGACAATTGTCGGCGAGGTGGACTGCTGCTGTTACGGTCAGACCCCCGCATCTCTCTGAGTTCAACTGCCTGTAGCTCCAGAAGAGACGGTTGAACGGGCGGAAAATTTCTTCCCGGGAGCATTTCCGTAGACGCGGATGCAAATTGATTCGAAGTTGGGCGAGACCCGGGGGCTGATTGGAGACCCTGTATGCCCCAGTAAATTTGAGATTCCCGTAATGGGTCTCGGACGGTGTCCTTGTTCTTGTCGTGATGAGTGTGGATTGCGGTTCGCTGTAAGACCTCGAGCTTTTGGACCCATTCAAGAACAGGGAACCTCTGCTTGGCCGAGTTGACACGCATTTCCTCCCGAGTCTTGGGTGACGAATCCAAAGCAGACCCAATAGCAGTTCTAAGCTGGTGCAAGAGATGGTGAGCTGAATCAGACTCCACGGTGTACCACCAGCCAGGCATCTGCCCGAGACCTCCAATACGTGCACCGATGCCGAGTGCACCCTTACGTCCGAATTCCACTGCCACCAGACCAAATGGCTCGTCACGGGATGGAATTAAAGCGAAATCGGCACCAGAGAAAACGAAAGGAGGAAGGACCGTAAACTCGGGCTTGGAGAACACACGACCCGGGAACATTGCCATGATGCGCTCCAACTTGACAGCAGCCAGTCTTCCATATAAATCAATGACAGGACCAATGCAGATAACCTGCACGTTTGGTCTAGCAGACAAAACGCTGGGCAGAATATCGGCAATTAGGTCCACTCCCTTTTGCTTTGACCACCGACCGACGAACACAAGTAGATCCGCCCTGGCATCCTCTTTAAGCCCTGCCCATATCTGTGCCCGGAGCTTATCATTGTTGGATTCCGCATCTGTCTGGACCGCAATCTGCACATCTTCCTTCTTGGTGTCGGCTGGGTCAGGGTTTGGTAGACTGCCGATGTTGTTCAGACTCCAGAAAATGGGATAACGGGCCCATGAGCGCTTGCCGTATTTGTTGGATACACCCACCGCGCCATACCCACGCTGGTGGAATCGCAAATAGCTAGCACCGGTGTGAAGAAGATTGAAGACGTTGCCGAATTGACAGTATTTGGTCGCTCTCTCGATCGGAAGATTAAAGACAGAACACACTTCCTTCTTCTCCTTTTGGGTTCTCAGTGGCCAAAGGCCCTGGAACTCGGCATTATGCAAAGACAGGCACACGGGGATGGTTCGTGTCGGCAGCAAATAGAGTGGCGCTAAGCACCCGTGGAAGTCGTTAATGTGGTACAGGTCGATACTAGGCGCTCGCTTGATTGTCTCTGAGATACATTGATTCCACGCAGAGTAATAGATTGCCGAGGGAAGATCGTCCATCCGAGGTGGGTAGACGTCCGCTTTGGTTTGTTGTCGGAAAACAGGAGCATCCAGCAGGACATAGGTGATGTTATCCACGATGTGGTACTGCACATTGATCAAGTAGGGGTTGTCCAGGATAGTGACAACGTATGGCTCAACGGGAGTGTCTACAGGATAATCCACATCACCGACGCATGGTACCACCCAGATGAGGTTCTGGTGCTTCAGATTTTGACCCATGAGCTGGGCCATAACTCCGAGCCCACCAATCTTGATCTTGATGTTCCAGTCCTGGATATCATACTCCATGGTTGCGATCAATACAGTGCGTCTTTGATCGTTTGCACCCGCCGCGGCAATGTCAGTTGGTACATCCTTCTCAGCAATACTCTCAAGATCTTTCTGCCCAGAAAGCTTGTCCTTGACTCTGCGGTAAAGAACCACTGGTAGCTTCTCATCTTTAACGACATTGCCATCCTTGTTCAGCTTCACGCGATAAAAAGTCTGGATGAAGATCAAAATGCCAGCCAGCCCCATCAATATCGGGACAACCCAGAGAAGAACATAAAGGACAAGTTGAGCCCAGCCGCTACCGATCGGGATCAACTGATACCTGAGGTTGGCATCATTGAGCGAGATCTTCCAACCGAGGTGGGGGAACGGAGGCAGATTGGTAATGTTGATGACGTTGGAGGACAAGTAAGATGGAGGGAGCTTTTGCACGTTCGACGAG